>NW_024467115.1:12023847-13354347 GCF_017591425.1 Ochotona curzoniae
CTAGAAGCAGAGTAAGTGGCACTCGAACCAGCACTCCCATGTAGGATGCCAGCATCACAAATTGCAATTTAACCTTCTGCACTGGAATACTAGCCCTAGAATACAGGCATCGTAACCGTATTGTTAACCTGTGTTAATCATCCCTACACTATACATTTTGAAGCAACACGATAGAATAATCTGATTTTACAATTGGAAGAATCTTTTGGTGAATAATCCGGATCACACAATAGCTGCAAACTTAATAGTAGACAGTTGAACATCAACATATGGAGACCAAAAGAAACAACCATGTCAAGTGCAGAAGGCCAGTTAGGGGAGGTTTCCATGAAGAGATGTGTTCTGATGAATGATGTAAGTAGGGAGAAGAGGAGAGGGCATTTCTGGAAAGACTGAGAACCTGCCAGTGCCCCCTAGCCAGACACCCCCAGCAGCTGTAGTTCTTGGTGTTTGCTTCGCCTGGCAGTGAGGGGGAATGTGTATAGCAGGGAAAAATGGGCTGTGAGAGTGCTGGCAAGTTCTTACAGGATTTGTACTTATGTTCCTTGATCTTAGAGGGGGCTTTGTTCTGTGTTGAAGTAGGGGTAATCCAATGAGTTTGAATCTCAATTACCTTTCTAGAAGAAAGCAAGACTAAGGAAGCTAATACTGTCATTGAAAAAGCAGCAGTCACCCAGATCCAGATGCAGAGAGTGCTTGGCCTTTTGGGGGTCAGGCAACGTTCTTGTTCTCATTTCCTTTAGATTATGAGATCCTTCAGGAAAGGGATCAGACCTTAGGATCTAATAAGTCAGCAGATGCAAACAAATGTCTTGCAGTACATTGAAATAAAGCTGATAGAGATCTAAAAAAGAACATTAAAGGCCCATGAAGCAAAAGTAATATTGAGAAGGAGTGGACTCTTTGGCAAATAGTGAGCTAATCGTGGAGGTGTAGACTGATTAACAGCTTCTGCAGAGAAAATATTTTCCTTTGGAGAATCTGCATCTCTGGACTGAAATACAGAGTGAATCCAAGGAATCTCAGTAATCTCTCTAAGCCGATGTTGGCACAGGAAGAAAACACATTTTGGCTCTATCGGCAAAATGAGTCAGTTTGGCTCTTTAGCATATATGTACAAGTATTTGTAATAGGATGGAGGAACTTGGCATTCCTGAAGAGATGTGATTGCTTCTAATCATAAAAGCAATGCATGCTCCCAGTAAAAACTTTGGAAAATACATTAACTATTAAAAAGCCAGGGAGAAAATTTGCCTGTAATTGTGTAACCCGAAGGCACCCATAACATTTTGGCATTTTCTTCTCCTTATTTTTAATGAATTTTTCCATAGTTAGTAGCAGAATGCAACCTTCTCTGCTCAATTCGAAGTCCTAAATATTTTCCAACTTCTAGGCAAGCTTTAACCTCTGCATAATACTACATTTTATGGTATGATATTCTGACTAATTATTCCCTTACAGTCGGAACTTTAGAAACTGTTTCCATATATTCAGTATTTTAAACAGCACTTTGGTGAAATCTTTGTTCGAATTTCAGATGAAAGTTAAGTTTATTCACATTCCCTTTTGCATTTTTACATCAGATTACTCCTTTAAGTTGGATCCATAGAAAGCTTATTCCTGGGTCAGGGTATGAATTTGATACTTGGCACAAAGAGAACTTGTAACTGATCATGCTTGCACATAACCCTTACTAGGCCCCCACCAGATTGATTTCTCTGTTTTTAAAAAAGAAAAGTGATCCTTTCAAAATGAATAGTAGTTTGAATTAACGGCTGAGTTTGTTCCTTTGTCACTAGAAGCTCTTCTAGAATATATGAATTACTGTATTGTGCCACTCCATTACAAAATTATTTGCAATTGTACCTGAACTTGCAGATGAGGTCCCATTATAGGGAGAAAATTAGCTTGTGAATTTTTTATACATTTATTTACTTAATTCACCTGAGAGGCAGAGACAGAAATAGTTGGTACTGGGCCAAGCCGTTGCTAGAAGCCAGAAACTCAGTTACGTTCTCCCAGATGGGTTACATGAGCCATCATATGCTGCCTTCCAGTGTGTCCATTAGCAGAAAGCTAGAACGGAGGGTATATCGGTAACTCATACTCATGCACTCTAAGATGGGATGCCAGCATCTCACGTGGCAACTGAACCGCTGTTCCAAGCGCTAGTGTGTACAGGAGAGCCCCGCTGTACAGAGCTGGCCTTCTGCTCTGCCTCAGGAGGCTTAGTAGTCAGGGCCTTGGAGTGGGGGGATGTGACTGCAGCCTGCACACATGCTAGCGGCCTCACACTGTTTGGTAAGGCCTTACCCCAAGGGCGGGGAGGCCTGTTTGTGTTTTGTTCATGACCCACCCCTGCTGGGAGACATTGAACCCAGTCTTGCCAGGAAGTGGGAAGTGACATTGTTTGATGTTTTTTTCCTACAGAACCTTGGCGCTGTTTGTCACTGATCCACCAAAACCAAATCTGAATGTTGACCCTTCTGATTTTACTCAATATTCCAAAGAAAATCTAATTGCATTGCAGTATGTAGTTTTCATAGCAGTGAATATTGTTTTAGACCATAAGAAGGGAGGAATGTAGATCACAAACTCCAATATGGGCTTTTTAATCATTCAAAACTACTGCTTGAAAGACTGCAAGTAAACTATTTAATGTATTGTAGCAGTCACTTTGTGGTGGTTTTGAGTGCCCATTTCAGTTTTTTTATGACTATTATTTTCTACAGAAATAGTTGAAAAAGTTATTTGAGTTTTCTTTTAAAAACTGGAGAATGTTATAATCCTCCATTTTCTGTTATGCATCTTAGTAATTTTGAGAAAAATCATTTTCTTCCGTCTGTTCAAAAAATACATATTTAAGGAGGTTCATTCAATTAAATTATATTCATACTGTTACATCATATTTATGACTCATTATATCAAAAATGAGGCACATTTTCTTATAAAATGGTAAGGCAGGGAACTGGGAAAATATGACTTGTACATTTCTTATGTACTTAGATATGTGAAGGTTCACACAATTGAATGAATTAGTAAATTTGAGTCCACTAGAAAGTTCATTATTTAGTAGGTGATTTAGTAAGTACTGTGTGCCGGCACCTGGGGACCCGGTGGGGATTGGAGCAAAGGTTATGGTGGCGCTAATGTTCTAGAAACAGTAAGCAAACAGTAAACAAACAAATGAGGCATTTTCAGGTGGGAGAATGTGCTGGAAGGAAATCCAGGAATCTGATGTCACGGAAAGGGACTGGGGTCACAGAAAGGGTCAGCTGGGGTGACCTGGGAAGACTTTTGAGGTATTCGAGCCAAGACACACAAGACCACAAGCAGCCCACCTCTGATGCTTGGGGGAGGGGTGGGCGAGGGAGCATTCGGGCTTGGTGTGCTGTGCGTCAGGAAGCCACCAGAGGGTTGTTCTTCCAGTGCTTGTTTGAGATCACTTGTTTGGAACTGGGGTTGAGGTGAAAACATGAATCATCCTTACTGTGACAGTGGATACTGAGATGTGAGCAGAAACACCATGTTCTAGATTTCCTTGATAGTGAGGCCCAAATGTGCCACACAGCACTGCCCGGGCAAACACAGCCCATCCTCAGTGTGCCCTCCTTCAAGGAGGTTTTAGTGTATTAATATTGAAAATAGGAAATAAAATCTATAAACATGCATAAATATAGGGTACTTTAAAAATTCATGGAAAAAAGGAAAATAAAAAATCATGGAAACTTGGAATTAAAAGATAAGTTTATTTGGATGCAAAAATTAGAAATGTATGAATAAAATTTATTATAATACACATTTTTTACGAACTAGGAATTGTTTATTTTGTCAGTTTTTTGGAAAGGCAGAGAGTGAGCGATCTCCCATCTTCTTTTTCATTCCTAGAACTTCACAAAGGTCATCTATACAGAGTCACAGGGACCCAAGTTTTTCAGCTATCATTTGCTGCTGCTTAGGATGCAGAATAGCAAGCTGCTGATTTGAAAACAGAGCAGAGAGGACTCAACCCTACTTACCAATATGGCCTACAAGCATTCCAAGAAACACTCACTATGCTAAACACCTGTTCCTATTAACAGGTTGCTATATAAATAAATCTAAGGTCACATAAATGCCAGTGTAGAGTATGCTACACTGTGTACATTCGCTGATTATGAAAAGGTTATATTTGTAACCTGTACCTATCATAGTAGCTTGTATATTGTATCAGTTCAGTGATTATTTACTATGTTGCAAGAAAAAATGTTGCCATGGGATATACAAAATAATATTTAAGTCATGGTGTTTTTAGGAAAAGACCAAATCATTTCTTTGAAAAAACTGGATAATATATTAACTATGTCTTAGGATATAGTATTAAATATCATAATTTTAAATTTAAATTTAAATATTCAAAATATTAACGAATTGAAATGCCAAAAAGATAAAATACACAGGGGTACTCATCATCTCCACATATCTTTTATTCCTGTTAGTATAGATAGAAATCTCTGGAAAACCCACAATTTAGATAAAAGTTTCATTAATATCACTTTGTTTTATTATACCATACTTGACTCCTGGATATCCTTTTCTTATTTTATTGAGTCTCTCAATCCTTGAACTTACCTATATTTAAAACTTTTCTGCCAGCAGCTGCATCACTGAGTATAAGGTAATAATAGCATATAATTATTGGTGCTTGTTCATAAATATTCAGCTCTGTGTCATCTAGAATATCTATTTCAAAATACACTTACTGAGTCATCTGGCATTTATTGAGAGCATAGTAAGTGCCAGCTGCTGTGTTTGACACTGAGGGCGTGACAGGCTTTGTTGTGGAGTTCACAGTCTGTAGGGCCATAAGGTAGATGCAGGTACTCAGAGCAAGATTTTTGTAGGATGAGTTGTGAGCCTCTGTGTGTCTGAGTTTAGAGGAGGGGAAGGTGGTAGTTAAGTGAAATGGAATTAATTCATAGATGTTCTAAATTTGGAAGTTGGTTAAGTGATTTTTCAATAGCAGATTATACACACGAGACGGGGAACTGGCAGTGCATGCCGCCCTTCTCCAGGTAACAAGGCCACCTGTGTCCTGATTCTCGTGTGCACAGATCCTGCCCTGGGGATTCCCTGTTTTCTCCAGTGACCAGAGACTCATGTGCTTGTTAGGTAGGAGATGCTGCTGACTCGCAGGCTCCTGGGATCATCCCCATCTGTGGTCTGTGGGATCCCGTCCTTCCCTTTCAGCCTCCTGAGACGGCTGCATCATGTGGAAATTTGGATTATTAAGTTCCTGTTAAGAAAATTACTAATAAAATAGTGAAACTTAATGGGATTATTATATTAAACTAGTTATTAATTAATTTATTTATTGGAACGTTAGAGATGCGAGAGAGAGATATCTTCCATATGCTGGCTCACTCCCCGCATGTCCACAACTATCAGAAATGGACTTGTCTGAAACCAGATGCCTGAACTCCATCCAGGACTTCCACCACATGGGTTGCAGGAACCCAGTCATTGGGCTATCTTCAGTTGGTTTTCCTAGCACAATTGCAAGGAGCTGGATCAAAGCTGGGGGAAGCTGGGAATCCATCCGATGCTCAGATGGGATGCTGGCATCGCAGGCAGCGGCTTTGTCCATTCGCCGCAGTGCCAGCCCTTAGGGCTGCATCTTGACTCTCCTGCCATCCAGTGTGGTGGTCTAAGCTGCTGCTCCAGTTCTTCCTTGGTACTGCTTCCCTGACCTTTACCCAGTCCCATAATTTTGGTTCCACAGGGTTTCCTTAGAGTACCACTGATTTGCCTTTCATTCATTCATTCAATAGTCATTTTCTGAATACTTACTGTATTCTACTCTAGGCAGTATAAGTGGTAACAGGAAACAAAATGAAGCTCCTTTCTTTATGACCTTTATGAACCAGATGGATGAGACTGACAGGACATATAAACTTTGCATGCAAATAATAAGAAAAAGTGAACAGGGCCAGGGGAATGGGGTAGTGTAACATAATTAACGAAGACTTCCGTGATCATATCTGACATCTTGCAGAGACCTGAAAGAAGAGGGAAGATGATGAAGTCATTAAAAGGCCTCAGGGAGGAGTGGGCGCAGGAAACAGGTACAAAAGCCTCATAAGTGAGGAAGGTGAAAATCCGCTTGGAGGCCGGGTTTCTTCCAGCCAGTATTGTTGTTTCCAAGTGGAGGCTCATGAAGTGTTGAGGCCCTGAACTTTGAGTAAAATGTAGAGCAGCACCTGGAAGAATCCTAACTTACAGTGGGGCTCTACTGGGGCCATCGTGATGGTTATTCCCAGCCTCGGAAGGGAGAACACAGGGAACAGAAGCCCAGGAGTCAGCATCCATTAGCTGTAGACCCTGCCTAATGGACCTGGACTCTAATGCAAGGTTCTTACAGATCTTAAAATCAAGAGAAAGTGATATCTTGAAATAAGAATAGCCCAAAGAATTCCAAAGCCAATTCAGGAATGTTTTGCTTGAAATGTGAGTAAAATGTTGTGGTTTGAAAATTATGTGCCTTCACAGAATAGGAATATGAAAGCTGTAAAGAGAATTTGTCATACTACAGTGAGGAGTCTGAAGTCCAGAGAGGCAACTCATTTTTTAAAAGTTGACTTACTAAGTTACATGGAGATAGAGGATTAAAAATGAAGACTGTCTCCTCCCAGTCACGGTCCTTGGGTAATGTGTGTGGTGTACGTGTACACATGACAATGTGAAAGTTGGATTGAGATTGGTCCCCTTGTAAGATGCAGGGTGCTGTGCTCAAGGTCAGTGAAGAGCTGGAAAATGCTGCAGCTCAGAATGCTTCCTTGTAATTAGCATTCATTTTCTGGCTGACAGACATTCATGCAACCAGTGGTATATCAGACCCTGACTATGTAGTGATAGGGAAAGGCTGTGAACAGGGTAGGCAAAGAGTTTATGATCTGCAGTTAGGTTCAGAAAAGCATCACACCTTCAGGAATGCATGCTCAGTCTTGAAGTTAATATACTCAAGTCCCAACTAAGCACCTGTCAGTGACCGTTTGTTCTTCTCCTGGAAGCTGTGTGATGACGTTGGCGTTAAAGCTCTCTTTGCATATCGTTCTTCTTAAGCCCTTCCTGTAGATTTGGGTTTGATTTCTTTCTTCAATTCAGCCTGTCAGGGCAACTGTGATATTATTTTAGCCTCCATTTTCTAGGGTTAGAAATTATTGAAAATAGCTAGAATTAGAAATTATTGAAAATCTGTTTTGCAACTTCAAGTCATAGTTGCTGATAGTTTTAAAATAGACACGTGAATTGTACCTTCATAATGAAAAAATGGCAGCACAGCACATGTGAAGGTCAAGTTCAGGTCTTGCTGGTTACTAGTCCAGTCCTACCATCAACTCCTCTGTTACCTTGCAGTTTAGTTGGTTTTTGTGCTTTTCAAAGCACTTGAAAGTTTATTATTGATTCCTATGTTATGTTTTCATGATTCATGTTTTTAAAACCACAAGTAGAAATCTAAGCTCTTTTAAGTAGAACATTTATTTACTCAGACATTATAGGAAAAGTACATAATTTAGAATTGTTCAAACAGCTAGCAGAAGCCTCAGAGCATTGTCTTGGATTTTTTATTAATTAATCTTAACACATTAAACTGGAAGAGGAAAGAGACCTGATATTGGAGGTTACATTTAATCTGTCTATCTGAAAGCTTGGCTTAACCGGGTCCACATGGACCTGAGGCAAAGTTCTTGTTCTTATTTTCCTGCAGCAAAAGACATTGTATACTTGCAGTGGTAAATGAAAGTGAAATGCAGAAATGAAAATCGGTTGTGTTGGACATTGTCCAGTTGTAGATAATTAAATACATTTACTTTACATTTTTTCCAGCCTTTCAAGATAATCTCTCAACTTTCATAATACTTTTTCATAATATTGAAATATAAGGATTCAGCAATATCTTAATGTATAAGCTGGACTTACAGTGGCATTTAATATGCTACTATGGTCACAGTACTCTCTTCAGTTATGATTTCCAGTTTGATGAGAAATCTCCAGTCAATCCATTTGCACCTTTTCTCTTCTTATTTGAATATTTAGGACAGTATATCAGGGGTCTTAACCATCCTGCCTAAGTGTCCACCACACTTGCTAAATCCTCATCAGCAGTGTCCTAAGAGTCAGTACTAGATACTGCTTACTGTATTTAATTAATTTATTACGGTAATTGTACACCTTTATGGGGTAGAGTGGCAATTCAGTACATGTGTGCCAATTAAATTAGGGAAGTTAATGTTTTGCTCTCATTATTACTTAATGTTCAGAGTCCTAATTCCTCTCTTCTATTGATTCATAAGATACGCAATAGATTATTGTACATACTAGTCACCCTACTGTGTATGGAACACTAGAACACATTCCTGCTTTGAAACTGGAATTTGGTCTCTGTTTCCTCTCCTGACATTCCAACCTCTAGGAAACCATACTTTACACTCAAATTAACTTTATTTCAGTTTCCCCATATGGAAGGGATGGGCAGTACATGTCTATCTCTCCATTTATTTCACTTAATATGATGGTCTCATTGTGCTGTGAGTGATAGAGTATCATTTTTTAAAAAAAAGATTTGTTTATTTTTCTTGGAAAGTCAGATATACAGAGAGCAGGAGAGACAGAGAGGAAGATCTTCCATCTGCTGATTCATTCCCCAAGTGGTTCCAAAGGCCAGAGCTGAAACCAGGAGCCAGGAGCTTCTTAAGGGTCTCCCACATGGGTGCAGGTTCAAGGTCCCAAGGCTTTGGGCCATCCTTGACTGCCTTCCCAGGCTACAAACAGGAAGCTGGAAGGGGAGTAGAGCCACTGGGATCAGAACTGGCACCCATATGGGATCCCAGTGCATGCAAGGTGAGGACTTTAGACACTAGGCTACCATGCCGGGCCCAGGATAATTGTGTGTGTGTGTGTGGCAAAATAATATTTTATTGTAAACATGCACTACATTTTCTTTTTCCATTGCTTCCTTGATAGACTTAATTTTTAAAAAGTTGTTCATGATGCAGGTCTATAGGCTCAGGAATTTCTGCTCCACCTGTTACCTCCTCCCTCTCCCCATTATTTTCCCCATGTTAACCCTTGATAGGTTTTATTGTCAACACTTCTTGGTTTTGATCCATCTTTTTGCCTGCTTCTTTTCTTCTGTGCCCTACCCCCCCAAAAATAAAAAGAAAATAAATTGTTCCCTCTTATCCCTGCTGTTGCATGAGCCATCTGTCAGGAGGGAATGGAGCTGTTTCCTGTTGAGAGATGGCTCCCATGGATCTTTGTGGAAGTTAACTATCCTGGATACGTGTGTCTCCTGCACATGTTGATTGAAGAACAGTTGTTGGTCTTGGGTTACTGTGCAGAAGATTTGATTGACTTCAAGCACCGTTCTCAGAAAATATTGCTATCTTTCTGTAATTTACTGAAGGAATTTCCAAAGCTGCCTTGTACTGTGTAAATGACCCAACACAGTGCATGGCTCGTGGAAGCTGTCCAGCATGGACTGTCTCCTCTGCTGGTTGTGCTCACTTCTCTTCACTTGCTGCCATGGGGATGTGCTTCTTCTGTCCACATGCTTTGTATGCAGTAGCTGTTAGTTATGCCGCGGTGGGAAATCATTGAGAGTAGAGGCACTTGGCGTTCCCACTTCCACCTTAAATTCAAGGTTCTCTGAGGAGTCTTCCGCCTTTCCTGGGAGAATGACACTTGCAGAACTTTCAAGGAGCTCTGCCTGTACAATCAAACCTGTATTTGGGGATGAAGACTAGCCAGCATTATCTGTCCCTGTAAGACCCAGCAGAGTAACTAACAAAAGTGGACTTCACATCTGTCTCAGGACAACACAGAGTGAATAGAGTGGAGAGGAAATGTTTATTTCCTTTTGTGATGTTATAGCTAGAAATGTTGCCCACATACAAATCTGGATTAAGTGCTGGCTTTTTGAAGACAAACACATTAGTTCAGAAGATAGACTGTGGCCCTGCAAAGAAGTACCTATCTTCCCTTGCCTCCAAGTCCTCTTCCTTCCATCTTCTTGGGACAGGGGCAAGGTTACTGTATGAAGCAGAAACATGTTGGCCATTGGTAAGCCATTGTGGTCAGGTGGCTTTTGCTTGTTAGTGATTCTGGACTAGGTGAATCACCTGAAGAATGAGCTCCTGAAGGCCCTGTGTGATGCTGTTTAGTGTCTCTGAGAACCTGTGCCTTGACACTTGCTCTGGGCTTATTGCATTTGTGGTGGCACTGAATTAGGACAGCAGCCACAGGGCACGTATTGGGTGTCTGCAGAGTGACGAAACAAGTGTCACTTCCATCCGGGTGCAAGTCATGTCAAACTAGGGGTGTTAACAGGTTCAGAGGAAGAGCCTCCCTAGGCTTAGCAATTTTGTTGGCTAACACTCAGCGATGCCAACCAGAAAAGGATGACAATTTGAAGCAGTAAGGCTGGGCATTCTGTTGTTTCAAAACACAACTACCTGGGGAGTGTTAAATTACGGCTAATCCTGTTTGCTTCTTAACCACATTTCCATGTTTTGAGGCATCCATGAAGGCCATTTTAATAAAATAAAAGGCTAAACTCTTAAATGCCTGGCAGTGACAAGTAATCGGGTCCCTGTAGCCATCATAAGTTGGCCACGCTTGGAGAAATTATTTTTCTCGAGCTCTGAGGGTACTCATCAACAAGGGATGATCTGCCTTGCTTAAAATCTAATGTGTACTTTGAGCTTTCTTTTGATTTTTAGTACTTTAGTGTATCACATCTAGTTGGCAGAGAGATAAAAATGAGTATCAGTAAGTGGTGAACACTGTTTTTACCCGGAGAACAAAGGATTCTTTTTTCTTGTGTTTTGAATAATTCTGACAAGTATTAAAACTTTGAGAGCCAAGGGGCCCAAAGAGCATTGTAGGAATAATTTATTTAAATAATATCTGAAAAGGATAAATCACTTTTTAAGTATTTTCTTGACATGGTAAGTTGTTTTTAATTAGTATTTTACATAAGACAATTTAGCTTTTATGAATACTTTAAAAAAATTCATCTAAAGACTTATTGTATTTGAAAGTCAGAATTACCAGAGAGGAGGAGAGAGAGAAGGAGGGAGAAACAGAGGGAGAGAGAAGTCTTTCATTCAGGAGAAATCTTCCATCTACTGTTTCACTCTCCAAATGGTTGTAGTAGTGGGAGCTGGGCTGATCTGAAGCCAGGAGCCAGGAACTTCTTTCAGGTTGCTCTGGTTTCCCATGTAGATGGAAGAGCCCAAAGATTTGAGACATGCTCCGATGCTTTCCCAGACCATAATCAGGGAGCTCAAATTTATTTGATGCATTTGCCTAGCTAATGAAATTTTTGTAAGCAACCTTCTCTAAAGAGTTATGATGTTGCGCATGTTTTAAAAGTATGGCTTTTACTGAAAACAAAGGAAATATTAATTATTATGTTATTATGATATCTGCAGCATTTTTTTTTTTTTTTTTTGTGGCGAGGGTAATGGCCTTGATACAGGAAGGAATGGAGTGTTTCCCAAATATAGTCATTTTTTTTTTTATCAAGCTTAGTCTTTGATGATCAAATCACACTGCGGCAATTTTGCCAGTGGAAAGATAACACTGTCAAATTTTCTGATGGGTTTTCTTTTCTTTTTGATTTTAGAAGCTTGAAAGTATTCCTTTGAGGATACTTTTTATGCACTTCTTTACTAATATTAGAGAAGTTTACAGTGGCACTACATTTGATTATTATCTCTTTGTGGAAGGATTTATTTTTATAACAGCTCATCCAGTTGTCATGAGAAATGCATGAAGATCATTCAGTCGTTTTTAGTGCAGTCTTTTGGGTATTAGCGTGGATGGAAGCCATCAGAGAAAAACTCCTGCAGGAGGAGGATTTACTTTGTTAACACTATGTTCCATGTGCCATTTGGGAAGTTAGCAATTAGGGAGATCACATAGTAAAAACCCTTCATTTCTTTGTATCGGTAGCCTTTATAAGGGCCTAAAGCAGTTGGGGCTCCCGTCTGGGACACTTGGCCCTTAGTCTGTGTTTCAGCTGGCATGACATCACAGCCCTGGGGTCTGATTGCCCCCGGATGATGATGCCTTGTTTTGATCATTTTTAAATCTGTTTATTCTTCCAGTGATCTAACAGAATTCATTTGAATTCTAAACAGAGTTTGTTGTCAAAAATATGTCATGCTATTTATTTTGTCAACCTCATTAAATAAAGGAGAGCTCTTATTTTGCCACTTCAAAGTTCTTTGTAGTAAGTACTTTTTTTTTTCATGTAATAAGTACTTTTGAGATAATGAGAGGTCACCTACCCTGGTAAAATCCTTACTGTAAAATAATTTCAATGATCATTTTGTAGTGCAGACTATTTTAGCAGGAGTACTCCCCAATCCTTCTGTTTTTTTCTTCACCACACAAATCCCCTGAAAAGACCCTTAATAAGAAACTTATTTCTAAGGAAGAAATTAATTTTCTTTGCTCTTCAGTAATTTAAAAATCACATTGTGTTCCTTCATGCGATGAATGAAGGCAGCTGTATCACCTTGTGAACTGTGGCTTTTCATGGAGTTCTCGTTCTGAAACTCTTCTCCAAGCATGAACAAACGCCACCCAGTGCTTTGTAATTTCACCTTATGATTAAAAAAATGGCAGAAAGAAGAAAGAATTGGCAGATGTGTTTTTGGCAAGGTTTTTTTTTTTTTTTTTTGTGAAATATCCTTCCATTGACAGATAAAGTCCCCAGGTTTCTGAAACCGTTTTGACATTCTGAAGAAACATGTATGTTTTTCAGGGAGGTCTTAAGCATGGATGATCCAGAAATGTCCTCAATTCATTATTTCTTCAGTGTGTACATCCCTATGTAGGGATCGGGATTACAAAGCAACTAACATTCTTCTTCTTCTTTTTTTTTTTGGTAAAACAATCTTAACTAGTCAAAGTTTTTCAGGCCTGACATTGTGGCATAGTGAGTTAAACTGCCTATAGCAAAGGCATCTCTTGTGGGCCCCTGTTTGTGTCCTATCTGCTGTTTCCAAAACAGTTTTCTGTTAAGGGTTAAAGTATTTGAGCCTTTGCCATTCATGTGGGGAACCTAGAAGAAGCTCCAGGCTTCTGGCTTCAGGCTGTGTGGGCTATAGCCAGTGCTGCCATTTGGGGAGTGAACTGGCAGATGGAATATCTGTCTCTAGATTGGTGTCTCCTTCTTTTGCTGTAACTCTGCGTTTCAGGTACATTAAAAATGTATACTTTTAAAAAGTTTCTTTTTTTTTAATTTATTATTTCAGGTCTTTGAGTTGATTCTAGTTCCATACCCAGAAAGTAAATGATCAGGGACCCACGTTGTTCAGTGAGGTCACAGGAGAAGAAGCGGGGATGTGATTTGCACATGGACACGGTTGAGTGAGTGTTCTCCATTGATAGGTGTCACTGAGTGGGTTTAAAGAGCAAAGAGCAAACTTTTGCCCATTGCAAACTAGGATTACCCTAATGGTGCACTATTTACAAGCTAGATTAGAGTTAATAAAGGAAATTGTGTTATGTCAACATAAACACTGGCTTATGGCAATTAAGATCTTTTTAGAGAAAATCAAGGTGATTCTAACCTCTTCGTCTCAGAGGTGTGTTTTTCTAATACCACTTGAGTGCACATTGGTCCCAGTCCTTATCCCTCATAAAGGAAGGAAACTCCCCTAGGTGATTAACATTAAGAATTGTTTTCCTTAACAAAAATGAAAGGAAATCTTGTAAAAATGTCATCTCAGCTCTCATGCACACCAATGGGAACAGTGGCCCAGCAGGGGAGTCCTCCCTCCCCACAATCCCTCTACTTGACTTGTTCCCCTGCTTCTTCACCCTCATCTCCCACCCCATGTCTCCTGTGAGCTGGGATTAGGGTTCAGACCAGGCCAGGCGTGGATGGCTACAACCTGTTGGCCTGCATGTGAGCTGGGTTAGAGGGGGAGCCAGGCAGGCCTGACCAAATGTACCCACTGGTACATGCATAAGCCAGAGTTGGTGTGGGCTGGTTAAGCTTTGTCTCAACTGACAAGTGCTAGGACCGGGAGCAAATCCTTTCAAATTAGGCTGCAGAATCATCTGGAGAATGCAAGATCTAGGGCTAAGAGTGGTCCAGCAGGGAAACTGGGCACCTCTCTGATGGGTGGCAACTCTCACTGGTGAGCATGAGAACCAGGGCTGGAGGTGGGCCTGGATAGGCAAGAAGTGGCACCCACCAGCACAAGTGTGGGCTGAAAAGTGGGTTGAGCTAGGCTTCAGAGGTTGGAACAGTCTGCTGCATATACTGACAAGCACAGGAACCAGGGCTGGAGATGGGTCTAGTGGGAGTTATTGAGGGTCACTCTGACTAGGCTGCAGCTGTTGCTGGCGTGTGTGTGATGGCTGAGTTTGTGGTGGAAAGGGTTGGGCTGGGATACAGCACCCATTAGTTTGTGTAGGAGATAGGGCTGGAGGCAGAACTGACCAAGCAACTGCTACTACTAGTGTGTGCGTAGGGTGATAGGGGTGCTGGACAGAGCCAGATTCTGTACTGGCAAGTGCGCAAGAGTCAGGTCTGGGATCATTTTGGAGGAGGTTTCTTTGGGGATACCCCAGCTGAACCGCTGGATCCAGAATTCCAACCATGGGGAAAATCACAGGAACTGTGGACTGACTGTGGAATGCATGTGTCAGAGTGGGCCTCCTCACTGCTAAGACAGAGCAGTGGATGGCATATCCAGATGCTTGTGGAAGATATGGCAGTCCTTTGGGGCCTGGCGACAACATCTGGTACTATAACAGAGAAAAGAGGGTGTAGGAGCTTGTGACCCTGGAAGGTCAGTGAGCACAGGATTACAGTTGATTGGACAATATTTGTATGATAAACAACTGAATGGGTGCCTTTTGTGTGACTGATTGGATATGCTTTGCATGAGAACAACCAAATGGCTACCTTTTGTATACCTAATGGGATATCATTTGTATAAGAACAGTTGAGTGGAAAGTATGTGTGTGAGAACACTTGGTGGAATATACAAGACAAAAGGAATTCCAAACAAAAGCATAGAAACAGTTGATGGATTTGTTGATGAGCTCAATAACTCCAGCCTTATCCCATATGACCCTCAGTGTATAAAGTCTGATGCCACTAATAGTAGTCCATGCGTGTTATTATTGGCTCAGTGCACCAAGTCCATCGCTGCAGGACAGCAACAAGAGGGCAAAAAAAAAAAAAAAAATTGATCAACCACCCCAGTCCAGCCAAGCATTGACAGCAAATGAGCAAATGTCTGGGTGGACTATGCCAGTAAATGGACCTTGGTAGGATTTCCTCATTCTTTGAGAGGCAAAATGAACAGCATTTCAGAACTATTGAAACCACCTAAGCCAAACCCTCGGAACATGCTCTACATTGGGGGCTCTGAGATGACATTATGGCCATTTCCCATGGCAGTTGGGAGACTGAGTGCAACTTCTCACTTTATCTACCTCCTTCCCCCAGATACAGGAGAAAGAAAAAGAAAATTTTGAAAGCAGTGGTCTAACCCACTTTCCTATAAACCTTGACTGTTCCCACCCTAATAAGCTATGTAAACATAATTAAAAATAAAAAATGTCATCTCAACAGAAGAACTTGGAGTATTTGCAAATCTAGCACACTTGCCCTGCATTAAAAGGCTGTTGTTTCACAGTTCTGTTCAAAGGCCTTGTTCCTTTGACTTCAATGGCAGTGTTTGAAGATCAAGTCCTTTCATAAGTTTCCCTGCAGTAATCGCTGCCTCTCCTTCACAAATGTGTTCCTAAGCTCAAGCCCTTTCAGTTGTGGAAGCAGCCACATAGCTCATTCATCGATAATCCTTTAATGCTATTGAAGTGACTGGATAGAAGAGAGCCTCTTCTGTAATTATCGATCCTAAGAGGATTTCATCTTTAAGATCCTTTCTGACCCTACCATTTTGTGACATGAAGGTGGTAGTATAAGACTCCGCAAGGCTTAAAGTGAGACAATGAGGGGCTACTGGCAGCCCTGTATGTTTATGGTAAAGTAAAAACTCCATTAAAGGCCTTTGCAAAAACTCCCTTCATTCCTTTGCAGCAGATAGGTATGTTTGAATAGAATTTTTAGAAGTTTAGAAAACTCTTTTGAGTTTGAGAGCTAGCAGGTGGGCGTGCTTTCTAAGTGTGTGAATTGTTGAGCCAGCAGGACCTAAGTCCATGGAATGACTTCTGTACCAAAGTTAGGATAGTTTCCATACCCTGAGTGTTTTTTTTTTTTTTTTTTTTTTTTAAACAGTCATGCAGGAGTCTCTGGTAGTTAGAATTGGGAATATTTAACTTTTTGGCTACTGTGGTTTAACCTTGTCTCCTGCCTAGGGAATTTTCTCTTGAGAAGCTTTTAAAATCACCTTTGGCTTTGTGAGGGAACACACAGATATCAGGACATTCATGTGTGTAAGAGAATTGAAAATTTACATTTAGTTTCTGACCTCCAAAATAGCTTTCCCTTCACTAGTGGACATTTTTGTAGTGTGGAGTTAAAGGAAGATGGGCAAGTTTCACTCAAGAAAGGAGAGAAATTTTTTAGATTCAGCAGCTTCGTGATACTATGTCCTAGTGGAGATCTGTTGTAGAGTTCCAAACTGAGTCTGTCAACTTTGTGTCACTATCATGAAAAACATAAAATAGACGATGTATTAAACAAGAAGGAGTCTATTTAGCTGAGATTTCGGAAGTTCAAGGGCATGGTGCTGTCATTGATTTTGTTCTGCTGTGGACCTCATGGTGAATGGATCTTTGGGAGTTAGGAGTTCTATCTAGAATTAGGAGCGAAGAGCCAAGTGGGAACCCACCGTATCTTTCAAGTGAAATGGACACTGTCCTGATTGGCCCAAGGACGTTTCAATGGGCGCCCCCCCCCCCCCTTTTAGAGATCCACACACCCTCTCAATTCTAGCACCCTGATTAATAAAGATCTAAAGGACTGTGAACCCTTGGGAGGCATTCACCTCACACCTGAAGCAAGGAAGTAGTTGAAATTTAAGGAAAGCAGTAACACTTAAGAAGTTGGAAAATGAAAAAAAGAACTAGGAATTTTCAAGGGGAAGAAAAGGCTTGCATTGATGGCTTCCAAGTGTAGTTAGACGTTTCCCTCTTTCTTGAGGAAAAAAATAGTTAAGAAGACAATGTGCATAAACTACAATATTAGAATATTAGCTGTGGAGATGCTTCCAGGATGATAACCTCCAGAAAAAATTAGGAGGAGAAGTTTCATATCTGTGTTTAGTTGTAGAGTGTGAACTCTATCGTCAGGGGTGTTAAGTTCACATTGTTATTAACTTCAGTAAACTCGGTTGCTGCTGATGTTACATGCATTCTTTCTTCCGTTTCTTTTTACTCATGTATGATGTTACAAACCCAACAGTTATATGTTTTTATTTTTTCTCTTTCTGGCTAGTGGCATATTTAAATTATTATGCTTTCCTCAATCTTCTCACCAGAAGCAATGACTGTTTATGTCTATACTTAAAAGTATATATTTTGGGCCCAGTGCAATAGAACAGTGGTTAAAGTTCTTGCCTTGCACGCACCGGGATCCCATATGGGTGCCATTTCTAATCCCAGTGGCCCTGTTTCCCATCCAGCTCCCTGCTTGTGGCCTGGAAAAGCAGTGGAGGATGGCTCAAATGCTTGGGACTCTGCACCCATGTGGGAGACCTGGAAGAGCTCCTGGCTCCTGGCTTCGGATTGGCTCAGCTCCAGTCGTTGAGGCTGCTTGGGGATTGAACCATCAGATGGAAAGTCTTCCTCTGTGTCTCTCCAACTCTCTGTATATCCACCTTTCCAATAAAAATAAATAAAACCTTAACGAAAAAGAAAATATGTATTTTATATTTAAAACAATTCTACTACTTAAAAATCATGCAACAGGGGCATCTCTCAGTCGTAAGCACCAAAATGGAAAAGATTAAAGCAATTGCAAGAACTAATGCAGGTGTGTGTGTTTACAAAGCCCTGTAACCCAAGACATTTGTCGCTTCATTGAAACATAGCAGTTTTAAAGCCAGCTATTGGTTTTATGGAGAACACAGGCAATCTTATTTTAAAAAAACACTTCTTTGTGGTATTTTAAATAAGGATTAGTTGAATATAAAATGTATTTTATGTAAAAAAATACTAAAATGAGTAGTTTGTTCCAACTCTGTTATTTCTACCTGTCAGTAATTCACTTAGCTGAGTCAATGATTTTATTGTCTCATCAAGTTTGACTGTTAACTATAGGTTGTTTAATTTGGATAGATTAGATCTTGTGCTATAGCTCCGGTTTTAAAAATAATGAAGATGTAGAGTTGGCACCCAGGCACTCAGCAGACAGGAGAGAGGCAGAAGCAGGTAGGGGCTCTCCTGACTTTCAGAGCTCAGCCCATGGCACTGCCATGTGCAAATCAGAATGCCAGGGTGGACTCTGGTGGTGAAGTACACTCTGAGAATAACGAGGCTGGGTACTGTAAGGCCATCATGACCTTGCACAGCAGTATTGAGGCGAGTTAGAACAGAAATGTGTAGTTCAGATCAGCACCAGACCAAAACTATGGAAGGTGGCTGTGTGAGGTTAGTTTTCCTTTAGAACCTCATTTTCATCTTCCTCTAAAGAAAAAAAAAATGGCTACTATACATTAATGTGTACTCAGTGTACTTTGCTGGGTTCTTTCTTTGCTGATTCTCCTGGCCCTGTGTGAGACAGCAGTATTCCATGTAAGAATATTCTAGAAAAGTGAAGGGTCTTGCCCTTGGTTGTTTTACCAGGTTAGGTGTGTATTATCAGAGCTCTTACTGTGTTGACACTGTCTCACTTCATCCCTTAACTTTTAGCTCTAGCCTAAAACAGCATTGGAGACATAAAATGTATTAAAGATTTGAAAGTGATATGCAAAGCTAATGTGGGTCTCAAGGACCTCTACCAAAATTTTGACTGGAAGAGAAGCAGTGATAAGATTTTAGAATTTTGAGAAACAATTAAATTTTCATAGAGATGATCATAGACCAGATTTTTTTTTTTCATAGACCAGGTTTTATGAGTAGAAGTTGATAAGTAACATTCATTGAATTTCACATTTTCTCATAAGTTTCAAAATTCCTCATAATATTTTCAGGTCAGTTGTGCTAAGCAAGGGACTTAGGTTAAGACTGCATGGGCTCATCTTGTTACAAGGGCCTGTGTTACATTAAAGTTCTAGAATCTTCACCTAGTTCTTTATTGTTATGCTTTGCTTAAAGAAGGCCCTGTTTGTCACTCTGCTTCTCAAACAACAAATACATGTTTAAGAACAACTTGTTTGTATGTCCATAACTTCACAAAAGAATAATACATTAAAATTCATTGAAAATAAAAAGCCATGTAAAAATGGCTTATAATGGATTTAAAAGTTATTTAGCTGCTAAGTATATTAAACGTGGAATGGCTATAAATGTGTTTTCATTTCTTAGATGTTCTGGTTAACTAATAATTACTCTAAATGCTTTATCAGTGTTTAGAAAATGGTCTAAAAAATACCCACCAGTCTGCATAGAATTTTTAAAAAGATTTGAATGGCAAATTTACAGAGAGTGGAGGAAAGACAACAGAGTGAAAAATGTTCCATCTGCTGGCTTAATCCCCATATGTCTGCAGTGAACAAACTTGGACAGGTAGATGCCAGGGGCTGTATGATCTTCATCTGGGTCTTCCATATGGGTGCAGGAGTCCAAATACTTGGGCCGTGGTCTGCTGCTTTCCCAAACATGTTAGCAGGGTGTTTGATCAGAACTGGAGCATCTGGGACTTGCGCTGGCACCCAGATGGGATGCTGGCTTTGCCCGTGACAGCTTAATCCACTGTGCCGTAACATTAACACCTCCCTCACCCATCAAGCAGTTTTTTGATCATAATTTAACCTTTCTTGGATTTAGGGACCTGAAAGATATTGTAATCAAACAGTATTATTTCGGATGATTGACTTCGACAGATGATTTGGTTTTAACTCCCAGGCAAGTTTCAACCAAGAGACATTTTAAAGGTCTGCAGCCGTAACTGCAGAAGGAACTTGTATGTGTGGCATTTTGATGAGGTGACCGTTGAGTTTTTCCCTATCATGCGACAGTGACATACATTATGTAGGATGTTGTTATGCTGAGAGCAGGAGTTTGTGAGTGACTTGGTACAGGGCAGCTGCGTGTGGTCTGAAATGTGTCATTTAATACCAGGAGCTGTTGCTGAATTTACAGAGTGAGACTGGTGCTGCTTGCCTCTCATAAGATTGATATGTCTTAGATAATGAAGCATGACTCGAGTTACTTTTCATATAATTATGGATGTGAACCTTCTATTTTTCCTGTCTTATTCTCTTCCAGAGCATAGAGGGGATGAGCCAGCCTGGAGTGTTTTGTCCTCTTCCCCGTTCTTTTTATGTTCTCCATTACAGCAGACTTTCTCAATCTCTACACTAACTTGGGATAGATAATTCTTCATTGTCGCAACTTCTCCAGACATTGTGAGGTGTTCGGCTCCATCTGAAACCTTTATCTTCCAAATGGCAGTCATGCCTTAACCCAAGTTGCAGAAACAAAAAATATCACCCGACTTTGCCTAATGACTTCAGGGGCGCAAAGTTTGGCACCTGCTTGGGAATCACTGCCCGCAGCAGCCAATGCTCTAGGATACAGTCATCAGTTAGTCTGTGCCCCTCCCCCCACAGGCTGGCAGCCTCTAGAGGGCAGCACTGAGTCTTTCTTGGCAAGGCAGCCATAGTACTGGGGCACCATGCTCCTGCCGTAAGCCCAAGAAGAGAATAAGGAGGAATAGTTGAAAGGTGTAATCAGTTATGTAATCATGTCTGTTATGTACAGTGCATTTTGGCTCTTCTCCACCAAAGAGCAGAGATTAGCTATAGCATCTATTTCCTGAGACCATTAATGCCATTAATGTCATCTTCTTTTCTCTCCCCGGTGTTGCAACATTGGTAGAACTTTGCAGTGTGTCCACGCAAGGCAGAAGGTGCTCTGTGATTAAGTGCCTGAAGTCCAGGTGAATATTAAAGGTAGATCTCCAACTGCGTAACACCTTCCAACAACCAGGTAGATGCTGAAGATTCAAAATATATATCTGTAGCTTAGGATCTCTTGGAATTTCAGAGTCAGGTTTTCTCATCTCTTTGTTTCACAAACTGGAGAACCAGAAACACACTGTACAAAACTGAACTGGGCATTGACCGCCTTGTTCCTTTTCACCTTCCTTCGAGATTCTTCATTTCAGAGAATGATGCACAGCTTTTGCCACTTAGTAACTCAGTGGCCTTGTGTAGATTAATTGTCCTCTTTTAGCTTCATCTTCCTTGTCTGTCAAGTGGATCTCCTCTCCCAGGGTTGTTATGAGGATCAAATTAGGTGCTATGCAACAATACTCAAAAGAGATGGTGTATGTTATGAAACAGCCTGCTTGGCCTGCCTGCTGTTGATATACCTGTTATGGTCTAGAAACATGACACCTGAGAATTTTGTTCTCCTGCATTCATAATTTCTGTTCCCATCCACAACTCCACATTATATTAATCCAATTTCTCATTTCAATGCCATGTGGCCCATCCTTATCTATTTTAAGAATAAAAACTATGGTTTCAGTGCTGGCCTTGATACTTTCCTACACAGATGATTACAGTAGGCGTTATTTGGTCATTCCACCCCCCAGTGTCACCTGCAGCTAGCTGCTTGCTCCCTAAACACAGATATTCCAGAGTGTCTGCCTTTCTGCTGGAGACCAGCTTCTCAAGCCTGACATAGCTGTTTGTGATCTGAGTCCTGTTTACTTTCACTCTTGCCAGCCATAATATCCTGGCATGTTTTGGCAGTTCACATCCCGACAAGCCAGGCCCACCAGTGTGTCCCTGAATATAGACTGGTCACTCTCTCTTCTGTGCTTTTCTTCTTTCTTGCTTGTTCTGAGTTAATGTCTGGGGTCTTAGGAGCAGTTCCTAAACCCCTTCCCCAGTGTCATTGCTGCACTTGATACCTGTGCTCTTACCATAATAACACTTTATACGTATGCATTTACTAATATCACTGTGGTAAATTATATTTTTTATTGTGTCTCTCAATAATTGAGTTTGTGGCACTCTCATTCATTTTGACTTGCCATTCAGTTTTGTTCCTACAGCTAGTAGGATATTTATTGACATATAATAGGTGACTGATAACTAACTGAAGTTGAACCAAGTTAAAATTCTGAAAGATTGATTCAGGTAGTATAGACTCACAAAGTAGTGGGAGCAAAATTGGACTGGGAAATTGACAGAATTAACCAGAAAACTACAGGGTGGAGAGACTGTGTGGGTATCTCTGTTTCATGGAGCCAAGATATCAGTGGATCCACAAATGGAAGCCGAATACTGATATCCACTTGGAGCTCACAACTGAATAAGGCAATCTGTAATGAGTACAGCAGAATATCAACTGGTCTTTAATTGAGGGACAGAAGGAAAAGTGGGTGGGGGAGAAAGCAAGAGAAATCACGTGCTGATTCACTCCCTGGATAATTGTCACCCCAGTAGCTGGGACAGGGTCATACTGAAGCTAGGGATCCGGAATTCAATCCACATCCCTCTTGTGGGTCAATCCCCTGGAGCCATCACCTGCTGCCTCTTAGTGTGAACATTGAGAAGAAGCCAGAGTCCGGCAAGACTCAAACCAGGCCCCTCGGTATCCCCAGAGGCATCTTAACTACCGTGCCAAATGTCCACCTGGAAACTGGATGTTAAACCACAGTAGTCCCTGCTACTACCCCTGGCTTTATGGAACTTGGTTTTGCAAGGGAGAAAACACCAGCTGGGAAAAAAATCCACCAGTTCTAACAATAGAGTGTCATTAAAAGGTATGAACCTCAACAGAAGAAACGGTGCAATCATGTAATTGCCTCTATGCAGCTCAAACCTCAGGGCTGGAGGGCAGTGGGCAGGTGTTAGGCACCACCAGACCCAGGTCTGTCGGGTCAGTACTCCCACAGAAGATCACTGACCCAGGATCATGTTCAGGCGACCCCCCTGCCTCGGAATCACATGGCCTCTGCAGCAGAAGGAGCCAGTGTTTTGTCACTTTCTACATAAACATGATTTTTAGGCTGGTTTGCTGCTAAAAACAGTAGTCTCAAGGTGCTTTTATTTTTTCAAGCCTGTCACATAAAATAGGAATTCAGTATGCAGTATTTTCAGCACTAAGGAGATGTCCAAAATATTATTTAGTCACATTGGCTAGCCATGTTAAACCATGATTTATCCAAGAAGTTAAACCATCCTTTTTGGTCCAGGAAACGTTCTTACTGTCCAAATGAGTGCCTTTTGGAAGTACACTGAAAATACTTGTTGCCATGATCTATCTGCTGGACTCTCATCTTCTGATTAAGGATATTCCTCCTGTGTTGACCTGAAAGATTGGGTGTCACACACAGCCCCTTGTTTAGAATATCAGACGGGTCTCACTTCCTGCCATTTGTACACTGCCTGTCTGGTGAGGAAAAATAGCACGGAGTCACATCCCTGGCAGTGCCTATCAGTGCAGTAAATGGCACGTAGGCTTTTGTTGTTTGGGTTTGATGCCACTGTTTGTCCATTTCTCAAACACCGTATGCCAATCTCCAAGATCCTCTCTAAACTATTCTGCCTCAAAGGCGCTGGCCTCATTCTCCAGAACCAAGCGTAGAGTCTGTAAGCGTGGGACTGATAAGAAGGAATTGTTGAACTGCTATGCTGGAAAGAACCTTGATCAAGGCTTCATAGGATTTCACCGATTCACAACGATTATACTGAAATTCCCTTCCTTCCCCACGGCAGAGGAGACTTGTGCCAGCAGGCTCCTGCCAGGAGGACTGGAATTCAGCCCTGTAAATACCCGGAGTGTAGGGGTGGAAGCGCTTTCTTCTCTCTCCCACTCTGCTTCTGCTCTGGCAGGGGCTTGCCTGCTGGCAGGGGTCCCCGCCTCTGCACAGTCTGCTCCTGGATGTGGGGGATTCCTCTTACTTCCAATCAACAGTTTCCTTATATGTGGGAGGACATTTGTTGGCAAGGACTGTCCTCTTCTCTTCATGTCTGGCTGACAACACCCTTGCGATTTTATTTCTTGGCATTTCTTGTACATTTGTTAAGATGTCAAAGGGTGAATATGAAGCCTTGAAGGGAAGGCAGAATGCCTACCCCGGAGCTTCCAATAAACATGGAATTTTGACACCCCCCCTCCCGCCCTGAAAGAGGGTGCTGTGTGGGGTAAATAAGGGATAGTGAACGTGATTTACCTGCCTTCTGGAAAAAAAAAATCTTAAAGTCCATTGAACCACAGAATGCTATTGTGTGAGGTTAAGAATGGGAAAGTTTGGTATTTTGTCTTCATTTCCTATCTGTGGAAATTGAAGCCAAGGATATATCAGTGACTTGCCCAAGGTCGCTCAGCTGCCCCTGCTGAGGACAAGCCTGAGTGCTGATCTTGGTCCTGTATCATTTTTCGCTGTGTTGCATTGTTTTCAAATTATTAGATATTTGGGAGTTTGCATTGGGTACATTCAGTATTTGTCCTCTCAGCCCTTCTCTGCATGTAGCAAGGAAAAAAAAAGTACTCCTTTTCCCTATCCCCTCCAAAAAGATTCTGACAAGCTGTGGAACAATGCTGATTGGTTTCGTTGTCATTTTTGCAGCTAGATCGAGCTGCTTGGAAAATGGGTCAGTCCACTAGTCTTCCCCTGTGCTAGGTGGATAGGACCCTTAGTTGAAATACCAGCCAGCTGAAATGTGTCAAAATCAATCTGTAATTTCAGAATCTGTGGAAAAGTGGTTCCGATTGCCTGCCCTGGATAGTCTGTTCTATTACACTGTCTGAAGCATTAATTGCACATTTGTGAAGGCGTGTTCAAGAGGACCAGGTCACATGGATTATTGCTTTAGAGGGAAATAGTTTTGAATGAAAATAGCCACTACAATCATTCAGGTTATTATTGAGATTCTCATGTTCAATTGAGTCATTTTTGAAGATTCTTATTAATATTAGGAAGTGATTATTAGAATAAAATGTGGAACAACTGTTTTTTTCACAACCGTTGCTTCCAGATTCACTTATCAAATGGGAAAGATTTGCTGGTGTTGAAGATAGAGCAGGCTATCGCATACTTGAGTGCCTGGGTTGTGTTGGGTGTACGTAAAGGTTACTCAAGCTGAAATGAAGTCTGGTCAAATGCAAAGGAAGTCCAGTGCCTAATGGCAGTTTAAAATACCAAACGTGTACTACCATGGTGTTTTAAGACCATCGCTTTGAGATGTTGGAAAGCTGGCATTGTTCTCCAGCTTATGTTGTTGCTTTTCATGGCAGATGCTTCATGCTTCGATGGCTGTGGCACCTTCTCTGAAGTAAACATGAAAATAGTGAGAGGGGAAATGAGTGTCATTTGCAAACCAATGTGTTTGACATGTTTTAGATACGTGTCAATTTATTGTAATTTTTATTTTCCGTTTGCACTGTTAATACATGCAGTAACATTACCAATATTTAATGGCTATGTAGCTAGCAATTTTTTAGAGGTAGTTGTGAAACAGGAGTTAAAAATAATGAGAAAAATATTTACCACAGATTTTCTATTTGTGGATTTCTGTTTACATTCACATTGGAGCTTTGAAAGATTTCTCAGATTCATCTTGGATTGAAACTATTTTTACTATTACTGTTAAACTAAGAGCATTTCACATTCATGATGTAAAGGTTATAAAAAGCAAATTTTCTCAAGAGGAGAGGGGGAACTTGGGGGGGGGTTTGGTTGTTGCTTTTAGGGGTTTTGTGAAAATAATGTTTTCTTCCAAAAACAAAACCAGATTATTATAAGAATATAATGAGGGAGATAAAATTCAACAATATTCAATCTTTTTAGATATATAGATTATTCAAATTTTGAATTTTGATTTCCTAGATTAAAATTTTTTTTTTAAAAAAACTGTATATGCACACATGCACAAAGCATTAAACCAAAGTGGAATTACAATGTCACTTTTCATCTGCTTCTGTTTCTGTTTAGTAGCAAGACACTTCAGTATGAAAAAATAATAGGCAGTGCCTTTGTACCCAACACTCAGACAAGTTAAAATTTAGCTCTTAAAAATATTTGAAAAGTGTTGTTTAGGAAGTAAAATGGAGGTCGTGCTGACACTGCTGGGTGGTCCTCCCCCACATGCTGGGCTTCACCCTGTCTTACAGAACTGGAATCTCTACTTTCCTGTGTTTGCATCCCCAATTATTTAAAGCACTGTCTCATGTATTTTAAAGCTTGCATGTTTTCTTATTCTTTATGTTCTTCACAAATTTTGTCGTTAAATCCTAAGTTTGTGAATTAGCCAGGTTGATTCCTGGATATCTAGTTGATTATTTAAAGTGCTGTGTCATGTTTGATTGCAAAATCACATCACCCATTCCCTATCAGACAGTTCATTTATTTCCAGTTTCCCATATTTCAAGCAATACTGTAGTAAACAACATTTAGTGTTGTGTGCACACAGATTTCTACATGATTTGTGTTTGTAAGCAGAATTATAGGTCAGAGGGAACTTCAGGTTGGCTAGTAATTACAGTAAAATGTACCAGTTTAGACTCGTATTAACAAGGATTGTTTTTCAAGTTTATTTTTGTTTTCTGTAGTTTAATTCCTGTTGAAGTCCTATTGTTGGGAAGTTGGGTGATTATGGTTTGGGTAATTTTAGGTTTGTATATATATAATACATATACATTCAATTAATTTATTTTATTATTCCGTATTATAGTTCCATAGTCTCTGGTGTTTCTCTGCCCCTCGCCCAACCTTCTCCCCCAGCACACTAATTTCCCCCATATCATTACAATACTGCAGTCCTTCACATTCTGCCATAAGTCCATCATTCTGCTATTTAAGCCTCTCCTGACAACATAGGCATGGACAATGGCAGAGAATCGGGCAATGATAGAGAATCCGGCGTCCTATCGGCAAGATACATTCAACAGTTTTGTTGGAAATCTATTTTGATTTGGAAGTAGAGATGCACACTGCATCGTATCTTTACATCTGTATGTGATAGTCTCTCCTACACAGTTACTTTACAACCCCTTAAATTAAAATCCATAAAATAAAATCAACAGCAGAGAGAAAAATAGAAAATTCACAACATGAAGTTAATTAACATGCTACAGAATGACCAATGTGTTGCTGAAGAAATGAAAATGAAAATCAAGGACCTTGTTGAAGTAAATGATGCTATTGTGTGATATGTGAGTCAGTGAGGAAATTTTGAATGAATGACAATAAAAACAAAAATATTAAACTCTCTGAGATGCAGCAAAAACAATATTGAAAGGGCTATTATTATTGTCTTGTATTTTGCATTATATCACAGGGAACATATGCTGTTAGTCCTTTGGGACTGACTTATTTCACAAAACAAATTGGTCTGTAGTTGCAACCATTTTGTTGGAAATGGTAGAATTTCATTCATTTAATGGCTGAGTAGTATTCCATGCAGTAGCTGCACCACAGTTTCTTTATCCAATCCTCTTTGGATGGACATCTAGCTTGCTTCCATGTTTTCGCTATTGTAGATTGTGCTGCTGTGAATATTGGATTACAGATCCCTTTCTCATATGCAGATTTAATTTCTTTTAGATGCAGGAAAGATTCCCAGAAGTGGGATAGCGGGGTCATAGGGCAGATCAATTATTGGTCCTGTTAGCACTTTCCATTCTGACTTCCATCGTGGTTGTACTAGCCTACACTCCCACCAGCAGCAGAGGAAGATAGCTTTCTCTCCACATCCATGCCAGCAGGCGTTTTTAGTAGAGCTCTGTTTGGTGGAACCTCAATGTGGTTTTCATTTGTATCTCCCTGAGAGCTATGGAGCCTGCGAATTTTTTTCCTATGTCTATTTGCATTCGTTCGTCTGAAAAATGTCATTTAATTTCCTTTGCCCATTTCTTCATAAGGTTGTTTGTTCAGCTGTCACTGTGTTTCTGAAGCTCTTTGTAAATCCTGGATATTAGTCTCCAGTGTGTTGTGTAGTATGGAAAGATTTTCTGCCATTCGGTTAGTTGCTTCTTCGCTTTGTTGATCATCTCCTTTGCTGTACTTCTGTACATTTTAGTTTGATGTAGTCCCATTTGTTTATTATGGCTTTGACTGCCTGTGCTTTGTGATGAATTGTTCCTTTTTTCACATAAAATCCTTTTCATCCTTAGTAATATATTTTTTCCCTTGGGTTTGATTTGTATATTAGCGTGCTATATCACCATTCTTTATTTAGTGTTTGTCCTTTTCTTTTTATTTTGTTTTTACATTTTCATTTTTTTATTTAATGCAGTCTAACCATCTCTGGCTTTTCACTATTAAGTTTTAAAATTGATTTTATTGTTATTATCGACACATTGGCATTCACTTATACATTCCCATCTTGTGTTCCTTTTTCACCAGGAATTTTAGTAATTTTGTTATTATATTGATGGCTTCTTCATAGGCTTCACTTTTCCCTGTGTTGTTTAGAAAAATACACATTTTTATAGTAAAACATAAAAAAGATTCTGCCTCATTTTAATGATTATCTGAAAGTTTTGAATATGCATTCTTAATGAAACAGTCTAATAATAAAGTATCTGATAATATTGACTCTCTCCTAAATAATGGAGCTTTACACTAACTAAATCCTAATCATCCCTAACTTGTGTTTACTTTTGACTCATCAGTTCTGGATATAATTTACTTTTTGTAATTTTGGGGCAAATTTTTTTTTTTTTTTAATCTCAGGAAGAGTTAATTTGGATTCTCTCTCACTGTATAGTCTTTCAGCCCCAGGCAAAGAAAACCTTCCTTGTCATTTTGCTGAGTAGGTGATTCAAGTTTTCTTGTTGTCTCCTGGCGGAATTCATCTTGCAGGGCCCAGGATCTTGTCCAGCCCCTTCCTTCTGTAGCCTATAATCCACACCACCTCATGCCACCCAGATACGATAGAAGCAAAGTAAACAAGCAAATAAAACGTAGCCATTGGGTGACTGGACTACGTCTAGGGCTGTACTTCCTCTGTGATGTGTTGTCACTAGGTAAAATTCTTTTGGCTTTGGGTACTTTTTTATTTTGGGAAATGAATAAGGAATGGGGACCACTTCCTTCTGAGGTCAGAGCTCAGTTATGTATTTTCCGTTTCTGCTGTTACATTTTTTTCACATTTCTGTACATTTCTAGCAGGGAGGTCCAGATTTTCAGAGAAAGCAAGAGAGACAGAGAGACTTATGTGCTGATTCACTCCTCAAATGGCAGCAGTGATTGGAGATGAGCTGATCCACAGCCTGGAGCCTGGAGCTGTCTCTGGGTTTCCATGTTGGGTGTAGGGACCCAAAGACTTGAGCCATCTTCTGTTACTCTCTCGGCCATAAGTAGTAGGCGGGTTGGAAGTGGGACAGCTAGAACATGAACCCATGCCATATGGAATGCTGACACTGCAAGCAGAGGCTTAGCATGCCCGCGAGTAATTATTTATTTAACTAATTGCTAATGAAGATCATTTTGGTTGCTTTTGATTTTTCCCCAGTATATTAAACAACACCTTCACAGGACCCTTATATTATTGATCTCATATTTCCCTTGTACATGTATTTATAGGTAACTGCATAATTTTGCATACTAAATGGTTAGAAAAGGAACCATTGGGTGTAAGGTTGTCCACATACAAAATGATTAGTTTGATATTACAAGCTTGTTCCTATTACACATCCAGCACCACAGTAAAAGATGATATCTCACTAATTTAATTGACATTTTCTTAATAATAAAATTTTGGTGTATATACTTATGAGCTTTTTTCAGCTTTTTTCTTCTGCATATGTTTGCATATGTCCAATTATTTTGTTATTGTTTTTTTTGACCACTAGTTTCTAAGAACTTCTACAGTAGTATGAACAATTCTATTTTGTCTTCCATACAAATTTTGACTTTCCTCCTTTTGTTCTTTGTGTTCCAAATTCTAGTAAATTAGTTTATCTTTTGCAAGTTTTACACCTTTATGTCTACCTTTTCAGAAAAAAGTTAATGGTTTTTGATTATATTATGATTAATATAAAATTCTATTTAAGGGGCATTTGTGAAGTGCTTTTATGGGAAATATTCTAAGTTACCATCAAGTTACTTCATATACTAAGCAAATGCATTATGCAAAATATCATTTCCCAGAATATAAGGAAAATTTACACTTAAAATGATTAAAACTTGAAGGGGAAATATATCAATTCTCAAGAACCAAAAATTGAAACAGTGTACATCCAATAAAGACAGAAGTGGGAAACTGGTTGAGTAAAAAAGAGATTAAAGTTTAGACTCAATAGCTTTAAATGGAAATGTTTGAAAACCACAATTTATCTGTGTACATATTGCTAGGGATTTATTATGAACAAATAAGATCTGCAAAAAACATTTTGTTATGCATCTGAAAGTTATTTGGCTGTCTATTCACTTTCATCTTTGTTTTTGTTCACTTTTAAATAAGCTATATATTTTTTAGTTTATGATTCAGTAAACACAGATTGCCTGCTCTGTATAGCAAAAAAACATTTGTGGTTATTAACTTTGGCTTCTTTGATTCTTTTTTAAAAGAGATTTATTATTATTATTATTATTATTATTATTTTGGAAAGTCAGAGTAACAGAGAAAGAGAGACAGACAGAGAGATCTTCCATCCATTGGTTCACTCCCCAAATGGCAGCAATGGCCAAAACTGAACCAATCTGAAAGCACAAGTCAGGAGCCAAGAGCTTCTTTTGGGTCTGCCATGTTTGTGCAGGGGCCCAAGAGGTTGGGTCAGCCTCCACTGCCTTCCCAGTGGAGCACCCAGTGTTTGAACTGACATGCATGTGGGATGCTAGCTCCCTTAGTTTGGTTCTTTTGAATTCCTTATATTTAACTACTCTAAACCTGCAGCTATTTCGTTTGGATCACTCTCACACCAACTCAGTCTAAGGTTCTTCCTGCATCTTCTTGATCCCTCCCACCCAGAGGAGCTCAGACTCGGTTTTCTCCCTTAGGGTTCCCCAGAGCCTTTCTCTTCCAGAGCCTTATTCTATCAGTTAACTGTGTGTGTCTCTTTATACTTCAGCTTTTTCCTTTAACTTCCATCTTTCACTATATAATACGGTCTGTGTTTTCTTCCTGCCTTTCCTCCTTTCCTCCCTTTCCTCCACTGTTCATTTTCATTTTATTTTTTTAAAGCGTATCTAGTTATTTTTTCTATGGAAATATACTATACAAACATAACCTGTATATATTTTAATCATTTTAGGGCAATCTGAAAGACTTTCTATTCTAGGTTTTCAATTTATGTAACTTTTCAGAGAGTTGATATGAAGAGTTTATTGAAAGTACATGTTAGGCGATGTGAAATATACCTTTCTAAGGTAATCTTATTTTCTGTCTTTCTGAGTGAGGCAATAGCCTATCTAATATCTCTTTACATACAAAGGAATCCTTCTTCCTCTTTTTGTTTATGCTTTCATGTTCCTTTTACTATAGCTAAACCTCGCCTTCCACTGTCTGCATCTGTAGAGGCTTCATCTGATATTTTCTTTTTCTTTGTTTTTTATCATCAGTCCTTCTGACTTTATCCCTGGAAGTGCAGAAGCACCAGAAGAAATCACTTGGGAACAGCATATGGAGAGATGTTAGCATGGTGCTGCAGTGTGAGCTCGCTTACAACTAGTGTCCACTAGTAACAGTTGAACTTGGCAGATAAACATAGAAAGATGTTCATAAGGAGCTATTTTCTGATTGGTTTTGAAGACAGTAGATCACAAGGGTTTTTTCTTCCAGATGTTCGGATGGAATATGTCAGCACAGAGGATAATTAGTAAATTCCAAATTCTAAGTAATGATTCCATTATTATTATTTTGACAAATGGTATTCAGAAGTAGTTTTTTTCTAAACTGTGAGGAATATCTTCCTGATATTTTACATTGATCATCATTTGTATGTACAAAATGTTCTTGAAAGAAGCAAATTATAAAATGCTTAAAATTAGAGAATTTTGATTAAAAACCGTACAACCATTGGTAACATTTATTTATGTATGTTTACAATGAGAAAATATTGATCACTGTATGGTTTCTGAGTCAATACTCTTTCAAAATCATCAAAGTTGCTCTTACCACTTTTTTTTTTGGTGACTATGACAGTTTTGGTCTTGTTCTTTAAAGATTTGAAAGAATTTGAAAAGAGTTACAGAAAGTGAGGGAGAGAGTATTGCTCTTCCCAAATCTTCAGCAAGGATCTGGATTGGAAGTTTAGTAGCCAGGATGTACATCAAGGTCTTAATGAGATGCTGGTGTCACAAGCAGCAGCTTTGTCCACCAAGCTGCAACACCAACCCTGATTTGATTTCTTCTTACAGTTGATTTTCCATGAGTTCATTTTATGTCCTCATAGGAGAACTATGTGCATTCATTAAACACACATACTCCCTTTTGACAAGCTATAGATGTACTCAGAGCTGCTGGGGATATTACCACAACTTTATGTATTGGTGTCATTAAGTGATCAGGGCTTCAGCCTTAGATGTGCTTTTAGTGCTACTCATCGCATACTCTCTTTCCCATGCTGTCTGTCTTCTGGCTCCTTGGGGCTTCTAATTCATTTCTGACCAGTGATACAGGGCTGCTTCTAATCCAGGTGAGAGACATTGTACATGGTGAACACGTTGCTCAGGCAGTTGCTTCCATACATGTTGAATAAAATTCATGAAATTGAATAAAAACATGAAATTGCCAGTGCCTGAGTGCTCTGGGGCCAGAAAAATCAGCACTTTTTGATGCTGATGCATGATATAGGAGGCTAAAAGCCTACTACCTCTGATGCCAGCAGCTCCGTTGGGTCCCGGTTGCTCCACTTCCAACTTGGCTCCCTGCTTTTGGCCTGGGAAAACATTGGAGAATTGCTCAAGTCCATGGACCCCTGCACCCATGTGGCAGAACTGGAAGGAGCTCTAGGCTTTTGGCTTCACATTTACCCAGCTCTGGCCATCGGCTATTTTGAGAGCAAATAAGCAGATGAAAGGCATCTCTCTCTCTCTCTCTCTCTCTATTTCTCTCCCTCTCTCCCTGTAACTCCACCTTGCAAATACAAATAAAATAAATCTCTATTTTAAAAAATTCAACATTATCAACTCTTTGAAACAAACCCAAGCTAATCTGCGTCCTCTGTTATTACTGACTTCTGGGAATGCGTGACTCTTTCCTGCAATGTTAGCTCATCTCCAAAAATCATTTCTCACCTGGTATTTGTCTCCATCAGATAGATCCTTGTCTCCGTACATCTTTAATACCTAACTTTTCTTCTTGGTTGTTTTACATTATGATATAATATGGCCGAGTCTTTTTCTGTCTTGCTAATGTATGACTTTTAAAAATACATAAAATGTGTCACGCGAACTAAGGGGAATTCTAAAATGCATATGAAGTTTAACGAATATTTAACAAACATTTCCCGGTGTGAAACCAGACACTTTGGAAGCTTTTATGTGCCCGGATCGCTCCTTCCTCTTTGGTGCAACCAGTGTCTAGAAATTTCTATGCATTTCCTCTTGCTTTTGTTTATTGTTTAATCACATCTATATAACCCTTCCAAATACTTTGTTCAGCCTCCTGTGTTTTGCATTTAAGTGGAATCTCGATTCAAAACTGTTTCTTTAGTCTTTGAAATTAGCTTCTTGGCTCCTTATTGGCTTCTTGTGTATGTGATTGATCTTTATGCACATGTGTGGCAGTGGTTTTCTTTCATGCAGTTCCTGTTTGCAGGCATGTTGTTTAGACTCCAATTCTGATGCATAGTGCTCTGAATTCCATGCAAGCTAATCTCTCAGGTTTACTCTCTGGGATTTTCTTTTTTCACTTTCAGTGTGCCAGGAACAAAATCCTTTCATGTTACACAAATCTTCTTTCCTCCGTTATTTACCCATCTCTAAGTTCTCATTCTTGTTTCCTTCAAGATTAAAAAATCTTAGAGTAATTCCTGTTGACTATGTCTGTCTTAGCTCACCACATAGGCTTCATTTGACTTTTGTTTTTTGAACCTAACATTAAGATGACAGGAAATGGCTAGCTCACTCCTACATGTCCATCACATGCAGGGCTAGGCCAGCCTGAAGTCAGGGATCAGAACATCTGTCTCCAGCTGTGTGTGTGTGGCAGGAACCCAACTCATTGTTCCAACATCTGTTGTCTCTTTAGCCTGTCAGAAGAACGTGGGATTGGACGTACAAAATAGCCAGGTCTGTAACCATGCACTCTTACCTGGATGTCCCAAGCGATGGCTTAATCCAGCGATACACAGGGCCTACCAGCCCCCTGCCCATGTCCTCATTTGAAATCTATGGTTGACTGCTTTGTGTTTTTAAATTTTCTCTCTTGTTTTCTGGACAAAGCTTGTAACAGGCTCTATTTTCCCCTCTGGTAAATGTGAAACATAAGCCATAACACATAGATAATCCAGTTTTCTTGGATTCAAATACATGACGCCTGATTTTAATGCAGAGTTCATGTTTTCAGTTGGATAGAGCAAAGACACTGTTACATAATTTAAAGGGCTCCTGAAATTATAAATATGCTGGAAGTCTGCTGGTGCTGTTATAAGCCTATGTGGATAAGTGGGTGGAGGAAGGTAGAGAAACTCGACCTTGTATCTGAAAAAAGCTTAAATGCATTTTAAGCACATTCTGAAAGACAGAGGAAAAATGGGAGAAAAGTAACCCAGTGTTTCATTGTTATATCGAGAGTCAGTTCATATTGGAAGGTGTTTTGGATCAAGATCTGTAGTTTTTTGGCTGCAGAATTAGTAGCTTCTCATTCAGACAAGGACCTTGCTGTAGAAGGATTGTTAACAGGAGGTAAATTTTGTTGGCTTGTACAAAGTTCAACAAAGAGAGGTTAAAGAATCAACTAGGTTGCTCAAAACCCAAACCTTTGTTTTCTTGTCTCTAAGATAATTATGTCAATAATTTGACATCATTTATATTTGTCCATTTGTATACAGTCTGTTGATACTGCCACTTGCACTGGTTGATACAAGAAATTCATAAACAGTAAGAGTTCAAATTACCTGTAACCTAGAAGAAAACAAAAACAGTAAGTGGGCAAGTAATTTATTTGGAAAATCAGACTATAGATGAAATTAAAGAAATTGAAAATGTATACAAGCACATTTCAGGAAGTTCATGGAACATATAACTTAAATGTAATTGTATCTGAATGCAAAAAAAGTTGAAATTTGAGCATAGGAAGGGTCTTCTAAGTTGTGATGAATATAAAAAATTATGCATGTTGGGCCGGTGCTGTGGCTCAACAGACTACTGTTTCATCATGTGGCACCAACATGTTCTCATATGAGAGTATGGGTACTTATTCATATCCCAACTGCTCCACTTCCCATCCAGCTCCTGCTTCTGGCCTGGGAAAGTAGTAGAGGATGGCCCACAGCCATGGGACCCTGCACCTATGTGGGATACCTGGCTCCTGGTTCCTGGCTTCATATTGGCTCAGCTCTGGCCATTGTGGCTACTTGAGGGGAGGGAGGAGGTAAATAGCAGATAGAAGTGATTCTCTGTTTCTAGTTTTTCTATAAATCTACCTTCCAAATAAAAATAAATAAATCTTAAAAATTTACAAGGGTTCAAAAATGTTTTTCACTTAAATGGGCTTCTTTTAATTCTATTTTTAATAAATTAAAATAATTTATTTATATATTTGAAAGGCAGAGTTGGCAGGAGGGGAGAGAGAGAGAGCGAGCGAGCACATTTCCACTTTCCCCAAATGGCTATAATAACTGGAGCTAGACTGATTTGAAATCAGGAGCCAAGAACTTCTGAATCTTCCACACGGTTTCAGGGCAAAAACACTTTTGGACAGTTTTCTGCTGCTTTCACAGGTGCGTTACCAGAGTGCTGGATCACAATTGGAACAGCTCGGACTTGAACCAGTGTCCAGACGGGTTGCTGCCATTGTAGAGGAGGCATCATCCATCTGCCATGATATCCAATCCATTAAATTATTTTTGAAGTAGATAAAGCATAATATGAAGGGCAACTTGTTACTGCAAAGTTTGAAATTTATTTGGTATTGATGCAGGTTTAAGAAATTGGACATCATACTTGACAACCACATGTCCCGTCTTCTATCTTTTATTATTTTATTGCTGTTGGTGTGCTGTTTACACATCCTCTGTGTCCTCATTTTGTGATAAATGTAGTGATCAGACCTGCGTTACGTACTTACTGTGGTCCACCCACAAATTGTGGGACCTACCACAGTTGGTGACACTTGGAGTATTTCCGAACTGTCAGCTGTAGGCATATTAACAGTACTCCTAAGGCAGTAGTAAAAGTGTCCAGCAGTACATAGTACATGGGATTTCAAAAGAGAGAGGTAGGATGTTGGCTGTTTAAGCAGAAAAGCTAAGGAGGAGAACAGTCTAGTGTTTTTTTGCCCCTGGAGACAACTTCTCTGGTGTTTTTCTCCAACCATACCCAGGGAAGGAGAAAGTCCATGATCAGTCTTTTTTTTTTTTTAAGATTTACTTTTTGTTATTACAAAGTCAGATATACAGAGAGGAGGAGAGACAGAGAGGAAGATTTTCATCCGATGATTCACTCCCGAAGTGAGCGCAATGGCCAATGCTATGCCCATCTGGAGCCAGGATCCAGGAACTCCTCAGGATCTCCCACATGGGTGCAGAGTCCCAAGGCTTTGGGCCATCCTCGACTGCTTTCCCAGGCCACAAGCAGGGAGCTGGATGGTAAGTGGAGCTACCGGGATTAGAACTAGTGCGCATATGGGATCCTGGCGCATTCAAGGCAAGGACTTTAGCTGCTAGGCCACGCTGCCAGCCCCATGATCAGTCTTTACTCACTTTTGTTGACTGTTTCAGTCGTTGCTCCTGTTCACCCTATGTCCTGGCCTCGCCTTACCTATGTTCTTTGTGTCTGTAGCCTCAGATGACCCCAGACAAGAGAACAGGTGTTACCAGACTGGTTTGGAGAATCAGGAAGACAAAGCATGCAAAAAGCGAAAACAGGTAGAAAGTGGGAGGAGATGTACAGGAACTGAGCACAAGAAATACAGGTGGAAAAAAGGTGGCAGAGTTCACATCATGAAAGACTGCATTTCCACGAGCTGTGTTGATAGTTTTGGAGGTTAATCTATTGGCTTTAAAGTAGTGAAAAGAAAAGTCTTTATGTTGAATGGGCTCTCTGTGTAACCAATGAGGGATAGTGGTCACACTGCTCTTCAGGGGAGAGCATGCTGCAGGAGTTAGCTGGCCAGCCGGTACAGGGGACACAGCATTCGCACTGGACAGCATTCTTCGCTCACAGACATGTCTCCTAATAATCTTGTACTTCCTGACAACTGCTTTCCAGATGACATAAATTGACATGTGACTTGTCAAGGCCTGTTTTGGAATTTATTTATCATTAAGTGATTATTAAGATTTTTACCACTTCAACTAGCATTCCTTTCTTTTTATGGTGAACTCTTTTATGAAACTGGAAATAACTCCAAATCGATTGATCCCCTGGACTGTACAAGGCTTCCTGGTGTTAGTGTTTTTCACTAGCGCTTACTAGGGATCTCCCCGGTTTCTGGAAGACAGTGTGTGGGTGCCAGCCTTGCTTAATTCTACTTAGTAGTGTATTTCTACATCCTATATGTGGCAGAATTGGCTCAAGTTCAAAGAGTTGATTGGCAGGAAGTGATTCAGACAGATTTTTTTCCCTGTCATTCTTGTAATACAAAGTAGTTTGATATCTCATGACTAGCAGGTGGTTAGATAATAGGAGAGGATAATGCAGACACTTAAAAGCTGATGACCTAGCATTTGAAAAGCCAGCATTAATCATAGCAAATTACTGTGTGATATTTTGAGTAGTTTTTCTCTGTGGAATGTTATACTTTTCACCCTCTTTCCTCTCTCTTTCTATGTCTTTATTTTTTTCCCCTTCAGTTCTTAATAATGTACTCTACTAACAAACAGTAAGTCATGTTCTGGATGCTGATTGTGACTTTCAAATATCAGAGAAGTATGAAAGTCAATTTTCAGTTTTTAAAAAGTATGTCCTACTTACTTCAGTTTATATAACATGCCTAAAACAGCAAAACTGCATGCTACAGTTACGCTAAATGGCATATTATGTATTTTGAAATACGATAAAATGCTAGATTTCCTATCAGGTGTTTTGAAGCTAGGAAAAAAAAGTATGTTTGGGCTAAGTTGTAGACTTGAGCTTTATTTTTATCTCCTGGCTTTTGGAGAATACTTTGATCAAAGTTCCTTTGTGTGTGCTTTGCACGGAATTCCCTGGGTGGTCCAAATGATGGAGGGAGGAGTTGAGAGCCAAGTTCATGATGTTGGCTCTGCTGCGTGCTCTCGTCTAACTCAGAAGAGACTTTTCAGTTAGCGACAACTAAAAGGCTGACAAAAATTCACATAGATTTGAAATCCATGGAGTTATGTAAGAACCTTTATCATTTCCATTAAGAAAGTACCTTTTAAGTTGAGTTGGTCCCACTGTAATTGTGGACATTTTTAGAAAGTTCTCTCAGGGAATACATGGCTGTTACTTTAATGTGAAATGAACTGTGAAAAGAAAGCTCTGGTGCCTGTGTGAGAGCTGATATTCTTACTGCTGTGAGTCTGTCTGGGGAAAGTGTTTCATAGAATATTGTCCTTTTGTAGAAGTTCGAACCCAAGCACAGGGGACACATTGCTGTTGTTGAATGTGGCATGAGATTTGTTTAAACGAAGCCAAGTGATGCACATGACAAGGGGGATTTCTGCAGAAGCCCAAGTGAAATGGTAATGCTCTTACGTCTTGATTCTGATAAGACTGAATTTCAGAGACATGACCTTCTAATTTAATTAAGAACAGTTTATTAATGTTGTCCTAGCTCAAGGGAAACCACGGTAGATTGTGAACTAGGTTGTTAAGGGAGGCTGCCTGCTCCAAGAGCAAGTTTTGGAAAATCAGTGTAGTACTTTACATTGAGAGATATTCCAGACTTGTTCAAACTGTGACTGTCTGTGTTGGAGTTAGTGAGATTCTAAGGCAAGGACTGCCATTTTTAACAGTGTGAGTTTTAAAAATCGTTGCAACTGGGATGCAAAGAATGTTTCTCAAATCACTTGAAAGTAACTTGCTCTCACTTCCAGCTACTTTAATGTGTATTTCTTGGACAAGACATTCTGTTCACAACCATAATACATATAAAGCGTCAAATTCACAACACTGACATTGTCTATTTCTACTACCTAATCCTTAGTTTTTTCAAGTTATACCAGTTTCCCAATAATGTCTGTGAGAGCAGAGGGATCCAGTCAAGAAGCATGTGCTGGGTGTAGCAGTGTGTGTCTCTGTATTCTTTGTCAATCTGAAATAGTTTCCTCAATCTTTTCATAGGTATAATGAGTTAGCTATTGGCTAATATTTAGGCTGTCTCTCAAGGTAGTTTTGTCTGATGGCTCCTTACTATTGAATTCAGGCAGGATGGAGTAACACAGAAGTGGTGCTATATTCCTGTTGCATAAGCTACTGTGTGATTTGGATTCATCCTACAATAAATGTTAACTTCTCTCACTTAATAAAGATGTGTCTACCACCATAAAGTTTCAGACTCTTATCTGTTAATTACTAAATGTGTTTGCAGGGGATACTTTGGGCTTTTGTTACTATCTCATTCCTTCTTACACTTTTAATTCATACATGTGCTAGTTTATATTGCTTCAGTCTGTGGTTTAGTGAGTTATATCTGGCACTACCATTTTTTTTTTTTAGTTTATTCAACTTGAGTCTTTTTGCAGGGAGTGAACACAAGTTATTTTGCACCCCACTCATCTTGTGCTTGTCTTGCTCTAGCACTGAAATTAAACACATTTCCCAGAAGCTGTTTGTGGAGAATAGCATTTAGAAACTAAGATCCAGGTGATTGGTGTGATCAGTTCTTCCTGCTACTCCCCAGGCTCTCCCAGCATGTAAACAATCACCATTGCCACCCTTGCCATACAGCAACCCACCAGTACTCCTTTCTGTTTCTTAGGATTCTGTTTTGCTGAACTGTGCTACTCTGAAATACCGGTCCTTCCATGTGGTGCTCACTTCTGAACACTCTCCTTAGACCACCTTGTCTGCTTCCACAGGGAGCCCTGTCTCACCACCTCTGGTTCTAACACCTTGTGCTAAGCCACATCTCCCTGTGGAAATGCTGCAGGCTCAGCTTGTGTTCGGAAACTACTCAGGCACTGCGCATGCGCTCCATGGGGAGGAGTCCTTAGCTAGATTTTATCACCTCAGTAGAGGTTCCCTCTCCTTTAAGTGAACCTCCTCATGCTATTTGGATTCTGATACTCCATTCCTGGTCTTCAGTGACCCTCTGTTCCAGAGTAGATTCCTGCCTTGATCAGACCTACCTGGTACCTTTAGGAATGAATTGTTCATGAAGGATAATGAGGCTCAATGCTGGTTTTGACTGTTGATTTGGAAGCTACGTAATGATTTAGCAAATTAAAAATAGCAGTTTTCCATTTTATTGTGACAATAGTATTTTAATAAGGTAGAATTTGATATTTGATTACTTCTACATTCAATTAGAGATAAATACATATTTATGGTTTATCTTCTCTAAAATATACATGTGCCTAAATTACATGTGGGTAAGTTAACTTCTAAGGATTTTGCATTCAGAGTAACCCATGATACAAGTTTCAGAATCAAGTCCTACAGTTGCCTATTTACCCTCCATTGTGTCTGTGGTCTTTTAAATCACACCGAAGATCTAAGGCACTTCCAATTCTACATGTAAAATCTGTACTATCAACATATAATTTATAATATGGTTCCGTTGTGGCTGTAGGTAGAACTGCTTTCAAAGCAATCTACTTTGAGTTTCCCCTTTGTCTCAACTGCATTTAAAATATTGTTATTGTGATGTCTATAAGGCATCAAAACAGAGATATCAATAGGCCTCCCTTGAGTTAATGCTGCTACAAACACCTGTAAGGCATCTCTATTTGGATCTCTTGGGCGTCTCAAACTTTATATGCTTATGCCTGAATTCCTGCTTCATAATGGTTGTTTCCATGTGCAGAATCTTCCTTTTTCAACCAGTGGTATAACCCCTAAAACAGAGTGCTGTAAACACCCTCTGTTCTACTCTACTTCTCTCTCCTAGAATCTGTTAGTGCGTTCTGTGTACTGTTCTGAGCCTTGAAGCATCTTCAATCGTAACTCCAGTCTCAGACACCAATATCCGTCATCTGGTCTACTTATGGTTTCATCCTTATCGTTTTCTGAGCTATTATCCTTTTAGCTGTCCATGTCATGCCTGCCTATCACATCATGTCACTACTTTCTTGAACACATGTCACATCATCTCTCCAAACTCATCTTTGTGCTGCTCAACCTAGGCTCGATCCCCAGACACTTCGGCCTTTCTGTTCATGAAATGTAAACTTCTGCTACTTTAGTGCTTTTGAGCATCATCTTAGAAGAACATTGTCATCCCTTTTCCGTAAACAATCTCTGAATATTTGCACTAGCTTCAAAGCCTCAACAATAAGTATGATTTGGGGACTAATTTCTGTTTAAATATTATTTATTATACTCTTGAAGGGGAGTTTCCATGGGAATTACAGTAGTATGCAATAATGGCTTCACTTAATTTACTATTAAAACATCATGAATACTTTGTTTCCAATTATTTCCAAAATGAAAATCTTAATAAAAGCCAATGTAATTATGACATTGAAAATATAAAAGGGAACAAGAGCTGCATTATCTAGAAAATATTGGCTAAATGAAGCATTTCAAAACTCCAAAAGAAAAGGGAACTCAATGTGTTATTGGTACTGAATTGTTACTAGTTTTTATTTTTAAATGACTTGTTTCTGTAATGATAATGAATTTTTAATAGTACATAAAATATAGTCACTCTTTATATGTACATAATAGAAATTATGTGTACATACATTGCCTCACTTGACAGTCACACTCTTGAAAGCACAGAGGAGTTAAATGACTTGTGTATTATCACTTGGCCAAGTCAGTTCTGTGGACTGTAGCTGCATCCACTTAGAGTGCACTGTGTATTAAGTGCTATGCTAAAACATAGATGATCCCTTTGTCTATGATCTAATGGAGGAGACTGATGATAATACATAATCTTTGGTCTCATAACTATTTTCCTTGCTCTGCACACAGTTTTTTCTGGGGTTGGGAACTTACTGAATTCCCAAAGCAATCTATGGGTATGAAATGTTAAGAAAAGAAGAATCAGAGATTCTAGCATACTCACTTATAAGGAATACATTTAGGGGCTGTTATAAAGAATGAATTGTTTTTGTTGATAGTATACATGGAGAACCGGGCATTCCCTCACATTCTATCCAGAATGTAATTCAGTGTGATAGAAGGACTAGAAAATTGAGCCTCAGGGGAAATGGGAGGAAAGATATGACTTTGAAGGAAGAGAGCCAGGGATTCTGGAACAATGATGCAAAGAGAATGGTTGAGTTTTGCTTTTTGTTGCCTTTTTTTTTCCTTGCAGAGTTTTTTGATTAAAAAAAAAAATGAGCAGAAAGGAGGGAATCACTTCCCTGTGTTCCCTGTGTACCCAGTAGAGATCAATGTTAACATTTGAGAAGCCAGCGTCATGGCATCCTATTTGGGAGCCAGTTCAAGTTCTGGCTGCTCTACTTCTGCTTCAACTGCCTGCTAATAGCCTGAGAAAGCAGTGGAAGATGGTCTAAGTACTTAGGCCCCAGCACCCACATGGAAGACCTGGGAGATGCTTCTGACTTTGGTTTGGCCCAGTTGTGGCCGTTTGGGAGTAGATTAGCAGATGGAAGATCTCTCCCTCTCTGTTTCTCTCCCTCTATATTTCTCTCTAACTCTGCCTGTCAAGTAAGTCAATGTTTTTTTTTTTAAATGTTAACATTCACACCAGGAGGATTATTCCTTATAATACTGTCTCCTCTGTCCTGTGTGTTTGACTTGCCAATAACCATGCTCATAGTCAATGGGTTGAATTCTTCCCTGGTGTAGAAATCAGTTCATTACATTGAAAAGAGACCTTTGTCAGAGGAAAAGCTGAACTCTCCATTACATTTTGAAAGTAATTGGGACCTCCTTGAGCCTCATTTCTCCTAGGTACAAAATTATCTGCTATCTGTCCTCTGATTATGCAATACCCTATTATTATGAAACACCTCTTTCCCTTGAAGCCCCAGTGGAGTTGTGCTCATGTATAAAGTATGCTTAGATGGCTGCTATCTATGTGTAACAAAAACATATGTCATCACATGGATGTTTATAATCATCACTGAGAAAAATATATCCTTTCACATTTTAAATATCTTAACTAGTTTCAAGTCCAGTCTGAAGATTCAAAGATTATTAAGAAAACATTATCATAACTCAAAGTCATTAGGCGTTGTGCTTACATTATTAGCAGATTAAATTTTTAGCTGTGGATTGTGGATTTGTTCTGTGTGTCTATAGAGATATCCAGGTAAGAGTAAGTCTAGGGAAGTGACATCCACGTTCAGAACTACATTGTTTCCTTAAGCAGCTTCTTTCTGATTTTTTGTTTGTTTGTTTGTTTGTTTGTTTGTTTTTTGAGTGAAAGTTGCCACCATCAATCCAGTTTTCGAAGCCAGCATCATCTTAGCAGCTTCATTTCCCTTCTCAATCATCTAATGTCAGGACATGTTTTATTCCATCTTCTAAGTACTGTCTGTTCTATTCACTTTTCTTCACCAGCATGACCACTACCCAGTTTGAGTTCCCATCACCTTGGTGGATTATTGGAGGGATTTTTTAATAAAATGATGTATTTTTAAAGTAGTCAAGAAGATATATATATATATGTGTGTGTGTGTGTGTGTGCATATATATATATATGCAGGATAATTAAAATTTCCCCTTCTTTGTCACTATTTTATAGTAGGAGCCTTGAAGCGTCTTTCTTCTCTTTATTTATAAATCAATACTAGGTTTTTTTATTTGAGTTTAGTCACCCTACTATGCTGTGTTACACTAAATTTCTTCAATGTAAATGACTTAGTACCCTTTGTTTAGAAGACAGGGTCAGTCAACTCAGTGTTTTTTTCCATTCCATTGTGTTTTTCCTTCTTCTTCTTTTTTTTCTTTAAAGATTTGCTTATTTATTTATTTGGAAGAATTATACAACAGAGACACAGAGAGAAAGAGACAGAGACAGAGAGACACACAGAGAGATAGATAGATCTGAAGAGAGAAAGAAAGAGATCTTTCAATTACTGGTTCATTCCCCAGATGGTCCCAACAGCCAGAGCTGGGCCATACCCAGAGCCATGAGCCAGGATTTTCTCCCAGGTATCTCATATAGGTGGCAGTGGCTTAAGTACTTGAGCCATTCTTCTCTGCTTTCTCAGAATATTAACAGGGAACTGGATCAGAAGTAGACCAGCTGTGACACAAACTGGTACCCGTATGGGATGCTGGTGTCATGTGGCTTAAACCATTGTACTACCACACCTTTATAATTATGTGTTCATTGCCTTTTACACGCAAGGGTTAAATACAAAGTGCAAATCCAGTCTATTTTATCGTTGGTACTTTGGCAGAGTGCTTGATATATAATGCGTGCTTGGTAAACATATGTTAGATGAAGCAAAATAAATAAATGAAACAAGCAAGTGAATGAAAATACTAATTTGAATTTCAGGAAAAAAATAATTTTACAGTTGAATTATTCTGAGCATCTGAGTTTGAAAAGTAAAGATTTGAAAATTGGAGCACAGATGACTGGTGCTTTTGTCTTAGTTTGAAAGTATCATCAACCATTTGTCAGTGTGTTTGCACATGCAGTACAAGTCTTTTAGATGAAGAAATTCAATATGTTTGCTAGCTTTTCACAGTACAGTTTTTTTAATGAAAATGTATAAACTACATAAAATCTGGAAAGGTTTAAAAATATCAGTTGTACTCGTGCTACAACATTTCATTTTGTAAATTTTTGAATTTTCTTTGCATTATTGCCTACACAGTTGAGAGGGATGTATGCCCATGTGGGCATCTGAGTAGGATGGGCACTGTCAGGCACCGAGGAAGGTGGGTGGGACAAATGCTTCAGCTTTTTGTTTCTCTCCTGTGTCCACAGGAGAGGAAGAGGAGGGGGCTGCTCCTTGCTGCCTTGCTGTCAAATCACATCAGCACCCAGGGCTCGGAATGATTATTTGATGATGCCTTGGAGACCCCAACGTGAGGAAGATTGTTCTGGGGGTGTTACTTGAGTGGTTCTGATAGTTCTGAGATGTCATCAGCTTCATTGCTCCAGGGTTAAGAAAATCTTTTCAAGGTGTATTATTTGAAAAAAATCCACTTTAGTGCATCCACAGACCCGGGAATATGCTACAGAGCTTGACCAGGTGAGTTGTATCTGCTGGTGTAAATGATCTGGCTGTCATGTCCCCTATGTGCATCTGGGCATACTGTCCATCACACAGCCATCAGTCTCTCGGGAGATATAGTCCAGATGCATGCACTCCAAGGTCAGACCATACATACTGTGATTTTCTTTGTGGCCAGGGTCTTAGTCCAGTGTTCTAGTTGGGGAGAGCCCCAGGAGACCTCGCCTGGGGTGACCTCACACTTGACTCTTGTATGTATCATCCAGTACGGGGTCAGGTTCAGTCGGTAACCTGCACCAGCCAATGCACATACTCATGGATGCAAGCTGCCTGGTCATTTCTGCCTCAGTCCCATATCTCACTCAACCAGTGGGAACTATGGGCCAGACCAGCCAATCCACCACAGACCCAGTCCTCGTGCATACCAGTGGGTGACACAGCTTTTAGGAGAAGCCCCAACAACCCCCACCATGCCCACCCAAGCCCCATTTTTTTGTGCGTACTAGCTTAGCCTGGTATTTTGTGCTTCAGCCTAGCCTGGGCCAGCCCACATCCCACCAAGCTGTTATGTACATCCATGGGGGCTGCGGTCTAGCTCAGCCCGACCCACCCCACACCCTTCCTTTCCACATGCCAAGAAGTGCTGCCACCTTGTCTAGCCTGGCCTTCCTTCACTCTGGTTTTTGTGTTCACCAGTGGCAGCTGCAGCCTAGCAGGAAAGTGCCCACAGTTCCCTAGTCAGGCATGTTATCAGCCCTGGATTTTGCGCGTACCACAGTGCAAAATGCAATCAAGCCTGACATGACTTGCATCCTGTTTTGGCACATTACAACCTATGCTACAGTCTAACCCAACTGGCCCACACCCTTTTTGATTCTCTCTCATGCCAGTGGGTGTGGCAGCATAATACAAGTTGGCATGCCCCAAGTCCCATGCTCATGCTTACCTATGGAGAAGCGGCCTCGATGGACAATTCTGGAGGCTCCTCTCCTAGGCCCATTACCAGCCCTGGTTTTCCCACAGTATGATGGATACTTTACACAGCCTGATGTGGTCCATTGCCTCTTCCAACATATGCAGTTGGGTACTACCGTGTAGCCCACCCAGGCATACCCCACAGTCTCAGCTTTTGTTTGTACCAGTAAGTGGAAAGTGATGCTATTTAGCCCAGCCCAGGTATCTCATACAGGCAGGTACTTTGACCTGACCCAGATATACCCTCAGTGTCTTCCCTCTATGTCACTCCCTTTAAGCTCCGTCATCTACCTAGGCGTACAGTCTATGGGTCTGTGGAAGAGCCCGAAAGTCATTCCTCCTCTTGTCAAACATTCTCTCAGCCACTCCTACTTCAGTACATTCCCAGATACCCCTTCCCTGGGCAATCTACAGTCTCCCTGCCTGAGGGCCAAGGTGGTATGTCCTGGCTCAGTGTTCCTGCATTCCCCACATATCTTAAAAAAATAACTAAGCAACTGTGCTGGCATGCTGGTATAGTTAACACAAGTTTGGCATTCACCAGACCCAGAATGACCACCAGCTACTGGCTGCTTTTCTCCTAGCAGTATAACACTTGTCTGGGTACAAAGGCAATTTAGGCAGTAGCCTGCAACTGGGGTCATGGTACAACATTTCTAAACAGTTCTCCAGCCTTGTAAAGGCTAATTCAGCATTATCACTTTATATTCAGTGGAAACTTGCAGTTTTAGTAATCATGAAACAAAACCAAGAAGCAAAGAGGAAATAAAATTAAATAAAAAAAACCCATCAGTATATGTGCATATCCAAAGTTTGTCTTCAACTTTGCTTGTGCTTAGCTTTCACATAATATCAGTAAACCTGTTTATTTGATTATCTCATTTCTGGAGCCATAGCGGATAAGGATCCTTGAAGAATTACGGCAGGTGCAGTGGCCCACTAGTGCAATGATGGTGCCTGCTTAGTGGAGTTGTCTCTCCTTCTTCCAGACTTCTGAGGTCTTTTCTGGTATAAACTAGCCACATTCACCTGCTGCCAAGATTATGTGTTTAAAGTAATTTTCCATTCTTGATCATAAGCCTCCTAGAGAAAGATCTTGGGTTTTTGTATAGATGTCATAGTAACAAACAGAACCACATTACGGTTCATATTTATAATCAAAAGAGAGAGCAAAACAAAACGACTCTCTGAGTCATCAGAGAAAATGAGATTATGTTTAATGTTATTTGAAGTGCATGTAAAGATGTATTTTGGTTTAGAAATATTTACATTTCAAATAGTGAAAGTGAAAAGAAAACTTTAAAAAAAAAAACAAAATTATGGCTTTTTTTCCCCAAAAGCCACTCATCAATCACAGAATGAATGTTCCAGGTTCACCATTTAAAGCCAGCGCAATAGCATAGTGATTAAAGTCCTCACCTTGCTCGCGCCAGGATCCCATATGGTCACCAGTTCTAATCTTCACAGCCCCGCTTCCCATTCAGCTCCCTGCTTGTGGCCTGGGAAAGCAGTTGAGGATGGCCAAAAGCCATGGGACTTTGCACTCATGTGGGAGATCTGGAAGAGCTCCTGGCTCCTGGCTTCTGATTGGCTCAGCTCCAGCTGTTGCGGTCACTTGGGGAGTGAACCATCGGACAGAAAATCTTCCTCTCTGTCTCTCCTCCTCTCTGTATATCTGCCTTTCCGATGAAAATAAATGAACCTTTAAAAAAGTTTACCATTTGCTAGGTATTATTTTATCGACATGTCATTTACAAAATGCTTTCAACTGAGCGTAGCTCACAGCAACCTATGAGAAAAGGAGGGTAAATATTCTCACTTTAAAAACCTGGAGTTATCACTTGAATTATTATCATAAAGTTATAGGAGTTAAGTGTGGAATTGGGATCAGAACTTTTAGAGCACTAGAAATGGTGTGATGTTGTGATAAAATTACAGGTTTTATAATCAAAGATCTGAGTTTGTGTCCCATCTTTAGTCTCCTTGAGTCATAGTGGGGAATATACTTAATCAGGACAGTCCTGATCAGTTATTTTTTAGGTGTGACATAACATTTTAGTGTGGTGAAAGGCCAAGTCTTTAGGGAGGGAATCTTTGTAGAATGAGCTAGTTTGCCTTGGCTCTTGAAGAATTAAACGAAAATACACTAATGCTGTGGTGCTAGCTGTCTCAGTCCATTCTTAGTGCTATAACAAGTAGCAGAATTTGGCTTAATTACAAATAGCAGAAACATGTTTCTCATAGTGGTGGAGGCTAGGAGGTCCAAGGTCAAAGTGCTGGGAGTGTCTGCTTTAACGGTGGCACTATGTTGTTATGTATTGCCACTGTGGAGGCTAGAAGGGCGAGAGAAGGCAAGGGGATCCTCTGTGTTAAGAGTGCTGTCAGCATGGGAGAATCCCTGAGGATCTAATTCTGTCCCAAAGGCTTTGCCAGCCACACTGGTGATTAAGTTACAGCACACAGATTTTGAGGGGACATATTCAAAACAGAGCACCACTTCTGTGTATTTTAGGAGGTTATTTTAAGTGATCTCTCACTTCTTTCCGTACAACACTAGAATGATACTGGTACCAGCCTTGATCAATCAGAATATTATGTGCAAGAACAAGCAGTCTCCATGATTTCAAACAAACAGGGCGTATTTCTCACTCAGGTCTATTGTAGCTTCACCATTACTTAGAAGAAACACACTATCTTGTCACTCATAACTGACCCAGGTAAGGTGCAGGAATTGGGAAACTACCATCCAGTGATGGCCCTACAGCCTGGAAGGACAATTGGAATGTTAGTGTGCCCTAATGACCACCACACAGCATTGTTAGCATTGTCAGGGGAACCAGTAAGTTAGGGACTGCAAAACACTAAGCACAGTACCAGATTTTATAAGAAAATAGTATAGATTGCTATCACTTAACATTGGATGCTCTCTTAATGACTAAGAGTTTATTTTAGCTTGTTTCATGTTGTGTTAGTTCAGAGCCTGCCATATTTGTAATTAGGCCTATATTAGGCAAAAAAAAAAAAAAAATAGGGTTGCATGAGGTTCTCATCTTGCCTGATGGAAATGTCTTGGAGTGCTACACAGACATGGCAGCAGGAGTGGCTGGGGGACCCATGACCTAGGTTTAGTGCTGGTGGCTTGTTATGTTCTATCCAGATGGAAATTGTGTGCTGCTATAATTACTGAAGAACAGAGAGGACTGGGAATGGAATAACTTCATTCTGTGGAGCCAAGAGACCTAGCTGTTCCAGCACGTTCTTTGTACTGGGTTAAGCTGAGGAACACACGGTTCTCCAGGTACTTGAGATGCTTAGAGATTCTATGTTTCTCTCCCAGGTTTATGAGAAGCCAATTAGATCATAGCTAAGGTAGGTAGTTTAGGCAAAAACAGGATCTCTTGCCATTCAGAGTCTTTTTTCTGGACTCTTTTCTCCTGGGAAGAAGCATTTCCCGGGCTTTATGTCTTCATTATTTCTTTCCTCATAGACAGGACAGAATGAAGCTCTGTGACTGACTGATAGATGGCTGATAACATTTCATCACAGAGGACATGGATGTTACTTATGTTGCTTCATTCATCTTGCATGTTCTGTCCTGGTCCGTGAGCCTTTCTGGTGTGCAGGTTGAGTTACACTCCAGAAAGGAGTTGCACTCCAGGTCCCAGCAATGTCTGGGGCTGGGTTTTGCTACAACAAGAACTGAGTGAAGGCACACAGGGAAGAACAGAATGGTCCTCATTCAAAGGAATCCCAGGAGTATGAAGAACACAGTGGGAGACTTTAATAGTGCAGGGCTTTCTAAATGCCATGCATTTTGTGCCTTTTCCTTTCTGTTCATTTCTTCTTTCATGGCCAGGCTTTGACAATGGGAGAATTGAGAGAACTGCCTGAATGGCTGCATTTGCTGGACATGGCTGCCTTTGACCATATTTCTCCAATAATAGCAAATCCTTTCCTTCTTTACACCTCTTCCACTCCCCAAGAAGAATCCTGCTTGTTTCGAAAGAAATACTCTGCAGAACCTGTTCCCACCACATATACACAGAAACACACACACCCATGCACACCCATACACAAGTGTTTCTTATCTCAGTGGAGGCTGTTTCTGCCTCCAGTGACTTTGAACTTAAACAGTCATCAATGACCACATGGATTGTTTAAATGATTTTCTGGCGCAGATGCTCTGATCTGGTAGTGGAAGTGGCCTATGAATTTGTTTTTTTGATACACTCCTGGGATATCCCATGGTAGCTACCAAAAGGGCCAAAATTTGTTCAGTATTGCTCTACCTCACATGTTCATGTCCTCTTGCCCTCTTACTTCTGAGACTTGGTGATACCAGCTTCTTTGGAGTTACTGTATTTACCTAGTGTTTTGTTTTGTTTTTCTCTGAAATTTTATCCACTCAGCTCTCAGTACCCATGGGTTGTTGGTACCAAGATTCCTTTCAAATCTTTAATTATACAAGTCCATTTTATAAAATGACATTGAATTTGCATATAAAGTCATGTATCTTCCTGTATACATTATACAATGTTAGATTATTTGTGATACCTAACGCAATGCAAATGGTATGTCATAGCTGCTACACTGCATTGTTAAAGGAATAGTGACAGGAAAAACGGTATTCAGGACAGGTTTTTAAGAATAACATGAGTTTTTCTTGGTTTTCTTTAATATATAAATGAAGAAGCCAGGCTCATTGACACCCTCTCTATTCTGGGGCCACAGCTTGATGCCCATACACACTGCAAGCTGTCTCAGTCCATTTATGTGGATTGTGATCCAGCTAACTAGTATACATATTCATGTATTTACCTTTGTGTGTGTATGTGTGGAGGGGACCTTTAAGAACTATTCTCTTAGCAAATTTCAAAAGCACCATATGCTACTGTGATACCTCTGCTGTCCCTTAGGTGACCAGAACTTGCCCATCTATATAACACACTTTGTATGTTTTGATCAATATCTCCCATTCCCTATCCACCCCATGGAACTGTCATTGTACTCTGTTTTATGATTTTAGCCTTTTTAGATTCCATATATAAGTGAGAGCATGCAGTATTTTTCTCCTCGTATTTGGCTTTTTTCATTTGCCATGATGTTCTCCAGGTTCATTCTTGTCAAAGACTATAATCCTTTTTGTGAAGGGCTTTTTAGAGATCATGGACATTTTGATTGGTTCTGTATCTTGGCTATTCTGTTGTGACTACTGCAGTGAACATGAAAGTGCAAGTGGCTCTTCATTGTGGTGATTTCATTTTCTTTGGATGTATACCCATAAGTGGGATTGCTGGATCATATTGTACTTTTATTTTAAGGGGTTGTTGTTGTTTGTTTGTTTGAGAAGCCTTCCTAATTTTTCCCCACAAACATACTAATTCACCTTACCACCAACAATACAAGGGTTTACTTTACCCTAACTGCTCACCCAAACAAAATATTTTATCTTTTGGATAACAGCGTTCCTAACAGATAGATGGTGATATGTCATTGTGCCTTTGTTTCTATTTGAAAGGCACAGCTCAGAGAGAGTTGTGAGATGTAATTTTTAGCATTACTTTTGACCTATTGCAATAATCCTGATTATTTCACCTTCTTAAATAACGGTGTTAGTATTGACCTTTATGTGTTTGAATGTTGTGTATTATTGTTACAGATTATGAATCCATAAATGTGAAAAATAACTCCTACCAGAAGACCTTAGAGCTGGAAAGGTTACTTAGTTGGCTTTTGTGAAGACTGTATTTTCTCAGAATAGCGAAGAAATTGCTTTCTTTGTGACAATGACATTTGGACCCCTTTAATCAACTATTTTAAAACTTTCATTACTTCTTAAAATTACATTCCTAGTATCTAGCTAGTTAGTGACTTGACCTTTTTTAAAATCCTTACAAAAAGAGTTGCTTCAGCTGTATCAGTAAGTGATAAAATTGAGGTGATAAATTTTATTGATTAGTTGGCTGACTCCAACTATAATGTCATAGTTATGTCTCTTAAGTTGATCTTGAGATAAAAAATAATTTGGCTCTTGAGAATAAAAATATGCATGACCTTGAAGAAATGGAAAGCTGTGCTTTAAATGATTTACTGTCAGGAGAATTTCTTGCAAAGTATGCGCTTATTCTGCGGACTGGGCTCTTTTCCACATGACTTATCTGGGTGTTTTTTTTTTTTAATTTTTTGCTTTTGAAACATCATATTTTCAGTTTATTTTATAGTCAAGGGCTTAATGCTCCCTCCACCAAAAGAAGAGTTCACACAAAGTGAGAAAACCATAGTTCAGCAGGTACACAGGCAGGGGTCATAAACAATAACCAAACGAAGCAATGTCAACTCCACTAGCCTAGAGTAAATTTCAAGATAGTCACAGATCATCAAAACTCTAGTTGCATGTAAGTCCTAACAATTTGCCTGATAAAGATTTAAAACTAACTTTGACATAACTATGTTTGTAACAAAACTGGTGTGCCTAGGCTTTTTTGTTTGTTTCTGTTATTATTGTTATTATTTTCATTTTAGCTTCTGCACATAGGGGAGAACATGAAGAATGTTCTATTTCTGTATCCAGCTTGTTTCATTCAACGTCATGTCTTCCAATTGCATTCATTTAGTGTAAATGATAAGATTTCTTTTTTTTTTGCAGCTAAGTAATATTCATTGTACATGTGTATGTGTGTGTCTTCATGTATTTTACATTTTCTTTATCCATTCATTTGATGATGGTTATCTGGATTGATTTCATATTTTGACTGTTATAAACAGTGTGGCTGAAATCATCATGGTGCACCTCTGAAAGAATTTATTCATGTCTTCTGAGTATATACACAGCAGTGGGACTGAGGAAATATATGGAAGTTTTTTTTTTTTTCTAGAGAAATTTTCATGCTATTGACAACAGTGGCTGCTCTGATGAACATTCCAGCCAGCAGTGTATAGTTCCCCTGTCTCTGTGTCCTGGCTAGCATATGTTAATCTGCCGACAGGTATGAGGTGATTGTGGTTTTGTTTTGCATTTCTCTGATGGCTTGTGATACCAAGCATTTTCCCATGTATTCCTCGACCTTTTGTATTTCTTCTTTTGAAAACTGCCTATTGAAGTTTATTTTATTTTTTTTTTTTTGCCAATTTCTTAACCTAATTTTTTGTTCTTGTTGCTGTTAATTGTGTGTGTTGCTAATACTCTCTGGATTTTAATTCTTTGTTACATTGAAAGCTTGCAATTATATTTTTTCCAGTCTGTTAGATGTTTTTCACCCTGATTGTTCCTTGGATATGCAGAAGTTTCTGAGTTTAATAGACTAATACCATTTGTCTAGCTTTCCTTTACTTGCTTGGGCTTTGAGGGTCACTAAAACCAACGTCTTCAAGTATCTCACCTACACTTTCTTCTTTTAACAACTTTATAGTGTCTAGTCTTAAATCTGATCTATCTTGAGTTGATTTTTGTACATGATGAGGGATCTAATTTCCTTTTCTATCTATAGACATCCAAGTTTTCCAGCACCACTTATTGAATGCATTATCGTTATTCCATAGTGTTTTCTGACTGCTGTTGTCAAAAATAAGTTGGCTCTGTGTATCCATATTAATTTCTGAGCTCTCTGTTGTATTCCATTAGTCTGTGTGTCAGTTTTTGTGCTAGTACCAGGCTGTTTTAATTACAGTAGCTTTGAGTATGGTGTGGAGTTAATTGTGATGCTTCTAATTTGATTTCTTTTGCCCAAGATTTTTTGTACTAATTCTGTGAAGAATGCCATTGCTATTTTAAAAGGGACTTAATTAAATCTAAAGATTGTGTTGGGTAGCAGAGACATTTAGATATATTCATTTCTGCAATCCATAAGTGAGGGATTCTTTCCAGTTTTTGTGTCCTTGGTTATTTCTATCATGACTATTTTATAGTTTTCATTCTAGAGATCTTCAGCTTCTTTGATTACGTTTGTTTGTAAGTATTTGATTTGATTTGTAGCTATTGTTAGTGGGTATTTTGTGTGTGAGTTAATCACAATTGTGTAAAAAATTATGGTTCGTTCTGTGTTACTTTTTTTAGCCTGCAACTTTACTAAATTGGCTTATGAATTCCACAGCTTTTTGGTAGTGTTTAGGATTCTCCAGGTACAATATAATAGCATCTGTAAATATCCATACTTTGATGGCTTCATACCCAATTTCAATACCCTTTCTTTCATCTTCATAATTGTTGTTGCCAATACGTCCACTGCTTGAATAAGTATTGAATAAGAGTAGTGAAAGTTGACATTCCTGTTGTGTACTAGATCTGAAGGGAAATAATTGCCGCTTTTAATCATTCAACATGATATTGGCTGATGGCTTATTATATACAGCCTTAATAATTCTGAGATATGTTTTTTCTATTCCTAATTTTGGCAGGTTTTATAATGAAGGATTGTCAAATCAGACCAGATGCTTTTTCCGCATCTATTGGGATGACCATATGTTTTTTTTTTTAATAATTCTTTTGATGTAATATATGACATTTACTGATTTGTGAATGCAAAACCACCTTTGCATCTCTGGGATAAATTCCACTTAATTATGATATGTGGAATTTTGTAGGGAATTTTTGCATTGATGTTAATCAAGAATATAAAAGATACAGTTTTTGGTTGTGTCTTTGCTCAGTTTTGGTATCAGAGTGATTCTAGTCTCAAAAAAGAGTTTGCCAAGTTCCATCCTGTTAAATATTTGGGAATTGTTTGAGAAGTGTTGAAGTTGGTTTCTCCTCAAAGTCTTTGTAGAAATGGGCAGCAAAGCCATCGTGTCCTGGATATTGTCCTGGAGGTTTTAAATTACTGCTTCAGCTTCATTGTTTGGTATGGATCTGCTTGTATTTCCCATGTGTTTTTGATTTAATTTTGGTAAGCTGTTTGTATCCAGGCATTTATTCTTTTCAATGAAGTTTTCCAATATGTTAATATAAGATTGTTCATAGTAATTTCTTAAGATACTTTGTGTTTAAGTAGTGACATTTGCAATGTCTCCTCTTTTCATCTCTACTTTCATTTCTTTGAGTTTTTTCTCTTTTTTCGATATGAGAAAAGGTTTGTCTAGTTTCTTTATCCTCTCAAACTGCCTTTTGTTTCATTAATTTTGGTATTCTTTTAAATTTCAATTTCAGTTTTTTTTCTGCTTTGAACAATATTATGTCTCAGCTCCTATTAATTTCGAGTTTCTTTTGACTTGTCTTTCTAACTCCTTACAGGTATCATTATGTCATTTATTTGAAATCTTTCTGTTTCATTAATGTTAACACCCAACATTGTAAACTTTCCTTTAATATTTAATAGTGCTTTCGCTATGTCCCATAAGTTTTGATGTGTTGTGTTTTTGTTCTCATTTATTTCAAGGAAGTTTTTTCAGAATTTCACTTTTGGTGTTTTCAATGGTGTATTGGCTATGCAGTAATATGTTATTTAATTTCTTAAATGTTCTGATATTATTGTTATTTCTTATAGGTTCACTATTGTTATTCACTTTCCAAATTTATTATTTTTTTTTCCTTTATGGCCTGTTAATGTACATGGTATAATTCCAGCATTTCCTAAGACTTGATTTTGTGGTCTAATATATATGGTCTTTGCTAGAAATGTTCGATGCCCTCGTGTGAAGAATGTCTATTTTGTAGCTGTGAGTAGAATGTTGTGTAAGTTTCTCTTAGTTCATTTGGCCAGTGGTATGATGCAATACAACTGTTTCTTTGTTGATTTTCTGTATGTAGGATTTGTCCATTGTTGGACACTGAGTGTAGAGACACTCCTATGTGATCTTACTGAAGCCTACCTCTGCCTTCAAGTCTGAATAGTATTTGCTGTTTATTTGTGATCTGGTATTTCCTCTTGCTGAAAAATTCTTTTATCAGTGTTTAATGTGTTTTGTTTTGCTCTGCAGTTTTGGGGTTAAGGTCTGTTCTATCTGATTTGAGTATAGCTACCGCTGCTTGTTTTTGATTTTTGTTTGGTACATCTTTTTTTCAGAACTTCACTTGCCATCTCTGTGTATGTTTCTGAAGTGAGACTTTTGTGAGCGGCCTAATGTTGGGTCTTGCCTTTTTGTTTTTCCATTCAGCCAACCTAAGTCTTTTGGCTGGGGAATTTATTCTATTTACATTCAAGATATATTGGCAAATAATGACTATGTATATACTAAGCTTGTTTGTAAGTTTTTATTTGTTTGTTTTTGTTTTTTCTTCATTAAGATCTTGACTATATCTTCATTCTCTGTCGTGTAAGGTTTCTTCTGAGACAGCTGCTGTTAGTCTGATTGGTTGTTCTGTGTTTGTCACTTGCTGCTTTTCTCCCACAGTCTCCTGGTTTCCCTCCTTATCCTCAGTTTTGGACAGTTTGAGTACAGTATGCCTTGGAGATTATCTTTTTTGGTTGAGTCTCTTTGGGATTTGATGAACATCCTGTAGCCTGATGCCCATGTCTCTTTCAAAACTTGGACAATTTTCAATCATTACTTCATTCAGTAGGTTCTCAGAAATGTTTTTAAATCTTTTCCTTCAGGAGTCCCTATGATATGAATGTTCGGTCAGCTAATATTATTCCGCATTTTGTGTAGGCTTGCTTCATTTGTTTTCTTTTCTCTTCATTTTCATTCAGTTGGGTCTTTCAAAATCCCATGATCCAGATCACAAACCATCTCCTCTACTTGGTCCATTCTGCCGTTGATGTTCTCAATTGTATTTTTATGTGACTGATCAAAGTTTTCATCTCCAAAGTTTGTTTTGTTCTTTTTAGTGAATACTGTCTCCTTAGTGAATTTTAGTCTAATTTCCGCTATTTTCCTCATGTTTCAGCGCTCTGTCTGCATTCTCTTGCATTGCATTGAGAATCCTGACAGTCATTATTTTGAGTTCTATTTCTGATGTTCTATAAAATTTTCTTCAAATTAAGGTCTAGTTTGAGAGTACTGTTGTGTTCTTTTTGAGGGAAGAGTCTAATACTTTGCTTCTGTTTCCTGTATGTCAAAATAGACACCTCTGCATGTGGTATAATAGTCCGTTCTTTTTATGGAATCAAAAGCTTTCTAGGATTGGGGTATGTGAACCAAATCTTGCTCTTGGTTACAAGGTAAACAGGAGATTTTACTCTGTCAGATATGGGTCTGGAATACAGGCCAGTACATCCTTAGGTACTACCAAGTAGATTCCAGTCGGTTTGCGTATTTCCAGCAGGAAATTAGTACTGATCCTTACAGTCTTGGTATTGCAGAAACGCCTTTAATAATGAGCCATTATCCGAATCTGCTAGGATGGGAGCTAAGATTTTAGGATGGTGGATGCTGAAGCACACTCAAGCAGATGGGAGCTTTCAGATACCAGAAGTGTGTGTAAATTATATTGAAGATAGTAAAACCAACACCTAGAGCCTCTGCTTTATAAGGTAAGATGGAAATCTTGTCATGTGACTCGTGAGAGATGCTGGGGCTTATGCCGGGGTTCCCAGCTCCAAAGGACTAGGAGGTGCACAGACAACCTCTTGAGGTCAGGTCTGGAGTTTTTATGGTCTGCTGCTGATTCTCTGTCCCAGGAAATTGAGGGAGCCCCTTTGGATCATGTAGTGTGTGTGAGTGAAGTTCCAGTAGAGAGAACCTGGAACTGCCCTAGTCATAGGATTCAGGGTTTTCTGTCAGTCTACACACTGCTCCTGCAACTGTATGACTTCTTAGTGTGTACTTAGAAATCATTTCAGCCAAGTTTTCCACGGAGCTTGTTGAGACTGTTATTTTGGGAGAGTGTGTTGGGGGGTGGGGTAGGAGGTAATGTGGTCCTCTCTCCCACAGCAAAGTAATGTCTGAGACCCTGGTTAGTACCATGGACCATACTTAAAGTTAGTAGCAGACCTTGGGTTTCTGCTGCAGTGAAAGCCATTGGTAGTGGGCACTGATGCTGGGGCACCTGAGCAACTTTTTCGTACTTTGGGAATACGGCGGCTCCCAGCAGCTCTGTTGATGGGGAGTGTGCCATGCGGTGTTTCTGCCCCACAGAGTCAGCTCTGTTGTCACTTCTACACTAAGAAGTCTCTCAATTCCTAGATAACCTGGTTCTTTGACTTTTTTTTTTGAGCTCTCTTGGATCGTAGGTGTTTTCTTCATGTGTGGAATTAATTCCTGTGCCTCAGGAACAAGAACTGCTTGATCAACACCAGCAAAGGTGTCTGATTGTGTGTGAATCTCAAATAGATGACTTATCTCACTCTGGGTTTTTCAAATATTTAATTAATCATGAAATGATTTCTTTTTTTGTTGTTTGTTTTTGGTTTTTATTTTAGCTGAGTTTAAGTATAGATTTACACAGTAACAGTTATTTTTGATGAAATATTTTCTTCCGTGTTAAAAATGATTACATAATATTCCTTGGTTTGAGTGTGCCCTAATTACCCAGTAAAGCAATGTTTTAAAATAATTAGAGATAAAAAAATATGCTGATGAATTTTCATCTAGAAACAAAACGTTGTATATAAATATTGCTAACAAAGGATCTCTTACTGGCATTTTACTTCTCCTATGTGCCTTGTTGTTGCTATCTGTACTTCCCATGTGATATTGTGGAAAACTATGAAATCTTTAAACTGATTGTTTTTAAATTATTCTCAATTGATTTGCAGTGTTCGTAGTCATTTTTAAATATCCTCTTAGCTCTTTAGACAGATGGTGCCATCTGTCACAATAAGAGGATAAAATACCAGAAACTACGCCCCTGTGCACACAAGGAACTAGACGATTTATTGTCACCATTGTTTTCTGTTTGGAACGTATCATGTTTATGCATTGGATGTAATGTTTATGTGTTTGCTTTTGTTTTAAAATTTTCAATTATTCCTTGTATTTGGTCTTGGCAACTTTTATAGAAATCAGTTCTTGCAAAAGGTTAGAAATTGAATTCATTCTGTGCTCACAAATGCCGATTATTAAGAGCGTAGTTTGTGTGATGCATTCAAGAGATATATCTGGTGTCTTTTCTTTAAAAACACTGTTTTTTTTCCCCTTCCTTAAATAATGTTTTCTGGGCTGGCAATGTGGTGTAGTAGGTAAAGCTGCTGCCTACTGTGCCAGCATCTCCTATCGGTGCCTCTTGGAATCCTAGTAGTTTGACTTCTTATGCAGCTCCCTGATAATGCCGTGGGAAAAGTAGCAGAAAATGTTCCAAGTGTTTGGGTTCTGCCACCCACGTAGGAGACCCAGATAAAAATCATGGCTCCTGCCTTCAGCCTTGCCTTGACCTGGCTGATATGCCCAACTAGCGTGGGCCAGTGAATGGAAGATCTTTTTCTCTGTTTCTCCCACTTTCTCTCTAAGTCTGACTTTCAAATAAGAATATAGCTAAAACTTTTTAAAACCACATTTTCTTTACTGAATTCTAACTTCTTTTTGCCTCATCTCTTTGTTTTCGTTCAGCATTTCCAATCATGCTTCCTTCTCCTAATTCTATTTCAGTTAATGTGCAGTGTGATGAAACAGAAATTCTGTGTTCTTTATGCTAAATAGCTCTGAATTTGAAGCATTGTTTTTCTACTTCTTGGCTGTATGGCTCTGAGTAAATATTAGTTTTTATATTTTCCTCTCACTTCTCTGAATACTAAATTAAGTTATTATGAAGAACATCAAGTCTTAATAAGTTGTAGTTGCTAACCCATTTCTAATTTCGAACTCCTCCCTCTGTTTTCATTCTTTCTTCAGTTTTCAGATGAATAATTTCAACATCTTCACAGGTAAAAGGGAAAGGTCCAGAATACACTTTCAGGGTAAGTGTTCTGACAGTGGAAGTTAAGTATCAACTTGATGGGATCCACACGTCCCCTGAGTTTTGACTACACTCTGCTATGACCTAACCTTCTGCTATGATTTAGATTTAAGTATTTATTGAAAAGGCAGAGTCACAAGGAGAGACAGAGAGAAAGACATTTTATAACTTCTATTCACTTCCCAGCAGTTAATGGCAGTGTCTGGGATTCCATTTTTATGGAAAGGAATTATTACTGGAGTATCACAAAAGGTGATGGCATGAGGGCCCGGTGACGTGGCCTAGCGGCTAAGGTCCTCGCCTTGAACGCCCCAGGATCCCATATGGGTTCCAGTTCTAATCCCAGCAGCTCCACTTCCCATCCAGCTCCCTGCTTGTGGCCTGGGAAGGCAGTCGAGGATGGCCCAAGGCTTTGGGACCCTGCACCCACGTGGGATACCCGGAAGAGGTTCCTGGATCCTGGCTTCGTATTGGCATAGCATTGGCCTTTGAGCTCACTTGGGGAGTGAATCAATGGACGGAAGATCTTCCTCTCTGTCTCTCCTCCTCTCTGTATATCTGACTTTCCAATAAATAAATCAAAAAAAAAAAAAAGGTGATAGCATGACTGCTATTCATCAAGTAGAAAATTCTCCCTTCTGCTTGGGGATTGCTGATAGAAAGCTGTGCTTCTTAAGTCTAAGTCCAACTGCTCTGAATTCAAGTCAGTCATTTCATACTGCAAAGGGAGCCCGTTTTCCCTGCTGGAAGTTTCTCTATCTTCTCTTCCACTCTCTTCTTTGGAAACAGTTTATGGGTCACGTTCTCCATGAAATGTCTGCTTCTCATTCCTTCTCTCATAAGCTCTTTCAGGAGGTCAGTGTTTTTGGCCCTTTGGTTACCCATCATTGTGCCAAGAACCCTTCTTAGGACTCATTAGTTGTCCATGTTCTAGGGGCTCAGCTAGGAAGGGCACAGAGAGAATCACTCAGCTGTAGCGCTCTGGCACACAGTTCTGAGGTCGACAGACAGATGTCCAGGTCAGAGATACGTGTTCGACATCACAGAATCTTCAAATAAAAATTAGGAGTCCTGCAGGTAAAGGAGCTAAGAAAGTTGATATTGTTAACCATTGTTGACTTATATTTAAAAATAACATAAGCAAAACTAAATAGAGATTAGGTAGAATCTGTGCCTTCCCAAAGCGAAGTAGAAATGGAAATTAATTATGAGCACTTTTGAAAGAATTGGAGGTACTTCCTGATTAACTTAATGGCTTGATTTCATTATCTTATACAGATTTAAGAGAGAGGAAGAGTCTGCTTCATGAGTAAAGCGACACAGAAATAATTGAGGCCCCATCAATATACACTATAAAGCCAAGACCATGAAAGACTGTACAGGCTAAGCAGCTATTTTAATTCTCTATATCATTGTTGTTTTGAAGATACAGTCAGATCAGGAGGAGTGTAGTAGCCACAAAGGTTGTATAGTTATAACTTGAGCTGAAAGTTCTGCTAAAAGAGTTGCTTGTATACAAATTATGTATCACATTCTTGAATCCTTAGATCATCTGTATAAGGGGATGTTAATGGCTCCTTTTCAGGGTGGACATGAAGATTTGGAGAGGCAAAGCATGAATAAGCCAACAAACACTTGATGAATCTTCACAATCTTTCTTGATGATCAAAAGTTTGTTTGTTTTTTTAATTTTCCTTTTTTTTGTTTGTCTTTAATTTGAAAGTTAGAAAGAGAGAATGAGAGATTTTCCATCCACTAATTCTTTCCTCAGATGGCCACAATGGCCAGTGATGGGCCAGGCTGAAGAGCCAGATGCTTCTTGTGAGTCTCACACATGGGTGCCAGGGACCATCCTCTGTTGCTCTTCCCAGGTCATGAGCAGAGAGCCAGTGCAGCATGTTGGGCTCATCTTTGATGCAGACCAGTGGGGTGGCTTCAGGATGTATGAGCCAGGAAAAGGAAGTGGTTACATGAAATCACCCCCCAAGATCCCAGAGAAGGGGTAGTATTTCTTGGGAAAGGGATCATTTCATTAACAGGTAGCCAGATAGGATTACCTATGGCTTGAGGAGGTGTGGCTTCCAACTCAGGCTTCTGAACTAGCTACTTACCTCTGCCATTGCATTCCCTACTGGTAGGCTTCTAATCCTTAATCATAAGGATTATGTGATGCACATTCATCACATTTTCTTAACTACTTCCTACAGATTAGGAATGCTGGTCTTATCTATTCTCGGTTCAAAACTCTCTCCCTCTCTTGTCTCATGGGTCCATGTCACAACCTGAGAATTTCCAGTCAGTAATGATAGCTGAGTCCCTCACATAGTCCTTTATCACCAGGCTTCTACCCATGTGACTACATGCCCTAGGCCCAGGCCCTGACCCAGCCATACTCAGTGGCCAGTGGGACCAAGTAACTAGCCACAGCCTGAGTGGTGGTGAGCAGCCCAGGCTCTCTCCGAAGAAAAAAATGCATTTTTCTTTTACATTAGAAATGAGCAGATTGTACCCTTTATTTCCATTCTAAAATTTCCAACATATGTGAATATTTTTCCTCTTATTAGCATACACTAATTATTCTGCATTTCTTGCTATTATATATTCTGTTATATAGAGGCAGTATGACAATGTGAACCAATTTTCTATTCCTGACATTTAAGTTATTTCTACCTCTATCCTTCTCCAGACAGCCAAAAAAAAAAAAAGTTATTTCTAAGTTGTTGCCATTACTATAACACTCACAGAATATCCTCATGCATAACACAGTGTATTTATGCAGAGCCTTTCTAAAGGAAGTATTCAGAGAAGGGGAATTGGCTGGGGTAGGAAATCAACTTTTCAATTTTTGGAAGCCCTTTCCAAATCTAAAAAAAAAAAAATTGGCCTCTCATTGGCATCTTATTATAGTTTATTTCCTCACATTTCATCAAAAAAGGACATAACGAATGTCTTCTTTTTTTACTTTTTTTTGGCAATTATAAGTTCAGTTATATTCGTAATTCTGAAATTAGCTTGCTCTGCTTTGCTCATTACTCTTTACATTTGTTAGTTGGACAATGGATTTTTTTTTTCCTTCTCTGAATGGACTACCAATGTCTTGTCAGATTTCTCTTGGATTGCTCCCTCTCTTAGGAAACCATTGAAATAAACCATTGTAAAGTATAATATGTATTTGAAGGTGAAAATATCTCAGATCAATCCAAAAACATCCTACCTTTGTAGAGAGCGGTAATGTGTATGTATGCGACTTTTAGAAGCATAGTTTGATCTTCTATTGTTGTGGTAGGCTTTCCTTGAAACTCTTTTTACTACCAAGCTTTATTTATCATCTTTTTCATATCCTTGTGTGATTTTTCATTCTGTTTTATTCCTTCCATTAGCACTTGGTATATGTCTCAGTAATCCAAACTGTCTCAGAGGAAAATTCTTATCTTTTTATTAGATAAATGCTTTTTTAAGATGGAAGGAAACAATAACATTTAAGAAAATATATGTAGGAGTTGTTATTCCTGCTATTCTTAATATTTTCCTCAATAATATATATCAGCTTGTTCTCCAAGGCAGCTTTCTCTTTCTGTGCTTGCTCCTTGTCCCCGCCTTTTCTTGGTCCTTATTTTCTTTGCTTGGTCCTTTCCCTCTTCCTTCCTTTCGCCACCACTACCCCCATCTCCAGCAGTAACTTCATATCTGCTGTTTTTCTCCTGAAATTCTAGCTTAAAACTTATTAAAACAGTAGTGTTGCCAGTGATGATTTTTATCAAAATCAGTAATAAGACTATCCACTGTGCTTCTCTGGTGTTTTGCAGGCACTAAGTGATACAGTTAGAAATATCAATTTTCAGTCTAATCAAAATTGGAAAAGAAAGTAAAATACCATATCTAGATGAAATAATTTCATTTCTGGAATACCTAGAGATAGAACTAAAATATTTTTATATCAGTGAGAAAATTTAATAAAGTGACAGTAGAAAAAATCATAAAAGCAGTAATCTTCCAATATCCAAATATTACCTGAAGATGTTATGATACCAAAAGAATGCATGATCATCTACAATAGAAGACCAATGACAATATACATGGGGGAAAACAGGCAGCAAGAATTGAGGAAGCTCCATGATTTTCAAGCAAACTGGCATAAAATAAATCTGTTTTAAAGTAAAATGCTGCATTCAAAATGTCACTTCTTATGTGTGTGTTTTTTATAGATACATATATGCACATGTATAGATACACATATGACTATTTATTTATTTATTTATGTTCCCTAGTTCCAATAAAAATAATTACAGTTTTAAATATAAAGTTTTGTTGCCTTCACTGTGGTGGGTATAAAGTTGCCACCTGTAGCATTGGCATCCCATATGGGAGCCAGTTCAAGTCCCTGCCATGCCACTTCCCATCCAGCTTCCTGTTAATGCGCCTGGGAAAGCAGCAGAGGATGGCTCAAATGCTCAGGCCCTTATACCCTTGTTGGATACCCACAAGGAGTCCCTGGCTCCCAGCTTTGAGCATGTCCAGTACCAGCCATTGTGGTTATATCGTATAAAACTAGACAAGAAGCTTTAATTTAAATGAATTTTTCTAAAGATATATTTATTTTCATTGAAAAGACAGATTTACAGAGAGAAGGAGAGACAGAAAGAAAATCTTCCATCTGCAAGCTCACTTCCTAAGTGGCTGCAGTGGCCGGAGCTGAGCTGATTTAAAGCCAGGAGCGAGGAGCTTCCTACAGGTCTTCCACACAGGTGCAAGGTCCTAAGATTTTGGCCTATCCTCTGCTGCTTTCCCAGACCTCAGTCGGAGAGCTGGATGGAAAGTAGAGCGGACAGGACATGAACCAACATCCGTAAGGGATCCCGGGATGCAAAGAAAGAACTTAATCATTAGGCTATCAATCCGGGACCTAGCAAAAAGCTTCTTATAAAGGATAGTAGTAATTAGAATAGTAATCAGATATCCAAATATGTATTAGGCTACTAATAGTAATTATGTAGGTTTGGTGGCAAATGAATAAATTAGTGGGATGGAATGATACATCTTCAAATTGGAACAAAATTCGAAGGAACTTCTCTATATAATACAGATACATGTGATTAATGTGCTATGAAGGTGGCATTTCAAACCAGGGAAGGAGAGATTGATTACCTATAATTAAAAGATCACCATCTAAAGACTTACACTTCCAGATGCATTAGTAATTCTTAATTGGAGCATTAACAAAATTACTGAAAGGAAACATGGAAAAATTTTTTTACATTCAATCTTAGATTGTCAAATGTCTTTCAATAAACATACTGAAAAAGTAAAACAAATATAACTGAAATGTTTTATATGCTACAACACAGCCCAAAACAATAGAAATATATACAAGTTTGCCAGGTGTTTCACTTCAACAAACTGCTCTAAATATATAAAAGTCTTACACAAATCAGTTCTGAAAAACAAAATGTTTTCCTCTTTTCTTTGGAAATAATTTGAAGAAATGCAAACTCATACTTGCCTTTGGCAAAAGGAACTAAGGAAGTCAGAGGAATTATTGTTCTCTCCCTTCCTTGCTTCCTTCCCTCTCTCCCTCCTTCCTTTTTTCTTTTCTTTTCTTTTCTTTTCTTTTCTTTTCTTTTCTTTTCTTTTCTTTTCTTTTCTTTTCTTTTCTTTTCTTTTCTTTCCCTCCTTCCTTCCTTCCTTTTTTTCTTTTATTTTCCTTGTTACTACAACGAATGTATTAGTCCACTCATGCTAGTATGTCAAAAATCTAGATTTAATGTCTTGTAAGCTCCAGAAATTTATTTCTCACCGTCCTGGAATCTGGGAAATACAAGATCAAGGGGCTTGCAGCCCGAGTCTCCGTTGAGAGCCTCCACCGTGTCCTTACACAAAGTGGTGAAGCAGTTCTCCGGAGTCTCTTTATAAGGTGCCATGACTGTAAGCCTCACAAGTTCATCATGCCTTGGAAACTTAATCCCCACACTTCATGTGTTGGTGTTTTTTGTGGAAGATCTTTGTGACTTTGTTAGGGTTAGATGCCATCCTCAGAGTCCCTTTGATGGAATCAGTGATTTTTCACAAAAGCGCAGATAGGTCTGAATTGTTTTCATCCTGCTCTCTCACCATGCGATGCCTTTCACCATGTTCTGACACTACAAGTAGGTCCTCACTGGGCACAGCCCTTTCATCTAGGACTTCTCAGGCCCCAGGACTCCGAGGAATGAATTTCTCAGGTTTTCTTTATTAGCAACACAGAATGGACTAAGCCTCAAGAACACTAATTCTGTTCATGAGCTCTTCCTGTCACCTCCTTGATACCATCCCTGGAGTAGGGTGCAGTGGGGGGTCTAGGATTTCAACATGGGAGTCAGAATTAAGGGAGCACACACATATTGCATCTATAAGCAAATAATTTCCAGAATGGAAAGGGGTATACAAACTGGCAGTTACTTTTTTAAAACCTGGGTGTCTGAAAGTCTGTTTCCCCCCATTTTCTAACTAATCTGTACAGGGAGGAAGATAAATGAAGGATAAAACCAGAAACACAGGCTTTCCCCTAGTCTTAGTTTTGTTTGCTTATTTGCTTCCAAACCTCAAACAAACAAACAAAAACCAAGTCTCTTGAATGGTAAGAGACACTTAGTAGATTCTTTAATCTTTGTGTGAGTGGTAGGCAGTTTAGTCTTGCCAGCCTGTATCATCCGGTATCCTCCCTCTGTACTTTTTCTGCTCTAAAAATGATTCTGTTTAAATTTTACTTACAGGACAAACAAATGTAAAATTGTCTAGCCAAAATGATGTGATGTGAACTATTCGCTAGTATTTTGTAGGGTAGGATCTTACATGTTTTACTATTAATTGAGCTATTGACATTTTAAGAAATCTAACATACTGTGCATGAAAAGACAGTGCTATTCATTGCTGGTAATAGGTGGTGATTTTGCTCTTACTGCATGAAACCTTCAGTAGCTGGAAGAGAACTGATACACCCGTGTTACTTGCAAAACTGGCAGGCTTATGTAAGATATTTGATGCCAAGTGAAGCAACTAGAACTGAGGCTATGGCTGCCCTGCAGCACTCCCTCTGTCCTGTGGGCATGTCAACAGATTTCGGGGATTTTCCAGCCATATAAACATCTCTGAAAAGAACATTAGTGATTACTAAGTCTCACATACCAACCCCATCTCCAAAACCATGGTGATTCTACCTTCAAGTGAAGTAACCAGATGTTCTCCTGCAGCAGGGAGGACCTCTGTGAAAAGTTCAGTTGGTGGTTTTAAAATGTTTTTAACACTTTCCCCAGAATTTCTCAGCTAACTTCCTGTAAGGTTTTTAAAGTTCCTGTCATTTTAAATAAAGTTGCGACTTCTTTAGCAGCAGCTTCTTCTCACTGGTTTGCAGTTTGTTGTTCCTGTCAGGACAAGGCAGTGAATGGGTCATTGTAAAAACTTGTTCAGCTCTAAAGAGTTGCATTGCATGGCAGGAAGCATATTTCTACCTTGGGGGAAATGGGCTTCTAATTTCTTCTGTTCCTGCAGAAAATGCTTCCCGCAGGGACTCAGCAGGCTGTTTTCTAAGCTCATTATGGATCTGCTTCTTGCCCTCCAGAGGACTTCTGTGTTCCATGGGCTTCGTGGTTTTTGGTCCTCAGTGATCGGTTGATGCATGGCATTGTCACACAGCTCATAATTGGCCTGGGCTCATATTTTAACTGTCTGTCAGGCTGGCAGGCTGAATGCGTTGTGGACAATGAACATGTGTTGATTTCCAAGTGTGTTCTCTACTTCCAGCCTTTTCTGTGTTCTCAGGGTGAACTTGAACATATATAAACACTTCATCTTTAATGGCTTAAGTGTTATTCTGATAATTACCCGAACATTCTGTATTCCCTCTTAGTTGTAGCCTTCATATGGATGTAGAACCATATTGAATATTAAAAAGCCTCTCTCTCTCTAAAGCAAACCAGCAGGATATTCAGAATGTAGGTAAAATTGTAGGTTAAACTTGTTGCCACAAAATTAGGATCTTGTGTTGTCCTTAAGATATTTGTCAGTCGTGTATCGGAGACTGTTTTCCACTTGACTTTTAGTCTTTTTAGGTGCATGTTTCACAGTGAATATATATTGATGCTTTCAGAACTATTTGGTATCATTGATGTAGACCTTTATAAATTATTTATTTATTGATCTATTTGGAAATCTGAAATGCAAAGAGAGGGAGAGCCAGACATTTTCATCCACTGGTTTACTTTCCAGGTGATTATAATGGCTGAGGCTGGACCAGGCTCAAGTTCGGAGCCAGGAGCTCCAGGTCCCCAGCATGGGTTGCAGGGACCTAAGTACTTGGACCCAGTTCTGCTTTCCCATGCCTTTAGCAGGGAGCTGGATCAGAAGTGGAACGACTGACATGTGAAGCAGCGCTGATATGAGATGTGGCGTCAGCAGGCAGTGGTGTTCCCTCCTGCACAGCAGCGTTCCCTGATACAGACCAGATATCCAGATCTCCGTGGTGCTTTACATTCATTATCTGGTTTGCTTCACAGCAACCCTGCAGGCATTGTTATTATACTTATTTTACAGATGAAAAAGCAGATGTTCCACGAGAGTGATTAATTAGTTATTTGTGGTATGTAGCAGTTCAGGCCCCCAGATCTTCTGCCTCTAGTGAATAGAACACTGTGTCTTAAACAAGGCATTTTGCAGATGGAAGAACTGAACTGCGATAAGAATGGTGCAACTTATCCAAGACTGCATATCTACCAAGTAATGAAGCAAGCAGTAGGATTCTGGTCTCCAATTGTATTGCCCATATGCAAACCCATCAGGCTGTGCCCCAGAGGATGATTTCTATTCCATTCCTAATTTTCAGTTGAAGCAAAATTTTAAATTTATTTGAAATAGAGAGAGAGAGAGAGAGAGAGCCCATCACTAGTTCATTACCAAAATATTGGTAATGGCTGGGGCTGAGCCAAGCCCCAGCTAGGAACATCAATTCAACCCAGGCTTTCCATGTTTGTGGCAGAAGCATAGTTTAGCCATCATGGTTGCTCTGTAGTATGCCTCAGCAGGAAGCTCAAATTGGGATTGGAGCCAATAACTCAAATTCTGATATGGCATATAGATGTCTTAACCTGTCATCTTGACTGCTAGGTCACATACCTGCTCCCGTTTTTTCTTTGTAAGCTTTGTATTATTCAATTAATTGTTACTCATCAGAATTTTCTTTCTCAACTCTATTGAAGATAGGGATTATAAATCCCATTCTAGAAGTCTAAAATGTCTCTATGGGAAAGAAAGTCCTAAAATTGTTCTGGCTTAAACAGACAATACTTCCATCTGTCACATATCTAGATACCACATGGGGATTTTATATAATGTTTTTGTTTAGTCCTGAAGGCATAGAGCAACTTCTCTTTCTTTTGAGCAGATAGTTTCACATTCTGGTGAGCTTGAAACCTCTGGATAAAGGGTAAAAATCAGGATAAAAATCTGGATATAGGGTATAAATCAGGCAAAAATCTGGATAAAGGGTATAAATAAGAGGGCATTAAACATATTTAAAATGGAGAAGATGAGGAAAAAAATCACAGGACCTTGTCAAACAATCAGGAACAAAAATAAATTAGTCTGTCTGCCTAGCAGACTCCTCCTGATGCACCATGGCTCCATTCATGGTTCCCACTTGTGGCAAGTCTCCCCGATTCCTCCAGGTAATGTGAAAACGCATTCTGCAGGGAACTCCTAATTCCATCCTCACAGTACGTTTCACTTCAAATATTTTCTTTACATGCTTTCCCTTTGGACTGCATACTCCTTGAAACCATTGACCAGGTTTTATTAAACCGTGTCCATAATGCTTAAGACATTTGGAGCATACTTGAGAGTTTATCAAGAGAGTTCACAGTCATCAGATACTCAGTGTGCACTTACTACAGTGTAGGAAAATTTATAAGTCCCGGACTACTGGAAAAGTCAACAGAAAAAGGAACAGATAGTCTAAAGCACACGTTCAATGGGTCTCTGACGACTGAAGTCCTGACTTTACTCACCCTGAATTCAGTGCTTCATCTTAGATGGCATTCTTACTTATGTAGTTGTTGAAAAGAAATGTCTGGATTCAGAATCTCTGTGAAATCTGATAGTCTATTTAATTGTCATTATTCCAGATATAAACAATGCCTGATATATACAGATGTGTGGTCAGAATAATAAACCAGGGTGGTCAGAAGAAAGGACGCAAATTGGGGAGGGGGTACTTGCAGGAATGTGAGATTATTAAAAACCAGTCTGGACTAATGCCATGGAATTCCAGAACATTCTTTAGCTTACAAAACTGGGACAGGACAACAAAAGGGGGCTTTAAAAATTATTAGCAGAGCAAGAATAGGAGCAACTGAGCCTGAAGATTAAGACAGACTGCATATGGTGTTCTGTTACACATGTGACTTACAGAGCAGGAGAGAGAGCTTTCAGCTGAAAGGGATAGACTAGGCATGGGCCAGGCAGAGGGAAAGTAGACCGAGGTGGGCAGGTGCTTGGGTGAAGGCGAAAGTGTGCATATCCATGTTGAAGAGGAGAGCGACTTCCTGCATGTGACTTCCAGGATTGAGATCCAGCTCAGATTCACTTAAGGTGACACACACCTGGAGATAACCTACCTGTGTCCTGGTTCATGCACTGAGGAGGAAGGTACATTTTGTAAAATTTTAAGTTGATAATCTTGGTATTTATAACTAGAGAAATTGTAGTTGTAGTGAATTGGGGTGGGGAGGGAAGGAAAACTCATCAGTATGCAGCTAATAGTTAACTGAAATATTTTTTTTAATTCTCAAGGCAAAATTATATGCATATTTATGTTTTACCTTTATTTTTGAAAAAAAATCTTGATTGTTTCCTGAAGTCTCTGGGAACACTGTCGCTTCCCCTCCCCCCTTTAAATTTTTGTGTAAGTCATTGAACAGTCTCGAGGGAGAGAGAGAGAGAAAGAAAGGAGGAAGGAGGAGAGAAGAAGAGAGGAGAGGAGGGTAGGGGAGGAGAGAATTGCAGGCAGATCATTTTGTTCTGTCTGTGGAATATAATCTGACCCTTACACCTACTGTAATGACCATTTCCATTTATATGAATTTTATGAATAAATTTCCAAGCAAATGGACACTGCCTAGAAAACCACAGGACTTTGCTGTATGCTTTGTTCAATTTCAGAAGATTCATACACTATCAGTTAGGTTTATAATATTTCCACATGAACCCAAACTTAGAGGGACAATACAGTTTTGGAAGACAGACATTGGATTTAAAGAGAACAACAGGTAAAAACTCTGTGCCCCTTGACAAAAGGAACTGCAGTAAAATTGTTCAAGTGGGTGTTTGAGGAAATCAGATGAAATCCTGCCCTTTCAGGGTAATGAAGAGTGAAGAGCAAGGGGTGTGACATGGGGGAAGAGAGTGGTTGGTTCTGAGGCTTCCCCTTCAGATCTTGAAGGGGACTCACACAGGCAGGAGGTTCCAAATGTATTTCCAGGGAGTCCCAGGCAGTCATGAGGGGCTGGATGTTCACCCCAGGGGCCCAACGCAGTCGTGACAGGCCAGATGTCCACCCATGGAGTCCCATGCAGGTGTGAGGGGCCAGATTTTAATCCAGGATCAGACCTTTCATCTTCACACACCCAAAGCTTCTCCCGTGTGTCCTCTGAGACTTCAGTACTGAACGTTGGTTTGACTCCCAGTTCTAGTCTTCAAAGCAGAACAGCATTCTTCAGGCTGTGGTATAGGATGGGAACAGAAATCAGATTTAAGAAACAATGAAAGGAAACCTCAAGAAAAAGTGAATTTGGAATTCCATCCTCAGGTTCTAGAAGACCAAAAGCACTGAGCCACTTCTCTAGCTACATGGTGCTCAGCAACTGACCTTCACTCTCCAAGCCTGAGTTTTATTATCTGCAAAATAGAAATCATAGTTCTGACACCAGCTCCACAATTGGTATGAGCACAAATGTTTTTAAGCGTAAAAGCACTCAGAACAGTGTCTGACACGAACAGTAGGGGTTAGCTATTACTACGATCGGGACTGTTATTGCTAAAAGCTGGAAGAATGATGCAGTTTGTTACAAAAGGAGATTAGTCAACAGGGTTCCTATATTCCCTGGCGGAGGAAAACACACAGCAAAATGTGAAAAACAGGGACAAAGTGTAGAATGGAAGAGATGTGGCTTTGAAGCACATCTGAACAGGTGGATGCAGGCTGTTTTACATGTCCTGAACACTGCAGACCAGTGATGGTTAGAAGATGCAGTATGCTGTGGCTTTGTTCCTCCGGCCTTGGTGGCCTCTCTAGCATCTTGTTGGGACACTGGCATCCTGCTGTTTCTGACATGACTTTTTCATTACAATATTCTTCTCCCAAACTAATTTTCCTAAAATGATGACAATAATGTTTGTGTCTTTCTTCAACTGCTGTGTGAATGAGTGTAAAATGCATCTAGAAATGGCATTTGCTGCACTGAAGATTGGCGCTGCACGCCCCACCACCTCCTCCCCCCCACCCCCTGCCCATGGCCTTGCTTGCCTGCTCTGGGGGCCAGGAAGCCACCAGTAAGTCAGAGGTGTGCTTTCCTTCCCCTCATCTTTCCTGAGTGCTTTTCGCTTGGTTTTTGACTGTGAACACAAGGACGATGCTCTCTGTTACAGCCTGAGGTATGCGGGAGTGGCACTCCCTAATTAGTACCTGTACCTCAGTAATGACCTTGTTCTGTTTAATGCACGTGTATGAGCTCCTGCACAAAATGTATGTCTCTTGAAAGCCGTAACTGAATTTGCTCACCTTTGCTTTCCACCCAAGGCTTAGGTCCGGCCTCTGAGTATAATATGGCCTGGTGTAGAGTTCATTGACCTTAATTCTGAAGGAAGACTTTGGTGCCCCTGTCTGTGCTGGACCAGGGTAGACGGGCAGATGGAACTGTAAAATCGTGCTCTCCTTTTTACGTAGCAGTTGTTATTTCCAAACTACTCTGTATTTTTTTCTGCCCTTTGCTGTGTGTTCTCACATCTTAAGGCTACCCTTGCTTTCCTTCTTATCTAGTCTCTCCTGCTTACTTTGCTTGTTCACATAGGAGTACAACCTTTTACGTTTCTTTTCCATTTTTCTCCCTTTGTGTTTTCTTAGACTTTTCTTGTTCCTATTTCCCTTCTATCAGCCTCAAAAATAGAAAGTGGCAGTGCTTACTGAAAAATGAAGGAGGACTAGGAATCTGTATGGAATGCAATTTAAACCAAATGAAAGGCTTTTGCCCTTGTTTCCATTCTATTTAGAAGGATTTCAGAATAAATCCTTAGCCTGCCACATGGAAATAACCAGGTTAGAAGACTGTCATCTAATCTAAGCATTTGATTCAAACATTTGGAACAGGTTTGGGTTTGGGAAAATGTGTTGACACTGAGATTTATTTTAGTCAAAGTTCTAAACTCTAGTGTGAACATTTTGATCAGTTTCATACACCAGAATGATATGTTAAAGATTAATTTGTTCTTCCAGCATTTATTTGCTTTAATCCTAATTCTAATTATAATCCTAATTGTAATTCTACTGCAGGTTGAATTTTCTTATCAGCTTTTTAAAACTGCAGGTTCTATCCACAACCCTACAAAAAAATTCAGAAATCATAAATAGAAATCTAAAAGGAAAAAAAGAATTTAAGAAGGTGAAAACAATTCAGCAAGGATCAAAGTTGATGCCTTAAAGAAACCCTCTCTCAAAAGTTTTCTGAAGTCGGTATTTCTTTTTAATATTCTCTGCTTCCTGTAAACAAATTTGTCATTGTTAAACACTATGTATTACCCATCAAGACAAATATTATTTTCTAACTGAAACATATTGCTTTTTTGTTTGGCTATTAATTTTGTTTTCCCATATGTTTAGCTAGAAAAAATTGTTATACTATAATGGTCTCACTAGGTATGTGCTAGGTGTTACACTTGATTCTTCTGAATTTGCTAATTAAATCTGATGTTTGACCCCAAAAAGTGGAAATACTAAAACTACATAATATGGCAAATGCCACAGAAAACTGGATGAGATGCCTTAAGGAGTGAGAGCTTGTGTGGAAAGTGAGGAGTGGGTCAGAGAAGGCTTGGTAAAGAAGAAGATGAGATTTGATGATTAGCCCAATGGCGCTCCGTGAAGACCGGGACTGGTGGAGGGGGGAATCTGCAGAGTTCAAACATTCTTAAGAAAGGAAGTCTCAGTATCTGCACAGAACAGAAAGTTCACTGGGTTCTAGTTTTATGTCAGGTAAGGGGAATAATTAGAGATAAACTCAGTTCTGCCTGGAACCCTAGATTAAATTTTAGAAGGCAATTGGGAATGTTTTATTCATTATTCCACTCAAGCAGAGTCTGAGCTGCACCTTGAGGTAGTTAATCTGCCATCTGTGTGTGAGCTCAGTTTTAAAGGATGGGAAACTAAGGTTTGGGATATAAGCTTGAAAGTAAGTATAGTGATTTAAGAAGAGTTAATATGAGCTGGACTAGGCTGGGTTAAAGTAGGTAGGAGAAGGGTGGGATCAAGAAACACTAATATTTAGTGAAAGATTCTAGGATTTTAGGAGTTTATAGATAACTTGGTATCTATAGCAAAGTAAAGGCAAACTTGATAACTAAACATTTAGATATAAAGTGAACAAATTTTATATATTTCACAATAAAGTAAATTAGATTTTTTAAAAGATTTATTTATTTTTATTATAAAGTCAGATATACAGAGAGGAGGAGAGACAGAGAGGAAGATCTTCCCTCCAATGATTCACTCCGCAAGAGAGTGCAACAGCTGGTGCTATGCCCATCTGGAGCCAGGAGCGAGGAACTTCCTCCAGGTCTCCCATGCGGGTACAGGATCCCAAAGCATTGGACCATCCTCAACCGCTTTCCCAGGCCACAAGCAGGGAGCTGGATGGGAAGTGGAGCTGCCAGGATTAGAACCGGCACCCGTTTGGGATCCCGGAGTGTTCAAGGCAAGGACTTTAGCCACTAGGCCATGTTGCTGGGCCCGTAAATTAGATTTTTTTTTTTAAAGATCTCGAAAAGACAAGCAAAACATTTGTTCATGTAGCCATACACAAATTATCCAACATAAAATTAGGAATTGGGCACATGATAATAAAACACACTGGGTATCTAGAAAAATCAGGTCAAATAGTATAGCTTATATGTGGTAGAAATGAGTTCTATGTTGCTGGCAGTGCATAAATATATATAGATATTCCCCAGTGGACAATTGAAAATGTTCAGTTGCTACTCACCTAAAGTGTAGACCTGGGGCTCGTCAACATACAGGAAATGGGGAAGATCCAGGAATAGATATAAACATCAAGGGAAATCATAGAAGAGAAATTGGGCAAGGCCGGAACTGTAGGGGAAAGGTGCTCTACTCTTAGGTGAGGGGAGAAGAAGCCAAATTGAAATGGTCAGAACAGTCAGAGTGTAGCCAGGATGCCTTAGAATCATGAAAGATGAGAGAAAAGAGAGCTTCAAGAAAGGGGGGACAAGTCAAGTCTATGGAAACAGAAAAAAGGAAGAGGACAATTGAAAGTTAAATGTAGCAGGTCTCCTGATGACTTTCACAGGAGACATTGAAGACTGACTTCTATAATGCATAATCTCTGTAAACCTTGGGTTTACTCTGTAGGTATTATGTATTCTGGATTTCTCTGTTTATTTTGAACAGTAGGAGTAATCATGGTTGCCTGTGTGTTAGAGACCATCTTGATAATTCTTGTGATAAAGGATTTTTCAATAGAATGTATCTTGAACTAACCATCATGAATAGAAATGTTTATCCAGCCAAAAAAAGGAAATATCCAGAATTTTATGTTAGTCAGTAAAGAAAACTTTTACCAAAATTATGTCAATTAAAATGCTATTATTCTGCTCCATTCTATCATATGAAGCAGAAACGGAAATGCCACACCAATACTGAATGGCACTGAATTACTGATCACATCCCAAGGACCTATCTAGATCATCTTCTCTTTCCTTTCTTTCCAGAATAAAAGGCCACAGAATGATAGCAACGGGAGGAGTGATAACTGGCCTGGCCGCCTTGAAAAGGCAAGACTCTGCCCGATCACAGCACCATGTCAACCTCACTCCGTCGCCTGCTGCTCAGGGGAAGAAGCCTGCCCGCCGGCGGCCCCGGGCTGATGTGGTGGTCGTTCGTGGCAAAATTCGCCTTTACTCCCCTTCTGGTTTTTTTCTCATCTTAGGAGTTCTTATCTCTATTGTAGGCATAGCAATGGCTGTGCTTGGGTATTGGCCCCAGAAAGAACATTTCATCAACGCTGAAACAACCCTGTCAACCAACGAAACTCAGGTTATTCGAAACCAAGGAGGTGTGGTGGTTCGCTTCTTTGAGCAGCACCTGCATTCTGATAAAATGAAAATGCTTGGTCCTTTCACCATGGGCATTGGTATTTTCATCTTCATCTGTGCTAATGCCATCCTGCATGAAAACCGTGACAAAGAAACCAAAATCATACACATGCGGGATATCTATTCCACAGTCATTGACATCCACACGCTGAGAATCAAGGAGCAAAAGCACATGAATGGCATGTACACTGGTTTGGTGGGAGAAACAGAAGTAAGACAGAACGGGAGCTCCTGTGCCTCGAGATTGGCAGCCAATACTATTGCCTCTTTCTCAGGTTTCCGGAGCAGTTTCCGAATGGACAGCTCTGTGGAGGAGGATGAACTCATGCTGAATGAAAGTAAGAGTGCTGGCCACCTGATGCCTCCTCTGCTCTCTGACAGTGCTGTCTCTGTGTTTGGCCTCTATCCACCTTCTTCTACAGCAGCTGACGAGAAGACCAGTGGCCCTAAGAAGTGTGAAACCAAGTCAATTGTGTCATCTTCCATCAGTGCTTTTACATTGCCTGTGATCAAACTTAATAACTGTGTGATTGATGAGCCGAGTATTGATAACATCACTGAGGATGTTGATAATGTCAAAAGTAGGTCGCGAAATTTGTCAATGGACTCCCTCATGGTCCCTCTGCCCAGTGCCAGTGAATCCTTCCAGCCAGTCAGCATGGGGCTGCCAAGGAATTACTCTGTTGGGGAATCATTGTCAAGCCAGTATAAATCTTCTGTGGCTCTGGGACCTGGGGCTGGGCAGTTCTTGTCTCCTGGGGCTGCTAGAAGACAATTTGGATCCAATACCTCCCTGCATTTGCTCTCATCACACTCAAAATCCTTAGACTTAGAGCGAGGTCCCTCCACACTAACGGTTCAGGCAGAGCAGCGGAAGCATCCAAGTTGGCCTCGTTTGGATCGAAGCAACAGCAAAGGGTATATGAAACTAGAGAACAAAGAGGACCCGATGGATAGATTGCTTGTGCCCCAGGCTGCAATTAAAAAGGACTTCACCAATAAGGAGAAGCTTCTCATGATTTCCAGATCACACAATAATTTGAGTTTTGAACATGATGAGTTTTTGAGTAACAACCTAAAGCGGGGAACTTCTGAAACAAGGTTTTAATGTTAAAAAAAAATTGCCATTTTACAAGGGTATATTTTACAATTATTTTCAATGATGTTTCCTTCTTAGAGCATTGGTTGTAAGCTTTTTTAATCAGATGTTCTGTCGTGTGTTAGAACTGGCTGCTTAATTGTATAATGGAAATGGTTGTATGTTTGGATAACTTATGACTACAGCACTCTGTGTTACCACATATGGTTTTATTTTTCCATTCCTTTGAAAGCATGAGCTCTTTTATTAGTATGAGTACAAAATATCTGCATCCAAATTGAAATGCTATTCATTTTCTTTTAATTCCTTTCACTGGTGTATTAATATAATGAAGTGTCAAATAAAAAGAAAATAGGGTACCAAAGTATAAACTAGAAGTACCAAATTCAGGCCAAATGCTCAGTACATATTTAAAGTCAGGATGAATGAATGCATTTCGATATTATTTTTCTGAATAACCACTTGTCTAAAAACAAATTATTTAAAAAGGAAAATGATCTTATTTTAAGTGGTCTAAACAATAAGTCATTCCATTGGTTTAGTTTGGTGAGCTCAATAATAAGAAATGGTTAAGCGGATTGTGACTGCTGTCCTGAGCTCTAGGCAGGATGTAAATTTTTTTAGCATCATTACTATTAGTCATCTTTTATCAAGAAACCATGTGATCAAGAAATGACTGAGAGTGCCACATATACTTAGGGGTAAATATCAAAATCCAAGTACTTTTAACCTAAGGTATTGAGAATACAAATTTCCTTGCAAACTGATTTTACAAATGAATGAGATGGTAGATTTTGTAGAAGTGTTTCCTTGATGTAACTGTATATGTGAAGGAAATGATACCTGATGAAGACACAGTGTATGCTAGTTGATTCAAACTGGTCTCCACATTTTCCTAGCCATCTGTTACCCAATATTCACACATTCCCACACCCTAGTTTCCTTCCAGGATTTTTCTGATCCTGTTATTTAGAAAACCAATCAACTACCCTTGATAACCCTTGTATCTGCACATTTCCCTAGCTTCATGGTTCAAGAAAATGTTCTCTTGATAAATTGCCTTGAAGTTTACCTTATGATAACTCCAAAGACTTTCTAGTTGTGTCGTAAGTTTTTAGGATTGTGGTTTTCAGTTACTGAAGACAGTAAATGCTGAAATGGATGTTTCTATCAAAACACTTTCACGTTCAGTTAAGGTAATAAGTTAAGAATTGTGTAGTGAAATACTCAGGAAATTTTACAAGTCTTTCCCAGTGCTTAAGCATGTCTGCACACCAGTATTGCAGCTCAGGAAGAGCAGATCAAGGTACATTGATACATTTGTCTCCCCACCTTTCAAGCTCCCATTTCCACCCTGAGCTTCCTTCTGCCAAGACTCAGTGTTACTGGTTAGAACATCCAGTCTGTATATTGTAATAGAATGCGGTTGATATTTTGCTATAAAACATTTAACAACCCTTTGTTCTTGATAGAAGTGGATGTTCTTTCTACCTTTTTCCTTTTTTTTTTTTGTTTTTCAAATTAAATGCACATTTCCTGGGGTCTACGTTGTGGTCTTGTGTATGAAGCCACCCATGTCACCCATGTGTCACTGGCAGCCCATATGGGTGTCAATTCATGTCCCTGCTGCTGCTCTACTTCTGATCCAACTCCCTACTAATGGCCTGAGTAACCAGTAAAAGTGACGCTAGTGTTTGGGCACCTTCCACTCACATGGGGGACCCAGAAGCTCATGGTGTCAGCCTGGCACAGTGTGGCTATTGGAGCCATCCAAGGAGTGAACCAGTGGACTGACAACTTCTGTCTTTCTTCTGCTCTTCTGTAATTCTGATCTTCAAATAAATAAATAAATAAGTGTTTTTTAAAAATGTGCTTTCTGGCTTAGAGTACTGTTTGTCTAACTTTGAGAAACATCCTACTGAGGGTCAGCATTTAATGCCCTAGAACATGGGATGCCTTCAATTTAACATTTTGTTTCTGCTAGGTTAGGGAATTAGTTTATCCTCCCCTATATTTAGGCATTTTCCTATTTTGTTATTTTGAGATCCTGTCAGTTAAAAGTTCATTGACTCAGGAAAATCACCAAGATAGCATCCAGCAAATGTCAGCAACACTCCCAGGTTTGGAAACAATGGCCCTCAAACCCCTGATGTGATAAATGACTAAAGCCATATAATTTGCTCATTTCACCCCCCGAGAGTTCTAGGGATTCAGGGAGGATTAAGCAGCATGGGCCTCAAAGGATCCTAATAAAAGAAGTGGGGGCAGAAAGCAGTGGTTCATGATCAAATGTCCCTTCATCAAACCCTGAATTGCTTTTTGTTGCAAATCAACATTATTAAATGACAGTTTTCTCATTTTAAGTTAGTCAAAGATATGTGATGAGTATGAAGAGAGCTGGGCTATCATGTTGATTTGGTCCAGCTCCACCAAAGAGCAATGAAACCTGGAATTTTAATTTAACCTTATTTTGTATGTGTTTATTAGGCTTTTATAAATAGTGGGCATTGTCTAGTTTTAATGCATTTATTTGAAAGGAAGACCAAAACAGAGGCAGAGGTCTTTTACCAACTGGTTTACTTTTCAAATTTCAGTTTGGCACTGGGCCAAGCTGAAACCAGGAGCCCGAAACTCAGTATGGGTTTCCAAGCATTGCTTCTGGGGGTTCACACTAGCAGGAAGCTGGAATTGGAAGCAGAACTGGGACTCAAATCCAGGCATTCTGACCTGGAATCAGGGCATTCCAAGTAGCCTAACACCATCCCAGTTAATCATTTTGAAAACGTCTCTTTTTTTCTCCAGGAAATCCCAGGAATTGGACAATGAGCTATCTCTGCCTGGTATAACCTGTTGCAGTTACAAAATACCACACCCTGGGGGGCTTAAACAGCAGCAGTTTATCTTATTTTCTTTATTCTTTTCTTTTTTTCTTTTTTATTAATTATATTACATTAAGTGACAATTTCATAGGCTCTGAGATTCCCCTAACCCTTCCCCATGCCCTCCCCCCATGGTGGATTCCTCCACCTTGTTGCAGTATTGTAGCTCAAATCCAGTCAAGATTCTTTCATTGCAGGCATATACCAAGCATAGAGTCCAGCATCTTACTGTCCAGGTAAATTAAAAGTTTCTTGGGGAGAACATCTCTGTTCTGAAGGTAGAGCTGGCACAATATTATCCCGATCAATTTAAAGCCCCAACATAACATCAACAACAATTTACAACATTATGGAATTAATTGACATAGTATTGAGTGACCAATATGTAAAAAAAAAAATGCAAGTTCTTAACCACATTCTGTGACTACTTCATTGACATTTCAATTTTAGTTTATATATGGAACCGGCTGCTATCCACCTTAAAATGGCTACATGGTACTATTCAGTAGTCTCGTTTCTATTTTCATTTTAGTATTTAGCAGTTTATAGTGTTAAAGCATAATTTTTACTGAACTTGGCAGATTTTTGGATAGTCTAAACTGGCTTATAACTCTAACAAGGCATATATCAACAGTTGAGGTGAAGAACGGTTTTAGAAGGGGTGTGCAGAGAAATCTTCAATACCTTAGTGAGGAGTAACTAATCTTTGTGTCCTACCTAGTAAGTTATATGTGAATCCATGCTGACTGTTTCCTGTCTGGTTCTAAGCTTTCCTTGTTGTTCTCTATCTATTCTAATTTGGGGGGGGGTGGCTCTCTGGAGTGACCCTGTTGGTCATTGCAGGAGAGAGTGGAGATCTAAAATTGGAACTAAGTAAGGACCAGAGAAGCTCCTCTTCCAAGTCCCAAAGGAAGTTTACTGTTCTTCTGTTTCTGTGGCCCACTCATGGCTCCTGGATGTTGTTCCAATGACCTTGGATCCTACGAGGAAGGATTTGGGCTTCATCCATTCCATGTGGGAGATCCAAATGGGGTGGGTGACCTCAGAGTTCTCGGCCTCCAAAGGCACTCCAATTCCCCGTGGTCTCCTTGGCAGTTGGGATGTAGTCCTCGGAGCTCGTACTGATAATCCTTGGTGAGGATCTAGGAGTCTCCAGGGTTGGGACACAAGCCTCCTCCTGTCCACCTGCTCCACTCTGGGGTCCCCCCTGCTCTGTGCATATGACCTCCTGTTAAGAGGTTGTCAGGATTGCTCTTGATTCCCCCTGTATGTCTTTGTAATTTTACTATTATCTAATGCTGATTCGAGTCTGTTGTCTGTAAGTTACCTGTTATTTCCCTGATAGGTTATACTTCACATCTTCCTCACACATTCTAAGGAGATTGAAGATTTCTCTGCTCTCCCTCCCCATTTTCAAGTAGCTTAGGGTCTTAGAAGTATATTTGGTTTTACAATTCTTTGATGTAGATCATAAGCAATCTGATTCACATTGATTGTTCATTCATTGATTACATCACAATATCTTATTGCATGAGATAAAGGCTGCTTGGGGTTAGAATAATGTTACAGTTTTTCAGATTGACATCATTTCATCTTAAATTAAGGCAAACGTGGTATCTAACCTTTTGGGATTGGCTCATTTCCTTTAACATAATGGTTTGCAGTTGGACCCATTTGACCACAAAGAACTCCATTTTGGTTTTGTTTGTTTGTTTGTTTGTTTGTTTGTTTTTTAATAGCTGAGTAGTATTCCATGGAGTAAATGAACCATAGCTTTTTTATCCAGTCTTCTGTTGATGGGCATTTCAGTTGCTTCCAAGCTTTTGCAATTATTCATTGTGCTGCTATGAACATAGGGGTGCATGTAGGTTTCTCGTGTAGCAGGTGTTTTGGATATATTTCTAGGAGTGCTATTGCTGGATCATATGGTATGCAGATTTTCAGTTGTTTGTGTTCTCCATACTGATTTCCATAGAGGCTGTACCAACCTGCAGTCCCACCAACAGTGGAGTAGGGTTCCTTTTTCCCCACATCCTAGTCAGCAAGTTCTGTTGGTAGTTTTTTGTATGTGAGCCATTCTTACTGGCGTTAGGTGGTACCTCATTGTTGTCTTAATTTGGATTTCCCTTATAGCAGCAGTTTATCTTCTTATGGTTTCGGGCATCAGAAGTCCAAATTACGATGTCATCAGGGTTGTTTTCTGCTGAAACTTTGCTCTCAGTATTTGCATGGCCTTCCCCTTTATGCTTTTTTTTTCCTTTAACAGGACACCAGCCATGTGTTGGGGTCCCCACACAAAGCCTTATTAAACCTTTGCTGTCTTTTTAAACACTTCGCTTCCTAATATGGTTCTAAAGAACGTGTCAGTGCCTGCATATGAGGGTCCACTGCCTGTTGCTGTCTCTGTGTGGCGCTTTGCTTCTCAGAGGTTTAAAGCGGGGGGTGGACATGGAGTACAATGGACACTGGAGCCATAGCACATGGATAGAAATCTTGGTATTGACACTTCTGACTGAATGATCTTGAGCATTGGACAATTTCCTGTCATTGGTGCTGAGAACTGTTGATCAGTGAGTGCCAGCCCTGTCCTCAGATGTGTGGATTCAATGAATTGATGTTTGTTGAAGGTTTAGGTTGGTGTTTTGTGCGCATATATTGAGCATTCAGTATCTATGCTTGTACTATCAAAATGTGTAGGCTGAGGACCATTCCAGCTCCACTAACCTGAAGTATTCATCCTGAAATGGGATTAATAGTGATCTCCTGAAAAATGTCTATGCCCTAAGCCCTGAACCCTGTGATTAGTACTTTCTATGACAGAAAGCTTGGGGCTGAGATGAATTCTAGGCTCATGAAATTGGGAGAGTCTTTATTCAGGTCAACTCAAAAAAGCCACAAGGGACTTTCTGAGAAAGAAGTGTAGGCAGATGTGACTACAAAGATGATGATGTGACCAACGTGGAAGACACTAATCCCCTAGCTCTGAAGATGGTGGGAAGGGACTTGAATCAAGAAATGCAAAGAATGAAACCTATAGAAGCTGGGCAAGGCAAGAAAAGGCATTGTCTATTCAGAGTTTTCAGAGCCATGAGTGCTGGGGACACATTGCCTTTGGTCTGGTTAAAGAGATCTGTTCCTATGCCTTCTAGAACCGTCGGGGAATCATTCTGTCCTTTTAATCCATTAAATCTGTGGTGATTTATCACAGCAGCCATAGGAAGCTAGTGCCTGTTTCCAAACATAGGCTCTTAGTATAATAAACAAGTGTCAACAAACTTACAAGTAGTTCACAGGGCATGTATTTTGAAGGACTGGCAGGTGACCCCAAGCAGAATGCACACTCAGTAGTCAATTTACTTTACAACTTCTAATCCTGTTTAACACTGATTATATTACTGTAGATTTTATTTTTAAAAAAGATATAGTTTCTTAGAATCAATTATGAATTATGTGTATGCAGTCTTAGAAGAGATGAGCTTCTATAAGAAATAAGTTTAATAAGTTTATATAAAAATGGTACACCGTGGGCCCAGTGTGGTAACCTACCAGCTATTGTCCTCACCTTACATGCGCTGGGATCCCATACAGCTGCCAGTTTGTATCCCAGTGGCCCAGCTTCATATCCAGCTCCCTGCTCGTGGCCTGGGAAAGCAATTGAGGACAGCCCAAAGCCTTGGAACCCTGTACCCACATGCCCTGGAAGAAGCTCCTGGTTCCTGGCTTCAGATTGTGCAGGTCCAGCCGTTGTGGCCACTTGGGGAGTAAATCAGCAGATGGAAAATCTTTCTGTCTCTCCTAGTCTCTGTATATCTGACATTCCCACAAAAATAAATAAATCTTTTTAAAAATGGTACACCAGCATTTAATAACTTACTCAAGATTAATTTTTAGTTACTTGTTTTGACAGTTCAATTTTAACACAAGTCTACAAGATAAACATATTATGACTAAAACAGTAAAATTTGTTTAGAGAAAGTAAAAGTATCTGTCAGTTAACCAATACTTTTTCTATAACAATTTGAACATCAGAATATTGGCCTGCCCCGCAATGTAAAAACGTCTGATGGTATTCAGACTTTCCAAAGGTTTTCGTCTTGGGTTCTCCAGCTGGGAACTGTGACTAGCACGTGGGCCATCCTGTGTCTTATTTTTAATGAATTATCTATCTCCATTTCCCCATCTTATATCCAATCCTACTTGAGACTCCATGTGGAGGCTGTTGAAGTATATAATCTTGTTTGTTTATTAAAGAACTTTCTTTTTAACTCCCTATTTGTTGATGAAAGGCTTTTGACACCTGAATTCAAACTGAAGCAAAATGATAACTTCTCTGTGCTGTATTTCTTAGGGTGCTAGCACGAGATAACAGAAGTGCTTTTTACTTAATAGTTGAAGCTGTGTTAACATGGTGCATTGGCCAAGTCTGCTGTAACAACAGGATTTTGTTCTCATGGTTATGGAGACTGGCAGTCCAAAAGCAAGGTGCCAGTCACTTTTTTTTCCTTCTGGGTCCTCTCTTCTTGGCTTCAGATGGGCACCTCTCCATCGTGCCCCCTTACATGATCGTGAAAGTCTCTGACATCTCTGTGTATCTTATAAGACCACCAGTGAAATTGCATTAGGGCCTTCCGTGATGACCTCATTTCAGCTACATCACCTCATTAAAATCTGATTGTGAGTTCCTGAGGTTAAGGCTTCAACACGGGAACTGGAGGTGGATCACAGTTGAGTGCTTAACAATGTAAAAAGCAGGCCTGCTTAAGACAGGGCTCATTAAAGTACAGAATCAGCTCTATCAACCTTAGTATGTCACCAGGTCGGTTCCTCCTTCTTCAAAATGAATTTATGTTTCCTGCTTTGCTGGCAACATCTGAACAGAAGATAGCAAAGGGGACATAGAAAATGTCTACACATAGGATCTTATAAATTTTCACAGCCTCACAGGAAGAAATGGATAATTCCTATCTTACTGTATTCCCTATGCTCTCCTTTACAATTGCTTGGCCCATTAGTTATAATGGAAATGATTGAGCAAATTAGTTTTATTTTTTTAAGATTAAATTAAGCTTTAAATTAAGATGGAATTAAGATTAAGTTAAGATTAGATTAAGATTTAATAGTTTGAAATCTATAACGATTTTCTAGTTCCTTCTCATCTCCAAAAAGTATATGCTATAACCCAAGGAGTATGTGTACTCATTAATTAAAGTTTAAGATTTTTCACTTAGCATAATTGTTTGTAATTAAGACAAGATCACAATATTTGTAGTACAAAAGATAGAATTTGCTAATAGAAACACAAGTGTATGGAACTAAGAAGCAATAGAATGTTAGCGAGGACACCTGTTAAAGCATGTAAGTAGGTGGCAAAATCAGGTCCCAAGTCCTGCATTTCTAATTTCTACTATTTACATCAATTAGAATCACCTGTCTTTAAAACATATGGTCACATTTTATGTGCATAGATTGAAACAACCATAGCAAGTTTTGAATATTTGAAAAAAGGGTCTATAGTGCATGTGTAACAACCATACTTGAATATTTGAAAAAAGGCAACTACATTGAATGTGTACAGACTTTCATATTGTTGGTATGCTCTAAGCAGTACATGGCAAGTCACTTCTGTAGAACCTGACATTTGATGTCATAAGTAAGTAAGACATAACTTTAAGCATAAAGCATATTCAAAATATGATTAGAGCTTAGTACTTGCAAAGATATGTGTTTCTGTAATTGGAGGCAGAAATTACATGCTCAAATTTTCAAACTATCTTTTATATTGAGAGGAAGGTTGAAATGGTAGACTAGGGACAAGCATCAGAGACAACACAGAGATTGAAATGTGACTTCTTATATTTTACTATATTCATTAAAAGGTGCCATGAAAATTATGCCTTTGGGTCTCTCCACACCATTGCATTGTCTTCAATGAGATCTTTGGAACTAAAATGAGAAGTTTTCATCCATATTCAATAAGCCACATGTAAAAGAAGGAAGACAGGAAGGCAAGAAGTATGTGCTAACTGGGAGAGAGAAGAGGTGGAGACAAAACCATATGCTTTTCCTGCTTACTGAAAACTCATGCTCAGCAAAAGGCATTATATCAACACTTTATTTTGGACTAAGACCAACACCATAGTTTTTAATCACGGAAGCAATGAGAAAGTATTCTTAATTGATTTAAAAATACATTTTAGTAGACATTTACAGTGTTTATTACCAAGCTCATTTGACTGAGTCACCCTTATTGGAATTAATCATTAAGTTGTCAATTAATGAGTCAGCAATAGTTATTCATGCCCACCCTTGGAAAGTGGTTCTTGTGTGACTTTCTGAATTTTCTTTAGAGAATTTCTATAAAAGCCTAAGTTAACGGCCTGATGCAGTAGCCTAGCAGCTAAACCCCTCACCTTGCATGTGCTGGGATCCCATATGGGTGCCAGTTGCTATTCCAGATTCTCCACTTCCCATCCATCTCTCTGCTTGTGGCCTGGGAAAGCAGTAAAGGACGAATTAAAGCCTTGGGACCCTGCACCTGCATGGGAAACCCGGAAGAAGCTCCTGGATCCTGGCTTTGGAGCGGTTCAATTCTAGCCATTTCGACCACTTGGGGAGTGAACAGAAGATCTTTCTCTCTGTTTCTCCTTATCTCTGTAAATCTAACTTTCCAATTAAAAATAAAATCTTTAGGGAAAAAAAGCCAAAGTTGGGTCCAGCCTTTGCTTGCTGGTTCATCTTGTAATTCTTCCTCTACTACCCTTCACAATGTTGTAGGCGGTGAGAGGGGCTTGCCAAAGTCGGTATTGTCACTTGGATTTGAATCTCCAAATTGTGAGCTAAATAAACCTTTTCTCTCCCCACGGTTCGATGCCTTAGGTGTTTTGAGGTAGTAATGGAGGGCTGACTAAGCATTCTAAGGCATTCTGGTAATGATTTGAGCCTATCAGGGCCTTGGGCAGTGTTGGTACAAATTCGGCTTTTACAGTTTAACTTTCATTGTCATACAATTACAGGTGAAGTGTTTAAAGACTGATCAAACAAGGAGAACTTCAAAAATGCTGAGGAAAATTGAATTAAAACAAAAATCTATTTTTGGTGCTCTAAGGTGTCCATGTGTTATCAATCAACTGTAGGGAGTTAGAGGAGGAATTAACACAGTGATATTCTTGGTTATTTGATTATACAATGATTGTGAAAGTAGTTTCAGAGGCCGTGTACGTATTTTCAGAAACAAGATATAAACGCTATTGCTGAATGCAAAAGGGATCCAATACTTGTACCACTTGCCAAACAGCCTTTTGAGACATAACTTTCGATTTTGTTGAAATGCAACTATTCTATTTTGTCCCACATATTTGCTATTCAATCTTGAAGCTTTCTCCAACTCCTATTTGAAATACAGGAAATATCTCCATTTCAGTGATATAACAATGGCCAAGATGTACATATCATTTTAATCCTGACTTTGTAAGTCAGAATGATCATCTTCATTTAATTTCTAGAGAGTTGGTAGATTACATTCCATAAACCAAGGTGCTGTGAATGGCATAGCATATTTTCCTATTTCACTATTCTCCCAGGAATTTTAGCATTACTTGTGCATGCAAATTGCTTTCATTTCCCAGCTGTAACCTGAAATAGAAACCTGCTCTTAATGAAATTTTACACATTGGAGTTAACAGCAGATATCAGAGAATGACAACATGAAAATTTTACATACAAATATTCACTCTTGCAAGATGGGTGGGAGGAAAATTTCTGACATGGATTTCCTTGAAAAGATAAAGCAATATATCTTTTTAAAAGACTCCTTGCTACTTTATACTCATGGTTTCTATTTATGGAACTAGGGAGCAATAATGAGTCTCGCCTTATACTTGACACATGAAAGGATATTAACAGAAAAGATGATAAAACAAACTCTGGATAAAACAAATGGAGAAGGTGTGCAATGGGTTACTCCTTGTGGTGCCACCATCTCAGATATTAGCATTGGTTCAGTCCCAAGTATTCTGGTTCCAATCCAACTCCCATTTAAGATCTAGGTGCCTGGAAGGTCAACAAAGATGGATCAAGCACTTGGGCACCTGCCATCTTTGTAAGAGGCCAGTATGGAGTTCCCAGCTCCTGACTTTGACCTTGCCTAGCCATAGCTGCTGCAACCATTTGGGGAGTGAATCAGTACATGCAACATCTCTTTGCATCTTTCTCTGATACTCTGCTTTTCAAATACATAAAGTAAATCTTATTCAATATACCTTAGATAATTTGAAGGACTTTCATGAATCAATTAAGTACTTCTAAAGTATCTTTTGGAAGTAAATAGCAGCCAAGGTTAAGATATAAATTGGGGAGAAATAAAGCCTAATGAAAGACACATAGCTCATCTGGAATATTGGATGTGGATTAGAAGAACAGAAGGCAAGATAGAAAAGGAACTTGGAGTTTGGATTAGCAATAATGTTAAAAAAAACCATGTGGGATGAATTGTGTCCTATCTTAGGCATAAGAGAAATATTTTTGGAGAGGTTTTCTGAAAATATAAACTTGCTGGTGATCTATTAGCAGTTTGGTAAGAAGGAGAAGAGGTATAGGCAGAATCTGGTTTAAAGTAATAGGAAAATAGGAAAATGTTCAATTCTCAGTTATTCATTTGCAAGATATCTTGGTTTGTTCATCCCTCCGTGTTGGTTTCTAGCATACATGTTCTCCAGAGTTTTATTTCTGTTTCACTTGTCCCTTATTCCTAGTCTTTTGTAGCTGTTTCTCCCCCTTTCTTCATCACCAATAAATATTGAAATGCAGTCATTAGTAAGGTTGTCCTCTTTTATGCATCTTCTCTCATTCACCGATGATCTAATAGCTTTAAAAAGCATCTAATGCCCATTAGATGAGACTTGAATGTGCAACAGTCTCTCAAGGGTAAAAATCTATGAAAACAAAACCAAATCAGACTGCTCATTCTTGAGGAGTTTACAAGATTCAGATTACAAAATGTCCAACACAAAAGTGACCATGATGTTATGATCATTAGCTCACTCCCAATCTGGGATGCTAATAATCTACTCTGCGGGTGTTGTTCCTTCTTTGTGGATGAGGAGGCCCTGGCTCACAGCATGAGGAGGAGGAATCTTTGACTTAAAATGAAAAGGCTGGATAAAGCCAGGAAGACAAAAGGCAAACAGTTTTAGTAAAACTATCTCTGACATAATGCAGAAACTCAAAATTTATGAATTCATGTCACCTGTAAATAAATGAATGTGAGTGCAAGTCTTGTTCCTTCTACTGAGAAAGATCTTTTAGATACTAAAAATCATTATTAAAAAAAATAACAAAACATCCCTTAGGCCTAAACTCTTCTGAAAACTTGAGAAGCAGAGAAGTATCTTTTCTTAGTTATACTGGAAAAAGCATCCAGGCAAGGAGGTGGACATGACCTAGCGCAGAGGAGTCTCCAGGGAAAATTTTGACATAGATCTATTTACTCTTTAGCCTTCTCTCCTCTTTCTATCTCTATTATGGTTCTTCCAAGGGCATCATTCTCCAGCTACCAAGCTCCCAGGCAGAAAATGTGTTAGAGGATTATTAATGCTTGTCAAGTGATTCTACTTAGATTTTTGGCCCTTTATCTCCAACTTTAGAATCAAAGTCTTTGTTCTCCAGTAGAGCATCCCAGAAGGCTCAGGCTTGCTCTGGATAGCTGCCAGAGAATTGTCTTTAGGGGTTTCTGGGAATGGAGGTATCTGCATTCCACAGCCCCAGACCTCTTCATTCCCCACATGCCAAGCTTTCTCCCAAGCTTTTCTCCTCCCTTCTCTGTCCCTTCTCTGCCTTGCTTGGATTCCATTCGATCTTCTGATTAATCCCCCTGCAACTTTCTAAGCCTGTCTTCCAAGTTCCCTGAGCATATGTCTGATGGTTTTCATTACTGATGCATACTCATCTAAACCAGTGTGATCATAAATCACTATTATGGATTCCTCCTCTGACCCCCTGTTGCCATTTGTTTGATTAAAATGGTCACAGATAGTTACACATACCTCTAATAACACTACTTGTCTATGTTAAATCAGATTTATGTAAGATCACTGATTTGAATGGGCTCCTGCAGTGCCAAACCACGATGGAGTCCGATGGAGTCCAGTCATGCTAAGCCATACCACCAAACCAAAGCTGTTTATCTGACCTTCTGAGAAACATGGAGTGAGAGATAAGAACCAAATTCTCAAATAGACCAGGATTAGCTAGCATGAGATAAGAAAATCCTTTCTGTCTTAACCCAAAGAAAAGTAACTTTGAATTGGCCAGCCTACTTATTTGTTGTGCTTTCATCAGCTCTTTTCTACCTAGAAGGCAACTTACCTCTTGGGAGTAGCTTTCCTCTATTTTCACAGGGAATGCTACCTGCATCCATGAATCTCAAAAGCTAATCAAACCATTCAGCTGAATTTATTGTGATTTGGTCTTCCAACAATTATAATGAAGGTCAGGTTCCTATGAAATTCTGTCATAATACAGACATTTTATTATCAGTATAGAAAATTTCAAAACAAGTGATTAAAATGTTGTTTGTTATACTTGATAAAAATCTGAACTGTCTGAAAATTGTGTACTTTTATTATATGTTACAATGTCAGTCACTGAAGAATAATAATGCAAAATAATTCTCAAGCTCTTTGGCCTTAGAAATTGTTTTGGACTATTAAGGTTCTTTGACTACTCAAAAGAAATTCTGTTTATATATTTTCTATATTTGCATAATTCATGCTTGGGAAAGGAAAACTTAGAACAACTTAAAACATAAACATACATTCATCTATCTGTTAGAGGAATAATCTTTCTGTGTGACACATGTCTTATATAAAACTTCACCGTGTATTAATGAGACAATTAGAGGGGAAAGCACAATTTTAATGTTACTGAGAAAATAATCTTGACCTCCTAGACAGCATTTGGATCTTGGGTTCCCCCAAAGGACTCTCAGCCACAATTTACGAAACACCTATCTGGAGTCAGAATTTAGTTATTCAAAATGAGCAAAGGCAATCAGAATATTTGGAATCAATGTCTGGATAAAGGAGAATCCAGAAACGAAACTGCAGACACCATCCCAAAGGGTGAAAATGAAAAATAATTTTTAAAAATGCCCTAGGTCTTTTTAACCTTTTCATTCAAGTTCAAAAAGAATTACAATTTTAGAAAATCCACTAGTCTTAGGTATCATATATTTCATCAGTAGAAGACCATTTCTCCCCTAATAAACTAAGATTATTAAAAAAAAAAAAAAAAAAAAAAAAAAAAAGAAGACCATTTCTCACACACCATTACCTCTGAGACACCACTGATTCTACAGTGGAAATTCATTTCTAACAATCCTACTAATCAGAAAATTCTCCATTTAGGAAAGTTTTTTTGTTTGTTTAAGTGAAGATTTCACCCCTTCTGCTAGTGCACATAATTAGAAAGCATGTCAAAATATGCCACTTTATGCATAAATATTTCAACATTTGTGGTGACGTGAATCACTACTCCTTTTTTTTTTTTATAAAGGTTTGTTTGTTTTTATTGGAAAGTCAGATATAGAGAGAGCAGGAGAGACACAGAGGAAGACCTTCTGTCTTCTGGTTCCCTCCGCAAGTGTCCACAATGGCCAGAGTTGAGCTGATTCAAAGCCAGGAAGCAGGAGCTTCTTCCGAGGCATAGAGTGCAGGTCCCAAAGCTTTGGGCCATTTTCTATTGCTTTCTCAAGCCACAAACAGGCAGCTGGATGGGAAATGGGGCCGCTGTGACTTGAACTGGTACCCATATGGGATCCCAGCACATGCAGGATATGAACTTTAGCCAATAGGCTATTGCCCTTGGTCAAGCTCTCACACTGTATTTCATGACTATCCCACCAGATAATTAACATCAATTCTTTAATATTATCAATATTATCATATATTTTGCAATTTTATTTTTTCTATTGATTTCTTTATGTAAGACTCCAAATAAGGACCGCATATTATGGCTAACATATTCTAAAATTACATTTATGTTCCTCTTCTTCCTTTTATTCTCTATGAATTTTGTTTTTGTTAAAACAATTATATCATTTATCTTCTCTTATTTTCTACTATTTGAATTAGGTTATTGTATCCCTCTGGTGTGTGAAACGTTTGCGTGTATGTCATGTGTAGTGTTGTTTTATCTGCTAGGCTTTTTGGAAAGAACATTTAGAAGATGCGATTGTAAAGTTCTTATTGGATCTCTTTGAAGGCACATGATAGCAATAATTTACTTCTACAATATTAAGATAGGTAAACAAAATATTAAATGTGTTAGAGCTAAGGAGCACCATTTGTGGGATTCATCCTCTAATATTGCTAGGATTTTCTGTTACTGTGGTCAAGCCACTCATTATTAGTCATAGAAAAACATGTATGTAGCCATAGTAACATTATAATGTTTAGGAAGAAATATTGCAAAGGAAATTACAGGTATCAGGGCAAGGATTCTGGCACAGCAGATTAAGCTCCGTGGGATATCAGTGGGCCATGCTGGTGCACTGGTTATTCCACTTCTGATCCAGCTCCCTGCTAACGAGCCTGAGAAAAAGTGGATGATTACTCAAGTGCCAGGCGGGAGACTGAAATGTCCCTGGTTTCTGACTTCAACTTGGCCTAGCTCAGACTGCTGAAATAATTGGAACAGTGAATCAATAGATGCAAGTGATCTCTCTCTCTCTCTCCCTCTCTGTCTCTCTCTCTCTCTATCACACACACACATACACACTTTCAAGTAAATAAATGAAGTTTTAAACATACAGGCATTAACATAGTCATCTTTCACATTACTCAATTTAAAAATCATTTTCATGACATAAGCCTCTTTACCTAAAATAGTTCTCCCTCGGATGTGGGAATTTCAGAGAGAAGTGAAGGACTGGAATATTCTTGTGGATAATCATTTTATTGTCCTTTAAAATCATGGTAGCCTAATCTCTATGCAGTCATGCCAGGTAACAAAGGGTTTTTTTAAAATTGTCTCTACATTCTATTAAGGATTCTTTTGTTTAAACCATTGCAATTTCTGCCTATCCAATAATAGACTTTCTAATCTCTCTCAAGCAAGGCAAATTCTATAAAAGCCATAAACATTTAAAACCTCTAAGAGTATAATCATCTCAAGTCTCAGAAGTTGAAGACTCATAACAAAAGGAAATAATGGCAAAGAAACGTTCTCGTATGTTACAAGGTAGACTTTTATTATCAAACCTCGTCTGCTGCAGCCTGAGATATTCAAGACCCTTACAATTGCTGTAGCAAAAAAAACGTGTTTCAAACTTGAAAATGTAACTGTTGTGTAGGAGACTTCTCTCCTTATAAGAACTTTGATCGCACAATTGGTCCCTCGGAGTCACGGCTCCCACATCTGCAGACACCTAGTAATGGACTGAATGTAGTAAGAAAAAAAAAGCCAAGAAGAAAAAAAAAAAGCTTGGATTTGCTCCATGACAAACACCAAACTGAATCCATGTAAGGGAAATGGTGTGCAAGCACACCCTGCTGAGGACTCCTGCCATTTGGCAGGTCTTAGCCTCTCTCACTAGCACAGGTCACATCATTGTTTGCAGCATATCTCATTTGTGAATGATGCAATTTTGCCTACAATGATTACCTTTGAATGGAGCATGTTCAGGCTTTTTCTTGTTGTTACCACCTAAAAAATACAATATATAATGCAATTTCCGCAGCATTTACATTCTGTTATTAGAAGTCAAATAGAGATTACTTAAATGCTAGGCAAAGCAGGTACTTAAGATTTCATGTTCTGTGCTTGGGTACTTAGTTAAAATCCCAGTTCTGTGAGCCCACGTTTGGTGCAGGAGGATCAGTTTTGACTTGGGATGCCTTTATCTGGTATAAAATAGCTGGTTTGTATTCTACCTACATTGTTTCTAATTCATCTTCATGTAAACACCTTCTAGGAGATAGTAGGTGATTTGTCAAGTACTTGGGTCCCTACCAATCACTTAGAGGTTGGGGTTGGTTTCCAGGCTTCAGGCTGCCCAAGCCAGACTGTTGTAGGCATTTGGGAAATCAACAATTAGATGGAAAATCATTTTTTCTTTCTCTCTGTTATTCTGTCTTTAAAATAAGATATCTATCTATATACAGATATATAAATATATTAAATATATTTTTACACAAAATATATATATATTTTTAAAAAAACCTACAACTATGGCTGTAGCTTCCTAATAATACATATCCTGTCAGACAACAATGATGTCTCAAGTAATTGGATTCCTTCCAGCTACATTGGAGACTTAGATTCTGATCCTGGTTCCCAGCTTTGGCTCAAGCTCGGTCCCATCTGTTATAAGCATTTGGTGAGTAAACCAGCAGATGGGAGGTCTCTACTGCATGTCTGTCTCTACCTATCTTTATCACTCAAACAAAGAAACTAATAAATACATTTTGTATGGGAATCTAAGGTTGTCTTGCATGTAAATAAGATATTGCTCCATGTATGGGAACTGAGCATCAGACAATTGTGATATTTATGGGAATCCTAGCACCAATCTCTCATGGATACCAAGAGACTACTAAAATTGTTAAACAGTCTAGGAAAGAAGACTTAGGCTCTTATGTCTTTTTAAAAATGTTTGTTTCTCTTTGTTTGTTCATGATTAATTTGCCCAGAAACAATAAGAAAGCAACCTATACTGTTAGCCCTACCAGTATTAATCATCTCCAAGGTGATTTCAGTTTCCATGGCAACAGCAATATTTATCTTTGTGCTACAGCACTGGCTGGTCTCTAATGGTTGGGATGACAGAGTAATCCTGAAATGTTAACTCGAAGTCATAAAATTCTCATATTACTGATGTCAGGATAGTATTTTGTTACTTTCCATCAATTATGACCAATGTGTGCTCAGACAATCGAACTACAAGTGTGTTCTGAGCCAATCTTGTCTTTTGGTTTCAGGTTACCAGGCTTCGAAGTCCAAAAGGTTTTGCTGAATGAAGAATGCTTTGTATCCACATTTTCATAATGGCTTTACACATACATAATACATCACCATCATATTTATATGGAAATACACTGAAGAAGTCTAGTCTAACTTCTCCAAGAAAAAGAAATAAATATTAAGTTTAGCTTTATCTACATTCTGCAAATCAAAGATATCAATCAAGTCCAACTGACATTTAGTTAAAGGTTTTGTATTTCATTAAAATTAATGCAACCCAAGCATGAATTCTAAATGAGGAAAAAAGCTCTACTCTTTACTGTCTTCATCAGAAGTAATAAATATTACAGCAGATATGAAAATATTCCTAGAAAGAGTCTTAGGAACAAAGGAAGTTAGCAGGGTGCATTACACCCAGGTGGACTCAGAAGTGGAGAAAAAAGGTTCTGAAAGATAGCCTGGGGTAAAATTCAGGGTTGTTCCCACAAATTAACAATTTACTGTCCCTGTCACCTTTCTTCAAGTTTCTTGCACCTGTATGTCTTTTAAAATGTTCGATTAACACATCTGACCAGCAAACTTCAAGATGCTGTCTTTCTTAAGCCTATGAAAAATCATGTCAATCATGTCACACAGATGTCTTTCCTTCTGCCTACATACAAAGTTGACCCCATGTTTTCCCTTTTTAGGGATGGGAATGATGTCATAGAAAGGCATGCGGCCCCTTAGGAACTTAATCCTGTTATCTGTGTGGCAAAAGATAGGGGAAGGTGTGAGCAGGAGCAGAGGGGGAAACATGAGGACAAGGTAAAATCACTAATGTCAGAATGGACTTTAAAAAAATATTTATTTATCTATCTATTTGAAGGGCAGAGTGTCAGAGGGAGGGAGGGAGAGAGAGATAGGAAGAGACTCTGTGTGTGTGTGTGTGTGTGTGTGTGTGTGTGTGTGTGTGTGTGTGTGTGTGTTTGAGAGAGTTTTATCCATTGGTTCACTTCCCAAATGACTGCAATCTCCAGGGTTGGGTCAAGCTGAAGTCAGGAGCCAGAACCTTCATCAAGGCAACACATGGTGAGTGTAGAGGACCAAGGAAATGGGCCATCATATGCTGATTTCTTTTTTAAAGATTTATTTTTATTATTTTTTTATTGGAAAGGCAGATATACAGAGAGGAGAGACCGAGAGGAAGATCTTCCGTCTGATGATTCACTCCCCAAGTGAGCCCAACGGCCCATGCTATGCCGATCCAAAGCCAGGAGCCTCTTCCGGGTCTCCCACGCGGGTGCAGGGAACCAAAGCTTTGGGCCGTCCTCAACTGCTTTCCCGGGCCACAGGCAGGGAGCTGGAAAGGAAGCGGGGCTGCTGGGATAGAACCGGCACCCATATGGGATCCCAGGCGCGCAAGGCGAAGACCCCAACCACTTGCACCACCGCGCCGGACCCCCATATGCTGATTTCTTAAGAGTAAGAATAGTGAGCTTCATCAGAAGTAAGTCAGTTAGACCTTACATTGACACCCACTTGGGATGCCAGCATTGCAGATCGCAGCTGAGCCCATTATGCCACAATACCAGCCACTGAATTGGTTATTTTGCGTGTCATACATTGGTGGACACAAGAATCTTTACTCAGTCCTCCTGTGGTCATGGTTGGTGCCATGGTGGTGGCAGCAGTCAAGAAGGTGAGGGAAAGTTAAGAGTCAGAAGGAAATGTGACGTCACACCGTGTTTAGAGTTTATACTGCAAGAAGATAGGAGGAAGCAACAAGCAGGTACCACTGTTTTTGTACAAAGGGCACCATTTAAATCAAAAAAGCAGTTTCACAATTTGCACATCTCCAAACTTTTGAGTTTTTCTGCTTTAGTCCATTGTTTGGAAGCAGTGATTTTTCTCCCGGTGTGATGAATTTCACCCTGAGTTCCTACTCCCTCCACTAAAATTTGGAGCTAAGTTGTTCCATTGTTTCAGCGGTTCTACGGTAAGGGGACGGAAGGGACAGTGTTTGAGCATAGCAAGGAGGTCTACTTCTCTGCCATGATTTTATGTTCCTGTTTAGGAAAATCCCCACAGAATTTTGAATGTTAAAGTCTAATGATATCTTGTGAAAAGGAAAGCACTTAAATAAGACATGAATGTAATTAGTCCAGTTCATCTCAGAAATGACTAATCAGAGAGTACCCTCATGAGAAAACCTCTTAAAATAGACAAGAGTGGGCCCAGAATGGTAGCCTACTGGCTGAAATCCTTGCCTTACATGCACTGGGATCCCATTTGGGCCCTGGTTCCTGTCCCTGCAGCCCTGCTTCCCATCTAGCTCCCTGCTTGTGGCCTGGAAAAGCAGTAGATGACAACCCAAAGCCTTGGGATTCTGCACCGACGTGGGAGACCTGGAAGAGGTCCCTGGCTCCTGGCTTTGTAATCAGCTCAGCTCTGACTGTTGCTGCCACTTGGGGAATGAATAGTCAGACAGATCTGCCTCATTGTCTCTCCTTCTCTCTATTTATCTTACTTTACAACAAAAATTTTTAAAAATAGACAAGATTGACTAAGTTCTTTTATGAAACCAAGATTTTTCACAAAATTTAGCCAATGAGCCTGGGTTTCTGTTCATGGTTACTGTGCTAGGTAAATGCGAATTTGGGGATTTGCTGAAAGTTTTCAGTTTTGTCTTTTTGAATATTAAGTACCTTTGGTTGAAAAAAAAAAAAACAAACGAAACCTTTGGTTTGAACCTTTGTTAAATTAAAATGTGCAATTTTTTTTCTTGTCCCAAACATAAGAAGAATCATCATAAATGGTTACTAATTGCTGTACAACTTATTACAGCCTTTGAACCAAAGTCTCCTTATTGACTTATCATCAACACAAGTGTTTGGTTAAGTGGCTCATTAGTGCTAAACAGTCCATACCTTGCCTCCCTTTCTACTGTTTTGAATAGCGTGTGGAGGATTGGGGTACATTCTTGAAATGTTTGATGGAATTCAGCAGTGAAGCCATCTGGTGCGGGACTTTTCTTGTTTGGAACGGATGTAATTACTGATTCAATCTCCATCCTGGTTTTACATCTGTCGAGATTTTTAATTATCTCAGGGTTCAGCTTTGTTAAATTGTATGTGTCCAGAGATCTATGCATTTCTTCTAGGTCTTCTGATTTGTTCGCATATAGTTTCTTGTAACAGTTTCCGATTTTTCTGTGTATATTTGAAATATCTGCTGTTACATTTCATTTTCACTTCTATGATGTGTGTTCTCTTTCCTTCCTTTGAATAAGTGGTTAGTGGGAAATCTATTTTGTTGATTTCCTAAAAAAAAAAAAAGGAAAAAAGAAAAGCAAACCTTTGATTCGTTGTTCTCATGTATTATTCTTTTGGTCTCTATTTGGTTTAGTTTCCTCCCTTTTTTGATTATTCTTTCTGTTAATCTTGGGATAAGTCTGCTATTATTTTTCTAGCTCCTTCAGACATATGGCTAGCCTATTTATCTGGTATTTTTCTAGTTTCTTCACATAAGCGCTAATCACAGTGAACCTTCGTAGGTTCATTGTGTCCCGCAAGTTTTGATACATTGTGTTGATGCCTTAATTCATTTCAAGCAGTTTTTAAAATTTTGTTCCTCTTTGACTTCTTTTCTAATCCATTGTTTATTTAGCAGCATGTTATTCAGTCTCCAAGTATTTACATATTTTCTGCACTATTTTGACATGTTGGTCTCCACTTACACTCCATGATGGCCTGAGAAGACTCATGATGTGATTTAAATCTTTTAAAATTTGCTGAAACTATATTGTGGCTTATAATGTGGTCAGTCCTGGAGAAGGTTCCATGTAATGTTTTTTTATAAAAAAGGTATTATGTATCTGTAGGATGAAGGGCTCTGTAGATATTAATTAAATCTGTTCTGCTACCTGGATGTACTGTCTGGGTGAGCTCTGTTGTTTCCTTGCAGAGTTTCTGTCTCATTGATCTGTTCATTGACATTAGTGTGGTGCTGAGGTCCCCCAGCATTGCTGTATTAGAGTCTATTTCTCCCTTTATAGCGATTAAAATTTGTTTCATGTAACTAGGTTCTCAGTTCCCTGGCATTTGCTGATACCTTCATTATTGTGATTTCCTCTTGCTTAATGCATCCCTTAATCATTGTGTGGTGTCCTTCCTCATTTCTTTTAATGCTTTTCACGTCAAAGTGGATATTAACTGGAATTAGACTGGCTACACAAGCTCCTTTTTCCTGTCTTTCAGCTTGGAAAATCCTTTTCCATCCTTTCACTTTCAGTTTCCATGTATCTTCATTGGTGACATGTGTCTCCTGTAGGTCACAGGTAGATGGTTCCAGGTTTTACATACAGTCCCCTAATTTGTCTCTTGATTAATGAGTTTAAACCATTTACATTTATGGTTAATATTGACAGGTAATGATTTGCTCCTGTCATTTTATCGTTAGGTTCCTTAATGTTTGTTTTTAATTTCTTTTGTGGTTTCATTGATGCATCCTGCACGTTTGCCTTTGGATTTGTTATTTGTTAATCGTTTTTCTCTGTAGCACTTGGCTAAGCAACATTTGTTGGGCATTTCTGGTAGAGGCAAAACCTTTCTGTTTTCATTTGTTTTGGAAACAATTTATTCACTTTCAAATACAAAATAAAGCTCTGCTGGGTATATTACTGTGGGCTGATTTTTTTCTTGTGGGATCTGAAACATGTTGCTTCCTTTCCTTCTACCTAAAGGTTTCTTCTGAGAGGTCAGCTGTGAGTCTGGCTCAGGTTCCTCTATGTATTAGTTGTTAATTCTTATTGGGATATAAGCTAATTGATTTTTTTCCACTTACGTATTTAAATATCTCTTCTTTATGTTCAGCTGAACAGAGCTTGATTAAAATACGTTGTGGCAAGGATTGCTTCTGGTTGAATCCCCTCAGGGCTCTCTGTCTTTCCTTTATTTGGATTCCTTTTAATTTTCCCATATTAAGGAAGTTCAAAAAACACATTCAAATGGCTAATAGGCATATGAAAAAAATGGTCAGGCTCAAGAGGTATTAGGGAAATACAAATAAGAGCCACACTGAGGTTTCACCAATCTCTGGTGACACAGGCCTACATTTGGAAATCTAATAACACTGCTGGTAAAGATGTGTAGAAAAAGCCACTCTACTTCATTTTGGTCCCTGGTTCCTGTCCCTGCAGCCCTGCTTCCCATCTAGCTCCCTGCTTGTGGCCTGGAAAAGCAGTAGATGACGACCATATACCTTCAAAACAATGTTATGGAAATAATACTAGCAATAAAAATACAAAAAATCCATCCCAAGGTTGAGTGTAAGATCACCAGACTGCAGCAGCAAGATGTTGACCCTGATCTCAGCATTTTAGACTTGTATATTCTTTATAGAATGTCTTTTGCAGATGCAAGGAAAAAAGCAGCAGTCTTAGAGCCCTGCATGGTAGCCCTGCCTATGGCCAGGCTAGGATCAAGTGCTGACATTCTATGGAGTGTGCTTTTAGAGAAGCTTTATACATGATACATGTTGAAGAATAGCTATAGGCTGATTCTGTGTCCTGATGGACAATTTTCTAAGTAACTTGGAGAACTTGAATATGGGAAAGCATAAGGCATAAACCTTGTAACACAGTGTGCTGGTGATTATAAAAATTGTTTCATTCTTAGATTTTGCCTTAAGAGATTCTGTCTTCCAGCCAAATGAAAAGATAGAACAAATGAAAGACAGCAAAATATTTCAAAGATGGACAGAATTGATTGACCCTTCATAGTGCTGTATATTCATTCTCTCTCTTCCCCTTGCCCTTTCTTCCTTGCTTGCTTTAGAAAAAGCAAGCTTCACTTCTCTTCAGACACTGGGCTCTGACAGTCACCTTGCTTAGGGTTTCTCTAAGAACCTGCAGCCCAGGTCTTCCCTGCAATAATGATGAGAAAGAAAATCACTTTGGATGCCACTCCTCTTTCATCTTTAAGTGAAAGAGTCCTCTACCCTAGCTTTGCCTTTCCTGCTGGGCATCTGGGGGATGGTCTTACTGCATTCATATTCTCCCCAGGCCTTATTTCATGGAGACTGACCCATTCCCAAGCTGTTGCATTAAGATTCTATTCTGATAGAATAGAAGCCTATGTGGTAAGGTAAGTCAAAAGTCATTCACATATAATAGATTGACTGCTACATCCAGAGAAACCTGTGTGAACCTTTGTCCCTTAGAGGGTATTTTACAGGTTGAACACGTTGGAAATCAGACGGCCCAAAAAGTAATGGTTAGGGCATGAGTGAGAGGTCAAAACTCTTCCTCTAGACTGACCTTTCCCAATTGCAATAGAGAGTAAAAGGAGCGGCTTCCTTCGAGAACTGTTGGAGAAATTAAATGTTTAAAATGCCATTAAAAACACAGTAAATTTGGGCCTGGTGCCAAAGCCGAGTGACCGAAGTTCTTGCTTCGAATGCACCAGGATCCCATATGGACGCCAGTTATAATCCCGGCAGCCAGTTCAAATTCCCATCCAGCTCCCTGCTTGTGACCTGGGAAAGCAGTCGAGGACAGCCCAAAGCCTTGGGACCCTGCATCCATGTGGGAGACCCGGAAGAGGCGCCAAGATCCTGGCTTCAGATTGTCTCAATTTCAGCCATTGCTGTCACTTGGGGAGTGAATCAAAGGACGAATGGAAATATAGTATACTTCCAATAAGAATCATCATATCTTCTATCACTCTTATAACATCTAAATCCCTCCTGTTAAATTAATCAAATTGATGGCACTTGTGGACATACCTTCCATGAGCAAAGTATGCTAGAATTGAAGTTTTCTCCACCAAAATATTTTGACATCTTCTACCTTTCCAAAATACCAGCAAATTCCATTTGCATTCATGACTCAGAAGTTGTATCATCCCTAATCTAAATTTTATGCTCTATTTACCATCCACGCATTATACTAGAACTTAATCTTAAGAAGTACACTTTTTTCCTTTTACTAAGAACTATATTTGTATATCTGTGATGACCTAATCTGCCTACGCTTCTCTGTGTGTCCAGTGGAGGACTGGCAGCCTGTAGCGGTCCGTTTTGTTAGAAGGGGCATTGCTGAGTGAGGAAGGACGCCAGCATCGTGTAAAATGTCACACTCTACTTTGAAGAATGCTGTGGTAAACATCTGTGTAAGAGTTGAATGGTTATACATCAACTCATCCTATGCTTCAAGACGTGGAAAGGCTTTCTTAAAACTCAGATTAAAAAAAAAAACAGACAAGACTGAACTTTTATTTAACAAATGTGGTGACTACATATTATTGATTTATCAAGAACAAATGTCTATTTCAACAGTTACAAAGTAACATATATATGTATGTATGTATATGTATATATCAATTGCTTAGGAATATCATTAAAATACAATTGTTTAGGGGTGGGTACTATTTAATCTATCAGGTAAATGCCCAGATCCTACGTCGGAGTGAATGGGTTCAGTACCCAACAGTGGCTCCTCAGTACAGTTGCTGTGGCTCAGGTGATTGGAGCTCTGTCAATCACATTCAGACTGTCCTCTTGGCTCCGTGTTTCATCCCAGGCTCAGCTCCACCCCTGGACATTGCAGACATTTGTGAAATGAACCAGAGGATTCTATCTGTACTCTCATCTCTCTGCCTCTTAAGTAAATAATTTTTAGAAACTGTAAAAAAAAGATGTATTTATATTTATTATAATGAAAGAGCTACAGAGAGGGGGAAGAGAGAGAGAGACTCCATGTGTTCATTTATCCCCAGATAACCATAATGGCTGGATTTGGGCCAGTCTAAAACCAGGAGCCAGGAGTTTCTTCTGGATCTCCCACGTGGATAGAAGGGTGCCAGAGTCCAGCTCCAGCTGAGTTCAGAACTCACGAAGGCTATGTGGAATAGGCGTAATAGAAAATAAATGGACCACTACAATTTCAGCATCATAATGGACAATGCAAGAAAGCTGTCCCCTTTATTTATGCAGAACTCCTCACAAGCCCTGGCACAGACTTTTGACATCATGGTCAAGTGGGTGTTTCCAAGAACAATTCTGCAGTTTGTTTTACCTAACAGCTCTCAGTAGAAGCTCTCAATAGATGGTGCATATCAATCAATAACACATTCCTACAATTCTCATTCTATAACTCCATTGAATCAGTTAAGGGATGAAATGCCTCACAAAGAAAAGGAGAACCTAAAAATCAAGGAAAGAATGAAACCCTAAACATATATCCCTTGATTAGCATAAGGTCGATGGGGACAGCCAAGACAGTATGACTAATAAAATGCCCTTTTGCAAAACGTTATTAGTGACATTAACTTCTAAGCTCACATTGATATTAAAAGACCAACACCACAGCAGCAAACAATGCCTGAATAGATTATAGAATTCTTCAGCGGGGTGGTCCGGTGTCCATGCAAAGGAAGATAGAGCTGCATTCAGGTGGTTGTAGAGACATTTGCTGGGCCCTGCCATGCAGCGGGAAATTCCTTGCAGCCCTGCCTCCAATGGAACAGTACTCTTCACAACTGCCTGTCCCCCATATCCAGTGCACAGACCCCAGTATAAGGGCCCAAGGACTTACTCAAGCCTCTGTTGCTTTCCCAGGCCATACGCAGAAAGCTGGATCAGAAGTGGAGCATTTGGGACTCAGACCCACAACTTTATTGAATGTTAGTCCTACAGATGGAAGATTATTTTGCTGCAAAGCTGCACTGGCCCATATTAAAAAAATATAAAAACCAAAAAAAATGACTTTTATAGGATACAACTGCCAAGATTCCAGTATTTTGGGGATGACCCTCATGACCCTGCATTTTAATGAGCATGATAGATATATGCAAGGTTGATTAGCAATAATGTGCTAAGCAACTATTATATTTAATCATAATCACAGCAATTCTTGACTAGGAGAAAATTCACTAGGAGGAATCCATTGGCAATGTTTTGATATCTATCTATACATCTATCTAATATAGCTAGATACACAGAAAGATGGAGAGACTGGTTCCATCCACTGGTTCATTCCCCAAATGGCCACAATTGCTAGAGCTGAGCCAATCGGAATCCGGGAGCCAGGAGCATCTTCTGGGTCTCCATGCAGTTGCAAGATCACAAGGGTTTGGCCCATCCTCTACTGCTATCCCAGGCCACAAGTTGGATGGGAAGTGGAGCTTCCAGGACACAAACCAGCACTCATATGGCCTCCCATTGCTTGAAAGGGGAGAATTGGCCAGTTGAATCATTATGGCAAGCCCCTGGTGATATTTTTGTTTGGTACAACTTGAGAGGAGAAGACTGGCATTGCTATCCAGAGAAAGGAGCACAAGGATGCTGGCAGCCTGGCTACAGGACGAAGAATCATCCTCCATGATGAAGAACCACCTCATCCAAAATGCCCATTATGACATTCATAGATTGAGCAAACTTGGTCTAGAGCCACAATGACCCAGTAAGCCCTGATTCTGTAACCCAGAAGAGTTTGGGATCTAATCTGCTATTCTTTTTTCAGTCAACCCTGTGAGTGGTTTCTGTTCACTGGTTACTCCAAGCCGTGCTGGCTTAGTACCAGGAGTCATTGAGTGTTCTGACAACCTGGATTCAAAGATTTAAAGTGGAAAATGCTGACTCAGCTCTGAGCCTTTGGAAATAATGATAATTTCAGGCACGAAGTCTGGTTGGCTGCTTCAAGGCCACTCCTGAGTCCCCACTGTACTTGGTAGCCTCACAGATTCCGGAGAGATTTCACTGTGGATTTTCATTCTGCTTGCACTTCTCAAACAGTGGAGTTGGAATCGAAGTTGATGATAGAAAATCCTGGTAAAACTAGAAAGCTGTGGAGGCTTTGCTGACCAATTTTGTCTGTTTCATTTCTACTCAACAATTCAACAAATAGTTTCATGCCAGGAAATGTGGAAGAAGCAAGGGAGGATTCAAAATTGTTGGATGCAGTCTCTTTCTCAAGGAGTCAGTGGCTCAATTCGCTTCACTTTTCTTCCACTAGCTGTGTACACCCTTCTACCCCTCTGATATGTCTTTCCTTATGGTTTACTTGTAATTCTTATTTGCTTAGGATCTACAAGGCCAAAAAGACCTACAAAGAAAAATCTAGAACTCTCAGAAAAGGCAAAAGAACACTATCTTTGTAGGGAGGTTCTGCAAACTTATCATTTTTTGCGAAGTAGCATCATTCAAAGAAGGTGGTAAATACTGACTTTCTACATGCAAGGAAAATCTGAGTGACTCCAATTTGCAGAACGCACCCATTTGCAGATGAAGTTACTCCGCTATTTTAAGGGTCTCTATTATTTAATGCAAGATACTGAAAAATGGCAGACTGGAGTAAATGTGAAAATGATGACCTCTGCCTCCTCATTCTGAGAAGACTCTCAGCTGGCCCTGTGACCTCTGTACATCTTCAGCTTCAGAAGTGACTAACGGTCATTCTACACAGAGACTCCATTAGATTCTCTCAAAGGAAGGAAAGTTGCTTTATGAAACACCATCCACTCTCTTTCACTCACACTGATCATACCTTTAGATTGTTTTTAGAGCCAGCCACATGTTTCTATGCTCTGAGTTTCATGATAGTAGAGATTTTAACCAGGGGAGAGGATGAGACAGAGATGGGCTGGGAGGGGTAGTTATTGATTTTTTGAAACAGAGTGTCAGCTCCACAGGTATTTGATGCATTATGCTGCATTCATGTTTTTGTGCACATAAATCTTGGAATATTTTAAGTATTATGTTGCAATGAAATATAAAAACAAATTTATCAGGTTATCTTTATACTCAGCCAGGTTGTGTGTACACTGATTTTCATGGCTCCTGGTTGCTTCTACAAAGCTTATTCCTCCAGTACTTCTGTGTGTGTGTGTGTGTGTGTGTGTGTGTGTGTGTGTGTGTGTGTGTGTTTGTCTGTCTCTCTCTCCCCTGCCTCTCCACTTGCCACTCCCTCCCACTTCCTCCCCTTCCCTTCTGGCTCCTTGTCCCATTTCTGCAAAACCTCCTACTCGTCCCTCCCACAGCCTGGGCATCTGTGAGAAAGGAGGGGCTGTTGTGAGCAGTCAGGTTAATTCTAGACCAAAGTTTCACTTCAAGATTTTCTGCATCTTCTCTCAATGCTCTGATGTTTTCATAACCACACTTCTTTAAAAGCGTGTTTTACCCATTTAATGTACCAAAAACTTGAACTGTTTATCAAGATGCATAGAGTACAGGAGTATTGAGCATCAGCCAAGAGAATCGGAACAAAGATTTTACCACCTAGTTAGGATATATTTATATTAAATTGTCCTATTATAAACTTATTTAAGCGAGAACTATACTTCCTGGAATTCTGATCCTTGAGTGACTCTAGGTATGAACTGGCAAAAAGAGAAACACTGTTTCATTGGGAATTTGTCTTTTATTTGGGAGCAAAGCTGCAACCTGCAATGTTTCTTCACTTCTCCATTATACAGTTCTTCTACATGAGTATATGTATATGTGTTTGTATATATATATAATCACAAACCAATGAAATTGTTAAATATATCTTGACAATAGGATGCTGGACTTTCCACCACTGCCTATGCCTGTAAAGTCATGATACACTTAAATAGCATACAGATGGGCTTTTGGTTGTTGCTGAAGGGCTACACTATTGTATCAATATAGGGGAAAACGGTGTGGCAAGAGGGAGATGGGGACAGGAAAAGGGGAAATACCTGAGCATACAGAACTGCATCATGCATCATGAAAAATAATGAGAAATCAGTTAACACGTGTATAATTCTGAAGGCACAATTAAACAGCAGCCTATTTCTTTGAAGCTTGTATAGGAAGACTTGCCAGTCAGTCCCAGTGTGAAGCTACTCTTGGGCTTCTTTTCCTTCGGTTCCTGCTTCGACTGAGCCTTCTGACCCAGCAGCCCCAAGCCTATTCCCAGGTCTCTGTAGTTGGAGTCATAGACTTCAGTCCCAGCTCCCCTTTGTGGATCCACTTCTGGGGCTGGACATGCTTGGCTTCTGGGATTGATTTGTTAGGGATTCTGTAGGTCCTCTGGCTTCCACAGAACACCATCAGTCCCTCAACTCTCCTCTCCATAAATATCAAAATTGTAATTCCTGTAGTAAAAATCCATATATTTTGTAACTCTCAGGGGTTCTTCAACCTGGACTGCTGTAGTAATAACAGTGTTTAGAAACAAATACAGTGCAACTTGGGTGTTCTCTCTGAAGTACTGACTCTGTACACTCTAGAGGTCATCCAGACCACCAATTCATTGTGCAGATAATTAAAGCGACATGCAGAGACACTGAGTCCAAACCCATATCAAGGTCACACAGCTACACGACAGATATGGGAACAGGACTCAATTCACTGACATAGAGTTTCAGACATTTAGCTACAAATGATTGTAGCCATAATTTAAATGGCTCTTTTAATTGCTTCAAAAAGGATGTGGAAGCAGTAATTAACCCTTTGACAAGTGCCTAAAACATGGTTTAGAAGACAGAGAACTGTTGTGGTCATTTTCTTTAATATCAAGCACAAAGTTAGATGAGATATCAGAGAGATTTTAAATTTTGCTTTCTTTACAAGGAATCAATAAGAAACACCATTAAAATGAAAAAAAAAATAAGCATATGAAATTCCAAGTCAATTCTGAATATAAACTACTATGACAACATTGCTATCAAATTTGTAAGTATTAATTTTGTGGTTCAAAAAAAAACCACAATAGCATCTTCGTTATTTAAAAATGAAGACAATACCATCTTTATTATTTAAAAACAGATATTAATATCAAGATGTCTCTGCTTATATTTCTAACACGTAGGTATATAGACTATGGAATATATATTTTTAAATTTAAGGGTTTTTTTGTTTTTAAAATTTGCTACGCAGGTAAGAGGATAGAGCATATTTTTATTGTCATTAACACAGACACAGATACTGGAATTACCTAATTTCCAGCTTATTTATGTTATCCCTTAAAACCACATTTGCATTTGTAAAACATAGATAGAATATGTGCTGATTGAAACAGTCATGGTAGCATGAAATCATTTTCTGTGTGTGAAAGAAAAAAAAGATTGAGATCATGCAGATTGCTGTTCACGTAGTTCCTGGGCAGGGCCCCGAAAAGATACGGAATCTGTCAGTGAGAATGCCAACTCCTGGGTCAGGTTATCCTGCAGCTCCCCGAAGGGAAGTGCTAATTCCTGTAGCTCGTGGTAGTGAAATGCTGGCCCATGTGACTGAACCTTACACAGATCATGGTAGGGAAAAGTGCTCTGGACACCGGTTGCACTTTATCACCTGATAACTGTGTAACCTGGAGGAAATTATGTTAGCACTATTTTGGTCATCTGTAAAATTATGAGTAAATCTGGGTACTCTCTAAAGTGTGTGTCTGTTCTTAAATCTTGGTTATTCTTATTACAACAAATGTGATAATGGTATAAATGGAATATTGTTAGGAGTCATGTGCTGCTTTAGACACATTCGATCTTTCACTGATTTTGTGAACTGTAATTCTGACGAACTTTCGAACATTTTGGAAATCTTTAGCAAAAATTAGCTTTGAGGTTCTCTGACACAGGCATGAGTCACCATTATAGGAGCTTTATGTGTGGAGCAAACTCAGCGGAATCTTGGCTTATATAAAGTTTTATTAGCTCAGGTACTCACCATGCCCTTCTTGTCCTCCCAGGGTATGGTAATGTGAGTGCCTAGGCTTGGCTATTTGAAAGGCAGACAGAGGGCTGCCTTCCCCAGATGAGAGAGTAGCAGGGAGTCTGTCCATGTCTCTCGGGTGGGTAGAAGTGACCCCACAACTTGAACTCTAATCTGTAGCCCAGGGTGCACACCAGCAGGAATCTGGAATGGAGAGCAGAGCAGAACTCAGGGTCTTCAAGAAGTAAAATGGGTGTCTGAAGCTGTACCTTCACACTAGCACCAAACACTTGTCAGACTGGGTCTGTTTAAGCAGAGAAGAGGATATTAGAGTAAATGCTCTTCCTGCCTCTGCGTATCTCCAAGTCCTTTCAAATAATCAATATCCCAAGATGCCATGTTTGGGGAATAGCATTCCCAGGACCCCTTTATGCCACGTCGCTCATATTCCTCAACCATGAAAATCTGAGATGCTAAAACTATCATATCTGCAATCCTTCTTTCTGAAATGACAATACAGTCCCTTTTGGCCAATTAATTCAGGCAGAGGTCACGGCAAAGAACTCTAGTGACATATTACAGGCGAGATAGTCAAGCTGGCATGTCCTCCACTCTGCTCTTTGCCTCACTTGCCTTCCACATGAGATATGGACTCAAAACAGTTGTGCAGTGATGCCCTATATACCAAAAGGTCCAGGTCAGATGCTGGGAAGGGGAGTAGCCCATTGGAATCTGGGCCCTGATCTCTAACTTCCTGTCCACCTTAACAAACCTGATTCCTTACAGAAAAGAATATACCCCTGATTGTTTTCAAATTTGGAGGTTCTATTGCTTGCAGCCAAACTCTCTTTATTCATATATGTGGGCTCTGTGTATGGCTTCAAAATCGCGCTCCAATTTTCATGGCTTAACATTGGAATAGGAAACTAACAAGTGAATACCATTATGCTGTGATACTGTCCTTGAAAAGCCACAGGTTTTGTATGACATAACAAACATCAGAGTAGTTACAAACAGAATAATTGGGTAAGGGTTCCTGCACCTGCTTATGTAGAACCAGGAACAAAGCCAGAAAATCAGGGTAGGAAGGGGAACAAGGCAAGATAAGAATCCTCCTGAGCCGGGTGGTAAAAGAAATCCTCCTTTCCCTTTTTGCATAGAATGCACTTAACATAAGTTGAATAATCAGAAGACCGCTTTCTCCTAAAACTGGTGATTAAAAGAAGTACATGTTTTTGGACTTTGATTATAATCACTGTTCCCTGCCTTATTCTCTGGATCTAATCATTAACATAGTGTGGGACATTTCTCCACATCCTCCATCATACAAGTTGTTTCCAATAGTTCTGATTCTTGCCAACTAAGAGGAAAATTCGATCTCTTAGAGCTCAATCAATGCCACCCCAAAGGGGTGCTGGTCCTGATACTCTGAACCTGTCATGTTTTAAAACTGGTGACACTCCTCAGGATATGTCATCTTGCATAGCAAAAGAAACTCTGAAGGGGTGATTAGGTCATGGATCTTGGAGTGGAGAAAGATGGCTTACTACTCAGAGGAACTGATCGTTAAGGTGGGCCAGTGTAATAATTAGGACTCCTGAAGAAGGGAGCCAAGTTGGTCAGAGTCAGAAAAAAATGCAATGTGACACTGAAAAGAAAGAAAGAAATTGGAAGATGAAGAATAGAGCCATGAGCCAAGGAATGCAGGTAACTTTTAGGGACTAGAAAAGGTAAGTACATGAATACTTTCCCCTACAGGTTCCAGATTGTAGCCCTGCTAACACTTCATAAGTCACTAAGTTTGTGAGAATTTATTGCAGTAACTGTAGAAAATAAATACCCTAATGTTTTTCATCCTGGAAAGGCTATACTAGACCAAGCCAAGTTGGCAACTCCAAGCTTTGTGCAGGGCCAACTTCAGACAGCTTGACAGTAGTAACAACATCAGCTGGTCTCAGAGGCCCTGCTTTGGGTGAACCTGCCCCCTCTCACTTCACAGAGGCTCTGGGCATTCCTGTCTTTTCTCTGTTTCCTTAGTCCCTCACAAGAACACACACACACACACACACACAGAGAGAGAGAGAGAGAGAGAGAGAGAGAGAGAGACAGTCTTCTTTCTTCCAGAATATAGGCTGCTTCCTGTGCTTCTTGGTCCATATAGGAAACTGTCAGAATAAAGTATTGCTATAAGTCTAGGCTTGAAGGAAATCAGCTAAGATTCAACTACTTCATATCCATGTGATCTTATATAAATCAACCTAGGCAAAGTAATAAAGCTCCTCCTCATTTGAGGAATAGGCACAGCAGCAAAATATGATTTGGGAAATAACTGAGATGTAAACATTTACCAAGTGTTGGGTATAGGAAATTAATAGCTCCTAATGAACATTAATTAATGCTGTTGGTTTAGTATTTTATTTCGGTCATTTAGAATTTTTCTTTTGAAAATTAAATCAGCATGTATGTATTTATTGGGGAGGCAGGGAGACAGAGATGGAGAGAGACAGAGTGCTCCCACCCACTAGTTCACTACCCAGATGTCCACAATGGCCTGGCATGGCTCAGGCTGAAGCCAGAAACTGTGACCTTCCACAGGATCCACATTGTTAGAAAGCAGGAGTGAAGAGTGAAAGCCAGGAGTGGAGCCCAGGTTCTCCAATATGTGATAAACATATCTTAAATGGTAGTCTAAATACCCACTTTCGCTTAGAGTTTGCAAAGGACTTTCTCCAAATAACACCTTAACACAAATAGGCTGGGGTGACATCATGCAGGAGTGACAAACAGGCAATTAAGGCTAGCATTTTCCTAATTAAAACTGTAATTGCGTCAAGCTTTTCAACCCAAATCTCAAGCTATGATTCCTACTGCTTATTAATGAAAGGAAAATTCTTAACAATGGACACTCTGCTCTAATGCTCATTCATTTACATGAAGGTCAAGCACCACATAATATCCACTGCTGATTGCCTCCCACAGAAAAAGTGGTGGCAGGGCAAAAATGCCTGTGATGCTACTCTTGCCTAGTTTACTGGCCTTCCAAAAGTGTCTGCTGTGTAATGACTACACCATGAAACTTCGATTGTAGCCTTTTTTACATCATGTATTGGCAGCATTTTTTGTTTGACATGTTTAATATAATACTGGCTGTACCTAAGGGCCTACGAATCATTTTCTTTGTTGTCTTCGTCATCAGAGTTAGTCATACAAAGAAGTATGTACATGTACCTGGTTGAATTTCTTGCAGGATTCCTCTTACTCATGGCAAACGCATTATCAGACACGATTCATGTCTCCACTTGTCAAATATTCAATCTTATACTTATGAAGCAAGATAATATACCATATAACCAAATCAGAAAAAACTGAAATCTCAAAGGAGCTGGCAGTCAAATCACGAAGCATCATGCTCCATTCCAGATGTTTCCTATTTTCATGCTAGAAGTTGTACCTGCTTTGCTCTTTTTCATAAATAGAAAAGCAACACCCGACAATTCAACCAAGGGAAAGAGAACCTTACAAAGCTTCATGTGGAAAACTTATTTGTGAAATCCGAAATACAATGTTGTCAGTGAAGCAAATTTAGCCGTAAGATACCATAGCTTGTGTTGTATGTTGTACAAAGCAGCAGAGAAGTTGTGCAACTGATGACTCATCCCTGAACACACAAATGAGCTGGCATTCCAGGACAGAATGAGAACATTCAGGGATTGCTCTAAGACTCTGAGTCAAGGAACTAGCCTGTCACATGGCAGGTTAGCTACCTGAAAAGTCACAGCAACTGGAGATTGAACACGGTATCTTTTTTAAAAAAAATAATTTTTTTTGGAAAGGCAGGTTTATACAGAAGAGACAAAGAGAAAGATCTTCCATCCGCTGGTTCACTCCCCAGTGGCCACAATGGCCATGCCAAGAGCTGAGCTGATGTGTAGTTAGAAGCCAGGAGCTTCTACCTGGTCTCCTTCATGGGTGTAGAGTCCCCAGAACTTGGACTATCCTCTGCTGCTTTTCCAGGCTGTAAGCCGGGAGCTGGACAGAAAGTGGAGGAGCCAGTTCATGAACCAGTGCCCATGTGGGACACTGCACTTGGAGTAGAGGATTAGCCGGTTGAGCCATTGCACCAGCCCCAATATTGTACTTTATACCTGGTTCTTTAGAGAATTTGGTTTCTTTCCCCAAAGTCCACCATCAGGGCTAATTGGCTCTTACTTCTAGTACCTGACTCATATTCCCCATTCCCTACCTGTTCACAGTCTCATGCTATAGAACACTTCACACATTGTTTATCCCCATCCTTTGTTTATGGCCATCAGTGAATGCTCTTATGTTGGTAAGTTCAACAAACTCCTTTTGTTGAACACACCTGGAATACAGAATGCGGTGTTGATTTATACATGGAACTCTCTCAGTTAACATTAATATTTGGCAGCTGCAGGTGGACTCAGGTGGAGGAATATGGATTTGAAAAGCACAGGTAGTTGTGGCCTAACACTATTTACAAATCCCTGCACACATGTACACACATAGAAATGCTTTCAGTTTTCTTCCAAAGCCCTTTTTACGTATTTTAAATAATTTTCAAAATGGCATTGTTGCCCGTTGTTAAGAGGCAGAATGATGTTTCAGATTTGCAAAGCTAATCACTTCATTCTGTGGCTTAAAACTCTGCATCATTCACTTTGAATAGATGTTAAAATCTTGAATCTGGCTTTTCCTGCTTCCCTGATGTCTTTTCTCTTCTCCTCCTCTCTCATTCTGACTCACTACCCCCACCCCCTCCTCATTCTTTGCCTTCAGTTCCTCTGTAAAGGAGACTTTAAATGGAACTTTTGCCACAATTGTCAAGATCTCAAGCACAATGAATACCTATTCGGATGCATGCCAGGAAGGTAGTGCAAGGCTGGTGGAAAATTATTAAGAGGGCGCCTTAAGGGTAGAGAGGTTCTTGAGAATGGCAAGTCAGATAATTAGATAAAAAGAGTGAAGAGTCTCTCTAAATGGACTTAACAAAATTCTTGTTAAAACTGGGCTGGGTTGCCCAGACAGAATAAGGACTCAGGGAGCAAAGTCAATACCCAATCAAGGACAGGGTTCCAAAGAACCTGACAGAAGTTTGGTCAGGGAGTCTTTTGCTACTCTCCAATCTCCAGCTCTGCCTCATGTTCCTCGCTGCCTCCCAAGGAGACCATCACAATGTCCCCTCCACATACTAACAAAACACAGCACTCGCTGTGGGACAGATACCGTGCTAAGCATTTAATCTATTTTTACAACATATTTAGGATTATAATAATCAGCTGATGGTGGGATTCATAGTAGGGTTATAGCAGTTTTTAAACGCATACTTCTTAATAGTGCACTTATTTTGATTGTTTTATTAGTGGTGATAATTCAATTCTTTTGGATTTCCACAAATATTAAAATGAAGAGGTTGGATTTTTTTAAAAGATGATCATGAATTAAAGGAGTTGAGCTACATTTGAGGGAATAAATCAAAATGCAAAATGACTATGCATGCATTATAAAACAGAATAAGGTAAAGGCAACAAAAGATGCAAAACAGCAGGTTTTACCTGGCTCTAAAGTGGTAGGAAAGTAGTGGGGAAAATGTTAATGATGTTAATGATATCACACTTAAAAGAAATTGCATAGCCGAAGTGATTTTGTTTTTTTTTTTATCATCAGCATTATTTTAATTCTTTTTTTATATTTTTATTTTGAATTTTTTAATTATGTGGTACAATTTCTTATAGCCTGGGATTCCTCCCAAATCTCCCACCCCCAACAGATTTTCCCCAGTTGCTACAATGGTGTAGTCCTTCAGAAGGAATCATAATTCCATCAGTCCAGCATCCCATTGTCTACACATTTCCAACAGTTTCACTGGGAATCCATCTTTCATCTGGAAAAAGGGATGCTTGTTGCATTGCATGCATTAACATCGTAATGTTAATTATATCACTCTTGAAAGAAATTGCATGACCAAAGTGTTTTCTTTGTTTTTGAATATATTTATTTATGTATTTGGGAAAGAGCTAGAGAATGTTCCAATTTGTTGGTTAAATACTTACAATTGCTGGGGACGGGCTGGTGGCCATGTTGACCAAAGCCAGGAGCCTCAAAATCAATCCAAGGCTCCCACATGAGAGCAGGAACCCATATTCTTTTTTTTTTTTTTTTTTAGATTTATTTTTATTATTTTTTCATTGGAAAGGCAGATATACAGAGAGGAGAGACAGAGAGGAAGATCTTCCATCCGATGATTCACTCCCCAAGTGAGCGCAACGGTCGATGCTATGCCGATCCGAAGCCAGGAGCCTCTTCTGGGTCTCCCGCGCGGGTGCAGGTTCCCAAAGCTTTGGGCCGTCCTCGACTGCTTTCCCAGGCCACAGGCAGGGAGCTGGAAGGGAAGCGGGGCTGGCAGGATTAGAACCGGCGCCCATATGGGATTCCGGGCGTGCAAGGCGAGGACCTTTAACCACTTGCGCCACCGCGCTGGGCCCATGGAACCCATATTCTTGACCTGTTACCATTGCCCGTTGGGTTATAGTTAGCAGGATCCTGGAGTCAGAAGTCAAAGCTGAGAACTAGACACTCAGTTAAGGATTGCAAGTGTCATTGCTGCTAGGCTAAGTGCCAGCACTGGGGTGTATTTTTTATGAGAAGCAGTAGCACAAGTCAGGAAGGGAAGACAATAAATTTCGAGGAAGCAGCATAATTATGGGGGGGAGAACCAAGCATGAGATTTGGAGACTAGGAGCAAGATAGGGTCTGAGTGATTATGCAGAGGATAGGTGAAAGGAATGTGTGTGTGAGAGAAGACTCCAGAAGGCCAGAACCAGGTGGTATTGTGCAGGGCTTCACAGCCACAGACTAAAGACCTGAAGTTTTAATTAGATGAGTTGTGCAGGCTGCTTAAAACTTCTGAGCATTGTTGTGACAGCATCAGCATAGCATTAAAGAAAATGAATCTTGCAGGGACATTTTGAAGGCACAGGTTCAAGGAGGAAACTGATTTGGAGGTACTTCCTTGGAAGGCTATTCAAATGATCCAGGTGAGATATGATAAAGACCTGGGCTGGGTTCTTGGTTAATGAGACTGAGAAAGAAAATGCTAGCCAGGGCTTAAAACCCTTATCTTAATAGCACATTGGCAGTCATTTAATTAACAGGGAAACACCACAGAATATTCTCACAAGCTGGGAAAACATTTCATGATTTTATGTTTAATTCATCATATCACTTCCCATCTCAGCCTAGGATGAGGTGTCTCCTGATTGTTCTCTTTTAATGGGAATAATGGGAAAATGTTTCCAAGTGGTAAAAGAATAGAATTTTGAGTGTGAAAAACCACAAAGAAATGTTCAGTTTACTTCCCCAGGGAGGACAGAATGGGCCAGATGTGTGAAGTCAAAGGGCAGAGGTACACTGGTGGCACAAAAGCCTTTTGTATGGTGTGTGTGTGACTGCATAAGGTACGTGCTCATGAAACAGATTTGTGCTTTATTCAACATTCCCAGAAAAATATATCTGAAGAGACAGTTCTTATAAGACTGTCCATTTGTTAAAACCCACAATTGATTCTGAGTTATCAAAAAGCACAAAGGAAGAAAATTGAAGTTTGTGATTATGCCTGTGGCAGCAGGAAATGTGGCTAGCTGTGATATGATTAATTCATACCGTAATTATGTTTTCAATCGAGTTACAATCATTACAACCCTAATTCTTAAAACAAATTAAACACTTGTTACTTTATGGTCTTAATTATCAATGCTGATAACCTTCTGGTTGGAAAAGGTTGTATTTTTGACCATTGTCATTAATTCTTTACTTCAGGGCAAACCCATGATGGGTCATGGTAGCAAGATTTTACAGCTGCCTTATAATTTTCTCCTGTCCAAGTCCTAACCAGGCCCGACCCTGTTTAGCTTCTGAGATCAGATGAGATCGGGCGCGTTCAGGGTGGTATGGCCGTAAACAGCCTTATAATTTTCTAATTCTGCCATCAGTGGCTCATGCTGTGTAGCATGTTCCTGAAGTATGTTGCCCAGTTTCTGTTTTCCATTTGAAATAAAATCTCGGATGCCAAAAAAAAAGTGGGTATGGGATCTAGGGAAGCAGAATGGCTCTACTTCTTTATTTACTAGGTTCCATTTTTTTTTTTTTTTTGGTCTCCATTAACCTTTATTTCCAATTTCCTTGAGTTGTGAGTACACAAATATTCTTCTTGAAAATGATAAGACTAAACAAAAATGATGAGCATTTGATCTTAAAACCACATGAATTTATACCTGAAATGTTATGAAACACTGATAAAACAAATCAGTCATTAAGTCTAACTAATAATCTGTATGTGACTAATAATCTGCATGTAAAATTCAAACTAATTTTAGGATAATTTTTTTATTTTCAAAAAGCTATAACTTATAAATGGAATGTTAAATCTGTGCCCTTACTCTTTCTCAAACTCCCAACCTGTCTCCACGTGTAAAAACAAAACAAAACAAAAAACACAAGCAAGAAACCTGAGAAATAAGCAAAAAAATCCCCAAATGCCTTCTCTCTGTAACATTCACATGGGTTTGTATTTCCCCCCATGTGTTTCAAATACATTGGTGGGCTCTTTGTCCAAAATGGAGGCTCCCATTGCGTCCTGTCCTCTCCAGAGCTGCTTGCCTGCCTCTATGTCACGGCTTTGGACCATCACGCCGGTCCAAATAATCTTTCCCTTGCACAAACTCAGAAATTATTTTAGAGCATGCCCTTTCCTTCTTCCTGAGTTTCTCAGCATCGAACCTCTGGCAATTTAATTTTCTGGATGCTTCTAGAATATACCACTTTTGAATAATTTCTGTGATCACTCTTATTGTACAGGTTCATGTATCCTTGTTCTAAGACAAGTCTCCAGACTTCTAATTTTTCGCCAGAAACCCAACTAATCCTGAATTCTCTATTAAAACCCTTTTGGTTGCATATCAATTAAAAGCTTTTGTGCAAGCATGGTCTGAGTCTGCACCCTGATCTAGCCTGGGATTTACTCCTTACACTCTGGCTCTATGATCAGGATCAAAATTGACTAGACCTGACATAGATAAATTCTCAGATGTTCCTTTTCGTGATTCCCATCGCTGATCATCCAGTCAACTACCAACCTAAATCCCACTGCAAAGCAACTCTGCAAATGTAATTCGGGATAAAAACCAGATGACCAGAAGATAAGAATAGTAGTCTAGATTACTCAGATGGATCCATTATAATCAATGATTAAAGCACAGCATTTTCTCAGACAGGAAACAGGTCACATGGCACAGAGAAATTTGAAGACTAAGAACAACTTGACCTATAGTTGCTTGTAAAGAGAAAGGGATCATGGACCAAGGAAGGCAGGCTGAAGACCATCCGCAGTCACTAGACAGAAAAGAGCTGCAAGGAACTGAATTCTGTCACACTTAAAGAAACACTGGAAGCAAGATCCTCTCCGGATAAAACGTACCTGCCTGATTCCTGGATTTCAACCTTGTGAGAAATCAGTCCACCTTATCAGACTTCTTACTTATATAACTGTAAGATAACAAACATATTGATTCAAGTGTTTCATATACTCACACAGATCATTCCTTTCTTTTCATTTTTATGATTTACTAATTTAAATTTTTTGAAAAGGCATATTTATAGAGAGAAGGAAAGACAGAGAGGAAGATCTTCTGTCCATTGGTTCACTCTCCCAAGTGGCTGCAATGGCCAGAGCTGAGCCAATTCAAAGCCAGGAGCCAGGAGATTCTTCCTCCAGGTCTCCCACATGAGTGCAGGACTCCAAGGCTTTGGCCCATCCTCTACTGCTTTTCCAGGCCACAAGCAGGGAGCTGGATGGGAAGTGGAGGATCTGGAAAATGAACCAATGTCCAAATGGGCAAATGGGCTCCCAGTGCATGCCAGGTGGAATTTAGCCACTAGGCCATCGTTCCAAGCCCCACAACTCCTATTTTCAATTCTATTTGATTTCCTGTCTGAGTTCAAAATTTATGTTTTGAGACCCTATTATGCTAAGTTCTGATGTGTGTATATACAAAAGGTTTTTAACTTATAAATCATTTTGATACAAAAATTCATTTTTTCCTCTTAAAAAATATTAGGAATTTAATACATTGAGGTCTAAGGATCAAAGTTCATGGATAATTGCCACAAAACAGTTTTGATTAATTCTTATGCTAATTTCATATGAATACAAAGAGAATGCTGTAGTTAATAGAATTCTAATTGAAATAATGATTAAAAAAATTCAAAGATTCAAACAAGTCCTCTTGAGGCATAAAGATTTTCATAACATGTGTTCCAAGAACTTTTTAAAGATTCCTCTTATAGGACAAATAGATGTAGGACCTAGTATTGCCATCTAAGTAAAGCCACCACTTTTGCATCTGTACTGAAGCCTCAAGTCAATTGAAGTGATGGAAATTGGGAAGACAAACTGGAATACAGAAGCATAAGCTTAACGTCCCGGGCAACTGGCAATCATGTTGCTTACTCATTACCATTGGTTCTCCCAATTGGTAATAAGGTGTTATTTTCTGTCAAAGCTAAACATACACCTGGCTTTAGAATCGGAGAAGATGAAGGAGGTTATAGTAGGAGCTGGAGCGAGTCCACATTTCCTGGTGTCCCATGCTGACAAGGTGAGTGAGCAGTAAGCATCACTGGGTTCCGGTGGCAACAGTAACAAGTGATCTTGCACCTGCTTTCTGAGCATTCAAGGATAATGGTTACCTTTTCCAGCTTTGTTGTTCCATACATTGAACAAAATGTCTCTTGTGATCCATTTACTATGAAACTATGCACAGAAAGGAATTCTGGAAAATATAGTTTCAGCTGAGTTAAGCTGTTCCAATATAAATTCTCACTGTTGTGCCCAAGTCACTTGGCCTTCTATATTTAGTTTTTAAATTATGTCTAACTTACAAATAAACAGAAAAGCATGCTTCCGATGTAATGAAATAAGCTTCTCCTAGAACTGAAAGCAAAGAAATCTCTCTTCCAAAGGAGATTCTTAGCCAATTTACTCATCTTTAGATGATGGATGTGCCTGTTCTAGCTGAGCCACACCCCTTCTTAATATCTTGTCAGTTAAATATTGAGCCATCATTAACTATAACTAACATGTGTTACAACTAACATGATGGAAGAATGTAGACGAGGAAAAAACACTTTGTATCAAGATAAGGAAGAAATACATTTTTATAATTTTTGCCTCTATAGTTTGTTAGGTGGCCACAGTAAATAAAGCCACTATACTTCACTTTGCATTCTCTACTCCCTTCATCAAGCACTTCATATTATTATGGTTCCTTGTCTTTCTTAAACTCATTCCCAAAGACTGTGTCATTAACAGTCCTTCCTGGAATCACAGTTTTCCATTGTCTCAGTCACAGAGCATAGGAAGATTAAAGCAATGCTTTATGGAATCTCCTGCATTTTAGACATACTTCTCCTTAACCCTATTTGTAGCTATATGCCAGTTTTCCAAATAACTGGGGTCAATATAATATCCTACCTTCTTTGCTTAATGATTTACTCGCATGATTGCCTAAAGTGATTGGTGGTAGTTCGAAAAATTTATTTTCTATAACCACTGCTGTGTCTCCTGATAGAAGCATGTCTCACTTGGAAAATAAATTATTTAAGATAAGCATAGCCACAAGGTCATGAAAACAGAATGCAAAAGTTTACGGGTGAGATGCACTTCCCTTTTCTAAGCACATGATTTCTGGCCCTGTGAATTCGAGCTATAGAAAAATTGTGTTACTACTCATAAGACTATTACTGGCCACTCACTTTAAGCAATGACCCAAGTCCAGCTTCAACATCAGCACATATAAATGGATTTTCAAAGCAACTTACTGACGTTCTTTCAAGCCAGCTGCATCAGCGAGATAAAGAATCTTACCAGTGAATTCCATAAACTTGAGCTTATCACTGGACTTCATTAGCTGTTATCACTGGCAGTGGGCTCATTGATGACTCTAAATCTAAATACAGGAGAGAATCAATGCTATATCAAACAAAAGCATCTCAGAGAATACACCCTTAAGATACTATTCTTGAGCAACTATTTAAATATCACAAATGTATCAGTCAAAGTTCAACTGGAGAACCATTGGGATTTATTAAAATAATTTAACTTACAAGCTTGTGCAAAATTGTTTATAATCTCTAAGGTTGGTATTTTTATACCTGGTTCTGGAATTTGAGACCACTTGAATGTGAAAATTAATATGAGAAGGAGAAGAGAAGAAAATGTAGAAGCCACAAAAATGTATTAGAAACTATGGTGGTTTCTCATTGGCTAAAAGCCTCCAGTTTTGCTGACATGGGTGTCCTATCAGAGCTAAATATGCACCTGGTCCAGATAGAGAAACTGAAGGAAGATGTGACTGGAGCTAGAGTAGCTGCAAGGGCAGAGTAGATTGTTAAAATCCATCAACATGAGCCAGCAAATGTCAACAAGGTCCGTGGGGCAACAAAGTGTAACTATTTGCATAAAAATATGTCTGCTGCTTTGCTTCTGCTTCCATGTCTCCAGCAAAATCCCTCTTGAGGAGCCCGGTGTGGTGGTCTAACTGCTAAAGTCCTTACCTTGAACCCGCCAGGATCCCAAATGGGCACCATGTATAATCCCAGCAGCTCCACTTCTCATCCAGCTCTCTGCTTGTGGCCTGGGAAAGCAGTTGAGGATGGCCCAAATCCTTGGGACCCTGCAACCACATGGGATAACCGAAAGAAGTTCTTGGCTCCTGGCTTCGGATTGGCGCAGAACCAGCTGTTGAGGTCATTTGGGGAGTGAATCATCAGATAAAGATGTTCCTCTCTGTCTCTCTTCCTCTCTGTATATCTGACTTTGCAATAAAAATAAATAAATATTTTTTAAAAATAACTCTTGGGGCCCACATTATCATGGGATAATTCAGAGAAGGGGATACTGGGAGATATCCTACCTTGGTTAAATTGGAATAGCAGAAACCCATCAGAATATAATTTTTATAGCTAAGATTCTGAACTGAAATAAATTCCAAAGCTATAGCTATCTTTAAAAAAAGAAGTGGTATTCTGGTTTCAATATTTCAGGTCATGTTTTAAAAACTGGCTTTTTTTTTTTCCATCTTGTAGGTATTCAGTGAAATATATTGGTTATCCTGATTATTTTTAGGACTGTTGTTGCTAGCAGTCCAAATCTATATTAAATAATTCAGTGTCTGCTGCTTATGGTACTTAACATGTTGAATAGACAGAAAGAGTGTGCTATGTTTTGAGCGGAACATGGAGGCACAATTGGACCATGGCCAGATGGCTTCCCATCCAAATATAGTTCAATGCAAATAAGAAGTCTCTTGTTAAAAGATGTTACATCCAACTTTTCAGACAGATTTTTCTCATTTTTTCCCCAAAGGAAGTATGCTTTTAACTTTACCCTTTCAAACTTACTTTTATGTTTTGAAGATTTAGCAACAGTACAATGATAAATGTGTTGACTTTTTGAGGCTAGTATTGATCCTTATGTTCTAGACATCACTAGGAGTTGAAGGGTCTAATGGAGCTTAAGGAAGCATTCCCATGCCTTTCTAGATTCTAACAAAAGAGATGATTAAATAAAAAACTTGTCAGTTTTATTCATTTTCTTCAGGGGAACTTACTCCTCCTGAGTATTGGAATCTGGCAGTGAGGGCAGCGGAATCTGCAGGGCAAATATTAAGTACACTTGTTTAACCTAACTTGCTGCAAGATTAGCAAGCTAACTGCATGCTCCTAGTTATTAGCAGAATAGAGATAGAATGGCCAGACATAGGCCTATTCATGTTGGGGAAAACAGATGAGCTTTTGATAACAGGGTGTCAAAATATTAAAAGAGGGCTAGAGTTAATGAGCCCATACCTCATGTGAAGTCTATGAAAGTTCATATATGGTCCATGGAGACCCACCCACAGAAAACCTGCGACATTCTATTGCCTGTGAGCAAGGAGAACAAGAGCCTGGGAGACATTACTCCCATTCTCACCTTATGAGTGGGGGAGCGAAAGTCCCCTCATGGCAAAACTACCAGGTAGTGGGGAGAATGACTGTCCCCCAGTTCTACAATGAGGAGCTGTATTCATTTACATAACTCAATCAATCTTTTCAACCATTTTGTTAAGATAGCCGGTCTTCCTAAAAGTGACTACATTTTATTGTCATTTACTTAAAATAAAGCCAACCTCTGATGAGGCTAAATGGTCACACAGATATTCTAGTTAAAAATCAGAACATAAAAACAGGTCATCAAACTGTAAGTTCACTCTCACCACAAAAGTGTGATTTTTAGGGATTTTTCAGGGATCATCTTGCCCAATCTTTAGAAAGCAAACTCTGGGCAATGGTGTACCTGATACAGCTTGGTTAGTATGATCCCAGGATAACAAGATTGGGGGCAAAGAGGGGATGAAAGAGTGGAAGCCAAAGAGTGTGTTACAACGAGTGAGCCCATTTGTGACAAGGTAGTATCTATTGAGTATATTCTCTTGGCCAAGCATTCTTCTAGGGTTTTGCATGTCATAATTCTTTTACTACTTCCAACAACCCTATAGGAGATGTGCCAGTATTATGAGTATTCTATATGAATAAGGAAACATACAGAGAGGTTATGCACCTTGCTCATGGTCGCTAGTAAGGGCTATGCTGAACTTTAACACCTGCATTCTGATTGCAGATGCAACCAGCTGCTCTTCTGACTCTGAAGTGATCAATGTGGCTTTCACAGGGTTAATGGATGAAGGATGATGCGGCCCATCCTCCCAAGACAAGTCAACAGCCTTGATTAATATAAATTATATCCCACTTGGCATATATGAAAACTATTTTAGGGTAGAAAGTGGCTTGATTTAAATGTACTGCATGAAATTAATCTAAAATCATGAGTGGAAGCAGGGAATTTCTATTGTATTAAAGACTGATTTTTATTTCATTTTGGCAGGAGCTAAGGAACAGAGAAAAAAAGCTGCCTTTGTATTTAGGATAAATTTTCTTAGAAGCAGCATTTTGATCAAAATTCTTACATTATCATAAGAGTTTCAGTTTTCAGCACCAGCCCACTTGTTTATCCCTGAGAAAACAAAACAGAATCCAGGTCATGGCGTTCTCTTGGGGGTGAGAGGGATGATCACACTACGCAAATCCCCAGCTTACCTGGTATGGATTTATGGAAGAGTGTGTCTTGGAAGTAATTTCCCAGAGCATGTCTGTTTTCACTGACATTAACCATTGTCAAGTCAGTGTTTCAAAAGATCCAATCACAAAAGCTCTGGGAGAACTACTGGGAGTAGATGACCTTCAAAATGTCTAGCATTTATTGTTCAAGTCTAATAAATGCTATGACCATTCCTTGCTTGGGACTTCTTTAGAGACTCAGTAAATCCAGAATTCTGATGCCTCTGGGTGAGGAGGAGCTGCAGGGACATCCAAAAACTGATGCAAGATGGAAATCAATTGACTAAAACAACTCGATGGATGTATCTACAGCTGCAGCTAAGTCAATGTTTTGATTTCCTTGGTTCTGACATATTTTTAAATACTCAATTTAAATATTTTTATTTATGATTATATTCCCAATGCCTAGAAGTCAGTAAAGATGAAAATATATATATCGAATAGATGGAAATTATCCTCAAAGATGGAAACATTTTCATCTGATGCATATATGTATATATGCATACACACTATAAATAATTTGGCAATAAACATTCATTGAAAATGAAATTAAGAGATTGTTCATTTTAATGCAAGGATTGTTTATTTTTATGTTTGGCACAAAAGATTGTTTATTTGGTGTTTAAAAAAACCCACTATGCATGGATTCCTTTTTTTTTAAGTTTTGTGGCAACATATTTTAGTTTACTTTACAACCAAAGCTTAATCCTCTCTTAAATACAGAATTCAAAAGGTTAAAGTAGAAAGACCACTGCTTTGCAAAATATAGGCAAGGGCTGTGTCCAATAATCCATGGTATACATTTTGCACAATTTCAATTTTTCTTGGCACAATAAGCTTCCCTTTTAATTTTATTGCCACAAACTTTTTGAAGTTCTCTCATATATTTTTAGCCTTGTCATTGGAGAGACTTGACCAGGGAGCGTAAGCAGTAATGACCCATTCACAATGAAAATAGATTCGATTTCTTTTTTTAAGATTTATTTATTTATATTAGAAAGTAAGATATATAGGGAGGAGAGACAAAGAGGAAGATCTTCTGTCTGCTGATTCATTCCCCAAGCAGCTGAGCCGATCTGAAACCAGGAGCCAAGAACTTCTTTCGGTTATCCCATGTGGTTGCAGGGTCCCAAGGATTTGGGCGGTCCTCAATTGCTTTCCCATGCCACAAACAGAGAGCTGGATGAGAAGCAGAGCTGCTGGGATTAGAACCAGTGCCCATATGGGATCCTGGCAGGTTCAAGGCCAGGACTTTAGCCGCAAGTCTACCACACTGGGCCCTCGATTTGTTTTATAAGAGACACTTGATATTAAAGTACACTTTAGTCCTTTGTTTCTGATTTTGCCATTCAAACAGTATTATCAATATAATTTTGCTTCCCAAGTGATTCTTGAATTAAAGAGATTGTGCTAAATTGTAGATTCAAACCCTCTGGTTGTCAGTTTTTCTTCATTGCACTTGTATAAATTAGAATTTTAAATGAATCTGTCTTCTGTGAATTTTATTAGTATAAATCTGTCCACAAAATCTTATCAATTTTTAATGTGCTGACAGAAATGACCTTCCAATCTTGCAAAACTGTAACAAGATTACAGTTTATGGGAGGAGACAGGTCCGAATTTAATTCTTAACACTAATGACTCAATGTGTGAGTTTAAACCAGTGACAAGTCTCATGGACTTAGTTTCATGGTGTCCTATTATGAAAATACAGACGAGTGGAGATAAGATGACACACTACAAGCAAAGTGCAAATGGGTAACCTGTAATAACTGTGATAAATGCCAGTTTCCTTTTCCCATTTTTATGCTAAGAAAAAATGATCAGACAAACCAGCATTTGCTCACTCAAGATGATGCTGCCTGCCAGCTTGCCACCAGGAAAGCCTGCAGGTATTCCAAGCAACATTGCTACTGTGTGTTTTCCTAGTTGAGACGTCCTAGGTGTCATTGGAGAGTTGGCAGTTCTGCAAGTGTTGACCACTACCTGGTCTCTCTCAGGTATTGAAGAGCCTCCATCCACCTGGGCCTGCCCTGTCAGGCACTTTTGTGCCCACCTGCAGATAACTCAGAGAGTATTCTCTTTCTTGTAAGTTTGTTGTGGCCCTCATGGAGCCACATACCTGGCAAGCTATTGTATGACATTTTCCATTGTACAGAACCAAAGGTTTGGTCATTGGTTCGTCCCTGTTACTCAATCCCATTCTAATCAAAACTGTTTCTCACCTGTAATAATGTATATTATTAACATTATATTTCACTTCTTAATGAAACCATGAATTCTGTATCCTGTAATTTTCTAAGCACACCTTTTGTTTCCAATTGTTTAGATCCCTTCGGATTTTCTGCAGTATGCCTGGCCAGCTGCGAATGCAGACAGCTTTAGTTTTTGTTTCTTCCAGGCCACACTGTATGCTTTCTATTTATTTTTCAATTTTGAATGCAGTGACATTTAATAAAGATGTTAAGAATGAGAAAATATTCCATTCGCCAATAAGTATGATAATAGTGATAAGGTTTTTGTATTTGTGTTTATCAGCCAAGATTGCTTTCCCTGCTTTTTAATTTGATAAGAAAGATTTTTGATGAGTTTTGTCTTTTCTCTTTAGAAAACAGGATCTTTTCAATTTATCGTGTCCAAAATTGATTTTAAGCGTCCTGAACAAAGTCTATTTGGTCCTGCTGTGTACTTTCATTTTTTCATATTTCTTGATTAAATTGGGTAACATTTTGTTAAGAAGTGCTAAATACTGGGCCTGGGAAAGCAGTGGCGCAAGTGGTTAGGGTCCTCGCCTTGCACGCCCGGAATCCCATATGGGCGCCGGTTCTAATCCCAGCAGCCCCGCTTCCCTTCCAGCTCCCTGCCTGTGGCTCAGGAAAGCAGTCGAGGACGGCCCAAAGCTTTGGGACCCTGCACCCGCGTGGAAGACCCGGAAGAGGCTCCTGGCTTCGGATTGGCATAGTATCGGCCATTGTGCTCACTTGGGGAGTGACTCATCGGACGGAAGATCTTCCTCTCTGTCTCTCCTCTCTGATCCGCCTTTCCAACAAAAAAATAATAAAAATAAATCTTTAAAAAAAAAAAGAAGTGCTAAATACAATGCTAATAAGGTTTTGAGATTATGGTTTTCTTTGATATATTATATTTAGTGCCTTCTTATTTTCTGAAAAAGATCTTGCACTACTTGTATGATTTTTTAGAATGAGATTTTATTGAAATTCATGACAGAAAGTTTTCTCTTTTGAAATTTTCTTTGTGACAAGATTTTCTTCAATTATGGATTTAATTTTGTACTTCTTCTTGAGTCAGTGTTGATAATCTGGGTCTTGAAAGGAATTTTCGTAAGGTGCACTAGTTTTTTGAGGTATCATGTGTGTAGAATTAAGTTACATCGACTCTTTCATGCCTAGTATTTTAAATTTATTTATTCTATTTAACTAATATTTCTCAATATTATTTTTTCAAACATGACTTTTTCATTTTTCTGTTAATTTTTCTGGTTCATTAATACATGCTATATCTTTATTAGTTCCTTACCTCTACTAATGTTGGATGTACATACATACACACATGCGCGCATGCACACACACACACACACACACACATGCACGCACGCGCACGCACACACACATCTTTTTGGCTGAAAACTGAGATTAGGAATCATCAAATTACAGGCAATGGGCCAAATTCATGCCATGTCTTATTTTTGCATAACCTATGAGCTACGTTTGTATAAAGTTCTGAAGAAAGAAAAGGAGAATCACAGTTTATCATATACTCTTTCTAATTTCATAATATTTTGTTATTATTTTCCATGAAACAGTTTTTCAGATAAGGGATTTCCCCTCTCCCTCTGCATCCTCCCTTCCCCTTTCCTCTCCTCCATTTTTCCTTATATTATACAGTAGCATAGTGCTTTAATGTGTCATGGAATTGAAGAAAATCTAGTATCAAACTGTCAAGGTATATTTAAAAGTTTCATTGGGAGTCCTCCTTTTATTCTAGAATAGAGATGTATAGTGCAATGTACCTTCATTTCTCAGTATGTTAGTTTCCATGAAACAGTTCATCTAGGAGAATATGTATCTATCTATATATGTACATATAGATAGGTATATCTATATATATATTCTACTGTATATCTATTTGTTTTGTATTTTGCATGAATGTTGCTTTATATCAGAGAGAATATATGCTGTTTGTTCTTCTGGGATTGGCTTATTTCATTTGGCATAATGGTCTCCAGTTGGGATCATTTTGTTGCAAATGGTAGAAATTCATGCTTTTTAATGTCTGTGTAGTGTTCCCTAGTCAATGTATCATTTTTTTAAAAAAAAATTCATTCCTATTTCAATGGGCATCTGAGTTGTTTCCATGTCTTTGCTATAGTAGATTGTGTAGATTGTGCATACCTATACAGGAATATAGGTAACTTACTTGAATGGAAGACTTCCGTCAAGAGACAAACTAAGCACATGGCTTGATGAAGCAAGCTTTGTTCACATCCCTCATCTATGTTTCTCAATACAAATTATATATATATGTGTGTGTGTGCGCGCGTGTGCTAATATACGTAAATATAATTAAAATATATTTTCACAAAACTCTGTTTTTTGTTTTTTTGTTTTCTAAACTTGCCATAACTGGAAGTCCTAACCAATGCACTGATTCTTCTGGAACCAGCTGTCAGAATGCCAGAGACATTTAATGTGTTCCTTTATGGCACATGAATAAGCTTGGCTTGTTTTACTCAGCCTAGATACATATTCTTTGTTTTCAATTTTCTATTTGTACATCATTGCTATTGATTAGAGCGTAAACTAAATATAAAAATGTGCTATAAACTGTTGTATTTGCTTTTTACCTGCGTAATATTAATGTAAAATGGTGAATAGATTTTGTTAAGTGGAAGCTAGTTATTACTTAAAAGAGGACATAATTCATGTCAGATAATAACTTGTCAAGGATAGAATGCTGTTAATTATACATATAAAATGTATATTATTATAAGAATAAAAAAATATTTTTAAACTAATCTTTAGCATACTTCTAAAACCTGCTGCACAATTTAATTTTCCAGGGCTTAAGAATATTTCAAGGAGCACTCATTTTTTACATGTTAAAATATGTGGTGAGGTGCAAAATATTTGTGCAAATAATATTTCCTATCAAAAGTATTCACAACCATCTGCCAAGTTTACAAAACATTTCTCCTAGCCAAAGTCAACCAATAAATTATCACCAACTGATGTTGCTAATGTTGCTAAACACTCATGAAAATGAAAACATCCCTGACTTCACAAACAAGGCATCACAGGTTGTCAAACTCCGACAGCAAAAGAATATGGCATCTAGTGTAGGTCTCACATATTGTTTATATTTTGTAGGGAGTTATGAATACAATTCAGAAGAACATTTGAGGAACTTAACTGCTAGTTTTACGAGATCTCTATAAGCATGCAAGTATGATAAATGGGTGCTGTTGCTTTCCACCTTGTTTATATTCTTGTTATTTGAAGTTACATTCTTATCCAAGAACGATAGCGTTCTTAGTTAATTATCTCTCCTTTGCATCTGTTTCCTGTCTGTGTTGCATGGTTAGTTTTGCCATTCTTTCAGTTCCCATAGTAAGAATGGCCAGTGAACCCAGATAATTCAAGATGAATGTTCCACAGGAAGCCTGAAGCATCTTGGTTGTCATCCATACTAATCAAATTAACTACCCAATGATCACATTCCATCTTACCCTGTGTATACTTGAGACAATCTTAATGTTTTGTTATTACTCTATATAAAATCATTTTGACATGAAATTCTTGCTTGTCATCATAAAAGATAAATCATATTCACTTAAAGAATTGGAGAATTCAGAAACTGAATGTATTTTTCTGGGATATGGGTTCTTCATCTTAGAATTAATAAATACGTAAAACAAATTGGACAATCAACAATGATATTTATCCCTATGAGCAAACTGATGAAAATAAGAGAACAGAGGCAAGAGGTACATACTCTGTTTCATAAATATCCTTCAATTCAAAGGTTTTCAATCTTGCTGCTGTTGACATTTTAAGCAAGGTAGGATGCTGATGATCATGCCTGCACTTTGTCCTAGGGCACCAGCTGCAGCATGGCCTCCCTCCAACCTTAACGCGATTAAAGATGTCTCTGGACATTGCCAGATGTCCTCCAGGGAACCATTGCTTAAACTTGTGTTTTCAGGAAGTTATACATGCTTTTCACATTCTAATGTCCATAATTCATTGTTACCTATACATCCTTAGAATTTATCTATAAAGAATCAGGACCTATGATAAATTACTTCTATTTATTGTGCCAATTTTCAAATGTTATTAATTAATTAATAGCCTGATATATTAACTGTCTGTTCTGGTATATTTTGTCACTTAACCACCAACCATACTCACACAGTATGAAAGCTCCACTGGCTAAGAGACTGAGAGAGAAATTCTCAATACTCCACAGAAATGCAAATCCTCCATTCCTCGGGCTTTAAAGCCATCCGTGGAGGCCCTCAAACCAGGTTTAGATTGATAACCCTAGCTCCTTAAATGACTAGGACTTAATTGATTATCTTTACAATATTAATGTGAATTTTATCATCAGTGTATTCATGTTGTTTATATTTCAAAAGTCTCTTAAATTATGTAAAATCTCAACATGATGCATAAGTGGTTTGTATACAACTTTATCCTAACTTTTCACAAAATTAATATTTTATAGATGTTTTAGGTGTAAAATGAGTAATTGAAATATATAACATCTCGTGGGGCTTTCCCCTTTGTTACTCCCCTAACCCTACATACAGGGCAAAATGATTATATTAGTGTGGAAACAATGATATTACCCACTTTCACCCTGTAGCCCGTGACCCTTTGTACCCTAATAAACTAAGATTATTAAAAAAAAAAAAAAAAGAAATATATAACATCTTTCTTGCTCCATGAATAGAAATCAAGTTAGTTTCTCAAAACAGGCTGATTTCTGTGGCTTTCATACAAATCAAAGTTCTGCTCTTCTGTGTCTTGTTTATAGGCTTCTTTAAAAAAAAAAAAAAAACCTTAGAACTTAGCACGATTTGCACACCGTATCCTGAGATTAACTGTAGCTCTTTGGTTTTTATTCTTCTGATGCATAGAGGAATAATCAATATAAACTCAGCCTGTAAGAACCACACACACACACACACGTGTATGTACATAAACATGAAGCTAGAAATAGGGAGACTATTAAAACAAACAAATGATTGAATGTGTTTAGTGATTCTAGTGTTTAAATTATTTTCCTGAATTTTGATAAGAAAGAGGCAAATCACAAATTAAGAATTATAGTTAGCAATAGATATAGAGCAAGATGGTGGGCAAGATGGTGGCCAAGCTGGAAGCTCTAACTTGTGCCAGTAGTGTCTACCGACAGAGAAACTAATTTGAAAAGGAACACCTCCTTTGGTGGTGGTAAAGGAAATAAAATTTAGATGTTCGAGTTGAAATCCAGTACCAGGCCTGCTATGATGTGAAATCTAAAGTCAGATAGGGTCCTGTGACTTTTATCCCTGGGCAAGAGTTCACCTTCACTGCCCATCTGCCAATCTCTGGAGGAGAGAAGAGAAATATTTCAGCCACTGCAAAATGGTATGGGAAAGCGAACTGAAGATTTGGTCTTAAAATCCAGAGCTGGGCATCCTGCTCACCCAAAGATTCTATGTCTAGGCCAGACCTCATAGAAAATTTGAATAGCCCTTTCAATACTATTTTTGCTATATCTCAGAGGGGTTGATATTTTGTATTTATTTTCATTCATTCAAAAAACAGTTTCTGTTTTTCTTAATAATTTCCTCACTGACTTGTATGCAATAGCATGATTTATTTCAGGAAGGTTTTTGATTTTCATTTCTTCAGTGACACATTGGTCATTATTTAACTCCATGCTGTCATAAATTTTCTATTTTTCTCTCTGTTGTTGACTTTGTTTCATGGCTTTTCATCATGTAAATATAGATTTGTTATGTGCCACAATGAGGCAACAGGGATGGGAAGGAGAAGGAAGAAAACAAAAGGAAAACAAATGCAACTTAAGTTGGTAAGATTCAATTCTAAAATTATCTATGGTCTTCAAAGTATTAAACCTGGAAGAAAGGGTCCCTTTTGGCTTCGTGTGGCATGATTGTAACATGTAGCAGCTGGAAAACAGCATTCCTCAGCTCCTCCTCTCAGCTTTTTCCTTGCTTACAGCTTTTCCATCAAGAATGATTTCCAAACTAAAAAAGGTAAAGAAAAGTCATCAGGAAGCAAAGCCCGAGATTTAATGAGAAATAACAAGGCATCCAAAAGGGTTTCTGGGATCAGAGGACCAAGAGCACAGCACTTCTGGAATGGGAACAGGCAGTGTGAAGGCCTGCCCCCTAACCCTTGCAGCTTAACTGGATTAAATTACCCAGGGGTAACTCTAATATTTTTGGAAGCACTGGGCTGAGGGATCTGATTCTTGAGCTGCTGATGAAATCAAACAGCTCGGAGCAATGATTGCTTAAATGTTTTCAATCTTTTTGTACACTCCACAAAAACATAGATTAATCCTATTTTATGAATGTATTGCAGAGAAAGCTTCGAAGGGGTGGGTTTGAAATGATATGACTTTTCCAAAAAGCAATTTGGCAGCAGATGTGTTTTATTAAATATAACATCAGCAAACATGTTTCTATGTATCTATACTAGGGAAAGAATATTAATTGAACAATAAGCTAGTAAAACTGACATTCAAAGATACTCATTGCATAAATTTAAAACCTTGAAAACTTGGGAGACCTAAATATTTAATAATTGAGGACTTAATGAGAGAAAGGTAATATTTGCCAGTGTGATATTTATGAACATCTTTCTTAATAATGCAGGAAACTTAAACATATTCTATGATGTCAAATGAACAAATAAAAACAGTAATAAAATTGCCCATATTGTGACTAAGTTCTTTTGTTTATAGTTTGTAGTATTTTCTACAAAGAATAGCCTACTGTCATAATCAGAAAAAAGTACTATTCTAAAACAACATATGTATAAAAAATCGAAAATACACCAAAATGTTGTTTGTAGTTTTGCTTGCCCTCTATCTATTGGAATTTGGGTTTTTGCTTTGTTTTTACTTCTCTATATACTTTGTTCATAAGTTATAACTTTATAATAAATATCAAAATTAATATTTATAACTAGAAAATATCCTTTTTAAAAAGGAATCTGTAATTTTAAATATTATTTGAAAGACACAGTAAGAGAACAGTCAAAGAGAAAGATCTTCCATCTGCTGATTCACTCCACAATTGACTTCAGTTGACAGAATTGAGCTGATCCAAAGTCAAGAATCAGGAGCTTCTTCTGGGTCTCTTCCATGTATTCAAGGACCCAGGCCTTGAGCCATCATTTCCCTTTGCCCTCCAGGCTTGAGTAACCAGTGAGATCAGAAGTTTAGCAGGCAGAACACCAACTGGTGCCAATTTGAGATGCCTGTGCCATAGGCAGAGGCTTCACCACATTGCTGGTTGGGGAAAGCTGTAGTAATACACATAATATATCCCCCAAATTGAACAGTTGTCTAAGAATTGTTACAACAGCATTTTAGTAGTTCATTAGTCTGCTTTCCACCATTCTAATAAATACCTGTGGCATTGAGCCTGTTTTCTAATAAAGAAAACAAGTGTATTTAGCCTATTGCTTTGGAGGCCAAAAACCCAAATAACAAATCCCAGCTTTGTTATGATGTGGTGAAGGTCACGTGGTGGAAGGCATCGCAGTAGAATCACTTGTGAGAGCTGGAGATCACAGGATAAGACAGGAAGCCATAGTGAAGAAGGGAACCAGAGACAACCTCCTGCTAGGCTCCACCTCTGAGAGGTTTCACCACCTCTCACCATGCCACACGGGAGAGCTGGCTTCTAACACACAAATCACTGGGAGATGAGCCACACCCAAACCGTAGCAAGAGAAATGCATTGCTTATACAGAACTCTCAGTTTGGCACACTATCAGGTTCAATAAATATTTATAAAGAGCTGAATGTTTATTTAAATCTGTTATAAACAGAGAAACACACAAGGCAAAGCAATGTTAGGATGATTAAAGCATTTTATCCTCAAAGTATTGCTAAATAGATTCATGTCAAATGGATGGTGGGAGGTGTCTAATGTTGTGTTGTGGGTTTTTGCCGCTAGACGTTTCAACGAGAAGGTAAAAGAAGGCAAGGCTTAGCTGGTATGATTAGCAAGCAGCAGCACTAACAAAGCCCCATTTTTGATCCAGCTCCTGCATATAGCCTGGAAAAGCAGAAGAGGAAAGCTCAAATCCTGCTGTTGTGCCCATGTGGGAAACCTGAATGAAGTTTTTAACTTCTGATCAGCCCTGCTCTGACTGTTACAGCTATCTGGGGAGTGATGCAAAGGATGCAAGATTTCTCTCTGTCTCACTTTCTCTTTCTGTAGCTCTGCATTTCAAGTAAAAACACATCTTAAAAAGATATAAAGCCTCTCAAATCAATGAAGTATAGCAAATGACACTGGATTTATACACAAAGATAACAAAAATGAATGTATCTGCTTAGAAGTTAAAAATCTTGAAGTCAAAGACTATCAAAAACCTGAAGACAACTGGACCTCAGTGAAGGGAGTAGGGTGGGAGGAGGGAAAGGGACATCCCAGAGCCTACGAAACTGTTTAATCACATAACAAAATAAATATATTTAAGAAAATCTACACATGAGAGGGGATATGTACCAAAATGTAATCTGAGCTAATATACTTAATTTATAAAAACTCCTCTGGTAAACTTAAAGATCCCAATTAGGAAATAAGCCAAGATGAAAATGAGTATTTATTTAAGTACAAAGGGCTAAAAAATAAATAGAGATTGATTTCAAGTTTAATAAGAAGAGATTAAAAGAAATTTAAATTAGAAGCTTAAAAATGAAAGCTAAATGGCTAGTTATGAGGTTTTTTCATGCTTAAGAGAAAATGAACTCATTAGAATATAATCTGTTTTCCATTCTGGGAAAGCTAGAATTGGACAAAGTACCAAGGGGAACATAAATTCCCATAAAATTTGGCTAAGAAACTTGACAGCAGTTCAATCTTTCTGAAAATCAAGGCATTAGACTCAGAAAATAATGATTATTTTTGGTCCACTTGTTCTAGTTACAAGAACTTTTCCCGAGAAAATCAACAGAGATCCATGAAATGCACAGAGATATCCTCACTTTAGGAACCTGATGATCAGAAAGTGAAAACAACTCAATGTCTCAGAGAATAAATAAATTACAGGATACAGATATGATTTCCTATAGCCACCAAAGGGCTACCAAAATAGCTTTTAATAGGTATATAAGTAATTATACAAGGACATCTCCAAAAATTTGCATAGATAGAACTAAAAGACCATGCGAATTTTCCATGATTTTTTAAAAAAACATTTTAAGATAATAAATAGATTTAAGCTTAATCAATATGTGTGTTTCTGTATTTTGCTATGCAGTAATGTTATGAATTGAATGTGCCAGTGCTCCATTTATATATTTGAAGTCCCAACACGTGCATAGAAAACAGGGGTTGGATGAGGCTGTGACAGCCCCACCTCCATGAGCAGATGGAGTTCTGATTAGAAGAGGAAGAGACAAAGCTCTTGTCCAGCCAGTTCTCATCTAATAGACAATGTCAGGGTGGCTGCAAGCGGGTTTCCCAACAGGAAGGGAGTCCACTGACATCTCCTTCATGGATATTGTGTGCTGTTTTGTTGTAGTAGCCTGAAATAAGATGATATTTGTAACAATCAAACCAAATGAGAGAGGGAAAGAGAGAGATGCAATTTGCTATGGGCTATAGGATTGTACTCTTTAAAGGTTCTAAATACAAGTTATAATAACATAACATTCATATTCATTTAGCATTTACAATATGCCAGAATATAGGACCTTAGATTAATTTCATCTTATCCTTATCACTTATAGGACCTTAGATTAATTTCATCTTATCACTGAAGTAGCAATTATCAGTCCTCATTTTATAGATTCCTTGTCATTATTCTACAAACTTTTCATAACACAAGACTAATTGCCTCTCAGTGCTCACTTTATGGTGGACACCTATGACAGTACACAGTGAAAATGCATCAGCTGTGCTTAAAGCAACTGCTCAAAATTCAGTAGAGGGACATCAAATCCTAGACTTAGATCTTACAAAGAAAGGCAGGATAAGGGGTCTGATTTTGCGTTGCGTATGTTCTGAATCAGACACAGAGTTCTGGAAACAGAGAAAGGTTCTCTGCTTCTGGCCTTGCTCTTGGAGTACCTGGCAGGAATGCAGAGGAAGTGACTTCTCCCTGGGCTGGAAAATATGATTAGTTTTCCTCCGTGGTTCCTTTTTACCTTTGACATTGCTTGCAAACTATTTAAAGACAGGGGATACATCTCATTTTTATCTGTAGTTTCACATTGCAAAACCATTATTAACTCCAGAGCCAGATGCTTTTTTTTCTTTGAATTTTCCATTAGAAAATGATTTTCGTTTATAAGCAAGACCCAGGAGTCTTAATTCTTTTCCATGACTGGAGAGACAAAAACCAGTCACTGGCTGAGTTTCCCACCCAGCCCTGAAGTGTGATCTATCAAGAGAAGGTGCTTTTTGCTAGTATAAAGATGGAATGGCATCTTCTTCAGTAGTGCCTTTCATCTGGAGAGGAGATATATGAAAGTATGACCACTACAGGTCTCAAGCACAGGTTTCTAAGGAATGCCCATCTCTCCATTTCCTTTAAGTCCAACTCACATGTGACTTTTGGCTTTTTGTTACATGCTTCTGTGAAATAGATATTCCATATTAGGAAGTTTTGTAATTTTCCTTTCTACCCAGCCGTGTGTGTGTGTGTGTGTGTGTGTGTGTGTGTGTGTGTAAGTTCCAGGCTGTTGGCGTAAAGAGCAGAACGAAGGTGTCGGGGGTTTGAATGCCTACATGGTCCTATATCCACTGCACCTGTTCTACATTTTCCATAGGGTATAAGCTGGAGTGTCTAGTAACCCTGATGCCCTGCAATTGGGACCAGTAGTCCCCCTTACATTGGTCCTGCTCCTTGGCTGCTCAAGTGGTGCCCACGCGGAACCTCAGATACTCACACACCGGCTCTCTCTCATTCCCCTGGCAGAAGTGTCATTCCCTGCTTTCATGCAAGCTGCAAGTAATACACATCTCCTTGCCCTGCTTCCTGAACTCCACTCCATATCGCATCTCTCTTGGATTTTAACCCAAGTCTCTTACATTTCATTCCCTATTGCAAAAATTCTTCACATAGGAAAGGTCTAAGAGAATCCCTTGCTGTGAGGGTAAGGAAGAAGTCAAAGGAGAAAATGTGCCATGTGTTTAATTTTTTTAAGCGCACCTAAAGTTTTCAAAATTCTTACGTTGTTACGTGTACCTAATTCCCGCAGCCAGGTCATCTTTTCATAATTAGCTTACTGCAAGCTGAAATCCAAGACACAGCAAGGTATGGTGGCAGGATGGAGGCTGCCAGGGCAGGGGAAGGGGCAAGATGGAAGGAGATGGCGAAGAGCCAGGTAAGAAGGGAAGGGAAGAGAGACAGGGAAGGAGAAGGGAGAGGCTCTGTAGGCTGTGTGCTGGCCTAAGGACTGGTGACTCAGATTATCTGACCCACAGGTAAGTGGGTGGAGACTAGGGGGAGGGACCAGAGCCTGGGAGTGGGATTTTCCAGTAAGGCCCCAGGTTACATCTGATTGGTGGATAACGGTGTGAAGCTGTGGAGGAAGGGGAAGCAGGAAATGATGCAGGGTCCAAGATGGGATGTTCGAATCACTCCTAACAGGAAGAAAAGTGTTCGAACCACTTGATTTGAAAATCTGATTGCTATTTTAAGAGGATTCACATGCATCACACAGTAGGCTGGATGTTTATTTTGCAAAACTCCCTTATTGATGGTTAAATGCTTTTATTTCCATCATTACTATTTCTAGAAGTGGGTTAAGAATTATGAATATTTTCATGTTAATAAATTTTGAGTATTACTTGCTTAGATGCTATATGAAAATTCATAATCTCATAGTTTATGAGAATACCTAATTAACCAACAGGTTTAGTGGTACTAAATGTTAAAAATCCTTTTAAACTTTTGTCAGTTTGCTGAAATAAAAATGTTTCCAAAATTTAGGCTATCCGGACTTCTAATGTGGCTATCCTTTTTTTGACATATTTATTATTTATTTCATTTCTTTTCTGTGGATGATGTGTTTATATTCTTTATTCAGATTTATATTTTGCTGTATTTTCATCAACTTTTACAATTCTGTAAACCTTAGAAATGTTTTAAATGATTGCTTTTTTCTCAATCATCCTAAATTTAATTTTTTGAGAGTCAGCATGAGATCATGTACTCCCATCCGCTGGCTCATCCCCTACATGTATGTGATGACCCAAGGGGAGGGAAGCCTGGAGTCAGAGCTCACCCAGGTCTCTCTCTCAGGAAATAGGAACCCCTCTCTGCAGCCTTGCAAGGTCCATGTTATAAACAGGAAGCCGGAGACTGGCATTCCAATATGGATGCAGTTATCGCTAGCCTAAATGCTTATTCCTCAATCTGATTTTTTTAAAAAAAACATATTAAATAGAAATCATTCATTTTTATGTAGGAAAATTTAAATACGTTCCCTAGTGTTCTGTGAATTTCTTCTTTGAGGAAAGTTATAAGTTATTCTGCATTCAATTTTATTTTGTTTAATTAACCTGGAAAATACTTATCAATGCTGTGAAATGGAAACCAAGCATTATTGTCTTTGAGATTACTATAAAGTATATATTGTGTCACCTTACTTTCATTAAGCTTTTTCATATTCTCCGTTTGTGTCTGATGAAACAGACACCACGGATATATTAACCACAAGTATGTTTTGCTTATTTACATTCTTTTTCCTCCCTCTCTGTTCTCCTTCTCCTTTCTTTCCTTCCTTCCTTCTTTCTCTCCCTCTTTCTCCTCATTTCTTACATGACTTTTCTTTTAACTTTTTAATTGTACGAGCCTGGCATCTTTTCCCAGTTATCAGTCCTCTTCAAAAGTTTTCTGCAGCTGACTTTTCCTCTCCTCTTTGCTTGTAAAAGAATTTAAAATTTCGTTCCTTCATACTGATTTTAATTTTGATACCTATTTTGTAACACTAGCTGTCAATCATTCATTTGCTGTGTATTTCATTTTTGTCTTCCAGAAATTAACTATAAGCACATTTTAAATTTCCTTGTTTTTATTTTTGTCATTGATTTAACAGACTGTCCTTGTAAAACATCTACCTAGATGAATGCACTAAAGTTTTAGTATGGTAAGTGACTTTTGTGATTATTTTACAAACCTGAGAGAATAGCATGAGGATATAAAGAAATCATGGAAAATGCAATTACAAAGATCAGTCTCAATGTAATTTTTTTAATTCAGTGACATGACATAGGGTTTGAAAAAGTACATGTGGAATTATTAGATAATTTCCCTATCAATTGCAGTCAGTTATGTTCTCACCAGCAGTGTGTGAGAGATCACTTTTCTACAAATTCTCACCAATAATTGTTACTTCTTGAATAACAGACATTTTTCATGGGGTTGCATCGTGGCTTTTTTATTACGTTGGCTAGTCATGTTGAGCTCGTCATACTGAGCATTTTTCCGTCTATTTATTGGCCATTCGTATTCCTTCTCTTGAAAACTGTCTGTTGAAGTCCTTTGTTCATTTCTCAACTGGATTCCTTGGGTTTTCTGTTTCTGCTGAGTTCTTGAGTTGCTCATACAGCCTGCATATTAACCCTTTGTCAGATAGAGAGAGCATGCAGGTACATCTTTTCCCGTTCTGTTGGATGTCTCTTCACTTTGTTGATCATATCTTTTGCTGTGCAGAGCTTCTGAGTATATCATCTGATTTGCTCAGTTTTGCTTCTGAGGCCTTTTCTTTGAAGATCTTATCTAGGCAGCCACTCAAGTCTCCTGTCTGCATGGTAGGGACCCAAGTAATTGTGTCATCTTTTGCTGATTTCCCCAGGCCATTAGTAGGGAAATATATATATATATACACATTCAATTAAGTGTTGCATTTAGTAATTGCATTTATCTATCTTCATAGGTGGAGTTTTTTTTTTTAAGATTTATTTTTATTATTTTTTCATTGGAAAGGCGGATATACAGAGAGGAGAGACAGAGAGGAAGATCTTCCGTCCGATGATTCACTCCCCAAGTGAGCGCAACGGGCCGATACTATGCCGATCCGAAGCCAGGAGCCTCTTCCGGGTCTCCCACACGGGTGCAGGGTCCCAAAGCTTTGGGCCGTCCTCGACTGCTTTCCCAGGCCACAAGCAGGGAGCTGGAAGGGAAGCGGGGCTGCCGGGATTAGAACCGGCGCCCATATGGGATCCCGGGGGTGCAAGGCGAGGACCTTTAACCACTTGCGCCACCGCGCCGGGCCCCATAGGTGGAGTTTTAAGCAAAATTTCATGCAGCCTGAAGTCACAGAAATATTCTCCAATATCTCCAAATTTAAATATTTTACATGCAACATTTGCATCTTTAAGTTATTTCTTCTTTACATTCCTTAGAATTCTAGTTGTAATTACGTATATATAAAATCCAAATGTATGAGGAGTTTCAAGCTTATTTTGTTTTCTCACATAAGCTACAGAATATCTTTTTTGTTATTTTTATTTTTATTGTTATCTACTTCATTTATTTAAGTAAACAAATTTTACATACTTCACAATATAAATTTAGGAACAAAGTGATACTTCCCATCCCAATTCACTTCTGAATCACTTGGGTGTTGTGCTTAAAGCAGGAATTCAAGTGTACATCAATTTCAATTGAACCAAATTTTCCCAAGAATATTTCATAAAGCCTTCTATTCTGTTCTAGCTACATAATTTTGTTTCTTGGCGTAATAAATTTTAATTTTTTGTTTGCTTACCCCTGATATTATACTCTGATTTATATAATTTTATATCTTGACATTTGGTAGACTATGAACTACCCATTTGCTCTCTGATTCCAATGTGAATTTTGACTTCCAGATTTGATTTTTAGTGAATAATTAACAGAGCCAAAGTTTCAGAATTTTGAGACCCTATGAGAGCGCTCAGATAACTCCAGTCACTATGGGGTGATGGATACAGCGTTAAACTCAGCCAGGGGAAAAAGGTGCAATACTCATAAGTTCCCAGGATTCATTTCATCATTCTTAAAATGTCTTTTGTCATCAGTTTGCACAAGCGACTGTTAGAGATAAACAGAGGTACAATGACAGTGAAGGCCTCCATTCAAGGGGACAACTGTAGTACATAGTTGTAGCTAAAGAAAGCATGGTTAGAACTCTGTGAAGGACCACCTGACATTATGTCTGAGGCATCTGCAAAGAAGTTTGCCTCAGTTGGGACTTAGGGGTCTCATCTGGAGGGAGCTATTTGTCCTTATCATAAAACAGAAGTACAGCTATAAAAACATCATGGTTCCAAAGACCAGGTCAAGTTGAACTGGCAACTTCTAAGTTCCCATGTTTGTGTAGTTGGGCCTTGAAATTTTCTTAGGAAAATGTCTGTTGGACCATGATAGCTGCTATAATATGTGCTACTCAAGATCTGACAGTGGGAAGACCACCCACACATTGCACAGAAAGGGAGTGCTTGGGCCTGCGTGGTGTGATGGATGGGATTATTCATAGCAAACATGATGAAATACTGGGAACTTCCATAATGAGTTTTTTTTTTTAAGATTTATTTATTTTTACTGGAACGACCATACAGGGAGGAGGAGAAACAGAGAGGAAGGTCTTTCATCCACTGATTCACTTTCTAAGCAGTTTTAATGGCCAAAGCTGCACCATCCAAAGCCAGGATCCCAGAGCCTCTTCTGAGTCTCCTGGATAACTTGTGTACAGAATCTTCACCCTGGGCCCTTTCACCATGGGTAGTTACACTCTGTGAATGTAAAAAAGGGGAAAAAATGAAAAGCTCCAGATATATTCTGCTGCCTAGAGAGAGACATTTCATTTCTGTTTCATCTCTTGGAAACAAGAAAGGACACCAGTACTAATGTCTAGCTCATTTCAGTACTGTGACAACAAAAGGTATTTTAGCACCTGGATGAAGTGGCAGCATTAGTAAGTTTTCCCATTATAGAATCCACTAATGAGGCAATTTGTTAAGCTAGCATTTCCTTTCAAACTAAAATCAGACAAGCAAGATGACACAGTTAAAGATTCAGAAGAGGAAAAAAAAAAAACCTCAATAGAAATAGAAATGAGCCTATGGAAGGTATTTGCAACACATTAAGTTCATCTGAAGCAAATATGGCAAATCATCTGATGCAAGTGCCAGGACCCCCTGCCTGTCTCCTCATAGAGGGCAGTTATGAAGGTGCTGACAGTCGGAATGGCATTATTTGGGAAGATTGTTTCCTTAATTCACTAGGGAACAAGAAAGGACGAGGAACGTTTCAAAAAAAGTTACTCACAACTGTGTTCCAGTAAAATGAAGCAGCAGATAAATTTGCTTAACTTGGCATTCAAGTCATCTATGATCCGAAAATCACAAACTCCTGCAATACCCCATAGTTCCATTTATCAAGATATGTCTCTATTTTTACTTTATATCCTTGCTTGTCCCCTGCAAGTCCACACATAGAGCCCTACTCTTGGAAATATTTAGGGTGCTTCCTTCTTTCAGATACAGTATTTTGCCCACCCTTACTGACATTTCTCTTAACATCAAACCTTCTGCGACTTTTAAGAAAAGATTTTATTTTTTTTTTAAGTCAGAGTTTGAGAGGGAGAGACAGAGAAAGCATGAGAGAACTTGCATTCACTGGCTCACTCCTCAGATGGATACAATAGCCAACCATGGGAAGCCAGAATCATAGGTAGCTTGACTTTCTCTGCCACAACAGTGGCCCTGCCTTTTATAATTTTCCACCATCATCCCCGAAGGCCTCAAGTCCAGGACCACAAAGAGTCTTCTTTGTTCCTATGCCAAGATCACATCACAGGGCTAGTGGCTACTTGTGTCCTTTCAGCTTCTTAAGTCCTTCAAAGTACCCAAGCAAAGAGTACTGTTGCTGCTCACACACACACACACACACACACACAACTGTGATGCTCACCTTCCTTGTTTATATTCATTGTTTAGAAGAGAACACACAATACAGACTCTCATGAGCCTGACCGTATGACAGATGCCTCTGAGTCACCAGAGGACAGAAGATGACCAGTGATGGGAAGTACTTGTCCCTTTGCCTCTGGCTACCCTGTGCCCTGAAAAAGATGTTTCCTGTGACCCAAAAAGCAACTAGTCACATGGAAGCAGTAAATACCTACACCTATGCTTTCTCTTTTTCTTTACTTTGTACCTAGGAAAGCATTTGTAGGGGATGCTGCCAAAGACCCAAATGACACCCTCTCCCCACCCCTGGTACACACACACACACACACACACACACACACACACACACACACACACACGTGATCTTGAGAGATCAAGGGCCTGAGTCCCTAAGTCTCAGTTTGAGATCTCCACGAGACAGCAAAAACTGCTCCTTAAAGAAAAAAAAAAAAAAAGCCATTTTGTCTTTTGTAAAGTCCACCTTATCAAACAGCTGAGGAAGCTGAGGATAAATTAAATAACTGTATGTGAACTTAAGATTACAAAAGAGCAACAAATCAAGACTTTTATTGGGATAATAATGATTGTTGAAGAAAGATAAAAAAACTTCTTCTCTCCACCAAAGCCGGAATGCTCTCTGAAGCATCAGGGTGACTTCACCTTTGCAAAGAGCTTTACTGAGCACTTGTACGTAAATCATACAGTTTAGTCCCCTCATTTCCACTAAAATATTGGTGACTAAGCTTTCCTGTTTTAAAAAAATGGAAGAAACTGAATTTCAGGGAGATTAATCTGTTTCGGACAGTTCAGCTACTTACATTTACTGAGATCTGATTCACTTGTTCTTTTTATAACACTATGATTTCAGCTCAGCAATGGCAGAAAAAAGTGCATAAAAGGCATTAAATGCAGTATTTTGTCATTTGTGCAAGATAAAAATGCTCTGTGGGTATGTAACATTCTCATATTATTTTCACAAAGCCAAATTATCCCTGAAAATTACTAAAAGATTTCTTTCTGATTAATGTATGACTTACCCTTATGAATATTTCCTGTAGAGGTTATTAATTACTGTAAAGAACACTTTCACCATTCTTCTATTTGATTTCCTCATTATGGTACAAAAAAACAAAGCGTGGAGTTAGTGACACCTTTAATAATTGTAATTAAAATCCAGTGTAAAAACATGGATGGGATAAATCATATCTAAATGGAATCACCTTTCAACTGTCCATTAACAGCCTTTCAATAACAGCTTTGCTTGGTGATAATATTTAAGTGAATAAAAGCCTAACATAAATCTTAGAATACAATACTTTCTAAATGAGTACACATTTTTATTTAAAATTAGGAAAGCCAACTTGGCTTTTGGATAAGGACGATTTTGAGGGATCTGTTTTACTCATCGCATTAAAAAGAGATTATTCATCCATTCCTTCCCCTCAGGGGAGAGTGAAATATGTGTGAAAATCAAAGGGTACCAGGCAGATGGTCACTTCTGAGGTCTGATAGCAGAAATAGCAGCATAAACATTCACAGAAACCTCACTGGGTGAAAGAAACTCGTTATAATAGCACTGCGGTCACAGCATCAGCATCTTACTGCTCTTGGTAGCCCTCGGTGATGATGAATTAGAGGACAGAATCAACATTCAGTAAATTCTTGCTGCCTTCCTTGCATGGACAAACAGCTCATCTTTCAGTTGAGAGTAGAGTACAGAAAGGAGACCATTTACACCCCTGCCTGCCATCATTCTGGACTGGAGAAATGAGAATCATCTTCTGGCAGTAAGCTTGAAGTCCACGTCCTGTATGTTTTGGAGTAGATAGCATCTTCATGAGGATGATTTATGGAAATAATGTGAGAAAATTCAAATGGGAACCAAGATCCTAGTTCCAGCTATTTTACAAACTGCATGGCTTGAACAAGTCTATAAAATCAGAAGCATCAAGTGATTTGGAAAATCAGTAATTGCTGAATAAATAAAACAAACTAGGTAATCTCCATTTCTTCGAGGGTGAATATTCTATTATTATGGATGCAGAAATATTTTTCTCCCAAATTCATATGATATCTAATTGATTTTATATTGTTGTAATGTTTAGGTTCATTTGGTTGAGGAGTCTGTTCTTGAATTGAAACTTAACAGTGAATTACCCAACCCCCTAACACACTGGCTCCCGAGCCCAAGAGATGGTCAGCAAAACTGAGCAGCTGATCACAACCACAGACGCAGACATTACCCACAGCCGTCTCACGATGAACTGAAAGGAGAGGTCCTGGGATTAGCGTATTGTAGAACTCCTGTCCATGATTGTAGTGATCTGCCAAGTTGAGCACTACAGCTTTAATACTGCTTTTAAAATTGTCCCTTTTCACAACCACAGTGCTGTTACATCAAGAAACAAAAAGCTCAGTTTTTCAACCAAAATTATTTCTATTTCATAGTGAAAAAAAAAAAACAGTAATGGTAATCTTTATGTCTGGAGATCCAAGTCATTAAGGGTCTTTACAAAGGTCGGTGAATAGGTGAATATAAAGCGTGGGCCATGGGCCAGGTATTTTTGACTTTAAAACCAGCACTGCATTTACTGCATCAGCAAATTGTCTCATCTTTCAAATTCATAAGTAATTAATCAGGCAGCTACTATGTCAAAACCCCATGCTATCATATGTAGTAGCAGTAGTTTTTCATTCTGAGTATGTGCTCAGCACTTTTTGTTGTTGTTGTTAACTGTTTCTGTTCAAGAATTTTTTTTTTAATTTGAAAAGCAGAATGTCATAAAGGAGAGAGAGAGAGAGAGAGAGAGAGAGAGAATGAATATCTTCTTACTGGTTCACCCCCCAAATGATTACAATATTACAATAGCCATGTCTGGGTCAGGCTGAAAGCAGGGGGCAGAAACTTGATTCTGGTCGTCCACGTGGCTGGCAAGCCCATGTGTTTGAGTTATCTTCTACTGCCTAATCAGAAAGTGCTATCAGGAAGCTGACTTGGAAACAGAACTTCTGAGATTTGACATGGTACTATCATATGGGACAATGGCATTGTGTTCTTGAGTACTATCTTCAATGCTTAGTAAACAAGTTACACATTTAAACCCACATGCCAGGCCTATAGATAAATGCTAACCAGCTTTATATGAAAAGAAACTAAGATACAGAAAGGATAAGCACAGCCATTGATAGCAATAAGATTATAGCATGGGTGGTCAACTCTAACGCTTGAAATCTTTAAACATGAGGCAATCCTTGTAGAAAAGAAACATTTCAAAAGCACCATGAAACTAAGGATAATAAAATGCATTACCTCATTTAATCTGTTTCCCAGTGATACATGGCATAGCAAAAAAATGGTTAAATATTGTATTAGGACTCCTTAACATACAAGCGACAAAATCTCAACAGTGCTGAGCTTAATAAAGGAATATATTTATTCAAATAACTATATAGCCCAGGAATGGAAACAATTTCAAGTACTTGATTAGGTGAGCTAGCTGATGTCATCAGGAGCAGATTATCTTTGTCCTTGCATCGTTTACGTCTGCGTTGATTCCTTTCTCTGTCCCTGCGTGGAGTTCCAGGGGAGTGATTCTGTCATCACAAATCACTTCATGGCATGTTGTTATCCTGGGACTATGGCCACTACTGAGGCAGTCATGCAGACTTTGTGACATACTAATTGGTTTGACCTGGGTGCAGAGACTCAGAGCCCAAAACAGCAGATGCCCACTGCAAATCAAACTCCCCATTTTGTTGCTCCCCCCGTAAATAATGTTGCATCTGTGAATATGTTGGATGTGCTTGCTGCTAATGTCCTGCAGGGTTTTCTCATACAATATCTGGTTTAAAAGCTTTTCACTGGAACACCGAGAGAAAAACATGTAGTTAATCTTTCCCTTGCTTTTTTCCTGAGGTGTGTCTTGAGGATCATATTGGTTCTGCTGCATCAGAGCCTTGATGGTCCTTGGGACCTTTGGGAAGAGAGCATCATTCCCCGTGCAGCCACTTCTTCTTTCTTTGTCACCCTTGCTCTGGCTCTTTTCTTTTCCCATCTCACAAATCCATTTGGGTTTTGGAGTCACCTTAGGCTCTTGCCAGAATACCACAGGGTCCTTCAATCTAACATCATCAGAACTAATGAGCTCTCATCACTGTAGGATGTTCAGTCAGAGGAATCATGCGTTGCACCTTAGCCAGAAACATTTCTCCAAACCTCCCTGCTCCTGCCTATTTAATTTCAACACAAGGAGGAATCATTTCCTTTTACTTTAGCCTTGAAGGATTAAGTCATCGTCACACAAGTTACCAGTGAGTTATTTTTAGTTTGAGGAAGTGAAACAGCTTTATACTTAGTGGGAGGGGAAGCAGAGATGGCTGCTGACTTGCCCTGCAGACCTATAGAGATCAGGACCTTCCATTTTCACGACAAGCAGTGACCACACTGCTGGGAATTCTGTTCATTGGTTATAAATACACATTTCTGGGCACTTACCATCCGACCACTGAACTGATCTCTACTGGAGAACACATCTGGGTAATTCACATTATGTATATAGCTATTACTATTGTAACAAGCAACTGGAGCTTTTTTTTTTTTTTTAAGGAGCAGTTAACTTCCCTTTGTGAGGATGAATCTGCATTCTATATTTGAAACAAAATACTTTTTAGGTAATAAACACAGCCAAGGTATTCAGACAGGCTTATCCTAAATGCATTACAAAATAGTGGTATCAGACACACTGTTAGTTGGACAGTTCATGCTAGGATTTGCAGCTTGTGAATTACACATACTTCAAGGCTACAGACTGTCCTGCTCAGGACCAGCACAATGGCTCAATTGGACAATCTTCTTCCTGGAAGCTCCAGCATCCCATATAGTTGCTGGCTCTAGGCCGGGCTGCTCCACTTTCCATCTAGATCCTTGCTTGTGGCCTGAGAAGGCAGCAGAAAATGCCCCAAAAGCTTGGGACCCTGCACCCACATGGGGGACCTGGATGGAGCTCTTGGCTCCTGGCTTCGAATCAGTTCAGCTCCAGCCATTGAGGCCATTTGGGGAATGAACTAGCAGACGGAATTTTTTTTTTTTTTTGTCTCTCCTTCTCTCTGCAAATCTGCCTTTCCAATTAAAAGAAGACTGTCCTGCAGAGACATGTTTCAGCTCAATCTGCTTCTCATTCACATTTTATTTTCTTGAGATCTGATTGAATCATATGAATCATAGCTTACCAAGTGGAACCCAACAGCTCCTGCAAGCAAGAAGTCTGAGTTGTCCAATTCACAATAGCCTGCTTTCAGATTTTAATTTCAGCTCAATGAGTCATTGAAATGTCTAAACTCTGCAAGAACCAAAACGAAAAAGCTGAATTTCTTCTATCATTGCCCCCAAAGGATGCACCAAATGCCCCCCTTTTCCTACCCATAAAGACATCACACACAGAAGGTAAGCCTTTCCTGCCATTTTCAGGCATAAAAACTACATTCAAAATTTAAATGCAACTTAATGTTCATCTACTCCTGCCCCCATTCAGGGTCAATCAGACCCCCAAATTCAGAGTGAGGAGAGCACATATGAGAGTTCTCCTATTGTGACTGGTGGGTGGAGGGGGGAGTGAAAAAGAGGTGACTTTGCTCAGTTGATTTAGGTCCTCGCTCAGTTGTCACTGGGGTCCCCACCTTTGGTTGTCTGAACTGCAAGTTCTATCTTTGCTTCTTCTGTCCTGGCAGCTCATCCCTGGAAGCTGTCACCCTAACGATCTCTACTTGGAAGGCAGTACCTTGCATGGGTGTTGGCAATGTTATCCTGCTCTTGGGAAGGGCGCCCAAAATTGGAGCCTTTATCCATTGAGGATCTCAAAAGTCGATAATAAAACAAAAGCTGGCCATCTGCCATTCAGCATTGTTCAGTGATCAGAGAATGGAGAACTGGGAGCCTACCTGAAAAATCAGCCTCCTCACCCTGCTAGGATAAGGAGTCATGGGCAAGGGGTAGGAAAATAAAATGGGAAGAATACGCATGGATTTTCTGAAAATTATGTATGTATTTGGGAATATGCTTATATATACATATGTATGTTTGAGGATACCTCAAACCTTTATGAAAGATGCACACTATAACTCAATTTTTATGAACTCTTGCAAGTTCTCATCTACGTTTATATGTGTGTAATCCAGAAATTATGATGAAGCAGTCAGGATAAAATTTAGTAATAAATAAGTCTGGATGAGAAAATTATAGGTGTTCTTTGTAATTTTTTAATTTTAGCAACTTCCTATAAATTTGAAATTCCCAAATAAAAAAATTTAAAAGACATTGTTTGAGTTTCCTGTGGATGAGGCAGACAGTGGGTTTTCTTGACTTCCCCTCTTGTTCTTTCATACTGCCTTTACCGCCATAGCACAGAGAACATTTACATTTTGTGCTGCTCTCCTGATTCTCACGTTTCCTTCAGACTTAGTGTTATAGCTAAATTCTCATTGTTCGTTGCCAGTCCCTTTGTTACAGCTTTCCTAGCCATCTTTTGATTGGTTGCAGGTTTTAAACATAGATTTCTTAAGAAAAGCTTCTAGGATCAATTTACCTGCATTTGTGCATTCAGAAATTGCTCTCATTTCACTTTATGCTGGCTCAAAGATAAAATTCTTGATGCTCCCCCCCCTTTTTAAATGAGAGGCTCTACTTTCTACTGGTCATAAATGCAACTATAGAGAATAATGTGTCTACAGCTTTTCTTTTGCCCCTAAAGAAAAGACTTTTTTTTCCCCCTGTCACCTAACAAAAGGTTTTCTATTGTTGCTATTTTACAGTCTGACTAGCTTAACAGGATATCTCTTTGTGTTGACTGATCTAGGCCAACTTTCTCTGGCATACAATATACCACTTCAGTATACAGATTTTAACTTCTTGACAAAAAAAATTCTACTGAATTATCTAAATTATTATTGTATTTTGTTTTGTGTTTTGTTTTTTACCTAAAGTCAACAGATATATATATTTCAGGTATACCTTTTCTTTTTTTCTACAGTATCATGGGATGAAATAGCAGCATTTATCCCTCGGTTGGCTGTGGTTCATTCCTAACTCCACACCCTGTTCAAGTGGAAACTAATGGAATATTCAGCTCGTCAGAATTTGTCTTCAATTCTCTAGTAATGTGTTTCTGTCATCAGAATGAGCAATTGTTCTGTCACTAGAAAGAGGGCTGTGTGGTAGGTAAGCCTTTCATCTCAGTAGTTTGTAAAGTTCTAAGATTTCTATGGCTCTCATGGCAACAAAATGATCCCATCAGAGATACAACTTTATGGTTGGTATTTGTGGATGAGTATCATGTTCTTTTTATAATCCATTTGTAATACTATTCAGCGTAAAATAACAATCTGAATCCCTGTTTTGCTTCTTGTCTTTTAGAACTTTGGTTTTATCATCTATACAATAAGGTCAATAAAATCTCTCATCAGAGTTTGTTATTAGCAGAAGGATAGGTGATCTTAGCTGTGGTTTGTGACATGCATAGGGGCTTTGCATCCAGACCCCTGCTTCTCTCCATGTCATCTTACTCCTCCAATGCACTTCTTTAAAGATGACCAATCACAATGGACAGAAAAAATGACTTAGGGAATTTAGCCTGTGTCACAGCTGACAGAATTGTAGGAGGCAATTTAAAGCAGAATCTCTCATTTTATTTTAGTTGATCTTAGAAAACTCAAATTTTAGCATAATTTAAGATTAATAGAAACTAGTTTTAAAAATGACTTAAATATTGAGTTGCAAAGATCTACCACAGAGATAATATTATGGGATTTTAAGTCATAAAAACTAAACCATTGGATTAAGATAAACAACTTTTCTGATCTTCAGTTTTCTGCCATAAAATGAGATTTATTCCTTTACTCCATGAAAGTTTGAGGTTAGATGTAAAATTAAGAGTAAAAAGGTGATATATACAATGATTATAAACAATTATGTTCCTAAAGTTTTCACGTTATAATTCCTATGTTATTCTTTCTTGATTATTTGTCATTCAAGCTGCTCAGAATAGCAACAATTATCTTGCTGCAGGTGTTATCCAAGGCAGGCAGCAACATGGCTTTCAATAATTTGAAGTGTATTAATGTTCCTTTCACATGAAGAATTTTAATATCCTGTAAAACCAAGCATGTGTCAGATCAGAAAAGCAGCACTTTCTACCCACCCCCAAAGAGCAGAGCATGCCTGGCAGACTTCCTGAGTCGTTATCCTATTGAAGCCTCCTGGAACCGATGGAAGCCTCCACATCCACCAAAAGACAATTGAGCACATTATCCTCAGAATCTCAACCTGCTGATTCTTGAAGAATCAGATTGTTGGCCTTGTCCGTATCCTGGACCTCAGCCTTGGGAAACATCTGTGCAGACCTCCTTGATGAGGCCCCTCCCAGTCAGCCACAACCTGGGAACTCTAGCATGACTTAGTGTGGCCTTCACACATGAACAGGCAACAGACATGCTGTGTTTCACACAGCTGGGCCCATGACATTGACCTCACCCTCACAGGACCTGTGGACCATGACAAGAGTTTTACAGACAAAGCCTGATGCACACCATGCCCGAAGCTGCCACATGTGAGGGAGCTGGTTCCCATCTGGCAGTGCAGTCTTACAGCTGCTGGCCCGGGGCCACTGTGGTCAGCAGACATCTCCAATGTTGATTACAACTGAATGAATTACATATAACCTCTAGATGTCTATGGTTTTGACTATGGACTCTGCTGTTAACGATTGTTCTCCATCTACTAGGATATGAACAAAGTTAATACATTCCTCATAAACTGATGTAAATGCTCTGTTGCTATGAGTCTCCTCTTTAATATTACCCATTTTCCTTTCTAAAATTAATTATTATCCATTTTTAAAGAGGTTATGCATTTGTAAACTGATGACTTCCTTGGGGGAAGTTCCTATACACTTTTCATAAAGCATAGATGATGTCTCGGTGAATCTACTCAAGCTTTCCCGTTAGTTTGTTATTTGTTCTTTAACTTCAATAGAATTCATGTCAACATGATAGGGGTTATTTTCAAACTGATAGCCTATTATTAGTGGCACTGTTACGGAGTGCAGTCAGTGACTGCTCCTTCACCTCTCCTTGTTTACTCTTCCCACCACGTCCTAATTCGGCTGTGATGTTGAACTCAGATGAGTCCAATTAGTCTTTTTAGCTACAAGCCCAGTTCCTGTTCCTGCCCATCCCAATGAGCGCCAATTAACTCCTTAACTCACAACACTTAGGTATTCGCTCCTGCCCACCTGTGACTCACCTATCAGCTGAGAGGGGACGGTGTTGCATTGTTGTGTAACCACTCCCCTCACAAGCTCCTTTAAAAGGACCATGAGGTAGGGACACTTTCTTTTTCTGATCTGGTGTTTCCATTACTCTGGCCCCTTGACTCTTGGCTGATCCAGGACAGGTAATCCCCTGAGCATGGTCCATGTATACTGCTTTGATTGTACTTGTGGTCTGTTATTTTAGTATGTTCTGTTATCACCAAGCTTGGTTAATAAAGACTGCTTAATAAAACCTTAGACATATCTGGTGTGATCTCGCTCGCACCCTGTAACAGCACCTCTCTATCGTGTTCAGAAATAGTTATAACAAGTAACTATGAGTTAATTTAGGTACAAAAGAGCTTTGAAATATAATTTTTCTTAATTCATATATTGCCTGCAGTTTTTGAAGATCCCTCATGGTAACTGGCTTTGATTCTTCTCTTCTATTCCTATTCTGCTGTTGAAATCTGTACTTTCTTGTGTTTTCATGCTTGTTATCATCCTTTCATTCTTAATATGGGATTTTTAAAGCATTTCTTGTAATATTGATCACATAGTGATGAATTCTTGCAGCTTTTGCTTGTCATTAAACTAATTTCTTGTTCATTTCTTAATGAAAACTTCAGTGAGTATCACAGATTCCTGCCTGGCAATTTTTTATCTCATCACTTTGAATATTTAATTTAACTCTGTCCTGGAATATAAAGCTTCTACTTAGAAATTGTGTCATAGTCTAATGAGAATTTCCTTCTAATTAATGATACTTTTCCCTTGCTCTTTTATTGCTTTATTTTTATAACAGTTGAACTGTACACCTCACAAATCATTTTGAGCTACTATATTAGAGGTTTTTGGAAATTCTTGATTCTGTCGGTCCACCTCCCTCATAAGATTTGGAAAGTTTTCAACAATTTTTTTTTGATTGAAAATTTGTACCTGCCTTTCCTTTTGCTCTTTGCTTTCTGGGACTCCCATAATGCAAGCTTGCTGGCCTAATTATGTTTTGTAAGTCTCAAAAATGTTTGTTTCAATTTTTTAAGTTCTAAGTTATTTTGAAGACCTATCTTTAGTCTCAAAATTCTTTGTCTCTCCCATTCTTCTATTTAGTTTATTAGTTGCATCTTTAATTCACTTTCTTGTTTTCCTTAGCTCCAAGACTTTTTAAAAAATTTATTTATATTTTTTATCTGAAATCTGATATACAGAGAGGAGGAGAGACAGAGAGCAAGATCTTTCATATAATGATTCACTCCCTAAGTGTCCAATCCGAAGCTAGCAGCTAGGAACATCTTCCAGGTCTCCCACACGGGTGCAGGATCCCAAGGTTTGGGCCATCTTCAACTGCTTTCCCAGGCCACAAGCAGGGAGCTAGGTTGGAAGCATGGCTGCCGGGATTAGAACTGGCACCCATATGGAATCCCGGCGCATTCAAGGCAAGGACTTTAGCCACTAGGCCACCACGTCAGGTGCCTAAGATTTCTTTTTTTTAACATTTTATTTTAAAATGGGTTTAAATTTACAAAAGATAATTTGTTAGTAATGTAGTTAATATATTATCTTATAGTCTCATTCCTCTATTAGTAACATCTCATATTAGTTTATTTGCTAAAATTAGTAAGTCAAATTCAACTTCCCCTATGTTTTTAATGTAGACTCCTATGGTCTTTTCTGTCCTTTCCAGCCTTTAATATTCAACATTCTGTTTTTAAATTGGGCATGTTGCAATTTCTCCTTTCCTTTCTTTCTTCCTTTCCTCCTTCCTCCCTTCCTTCCTCTCCACCTCCCTTCCTTGCTCCCTGTCTCTTTCTTCCTTCCTTCTTTCTGGTTTTCCTTACCATTTGCTCTCTCTTTTTCCCTTTCCCTCCGTTTTCTTCCTTCCAGTACTCACATATGAGGGGGAAATGTGGTATTTTTCGTTCTGTGTCTGCCTGAATGCATTCAGTGTGATGTCCTCCAGCACCATCTATTTGGCTGTAAATGATGGGACTGCAGTTTTTTTTTATGACTGAGTGTTATTCTGTTCTGTATATATACTCTGTTCATCTCATGATGGATGCCTTAATTTATTCTGTATTTGAGCTATTGTGAACAAAACTCTGATAAACATACTAGAGCCAATATATTTTTGATATAGTAATTTCATGACGTTTGGATACATATTCAGTGGTATAATTATATATTCTGTTTCTAGCTTTTTAAAAAATATTCATATTGTTTTTCACAGGGGTCAAGTTATTTTATATTCCTATCAACAGTAAAGTTTTTCTTTCTTCCTACCTTCACCAGTATTTGATACCTTCCATCTTTGGATAATTGCCATTCTGACAAGGATGAGGTAGCATCTTTTTAGGATTTTGCATGTAGTTCATGAATGGCTAGAAATATTTAGTATTGTATCATATATTTGGTGTTTTGTGCTTCTGAGAACTGCCTATTAAGACCCTTTGCCAATTTCTTAACTGGATAGGCTATTTTTGCTGTTGTTGAATTATTCTGCATATTGATTTTTTGCATTATATTTTTCAAATATTTTCTTTCTGTGAGAAGTCTTCATTCTGTTGGTTGCTTTTCTGTGTGTACAAGCATCTATATTTGGTATAATCTCATTTGTTTAGTTTCACTCTTTTGCATATTCTTTGGGAGTCTTAAACATGAAAATATTGCCTATGTCAGTGTTTTGTTTCCCTTAGTTCTTTTCCTCCTCCTCCTTGTCCTTCTTGTTTTCCTCCTCCTCTTCCCCCAGCCTCTCCCTCTTCCTCCCTCTTTCCCTCTACCTCTCCTCACTCTACCTTCCCCTTCCTCCTACCCTCCCCCACTCTCTCTTCTCCCTCTCTGCCTCTCCTTCTCCTCCTTCTTCAATACAAACACTGTTATTTCCTGCAAGATCATATGTGATCTGTCACCAGCCAATGCACATAACAGTGGTTACAAACTACCTGCCCAGTTTTGCTGTAGCCCCATATCTCATGCAAACCAACAGGTGCTGTGACCCAGCCCAGGCAGCCTACCAGAGACCCAATCCTCACACATACTAGCTGGTGCCACAGCTCAATTCAGGCAACCTTCAATAACCCCATTTTCTTACATGCCAGCATCTGCTGTGGCCTAGCCCAACCCAACCCATTTCTAATCCAGCTCTCATGCACACCTACAGGTGCTGTGGCTTAACTGAACCCAACCCACATTGAGACCCAGCCCGCATGCATACTAACAGATAATACCACCTTGCCTAGCCTGGCCTGCCCCCCAGTATGAGTTCTTATGTTCACAAACAATAGGTATAGACTATCAAGGACGTGCCCGCAGTTCTTCTGCCAGGCATGAATCCAGCCCCAGATTTTGTGCCTGCCAGGGCAGACTGTAGTTGAACCTGATTTGACTCATATCCAGTCCTGGCTGATGCTGTGGTCTAGCTTGGCTGGCTCACACCTATTCTATTCTGTCTCTTATGCATGCCAGCAGTTATGGGAGCCCAACCCAGCCTGTCCTGCCATCAGAGCATCCCACCTTCAGTCCCAGCTCTAACATTCACCAGTAGAAGCAACAGCCCAGCAAAGCAGTCCCCAGAATTCCCATACTAGGGCCACTCCCAAACCCAGCAGGTGATTAGGTCCAGTCTGAAATGGCCCATCCACAATCTTGGCATTCACCATCACATGCTACAGTTTGATTCAGTCAGGCCTGCGCTCAGTGCCTGCTCTTGCCAGTGAGTTATGCAATCTAACTTGTCCTCCCTAGACCCCATCACCCCTCATGTGAACTGGTAGGTGTTGAGGTCCAACCTGGCATGGCCTGCATGCTGTGCTGGCTCTCACTTATACCAATGTGTGTTGTGTATTGACCCTGTCCAACCTACCCCAAGTCCCAGTTCATAGGTACGCTGATGGGTGCTGCAGTCCAACATGGTCTACCCTGTTTCTAGCCCCAACTCTCACAGTGTCACAGCCTAGCCTGGTCTGTCCCACATGCATCCTGGCTTTCATAACAGCCCTGACTCTCTCACTCATCACTGAGAGCTGCAGTACAGCATGGGAGTCACCAGAGTTCCCCAAGAAAGCTTGTTCTTAGCCTTGGGTCTAGCATATGCTGTGCTGTGCTGACTGGTGCTACAATCAAGCTTTGCCTTGCCCACCCAAAGGGTTCCTCCCTGCCCTAACTCCCAGGAGGGCCAGATAAGTTGCTATTAAAATGAGTTCTTTTTTGTTTTTCCTCTTTCTTTTTTTTCTTTCTTTCTTCCTTTCTTTCTTTCTTTCTTTCTTTCTTTCTTTCTTTCTTTCTTTCTTTCTTTCTTTCTTTCTTTCTTCCTTTCTTTCTTTCTTCCTTTCTCTTTCTTTCAAGTAGGCATCTCAGGGCCAGGATATGGCACTCTAATCTCAGGCTGAGGGGGAAGGCTGCAATGGCCAAGGGAAGGGGTCTAGGAATATATTGGAGTGGGTCAACTGAGGACATGCTTGATAGGAAAGGAATTACTTCTCTGATTTTCCATGAATTGGGCCACTGCACTTTAAGGTAGACAAAGGAGCTGAGATGGAGTAGTTAAGAAGGGGGAAACAGGAGGGCATGTCTGTGTCAGCAGCAGCCAACATGGGAGACCCGGGCTGGGATAAACAGCATTACTTGTTGTCCCCTGGCACATGAAAAAGGTGAGGCGAGGATACATGCCATGCTGGTTGAGCCACAGTACCTGCCCCTGAATGTTGGAACGGTTGGTCTGTCATGTTAGCCTGGGCCACAACATCCAACAGAATTCAAGAGAGTCAGATCTGGGGCCAGATTCTGTAGGAGAATGGTTTACTCACCTTTGTGGAATTCAGCATCTGCTGATTAAGCAGAAAACTGCAGATGGTGATGATCTGAGACAGGCTGGATCATAGAACTCACCTAACAGGATCACTTATATTTTTACTATTAATTTCATAGTTTCAAATCTTACATTTAAGTCTTTGATAAATTTAAGTTGATTTTTGCCTGTGGCAAACGATACTGATTAAATTTCAATTTGCCAGCAATATTTATTAAAAAGGCTAGACTTCCCAATGTTTCTTCAGGATTTCTGATTGATTCATTCTTATCTCTCCTTGTATCTCTTAATGAATTTCTCATTCATATAATGACTTGTCTTCCTAATGTTGTTATTTATCTGTATTCTCTTGTACATTGTTAAATTTCCTTAATATTATTTTAAAATTTTTTTGTGTTGTTTACTTGAAATGCAGAATTACAGAGAGCAATAGTGGATGAGAGAGATTGTCCATCCACTGGTTCACTCTCGAAATGGTTACAATGACCAGAATTTGGCTGGTCTGTAGTCAGGAGCTGGGAGTTTCTTCCTGCATAGGTGCAGGAGCCTAAACACTTGGGCCATCCCATTGGTTTTCCCTGATATATCATCGGGGAATTGGATCAGAAATGGGCAACTAGAACTTGATCTGAAGCCCATGTGGGATGCTGACACCACAGGTGATGATTTACCTGCTACACTACACTTATGGCCCCTGGAATCATTTTTTTTTCCAAATTCCTCATCAAGGAATTCTATAATTTCCATTTTCTTCATGGTCCGTTGCTAGAGTTATTTTCCTCTGCTTTTGTTCTGCACTGTGTCCCTACACTGATTTTTGTGCCACTGATGGATCATTTACTTATACCAATTTTTAGGGTAGCTTTTGTCATAAAATATTTTATGCTGGTGATATGTCCTATGATATTGTTTGGATGCATTGCATTGGCTTTTGTTCTGGATGGATGCTTTAGTGCAGTGTATGTCACTTCTTTCATTGTAATCGACATTAAAGATGTATGTATGTCTGCTGACTGCAGTGGCCTCGGGTCAGCAACTGTAGGACTGCACCGCCAGATGGGAACCAGCTTGTTCACATGTTTAGGGTTCATTGGTAGCCCTGGACATAGTGCACCAGGCTTTGTCTGTAGGACTCCTGTCATTTTCCACGGATCTTGTGAGAATGAGGTCAATGCCATGGGCCCAGCTGTGTGAAATACAGGACTCCTGTAGCAGAGTAGGGTGCCTATTCATGTCTGAAGGCTACCCTGGACCATATCCATGGAGGCACTAGCAGGTAATACTGTGAGGCTTCTAAGGTCTGACATGCTTAAGGGGTTTGCCAAGACTTTCTGACTTTCCAGGACTAAGGCCCAGGATATGGGCAGAACCAAGAATCTGATTCTCAGAACCTCTGTGGACTGCATTTCTCAAAGCTTATTGGTGGATACAGGAGATACTTGTTGGTGGATACAGGAGATACTTGTTGGTTCCAAGAGGCCTTAACAGGACAACCATTCAGGGAGGTCCATTCAGCCATGTCCTGCCACTTGTGGCTGTGTGACAGGGGCTGCCTTTCTGTGGCTTGAATCCATCCTGCAGGCCGCTTGGTTGCTACCTGGGCTTGACATTTGTGAGCTGAGGGGAGATGTACTCTGTTTTACTAATAATACTTGAAAGGCCATCTTTTAAGTGTCTTCACCTCACACTGGAGAAGAAAACTGATAGAGCTGAAATCACTGTGCTGAGGGAAATGTTTAGATTGTCAAGTATTTCTTGATTTCCACGTTTTCACCAGTTTGCTGGGAAGAGTGCATGCTTGCTTCCTAAGGTCCTGTTTCCTCTCATGTAAGCATCAGTGTATGATAATGACAGTGCTGCTTAGCACTGATCTAATGCAACTGAGATAGAACTTGCCAACAACAAAGAAAAAAAATCTTCTGCATAATGGAACTATACCTAAACAAAAAAGTAATTGTCATTTTCCAGGGACCAACCAGGCACCTCTCTCAAACCCTCCCCTTACCACGATTCTTGGATTGGTACATGTATAATTGGAACTAATACACGCTTTATAGCATTTCTGTACATTGTCATGGCAATGCAAAATGAAAGGTTGGCTTTGGCTTGAATAACAGTAGATAATACATAAAATAGTGGCTTATTACAAAAGCATATGGATTATTGTTTGTGTATCTGCTTTATCCCATCAGAAAGGTTTTAATGGTAAGGTACCAAAAGACTGACTGCATTTATGTTCAACAGATACTCCTAGTGGTTCCTTTGAAAACAGAAGAAATTGACAAATGTGCTTTCACCATGAATTGCCGAAGCATCCATCAAAACAAAGGTCAATGCCCAAAATAAGATATACACAGCCATTGTATTGACCCATGTCAATCGATCAACCACATTTAAGAAAAGCACAGATAAGACAGACTCTGTAGGACCAATTAAACAGACTTATTGATTAGACACCACCAGAGAAGTCAGTATAGTCATGATGCAATAATGAGAAATTAACTGATAGCTGACCAGGCTGTATACTGCCCAATTCCAGAGACATCATTCAATTGCAGTTCATTGTGATAGGAACCTCTACAACTTAATGCCTTTTAAAGCAGACAGAGCTGTACTATTTCAGACAGATGCAGCCTTTGGATTCACTCTACTAACTCAGGATATACTTTCAAAGGTTGTAAATTACAATTTAAGTTAATGAATTTCTAGAAGTACAACTTACCCTATTCAAGCCCAGCTTTGTATGCATTAATATGGCATATTTCTGTATTTATACCTTCCAAAGTCTACCACAGGCAAGCCAGATCTTCTCAATATTGGTGCTCTGTAATGCATAACATAAAGCTTGTTCAGGCATGTTCAAAACCCTTGTTCATTACCTTCTTTCCCCCAGGCTAGTGCATTCTAGTCGGAGAACATTCCTACACTGAAGAATGGGTTGTTTAGCCAGTCTCTGAGAACCATTGTAACAAGCACTTAGATTATTGAGTTCATTCTAAAGACTGAAATGCCAGAAGCATGCTATCCTGTGTTTTACACGGTGACTTTTGCAGAGATCCAGACAAATCATTTTTGAAAAAAAATCTACAGTCTTCATCTTCATGTTATTCAATGAAACAATTTAGTTTTTGTTACCCTGAAAATTAATCTTAGCCACACAAGACACACCACACACTAAGACCTACTTTTATAAAACAGAATATTATATAAGAAATTGAATTTTAGGGATCAAGAACAAGGTGGCAAAATATGATGAGGACAGGTTAAAGCAAATGGAGAAGAATTAGTGGAAGAGAAGCAGAGAGGGCACAGTCCTTAGAAATGGGAGTGGACAGGCCTACAGCAGAGGGACACCTGGAGATCCACCAACACTGGGAAGCAACAGAGACCGTGGAGCAGTGCTCAGAGAACAGATACCCCAGCAGTGATTGGAGCTACACCAATGGTCAGTTGGGAAGGGCAGATCACCAGAAATGCAGGAGATGAGTAAAGTCATAGAATTGTGGGTCCTGCTAATATTGTTTTTAATCTGATGATGGGCAGAAGCAAAATGGTAGAGACATTTCAGATGGGTGTGTGAATGGGGTGGATTTCCCAGCACAGACTCTCCAACCAGTACCACTAGGTGCCATTATGAGTTCAATGGCAAAGGCCTTGGGTGATGAGATGGGGGTGGGGGTAGACTTTGTTCAGACAAGGGTGAGCTGCAAATGTACCAACCAAGAGGAAAACTCACTTCCAGCTCGAATTAACACATTGCACTGGTCTCACCAAAAATAATACTGACTTGGTGTCCCATGGGCTATATCCAAAATAAGTTCAAGTTGGCCACAGAGCTAGCTGCCAGCAGGTTTCAGCAAAAAGAAGAAAGAAAAAACATCCATGCGATAGGCACCACTGAAGTTCTGCAACTTAGTTTAAAGTCACAGCTGTTTTCTCCCTAATCCCAAGTACTGCTGCAGCCACGAGTGGGAGAAAGTCTGACCAGACAACGGTACGGCCAGAACACAGGAAGGCAGAAGGGGGAGTGTCACCTGGGGAACCCTGGCTCCAGAGGCCGTAGCAGAAGCCTAGAATAGGAGTGCAGGACTGACACTGGCTGGAAAGAGTGGCACAAGTAACACATACGGAGAGCCAGGCACTGAATGGGATCAGTAATAATGCTGGAAGAAATGGTGAGGGGTGCCAGGGAGGGTGGAAGATAAGTCGGAAAGGGAAATTCCTATACCTACAAAATCATCATGGAAAATAATAACAGGAAAAATATTTTATAAAAGAAATTTAATCACTCTGTACTATACATCATTAATTATCCTTTCTTGTTTTGTTTATTAAAAAGATTTACTTTTATTGGGAACGCAGATTTGTAATAGAGAGAAGTAGAGACAGAGAGAAAGATCTTCCAGCCACTGGTTCATTTGCCAAATGGCTATAACAGCTGTAGCTGAGCTGATCTGAAGCCAGGAGCCCGGAACTCTTCTGAGTCTCCCATTCAGTTGCAGCATACCATTGTGCTGAGCTGTCCTCTAGTGCTTTCCCAGGCCATAAGCAGGGATCTGTATTGGCACAGTCGGAGCACCAGCTGGCATCCATAGGGGAGGCTGAGCTTGGAGGTGGAGGTGGAGGACTAGCCAGTTGGGCCAGTGTGCTGACCCCTAGTTCTCTTTTGTTTTCTATCTCTTAGTTGCAGCTAATGTTATAAAATTATCATTAAGCATATACCTGTGTAAAAGCATATGGGGTTAACATTTTTCTAGCACTCATTAAGTGCTCTAATATCATATGCACAGCACATACTAATACTGTTCAGGTCTTTTTCCCTAAACACTGTTTCTGATTTCTAGTTATGCACTTTACAAATTTTGGGGAGTCTGCATTTTGGCATATCAGGAAAAAGCCACTACACGTGATGCTGACATACTGTTTAGGCATTGAGTCTGTCCCAGCTACTGTACTTTCTGTTAACATCCTGGGTTGGGGAGAGCAAAATATGGCCACTAGAGTTGGGTCTCTGCCATTCACAAGGGAGGATTAGTGAAGCGTCTGTCTCCTGGCTGCTGCTTGGCTCAGCCCTGGCCATTGCAATCATGGAGGAGGTATGTGGATCAGTGAATGGTACATTTCTTTGTAATTCTCTAATCTCTCCCCCTTTATCTGTAACTCTTTCAAATAAATAAGTAAATCTTTTAAAAAATGGCCATTCCTTTGACAGTCACATAAGAATTTCAAAATTGAGAATAGCACAGTTTATTGCTCCATCTATTATGATGTAATTTATATTATATTTATAAATGCACTTTTAAACTGCTCCTAATGTTTCAGTTTTGCAAATAATGGCATGAACATCTTTGGTACAAGTGCCAAGATCTTTTCAGGGATATAGGCCAGAAATAGAACTCATACAAACAAATATTTAAAATTTTTCTGGCTATTAAGAAATTCTTCTCGAAGGAGATCAATCAATTCATATTCTAATAGTTTTTAATTATTATTGCTTTAAGTTCTTGCCAAAGTTTACATTTTTGCCAGATTTTTTTCCTACTTTACTTGATGTAGGACTGTACATTCACTATAAAATCCTTTATTATGAAATCTACAAACATAATTTCTTCTGCTTTGTCACATATCTTAGTTTGTTTGGTGTTGTCTTTGTGGCTCAGAAGGTTTTCTAGTGTAAGACATATTTACATCGTAAGTGCACACTTGCCCTGGTTTCACAATTATTGTCTTTTATGTCTTGAATAATTCTTTATACTTAATAATTATAAGCACACTCTACCAATACTTTGAATCAAAATCTTAACTTTTTAAAAATCAGATCTCTGACCTAGTTGGATTTTCTTAACATAGTGACCTACCTAAGTTGTTTTGCTTCTTGATATTAAACCATTTTTTAAAATGAAATGCCTGAAATGATCTATTAAGCATATAGATCTCACCCTCATGTAGTAAATAAATGTACATTAGTCTACTCTTGGGCTGTTTGGGTCCATTAATTTATTTGTCTGTTGTTGCATCAATACTATTATAAATATTCTTTGATATATGATAAGGCATGTTCTGTTCATTTGAGTTCTTTTTCAGGATCTTTGATTATTCCTGCATGTTTAGTTTTTCATGCAAATGTTAGGTAGCTTGCCAGAACTTCTGAAAGGGCAAAAGGGAATATTGGCTGGTGTTGTATTTACTTAATGTACTGATTTGGGTATTACAACATCTTTAAAATAATAGATCTTTCTCTAAATTAATACAGTACCTTATTTATTTATTTATTTCTATGGCTATTTTGATATATATTGAATTTTTTTGCTAGCTGCATTTTAAAAATAATTTACTTCTGTAAATGGGATTTTCTAAATGCTCCTTTCTCATCCTAATGGAATGCAATTATTGTTGTATGTTGATAGTGTGTCAGAAATGAATTCCGGACTAGCATATGTATTTCCAGTAGCTTGCCAATAAGAAAACAATGATATTATTTATAAAAAATCACATATTTTTCTTCCTTTTCCCTCTAATCACTATGCCTTTTAGTTCTTGTTTTTGACTTTTTGCCCCACAGCAGTACTACTGGATTAGTGGTTTTAACGTACAAATGTATCCCAACCCTCACTCTGTAATGTTTCCAATGTTTTGTCTTTAAGTATAATCTTTTCTGATTATTACTGGTAAATAATTTTAATCAGGCAGAGGAACGTTTATTCTATTCCTTTTTTATTAAGTTTTTGTGTGTTTGCATTTTCATAAAATGTGGGTATTGAATTTTCATTTTCTGATTAGTTCCTTCCTTTAATTGTTACTTATTTCATTCCCGGGTGCATTTTTTCCTAACCTTTTCAATAATAGTGTTAAATTCATTTTAAGCATTCTGTTCAATACCATTTAGCATCTCTCTCTGTTGAATGGATCTATGTTTTGTCTTTCTTTCATGCTTTTATAAGTGGTTCTTCTCAGTCTCACATTCTGGACTTTAAGTCTATCACCCTGTTGTAATTTCCATGGATGGACAGTTAATGCAATATATAAACCCTGTCTTCTGGGAAAGCCAGAATAACTCAATTCTATGATATTTTTTGAAAAGTGGGGCCCCAAGAGGCAGCATGCCCATGGTAGGTTATCTTAGGACCTGAACTTCTGCTTAACAATTTCTGTTCTTTCCCCTGTCCCCAAGGGATTGACACTTGGTTCCAAAAAACAGTTTCTGCTGGAAGCAGGTATTTTTATGTGTGCACACTTGTACATGACTCCCTAAGAAGTTCAGCCATAAAGTAAATTTTACTGCAATAACCCATTTATTTCCCTGAATGTTGACTGGATGCACCTCTGGCTTGTGACACAGTTGGCACTGCTATTACTTTCAGTAATGTTGTTCTTCCTTGGGCTTCTGTCCAAATTCAATATTGCTATTTATTTCTCTAAAATCTGGTCCCACTTATTTTTATTTAGGTATTAACCACAGTGTATGAGAATTTACCTTTTACTGCATGGGTTACTATATAACACATGGACAAACCCACACAAATACATGCACATGGAATCTTCCATGACTAGAGTTTGGTGAATCATGTTAGAATTAATGCTTGCTTATCTTCCTATTTTGAAACCAGAGCACCCCCAGGTAGTTTAAGATATTTGTCCACTGGGAACTCCTCCTAAACATGAACTTGGTGCCTTGAACTATGAAAGAAATTGATTGCGAATGTTGGAAGAGCAGCATCAAATATGATTTGATAAATTATGATTTGATCTAAGAACAGCTCTGGTACTACTCTAAATATACAGAGCAAAGGTTAATCAATTTGAGGCTGAATTATTGTGTTTGGGTCTCAGTGACTCCATTTATTAGCCCTCTGACATTGAATAGATTATGCAGCATTTTTGAAATTCATTTAGGTTGTTGTGAAGGGCCAGATTTTAAAAATGAAAACGGTGTGGTTTATGCTCATTTAAACAGCATGCATGGAAATAATCATGGTTGGCATGACAGCATTTTTTGATTTCTTGTCCACCATACCTGAATCCTAAAATTTTCACATTGTCAAAGCATGTTCTTCCAGCATAAAAGACTGCACTCAATGAAAGTATTTCCAAAAGGATAACAAGACCTAATTCTGAATGCACAAATTATATTGACTGAGAGTTCTATGGATTTTACCATCGATTTTTGAGTCCAGCAGATATGAGCTCTAATCTTCACTTACTTACTTCCTAAATCCTTTATTGAGACAATTTCAGCTCATTGATTGTCCTATGCAACATTTGGATTCCTTGATGCCGTTATTCCTGCAATAATTTCAGCCAACTAAAAGGATTCTTCATCTTATTAAATTTCTACAGTGGAAGGGAAATGCAGCTGATTAAGAATTTTCCAAGAAGATCACTGAAATATTCTGAGAAGAGAGCTTTCCAATTTCGCAACATGTCAATTTGTTATTGATCCTATCATTTGATCTTGCTAAATCTCTAGGTTATCTTTATATATCCTGTCTACAATGAATTTATTAGGCAAAAAAGGCATATCCTAGATTTCTGTTCTGTGTAATCCAATTCTTTATTTCAGGGTTGCTTATGTTACTATTTATTGGAAACCGTAAAATTCAGTCTTAGCTTCTGTTGGAGTCATGAGGCCTTACTAGGATGAGGTTCATATGACGATGTCATGTTCATTAACTACAAAATATTTTCAGAGTAAGAGAATCATCTCTACATAATTACTTACCACTTACTAGCTTTATGGAATTTTTGTTTGCTTGTTTGTCTATTATATTTTGCCAGGAGTGTTTGTATGTTTGCCTGCAAAACATTAGAAATTTGGTTTCAGGAAACAATAATTTAGTCTTAGCAATGAAGCTGCTAGAGTATGCTATAATTTTGAAATAGGGTGAGAAATGACAATCACATTCAGGTTTAGTGACAATATTTGCACCCAGTAATTTCATAGGTCAGCAAACAGTTTTTTTGTTACTCTGGGGCAATGGGGTGAGAGCTGACCACTCTGGAATCCAGAACTGCTTTCCTCAATAAGAGTCAGCATAACAGTGTGTCTTTAGAAACTTCTATACCTTGGCCCATCTCTCCTCTGGGCTATCCTAATACTCCTGCTTCTCTTTAAATTTTCTTATCCAACAGCTAGTCTGATACACTTAAGACGTAGCTGAAGCCTTCTCTTTATTCTGCTGAAAATATTTCATTCTCAGAAAACCTAAACTTCTGTCTCTACAAACACCTACATCACTTCTTCCTAGTTTATTCCTTTGTATTTTCTAACACATGGTCCTTCCCTTACACTCATCTAGTCAAAATGCCACCCCGTTGTTTGTCAGCTTACCCAGCTTCCTCCTCCAGGCCCTTTCCTTGTTTATGCTGCCAGCAATGCTCCTCTCTATTCATGTCTTAATCTGTAATTTCACTCATGGCCTTTCTCAAAGAAGTCTTCTCTGACATTTATCTAAGTTATGACCCTTTGAACTATTACTCTTTCCTCAACTTCCTTATATTATGTAACTATAGGTTTTCTATAAGCATTTAAACTCCATGATTAGCAACAAATCAATTGGTTTAATTGATTCATATCCCAAATTCTATGATAATAGTTTGAATATAGCTGAATAGGTGGCCAGCATTGTATTGTAGCAGATTAAGCTCTCCATATGAGCCTATATGAACTTTAGTTCAAGTTCTGGATGTTCCAGTTCCCTACCAGCTCCCTGCTGTTTCTCCTGGAAAAGTAATGTCAGATGTCCTAACTGTTTGGGCCCACTGACACGTTTATGAGAGATTTCAGAGGGAGTTTTAGGCCTAGCTTCAGCTTCCCCAGCACACACTGTTATGACCATTTACGGAGTGAATCAACAGACAGCAGATTGATTCTCTAACTCTCTCTCTCCCTCTCTCTCTCTCTCTCAATCACTCTCTCTGTAATTGTACCTTCTAAAAAATCTTTAAAATTACCATAGTGAGATTTGAAAGAGAAAGAGATTTGATAGGGACTTAGTTGTCATTGTACTTGATATTCCTTTATTTCTTGTTCATGAATCATGTGATGTCACAGTGTTATATGTGTGGATAATGCAAGGTGTGTCAAGACACCTCAATCCTCAAGGAGCTTACAACTGTATTGAGTTTTCTAGACAATAATCTGATGGCATCGCATAGGCAAGAGAATGCTCTATGAGTTGTGGCAGTTAGGTGATTTAAGTGGGTCTTGAAATATAGATGAAGCTTCACTCAGGGAAAGGAAGAAAGGCTCTGTTTAGCAAAGGATCTGGCAACAGCCCAGGCATGAATCAAAAATGAACCAAAACTAGGAACATTAAAACCAGCATAAAAAGCACTGGATAAATTGCCATGAAAGGGAAAGGATTAGGGACAAGGAGGAGAGGAGAAATGGTATTATATAAATTAAAGAACTATAAAAGAAAATAGCTACTTCTGGGTGGGTCTCAGGACGGGGCGTCTTGCTCGGATCCTGACTCCAGCCACCCTGTGTACCTAATAAGCTGTCCCCGGGTCTGCCTGGGTTGGGGGCTGCTCCCTTCGAGGAGAATACACTGAGGGGGGAAGTCTCTGTGACTGGGTAGGGCTGAGGCTCACCCACCACCCTCATGGGGTGGTGAATGAAATTGGGGAGGGGAACAACCTTGGGCCTTTGAGTTCAAACTTCCAGCTGCCTCCTGGCTGTTGGTGGGCCTCAGGACGGGGTGTCTCATGCCTGGATCCTGACTCCAGTCACCATGTGCACGTGGTGAGCTGTTCCAGGGGGCCAGTGTGCCATTTGGTGCCAGGCTCTGCCTGCTGGCCACCTGGCTGGGGAGCTCTGGGGTTTTGGTTCTTTGAATCGCTGCTTAGGTAGATCCAGGTTGAACCCACTGTGCTTCTGGGATGTGAGTCAATCCTAAAGATTCCCAATGACAGTAACTCTTCCTTTGAAGAACTTGTAATCACTGAACAATGCTGAGCACTGAACACCAGTTCATGCAAAAGCTAAGGATCGGGGCTTGTCCAACAGGATATCCTATTACCTGACATGATGATGGATCAGCAGATGGGTCACATTAGGCAGGACCATGACATTAGCTAGTACTCGAGAACCATATCCAGGGGTAGATTCTGTGGGCAATGTGTGAGCCACACCCTGCGGAATTTTTAGCGCCACTGGTTAGCTCAAGAGTTGGGGTAGTCATGGACTAAGCTAGATGTGACCAAGGAGCCTGCTATCAATCACAGGTAAAGGAACCCACAACAGTCTGGGCTGGTCAAAGCAGCAGCACCCAAATGTGCATCCTGAATAGGATGTGGGGTGGGCCAGGCTGCAATACTCACCAGCTCATACAAGGCCAAATGGAAGGCCAGACTACTACAGGCACTGGCCTAAAACCCATTGGCATGTAGGAGAACTGGATCTGGGAGGGGATCAAGTGGAGGAACTTGGGAAACTGTCCTGGCGAGTCATAGCTCCCACTGGTGAACATGTGGTCCAGACCTGGGGGTTGGACAAGCTGGGAAAAGTAGCTCCAACAGTTGGCTAATGTGTCAATTGGTAATGGAATGGGATGTACTGGGCAGGACTGAGCAAACCTTAGCCTACAAGCAAAACTAGAAACCAGGATGGAGCACAGGTCATGCCGAGCTAGGCTCTTGCATCTACTGGTCTGTGTGAGTCAAAAACGCTAAGCCACAGTGTCTAAGGCAGAGGCCAGGACAAGTGAGGGGCTGAGGCAAGCTGAGTCAGAGCAACCACCAGCATGCACGTGATCTATGGCTGGGAACAGGCCCGGTTGGGGAGCCAAGGGGACACCCTAACTGGATTGAGGTTCCCACCAAGAGGCACGTGGAATGGAATGGGGGCTGCATTCTAACCAGGAAACAGTTGTAGTCTCCCTTGGCACAAGTATGGATGGGGATTGAATGCACCGAGCCAGGCCAGACCCCAATACTGTCTTGTGTCCTGGAGGACCAGGGTAGATGTGGGATGGAATAGGCTAGGTCTCAACCCCTACTGAGCCAATGTGAGCCATATGTGGTTATGGACGAGCCATGGCTGGGTTGAAACATCCAACAGCAAGAACCAGAATGGGTTGAAGGGCAGTCAGGAAAACCACTGTTCCTGCTATGACAGGAGGTGAACTGAGTAGGGCTGGCTCATGGACCCCCTGGTATGCTCAAAATCTGGCATTGGGAGAGGTCCTGATAGAAGAGCCTGGGCAACTCCTCTGGTAGGACACAGACCCTGCAGGTAAGCACCAAAAGCATGATAGGAAACAGCCTAGAATAGGCCATGGAAAGTTACCCACTGGCATACATTTGGCAGGGGTCAGGGGATGACCAGGGTGAATCAGTTCACGTCATTCACTGGCAAATCCAAGCACTAGAACAGCATGGGTCAGGCCAGGTTCGGTCACGACAAAAACCAGTGCATATATGGAATGCCAAGGTGAGGTTGCCTGTACCGGATGTGACTGCAGCACCCAACCAGCATGCATGAGAACCAGGAAGGGATGGGGCAGAGCCGGCAGGGGAATTAAGTGGGTGGTCCCCTCGCCGGACAGCTACTCCCACTGGAGAGCCTGGGCTGGGATGGGGACAGACCAGACTAATCAGGGCTACAACACCTGTGCGCCTCATGTGGACTAGATTAGGGAAAAGCCAGGCTGGGCTAGCTATTCCTATTGGTGCAAGCATAAATTAGAGTGGGTGAGGGTTGTTAGGGCTTAGCCACAGCATCAGCTGGCAGAAGCTGGCACTGGGTGCTAATTCTGTCAAGTCAAACCACAGAACCACCCGAAGAGTGCATAATCTGGGAGTGGGAGAGACCTGGGACAGAAATAGTGGGCTCTTCCCTCTTGGGTTACTACTCCTGCGGGAGGGCATGAAAACGAGGCCGGGTCCTGGAGTGACTAGACAGAGAGGCACTCAACAACATCGGTGAGGGCTGGATAGTTGAGTTGGTTAGATGGAACTAAGCTTCAATAACCATTGACATGTATGAGAGCCAAAAGGGGTGTGGGACAGACTGGACTAGTCTGCTACTCATACTGGCAAACCAGGGTAGGGGGCGGGCCTGGTGGGGATTATTATGGGTCACTCTGACTAGGTGGCAGCTCCCACTGGTTTATGTGAGGGCCGAGTATGTGCTGGGCAGAACCAGGCTGGACTGCAACACCCATTGGTTCCAGTGGAAGTCGGGTCTGAAAACAGAACCAACCCAGCAATTGCAACCACCAGCTGATCAGGGTGATGGACTGTGCCGGGCCCTGTGCTTGCTATTACACACAAGAATCTGGTCTGGGAATACCTCAGTTTCTTTGGGGATCTCCCCATTCGAAATGCTGGACTCAGAACCCTAGCCCAGAAAAGACAGAAGACAGAACAATTCAATCAACCACCTCAGCCATATGTTGGCAGGGAAATACTGGGCAAATGGAGACTCTATGATGGACTATGTCAGTCAGTGTATTCTTCAACGACCTCATAGTGCTTGGAGTGGCAAGATGGGCAGCGATTCATAACTGGTGAACTATCAAAACCACTTGAGCAAGGATCTCAGGGCATGCCCCACATCCGGGACATGGAGTTGGTGGGAAACTGGATGGGGTTTCTCCCTCAATATCCCCCTTTACTTCAGATACATGAAGGAAACGATATGGAAATAATAGTCTTACCCACTTCCCTATAGCCCTTGAACCTTTTCACCGTAATTAACTATGTAAAGATTGTCAAAAATATAATTTTAAAAAGTAGAAAGAAAGAGAAAGAAAATAGCTTCTTCTTCATGGCCATTAATGTGGAAAAGTGCTCAAATCAATATACACTGTACCAATCTTCCATGAAAGAAAAAATAAACAAAAATTCCCATCCTGACATTTGACTCTCTGAACATCATGATTCAATGGCAGAATAGTCATCTGAGAAGAAAAAATTTCTAGATTCTCTATATGTCCTGTCATTTGGCACAGCGACTATCCAATGGTTATTCCAAGAATGTGCTTAATAAGACTTTTTGATAATACCATTGAAGAACAGGTGTCATGTCTTTTCCACCCAGTTAGTCCATGAGCCAGTAGCTATCTAAATGCTGTAATCAGGAAGAAAGGCATGGGTTGAAGAGAAACCTGCACTTTGGAGAATCAAAAGTTAACTACTTTTTGTATCGTTACAACATTCTATCATATGCATGTGTGCACATATTCACAAACACAATGACATATTGCTTTGATTTAGTATTAGAATTGGAAGTTTGCACTGTATAAATCCTAGCTCAGAAGAAACCCTTTATAATAAGTAGAAAAAAAAAACAAATGTTACACAACAAACCATTTAAATGACAAGGAATTATTTCTATGGAAGAGTTATATGAAAGAAGTTTCTAGTTCATAAATCCTGTATTGACAATCCTAACATCTTACAGAAGAAAATTTGAAGATGCTAAGGCATGCTGTATTCTCTTCTAGGCTACCTAGATTTGATATAAATACCTCCACAAATAAGAAACTGCAACCAAAATTTATTAGTCAAAATATTATGCTACAAAATATACTGAAGAGAAAATACTGATTAAGATCCAGTAGTAATTAACAAAAACACTGTGTATGTTGCATCTTTCAGAGGTGAGACAACATGTAGTTCTTATATATACTATTGTAATAGTACATAACGCAGAATCTGAAAGTAAGCTCTCGAATGCACAAATTAATTTATCATAATTTAACAAACAAAGAGCAAAATATGGTTGCTTTTGACTCCTTTTAAAATTCTAAACATGAGAACAAGACAAACTTATAAGTTACATTGAGAAGCTTACTCATTGATGAATCACCCTATGTAAAAAGTATTTAAGAAGTTTTCATAGAACACATTAAACAGGAAAAGATATATGTAGAAATTTCACAAAAATGAAAAATGAGAGTAGGATGATGAAATAAATGGTAGACAGTAGGGTGGGCGTAATGTGTGTGTCATGGTAGTGTGAACACTTGCTGAAGATATAAATGGAATTTTGAGTGTCCAACAAGACAAGCTCAAGAAAAACATATACACACTCAATCTCACACAGAATCCTCTTGCACCATCATATAAAATATAGCAGATTTCTATCTAAATTCTGCCCCAATTAATTGGGCAAATGTTATTATATATTTATTTTCTAGAAAACTCCATATAAAATGTATTATAGAATCTATTATGTTATTTTCTTTCAAAGCACAATAATGAAATAAATTCCAATGCTTTCATATTGGTCCCTGTTTGGTCTTCAAAATGAAAAGTGAATGAATTTTTAAATAAGTTTACATTTACTTTTTTTTTTTAAAGATTTATTTTTATTATTTTCTTATTGGAAAGGCAGATGTACAGAGAGGAGAGACAGAGAGGAAGATCTTCCATCCGATGATCCCGCCCCAAGTGAGCACAACGGTCATAACTATGCGATCAAGCCAGGAGCCTCTTCGGGTCTCCCATGCGTGCCAGGTTCCGCAAAGCTTTGCGTCCTCGACGGCTTTCCAGGCCACAGCAAGGAGCTGGAAGGGAAGCGGGGCTGCTGGGATTAGAACCGGCGCCCATATGGGATCCTGGGCGTGCAAGGCGAGGACCTTTAACCACTTGCGCCACCGCGCCGGGCCCTACATTTACTTTTTAAAATAGTTTTCAAGGTTTATGATGGAGAGAAATGTATGGGGAGCAGTTTAGGTGGCTATATACTTGCTTAAATCTAAAATTCAAGCAATAATTAGCATAATGGTAAATTGCCTTGGACATATGTATCCATATTCTATACTGAACAACTCATGCAGTGGTTTCAGAAAGGTTGATATGATGAGAACTTAAAATGTTATTGAAGATCTGTGGATTGAAATTTGTTACACTGCAGGTTAGACTTGAGAACGCATATGTTGGAAGCTCACAGGGAGGCTGAGGGCAAGAGGATTGAGTCACCCAAGCCTGGCAAAGGGAATGAAGACATGTCAGGGAGGTGAGAGACAACATGGAGAATCTTGCTGAAGAGAAAATTGCAGAGAGCTGGCTCAGGATTCAAGAAACTCATCTTCTGAAGTCAGGCAAGGGATTATGGTGGACAAATAGGAAATGGGCCGTGGGTGTTTATTTGATCTGCAGAAAGCCTGGATTCATGTGTTTTGCCTGGATTCATATTTCTGTGTTCTGAAGGGCAGTAAACAGATGATTAAGGCCAATTATAAAATGTTTGGTTACAAAGGAACAAATAGTAAATTCTTACTGAAATCTTGTTGTCCTCCATTATTCTCCTCTCTTTTTTGAAATTTAGATTTATTGTGTTCCCTTGCATGTCATTTAAATTTGTCCTTGAATTTGAAACAACGGTTCTACAACATATTTTAAATAAAGCTTTTAATGTTTCTTGGAATTATTACTTTTTGTTATTTTAATTTTGATTCTGAGATAACATTTATTGCTCAAGTTGTAAGGAAGCTTTTGTGGTTTAACTGGACTAATGCACAAATACTCCATGAGAAACAGTGCTATTTTTGCTATGTACCTTGCTTTCTATTTATTTATTTAATCTTACTTAGTTGATTAGGGTAAAAAGGGAACAAAGGAAAGTGGGCAATACATTTGTTTCCACACTAATATCATCAGTTTCCCCCCCTGTATCTGGGGTCAGGGGAGAAATAAAGGAAGAAGCCCCACCCAGCCTCCCACACATCCCAGGTCCCCGGTGTGAGGCACGCTCTGAGTGCCCGGCTCAAGCAGTTCAACAGGTCTGAACTGCTGTCAATCTCGCCTTTCCAATCGCGATGAAACCTATTCAGAATCCACTGGCTGACATAGTCTCTTCATGGTTGAGGTTCTGAGATCAGCAGTCCAGTTGGAGGGCTCTCCAAAGAAACTTCATCTAAGATGATCCTAAACCTGATTCTTGTGTGAGTTTGCCTGTACAGGGTCTGGTACAGTCTGTCATCCCAATCAGCTTATGCATATGCTGGTAATTGCTATTGCTGGGTCAGTTCTGTTTCCAGCTCAGTCTTCCACGTGAACCAATGGGTGTTGTAGTCCAGCTCAATCCTACCCACTTCATACTCGGTCCTCACGCAAACCAGTGAGAGCTGCAGCCTAGTTTGGGTGAACTCCCCATAACTCGCGACCAGGCCTGCCTCCCTACCCTGTTCCCATGCATGCAGTACCCGCAGACTTGTTCTGTCTGTCCACATCCCATTAGCTCTGGTACTTTTCATGGCATTGAAGCCTAGGTTCACCAACCAACTTACTATCCAGCCACACACATACTGGCAGGTGCCTTTCTGTCTAGCTACCTCTGCCTCTGTCCTGGTTTTCGTGCTCTCCAGTGGGAGTGGTAACCCATGATGGAGGTGCCCACTTAGACCTTGCTTTCATTTGATAATTTCTTAAACAGTGTCAGATACCACACCAACCGTATTTTACGGATTATTCCTAGTTTTACCTCCACAATGAAACCTTCTGTGAGTTGGTTGATATTCTTTAAGATTTGTTATTTTTATTTGAAGGAATTTGCAGGGAGAGAAGGAACAGTAGAGAGGCCTTCCATCCATGGGCACATTCTACAAATTATTGCAACAGCCAGATCTGAGAGAATGATAAGCCAAGAATTAGGAGTTTCTTCCAGGTTTCCCATATAAATGGAGGGCCATAAAGACTTTGAGCCATCCTCTGCTGCTTTCCCCAGCCATAAGCAGGGAGCTGCATTGGAAGTGGAGCAACCAGAATTAGAACTGGAGCCCATATGGGTTACTGGTGCTGCTGTCAGAGGATTATATGCCACCACACCAGTCCAGGTATCCACTTCAAATGGGAAATTGAATAGTTTGTTTATTTATTTTAATTTTAACTTTATTATTATTATTTAATTTTATGGTACAATTGCATAGGGTCTGGGATTTCCCCACCCCTCCCCAAATTCTCACCCCCCCCAACTGATTTTCCCCATGTTATTATAACAGTAAAGTCCTGCATAAGCACTCATATGTCCATCAGTCTGTTGTTTTAAGTGTGTCCTGACATTGCTGGTACAGACAATGCCACATAGTGCAGCATCCTGTTGTCAAGATATATCCCAAAGTTTCATTTGGTGTCCAATGTTGATTTGGAAGTAGAGATGCATACTACATTGTACCTTCACATCTGTGTATGATAGTCTCCATTATGCTGTCACTGTACTTTTCTTCAAACAAGAAGCCATGAAACAAATTCAACAAGAGGAATAAAGTTAAAAGAAAAAATTTGCAGTACCACATGATTAAACAATCTGCTACTGAATAGCTAATGCACTGGTAAAAAATGAAAAACACCAAAGCTTCTTGGGTAAAATGATGCAACTGTATGATCAATGAGTCAATTAAGAATTTGAGAAGAGAAAAAAAAACTATTTAACTTTCTCAAATTAAGTCATACCCAAGATAAGCCTTAATAATGTAGTTTGTGACTTACGTTCTTAACCAACAAGTGAGAGTATTTTTTAAAATACCTTATTTCAACCTGTCTTTAGTAAGCAAATACACATCATTGGAAATAAAAGCTGCCGACAACGCATTTATATAATGAAGACTTAGCAGCTTTGAATCAAGAGTTGATAGATAGTCCTCTTATGATCCTGGTCATGCGAATTTAATCAAGTTAGATCATCTCTTTGTCTCTCAAGTAAACAATATAGGGGATGAGGCTAAAAGACATTTGAACTAAGCAGATTCTCAATCTATGTTTTCTAAATACATTCCTGTTGTCACATGATGTACTCTGCTCGGAGTGATGAATATGATGCTAATCTGAGGTTATGTAGGACAGACTGACATGATCCTGTATAATGGCTAAAAAAAAATATCCCACTGGTTGCAAGTAGAAGCTAGTAAAGATAATGTGAATCATGAAATACAAATGTATTTCCTCTACTGGGTATCTTAGTCGAAGTCTTCACTTGGAATTCTATGGACTAAAGATTAATTAAATTTTATTACTTACTTACTTACTTACTGATTTTACTTGAGGGACACAGAGATATCCTCCATTCATTGGTTCAATGCCCACAGCAGCTGGGCTGGGCCAGACCAAATTCAGGAGCCAGAAACTCAATATGGATCTCCCGCAGCAGAGCCAAGGACCTAATTACTTGACTTATCCATTGCTGTCATCCAGGGTGCACTTTGAAAAGGAAGATAAGGTGAGGAGAGGAGCGGGGACTCTAGTTTTAGCTCTCTGGTATAGGATTCACATACTCCAAGCAGCACCTTCTTCTATACCAGATAGTTGCTCCCATATGCGTTATTTTTAAAAACAACCTATTTAAGGAAAAGACTACTCCATTCAAAACAAAGACATGTTATTGCTAAGTTCCTGAGCACACCAAAAAATGTGGGTGAACTTCATTTGATCAGTACATGTCCATTACAAAACAGAAGCTGATTGCCAAGTGAATCATAGCAGGTTGTCACTCAGTGAGCTAACCAGTCAGTAGAGTACTTGTTACTTCTAGGTGACAGCCACATCTCATTCCTAGTCCCCCCAGGGATTCATTCTTCTGTTTGTACTATTGTCTCTAACCACACTGGCCACCAGCTTGCTTTTCTTTCAAGCAGTAATGAGTGTGGGTAGGGGAGTTAATTTACATGTAGGATAGTTTTTTTCCTTTTCATTATGTTGCTGTGTGAATGATATATGTAATTGGACAGAAATTCAAACTGTGGCATTTCAGTCTTAAAGAAATGTCATTTCAACATTTTGAAAAGTAGCGATATCAGGGACAGCTATCACATGTCTAGAGGGATCATTTTAACATGCCATTTGGCAGATCATCTTTCCACATCTTTTGTAACAGCTCTTTTAATGTGGTTTACAAAGAAGCAGTGTTCAAAACTAATCCATAAAAATCATCATGTTCTGGTGAGAAAATACTTATTTTTCTACTAAGCAATATTTCACAGGTATACTTACCCTGTATAAATTTGAAAAACATAGCACAGGTGAGGACACTGAGGCAAAGAGGGGTTAAAAGAATGAGGTCACACATTGAATCATTGAAAAAGGCAAAAAATAGAAATGGGGTTTTCTGAGTCATAGCCCAGTGTTCCAGCCAATGGCAGACTCACTGCTGATGTACAAGCTCGCATTAGCTCACAAAATAACCACAGGCATATTTCCCCTGAATCCAGGCTATGCACTCAGTGATGCCCTGATGCATGTGCAAATTAATTTTTGGCAGCAGGAGGCCATGGTACATTTCAACTACAGTGTCCAAGTGATTAAACCAACAGAGGCTCGTCATTTTTTTTTCCAGGTGACAGAGCCAAAGTTCTAGGTCAAACCTTAATGGTTTGTTGGGTTTAGGGTAACTTAAGAAGAAGTCACTAAAATATTTCATTTTCTATGTCACTTTTTAAAATTTGTTTTCCTTCCAGAACCTTTTCTTCTGCATGTAGTCCGGGCTTAGATGTAAGCTCTAAGTCTGTGCAGGAAATAATTGTTTGCCTGTTTAGAATTAATTGAATACAATGCCATTTCTTCATGGGGAACAACAGTAAAAATTTTTTAAAGTTTATCTTTGTCTACTAGAATGGCAGAGCAATGGTGCAATAAGGAAGTGGAGGGATGGAGACCGAGACAGACAGACAGAGAGAGAGAGAAAATCAAACATTTATATGATGGCTTCTCCTCACAGGCCCACAACATCTGAGACTGCACTAGGCTGAAGCCAGGAATCAAAAACTCCATCAGGTCTCCTAAGTGCGTATAGGAACCAAGGACTTCAACTGCTTTCTGCTGCCTCTAAGGATGCACACTCACAGAAAGCTGTACTGCAAATTAAAGCAGAGCTATAGCCTCGGCCCTAAGACATCCTAAAGCAGCTGCATCACAACATCTGACCAAGAACTGCAACAATTCAATAAAAAGTGCTTATATGGTACTCAAGGCAAAGAGTATGGCACATTCTTCAAATAAAAGAGTTTGTAAAATTAAGATTACATTTAAAATTGTAAAAAGTATGCAAGTCCAGTATCTGTGTGGTAAACTCTGAAATCCTTAATGTTTTATTATAAGGATTGCTTTATACTTATTTCTGTAACATATCCGTAGAACTAGGTAGCCTAATAAGCATTAATCACCCTGAATTAAAAATTGTAATTATTGTCATGATGAGCCAAAGCATATATTGAGCAAACCCTGTTTTTGGGCCCTGGAGCTCAATAGAACACTGAATACTATGTGTATCCCCACTTATATTAGGTTTTAGTAATAACAACTCAGTAACTAAATTATTCACTATTTAGGCAACATTTAGAGGGTTTTTATTCAGTGATAGGAATAGGAGAAACAGATGTAGAATACACATGCTCTGCCCCCAGACTTCAGACAGTCAGCACCAAGTGAACAGACATTGAAACTTCATATACTAAGAGCTCTATGCAAGAGTGGCTCGGGGCTAGGTAACATAGCCTAATAACTAAATTGTTGCCTTGCATGCACCAAGATCCCATGTGGGTGTCGGTTCCTGTTCTGGCTACTCTGCTTCCCATCCAGCTCCCAGCTTTTGGCCTGGGGAAGCAGTGTATCTGCTATTCAAAGAAAAATAAATAAAATGTAACAACAATGAAAAAGAGTAGATCTTCTTTATGGGATTTTTGACAAGAGAAAGCTGACCACCATGAGGCTTGGCAGAACTTAGACATGGATTGTGAGGAAAGAAAGTAACACTCGAGTTTGCTGTGAGTGAAGAAATAGGAATTGTCTAGGCTGAGACAGGGGGAATATTTTTTTTTAACAGCTAAATGGCGACTACACATAACAGAGAGTTAGGTATTGGGCAGAGAGGGTTTAATGTGGACTGGTTAGAGGATGTCCAAGTCTGTAAGGGTGTGGCTTTCACCACTTAATCGCTGGGATGTACACTCTGCTATTTCTGTGACACAGGCACCTTTGTAATGAGCTGTAAGTTGAAAATTGATGAGAGGCAGGACAGAATTAGAGACAGCTCATTATTTTACTAAGACAACAAGGAAAAAGAAAAGAAGCTATAAATCATTTCATAAAATTAACATACGTAGCTTTTAGGAAAGCTTCAGTTTCACAGGAAGATTTGATGGGTAGTCCAGGATACCCACATATTTCCTGACACATGCAGAAAGTCCTCCCTTTATTCACATATCCATCAAAATGGCACATTTGCTAAAATTGATGGGCCAACACTGGCATTATTAATTATAGCCATTATTTACAGTGAATTCCCTCTTGTTCTACATTCTACTGGTTTCTGCAAATGAATGCAGGCATGTATTCCCCTTGCAGTGTCACGCAGACATGTTGCCCACTACCAGAATCATCTGCACTCCACCTCTTTATTCTGTCTTCCTAACCTCTGACAACCACTGAATTTTCACTCTCACTGTAGTTTCATTTTTTTCTGGAATGTCATAGGGAATGATACTTGGAATCACAGTGTGTGTAGCCTCTTCAGGTTGGTTTATTTCATTTATTTTTAGCATTGAATGGGGCACATTCATTGCATTATTGATGTATACTAGTATTTTTTATTTAATTTTGTTTCCCAAGTCCAAAAAGGTTAGAGAGTGCTTCTAGTGAAACAGGAGGAAAGGCATCTGATGGCAGTGGGGGGAGGGATGCAGCCTGAGGATGCTGATACTGCCTACACACTGCTGTGAGTGCTGAAAGAACTCCTTCCTGCTAAGACAAAACCACAGCCCTGCCACAGTGCTGGCGTGTCATGAACCAAGGCACTGCAGGTGTTTTTGTAACTTCATAATTAGAGCAATGAGGGATGAAGCCAAAGCACTAAGGGATTAAAGGCAGTCTGCTTTGTTCATCCATAACTCTTTGGAAAGATTTGACTTTGGGGTGCCACAGGTAAAATGTACCTGGGATGTCGGAATTTCCTGTCACAGTTCCTTGTTCTGAGCTCTGACTCCATCTCTGATCCCAGCTTCTGTTTAATGTGTGTGTTCTGTCCATTGCCACCCACATGGGAGACCCAGAGGAAATTCCAGGCTCCGAGTTTTGGTCTGAACCATTTTGATAAGTGGGTACACGATTAAATTGATTTATTTTCTCCTCTTCTCTCTCCTTTTATTATTCCTCCTCTTTCTCTCTCTCTTCCTCTCCCTATGCCTCTCTCACCTTTTCAAATGTAAAAATATATTTTTAAGGCCCTGCATGATAGGACTCTGCACCTGTGTGGGAGACCCGGAAGAGCTCCTGGCTCCTGGTTTTGGATTGGCTCAGCTCTGGCTGTGCGGCCACTTGGGGAGTGAAGCATCGACGGCAGATCTTCCTCTCTGTCTCTCCTCTCTGTATATCTGCCTTTCCAATGAAAAATAAATAAATCTGTAATATATATATATTTAATTTTATTGTTAAATTTCTCAAACATTAATTACAGCAGATATCTAATAAACTTATGTATCCATGTTTTGTTAATTACACATAATCCTGTTCACTTATATCTCTGCATTTTATTTTCTGCATCTTTTTATAAGTTCAAGGAATTATTTTCCCATACATGTTTTTATATTTATATAAAACAGATATTTTTAAGCTGCAAATATATTTCCCTTATTGGTAACAAAATTTTGTTCTTTTGATTAAGTTCTCAGTATTAAATTTCTCTAATTTAAAAACAATTTAGATAGAATTTATTAAAATAAGGACCTAAATATATTCTACCAGTTATACTTAATCTTTCTTTTACAATTACAATGGCAATTTTTTAGATAAAATTTACATAATAAACCTTACCCTTTTATATTACATAGTTCAATGACTTTATAAATGAGTGAGGGGAATGACAAATATGTTAAAATTCAAGAACAAAAAATTTGTTTATTGTTTTTTGATACAATTTAGTTGGCAGTGGGCCCTCCCTTCCCCCTCCCCCAAATTTCCTCCCCTCCACTCTGTTCTCCCTTCTAGGTTCATAATGTGTGTACGTTGTGAATGTTCCCAAGTCCATCATGCTTCCTCTGGAGTTTCTCCGAGCCTTGTAGGAGAATAACTTTTCATTGTAAGTTCATTCTTGTATGCTGGGGCCCTAATGTAGGTACAGTGAGGATTAGGTCTTCATTGTTTATGGGCTGTACCAATAACAGTTATTTGTGGACAATGACACTCACAGGTGGTTATAAACAATCTACCTCTTGTGGATGGCTAATTAATGAATTATACCACAAGTTCTTGTTACATTAGGTACAAGTAAGTATGAAGTGACACTGATTAACACAGAGTAAGATTCACATATGATATCTCTAGATTTGACATCATATTATTGTTATATTATAGTAGACCAAACATATATCAAGTCAAATATTAGGGTTGGTGTTGTGACATAATGGGTTAAGCCTCTGTCTGTGGTAGAAGCATTTTACTTGAGCACTGGTTTGAGTCCCAGCTGCTCCATTTCCAATTTAGCTCCTTAATAATGCACCTGGTCCCTGCACACACATGAGAGACCTGAGTGAAACAAGAAAGGCAACTTGTACACCATGCAAAAGTCTAGAAGAAATGAGAGTAGTAGACGACAGTTGTCACTTTTACGAAGATTTCTCTGTTGGCAATGTGAACACAGGGCTGGAGGAAGGCTGCGTAGTGGAATCTGATCATTAATCACTGCCAGAATCCAAGGAGCCTGAATGTGAAGGGTGGCAGAGAGAAGGACAGCTAAGGACTGAAGATGGACAATGGGCAAATTTTAGTGGATGGACAAAGGGAGTAACAAGATGGGAAAGCTATTAATTTATGATGACTCCAACTTTCTGACTGTGGAGTCTGCTGAGTATGGTGACATTGGAATCAGATCTGTGATTCTGACTCCTTTTTGATAAGAAACATGATGACAACCTATTTACCTCTGTAGGATTTAACTTCCCGTCTTAAATGAAGGCAAGATGCATACACTTTGCCTGGTGCCTATGATGCTGGTCACCATGTGTGCACTTCAGATCAGAGTGCCAGGATTTAATCTCTGATTCCATCTGCTTGCTAATGCACACCCTGGATGATAATAGCAGTGTCTCAAGTAATTGGGTTCCTGACACCATGTGGGAGAACTGGATTGAGTTCCTGGCTCATGGTTTCCTTTCCCCATTCCATTGCAGACATTTGAGGAGTGGACTAGTGGACAGGAGATCTCTGTGTCTTTCTCTGCCTCTCTGCCTTTATTTTTATTCTGAAATAAAAATAAAATAAAATGGAACTAGGATATCTTACAAAATGGTTATGAGAATTCTATGGCACTGATGTTTGTTGTCCAAGAGTTAAAACATAGGAAGTACTCAGTATTATTTACTAGTATTCTCCAGTCTTGAAGTCCCTGATTTAATATGAATATCTGAATGGATAAAAACACAAAAATCTGAGTTAATTAGTTGTGGGGCCCATAAAGTAAAATATCAGCATTTTCATGAAGGGAAAAGTTGGGTTTCTGAAAGTTGGCTAAATGATTCTGAACCCTTCTGTGAATAACACATCAACAGATGTTTAGCTGGAACAATCATTCACATTGTACTTTTGCTTAGGTGTCCTTATTCATTTTGTTACATAACATCCTTAAGAAATCATTTTTATATTACATTAATGTTACATATGAAGAAATTTCAGTGAAATTGAGACTAAATACCAATAAAGATTATTACAGGCTTTGAAAACTTATGGTCTTTGAATTTCATCCTCACAATATCAATAGCTATTGTCATCTTCCAGGTACTATTTTAAGTATTGTAATTCTCATCCCATTATTAACCCTATTTTAAAGTTAAGACACCGGAAATTTTAAAGTATATTTTTTAAGATCATGTACTGATGAGTAATGAGGTCAAGATTTTAACCCAAGGAGTCTTTTAACCACATTATTATAATTCCATTAATTTCTGAAACACAGCAGTATATCCTAAAAGTTTATGTTAGAGGTGAAGAATTCAAAGCAGAATTTTTGTATTAAATTGCATATTTCATTCCTGAAGCAAAATTATTCTGACCATAAGAACCTAAACACAGCATCCATAACAACAGCAGGAAAATATGAAGTTTCAAGGTAAAATTAGATTATTAAGAAACCAGAGTCATTCCTTCCATATAAACATGTATCTACCCTCACTAAGTAGCTCGGTCTGCTGTTGTTTCGTCTGTCTGTGATCTTGATATTAGTTATTAATTAGATTAGCAATTCTACTGATATTTATGCTACCTTCAAATCTGATAAGTCTGCATTGACTTCTATATGCAAATACTTGATGAAACCAATGCTCATTGAAAAACCAGCGATCTGCTTCTTCCAGCTTCGTATCAAACCTCAGTCAATATTCTTTGGCAAATATGTTTTAAGGAAACAAAATAACAAATGCCTTGGACAAAGAGTTCAGACTATGATGAAGATTTTAGATTGTAATTTATGCAAGCTTGTATGGGCCTCCGGCTTATGATACACTGAAACTTGGTTTTGTTTAAAGGTAGACTGGATGTAATCCCAATAATAATTTATATTATCATTGCTATGTAATTTTTACTGTTAACTTTATTTTTAACTGATACCTAACACTTGTAAGTATCTGTGAGATGGTATATGATGTATTGATGCATGCATGTATTGTATAATGTTAAAATTAGGATAAATATCTTTCAATTGAGGCATTTGTTTCCTTATGGTAAAAACTTTCAAAGTCCTTTTTTTTTTAAAGAAAAATATACAGCACATTAAATGATCCATTTACCTGGGGGAAATGTATAAAGCCAGATAAGGAGCCTCATGGTCCTTATGTGCCTAAGTTTCTCCTCCTCAAGACACAGAGTGAGCAGTTGAGTTGCTCAGCAGAAACAATAGTTTGGAAGGCTGGACCAGGATGTGTCCATGTCCCACCATGTCTGAGGCTAGGCAGAATCTCACAAAATGCTCCTCCCAGACTGAGGAACAACCTGGCTTGGAGCATAGGAAACCCCTTTCGTTTCTTTTACTTTTCTTTTTTCTCTTTAATTCACATAAACAGATTTTATTTATTCCAGAGGTGCAGTTCCAAAAAACAACTACATCTCCCTCATCCTGCTCTCCCCTAAAACTCTCTTCCTCCATCCCCTGTCTTCATCAGCTTTTTCAAAAACATAATTTTAATCCACTTTGTATTCATACCGTTCATCATGAACCATGATAGTCACAAGTAGAAAATAGGAAGGCCACAGTTTCACAGTATAAATCAGAGCAAAAAATGACAACCATAACACATGATGTCTGTTACTTTCCTATGCATTTTTTATTTTATGTTAACTGGCATATCAGAAAAACTTTATGCCATTTATGATTTTGAGACTAACTTATTTCACTAACAATAATGGTTTTCAGTTGTATCCATTTGGTTGGGAAAGACAGGATTTTGTTATTCTTTTACTCCTGAGTAGGATTCCATAATGTATATATATATACATGTCTTTATTCAGTTGTCAGTTGATGGATATCTGGGTTGGTGCCATAGCTTAACTATAATGAACTGAGCTGCAAGACACATGAGAACACAAAAAACTCAATCATATCTTATTTCATTGGGGTAAATTCCAAATAATGAGATATCTGGGCGTTGTGGTTGATCTATTTTTAAATTTCTGAGAAATCCCCATGCTGTTCTTCATGGCAGCTGTGTTACTTTACATCCCCATCGTGAGTTATCAGGGTGCATTTTCCCTGACATCCTTGGCAGCATTTACTGTTTGAAGAAATTTTGGATCACTGTTATGACTGGCATGAAATGAAATATCTTAGTAGTTTTTATTTGCAATGATCTGATAGTTGGTGAACCTGAGGAATTTTCATGTCTACTGGACATTTAAGTTTGTCCTTTGAGAGATGCCTGTTCATGTCTTTTGACAGTGTCTTAACTAGATTATTTGTCACTGAGTTTTTTGAACTCTTAATATATTCTGCATTATAATCTTCTATCAGTTGCTTAGTTTGCATATATTTTCTCCCAAGCCTATGGTTTCCTCTTCATTTTGTCAAGTGTTTGCAGTACAGAAGCTTCTTAGCTCGATGAAATGTTATTTAATGTCTTTATTGACTGTGCTTCTCAAGTCTTTTCCAAGAAGTCTTTGCGTAAGTTAATGTCTTGCTGCATTTCCCTGATATTTTCTTCCAGTAATTAGATGGCATCATGTCACAGATTTAGGTCACTGACCCATTTTGAGTTTCTTTTTGTATAAGGAGTAATATATAGATCTTGCTTCATATTTCTGCATATGGAGATCCAATTATTCTAGCACTATGTTAATCAGATTTTTGCTTTCTCGAGACTGATTTTAGCTCATTGGTCAAGGATTAGATGGATGGATTGTTTTCTGGAGTTTCTATTCCATTCCATTGGTCTAAACACCTTTTTATCCCATAACAGGCTCTGTTGACTATTATTGCCAAGTAATATATCCTGAAGTTTGACATTGTGGTGCCTCTGCTTTGTTTTTGATTTAGAAGATTCTTTTAGCTATTTGAAGTCTCATGTGTTTTCATATGAATTTATTTTGAAAGGATCACATTGATGTGTAAATTGTTTTGGGTAGTGTGGATGATTTGATTATATTAATTATTCCAATCGAAGGACATGACAAATTTTTTTTTCCATTTTTGGTGGGTCTACTTCAGTTTCTTTCTTTAATATTTTGTAATTTTTATTATACAAAATTTTCAAATTTTTTAGATAAAATTATTCCAAAGTTTAAAAATTTTTGTGGCTATTGTGAGTGGGACTGCTTTAAAAGTGCTTTTTCAGCCATGTCATTGTTCATTTATACAAAGACTATTCATTTTTATGTTGATTTTGTATCCTATAGCTCTCTTACGAATGTCAGTAGTCTATTAGTGGAGTCTTTTGGCTCCCCCAAATGTGGGAACATTTTCATCTGCAAACAGAGACAATTTGATTTCTTCCTTTTGAATTTGTAACCTTTTGATTTCTTTTCCTTGCCTAAAAGCTATGGCTAAAAATTCCACAACTATAATGAATAGCAATGGTTAAAGTGATACTTTTTGCTTAATTCCAAATCATAGCAGAAATGCTTCCAACATCTTCCCCATTCAATTTGATACTGGCTGTGTGTTTGTTAAATATTGTCTTGATTGTGTTGAGGAAGTTCTATCAGTATCCAATTTGCTGTATTTTATCAAACGAAACTTCTACCTCTTCTAATATAATTACATGATTTTAATTCTTTATTTTTTTGAGATAATTCTTTTTTTAAAATATTGATTGTATTATGTGACACAGTTCAATATAGGCACTGGGATTCTCCCCACCTCTCTCCCAACCCTACCCCCATGGTGGGCTCCTCACTGCCCCATCCCCCCCCCCATTGCGCAACCACAGTTCAGGTTTAGTTGAGATCCCTTCATTGCAAGCATGCACCAAGCACAGAGTCCAGCATCTCATTGTCCGGTCAAGTTCAGCGGCTTCTTAGGGAGACCCTCCCCTGTCTGAAGGCAGAGCCAACAGAGTAGAATCCCGGTCAACTAAAAGCCCCAACATAACATCAGCAACAATATATAACGTTAAGGGATAAATTGACAAAGTATTGAGCAACCAATTTGTCAAAATTGGATGCATGGTCTTAACAACTTCCTATGACTATTTCAATGACATTTCAACAATTGAGGTGCGAAACAGTGTTAGGAAGGGTGTGCAGAGAAATCTTCCATACCTTGATGAGGAGTACTTAATCCTCTGAGTTCTCAGCCTCCGAAGGCATTCCAGTCCCCTGTGGTCTCTTGGGCAGTTGAGATGTGGACCTTGGCACCCGTACTGATAGTCCTTGGTGGGGATCCGGAAGACTCCAGGTTTGGGTTACAAGCCTCCTCCTGTCCATCTGCTCCACTCTGTGGTCCCCCACTGCTCTGTGCACATGACCTCCTGTTAAAAGGTTGTCAGGGTCGCTCTTGATTCCCCCTATATATCTTTTACTGTTGTCTAATGTTGTCTTGCATCTGTTGTCTACAAGTTACCTGTTATGTGCCTGAGAGGTTACACTACACGGCTTCCTCACGCGTTCACAGGAGATGGAAGGTTTCTTTGCTCTCCCGCCCAATTTCTGAGTAGCAAAAGGTTTTGAAACTATATTTGGTTATACGATTTTAAAAACACATGGGTTGAGACCAAATTAGGTAGAGGTCCATCAGGGGAGATTTACATCATTGGGAATCTTTAGGGTTGATTCATGTACCCAAAGCCCTGAAGGTTCATCATGGAGCTTTCTAAGCAGCAATCATAGAAACCAAATCCCAGAGCTCCCTGGCCGGGCAGCCAGCAGACAGAGCCTACCGCCAAAAGGCGCACTGGCCGCCCGATACTGGCTCCGGGCGTGCGCATGGTTGAGGCCACGTGCGATCCAGGCATGGGACGCTACTTGTCCCAGGGCTTTCCAGCCCCCATGCAGTGGCTGGAAGACTCTTTGGTTTTCTTTTTGCTCCTGCTTGTCCAGTGGGAGATGAGCTGAAGCTCCTGGTGGCTCTAGGTGCTGAATCTCATCCATGGCTATGGCCAAAGCCAGGGTGATTTTCATCCAGCGCCAGGATTTGAATTCTTTAATTTATTAATGTGATGTATCACATTTATTCATTCATGCATGTTGACTCTTGCCCACGTATAAGGAATAAATCTCACTTGGTCCTGGTCAATGATTTTTCTGAAGCATTTTTTAAATTACATTAGCTAGTATTTTGTTGAGTATTTTTGCATGTATGTGCATCCATGATATTGTTGCATCTTTTTCCAGTTTTGAAGTTAAGGTAATACTGGACTTGTATTAGTAATTTGCGGATGTTGCTTCCCTTTTAACTATTTTTAAAAATAATTTCAGAAGTATTGGAATTAGTTCTTTCTAAAAAGTTTGATAGAATTCAGCAGTAAAGCCATCTTTGTTGGGAGGGATCTTTACTACTAAAACAGCTAGCAATAAATTGTATTGGGTTTTGGTCTATTTAGGTTTTTCACATCTGCACAATTCAATTTTGGTAGATTTTTTTAAATTCAGAAATATATCCGTTTGTTCTAGATTTTGCAATTTGTTGACAGGTAGCTGCTTGTAATACACCTTTTATTTCCTTTGTTTTTGTGAGATCCATTGTTCCTTCTCCTTTTTCATCTCTCAGTTTACTGACTGGGAAGTTCTCCCTCTTCACCCCCCCCACCCCCTTTTTTTTTTACTAATTAAGACAATAACATATCAATTTTTTCTGTTTTATTTTTTAAAGATTCATCTGTTTTTATTGAAAGGCAGATATACTGAGAGAAAGAGATACATAGAGAAAGATCCTCCATTCTCTGGTTCACTCCACAGGTGGCTACAACAATCAGAGCTGAGCCATTCTGAACCCAGGAGCCAGGAGCCTCCTCCTAGTCTGCTATGCAGGCACAGCGTCCCAAGGCTTTGGGCGGGCCTTAACTGCTTTCACAGGCCACATGCAGGGAGCTGGATGGGAAGTGCAGCATCCAGGACATGAACCAGAGTCCATTTGGGATCCTGGGTCATGCAGGATGAGGACTTTAGCCAGTAGGCTAACACACCGGGCCTCATTTTTTTTTTTTTTCAAAAAATCAGTTTGAAATTTCACTGGTCTCTTGTTTTTCATTTCAGTTTTATTTCTTCTATAATTTTAATGATTTCTTTCCTTCTATTAACTTGGAGTTTAATTTCTTCTTTTTTATATAGCCTTGAATTGAATTACTCTACATATAATTTGAACAGTGTCTTTCAAATTTCTTCATGTGGGCAGTAATTATTATTAAATTGCCTGTAACACTGTTTTTGCTATGTCCCGTAAGTTTGTATTTTGTACTATCATCTTCATTCATTTCCAGAATTTTAAAATTTCTCTTTTGTTGACATCTATAACCCCCTGTTCATATAACAGAGTTCTATTCCGTCTCCATTTGTTTGTTTTCTAGTTTCTTAAGTTGTTAGCTTGCAGCTTCATTATACTATACCACATAAGAAAAATGGCATGATTTCCATTATTAGCACTTTGTCAAGACATGCTGTATGCCAAAGCATGTGGTCTAGCGTACTGACGATAAGAATAAGGATTATGCTACTATGTGTGAAATGTTGGGTGGTGATCCACAAGTAGATTAGCTCTGACTCATGTTTGCTATTTTTAATTTTCTGTCCACCTGATCTGTCAATTCATGAATGTGGGGTGTTGACGTCTCTTATCATTATTGTATTGGAGTCAATGTCTCCCTTAGATTCATTAACGTTCGTTTTAAACAACCAGGTGACCTGATGTTGGGTGCATACATATTTCCTACATTCACTTCTTCCGATTAAATTGATGCTTCAATTACTAATTACTAAATAATGTCCTTTATTGTTTCTTATAGTTATTGTACTAAAGTCAATTTTGTCTGATTTTGAATGGCTAGGCTACTTCTTTTTTTTTTTTCTTCCCTTTGGATTTGATTTTTGTTAGTTTGGGGTATCTTTTTCCATGCTTTCATTTCCACTCTCTGTTTATCATTGATAAGGTACGTTTCTTGTAGACAGTGAATAAATGAATCTTATTTTCTAACCCATTCACCAGCCTATATATTTAAGATGGTGAATTTAGGACATTTATAGTCACGGCTATTATTGATAAGTAATGACTTGGTCCTGCCTTCCTCTTTTCCCCCAAGCATTCCTATTGTTTGCTTTTCACTTTCTTTGTATTTTAGCAGGCAGATTATCTGACTTCAATTTTTTTTCATAATGATCATTCTCATTCTGTGTGTGTTTAGCACATTCTTAAAAATAACTTGTAAGGTTGGATAAATGATAATTCATTTCAATTTCTATTTGCCATGGAAGTCATGTTTACAGCCTCTCTTCCTCAGGATGGCACTTTGCCCCAGCCAGTCACTGGGCATCCTTGTAGGTGTCTCATTACATGTCATATCAAGAAGCCACAATATTATAGTTCAGATGAGAGAAAGCAATCAACTGATATCAACACCTAGATGGATCAAATCTTAGAATTTTGTAACGATAATTTTTAAAGGAACAATTATAACACAGCTTCAGAGGCAGATGCTGTAGCTCAGAGTTAAGTCACCCACATCCTGTATTGGGGTGCCTGGAGCTAATCCTGCCTCTACTTGTGGCTCTAATCAGCTTTCTGCAATACACCTACAAGGCAGCAAATGATGTCTAAAGTTCCAATACTGTGCCAACTACATCGAGGGCCAAAATGAACTTTCTGGCTGCTTGAATTGACTTTGTTTAGCCCTGGATTCTGAGGGCATTCAAACACTAAACTAGGAGATAAAAAATGGGAGAGAGACTATGTCTCTTTTTCTGCTGCTCTGCCTTGTAAGTAGGCTTTCCAATAGGTTTTCTCTGTTGCTCTGCTTTTAAATAAATAATTGAAAACAAGAGAAAACATCAAAAGAAATTATTGTGCTGTTGGAGTTCTTCATGTATTAGCATATGTAAATTTTAAAAAACTGTGCAGAACTTACCTACATCCCCCTCTCCCACATAGACAGAACTTAACCATACATGCATATCCGTGGATGACTCTGACAGATTCTGGGTAAGACAGGTGGACTGCATCAGTGTCAATACTTGAGTTGTGACATTTTGCTGTGATTAGACTGAATGTTTCCGATGGAGGATTAAAATGTACAAGGATCTCTGCGTTAGTTCTTACAACTGCATGTGAATCCACAAATATCTTCAAGAAAAATGTCTAGCTGAAATAGATTATATTTTCCAATGTTGCTTATGTTGAGACATGCTATGAGATACCTAGATATATGCTTATATTGTTAATAAAATTATTAAGTTTGTTCAATTTACCAAATAGTGAAAACAAAAATACATTCCCATTTCCAATAAGCTACATGGGTAAACTTCTGATATTTGAAAAAGAAAAGTGTAGTATATTCTCAATAGTTCTTATAAACAGTTTACATAACAGTCATTATGGGTTTGTAAATGGGGTACGGTTACCCAATCTCTTACCACAAACTTAATTCCATTTCTTAATGCATAAATGAGAAAGAGTCCCTCCGGTGAGAAATAACTTGCCTTAGGGGAAAAAAGAAATCTTATAAATTTACAAGGAAGCATTTTGAAATGTTCTGTTCCTTCAAAACCCTCCTAATATTAAAGAAAATGAAGAAAGAAATGATAGTTTGTTTTTCTGTTGAGAAAAACCTTGTTTTGGCATCTGCATTTTAATTTTAAGTTTTGTTGGCATCTGCATTTTAAGTTTCCTTCCTAACTCCTAGTTCTTGATTGAAGCAAATTGGGGTGGTACAGATTATTGGATAATAGGGGCTGACATCATATAACACTTTGGTGGGGCAACTGAACAGCAGTATACCATGTATAAATTGAAAACAAAAGATATTCTATTCCTTTAATAACATTAGCAGATGGATGCTGTGCAGTAACTCTAACAGGCATGACCAGGCTGTCATCATGATTTGCTATGTCATGCTCAGAAGTGGCACTGATGTGGCTGGAAACCAACAGTTGAATTTTCTGTGTTTGAACAATTCAAAGAATTGAATCCTTGTTTAGCTACAGTTTTTGCCATCTTCAGTAACTGAGATGAGTTCATAATGGAGCTCTCTTTTTGCTGGAATCTACAAAAATGATATATTACTGCCTCACATCTGTACCAAAATAGAGGCTGCTCAGTTTAGCTCTAGTCCAATCCTCAATGAGATGTTGTTTGCAAATTACTTAAAAAATACTTTAGACTTTTATCAGTAAGCTTTTTTTTTTTTTTAAAGATTTACTTATTTTTATTTGAAAACGGGACTTACGGAGTGGAGATCAGCAATGACCTCATTTTAGGCTCACAAAACAAATTTATATTTTTATTATTGTTTTTACCTGTACTTTTCTTCCCTAAGGTTTATTAGTAGTAAGAAAGATAACTTCCACTTAAGTATTCTGACTGCTTCTCATTCAAAAAATATTCCTTTTGTTTTAAAAAGGTGAGCTCTGAACATTAGGGTTTAAGCACGCATTACCTCAGCTATTCCAAGAAACTCCAGTTCTCAGATGGGAACATTGACACTTAGAAATATTCAAAGAAAATAGATTTTATTACTCAGGGTTTTCCTGAGAAACAGCACACACCGTAACGGGGCTTGGAATGTTCCGTGAAGGCCATCTGCATGTGAGAAAGCCAGAGAGGGTTCAGTCCAAGAACGCGTGGCTCAGCCTTGGTTGGTGGAAGCCTTCAAACCTGAGGAAGCAGCAGCGGTGTCACAGTCCAGGACCACAGGCCACAGACCTCCAGAGGGTTCCTGGCACAAAATCCCAAAGTCCAGAGGTCTAAAAACTTGGATTCTGGTGTCCAAGGTTGATAGAAGAAAGTGTACCACTGAGGGAATCAGTCTGAGTTCCTCCTCTTTCCCTTTCCATTTCCTGTGTTCTTGCAGCAAACTCGATGGTGTCTTGCCCCACCCAGATGCTGACCCACAATCTGATCCTCTCCAGAAACATCCTCACAAATAGATCCAGAAGTAATGATGCTTTATGAAATCTCTAGGCATCTCTCAATAACATCAAACTCAAACTAACACAGAGCCCAATGCCAAACAGCTAGTAAATGTTTAAGCCAGGAGCCTAAACCCAGCTCACCTGAGCTCAAAGACTTGCCTCTTTGCTCTGTGCCACTTACCTGATTCTTTTCTTCATCTTGGAATTAAGTCCTCAGTATTAATAGGTTCCATCTATTTCTTTTAGTTTTGCGACATACAACTGCTATCAGGTGTTTAGCTTTATGTGAGCCATGTTAGGCAGCACACAGCCATCAAGGCAATTTAAATCCCTGAATTCCTTCTGAGTGTGTCTTTGTGCGAGATAATGTCTATCTGTTCTGAACTGCTTGGAATGCACTGGACAGAAATGAACACTCAAAACACATTTTTGCAATTGCACTATGAATAAATACAACCTGGGTTACATTAAAAAACATAGAAAATGAACATTTTTAGAGTTTTAATAAGGCCAAAGTTGATTCCATGCATACTATACACAAAACAATAAAAAGTTTTATAACATTGTTAATCTGTACTATAGATGCTAATGTCTAACCAACAAAAATAGAATCCCAATTTTTTTGTAATGATAATGTATGATAAATTCAAAATGTGTTTTTAGGAGATAAACATATACTTATGATTTCATTACTATGTGTTAATATCATCTATCAAGTCATCATATGTACCCATAAGTATGTACAAAAACATACATATGTATTATCAGTTAAAATTACATTTTGGGTACTAAGCACAGTAGCCTGGTAGCTAAACTCCTCACCTTGCATGCGCCACCAGGATCCCATATGGGTGCTGGGTCATATTCCGGATGCTTCACTTTCCATTCAGCTCCCTGCTTGTGGCCTGGGAGTGATGGAGGACAGCCCGAAGCCTTAGGACCCTGCACCTACATGGGAGACCTGGAAGAGGCTCCTGGCTACTGGCTTTGGATTGGCACAGCTCCAGCTGTTCCAGCTTCTTGAGGAGTGAATCAGTGGACAGAAGATATTTCTGTCTTTCTTGCTCTCTGTAAATCTGGCATTTCATTAAAAATAAGTAAATCTTTAAAAAATATATTTTTGAAAAAGATTTATTTTACTCAGTTGAAAGGCAGAATTAGTAATAAGCTAAAACCAGGGCTTTGAACTCCATTCGGCTCTCCCAAATGGGTGGAAAGGTGTCCAAGTAGTTGGGACATTTTCTTTTGCTTTCTGTTCACATTGGCAGGGAGCTGGATAGATAACAGAGCAACTGGGACTCTAACCAGTGCTCCCATAGGGGACACTGGCACCACAAGTAGCAGTTTAAGGACCTAGTGCAATGGCTTAATGACTAAATCTTTACCACACAAGCACGAGGATCTCAAATGGACACTGGTTTGTGTCCCAGTTGCTCCACTTCTCATCCAATTCCCTTTTAGTGTTCTGGGAAAGCAGTAGAGGATGGCCCAAAATCTTGAGCCAAAAGCCTGCACCCGTGTGGTAAACCTGGAAGAAGTTCCTGGCCCCTAGCTTTGGATTGGTCCAACTCTGACCATTGCAGCTACTTGGGGAGTGAACCAGTAGATGGAAGATCTTTCTCTCTGTAAATCTGATGTTAATTTTCAATAAAAATAAATAAATATTTACAAGTTCAAAGCAAAACAAAAACCAAGTAGCAACTTGAAATGCTGTGCCACAATGTGACCCACAAAATTACATGTTTCATTTTCAGCCTGATTTTAACTATAATGTGGTCTTGTGGCACACTCACTGGCCAGAAAGAACCTTCTAGGCGTGATATCAGGAGATCCTCGAGAGGGGCAGACTGGATTCACCTCACTTTTGCTTTTTTGTCCTTTTCCTTCTGCCTGAATGTCAACATGATACCGAAAGGGGAATATGTACTTTGCCACCGTGAAGCCACATACTGAAAATAAAAGCTGTATTTTGCAGACAGCTGAAAGCTGAAGAGCCTGAATCCCTGATGGCACAGTGGACACAACAGAGTGCCTAATCCCACCATTCTCGACTTTTCAAAAGTGCTTTATTCATTAATGGTGCTTTCAGTTATATGCAAGCAAAACTATGACTGATATTTGAACAATGCTTTAGAAGTATTAGTTGTGTAGTTGCTGGAATTTCCAACGTGATAAAATCCTATACATAAAACTGTCATGTTCTGTTGTTCCAGCATCGGACAGGGATATTAAAAAGATCCAAATTTAAAAAACAAAAAAAAGCACAAAGATTCCATCACTGCCCACTAGATCAGAAATCAATCAGTAGAGATAATTTCCATGTGGCTCTCCTGTTTAATACCATAGCCTGTTAGTGACATACATCAACATTGTGCAGGAGTGAATCATTGCATGAACAGAAAAGTTTGCCATGAACTTGGAGAGAATAACAGGTAGATGGATGATTATAAGGAATGCAATCTTGGGATAAATGTGTGGAAATTCCTGCTGGAAGTTATTTTCAAGCTAGAACATGTGAATTGACAAGTCGCTAGCAAAAGTAAAGGTGCAGGTGGGAGGAGTCAGAAGAGATAGAGAACTGAGTGTAGTCTTGTGGGTTCCAGTGCAGAATCCATGATTTGTCATGAGCACCAACCAGTGGAAGTAAGCCAGAGAGGGAAGTGTCCAGATTCATCCCTCCATGCGATGCATTTTATTCTGGTTTAGTCTAATCTCACTGCATTTGATGAACTGATTTCCCTCTGAAATCACATTGAGCAGGCATTTTGTGTGAACGTGAAAGCCGCTGGTTAGGACATATGCAAACTCTATCACAGTGCCAGTTGTGAGTCCTGGTGCCACTCTCCATGCCGACTTTCTGGTAACTAATTGGATTGCTGCCATCCACATGGGAGGCATACGTTGAATTCCTGGCTCCTGAATTCAGAATATTTGGGGAGAAGCCAACGAATGGGAGAATCTCTTCTTCCCAACTCTCCCTCACCCCATTTCTCTGCCTTTCAAATAAAAGGAATACATACTTTTTGAAAGGACATGCAGCTATGCATATGTATAATATATAGTATTTATCATACTCTACACACATAAGACTTGATCCCTTTCATGGAGGCATTTGGCTTTATTGATAAGAGAAATCTGAGTTTGTTTTCCCATTGGCAGCCAAAATACTTTAAGTGAATTCTGTATTTCTTAAAGGTAAAGATCACTTCCAAGACTCTAGAAATAGTAAATATTTCTTATTTCATTAGAGGTTTTCAACTCATTTTAGAAGTAAAAACTGAGAAGAAAATTACAACATGCTTAAGCATGGAATTAACCATTTCTAATATTGATCAAGTTGTTATCTAGATAGTAACAGCTGTTAATAAAGGCACATACTATTTTTCTAAGAGGAATTTTTAATTTTCTATCTTGGTGATAAATTTGCATTTGGAGTTTGTGCATGGCTTGTACTCAATTGTGAATCTCACTGCATTTGCTTTTAGAAGTTTACTAGAACATTTAAGCAATTCATATTTTTCTTAATCTAAAAATACAAAGGAGTGAGACAATTGCTTCTCATGTGATTCTCTCATAAGAACCATTGGTGGTTATTCTGCTTGTGAAAATAATTTATTGCTCTCAGATCTTTCTTCTTAACCAATAATTTCAACAATTCCCATGAAGACATTTTCCTACTTTTTGTCGCCAACAAGTGCAGAGCACTGCACACTTTGTTCCATGCTGTTATTATGCATTATTCAGAAGGTAACCATGGGATTTATGTGCCTCCATTTGTAGAGCAAATGACATTTATGTATAATCCATGGGTTGCTTTTAAAAATGTAAAATGGTGAATGGTAATACCATTGAAAATCAAGTCTAGCTTCTCTATTGGGTTTTTTGTCATCAAAAATATGAAATGGTCCATTTTATTGCATTGCAGTGTTATGCTAATTTCTTTCCGTGAGCATTGCATGTATGTGTTTAAGCCCTTTCTATCCTTGACCATCAGTGTTCACTCTCCTGCAGTGCACAGCAAGTCCATAGTCAAGTGCTCAGTGTACTGAACAATACTTCCTCTAGGCTTTCCCCACTGCATTCTCTGTCCTTCCTTTCATGCAGCCTTCCTCAGCCAGACCAGCCACCTGTATAAGTCACCTCAAGACAGGCTGGGATCTTGTGGCTCTCATTAATCAATTTTTAGAAAAATTTCAATTTGTGTCTGGGACACATGAGTCATTCCCTAACTCACGACCACAGCAACAGTTATTGGGAGCAATTGTCAAATGCATTCATATGTTGATTTTTTTACATTTGGCAGAACCATTTCTGAAAACCATTTCTCTTGTTGTTCCCTTAAGAATATGTTATTTGTGCTCAAATTTTTCCTCTTCTCATTAAAACAGCACACATAAACCTTATTTCTTCATTATAGATAAGAAGAGGATTAGGATTTAGACTTTTGGCAACAAATTCTTCACTCTCAAGTTTCCCAAATCCTTGTCTGATTATATTGATGAATATTTTGAGGCTTCCCTATGCATTGATTTGAGATTAAAGAGACTGCTATGTCCACAATAGTGTTCAGCCCAGGATAATTATATTGCTTTTACAAAGGGACCCATGGATTTGCTATAATCAAGTTGTCGTTGAACTCTGATGCACTTTTACATCAAAAGCTCAACATTTTTGTAAAGTACATTTTCTAAACTAAAATAATGTGTACAGTATGAGTTAAATTTCAGTTTGATTATGTAATGAATCTGTATTGAGTCATTTTCGCCAACACAAGTCAGATAGCTTCTGTCACATGATAATGCCATAGCTATTGACCCCTGAAAAATGTCAACAAGGATGGAATGAATTATATACTCCAATTCAAGAAACAAAACAACCTCAAATACTTAGATAAATGACTTAAATAAATGAGTAGTCTAAAGAGTATGCTAAGTAAGACCATCTAAAAATAAAGTTCATGCCTGTCTATTCATGCACGGTCAGAGGAGAATACAGATTGAACAGAGAAAGGACTGAACATAGCAACAGAATGTTCTTTATGTAGAACAAGTAGTATGTGTATGCACATGAGTAAATAAACATGCTACTTTTCTGAAGTTACTATCATTGTATAATAAGTATACTTCACGCGCTATTTTAAAAATAAAGTATTGCAAAAATATAATTTCCCTGTGCCCAGTCTTTTAGAAAATTTTCTCAAAAATGTAACTGTTACCATTTGCCATTGTTTTATTCTGTATCATAATCTTCACTGCAATAATACTTATCCTGTCCATTCTTTATAAATTCAACCCAGTTAGCACCTCAACAACAGCGTTATATTAGGGAGCAACACAACACAAATGTCTTTGTAGCATCCTTGCTTGGATCAGTTTAGGAGACCTTGAAATACTGTCAATCAGTAACACCTATACAGCACAGTAGAATGAATTCTGTTGAAGGGACTTTACTCCTTTGTGAATCAGATGTTATAGACAATGCCTTAGTCATCTGCAAATAATGTCATTTGATTTCTCCTGGTACCTAAAGATCGTGGTACCTGAAATAATTTCCAATGATGAGGGAACAGAGCTAATATTCTAAACTGCCCAGCACCATGCTGCATAGGCAAACCGCCTGTTATCTTTTAATCCTCACAGCAACACTACTGCATTGATGTTATTATCCTCATGTTTAAGATGAGGAAGCTGAGAAGTTAATTGAAATCATGCAGTAATAATACAATGTTAAACTGCAATTGGAGCTCTGTGTACCTGAATCACTTAAAATGTCTTGTTTGTTTTTTTTCATGAGCTATGACTTCAGCTCTACAGAGGACTATGTGTAATGAACATTGACAAGAATAGAATGCTTCTTAAGGGGATGTTTGCAGTATTAAAAGGAAATTCTGGGCCTGGCACAAAGGCTTAGTGCTTAAATCCTTGCCTTGCCTGCATAAGGATCCCACATAGATGCCAGTTTGTGTCCCGACTGCTCCACTTCCCAACAAGCTCCCTGCATGTGACCTAGGAAAGCAGTAAAGGATGGCCTTGGGACCCAAAGCCTTAGGACCCTGCACCCACATGGAAACCTGGATGAAGCTCCTGGCTCCTGACTTCGGGTGACTGTCTCAGCACAGGCTGTTGTAGCCACTTGGGGATTGAACCAGCAGATGGAAGATCTTTCTTTTTCTCTCTGTAAATCAGACTTTCCAATAAAAATAAAATAAATATTAAAAAATGAAATTTCACCACGCATTGGTTTCTTTGTTAGTTTGTATTCTACTGCTATAACATAGCACCTGGATTTGGATACTTTGTAACAAAAATAGTTGATGTAACTCACGGTGCTGGAGGCTGAAAGTTTAACAGTGAGCAGTCTCACTGGTCCAGCCTGCTGGGAAGGGCCCATGACTTTTGGCTGTGTCACATCACGGTGGATTGCATTGTGTGGGAGAACATGTGAGAAGCGATTACATGACAAGAGAGGAAAAGGGACCTGAAGAGGGTCAGTCTTGTTCCTTTGTAACAAATCTCCATTGGGACTAAGCAGAATCCAATAGGAACTTAAATCCCTTCTTAGGACAATACCCTAGAACCTACCTATTTACAATCAAACCCTATGTGTAGAAAGTTCCAGCACTTCTACAATGACACACTAAGAACCAAGCCACCAACACAAGCACCCTTAGAGCACACACTGAAAGCACATCCAGAAAGTGACAGACCCTTTTGTTTCTTAAGGGATCACTTTCATGAAAGCAAGTGGGAAAATACTGGATTACTTCACGCATTGATCGTGGGAATTACATTGAATTTTAAATAGAGCTCAACCTCTACCAGAAATCATAGCTACAAACTAAAACATGAATTGTCAAATCCCACGGAGATCAGGGATTTATGTGATAAGAAAGGTTTTTGCTAACAGTAATTCTTTGCTGAATTAATCAGGGTTTAATCTCCTGTTCTGACAGACTAGAAGCCTTGTAAATTGAGAAAAACAATAAAGAATCTTTTCTAATGTTGACAAAGGCTTTCATTACAGTCAGTTAACAGACTTGTGGGGAAAAATATATATATTTGCTGCTTTGTTAGTAATTAAAAGCCAAGAAGCAATCTGCAACCATCCTGTGAAATCCAAGCTTGTTTCTTCAATGGAACACGTAGACTTGAGCAGAGAGATGAGAAGGTGGGGGGATCAGAACTGCTGCCAGGGGGTTGGGAGTCTAGGAACTGTGGTCTCCAGAGCTGTGGGATTCAGTGGAGGTCAGAAGCAGAGATGGATTCTGCCATCTGAGGAAACAAACTTGAGAAAAAGAACCATGGTTCAGAAGAGGCTTAGCTTCTGCAAAAACATCATTCTGCAAGAAAATACACAGAACAACTCCAGCTTGCACCCCCAGGCCTCACCGCCTTTTGACTAACAGCCCTCTGGTTTGAGAACGAAGGGCGTGGCATGCCATCTAGCACACACGCCTGTAAGTTTTCATGTAGCCTTCATTTCAACGCCTTTGGGATCAGGCAATTGAAAGTTGGTCACTGGTTCATTGTGTGCAGGTTTGGTCAGATATCTTTCACAACATCTACCTGTTTATCTCACTCTGCATTCTCATGGTTTTCTGCAGTCTTAGGGTTTTCTATATCCATGCTACAATTATTTGAAATATCACATAATTGTTTAGCTGAATTTTAGTATATTCATATATAGCTCTAGCAAGAAATATATATACATATTATATATATACAAACTGAATTTTCGGGTGCATTCATAGTATGATGACCTAAAATGCATGCAGTCTGTTTTTATCAAAAATCAATATTTGGCAATCAAAGTTGGAATATTTATGTGAATTATCCTCCCTTAAAAGTATAACACTTTAAGATTATAATTTTTCAGGCATGGACATTTGCTTGATAATTACTGTGTTTACATTTTACGCAAACTTTTGGGTTCTTCCAACAAAATGCACACAATCCCATTTTCGTGAAAAAATAATTCTGATTAATCTAAGCCTTTTCATCCTCATATTAAACCTCTTCAGTAATTTCCATCATTTTAATTTTTCTGGCATTTTTCTATCCTGCTTATTCATCTCAAAGTATTTTTTATTTTATTGGGAATAATTGTTGATAAAAATTCTCAAAGTCTGAGATAGAAACAGAGTGAATTAGGGACATAAAATCTCCTTTGCTGGCAGCTCTAACTCAAGGCGCACTTGACAATTTCTTGGGAAGATTTGTCAAAGCACATGTGCCTAGATCACTTCTGTGAGGAATCTCACATTGAGGTGGGCTGGGCGTTTAGGAAGAGCTGTCCAGAAAATAGGAGTTGTCTGATAGCCACTCCTGGGTGAAAATCACTGTCTATAATGTTAGTTTTATCACCTTGGTATCTTTTGTCACTCCTTCTTGACTAAAGGCAGTTCAGGTGGTTACAGTTGGTTTCAGTCATTCTGTTCATGTGACAATTTGGACTATGCTGTCTAATAGCAAGTTTTCTAAGGTTGAGAATGTGATGTTTTAACAGAAGCATAGTAAGCTAAAACAAACTTCAGAGAGCATATACACTTAGGGTCAAAAAACAGCTAATGCAGAGAAGAGTTTGTAAGGAATGATTGGGAAGGAAGCAAGATCAGGGAAGTTGACGATCAGACACTGAAGGCCCAGAGGCGAAGGTATTCCCACCGATTCTTCTCCATTCTTCAACGTCCACATCTTCATCCTAACCCACAATTCTGATGGAATCGGAATTTGCACCAAGCATTCTTCTCTTCCTTAAAGCTCAACAGACTTCCTTTTTAGTCCCATGAATAAAAGGGCTGATCCTACCCTCAATTAATCAAGACTCAAATATTGGTATGGTACATCTTTAAAATACTAAGACTTCGTGATCACGTAAGATTCAAACGTGATTCAAAGTCAGCCCTGCTTGAGAAAGTTTAGCAAAGAAAACATGGAACACAACTAAACAGTCTGGAATGGATAACAGAGCCAAAGTTAAGAACTTTGTAAGATAAGAAAGGTCTAGTAGAAGTCAGAGTGAAAGCAATTCAGAGAGAGAAAATCTATTGGTCTGTTAGTTTGGTTGTTCTTTTTCCTCTCCTAGAGAGAAAGCTTTCTGAGCACTAGGCTGCTTCCATTGCACTTGCACTGAGCCATCATGCTTTAAGTAGTAAACAGAAATCTTTCATGATTTAAGGTGCAATAACATTAAATTGTGGCTAACTTAAAGGCCCACAGCTCAAAAGGATATGGAGCCCTCAGCATTCAAAAGGATTGTAAAGCGTAGGATATCTTAGAAAAAGATAAGTAAAGAAATTCACTCACTATAACATAAACACACCATGGTAATTAGTATGAAAGTGAATAAAAGAAAGTATCTGCATTCCTCATAGATAATGTACTGCACATGGAGGCCAAAACTGACCCATTGGCCAGGACACAATAGCCTAGTGGCTACAGTCCTCGCCTTGCACTTGCAGGAAGCCCATATGAGTGTTGGTTTGTGTTCAGGCAGCCCCTGCTCTCCATCCAGCTCTCTGCTTGTGGCCTGGGAAAGCATTCGAGGACAGCCCAAAGTCTTAGGACGCTGTTCCTGTGTGGAAGCCCTGGAAGAAGTTCCTGGATCCTGGCTTCTGATCAGCTCAGCTCTGGCCATTGCGGCTGCTTGGGGAGTGAAATCAGTGGACAGATCTTCCTCACTGTCTCTCCTCTCTGTATGTTACCAGAAATGCCTGCTGGGTTCTTTCCTCAGCTTAGTATAGAAATAAAAAGCCATGAATGTGTTGCAGACAGAAAAGTTTATTTGTGAAAGGACCAGGTGAGCAGGGAGGGGAGAAGGAAGAGGAACGCACCTTTGGAGAGAAAGCCGGGAGGTGGGGCGCCTCTCGAAGGAGAGAGGGAGAGACACCAAAGGTTTGAGGAAGGATCTTGGGATTTTAAGCATTCACTGACCCCTCCTTGTTGGGCGGGGAACCTACAGGTAAGATGTTCCCCATTGGTGGTCTCTTACTCAGTTAGGAAATGGGTGGGCAATGCTGGTGCTGCCCACCTGAAGGCCATGCCTCAGCAGGCCTGGATGGTCTCACTGTAGATCTGACACTAGAGTAAAAATAAATACCTCTCTAAAAGAAGAAGAAGAAGAAGCAGAAGAAGAAGGAGGAGGAGGAGGAGGAAATTGTGGGCAGGTGGGCAGGACTCACTTCCCAGCATAATCACACTATTCAGTGCAATTGTTTTTTGTGGCTGCTTTATCAAGACATGAAATTCCATTACAAAAAGCAAGGGATTGGTAAGGTTAATGCCAGGATCACATACCTTGACAGTAAGCACTTGATACAGTGTGACTCCCCTCCATTGCAGTAACTGCTGCCCATAGCATCATGCAAGAGAAAATCATACAGTCAAGGACAAAGCAGAGGGAAATATGGGAAGAGCACAGAAAGCAAAACTTTGAGAGGGTTTGCTGATTTTTATTGGCTTCTGCTGCATTCTTCAGCACACGAGCTATGTTTCAAAAATTTGTTCAATACTTTTGATTAGCTTTATATCTAGTGGAAATTCCTTAATATCTTAACCTGAATACCATCAAGTAAACAAGAGTGAACTCCCTGTTCTTTTATATTTTGGTTTATGTAATTTGCCTGAATGCTTCTTTTATAAATCCAGAAATAATTAATGTGGAGGCCCTGGGAATTTGAGAATTTCAAGGGCTCTCTTCAGCTGATTAGCTCACTCATCACAAGATAAGTGCATCTGCATAGCTTTTCAAGATGCAATATGCTTTCTTCTCTAGAGATTCTACTTTTACACTCTTAAATATGTTGAAGTTTATTCTGTTCCTTTGCCTTTTATTCTAATAAAGAGAAGCCATTCACTCATTGACTCAGGAGACCCTTAACTCACAATAGTTGCTTTTGAACCTGAACGCAGAGATGTTGAGTGAATCTAAACACAAGGATGTCTATCCAACAGTCTGAATTTAAGTAAAAGAGAGATTACACTAACAAAATCATATTTGAACTGTTAGATTCCAAAAGATTGATAAGACCAGTTCGTGGTACTTGATTCTTTTTTAAATAAAATAATTAATTTATTTTGTTATTCCATGATACAGTTCCATGGACTCTGAGATTTTTCCTTCTCCCTCCACAAATCTCTGCCTGCCCTATACATTCCTCTATATCACTACAATAAGAGAGTCTATAATCAGTCAGTAAGTCCATCATTCTGCTATTTCAGTGAATCCTGACACTGTATACACGGACAATGGCAAAGAGTCCAGCATCCTATTGTCAAGATATACTCAATAGTTTCATTGGGAGTCCGTTTTTGATTTGTAAGTACTTGATTCTTGACTTTGAGATGTACAAATAAAGGATCTTGAAATGAATTTAGAAAGAGCATTTTTCTTCACTGGATTTCACCCCTTATGTAAGGATGTATGCTTCATTCCTCATTTTTTGATGTTAATACAGCCACCCACATTTCCATTGTGCTCAGATTTGCCTGGTATGTATTTAATTCTCTAATGTTGCAAGGTCTTTCTTAAATTTCTCATACACACACACACACACACACACACACACACACACACACAGAGAGCAGATGGACTGCTATCCCACCTGTTCTAAAAGTCACTTTATTGTAACATATATTTGCCTTTAAATAATATATCCTAAGGAAAAAAATTAAGGGACTTCTAATTCAAGTCATTATAATTTTGCACCATGGTGCTTTTTAAAGTTATCTAGTTAGTTCGTTGGTTAGTTTATCTTGGCTTTGACTACCTATGCTTTTGATGTCTTTCCCAAGAAGTCTTTCCCCATTCCTGTATGTTGGAAAGTGATTCCTGTTTTCCACTAATATTTTGATGATTTCTGGGTGCAGATTTATGTCCTTGATCCATTTAGAGCAGATTTTTTGTATAAGGTGACAGATGAGGTCTTGCTTCTTCCTTTAGCAGGCTACTATCCAATTGTTCCAATAACATTTGTTGAAAAAAAAAAAGCCAGCCTCATACTAAATGGGGAACAACTGGACGCTTTTCCACTAAGATCTGGAAATAGACAACGATACTACTCTCACCATTGCCAGAGCTATTAGGCAAAAAAAAGCAGATTAAAGGAATTCAAATTGGAACTGATGAATTAAAATTATCTCTGTTTGCAGATGACATCAAAAGATGGAGAAACCTAGCATGTTCCTGGATTGGCAGGATCAGCATCATCAAAATGAGCATAGTACCAAAAGTAATATACAGATTCCACACAATCCAAATCAAATCCCAATAACATTCTTCTCCGAAATGAAAAGACAATGCAAAAGTTGATCCAGAAAAACAAGACTCTCCTGAAGAATTAAAACCAAGCTAGAAGAGTTATAGTTCCAGACCTTAAGACAAACTGCAGAGCAGCGATCATCCAAACAGTCTAGTACTGGTACAGAAGCAGAGAAGAACATCAATGGAACAGAATAAAAATCCCAGAAGGGAGCCCATACATGTACAGCCAATTAATCTTCAACAAAAGAACTGAAAATAATCTAGGAGAAAGGTTTGCCTTACACACTTAAGCTTCCCACAAATGGAAGGGATGCCCTGATCTCAAGTCATTTTTCAGGGAAGGTTGCCCTGCGATGAATATGCCCAGATATGTATGTGTTTTGTCCCCTTTACTTCTTAGTTTCCATTCCCAAAGAATTAAGACCCTCCCTATAATCACCTCTATGATTATTCACCATGATATCAAGAATGGTAGTTTAAATATTATATCAATTGTTTTATCTTAAATGAAGAGAAAAAAGATGCAATTCTTTGAAAAAGATTGATTTTAATAACCAGTTATTTCAGATCATTATAAACGTTCCGATAGTGATTTCAAAATAGCACATTCATGAGCAAAGTAAACTGATGATGGTTCTCACTTTTAAAATAGTAACAGTAACACTATTTTGGATATTTCCACATAGTTCTAATGGAGACATTTATGAGTAGGACTGGCCATGTGTAAAATCAAAAGGAAATTTCAGGCAGAACAAATATTATATACAAAAGTATAGAACAGTCAAATCGTTTTAATTAATAGGTAATTAAAAGAAATTTGAAACTGGTGGTTAAGCATCATTAAATAATAAGTTATGGAAAGCAGACCAGAATTGAAGTAAGAGCAAATTAATAAAAATTATTTTTTCTTTTGTTAAAGGATTTATTCTGAAGATTATAAGCGGTAGTGAGACATATTATTTGAGAGATGACAAGGTCAAATGATGAATTTAAAAGGATTGACTTGGCAGCTGTGAGAAAGGTGACTGAGGAGCATCACACTGAACACAGAGAGACAGCAGTGACCTTAGAGAGCTTTCCCACCATATGGAAAAACCTGATCTCAGATTACGTTCTGCACGGTGTTTCACTACACTGAATGCTGTAGGGAGGAGTCATACACTGAGAAGTGACTGTGCACTTAAACACAGAAATGCCATAGTAAAACCACAGCATGGAAGAATTTTTTAAATGGTACCATGGGATACTTTCCATGAATGAACTTGTAGGCCTGAGATTATTGTGTGTAAATGAAGCTTACAAAGCATGTTCCTTCAATAATAAATTAACAGCTTTCTCTTATTATGAGCATTTAGCTATATGCAAAAATAGCTTTACATAAACCTGTCTTTACATAAACTTTTAGAAACTTTTTATATTTAAATTTTTAAATATATATATTGCTTTTTAAATCAACTGAAAACAGAAGACATAAACAGATCACAAGTCTTGATCTAACAGAACCAAGCTCATCAATCTTTTGCTTACCACTTCCACATCATGATCCAGTGGGAGGGTTTTAAAAGCAGAATTACTCATGCAGCTGTCATCTCTGATAACAGAACCTTCTGAAATAGTCCCTGAAGGATCTTCCTAAGGCTGTTTTAAAGTTTACTGTTTTTAAATAAGTACCTTCTAAAATAATAATACAAGTACAGTAAATACATAAACCAATAGCTCAATTTTTCAGTATCAAGTGTTATATATGGTACATAACTGCACACAAAAGTGGTAAGTTTGTACCAGCAACCTTACACTTGTGAGTGCTGCACTATGCCATGATAGGATGGCTATGACATCATCGTTGAATGATAAGAATCTTTTAGCTCCATTAGAATCTTCAGGGACTATCATCATACATGTAATTTATCATTGACTAAAACATCAGTCTGTGACTCCATGTAAACTTCGAGTCCATCTATAAACTCACAATGAAAGAAACAGAAAAAGTGCATTTACTAACTTTTGTAGAAATAATAATTTATCCAATTACTTGTTTATTTGAAAGAATGAGTAGTGAAGGAGGCTTGATAAAGACATCGTCCATCAGCAGGTCCGTGCCCCAAATAGCTGCCATAGCCTGGGCTGTGTCAGCCTGAAACCAGGAGCCAAGAGCTTCATCTGGGTTTCCCATGTGGGCACAGAGGTCAAAGCACTTTGGCCATCTTCTGCTGTTTCCTCAGACACATTGGCTTGGAGCTCAGTTGGAAATGAGGCAACTAAGGCTAGAACTGCCATTCAGATGGGATACCAGCACTTCAAGTGGCAATTTAACCCGTTATACCACAACACTGGCCTCTTTTACTGACTCTTTCATGTTAGCTTTTAAACAAAGCTATTGTATTTATCTTGATAATTGAGCATCCTAAGAAAGTTCACTCATTTTAATTCACTGAGATATTCTTTTAAATTTGTTTTTAATTATAGACCTACCCATCCCAACTATCACTTAATTTCTTTGGATAGTATAAAGCACAGCCATTGTCCCCAAATCAATCTATGAGTCACATGGTCTTCTTTCTTCCATTAATTTACTTTTTACTCCTGTCTTTTAAGTAATAGGATTTGCTCCAGAATCACGTCTTTCCCTAAGCTATCATTATTTCACTTGTCAGAACCTCATAAAACTGAATGGAATCAGGGGGCTAATATCTAGGCTTTGCAAAAAGCTTTGGAAAGAACAACAGCCAAAAAACACAACCCTGTAAACTTGCATTATTTTTAACATATTGTTTACTCAATACTATGTCAATTAATTCCATAACATTGTATATTGATGCTGAGGTTTTGTTGGGGCTTTTAACTGACCGGAACTTTACTCTGTTAGCTCTACCTTTAGACCAGAGAAGGTCTCCCCAAGAGGCCACTGAACTTATCTGGACAATAAGATGCTGGACTTTATGCTAGGTATATGCTTGCAATGAAGGCATCTCAACTGAACTTGAACTGGTTATGCAGCAAGGTGGAGGAATCCACTATGGGGGGAGGGTTGTGGGAGGGGTGAGGGGAATCCCCAGGGCCTATAAAACTGTATCACATAATACAATGTTAATAACAATTAAAAAAAAAAAGAAATGGGTGAAGGATCAACAGATTTTTTTTTTTTTCAAAATAACACATTCAAATGGCTAAGAGACATGTGAAGAGATTCTCAGGCTCCTTAGATGTCAGAAAAACACAAATAAAACCATGTAGATGTTCCACCTAACTTCTACGAGAATGGCCTATATGTTGCTGGTATAGATGTGGGGAAAAGGAACTCTTCTTCACTGATGTTGGGAGTCTAGGATAGTACAAGCACTATGGAAATCAGTATGGAGAGTGCTAAGACGACTGAAAATTGGTCAACCGTGTGACCCAGCTATGCTACTTTGGGGAACATATCCAAAGAAAATGAAATCAGTATATGAGAAAGTGACCTATAATCCTTTATTTATAGCAGCACAATCTACAATAGCAAAGACATGGAAACAACCCAGATGCCCGTTGAAAGAGGGGCCACATGTACTCTATGACTACTACTAGGTCATTAAAAAAAATAAATAAATAAAAATGTTACCACTTACGTTAAAATGTTCCCAACTAGTGGCCATTATGCTCAGTGAAATAAACAAATCCCAAAAGGACAAAAATCATATGTTCTCTCTGATATAAGGAGCCTACATACAAAACACAGAACAGATACATAGGTAAACACATGCATACATTCATCTAGCAGAGCAAAAGCGTAATGAAGTCTAGCACACCAGCAAGTAGATACATTGTGGTATATATCTCTACTCCTGAGTAAAAGATGGACTCCCAGTGAAACTGCTACATATATCTTGACAATAGGATGCTGGACTTTCTACCATTATGTATACCTACAGAGTCATGATATACTTAAATAGAAGCGTGATGGACTTGTGATTATTGCTAAAGTATTATACTATTATAACAATAGCATTATAATATAATAATAGGGGAATCATATAATATAATCATAGGGAAAATCAGTGTAGGGTAAAGGGAAATGGGGAAGGTAGAAAGGGAAATCCCTGAACCTATGGAGCTGTTATTATGAAAAATAAAAATTAATAAACTGATTGGAATTATTTGGTAAAGAAAACCCACATGGCTTCAAAACACAAATCCTTCCATTGTCCTCTGAGAACAAGTATAGAAGATTTAATCTTTTAAAAAAAGAAATTTGGAAATGCAGAGAGAGATTTTCCACCCAGTTTCATTTTCCCAAATGCCCGCTACAGTGGAGACTGGGCCAGGCCTCACCGAGGGACCTGAAATTCTATCCAAGACCTTGCTACATCACTTTCTACATCCCAGGGTCCACATTACCAGGGAACTGGAATTGGGCGAGTAGCTGGGACTCAACTCAGGCACTCTGACGTAAGATGTGGGCAACCTAAGGGGTATCTGAACACCAGCCCTGGGGGTTCATTCTGGAAAATACCCAGTAACGAGCAATTTCAAATCACTATATTTGCAAGATATTTACTAGAGGATCAATAGCCACTAAGATATGTAAGTTACAAATAAGTTGTTTACATTTTTTAGAGATTTATTTATATATTTTAAAGTCAGGTGCGGAGAGTATTAAAATTCTGTGGATGTTTTAATTATTATATATATAGTTATGCATATTGCTTCATTAAATCACACCATGTAAATAACAACAACATACCATTTTTCTCCATGTTATCATATTGTTGTATTAGCATTTCTGTCTACTGGAATATAAACTACAATAAAGAAGGTAGAGTACATGAGGATCAAATCTGTGTCTTAAGACCATCATCTTGGGCCCAGCACAGTAATCTAGTGGTTAACATCCTTGCTTTGCTTGCACTGGGGTCCCTTATGGAGTGCCAGTTTGTGATCTGGGTGCTCCACTTCCCATCCAGCTCTCTGCTTCTGCCTGGGATAGAAGTGGAGAATGACTAGAAGCTTTGAGACCCTGTGCCCACATGGGAATTCCTGAAGAAGACCCAGGTTTCTGGCTTTTGATCAGCTCAGCTTCAGCCATTGTGACCGCTTTTGGAGTGAATCAAAAGACAGAAGATTTTTCTTTTCAATATCTACTTGTCTCTGTAAATCTGCCTTTCCAAAATAAATAAATACATACATAAATAAATTTAAAAGGAAAATAAAAACATCTGCTAGAATGATTGCAGGCCATCTGGCTATGCTGGAGTTTGGCTCCCAGTTGCAATTCCAACTCCAGCTTCCTGAGAGGCACAAAGTGATAACCAAAGCAGTCAGGTTCCTGCCACCTACGTGGGAGCCTGGAATGCATTTCAGTCCATCTTCTTGGCCCAACTCAGTGCAAGCATTTAGGGAGCAAAACAGTTGAGCACTCTCTTAATCTCTCTCTCTCTCTCTCTCTCTCTCTCTCTCTCTCTCTCATTCTACTTCTTCTATCTCAACCTCTCAAACTAAATACACTTTAAAATGTTTAAAATAGTTTGCAGTATAAAGCCTGAGCAAGTTTTAATTTCCATCTTAACAGTTTTAAACAGAAAATCACACAAGAAAAGTAAGACTTCTAAATGTGTGAACTGGTTTGGGAACATTTCTTTCTTAGCCTCATTTTCCAGGAGTATTTTTGTATGCAAAACTGCTTAGCCAAGTTTGAATTATTGAATTGTAAGAATATAATTTAGAAAGGAAAAAATAGAAAATACAGCATGCAAAAAATTATCCTATTTAGTCAAAAAATTTCTACAGTTATAGGTTATCCTTCTCACAATTCCTTTCTTATTTGAAAATGAAAAGGAACAGAGACTCAAGAAGGTAAAGTAGTAGACATTCTAAACGGAGTTTAAATTCATGTAACAGTTTGCTAGTGTCCATAAAACTCTATCTTAGAGAAACAGATTTGCTTAATAACTGAAGCAATGATATATAGAAATCTGGGTTTATATATGCTTTTTAAATATTTATATATTTTTACTTTAAAGGTGGGGGCAGAGGCTGAAATGAAGGGAGCACAAGCCAGGAAAGCTGAGAGTCCACAGAACCTGGACAGCCCAGGAAGGGTGTATTCCCAGAGCTTAAGGGACAGCTCTGCCAACACCAGCATGCTGCCATTCCAGGCTCCAGAATGCTTGGGGAAGGAGGACAGCCCTGCCAACAGCTGGATGCCTTGTGCCAGGGCCTCAAAGAGGAAGGACAGCCCTGCCAACATCTGCATGCCATGTGTCAGAGCCTTGCGTAAGAAGGACAGCCCTGCCAACATCTGGATGTTGAGCTTCTAGAGCCCCATATAGGCTGGACAGCTCTGCCAACACCTGGGTGCTGGGATTCCAGAACACTCTGTTAGGAATGGGCACTTGACTCCTAGGACCCTGTATCTGTACCTGGGTGTGAGTCCTAGTTCTGTTTCCACCTCCACTTTCTTGTGAATGCACATCTGGGTGAAACAGGTGATGTGCCAAGAAATTGAGCTCCTCCTCTTTGTATCGGAGTCACAGACTGTGTTCCGGGCTCTGTGGCTTCCGCCTGGCCAAACCTCGAGCATTTCGGAAATGAACCACTGTGTGCAAAAACTATCTGTCTCTGCTTTCAAATTAAATAAAATAAATAAAGCAACAAATATAAATATATACTTAAATGTGTTGAAATCATTGTGTTTGTGATTATTTGTTACAAATAGCCACAAGAAACTAATACATAAAACACCTGTGAGCATTCCGTGCCCATACATGTACATCTATATATTTATAAGCACACATACGCATGTCTTTATGCACAGAACCACTTATTGTCATGTACTCACACACACACCCCATGAAATTTCACTAAATAACAGTAAAATTGATATTTGTACTATCATGTCTTGAACTCGATTTTTTTTCTGTATTTGTTGAATATATTTGATATGCCAAGCACTAAGCTAAACATTTGGAAACATGAGTAAATCAGATAACATCTGCACTCATGGATACCCCCAAGTGCTGAAAACAAGCAACTGAACATTTAAATGTATTAAAATCACTTTTTTAAAAACATATATACAGAGTGAAGAAGATACTAAGAGAAAGATCTGTTTACTCCCCAAGTGGCTGCAATGGCGGGAGCTGAGCTAACCTGAAGCCAGGAGCCATGAGCCCCTTCTTGGTCTCCCATGCAGGTGCAGGGTCCCAAGGTTTGGGCCATCCTTAACTGTTTTCCATGTCACAAGTAGGGAACTTGATGGAAGTGGAGCAGCTGGGAAATCAGCCAGGACCCATATGGGATCTCAGCATATTCAAAGTGAGGACAAGCAGGGAATGGACAGAGAGTTTAGGAAGCAAAATACAAAACTGCAATGGTTGAGTAAGTATTCCATTGCGTATATATGTAACATCTTCTGGATGACTCCCCTAATGGTCACAACAGGTGGCCTAGGAGAGACTAAAGTCAGGAGGCAAGAGCTTCCTCTGGGTCTTCCTTGTGGCTACAGAGACCCAGCTGGTCAGTTGGAGGGATCCCCTGCTGCTTTTCCAGAAGTCTTACCAGGGAGCTTACCAGCAGTGATAGCTGGGATTCAAACAGGTGTCCATATGGCATGCCAGCACTGTAGTCAGTGGTTTAACTTGCTATGCCATGGTGCTCACAACATGGGGGTATTATCCAAGTAGTCGCTGCCTAGGTCAATATTCTGCAGCATTTTCTCTGTCTTATCTAGTGGTTTGATGTTTTAGATCTTAGGCTCATCACCTTGATCTATCGTGAGTTGTTATATGTGTAAGGTATAAGATAGGAATCTCATTTCATATTTCTGCAAGTGGAAATCTAATTTTCCCAACACCATTTCATGTCTTCTCACCAGAGAATGATTTGAACTGACTTATCAAAAATTAGCTGCTTGTAGATACGTGGAGTATTCTGTTCCATTTGCCTACATTTCTGTTTTTGTGCCAGTGCCAGACATTTATGAATTATAACAGTTTATTAGTACATCATAGAATCTGGTATTGTGCTGCCTCCAGCTTTGTTTATATTGTTTAAGGTTGCTTTCACAATTCTGCGTCTTTTATGTTTCCATGTCAGTTGTAGAATTGTTTTCTCTAGATCTGTGAAGACTATTGTGCCGGAGACCAGCTCCAGCTGATTGAGAGCTTGCAAAGGATGCGTGGGTTGGCAAGATGATAGGAAGAGATAAGACACGGACCACTATGACTTGATGCTCATAATGGACAACTCAGAAAAGTTGCCTTCTTTATTTATACATAAATCATCACAAGCTTTTGCACAACATCTAATTGTTTCAGTTTTCATTACATCATGGTTATGAAAATGCAAGAAACAATCCTAAGGAAAATATTTTCAACAAACCATTACTCACTGAAACCTGCAGTCACCTGGCTGAAGCCAGGAACTCCACGGTTGGCAGCACATGTGGTTACATAGTGACAAGTAGTTTACTCATACTCAAAATCAATTTTTACTAAACACAATCAAACTAATATTGCCTAAAATATTAACAGTACAGAATTAAAAGATCATAAATGAAAGGATTTTATAAAAGCATATAACATAGATTCTTTGCTAATTCTTATAATCAAATCATGCATTAATTACTGTCACCTTCACCTAGTGCTGATTCAATTGTTTTTCATTCTTTTGTTAAAGGGCAGTGAAAGGGATCAAGGCAGCTCAGCCAATCTACAAAGAGAGGGCCTTTACAAGAAACTTTCCTTGATCTATATAAACTGTTTTCTTTCCCTAAATATAAGTGCCAATATAAGATTGAGATTTTAAGCCAATTTGAGGGGGTTTTGTTTTGTTTCCTTGTAGAAGATGCCCCATATATTTTGCTTTCTTGTGGTAAGAAACTAAAATGCGTCATATCATGTGTTGTAACAGTTCGAGGTGTATGGTAAACAAACTCTTTGTACCTCCATGATTGCTATCTGTAGCAAGATATTATCAAGCCATTTCTTCTTTTTTTTTAAAGATTTATTTTTACTATTATTTTTTTATTGGAAAGGCGGATATACAGAGAGGAGAGACAGAGAGGAAGACCCTTCGTCCGATGATTCACTCCCCAAGTGAGCGCAATGGCTGATGCTATGCCAATCCGAAGCCAGGAGCCTCTTCCGGGTCTCCCACGCGGGTGCAGGGTCCTAAAGCTTTGGGCCATCCTCAACTGCTCTCTCAGGCCACAAGCAGTGAGCTGGAAGGGAAGCGGGGCTGCCGGAATAGAACCCGCGCCCACATGGGATCCTGGGTGTGCAAGGTAAGGACCCCAACCACTTGCGCCACCGCGTCGGGCCCTATCAAGCCATTTCTTAAGGAAAACATTACTTATACTAGGGCAAACTTTAGGACAAAAGTGGGCACATAACAGGATGTTTGGAACCATAGTGGGCTCAATTGTACTATTGTATACTTTTAACTGTGTGTCATAGCCTTACTGTTACTTAAGGTGTTTTTATCATAACATGATTGATCAATTTGAGGTGTCATACCAGCTACAGGAATCACTTCACATTAGCAGAAAAACAACACCCTCAGAAGAATTCTATGAAACAGCAGGAGGTGATTGAGTTCCATACAATGGATGAGGCAGCAATGAGGTGACCAGAGACATTCTGCCAGGCCTTGCCACGCAGCCAGAAACTCCTCGTAGCCTTGCTAACTGAGGAGCGGTGTTCATCACACACCCATGCCATCCGACCCAACTGCACGGCTCCCCACACTATTGCAGGAATTTTTTTATTGGGATTGCATTAAATCTATAAATTACTCTGGGTTTTAATGACATCTTCATGACAGTAACTCTTTTGATCCATGAACATGAAATATTTGTGTGTTATTTTGTGTCTTCTTGTATTTCTCTCCTTAAAGCTTTGTAATTCTCATTGTAGAGCTCTTTCACATCCTTGGCTAAATTTACTCCAACGTAATTAAAGTCTTGTGTAGTGCTTGATTGGGATTGATCTTATAATCTTTTTCTTAGCCAGAGGGTCATTGCTACATAAGAATACATTTTTGTGTGTGGATAATATATCCTGAAATTGACCAAGTTCACTTATTAGTCCTCATAATCTCATTGTGGAATCTTTTGTTTTCTTGGTATAAAGAAAGAACCTTGTCATGTAGTCACAAGAAAATTTGCCTTTACCGTGATCTATTTTTTAATCCCTGTGATTTCTTTTTCTTGCCTGATGATTCCAAAACTTCCTAAACAATAATAGTGAGAGTGGACATTTTTCTGTGTTTCTAGATCATAATGGAAGTAATTCCAGGTCTTTCCCATTGAATGATGTTCTCTGCAGATGTACCATATATTGCCTTGATTGTGTTGAAGCACATCCCTTGTACACACAAAAGTTACTTTTATTTATGAAAATAGAGCGTTTTTTATCTCATGGTTTCCTATAACTATTACATGGCTCCTATTCTGCATGTATTGATGTGCTATATCACTTTATTGACTTGTGTGTGTTGAACCGTCTTTGCAGCCCTGAGATAAACCCTACTTTCTCTGGAGGAATTATATTTTAACATTTTGTAGGGTCAGGTTTTCTAGTATTTTGTTGAGGATTCATGTATCTGTGTTCATCGAGGATGTTGGTCTGTTGTTCCCTTTTACTGTAGCGTTCTCTGGTTGGTTGTGGGTTTTTTTTTTTGGTATTTTGTTTGTTTTAGTTTTTGTTTTTTGGTTTTTTTAACTGCTGATCTCATAGAATAAGTTTGGAGTAGTTCCCTTCCTTTCAATTATTTTGAATAGCTCAAAAAATGGACTTAGTTCTTAAAAATTTTGGAGAATTTCATATTGTAGTCATGTGATTTTGAGTTCTTCTTTATTGGGAAGCTCTTTGCAACTGATTCATTCTGTCATGGATACTGATTTATTCAAGTTTTGTATGCCTTGGTGCCTCAATTTTAATAATTTATTTAGTCCAGAAACTTATACATGTCTTCTAGATTTTCCAAGTTGTTGGCATATAGCATTTGAAATAACTCCTGATTATTCTTTGTATTTCTGTTTATCATTTACAACTTTTCTTTATCCAGCTCTAATTTTATTAATTCACTTCTCCTTTTTTTTATTAGTTAGGACAATGGTTTATCAATTTTGTTTATCTAGCAAAATTTTGTTTATCTACCTCTTCATTTCATTGATATTTACATAGTTTCTTTTCCAATTTTTATTTCTTTCCTTCTACAAGCTTGGGGTTGTTTGTTGCTTTTCTAAGACCTTGTTTAGTAAATTTCCAGGTTTTTTTATATAGGTTTCTATTCTATGACCTTTCCTATAAACACATCTTTTATTGTATTCCATATGTTTTGATTTGTTGTGTTTTTCATTTATGCAATTTACTTTAATTTTTGTTTGTTTTCACAATTCACTGTTCACTCAGGAGTATGTCAATAAGTTCCATGTATTTGAATATTTTGTTAAGTTTCTTTTGGTGATAACTTCCAGGTTCACCCCATTGTGTCCTTGTGTTCAGCAGAGACATGATATGATCCCAGGATTTTGTTTGTTCATTTTGTGTTCTGTTGAGATTTGTTTTATGGCCTAGTATATGATCTACCCTAGAGAATTGACCTGATCTGTACCATAGCCCAAATAGACCTTATAGGTATTTCCATAACATTCCATCCTCAGGATGTGTATTCTGTAGGATGAAATGTTGTGTAGATACCTATTAGGTCTATAATACAGATTAATTCAATTTTTTTTTGCATTTTTTGTTTAGGTGATCTATTGATAAAAGCGGTGACAAGAAGTCTCCCATTACCATTAAATTTGAGTTTATGTTTTCCTTTACAACTATTAACATTTATTTTGTAAAACTGGCTACCCTGGGCCAGGCATGGTTCCCTAGTGGCTGGAGTCCTCATCTTGCATGCACCAGGATCCCTTATAAGCACCAGTTCATGTTCTGGCTGCTCCACTTCACATCTAGCTCCCTGTCTGTGGCCTGGGAAGAGAGTTGAGCAAAGCCTAAAGCCTTGGGACTTTGCACCTACATGGGAGACTGGGAAGAAGCTTCTGGCTCCTGGCTTTAGATCAGCTTGGCTCAGATCTTTGTAGCCACTTGGGGAGTGAGCCAGTAGATGGAAGGTCTCTCTTTTCTTATCTCTGTAAATCTAACATTCCATTAAATATAAATAAATCTTAAAAAAAACTGACTACACTAGCATCAGGTGTGTATACATTTACTATAAGTCCTTTTTTGTTGACTTTTTTTTGCTGAATTGCTCCCTTAATCATCACACCATGATCTTTGTTTTAGCAGATTTTTCATTAAGTATATTTTGTGTAATGTGAGGATTTGATTTCCATCTGCAGGGATGTCTTTTCCAGCCTTTCACTTTTTGTGTGCCTTTATTTGTGAAATGTGTGTTTTGTTTTTGTTTTTGTTTTTATGCAGCATAGTAATGAGTCTGGATTGTTACTGGTTCAGTTAGTCTGTATCTTTCAATTACAGGATTTGTCCATTTGCATTAAGGTTATTGACAGGCAATGACTTGGTCCCACTCTTTTTTCATAAATGTTCTTTATCGGGGGCAGGGGAGTAGTTTTTTTATTAATTATTTTTATTTTTGATGATTTTTAAATAGTTTATTAGGATTATAAGGGTCAAGGGCTTCAGGAAGGTGGGTGAGATCACCATTCTCACATTCTCTTTTTTTCCTTCTTATGTATAAGGGAAGGGGGGAGAACATTCTTAATATTTGTTTTGCATCTTCTTTGTTGTCTTACTAGGAGGTTTTCTGCCATCACATTCTTTCTTGATACTAATTGTGTTTCTTTTTCTATCATTTATAAGTCTGCCTGTGTGGTGGCAAATTTAAGTTTCACTTGTCTTTGAAAGCCTTTTATTCACCTTCATTGCCCTCACTGATGAATGAGCTCTTTCTGGGTAAAGTATCCTGGGTTTGCAGGGGTTTTGTTCTGTATGTTTTGTTTTCTGTTTTGTCTTTAGGACTGGACTGTCTCTCCTCATTCACTTCCGGCCTTTAGAGTTCTTGATGCAATAGCTGCTGCCCATGTGAGGGTTTCATTTAAAGGTAATGTAACATTTCTCTTAAAGAATTTATGATGCATTCTATATGGTTTCCTTTTGAAAGATTGACTATAACGTGTTGTGATGAGGATCTATTTTATGTGTGCCTGTTTGGAATTCTGTGTGCTTCCAGTATTTGGATGTCCACATGTTTTTCCAATTTGGGGAAATTTTCTTCCATTATTTCACAAACTATGTTTTCTAAACCATGCTGTCTTTTCATAATATTAGGAACTCCTAAAATGTGTGTAGTTGGTAACTTGATGATATTCCAAAGATCCCATAGATCCCAAACATTATTTTCAGTCTAATTTTTTTTTCTGCATTTTGACTGACAGGTTATTTTCTTTTTTTTTTTTTTTTTTTTTTTTAAAGATTTATTTTTAGGGGCCGGCGCGTGGCGCAGTGGTTAAGGTCCTCACCTTGCACGCCCGGGATCTCATATGGGCGCCAGTTCTATCCCACTGGCCCCGCTTCCCTTCCAGCTCCCTGTTTGTGGCCCGGGAAAGCAGTCGAGGACGGCCCAAAGATTTATTTTTATTATTTTTTATTGGAAAGGCGGATATACAGAGAGGAGAGACAGAGAGGAAGATCTTCCGTCCAATGATTCACTCCCCAAGTGAGCACAACGGGCCGATCCGAAGCCAGGAGCCTCTTCCGGGTCTCCCATGCAGGTGCAGGGTCCCAAAGCTTTGGACCGTCCTCGACTGCTTTCCCGGGCCACAGGCAGGGAGCTGACAGGTTATTTTCAAATATCTGCCTTCCACATCAGACTTTCTTTCTTCTGGTTCACCAGTTCTGCTGCTAAAGCTTTCCGTTGTGTTTTTATTTGAATTATTGAATACTTAATTTATAATACATATATTTTTAATCTTTCTCTTTGAAGAATTTTTCATCCATGCCATGTACTGATTTTCTTAATTCTCTTGATGCATTCTTCATTCTTCTGAGTTACTTTACAATCAGTATTTTGAATTCTCAGTTACTCCATCAGTTTCACCTTCTTCTGGGCCAGTACTAGTGCATTATCGTGCTCCTGTTATGAAATCACATTGCCTTTGTTGCATTCAGTTGTTTATTTTTTCTACATTGATTTTTGGATGTCTGAAGGATATCATGTTATCATCCCCTCTGGAGGAGGATAAAATTTTACTTTTTGATGGTAGGTTTATTCCTAGAAATGTGTGTCTAAGGCATGGTGGAATGCTTAAGGCTTGTACTTGAATTCTAGGGTTGTGTGTTGGATGGTGCTAAGAAATTCTGCACAGAGTTTGTGAGTGGGGCAAGAATGCAGAGTGACACTCAGGATGGCTCTAGTACAGCAACTCTGTCTTGGTGGAAGACAATGTTGGGGCCATCGTTTGTGGTCACAGTCCTAGGCCTTCTCTGGGCCAAATGAACCAGCTGATTCACAAGCTGACCATAGTTCCTAGTGCCAGTAACACCCGCCTACTCAGGTGTCTGCACCATGCAGAACAGTTGCCCACACTGTAATGTATCTCTTGGCTCCTCTACAAGATCCCCAGTGTGTCGGATCTCTCTGTCTCCATAATCAGACCAAACAGCCTCTCAGCTCTGTGGCTTATTCTCAGAACTTCCATCATCACAGGTTGCAGGAAGGACATTCTCAACCTTGAAAACTATCCTTTTCTCAGCCCTAACACCCTCAGCCAGCCCCGTGGAACTACCCACTGTACCCTAAGTCAAGCAATCCAGTCTGGAACTTTGGTGAGAGAAAAGTAGACAATTCAGCTTCCTGACACTAAGCAGTTTCCTATATCCCAGCCAGTTCATCAGGTCAGACTTCACATCAGTGGGGACTGTAAAATTCATTCTCAGATAAAGTTGCTAGTGAGTGGTGGCAACCGTGGCAGCCTCCGTTTATCTTGTCCTGAGAAGATGGTGTTTTCCAGCCAGTAACTGCCTGCGAAAATGCAGCAATGACTATCAGTGGCATTTCTGATCTCTCTCCTCACTACCCGGTGGAGTGTTTGTTCTGTTCAATCCAACTCCCAAAGAAAAACTCTCAATCAGTGCCTTGGGAACATGGCGTTTCCTTTGTTTTACTGGTATTTTTTGTGGCTGTGGTCAGTGTGGTTTCTCATTATTCTGCCATCTTGGCACCAATTGCTAGCCACATATTTTTAAATCTGTAATAGTGTGTTCAAGCAAAAGGTAGGATTTTAGAATAATCACAGACTTGAAAGGAATTTTAAATTCCCATACATTACGAACATTTTTCTTATAAGGCTCCTTAGGAAGGATAATTTAGAAGCATGAATAATTTCTGAGGGCCCACTACCTCATAAGCGCTTTGGTTGCATTGCTGAACAGTGTTTTTATTCTAAAAAAAAATTCTTACACTGACACAAATAAGTCTTACTGAATTTAAGCAATTTTAGCTGCCTTTCAGTCTCTGGTACCATATGGGAATAAGACTGTTGGGTGTCCTCAGCTCTTCTGATCTATGAAGCCCTACCCACCATCCAAGGTGATCAGCCCTGAGGGGCTTCTAGTTTATAAATTTCCATTTGTAAGGCTAACTGTAAATTAGAAGCAACTGTCCAAGCATCACATTGTCAATGTTGAATGCAAAAGTACTATTTTTCGTCCATGTGAACACTCAATGAGTTTATTGCCTAATAAAGAGTGAAAAATACAGCCACACTTTGCCTCTGGTCCTGTCAAGCATATTAAGGTCATTGACTCTATTGTGAAGAAACATCCAGAAGACCTAATACATTGAGATTCCTTTAAGAGATTTGATTGTCATCCTCACAATGACCTGACTATTCGTTGGCATAAATTCAACTGCTGGCATTTTTATAGCACAACCCCCATCATTCTGCTCATAACAACTAGGCCAATCAAACTGTGCTTCCAAAGGTCCACAGCCTAATCTTGTCTTTGCCAATGGATATAGATCAAAGGATCACTTAACATCATTAAGCTGTAACACAAAGACAATAGATGTTTCCTCAATGTATTTACATTAAGTACTTTACAGTATCTTAATGGTAAATGAATATATAATGAATGCATATGCGTATGGTCTACAATGTGTTATTTCAGCAGATGCATTCAGTATACTCTGATGAATCAGTGTAATTAACATGTGCATCACTTTTATCATTTCTTTATGTTTTGAGCTTTTGAGCTCCTCCCCCTAGGTTTTCACAAAATGCATGATAATTTATTGTGAACTGTGGTCACTCAACTATATTTTATCCTTATGTGCAACTGAAGTTTAGTATCCACTCGCTACTTTCCTTTTTCATCCTTTTCCCTTATCTTTCCCAGCCTCTACTAGGAGAGATCAACATTTTTATGTCATATTTGTGAGTGAGAACATAAAGCAATTTTTTAAAACAATTTGGCTTATTTCATTAAACATCTTCAATTTCCATTTATTTTCTTGCAAATGTTGTTTTTTAATAGCTGAATGGTATGTAAAACACTCTTATGGCTAAACAATATGTTACATTTTCTTTATCCATTCATCTGTTGATAAGCATCTGTTTGACTCTATATTTTGACTATTTTAACAACACTGAAATAAGTGTGAGAGAATAGGTACTTTTTTTGAAATGTTGATTTATTTTCCTCCCTCCAAAATGGGATAACTAGCTGATTTGGTGTATTTGTTTTTAACTCTTTGAGGAACTTCCATCATAGTCCCCTATAACAGTTATACTAACTTATGTTTCTACAAACCATATGTGAGTTCTTTGTTCTTCACAACCTTGCCAGTATTTGCTTTTGATACTACTCATTTATTCACATTTTTTCCAATCTAAGATGATGTTGAGTACTTCTTCATGTACTTTCTTATTATTTTCCTATTTTTAAATTGAACTCCTTTGTTGTCAGTTTTTTTAAAGTTTCTTATACATGACTCCTTCAAACAGTTCGAAGAAGAATGATATTGGAAAATAAACATATTTTCATAAAAACTTCTAAAAATCAATAAAAAAGTTTTTCATAACATACATTTTAGGAGCTGTTTCATTACTTCTTAAATATGTTCTTAAATATTAATCTCTTGTCAAGTGAATAGTTGGAAACTCACATTCTTTTTATTGTCTTTTCATGCTGTTGATTGTTTCTGTTGCCCTGTAGAAAGTTCTTCATTTGGTATGACCCATTTTTTTACTTCTATTTTAGCTACCTATGATTTTGGAGTATTATTTAAGAAAGTATTGCTTGCCCCAATTTCTTAAATTATTTCTGCTGTTTACTTATCATAGTTCAACCATCATACAATTCTTAGATCTTTGGTGTGTCTTGAATTGATTTTGGCAAAGAATGAGAAGCTAGGCAAGTTTCAGTCTCCTGCATGTTTAGCATTTCAACATTCCTTTTAGTGAAGAGCATGCTCTTCCTACAACATGTGGTTTGACATCTTACCCATAATCAGTTGAGTCTAGATTGAGTTGGGAATCTCCGTTCTGTCCCATGGATGTATTTTGCCATTTTTATGCCAATGCCATTCTGGTTTGCTTACAGTACATCTTGAAATTAAATATCATGATATTTCTAGCTTGTCTTTTTAATCAAAACTGATTTGGTGCCTCCAAATAAGTTTCAGGATTTGTTTTCTCATTCTGTAGAGAATGTCATTGGTAGTTTGACGAATACCACACTAAATAACTTGGAGTATGATGGATCCTTTAAGAATGCTAATTGTTGGGCCCGGCGCGGTGGCGCAAGTGGTTAAGTCCTCGCCTTGCACGCCCGGGATCCCATATGGGCGCCGGTTCTAATCCCGGCAGCCCCGCTTCCCTTCCAGCTCCCTGCCTGTGGCCCGGGAAAGCAGCCGAGGACAGCACAAAGCTTTGGGACCCTGCACCCGTGTGGGAGACCCGGAAGAGGCTCCTGGCTTCGGATCGGCATAGTATCGACCCGTTGCGCTCACTTGGGGAGTGAATCATTGGACGGAAGATCTTCCTCTCTGTCTCTCCTCTCTGTATATCCGCCTTTCCAATAAAAAATAATAAAAATAAATCTTTAAAAAAAAAAAAAAAGAATGCTAATTGTTTTCATCTATGACTATTTATTTTTCTGGTTTTGTGTGTTTTCAGTTTTTTTTTCAGCACCATTGCATGATTTTCACTGTGGCAACTTTTTACTTTCTTGGCTGTATTTATTTCTAGGTATTTTTTGAAGCTATTGTAACATGGGTAGTTTTCATAATTTCTTTCTCAGTAAGTGTTTTGTTAGGGAAAATGTCATTAACTTTTGTGTATTGATTTTGTGGTCTGTGAATTCACTGAATTTATTAGTTCTGTTAGTCTTTTGGTAAAACCATTTCCCTGTTGAGAAAGTCATTTTACCTGCAAGTAAGTTTCTCTTTTCCTGTTTGCCTGTCTTTCATTTCTTTTTAAGTTTTATTTATTTATATTGAAGAGTCAGATATATAGTGAGGAGGAGAGAAAGAGAGGAAGAACCTCCATCTGATGATTCACTCCCCAAGCGACCACAACTGCTGGGGCTGAGCCGATCCGAACCCAGGAGCCAGGAGCTTCTTCCAAGTCTCCCATGCGGATGGAGGGTTCCAAGGCTTTGGGCTGTCCTGGACTGCGTTCTCAGACCACAAGCAAGGAGCTAGATGGGAAGCAGGACAGCTAGGATTAGAACCAGCGCCCATGTGGGATCCTGACGTGTTCAAAGCAAGTTTTAGCTGCTAGGCCATCATGCCAGGCCCTATTTCTTGCTTGCTTGCTTGCTTGCTTCTTCTTCTTCTTTTTCTTCCTCCTCCTCCTCTTTCTTCCTCTTCTCTCCTCTTTTTTTGACAAACTATTCTAAATAAAACCTCCAGTGCTATATTTAATAAGAACAGTGATATTGGGAGCATCACGATGCTCCTATACAATCATGATTTCTCTACTTCTGATTTAGCTCCCCAATAATGACCTGGGAAAAGCAGACTATTTCATTGATTTTTGTTCAGCCTTTAATATTTCTTTCCTTACTGTAATTTTGAATTTGGTTTGTTATTACTTTTCTAGATCCTTAAAATGCATTGTTTGATTGCTTATGAAATATTTTTTACATACAGGTGCTTGTTGCCACAAACCTTAGTATTTGTGTTGCTTTTCTCTATCCTGTAGGTTTATATATATATATTTTTCCATTTCATTTAAGACAAAGCATGTGCGGAAACAATAGTCCTTTCAAAGGGGCATCTCCAGTAACCCACGAGTAGTAGAGTTTACATATATTGTAGTCTTGGCAATGCTTAGAACGTGTTGTCTTTCCTGACCATGACTTCCTAGTGCTCACCACTAAGTTTATCTCCACCCCACTACTTCCCCGAAAGGTTCCTTTGGTCAATGAAGTTGCTCAAATGGCTGCTGCATTCCCCGGGAGGATTACAGATCTGCCCGGCATCTCTTTTGAGCCTTTTTCTTTCATTCCCAGGCGTATGACTACCTTAATCATCTGTAAGGCTAGTCGTGCAGTGATGAACCCCTTGTTTTTGCTTCTCTGTGAAAGTTGTTCTTATCCATGTCAAAAGGATAACTTTGCTGAATATCACTCCTCGTTGTCAGTTCTTTTTTTTTTTCCTTTCATAATTTTAAATATGTTATTCAATTCCTGACCAATTCCTGGTCAGCAAGGTTCCAGCTGAGAAATTTGCTGCTTGCTTAATGGGAGTTCCCTTAAATGTGACTTGTCATTTTTCTCATGCATTTTGAGAATTCTCTATTTTTTTACTTCTGACCTTCCGGCCATAGTAAGCATGCTGGGGCTTTTTTTTCTGTCTAGCTTCATTCTAGGGTCTGCGCTCCCTAAACATCTATTTATGTCCCAGGATTCAGGGAATATTCCAAGGTATCTTTCCTCAGATTCTGATATTCTTCCTTCTGTTTGATCTATGCTGTTTCTGAGATTGTCAAATGTATTTCCTATTTGATCTATTAAATTCTTCATTTCTAGGATTTCTGTTTGATATTCTTTTTGAAGAATCCCATCTAATTGATAACTTTCTCTTACAACATGAATTGTTTTTCCTAATTTTGTTGAACTCTCCATGTTCCATTGTACCTCACTGCTTCTTTGCAATAATTCTTTTCAATGCTGTAAATATGTCTTTAATACTTACTTAACAGCAGAAAAAATGGGAGCAGGACATTTTGCAACATAAAGCCGGGAAGAGTTATACTAAATTTTGTTTGAAGAGTCAGAAAAATAACATTAAACTGAGTTCTAAAGGATAAACTGGTGCTTTACGTTTCTGTTTCTGTTGGTTTTTTTCTTCATAAAAAAGACTGGGGAGAGAGCATTTTAGGCAGTGAGAGAACATCAATTTTTTTTTTAGAATGTCTTGGACTTGTTATAAAATTTAATATTAATTTTCCCTGTGGCATACCTATTTCTATGACTTCCTGCTTTTATCTGTTCAGATATAAGTCATAGCTATAAAGTATAGGGTGAATACATTGTGGAGGTGGCAAAAAAATGGATTCTTTGACATGCAAATAAGCCCAGCTCTTCAATCTTGTATATGAAAAGAACATCTTCGGAGACACCTGCTCTTCCAAGGATAATGAGAAAACTGTATCAATACTTTTATTTTTCTGGAGACTAGAACACTTTTCATTCATTATTTTTGACAAATAGACAAAATACTCTAAGTCTTAGATTCCCTCTGGATTAAAGTGTTGGAAAATTTTAAAGGTGCCTTAGAATTTGTGAGCAGTGAATTTTCATAGTTAATGTCTTCTAAAGAATCATCCCACTTCAATGATACTTGATGGTCAAACTTCAAGGGTGGAAAACTTTGTTTCAGGAAATATTCATTGAAACTTTTGCATTTGAAATAAGCTTCTGAATAAAGTCTGCCACCTAGGTCAAACAATGGCCTGGCTCACCCAGAACTTCTGTTGCTCTAGGACTGTTTCAAGGAATCCCCCAGCCCCAGGGAAACTGCCATCAAAATTGACTTCCTGGACAATGTATGTAGTCAGGGGCTGCTGAGTTCTCAGAAGGTTCCCGTTCTTGGTTTAAGATTTTGCTACAGCTGTTTTGAAATAACATCACACAATGTTTGAATGAAGACCCACATTTTCATTTTTCACAGGATTCCAAAAGTTATATATCTGGGCCTACATGGCTTTCATAGTTAATGAGCTTTTTGTCATGTGTCAGGCATCGAGCAGACATCCTCACATTATTTTGTATAACACTCTTAAAAAACCCCCCAAAAAGAATTACTAATATCCCAGTTTTATAGATGAAGAAACTGATTTACTGAAGCTACACAACCTAACAAGATGATCAGCTATCAGGGACTATTCAGCTTAACATCTGTTAACATCTTTGACAGCTGCAGATCTTCCTGTTCCCAAATTTCCCGAGGTTTCAGTGATCTTCAAAATGTTCATGGAGCTTCCGGCAGGGTGGCCTAGCGGCTGAAGTCCTCGCCTCCTATGCGCCAGGATCCCATGGAAGTGCTGGTTTGCGTTCCAGCAGCCCTGCTTGGATCCAGTTCCCTATCTGTGGCCTCAGAAAGTAGTCAAGGACAGTCCAAAGCCTTGGGACCCCATATCTGTGTGGAGAGACCTGGAAGAAACTCCTGGCTCCTGGGTTCGGATCAGCTCAACTCTGACCATTGTGGCCATTTGGGGAGTGAATCAGTGAATGGAAGATATTCTCCTTTGTTTCTTGTCCCCTTTGTATATCTGACTTTTCAATAAAAATAAATAAATCTTTTAAATAAGTCTAGGGAAAGTGCATATTGCAAGACATTATGCACGGGTTTCAAAATTTCTTGTGCCAGGGCCTGCGTGGTAGCCTAGTGGCTAAAGCCCTCAGCTTGAACACACTAGGATCCCATATGGGCACCGGTTCAAATCCTGGTAGCCTTACTTCCTATCCAGCTTCCTGCGTGTGGCCTGGGAAAGCAGTCAAGGATGGTCCAAAGCCTTGGGACCTTGCACTGCATGGGAGACCTGGAAGAAGCTCTGGGCTCCTGGCTTCAGATTGGTTCAGTTCTGGCAGTCGCACCCATTGGGGAGTAAACCAGTAAATGGAAGATCTTCCTCTCTGTCTCTCCTTTCTGTATATCTAACTTTCCAATGAAAATAAAATAAAGCTTTAAAACAATTATTGTGCCAAAACCAAATATGCTTGGTTTTATGAATATATTTTGTTTATTTGAAAGAGCAAAAGAAAGAGGAAAGGAGGGAGGGATAGAAGGAGAGAGATAGAGAAAAAGAGAGAGAAAGAAAGATATCTTTGATATACCAGAATGTCAGTTAGGTCTCCCAAGAGGGTGGCAGCGATTGAACCTCTTGAATCTTCACCTGCTGTCTCCCAGGATCACATTAGCAGGAAGCTGGATCAAAATTAGAGTAACCAGGACTAGAACTGAGAACTCTGATATAAGATACAGGCATTCAAAGTAGCAGCCAACTTGCTGCACCACAATGCCTACCCTGAAACTATTTTTAAATTCCATTGTCCATGAACATCTTTATATATCATCCTTAAGTACCATTGTACTTTCCTGTACTGAGTATTAAATAGTACTCTAAAGCCAGAATAGGTACCACCAAGTTCTCTCTCTCTCTTTAAGATTTATTTGTTTTTATTGGAAAGGCAGACATATGAAGAGGAGGAGAGACAGACAGGAAGACCTTCTATCTGATGATTCACTCCCCAGGTGACCGCAATGGCCGGTGCTGTGCCGGCCCAAAGCCAAGAACTTCTTCCAGGTCTCCCATGCAGGTGCGGGGTTCCAAGGCTTTGGGCCGTCATCAACTGCTTTCCCAGGCCACAAGCAGGGAGCTGGATGGGAAGTGGAGCTGCCGGGATTAGAACCGGTGCTATATGGGATCCTGACGCGTTCAAGGTGAGGACTTTAGCCACTAGGCCACAGTGCCAGGCCCCTAAGTTCTTTCTTAAATGAAATCTGTGATCTTTTGGTTTCAAAAAGTTAAGTATTTATGACTTTGTAGAGAAAGCACTACTATGTAATCATTTAAGAATCACCAGTGCTGGGACCAAGGACAGGTTATGCCACTACCTGCAGTGGCAGCATCCCAGTTGGGCACCAGTTCATGTCCTGGCTGCTCCCTGGAAATGTAGCAGAGAGGTTACCTGGGAAAGGAGTGGAAAATGGACCACTGCACCCATTTGAAAGACCCGTGAAAAGTTACTGGCTCCTGCCTTTGGCCTGGCCCAGCCCAGGCTAATGCAGCCATTTGGAAAGTAAGCCTACAGATGGACTCTTTCTGTGCTCCCCACCTCCCAAAACTCTGCTTTTCAAATAAACAAAAATAAACCATAAGTCACTGGTGCTTTGCACATGAACAAATCTTCCTCATTGTAACTTTTGTCTTTGGGATATTTATCTCTAATTTGGTGAGCTTCTGCTTCCTCCCTTAGAACTTTATACAGAGAGTTTTGGCATTGGAATTCAAATTCTAACTAAAGAGACAGATTGCCACAAAGCTAAGTGGGCAATGTGGCCTCCTTTGTCTCCTCTCTGATGTTTGACAACATTTGGAACTGTGACACTGCTGATATTTGAGAATTGCTCCATTCCCCCGCCCCCCAAATATCATCTTGGATTGCTTTGTTAGTATGAGCATGACTGAACTATTCTGTAGATGATCAGAAATTGGCAGAAAAATACCTCCACTTTCATTTTCATTTTGATCTAAAGGCAGTATTCTATATTTAGAACGAAAAATGATCATTTGTGTCCCAATTCAACAGGTGCAACAGGCTGCTGCTGAGATCAGCCCAGCTTTGGGTGTGGGTCCCAGGGCGGAGTGGTACACATGGTGCGAGCACATGTGACAGTGCTAAGCCAGTACATGCAAAGGAGGCAAAGCACCTGAACTAAGGCAACTTTCCCAACAACTTGTTTCCATGGAACTGATCCAGTCACATGAAATTTGATTCAATCCCTCTCCAGCTTTGAGGGACACAACCCAATCTCTCAAAAGAAACATGGATTCCTTTCTTGAAGCCTCAGTACTCATGCTCTAATGTTATCATAATGGTCTTCCTGTACTTCAACACTGTAAAACCGGGAATCCAATTTAAATGTGAGTTTAATTTTGTTGAGGATAAGCCATATTCAACCAATAGCACCAGGCAAAGCCCAGCCCTGTATGTATGAATATTAAACTCAACCATCAAGATGGTCATAGCATAAATGACACATTACCCGAAAATTCATTCAACATCATAATCAAAGAATCATATAAGGCTTCAAGCTGAAGCCTTATTACCTTCTTGGATATTTTGGAAATTAGTGAATAGATGTGGCCCAGGATACAGACAACTAGAGATATTTACATTATGGAGGAAGTAGATTATTTAAAAGGCAAGATTTGTGACTCACTATTGTGGTGCAGTGGATTAAGACTCTACTTGAATGACAGCACCCTATATTGGTGGTCCAGTTTGGGATTCAACTGGTTCCACATCTGATCCAGCTCCTTTTTAATGCACCTAGAGAAGCAGTACCAGATGATTGATATAATTGGATCCCTGCTACCCAAGTGAAAGACCTGATTGGAACTCATGGATCCTGCCTTTGGCATGACGCACACCTGGCTGTTGTGGGACTTGAATTTGGGGAATGAACCACTAGGAGAAAGATCTCTTTCTCTTTCTGTCACTCTACCTTTCAAATAAATACATTTTTTGAAATAAAAATAAGTTTCAAAGGAAAGGTTTTTTTTTAAAGGGTGTTGATAGGACATAAAGACTTTAATATCATGTGACAACTGGGAAGTAAGACATCTCTCTCTCTTACACACACACACACACACACACACACACACACACACACACACACACACATCCTCATGTCCACTCTATTACAGGGGCAGTTATGCCTCCTATGACCTAAATACACAGTAAGTGGTCATAGTGGTAATTACCTCAAAACTTTTCAAAAAGGAGATATAGGCAAAGACTTTTTATCACAACTGGAAGGTGGCATTAGTATTTTTACCACTTTATGGATATTCAAAACATAAACCACATTTCATGTGTTAGTATTAACTGACAATGTTAAATTCTTTCATAAATGAGGCCATAAAAGCTTCTGTAAACAATACACAGAACCCTTGTCACGCCTGGGTTTGGGAGACTTGGTTTGAACTAACCATACATTCTGTAACAGGTGGCTGCACAGCTGCCTTCCTAATCCTACCCCCGATGGCTATGCTCACCTCCCATGACTACAACGCTCTGGTTGTCACAGTCTCAGCCTCTAGTGAAGGAGAGAGCTAATTCTAGCATTCAGGAGCTCATCTGAGAGGGTTTTGATGAAGTCTTCAGAAAGGCACTCTTTATCAGTACCTATTACCCAAAACCTTCTGAGTCTGTGCATCTTCTCTGCATTAAGAAGTGATTTAAAAAGGTAAAAGTCATTAATGTAAGAGAATTGTTAAAAATGAGTCAGTTCTTACTGGCTTACTAATCTTCGATGATAGCTTCATAAGATTTCTTTTGTAGACAAATGAATATAAAAGAACCAAATATAGTGTATTCAGCTTTCAGCTTTCAGGAAAAAGTGACCCCATTCCAAGAGGGCTGTTAGTCTTGAATCTCTCTAGTCTGTATGCTCCTCAACTCATTCTTTTCTCTGTCTTCCCTGGGACATGGCAGTTTGCTGGAAATGTACTAAAAGATTAAGGAAGGCAGGAGCTAAGAGCCTAATGGGACACAATTGGTCCAACAAAGGAGAGGCACCAACCCACTAAAAGTATCTGGAATGGGATAGTGAAAGGAAATACTGTCACAAACTACAAGATATATCTCTAAGAAATATTCAGTAGGTATAGAGATATATAGTATTTGGACAAGGTGTATAATTTGTAGCTTCTTAAGCTAGAAGCAACACATGTAAGTTTTGAAAGGTAGACAGTTGGCATTGGAATCCAGGCACAAGGAATCCAGCATGCGCTGGCAGAAAATCCAGAAAACCAGTCACTAGGCAACAAGGTTGGAAATCTGTCTCAAAGAGTAAGGAAAAAGATCAGTTACTAGGAAACCAAGGCACCTAGGCCCAAGAGGAGTAAGCGTTCTCTACCAAAACGTCAGAGATTATGCACTACATTCTCAATGTTATGCAATATGGCCAAAGAAAAAGATATTTAAATCAAATTTGGCGCATGGAAAGAAAATGCCAACTCATTACGACCACACACACACACATACACAATCCTTGACCAAAATGACAAAAACAAAAACTCAATTTATTGTTTTGCCCTGGATAGCAAATTGCACAAATCAAATATTTAATTGGTACACATGCAAACTTTCAAAAGGGTTAAGAAATACAGCCCTTTATTCCTGAGCAGCAGCTATTCATTATGAGAATGTCCTCTGTTCTAATTGGTTATTCCGCCTTATCTGCTGAGAGGCAGTAACCCATACCACACAGTTTTGATATGGATATATGCTAATCAGTTCTCTTGGTTGTCAAAACAAAATCTCTAGAGATTTATTGCAGCAATCAGAGAATAAATATAGAAGTCCTGTAACATAATTGAATATTTTAAGGTTCCTCTTACATTTCTTACATATGAGCTTCCTGGTTAACTGAAATCCGTTTTCATTCTGTAAATACAGAAATAAGGCTAAAAAGCAATGTCAGAATAAAAAGAATGCATTGTAAATCCATAACAGAAAAGGTTGATTATAGATTTATCTCATAAAGCAAAGAAACTTAATTTTTAATATGAATGTGGTTTTTAATTCATGATTGTTGACTTAAAAGCCCAACGCTAATTTTCAGCGAGCTTTAAAAATTATTTTATGCTAATTATTAAGTTGTGTGATATTATCAAGAGAATAAAATTATTAGATAATAAATGCTATCACTTTTATCTTCTTCCCGCAGTGGTTCTTAAGGTTGTAGTCCCTGGAAGAAAAACACAAAACTAAGTAGCCTGTTCTTTATCTCCAGACCTAGAAACTCTGGGGATAGGGCTTAGCAAGCTGTTTAACCAGATCTTCCACTAGTGATTCTAAGTAATAGAAAAGAATCCCATTCCATACCATGTCGATGGCTTCCAACCTTATCCCCAATCTCAAAGCCTAAGAACATGCTTAGAGAACAACACAATGTCAAAAATTAGGCTTGTCATTTCATAAATAATCTATTTTTTCCTTTATGCACTATGTTACCTATTCAGATCTGCCTAATTACCAACTTTATTAGTTGCCTACTATTGCTTAACAAATCCCCCAAATTTAGCAGCTTAAAACAAGAAAGATAACCTCATGGTTTCTAAGGATGCTCCAGGACAAAGTTGGCTGAGTAATTCAGGCTCAGGATTTCTCATGGAGTTGTCAAAATGTCCTCTGTGGCCACTGTTACAGCCAAAGACCTTTGCACTGGAAAACTGACTACCAAGATCACTGACACGGTGACTTGTTTGAACGAGGCCTCAGCTCCACTTCTTCACCTGCCACAGAGCTGATCACTAGATGTCAGCCATTTTCCAAATACCCAACAGAAATCAGTCAGGAGGAAAGGTACAGTGACTTTACAGCCTAATACTGAAAGAAATGTTCCATCACTTCTTGTGTATTATCTTGGGAAGAGACCAACTTAAGCATAATGTGGGAGGTTAATGCAAATGTGAGGAATAAGAGGAATTGGGCATCTTAGAAGCTGGGTAGCATGTTCAGTTAAGAGATGCCAGGATAATGTCAAGTCTCCTAGTTTCATGGATATAGACATCTGTCACCAAGATACACAGTGCCTCCCGTGTCTGTTTGCTGCTGGCCCTACTCTGTTCCTCTTTCCATCTCATCTTATCACCTCCCACCTCTAGGCTCTTCACCTATTCCCTCTCATAGTTGAGAGTCTTTCCTAAAATACAGGCCAAAACCATTTAACATATCTTCAAAGTCTATTTGGGCCTGGACAAATGGCTCAATTGGCTAATCCATCCTCTTCAAGTGCTGCAATCCTACCTAGGCACTGGTTCATGTCCAGACTGCTCCATTTCCCATCCTGCTCTCTGCTTGCAGCTTAGTAAAGTAGCAAAGGATGGCCAAAAGCCTTGGACCCCTGCACCCATGCAGAAGACCTGAAGGAGTTTCCTGGCTCCTAGCTTCTGATCTGCTCAGCTCCAGCCATTGCAGCTTCTTTGGGAGTGAACTAGCAGATGGAAGATTTTTCTCTCTATAAATCTACCTTTCCAAAACACACATTTCCTACTCTTACTCTTCTTTCTTCTGTCCTCTGCCAATGATTACATAGCCCCTAAGCCTCTGCTCCTACCACAGCATCTTTGATAGTATTCCATTCTTCTATAATGTCCTCTTTCTACTCCACATCTCAGAATAAAAGCTGTATTTTCCTGGTATTATAGCCAAAAAGAGCTGTTCTCTTTTGCAGTATATTTTAAGACCTCCACTACATAATGAACTGCAATTGTAGTTGGTGTTTTTTTAAAGTGTTCCAATATCATGAATAGATCTTAAAATCTTTAACCCATTAGGTCAATGTTCTTGTTTTAATCAGCTTTTTAATTACCGACGCCATACAATTCAGGACTTGTGGAATTTGAATAAATAATTTCATCAGCTGATATTCTCACATAATAGACTGAACAGCCGCCTGCATTGACTGAATCCCAAATAAGGCACCTGTTCAAGTTCTGGCTGTTCGACTTCTAATCCAACTACCTGTAAATGAATCTGAGAAAGGAGAAAAAGATGGCTGAGTGCTTGAGCCTTTGCACTTACATGAGAAACTTGGTTGAAACCCTTGCTGCTGGCTTTAGCCTGGCCCCACCCTAGTAGCTGTGACCATTTGGCGAGTGAAACACAAGGTAAAATCTCTCTCTCTCCCTCTCTCTCTCTTTCTCTGTATTTGTGTCTTTCTCCTCTCGTCCTCATCCTCTCCCTTTCCCTCTTTCTCTCTAAGTTTGCTTTTTGAACAAATGAATAAATCTTTTTTTTTTTTTTTAGAAAATTACAATTTCATGGGGCAACACCAACATGGTGGCATAGCAAGCTAATCCTCTACCTAGATAGCTGGCATCTGATACTGGCTTCAGTTCAAGTCCCAGGCACTCCACTTCCAGTCATGCTACCTGCTAATGGCCTGGGTAAACAGTGGAGTATGATCCAAGGCATTGGGCCCCTGTACTTGTGTGGGAGATTTGGAGAAAATGCTTATATTTTAACTTCATGTCAGCTCACCTCCAGGTGTTGCAGCCATCTGGAAAATGATCCAGCCAGCAGATGGAAGATATTTTCTCTGTCTTGCCATACACACACACTTTCTCTCTTTGTAACTGCAGCTTTCAAGTAAAATAAATAAGTCATGTAGACATACATGTATGCACAATTTTAGCAGGACTTTCACACTAAAGATGGTTCACTCTGAGCAAGAAGATGTTTAATGTAACTTTGAAATAATCAGAACTACTCTGACAAACAATCCTTACAAATCTTCTAGTTCAAAAATGTATCCTTTCATTTCAAAAGCTTTTCCTGAGAGTAGCTAGGATATTCTCTTTTTATGCAATCTTTTTTTTTATGAAATCGAGAGATGTGTATGGAGAAAGAAGTGAAGAAGACTCACAAAACATGATTTATAAACATGATACCAGAGTAATGGGAGCCCCTAAAGATTTTGCACAAAATCAGCACTTGAAAAGATTTGGGAAGGTATGGGGGGAATTCTGAGAGAATCAACTATAGCCTGACTGTTGAACAGGAAGGATGCAGGAATCAAGGCAAGGGGTGATGCTGCTAAAGCTGCCCAAGGTGATGGGAGATGGATGCAGTTAAGAGAGCTGCTCAAGGGGTAGAGCTGCCAGATATGATAATTGGTTGACTGAGAGAAGGGAGACATGAAGGTCTCACATTTTGCCCAAGAGAGAATTTTGCATTGTGAATCTGGACCTACACAATAGAACTTATTGGGGGAGAACATTTCAAAGCCTTAACTGTGAGAAATGTGGTCCCAGCACTCTTGTCACAACTGGAGGATAATTCATTAGGTGGGGAGGTCGCAGGAGCTATCAGAATATTACACAGAGCGTTTTCCACAAATAGACTCAGAATTAGATTCTTACACCAACTGATTAAAGAAAGAGCAATTAAGCTGTCAGGCAAGAGCTCTCTGTGGCTTTTATGAATTACTGTGATTCATCTTACTAGAGGAAGGATCTGAACCAGCATCATCTCCACTGCTTTGCACAAGTTCCTGAAGGATCACACAATGGAACATTGGAACAAGAATGACTCACAACAGTAGGATCAGACATCAAATTGAACATCTAATCATGACGTGTGCATTCTTAATATCTGATTTTCAAGTACATGATGTAGTTTTACAAAATCAGGTTAATTTTCTGATTAGTGTTATGAATGACTTTTTATCTGTGAACCTAGAAATGCATTGGAGAGATGGAGAACATACACACAGTCTCGCTTAATAATGCACTTTGTATTATTAAAGCAAAGTTTTATGTGACATAGTACGTTCAAAAACTAGCAGAGAATAGACAGTAATGGATGTCTTCTGCAGATTTTTTAAATGTTTGTATTGAATACCCTTTAAGGAAGTAAGTACCTTCCAGCTCACAGCTATAAGCATGTGTTACAAGGCCTGTGTTTTTGGCTTCTGGCCATACGTCCCCCCCTTATTCCTTCTTCTTCTTTAAGATTTGTTTATTTTTATTAGAAAGGCAGATTTACAGAGAGAGGGAGAGACAGAAAGATCTTCTGTCCACTGGTTCACTCCCCAATTGGCCGCAACATCCAGAACTGAGCTGATCCAAAGCTAAGAGCCAGGACCCTCTTGCGGGTCTCCCAGGCAGGTACAGGGCCCCAAGGCTTTGGGTTGAGCTCTACTGCTTTCCAAGGCCACAAGCAGGGAGCTGGATGGGAAGCAGAGCAGCCAGGACACAAAGCCAGGGGCACATAGGGGATCCTGGCTCATGGAAGGCAAGGATTTAATTATCAGGCCATTGTGCCACCCTCCCTGCCCTGATATTCCTATTCTCACTCCCCTCTGTCCCCTGATTTCTACCACAGAGAGCCCACAGGACAGGGGTGCTGGCGCTCCACTCCCCTCCCAGTTGCCCCTTTTAGAACCAAAGTGCTTATGTCATCCAGCAGCTAGGGGTTGTCACTGCAAAGCTCACAGCAGAATCCCACTTCAGGAGCTGCCTCCAGCTGGTTCCCTGAAGGTCCCACATCTACTTTCAAGAGAGAGGACAAGCCCATGAGGATTTAGAAACCTATGATTTGAGGATGCACAGAAGGCCACTCCATCTAGAGTCTCCCTTGCGTCCTTGCAGCCGTGGCTCCTGAAAGCACACCTGATAAGTAACTGGTTACAAATTATCTCTGAGGCTGTTTATAAAAAATCTAGCTGAAGACCCAAGCCTTCCACAGGTCTGCCCTGGAACTATTCTTCCCTCTGCCTGGAACATTCTTCATCCTCCCATTTATTTTCCATTGAGTATCCCACCTATCTTTTTTCCTTGGCTCTGAAGTGGCTTCCCCAAGAATGAAACCCTCATCTCGCTCAGGACCCCTAATTCATCCTTTCATGGAAGTGAGTTTCCTTTGGGCAGAGGATTTCTGTTTGCAATCACACAGGCATTAACTCTGTGTTTGGCTCATGCCTTTCCACCGAATAATAACCTCCATGAGAGAGGCCCTGCCCTTGATTTGTTATGCTGACCTTCCAGCACCCAGCCCAGGCTCACATGTGAAATACAGTGAATACACCATGAGCTGATTGAATGGCCTCCACCACCTAAGCCCTTTCTTTTTCTGAATCCTTTCTTGATAATAGGGAGTTCCTCACCACAAAGTCAAAGTAGGGCCACATAATACGTTTGGATCATTTTCTTTACCAAGGTCAGCTTAAGAGTTCTGTTTTTTCTTGTCAAACATTAATCTTACAAGAATGATGAGTCTGCAAGCAAGGAAGAAGCATACACATCGTCAACCTTGTATTTCTATGTTACAAATGTTAAATGGTTAATGGGCAACATTCATAAAACATTTCTGGATGTAAATCAGTATTTCACATGGTCTCCTGAAGATTTTGTAGTGAAATAATGGGAAGCTGATTTCTAAAATAAGGAAGAGAGCTCTCTGTGCTGCTATTTTCAGAGACTTTTGTTCTAGAAATTATTTTTAGTGTTGGTAAATTATGCTCAGTTGAAAAGTAGTATATTTGGAATCAGAGGAACATATTTTACTAATGATTTATTATTTACCAAGCAGATTTGAAATTAGATTTATGTCTTTTAAAGCTATTTTTGTACTCCAGCTGTAGGCAACTGCCTAGGTTATCTTGTACCTAAGCAAGTATTACCCTGCTAGGAGAAAATCAGCCAATAGCTGGTGGGCCTTCTGGGTCTGGTTAATGCCAACTCTGTGATAACTACATCAGTGTGCCAGCATAGACAACTATTCTATTTTTTTTAGTATCTGGGTAAAGGTGGCAGAGCACCCACAATGCTAACAAGGGAGTATATCAACAAGAGGGACCCCACTGCTATCACGGATGCCACAAGTATGTTTGGGCTGAGGATGGACGGGGCCATAGCACCCACCCTACCAACTATTGGGAGAATTGTAGCTGGAAGTGGGCCCAGCAGAGGATTGCTGGGGATACTCCTGCTAGGCTGCAGCAACGAAAGGTGCATACAAGAGCTGGGTCTGGGGACAGGCTGGCCACAGGGCAAGAGCAAGGACTAGGGGAAGGCTGAACTGAGGTAAGCTACAACAACTGCCTGCAATGCAAGAACCAAGGTTGGAGACAGCCAGAGTAAAGGTTTATAGAACTGACCCCAACTAGGCCACGGTATCCCCATATATGTGTGAGAGCCAGGCCTGGGAGCAGGCTGAGCTGGGCTAGGCTACAACAGGTGCTGCATTTTACATTAGAACTAGGACTTGGGGTGGAGCTGACCAATCAGTTTCACCCACTAGCACATGTATTGGTCAGTGCAGAGTCACATAAGAACAAGGTCTGAAGACCTCCCAGGTGTGATATGTTGGAGAGCTACCCAACCAGATCATTGTACTCGATTGCTGACCTGAGGGAAAATCATATAGACATGTATTGTATCCTGGAGCACGTGCGCAGGACTGGGCCATCTCAGTTGCTGGCCCTCTTGAAAGAATGAAGAGCATACCCAGTTAAACAACAAGAATAAGACACTGACCATCTAAGCCAACAAAAGACTTCAAGTATGTCATCAAAAGATGGAAAGAAGGGCAATTTGGCCATAATCTACAAAAGACCCCTAGCTCTGTGAGCACACTGAGGTTAACAAGGACAGTCAATAGAACTTAGAAAGAATTTGCACCTTTTGGGTAACAAAGCTGACAACCTCTCAGAACCAACAAGACCAATCAAGTAACATCCCCTGGACCATTTTTCCGCACATCAAATTGTCAGAGGATTGTCTCCTTCCCAAGTGCTAACGTCGCGTGATACTGAGGAGCAGCAGACTCTCCCCTTTGTCCCCTGTGGACATAAGAGAAAAAACAAAAACATCTCACTCATACACCCTTTCCATCCTAATTGGAATCAGAGGAATCCATCCTAACATGGATCAGTACCTTATTCATCTTTATAATAAATATTACATTTTTTTAATGGTTATTTAACAAAGGGAAGCAAGAACCACATCTAGGAGCTGATCTGGCACTACTACTGAGGTGCAAGGATCCAAGACGTTGTAAGGCTCCTGTGCTGGACATGAAGAACCTCACAGGACAAGCACATCAGCCAATGACACTGTGTGACCAGTCCTGATATAGTAGACCTCCAACAAACACTTACACTCCGACAAAAACATTAAATATGCTAAATATTCATGCCACTTATTTCCATACACTCTCTAAGCCTAAATCGATAATTTCACAATAGATATTTGCATACAAGTCAAAACTAATCATGAATAAAGTCTTTCCTGTATCCCACAAGAGAAATGATAAATGACAGAAAGTTGAAAATATGACAAGTTGGGCAATAACTGGGAATAAAACAACTGGCTTTTTTTTTAATTGATTACATTTCATTTTGTGACACAGTTTCATAGGCTTTGAGATTCCCCCTACTCCTCCACATGCCCTCCTCCCCCAATGGTGGTGCCACCTTGTTGCATTACCACAGTTCAAATCCAGTCAAGATTCTTTCATTGTAGGCATATACCAAGCATAGAATCCAGCATCTTATCGTCCAGGTAAATTCAATGGTTTCTTGGGGAGACCATCTCTGGTCTGAAGGCAGAGCTGGCAGAATATCATCCTGACCAATTACAAGCCCCAACATAATATCAACAGCAATTTACAACATTATGGAGTTAATTGACATGGTATTGAGCAACCAATATGTTTAAAAAAACATGCAGGTTCTTAACCACATCCTGTGACTACTTCATTGACATTTCAATTTTAGTTTATATACAGAACCGGCTGCTATACACCTTAAAATGGCTATAGGGTACTATTCAGCTGTCTCGTTTCTATTTTCATTTTAGTATTTAGCAGTTTATAGGGTTTAAGCATGGTTTTTACTGAACTTGGCATATTTTAGGGTAGTCTAAACTGGCTTATAATGCTAACAAGGCTTATATCAACAGTTGAGGTGAAGAACAGTTTCAGGAGGGGTGTGCAGAGAAGTCTTCAATGCCTCAGTGGGGAGTAACTTATCTTTGTGTCCTACCTGGTAAGGTGTGAGTCCACACTGACCATTTCCTGTCTGGTTCTAAGCTTTCCTTGTTGTTCTCTGTCTATCTATTCTAATTTTTTCAGGGGTAGGGCTCCAGAGTGACCCTGTTGGTCATTGCAGGAGAGTGGGGATCCAAAGTTGGAACTAAGTAAGGACCAGAGAAAGCTCCTCTCCCAAGTCCCAAAGGAAGTTTACTGTTCTTCTGTTTCTGTGGACCACTCAGGGCTCCTGGATGTTGTTCCAATGACCTTGGATCCTGCAAGGAAGGATTTGGGTTTCTTCCTTCCCATGTGGTAGATCCAAACAGGGGTGGATGGCCTCCGAAGGCACTCCAGTTCCCTGTGGTCTCCTTGGCAGTTGGGATGTAATCCTTGGTGGCCATAGTGATAGATCCAGGTGAGGATCCAGGAGTCTCCAGGGTTGGGATACAAGCCTCCTTTTGTCTGCCTGCTCCACTCTGGGGTACCCCCCACTCTGTGCATATGACCTCCTGATAAGAGATTGTCAGGATTGCTCTTGATTCCCCCATATGTCTATGTAGTTTTGCTCTTGTCTAATGCTGATTTGAGTCTGTTGTCTATAAGTTGCCTGTTATGATCTCGATAAGTTATACTTCACATCTTCCTCACACATACTAAGGAGATGGAAGATTTCTCTGGTCCCCTGCCCCATTACCGAGTAGCATAGGGTCTTAAAAGTATATTCGGGGGCCCGGCGCGGTGGCGCAAGTGGTTAAAGGTCCTCGCCTTGCACGCCCGGGATCCCATATGGGCGCCGGTTCTAATCCCGGCAGCCCCGCTTCCCTTCAGCTCCCTGCCTGTGGCCTGGGAAAGCAGTCGAGGACGGCCCAACGCTTTGGGAACCTGCACCTGCGTGGGAGACCCGGAAGAGGCTCCTGGCTTCGGATGGGCATAGTATCGGCCCGTTGCGCTCACTTGGGGAGTGAATCATCGGACGGAAGATCTTCCTCTCTGTCTCTCCTCTCTGTATATCCGCCTTTCCAATGAAAAAATAATAAAAATAAATCTTTAAAAAAAAAAAAAGTATATTCGGTTTTACAATTCTTTCATGTAGATCATAAGCAGTCTGACTCACATTGATTGTTCATTCATTGGTTACATCACAATATCTTATTGCATGAGATACAGGTTGTTTGAGGTTGAAATAATATTATAATTTATAGGTATTTCAGATTGACATCATTTCATCTCAGATTAAGGCAAACATATGCTATCTAACCTTTTGGGATTGGCTCATTTCCTTTAACATAATGGTTTGCAGTTGGGCCCATTTGGCCACAAAAAAACTGCATTTTGGTGTTTTTTTGATAGCTGAGTAGTATTCCATGGAGTAAATGAACTATAGTGTTCTTATCCAGTCTTCTGTTGATGGGCATTTCGGTTGCTTCCAAGTTTTTGCAATTATTGATCGTGCTGCTATGAACATAGGGGTGCATGTTGGTTTATTGTGTAACGTATTTTGGATATATTCCTAGGAGTGCTATTGCTGGATCAGATGGTATGCAGATTTTCAGAAAGCAACTGACTTATAAGCAGGAATTTTCAACTTGATAATAGAGTTCTAGTGAACCCGTTGTGAGGAGCAGGAGGAGGTAGGCCCGATGTCTCAGGGAGAGATGGTACTGGGCAGGTTAAATCCATTTCTAAGGCCCTGGGTTTCCTGCCTTACTGCATAGGCCTTAATCTAAACAGCCATGGGACTGTATATAGTTTACTATGAAGTGTGCACTCATTTAAATTCCACCTGACTTACTTTAATGATACATAAACCTAACTCCTTTTGTATTTTTAAAGACACCATCATCCAACTATTAGAACTTTGGCTTAATTTTTATTCAGAACATTTCAGTTACCTTAGACTCTATGTGATTTATTTTTTAAATATATTTATATTTTGAATTTTGAATTATGTGGTACAGTTTCATATAGGTTGGGATTCCACCCCAAACTCCCACCCCCTGACAGATTTTGTCCATTTTATTACAATGGCATAGTAGTCATTCATAAGGAATCATAATTCCATCAGTCTCATATTTAAATGTAGCATGATATTGCTGGTACAGACAATGTCAAACAGTCCAGCATCCCATTGTCTACATGTGTCCTACAGTTTCTTTGGGAATCCATCTTTCATCTGGAACATAAATGAATGTTCCATTATATCCTCACATCTGGATATGGTAGATTCCAATACTCCATCACTATACGTTTCCATAATGAAGAAGCCATGAAACAAGGTCAACAACTGGTATGAGTTAGAACAGCCACAACAACAAAACAACAACAACATCAACAACAGACTACAGAACCATGAAAAACATGTATCACTGAGTAATCAACACATGGGTGACAAAAAGGAAACACAAAAGACTCTTGGGAAAAATGATGCCACCGTGAAATCCACAATCTACAATAGCAAAGACATGGAATCAATCCAGGTGTGCATCCAAAGAAGAGTGGCTAAAGAAACTGCTGTACATCTACTCTGTGGAATATTATTCAGCCATTAAAAAGAATGAAATTATACTATTTACAACTAGGTGGTCCCAACTAGAAACCATTAGTCTCAGTGAAATGAGTCAATCATAAAAGAACAAATACCATATGTTCTCTCTTATAAAAGGAAATCAGCATGGAAAGCGTAACTCTAATAATCTGATCCATACTGTTTTTTGTTTGTGATTTTGGCTGTATCCCAGGTGTTCTGTTTTTTTTTTTTTATTTCAGCTTTGTTTATTCCAAATAATTTCTTTTCTCTTGTCGAATTCATCACTGGCTCATGGATGTAATATGTTTTAAACAAAAAAGCTGTTAATAGAAAATTTTATTTATGCAATAATTATCTGATTTATGCAGTGATTATAGAGAATTGAAATGTATCCATCAATCCTTCTAAGGTAGATTTCATCTGAGTAAGGGGATCAGAACATTGTAACAAACGCATTCCTTAGTAGCTATAGTAAGGGAAACTCCTAGCCCAAGTGGTGCCAAGTATATCAAAACAAATGTGGTAAAGATTGCATGTAACCCCAAGCAATAGTTACTTGTTTTTAGTTTTACTTTTCATGAAGATGAAGTAAAATGTAAAATAAAAGAATGTATTAGGAGGCAATGTTTTTTGGAGGCTAGGAGCATAAATTAAATGCAGACAAATTTGGGTTTTAAACCTGATTATGTAGCCAAGGTCAACCTCGGGCAAGGTACTTGACTTCTCAACACCTATCTCCTCATGGTAAGCTGTGCAGTAACAGTGTGTACACAACAGAGTTCTGGATGGACTCAGTTGCAGGATGCCTGTAGAAGATTCAGCTCGGGACCTGACACATAGTAAATCCCATACTCATGGCTGTGATTGTGTTTGATCTGATTTCAACTAAGCATACAAATTTCCAACCTGAAACAAACAAACAAACAATCCTGAATGCTTAAATCCTGTGAGTCTTGTGAATAAAAACTTATGTTTGAGTTTGGGACAAGTGTTTTTGTGTATCATGTTAAGCTACCACTTGGGGATGCCCACATGCCTTATCAGTGAACTGCTTTGAGCTCCAGCTCAAAAAATACGCTTCTTATCCAATCTCCTGCTAATGGATCCTGGGAAGCAAAAGATGACAGCTAAGGTACATGGGTACCTGCCACCCATGCTGGAAACATCAGTGGGATTCCAGGTTCCTAGTTTCAGGCTAGGGTAACCCTGGTCATTATAGGCATTTGTAAAGGAACCAGTGGAAGAAAAGTATCTCGCTTCTCTTGCTCTTAATTTGCTCACTTTCCCTCACTCTCTTTGAAGTAGATGATAAAATATACATTTCAATATATCTTACAAGTGAACTTTTGATCCCTGATATAAAAGTTTACTTTTACACTTCTTCTACAAACTTCCACTATGTGGTATTTGGACCTGTGCATAGCAATTGGGTAGGTGAGCACTTAGAGAAAAGAAAGTCATTGGAAATCATTATTTTGAATTTTGGAGGAATAGAGACCATAGTCAGTCTTAACCTGTACTCAAAGAGGAAAGAGTGGCAATTTTGAAATGGCAAATAAAGTGATAAGAGAAGTGCTCAGGAAGGTAGATCTTGTGGGAATGGCTGTGAAGAACTGAAGAGGCTCCCTTACTTTAGAAACTCAATGTGGAGGTACCAGATTTGATAACACCAACACTAGCAAGTACACCATTCTAAAATATAACTCTAAAGAAAATTACTGTTATGGAACTATACTACAATATTTTATTGCATGAAGTTTTTTAAACAAAAAAAGGTTTCTTTCAAAGGCAGACTTAGAGTTAGGGGAGACTGAAGCAGAGTGAGAAAGTTTTCCATCTTGTTCAATCCCCAAATGGCCAAAACAGCCATGGTTGGACCAGGTCAAGGCCAGGAACCCAAGCTTCATCTGTGTCCCCAACATGAGTGTAGGGGTCCAGCTCTTGAATTGTCTTCCACTGCTTTCCCAAGTGCATTAGCAAGGAGCTGGAATGGAAATACAGCAGCCAGGACTTGCACTGGTGCTTCTATGAGATGCCAGTGGCACAGATGGAAACTTAATGCACAATGTCTCAGTACTGATGTTAGTTGCAGTGCTTTTGAGAATATTTTAAGTACTGATTTTTTGTTCAAATTCACTGTATATACACATAGAAGGAAAATATTCATATAAACAAAACAATTGTTAAGGCATTCTTGAAACCGTGTGATAATCAGCCTATTTCCTTTGAATTATTTTTAATCTATTCATTATAGCATATATTTTATGGAGTTCATCTATATATCCACAGGAATAGTGACAATTTTTAAATATCAAAAAATTGACCACATTCTATTTATCATTTTTATACTTAATAGGCCATGAACATTTTCCAACTAATTATCGTTTAAATGTCACAATTAAATTCATTCAACAGCTATTATTGAACAACCAAGCCTTGTGCTATGAGCCAGGAAGACACTGACCAGCAAAAGAAGTGGTTGTTAATTGTTTGTCAGATGTAAAATTTGCAAATGTTGTCTTCCATTCAGGCAATTGCCTCACTTTGTTTCCTCTGATTTGTAAACATTTCCTAGCTTGATAAAATCCAATTCACTTTTAATTCCAAGATATTACGCCCCCCGCAAAAAAAAAATCTGCTAGCTCAATGTTTTGTACCATTTCCCCTATATTTTTCTCTTGCAGCTTGGAACCTTCATGCATTTTATTTTTCTATGGTATGTAGGGTAAGGATGTTGTTTCAAACATCTGCATGTGAAAATACAAGTTCCCCAACCCCATTTGTTGACAGGACTACCCCTTCCTCAGGGAACAATCTTCACCCAATGTATCCAAGATTGCCTAGTTGCAGATGTATGGATTTACTTCAGTTATTTCTATTTTGATTCATTAACACACACGTATTTTATGCCAGTTGCAATTCTGTTTTGGTTTTTTAGCCCTGATGTATGTGTTGAGCAAGATACAGTGAAGCCTGCAAATAAACTTGACAACAAAATAATCTAATAAAAAATGGGCAAAGATATGAATAGATATTTTTTCAAAGGAACAACAAACGGTCAACAGATACATAAAAAATCCTCATGATCACTGGCCATCAGGGAAATACAAATAAAAATCATCTCATTCCAGTTGGAAAGGCTATTATTCAAAAATCGAAACATAAAAAAGTTGGAAATGTTAGGGAGAAAAGAAGTATGCCAAGAAGTACATATATGGTACCACAAGCATCTCTACCTCCCAAATAAAAGAGGGACTGCATAATATATCTTGACAATAGGATGCTGGACTTTATATCATTGTCTATACCTACCATGTCATGGTACACATAAATAGCAGAATGATGGACTTGTGATCGTTGTTGAAGCATATACTGTTGTAATAATATAGGAAGAAACTGTGGAGGGGAGTGGTAATGTGGAGGGTGAAGGCAGAACTGAGTCTATGGAACTGTATCAAAAAATTTTTTTAAATAAAAGTTAAAAAATATATACCATAACACACTGATGGTGAAAATTAGTACAATCATTATGAAAAATAGCATGCACAACTCTCCTATCATGGACATATCATGACTCAGTTTTTCCACTTCTGACCATATATCTAGAGGAAATTAAATTAGCATGTGAAATATGTAGTTGCACCATCATGCCCAATTTACAATAGTAAATCGAGTCAACCTAGATGTCTGAAAAACTGACTACTGAATAAAGAAAACGTGGTATATTACTCAGCCATGTACAACTCAGCTAGTTGGTGTGCTGGTTGTTCCATTTCTGATCCAGGTCCTTGCTTAAGGACTGGGAAAGCAGTGAAGAAAAGCCAAAACTGTTGGGCCCATGTACCCACATGGGAGATCCAAGAAAATCTTGGTTCCTAGCTTTCAGATAAGCTCAGTTCTGGCCATTGTGGTCATTTGGGGAGGGAACCAGTGGGTAAAAGGTCTCTCTTCCTCTTCCTCTCACTCTCTTTCAAACTATTTCAAAGTAAAATAGAATAATTTTTATAGACAAATATATGGATATAGTATTATTTAGTACATATATAGTTATAAATATTGTCTTCACTGATTATTCCATGTACATAACAATGTGTCACTTTCCTCACATGGTGACCATTCTCATGTGTCCCAGAATATATGATGTTAACATCTTTGTCATTTTTTTTAAAAGATGAATGTTAATGTATAATACTTGCACTCATAAAGTAACTATGGCAAAATGTTAGAAATTATTAAATCAAAAAAAACTGAAAAATAATTCTAGAAGCAAAAAGAAAAGGAAAATGTCACGTTATATCCACAAATATGTAAAACTATGGTTAATAAAATGTTTTTAGTGAAAAGAAATAGATGCAGCTTATTCCTTCACAGATTATGAACATTTCCAACAACTTCCAAAACACACTTTTTACCTGTTCCAGGTTTTTAATCTTTTCTGTCATATTAAATCATGACAAATATTCTTATATGATTGTCTTATAAATCACTAGGTTAATTTCTCAATGTGAAATAAGGTTCAATAACTACTAGCCACTAAAGAGTGAAATTCTACCACTTGCAACAAAATGATCCCAACTAGAGACCATTATGCTCAGTGAAATAAGTCAACCCCATGAGCACAAATACCATATCTCCTCTCTGATATAAAGCAATCTTTATACAAGATGCAAAGCAAATAGATATATAAGTAAACATGTATGTACATGTGGACTTATAATTGTCAATACCTACAATGTCATGATACACTTAAATACCAGAATGATGAAATTGTGGCTGTTACTGATGGACTATACTATCATAATAACATATAAAAAACAGTGAGGAAGGTGGGGGGATATGGAGGATGGAAGGGGAAATCCCTGAACCTATGAAAAAAACGTTTAAATAGCAAAAAAACTTAATACAGTTAATGTGCCCTTTGGAAGCAATCATGTATACTCCACCCACTAATATTTCTACCATGCCTTTATTTCCATCACAAATGTTGTATTCAGTTTTATCATCTTCCATATATTAGCTAAGTCACACTGGGGCCTGTGTTGTGGCATACAACATGAAGCAATCACCATAGCACCAGCATCCCACATGGGCACCTGTTCATTTCCCAGCTGTTGATCCAGTTCCCTGCTTACAGCCTAGGAAAAGCAGTGGGAGAAGGCCCCAATGCTCAAGCCACTGTTACCCATTTGGAAGATCCATGTGAAGCTTCTGGCTCCTGGTTTCAGCTTGGTTCAGCCCTGGCTGATGTGACCATTTGAGGATTGGATCACAAGTGGAATAGTTCTTTCTACGTGTCTTCTTCCCTTTCCATAGCTGTGACATTCAAATAAATCAATAAATCTTTTAAAAAGTTACATGCCAAGTCTTCATTATTACAAATTTCATTTTGATGTTAGATTATTTTATTCATTATACATATTTTATATTGTTAATGGCATATAGTTTTTGTACTATACCTACTAGATACAAATGTATATTATCCATTTTATGTTGATTCATATATGTTCATATTGAGAAAGATAGATGGTAAAAAGAACATACAACTGTACACCTCTGTGCTGATTTTTATTTTCTAGCCATTTTATTGGCATATTTTGATTCCAGCTATTTTCAAATTGTAATTTCCTTTTAGTTCCAACATTAATCATTTAGAAACATACAGAAATTCAAAATCATAATCTTTGGTTGTAATTGGCATTTTCTATCTGCGGAATTTCCTGTAACAAAGTTTGATTTATTAACATATCTGTAAAAATGTCAGGACGATATTATTCTTTAAGCAGAATGCTACTATCAGTTTCAACAATTTGAACTTATTTTTAATAAATCTAAAGATATCCTATGCAAACAACAAAACAGGATGTGCAGTTTCCATAGAAACAGAAGCTAATATTATTAAAAAGGAATAAGCCAAGCCTGATTTCTTCCCCTGGGGCATCCTCACTTTCAACCCATCTGTTGAATAAGTCTTATATGTGAATTATATCACCTGATGCTAGTTAACACCAGTGATGTCTAACAAAGACTTTACTAAGCATCTAATCATCATGAGAGAAAGTTTGATGTAAATTGAATCGCCTATTAACTAATTTGAATTTTTCACTTCAAACTTAAAAGTAAAACCATTTCATCTTGATTTCCTAGGGAGAATTGTTCATTTCCATGCTAAAATTGAAATAAGAACAATAATGTGGGTGTATTTTTTTTTCAACTTTGAAAAAGTTGGTGATAAAGCGAACTTTTTCTATTGATTCAATGCTTTTATTGGCTTACATTGTCAGGATGGAAAAGATTCCTTCAGAATATAGGCTTGAACAAATTAACTATTATGCACAAAAACACCAGACCTTTTTTTAGAACAACATGAAATAATTGTATGACTCAGGCTGTCCGAGTTTATAATTACCATTCAGAAACAAAATTTCCTATCCTGAGTATATGCGTGGATCCAAGTCAACTAGAAATGATGTGTGATGTGTCATATAGGCTACCTACCGCCATTAAAAAGTGCATGGTCTATAATTCAGGTTTTTTTAAGTAAATCTATTTATTTTTACTTGAAAGGACAGAATTAGAAAAAGAGTGTGAGAGCAGGAGGGACAATAAAAGAGAGAGAGAAATGGCTTCTGTTCTTTAATTCACTCACCAAATGGCCACGATGGCCAGAGCTGGGCCAGTCTGAAACAGAGACTAGGAGCTTCTTCCAGGTCTCCCCTGTGGATGCAGATGAGTGAGGACTCGGGTCATCTGCTGCTTTCCCAGGCCATTACCAAGGAGCTGCTTCGGAAGTGAAGCAGCCAGGACTCAAACTAGTAATGCCAGCACCACAAGTGGAGGTTTAGCTTGCTGTACCAAGGCTCTGGCCTCTATAATTCAGCTTTTAATGTAACATTTCCTTTCAGACTGCTTTCTATTCCGTGTATCTTCCCGTGGCACAAGTTTTGCAGCACCTCAATCTGGTGCTGGCAGTGAACTGATGTGTATGTTTTCTCATACGAAAGAGGCTAGACTCATTGTGAAGTGAGGATTAGGATATCACAGAAAAATTAGGAATATCAAAATTTTTATATTTTCATAATTATCTTCTTTATAAAAATTATTTATTTTTATTGTGAAGGCAGAGAGGAGACACAGAAAGCTCTTTCATCTGCTGGTTCACTCCCAAAATGGCCACAACAACTGGAGCTGAGCTGATCCGTTGCCAGAAGCCAGGAGACAGGAGCTTTCTCCAGTCTCGCATGTAGGTGAGGATTAGAAAGCTTTTGGGCCATCCTCTGCTGCTGTCTTAGGCTATAAGCAGGCAGCTGGATGAGTAGTTGGAACAACCCTGAAAACGAACCTATTTCGATAATAAGATGTATCTCCAGGAGGTGGGGAATTAACCAGTTACACCAATAAGCCAACTCAGTCATAATCATTAGCATCATCCCTTCACTTTTAAATACAATGGAAAATATAGCCGTGATGCTGACTTCATCACTATCACTTTTCAGACAAGGAAATTAAGATGGGTTATCGAGAGGCCTTGGCCAAGTCTTACTGCTAACAAGCAGCTGAGGTACAGATTCCTGTGTCAGTCTCTAAACCAGGAGAGATTTCCATTGGGGGCTTTTTCAAAGCAGACTGAAGAGAGTCGCCTGTGAGAGTCACAGTGACATCCTACACGAAGGAGAGTGGGAGCATCCTTACTCTGTGGTCAGCGCATGCCCCAGCCTGCAGTGTTTGCCCTCCCTGCTGCCCCACACCTACTGGGTCGTGAAGGTGAAGGAGGTGGCAGAGTTGGAGACATCCAGATCATGGCCTGCAAAGCTCCACTCCATCAGGCCTCGGATCTCATTGCATTTTACTTTCTCTGACATACTCACTGTGCTCCAGATTAAAAAATAGATTCTGTTGCCCTTTAACCATTTCTCAATGATGCACAAAGGGCCGTAATGTAAAGAGATCTCTGAAAATATCCTTGTAAAATAGAGAATGGATTGGAGTCTGATGTGAAATTGCCTGGATTTGAATTCTGGCTTTGTATTTACTAGCTGTGTGACTTTGGCATAAATTAAATTGATTCCATTTCCTGACTTCCTTTTTTCTCATCTAAAAAATTATATAAATATTTGTAGCTGTTTCATATAGCCGATGTAATGAGTAATTAGAAAGAACTATAAGTAGCAACTTCTAAAAGAATTGTTGTTTCAGTAAATTACTTAACATAAATAGTCATTGTCAAAATTGATCAATATGAGTAGAAATCAGTGTGAACATAAAGGAAACTCTTGAGTTAAGATACAGAATACTAGCCAGAATATATGGCACATTCTATGTGTGTCTGCATTGGGCACATATGCAATACACAATAGTCACAAACACAACATGTTTTCCTAGAAACATTGGTTTGGAAAGGCAGAGAGGAAGTGGAGGGTCAGCCCAAATGGGCTAACTTTCATTAAGGATAATGAAGGCGGCTGAGTACTAGGAATTAACACAGCATGTTGGAGGAATAAAGAGCTTGAGCTATCAAAGCAAACTCTCTTGTAAAAAAAAAAAAAAAAAAGATTGTGAGAGATGAACTTGGAGTGAGACGATCAGGTCAGCCAAAAGAAGGATTTAAATTCCAATGTGGCTATTAATTCAGGAGGCAACAGCTTCAATAGAGAAGCTATCATAGATTCTTGAGCAGAGAAATTTAACAAGGACCAACTTGAGCTGCCTGGGCAGCTTTCAGAGTTAAGTAAGACTGACAGTTTGTAAGAGTATCCATTTGATGACAATCAATGTGCAAGAGTTATTTATACATTGTCTCCTTTCACTTTGATCACTGATCTGTGGGATAAATGCTGCTTCCATGGCTGTAGAGAAGGGTTTGGAAGGTGAAGAAAGCAGCCAGGAGCATCCTAAGCAGCAGAGACTGCACTCACAGCCCCTTCTGTCTCCAGTGCCTGTATTCCTTCTGCTGCTGCATTTTGGTTAAATAGTTTACAAAGAGGATTGGGGTTGAGGGAGACAGTTAATGAAAAAAGAAACTGAAATTGGAGAAATGGACAAAGTCATAAAAAAATAATCTTCATATCAATTAAAGGGTCTAAATACCAGGGACAGACATCTTCATGGGAACAATTAGGAAACATTACATGATGTGACATTGAGAGACAATGTTAGTTGTGGAACAAAGAAATCATCCAGGGCCTGGCATGATGGCTTAGTGGCTAAAGTCCTCACCTTGCACACACTGAGATCCCATATTGATGCTGGTTGATATCCCGGCAGCCCTGCTTCCCATCCAGCCCCCTGCTTGGCCTGGAAAGCAATCAAAGACAGCCGAAAGCCTTAGGACCCTGCACCAGTGTGGGCAATCCAGAAGGAGGCTCCTGGCTCCTGGCTTTGTCAGCTCAGCTCCAACCATTGTGGCCACTTGAGGAGTGGATTCAGTGAATCTCCTCCTCACTGTGTATCTGACTTTCCAAAAATAATAAATAAATCTTTTCTTTTTAAAAGATATCATCCAACCTAGTTTTGGCAGGCAATAACTTTTTCTCTTTTAAATATTTATTGTCTTAATTTGAAAGAAAGTGTGACAGAGAGAAAGATCTTCATCTGCTGGTTCATTCTCCCAAATGGCTACAGTAGTTGAGGCTGGGCCAGACTGAAGCCAGGAAGCTGGAATTCCATGTTCAGTTTTCCCAGTTGGGTGGATGAGAGAAAGAATATTTGGATCATTTTGTGCTGCTTTTCCAGAAACAATAGAAGGAAGTCATATTGGAAATGGAATATCCTGAATTTGAACCAACACACTAATATAGGATGTCAGCATTGTACTTGAAAATTTAACCCATTGCATGGTAATGCCAACTCCAACAATAACTTTATTAAATAATATTGGTTGACACAGGGAAATTTCAGGTGGACCAGAGGAGCATGCATATGAGAGATAGTCTACCCAAGCATACTTGCAGAAGCAAGCAGACCTCAACCACCCTCAGAGAACACTGGACCTGAGTGGTTAGAAGTCCATCCAGATGAACCACATGTCTGCACTACCATGCTCACTGCATACCTTTCCCTGCATAGGGGTGTTTTACCACTGCCTTCCTTCTAGTCCAAACTCAGATGGTTAGCAAGCTGTAAGGGAATCTACAATTGATATTGTCCACTTGTGTTCTGTCTCAACATTGGGCAATTATGAATCATAATCTAGGGAATTCCAAAATAGTAGCTTTGACATAGTCACAACAGCTAAGGCTCTCTCCTATTTGGTAAAGAAGTTTGGAGATTTGGGAAATCCAGTTGTGCCTATGTGTCTAGCACTCTTGAAGGTATAACTGAGCTGATTAACATGGATATTCAGTTCTGCTTGACAGGTCCAAAATGTACATAGAAAGGAAAAGGTAACTCGCTAAATCTAATGAAAATGTCCATAAAAATCATGTGGCTCCCTTGGGTTTAATTCATATTCTGCCAGAAATTTTTTGTAGCCATTAAATTTCTCAAGCAAATTTATCTCCTGGGGAGAAAATGGGCTTAGTCATTATCAGGAAGAACATCCTGTCTCTTCCGCTGCTACATTTTATGTGGGTTAATAAGTTCATCCACTCGACAATGAGCCAGTGTCAAATGGAGACCAGCTAGCCCATGACATTCAATTCCCAACTTTTCTCACAAAAGGAGCTTACTGCCAGGTGAGGAAAATAAACCTGTGGGTAGAATGTTATAGAAAGGTACAGTAAGTGCAAACCTGGTACAAATGATGAGACAAGTGAAGGGCACTGAGTCTTTGTCCTTCCTGGGGGATAAAAAGGACACTGCCTGGATGAACACTTCACAAATAAGAGTCAATGGGATGGAGATGTAGCAAAGAGGCTGAGGGCATACATGGAGGTAAGGATTACTAATCAAGTTCATTCATTTACTCTGCCTACTATGTATGCCAAGTGCAGGGATAATATTAGGACATGAGAGGAGGTAAGTGAGAAGTGTGGAAAGGGCACGCCGCAACAGTGAGACGGAAGGGACATACAGAATTGGCTAAACAGGGGTGTGTGTGACTTGTTAGAAGCTTGGTATTGATTCTTAGTGGTTTTCCCTTTAAATTGATGTCACTGAAGATTATGTGAATGGCATATCCAGCTTCTAAAACGTCTCCGGCGTGAGTCTGAAAATGGACTTAGTGTACCACACTGGACTCAAGTTTTTACTTATTCCTAAATAGATCGCTTACCAAGTTCATATGACACAGCACATGCAGAGCTCTCAACATTTTTATAATATCTTTTGGCATTCAGTTTTTGTCTTTCTACAAAAAGAAAGCATGAAAACAGCAGGTTCCTTGGTGACTCACTTAGCAGTAGAAAGTACCAGTGATGGCCATTTGAGTAAAATTTCCTGCTGAAGAACTGAAAGTCTTTTGGTAGCTTCCTGTGAGACACCTGAGTAGCCATTATTTGACTTCAAGAAATAGTATCACAGATAATAATTAGGCATTGATATCAGCATCAGGATTATGGGAGATTAATAAGGCAAAAAATGAGATGTAAACTTGTATATAGCAAGAATCAGAGAAGTACAGAAAGAAGATAAGAAGGAAAAAAAGAAAAGCAGCTCCACATTTGTGTTTTTGGCACAGGGTTTAGGTACAACTTACCATGAAAGCCGGCCCGCTGCATGCATTTGGCCCTGCAACTTCTTTGCATAATGCCAGATATTATATGCTGTCATCCATACGCAGAGCCCAGAGAAGGTGCTGCAGCTAACTGTACATGTCCATGAAAAAGTCTTATGTCTTTGGAAAGAGAGGGGAAAAAACAAGGGAAATGTGATAGAAGGGACATTAAACCAAGTACAGAATTCCTGTGTAGTCATGCCAAGATAAATGGTATCTGCAGACTACCACATCAGGATGGCAAGGTCCTGGAAGTGTCATACACTACCTTTGTAGGAGCATACCTCAACAAGTTCAAGGAAAATGGAATTACAAGATGTTCATTATACTGCACAAAACTTTTGAAAGATGTGCTTACCAGAGGTCTTCGAAAAGTTCATGAAAATGTAATATGAAAAAAAAAAAACTACTGTGCTACCGATAAAGATCTTTCTAAGACAACTGAAAAGTTACCTACCATATGACCTGGCTATTCCACTTCCGAGAATGTATCCAAAAGGAGCAAAATCTGAATATGAAAAAGTGACCTATAACTCTATTTGTAGCACCACAATCCTCGGTAGCAAAGACATGGATTCAGCACAAATGCCCTTCAAAACAGGAATGGATTAAAAAAAGCTTGATACATCTACTCCAGGGAATACTACTCAGCCGTTAAAAAGACTGAAATTCTACTGAATGACTAATGTGTCATTGAAGAAATGAAAATCAAGAATGTTCTTGTAACTGTGTAATGGAGACTACCATATCTAGTAGCTTATTATTTAACTTCATGGCAGTGTAAATTTCTATTTTTCTTCCTGTTGTTGATTTTGTATTTTGGCTTTTCATTTAAGGAGACATACAGTAACTGCGAAATGGAGACTATAACATCCAGATATGAGGATACAATGCAGTATGCCTCTCTACTTCAAGGCAAAGATGGATTTCCAATGAAACTGTTTACTATATCTTTGACAATATAGGATGCTCTCATTGTCCATGCCCGCAATGATGGACATATGACTATGTATGAAGAACTAAACTATAGTAATTATATAAGGGAACTCAGTGAGGGGGAGGGAATTGGGGAGGGGATAAGGTAAATCCCAAGGCCTATGGAATTGTATCATACAATGATAAAAGTAAAAAGAAGTAAAAAATGATTGAAATTCTTTTGTGGAACAGTATCATAAAATAATAAAATAAAATAAAGAAAGAAAAATTAAAAATAAAACAAATTAAAATTTTTTTAATTAGATACAGAATTTGTAAGACAGTTGATGGTTTTTGGCATCACAATAAAACATTATTGTGCTTTAAAAAAATGAAATTTTACCATTTGCCACAAAATGGTTCCAAATGTTTCCAACTGGAGATCATTATGCTCAGTGAATTAAGCCAATCCCAAAAGGACAGATATCTTATTATTTTCTCTGATATAAAGTAACATTCCTGTAAAATGCAAAATAAATACAAATACAGGCAAACATGTAAATACATATCATCTAGATGAACTGTATAATGAAGGCTAGCATACCAGGAAGTGAAGATGCATTGCAATGTTTATCTCTATTTCACGCTAAAAGGAGGACTCCCACTAAAACTGTTAAATACAGGTTGACAATGGGATAATAGACTATCTACTGTTGCTGTCCCTACAATTCCATGACACACTGAATGATAGAATGTTAGACTTACAATTGTTGCTGAAGGACTACATTAGTGTAATATCTAGGGAAATGTAGTAGGGGTGGAATAAACGGGTGGAGGGGTATTTCCTATGCCTATGAAATACTATCATGAATTTAAAAAGGGAATAGCAAAAATAACAATAAGATAAAATATAATAAAAGGAGGTGATGCAGCAGGGACATGAACCAGTGCCCATACGGGATGATAGCACCACAGGTGGGGGATTAGCTTGCTACACCAACACATTGATCCCTAAAGGTCAATCTTAACCTTTTCTCTATTTAATTATCATATCACACTCATTATTTCCTACTGCTATTTATGGAGTCCCCTAAATAAGCAAATCCTTTACCAATTTGCAGTAGGACCCATGTATCAAAGTTAATAATGAGTAGCTTTCACTGGAGCCCAAGAATGCACAAGGCACCAAATTCTATATGATTTGCTTTCCCTAGAAATCTCAGATACTTTGAAAAGTGTTTTACAAGTGACAAAGCTGAGTCCTGGAGAGATGAATTAACCTGATCAAGTTACACAGCTTGAACTAGCAGATGATGGAGCCAGGATTCAAACAGCCTGCATGACTCCAGACCCAAGTTGTCCACAGCTCTCATGAGCAAGAGCTTCTGAATGCCTGCAGACTGGCGCCTGCATGAGCTCGCCTTATCTAAGCACGACCCAAAGGCCCTACCTCAAACCACAGCAGCTCCAAATACAGTTTTTCACAAAGTGTTCCCTATGCCTTATAAAATAATGTCCAAATACATCCACCAAATATTTTGGGTCTTTGTATCCAAACCTTAATTTAGCTTCTTACCCTTGTATTTCTCACACTAGTAGTGTTGCTTTGCCACATTTAAATCTTATTCCGTATTCTTTGGACACAATCCGCCTCGCCATTGTTTCTATTCAGGGCACTCCACTCAGTGCCATCTTTTCTTCACACTGATTGGGTTTGTGTCCCTTATGATACCCCAACTCAGATTCACCCCATCCAGAAAACCTGTCCCCAGGTAAAGGCTGAATTAGCAACATGTCACCCATAGCTTTGACCATATTGAAGGAAATTTTTTAAAAGGTAAATTAAACCCATTTCATCTGGCATGAAATTATAGTCGAGATACTTTTAAATTTCTTTTTTTTTTAAAGATTTATTTTTATTATTTTTTCATTGGAAAGGCGGATATACAGAGAGGAGAGACAGAGAGGAAAATCTTCCGTCCGATGATTCACTCCTCAAGTGAGCGCAACGGGCCGATACTATGCCAATCCGAAGCCAGGAGCCTCTTCCGGGTCTCCCACGCGGGTGCAGGTTCCCAAAGCCCTTGGGCCGTCCTCGACTGCTTTCCCAGGCCACAAGCAGGGAGCTGGATGGAAAGCGGGGCTGCCGGGATTAGAACCGGCGCCCATATGGGATCCCGGGCGTGCAAGGCGAGGACCTTTAACCACTTGCGCCACCGCGCCGGGCCCAATACTTTTAAATTTCAAAAAAATCTACCTGAGGAACAGTGTGACTCAGTAGTGTGAGATTGGATGTTATTCCATTTTGCTTACGTGAACATCATGGCAAAGAAAAGAACGGTAAACAGGTTCATAAAAAAAAGCTCAGAGTGATTCCTCTTGAGCGGAGTCATGCATTGATAAAGGCTACAATAAAGGAATCATATTTTTTCATTCAACAAACATCAAGTACCTACATCTGTTTCGGGGATGACTGCACTAAAATCAATATCACAGAAGCTATTCTAATTTGCATGAGAAGTAGTCATTAAAAGCTGCTCAAATTTGCATGAAAACAGTGTTAAAAAGAAATATGTTGTTCAATAAAGTAGAAATCTATTTTAGAATTACTGTTTCCATAAAATTTAAAGTTCTATTCAGAATACATTAAAATTTTTTTAACTTCCCTTCTTAAGTGCATTTTCATTTCACTACTATAGAAATAATATTAAAAAGTCAAGAGAATATTAATGAACAATAGTGGGCTTTCATTGTATCATCTTAACCAAGAGGCTGATGACATTGAAGAACAGCTGTGAGGATTAAATAAAATGAGTGGAAAAGAATGCGTACCACCGAGGCTGGACCAGGGAAGGGTGTCGGATCCCTTCTGCTCTCGAGGGCTGATCCCCTCAATCCAGTGGCACAATTCTGTAACACCCAATGGAGACACTCAGCTCTTTTCAAAGAATCCTTTAAGGTTTTAGGAGGAAGCTATTACTGGCACGGAATTCAGAAGGTGAAATTGTAAAAAGAATTTTAGATTAGAAAACATCTAAATAATTCAGCTGTTCCGGAAGCCTGAAATACCACTTGTTTTGTTATCCTGAATTCTTTTCTAGCTTTACCTGTCAGCTTGCAACAACCTTTCAATAGAAGAACTGAAATCAAATTCAACTTCCCTGTCCATAACAAGCTAGAGTTAAATACTGTTACTACTCAGGGGATATCTGCTAACACCACCAGCCATTTCGTTCTGGGCAATTTTTAAAAGCCAATTTTGATCATGGATTATTTCGAGGTTTTAAAAAAATTTTCATTATTTTAAGATGAAGCATCCTAAAGAGAAAATCTTCATGAGCATCTGCCGCTGAAAATCAAATAAAATCATAATTATACTTTTCAGAAAGATTATCAGAAGAAAGCCTCATAAATTACTCCTGATACAATCAAACTCAGCTTTATAGTGACACAGAGCAATCAGAGCTCTGTGATTTTTATGCCAAGATAAAAGAAATCAGTGTGAGGCTGAGATTTGGTTTTGGAATCTGAGTCATTAGGGAATGTGTCTGCAGCAAAGAAAAAAAAAAAAAAAGAAATTCCTAATGTAAGACAGTTTACCAAATGGCCAGATGAGGTTTAAATGTTTTTCTAATGTTAAATACAGATCACGTGTTTAGTACTGCCCTCGTGTGGCTGGAATTCACTAGAAGCATACTGTGGCTAGTCCTGCCCTCTAGGCTTGCAACCCATACAGAGAGGTTCTACTCCATGAAATGAAGAATCATATGAATTGGCATCAAGTGTCCAAATGTGTGGACACTTGATACAGTGATACCCACATTGGGGTAATACAGTTACCCCAATGCAGAAACAGGAAAGAGACTGAGTTAAAGCAGCCATGAAGCCACAGACATTTGCATTGAATACCCTCACTTTTTATAATAATTCATTTTATACTGATAAACCTGTTTTGAATAAAGCATTTTTAAAGTCATGAAAGCCACCTATTGGTGAACTATTGCTAATTTTTCCCTAAAATCATTCCAGCATCATTTTCTAAAGTTCCAATAGGGCATCCAGGTGCCCCACACTTTCAAGACATATAACCTGTTTCCTGAGATGAGATTGTTAAGTAGTGAGATAAATGGCAACCTATGTGTGTAAGAGGAACCAAAAAATAGGAGAAGTTTTTGGAGAAAATGAGAATGTGTGTGCAGTTGAGTGAGGAAAGGAACAAAACACATCTTGGAATCAGGGGAGCATATCCTTTGTAAGGTGGTTCCCAGCCTTCCCCCTACATACCTGGAATAGTTATTTTGGTGGGGTTTCTCCCCAGCCTCGAGTCACAGGGGCGATTAGGTTCAGTAACACTGGGATAATAAAGTTCTGGGAGAAATTTCAGGAATTCATACCCAGCAATATCCCAGAAGAGCGAGGAGCACAGGAGAAGCTGCTGCATCCCTACACGTAGCCACCCACCCTCTGGTCTGCATGCACCCTGCGATGGCCTCCTGGTCTGGCAGGTGCATCCTCGTCACACCAGTCTGAATGCAGATTGAGACGTGTCCCTACTCTGTCAGATGCATTGCTCTCCATTGACTCTTGTTGTCGCTCTGATTCGTGTCTGATTTTTTTTTTTCTTGAGTGAAGACAAGAAACTCTGAATCAGCCATTTCCTATAACAGTATGACTTTAGTATCTTTCATTTTTAAAATAACTATGTCAGGGCCCAGTGCAGTAGCCTAGTGACTAATGTCCTCACGTTGCACACACCACGATCCTATATGGATGCCGGTTCATGTCCCATCAGCCCCGCTTCCTATCCAGCTCCCTGCTTGTGGCCTGAGAAAGCAATTAAAGACAGCCCAAAGCCTTGCAAACCTGTACCCACATGGAAGACTTGGAGGAGGCTCCGGGCTCCTGGCTTCATATTGGCTCAGCACCGGCTGTTGTGGCCACTTGGGGAGTGAGTCTGCAGATGGAAGATTTTACTCTTTGTCTCTCCTCCTCCCTGTATAATCTGACTTTCCAATAAATAAATAAAATCAATAAATCCTTAAAAATAACTGTGTCAGAGTCACATACTCATTTCACATTTTGTATAGGGTTCTGCATGGCTGTGTTCACCGTGAAGCCACAGTAAGACTTCACCTTTTAAATAAGACAGAGAGATGTCTGTCTCATCTAGTAGGCAGCCTCCGAAGCCCTGTTTTTGTATCTTCTCTCTCTGCCAAGTCAGAGAGCAACCCTTCCTTTACCATTGCATAAGTACTGTGCTAGAGAAATACTACAGCTTTGAAACTAAAAGCAAACAAAAACACTTGCCTTTGAATCAGCCTAAAGTATATGACCTTGAGGAAAAAGAAAACTTCTCAAATCTTCACTTTCTTTATCTACAAAATGGGGTTAATTGTTGATACCGAAAAGAGTGTTTGAGGCTTAAGTGGACTGTGCGAGACATACCTAACAGAGCTGGAGACACCGGCTAAGGGAGATCCATTACAATGTCCACTTGCAGCAATAGAGATTTGAATTATTACTGATACTGCGAGGACAATATTCATCAGATAAACTGTGCCAATAATTGTGTCTTCTACATTTGGTAATACCATGCCAAGAACTTTGAAATCCGAAAGCTGTGAGGCTTGTAGATTGTCAATGTTTCTTTCTTTTTGTTTAATTTTCTGTGTTGGGGGAGGGGACGAAACAAATTCCCAGAACTTATATGTTCTTTTGCTGTTGTTATTGTCATTTCCACAATACAGTTTCTTAGGTGTAGGAAATCCGCCCTCCCTTTCCCTTTCCTTCTTATCCATATCCATTTTCTGCTCCCATGAATTCCCCTCATATGATCACAGTAATGTAGTTCATTACTAGCAATCACAAATTTAACATTCTGCTATCTAAGTGTATCCATGATATGATCTAGACAGACAGCTAGTTCGGAGTGAGGTCTGAAACCACACCTCCCTGACCTGTGTAATACTTTTTGTCCATCCATATTCATCATTACCTGGGACTTCCGGTGGCAGGGGGGGTGGGAGGAGGAAGGAGAGTGGTGTTGTGTTGTTATGTAGTCACTCTCCTCTTAAGCCCCATAAAAGCCAGTGCTGTGGAGTGCCCTGCTATGGTGATGGCATGCTTCTCCACTCGCCATTCGGCTCTCTGCACCTGTGCACTGGGGCTCTTGTTCTCCCTTGCAGCCACTTACTCTCCTGCTTCCTGCAGGCAGACTGAGAACAAAAGGTCTTCCACCTTTACCCTTCAGCTTTCTGACTCACTCTTCCTGAATATGGCCCACTAGGTCTGCAACACACACATCACATTTCCTTCATCTGTGCATTGATATTAACATTGTTTTCATGTCTTGGCTATTATGAATAGTTCTTTTACTTATGTAGTAATTTTTATTTTTTGTGTTGTACTTCTACAGGTTCAGGGTTGCACCTGCCCACCCTCTCCATTTCCTCTCTCCACACACACTGATTTCCCCTATGTTATTGCAATAGTACAGTCTTCAAAAATAGTCACAAGTCCATCAATCTGCTATATACACGTTATCCTGACATTTTAGGTAGAGGCAGTGATACAAAGTTCAGCATCTATTGTTAATATGTATTTAACAGCTTCATTGGAAGTCCATCTTTAAGTCACAGAGAAACATATGATATTTGTTTCTCGGGACTGGCTTATTTCACTGAGCATAATGGTCTCTAGTCAGAATGCTGCACAAGGCATGAGATACCCAAAGGAAGCTCCTGCCCTCTGGCTTCAGATTGGTTCAGCTCCAGCCATTTCAGCCACTTCGGGATAGAAGATCTTTCTTTATTTCTCTCCTTCTCTCTGTAAATCTGCGTTTCCAATAAAAATAAATCTTTAAAATAGAAGGAATATTTTTAATGACATAATTCAGAGTAGCCACATTAAAAAAATTCCAGAATAGATGTGCCACAGTTTCGTTATCCATTCCTCTTCCAACAGGCACCTGCACTGTGAATGATTCTACAGTGACGAAGGGAATGCAAACATGCCTCCAAGATTCTTAACCACCTTTGAGTCTATACCAGAAATATAAATTTCTGGACATACAAAAGCTTTATTTTTAGTGGTTTTTGTTGTTGCGAAATCTTCCATATGGCTGCAAAAATCTACATCTCCTCCAGCGGAATGCAAGGTTCACTTTCCCCACACCCTTGTCTATCTTTTTGCTGTTGTGTGCTCTTGTCCCCGATCTCTCCAGTCTTTTTCTCCAGTCTAGAAGTCTGCTTTTGACTAAGCCTATTGTCTTGATTACAAATCAGGAAGTAGACTGCCCCAGTTTTGCTCAAAATTGTCTTGACTATTTAAATCCTTTTGTGGATCCACATGAATTTTAAGAAATTGTGATATTCTGTGAAAACTGATGCTAGGATTTCTGATAAACTGCACTGAATGCGCAAATCACCTGTGGTTGCAAAACCATTTTGACAGTAAGACATCTTGTGATCCATGAACACAAGCTGTTTCCCATTATGTTTAACTTCTTCATTAGCATTTTATAATTATCAATGTTCAAGTTTTTCACCTTCTTTGGTGATTTTTATTTCTAAGTATTTTGTTTTCATGGTAAATGAAAATAATTAGTCCCATATTTTTTTAATTACTCGGGTATGTTTGGATCATAGAGTTGCAATGACTACTATCTATAAATAATTGACTGAAGTTGTCTTTCAGATTTGTCCTCCAGATATCCTTTAAAAGAGACAAATAACATTTTTGTATGAATCCCAGGTCAATTACTTCCACTGAATTCACTTCCATAGAATCTGTAGGTCACTTTCTAACTCAATTTGAATTCAATCTTGAACCTAGAAAAATATTTTTAAGCTTTATTTTTATTTATTTGAAAGGCACAGTTGAAGAACAAGAGGGAGGGAGAAATCTTCCTTCCACTGATTTATTTCCCAAATGGCCTGACCAGCTAGGACTAGGCCAGATTGTAGCCAGGAGCCAAAAGTTTCTTTTGATTTCCCACTTGGTTGCAGGGTTCCAAAGACTTGGGCTGAGTTCAAGTGCTTCCCAGGAATATTAGCAGACAACATCAGAAGTGGAATAGCCACAATAGGACTAGAAGTTGTGTCCATAAGGCAAGGCAGAGGCTTTACTTGCACAACACCAGCCCCCAAAATTAGACTATTAATCTGTTTCAACTCCCACATGCAATTAAAAAACCAACACAATCAATGTTCTTTCAGCTATATCCTGATAGGATTATAATCAAAATTGTGTTACATTTTCACTATTGATGCTGCTTCTTCTTTTAAGGTAACAAATATGCCAAAAAGCAAGAAAGTATTTTCAACTAACCAAGCTTTACTATCCAAAAGGTTGCTGAGGCAAGACTGTTTAATCAACTGCTAGAATAAAAGATGAAAAATCTTACTGCTGCTGGGATAAACTGGCATTCAACATTGAGCAGTTGCCTAACTTCTGTGGATTATCTAATCTGTAAATGTTTATATATATATATATATATATATATATATATATATAATAATGTTATAATATAATGTTTATATATATATAAACATTATATGTATAAACATTAGGGAAGAAGACCCAAGGTGAACAAAGAAGCATATGGACATTTGCAGGCAAGTTTTCTGTCTTATGGCTAAAAATTAGTTTGCAGCTGCTAGGATTTAAACACTTAGCTTAGAATAATCCAGAGCAAATTTAACCACAGTAGAACTTAATTGAATTAACCTTTATAATAATTCAAGTGAAATAGCAAAATTGTCAAATATTTTGGACTTTTTGGAATTCTTTTTTCATAAAATGAATTCCTAGCAATACTTTTAGGCTACTTGAACTGGGTGGCGGGAGTGGTAGGGCGCAGGTTGTGGCAGAGCAGGAAAAGTTTCTTGCTGGGACATGGAGTCCCTTTTATGAGAACCACTTCAAGTGGTTCAGATCCAGCTCCCTGCATCAACAGGAAGCTGAGAAAGCAGCAGGTGCTCACTCGTATGGGCCTCTGCCACCCACATAGCAGGTAAAGATGGAGTTCTAGGTTCTTGGCCTCGGTCCCACCCACTGCAACCATTTGGGATGTGAACCAACAGATGAAAGGTCTCTCTTCAAACTCCACCAGTGTCACTCTGCCATTCAAATAAGTAAAGAAATATTTTTAAAGAAAACTGAGCCAGATTAAACACAGCACGTAATTGGGGAGAACTAAATATTAGAAAGAAAGGTCATTACTTCTTGGAACCCTCCTTGTTCTGATCTTTTCACACAAAGATGAACTGTTAATCAACAGCCTGCACACACAAAAATTAGTGATTTCTGTCACACTGAGACTACAGGCACATAGAAATAAAGAGATCTACATAAATATTTGCATGTCATTTCACACCTATTTGCAAGAGGATGTGTAACTACAGGAGCAACTCCCTTTTTGTCCAAATATTCGACATCTTTCCATGCTAAATGTTTGCTTTGTTCCTTAGTGTGTCATATTAAAGCCACCTGCCTGGGAAATGAACTTTAATCCAAAAATTCATTAGAAAATGGTGCAATTGTTATCTGCCCACTCCAATTCCATCTGCTCAATAGTCATTCTATAAACTTGGCCATGGTGGAGGACTCTGAGGCTGGACTTAATCTTATAACAAAAAAAAAGGACTCTTGTGAGTCATAAAGTCATAAATTTAGTCACATCAAAATACTGTTTTTGGTGGTACTCATCCAAAATATGCCCATATCTATAAAAATCCTGTTAATTTCAATTTTCAGGAAAAAAAAATGACTTCAGCATGCAAATTAAGTTCATGTCCTGCTCACAAATTCAAAATCATCTTTGTGAATTTCACTACCACACACTCATTTGTCAAATTCTTAAAGCAGAGCTAATTATTCCTTTGTGACAAGCCAGAAGCCCTTTGGAAAATAGCAGTGCATCAATTTTGAACTTGAAGCAGATGTTGGCACCCCAGATGATTCATTATTGCTAACCCCTGTCGACGCCCTTGCCCACTGTGCCTCAGATTGAATTTCAAAGTCAGGCAGCAGTGCTAACTTCTGAGGAGAAAATGTCATGAGAATGCCTTTTCATATCAGTGACAGTGGCTTCTCTAGAAAATTAAGCTTCATTCCATGTCAGCTAACGCAGTGACCAATTGCCCAACCTCTGGGTGAGTTCAGCTTGCTCAGTTATTTCTAGAGAGCTTGCCTCTCAAATCAAGTACAATGACTGCAAAATAAGCTGGAAAGTGGAGTTGTCCTCTGGCAGGGCGCCTGACGACCACCCTCATCAGTGTACTTCAAAGTTCCCTGTGCTTCCAGAAACTGGGGACTGCCAACATAATTGGGCCCTTTACAATCTTGGATTTGAACATTTGAACCAGAATCATTAAGCATGTTCAGAAATGGAGTGTTTCATATTGTTTTTCAGACAGGATTACAGACTCCAGTCTAGTTTCCAAATGTGACTTCAAAATACTTCTCAAACACGACCAGGCCTTTAACAGAATGTTTTAAACACCATGGGGAACACCTAAATTCCCTGTCAAAGCACATGGGCTTAGTTCCACTCCCAATTTCAATTCTTTTCTAATTAACAGCGTAGGAAGCAGCAGTGACAGCTCAACTCAAAGGGTCGCTGTTATCCACATGGAGTTTTCAGCTCCCATTGTTGGCTTGACTTAGTCCTGATGTTCCAGGCATTTGAAGGCTATACCAGAGGATGGGAGGTTTTCCTTTTCATCCATCACTTCAAGTAAAGAATAATAATATAAGATTGTTAAAAAATACATGCTGGGGCTAGCATCGTGCCATAGCAAATAAAGCTCCAGCCTGCAATGCTGGCATCCTGCATGGGCAGCAGTCTAAGTCCCAACTGTCCCACCACTTCTGACACAGCTCTATAGTAATGTGCCTAGGAAAGCAGCAGACGATAATCTAAGTGCTTGTGCCCTATTCCCATCTGAGACCCTGAAGAATCGCCAGACTCCTGTCTCCATCATGGTCCCACTCTGACAATCACAGCCAATGAGAGAATGAACCAGTTGATGAAAATTCTTTCTATCTCTACCTCTCTTCTCTGTAACTTAAAAGTATGATGACATGCTTTAGACACGAAACGTTTTGCCTATAAAGATGTTTGACTTTGTTATGAATGAAACATCTGAAATAAGCCAGATATTCAATGATAAAGAAATATTTGTAGTAATTATTGATCAAAATATATTCTGTAATGCATAACTACGTGGGAAACAAAGCTAGCAAAGAACACGAATTATAATGGAAATGTTTATAATGCAGGGGCTTGGGGAAGAGGAGAAGGAAATCCTAGAACCTGTGGAACTGTATCATAAAATAGTAAAATAAATGCATTTTTAAAAAGAAGAAATTTTTATATAAAATGTTATCTCAAAGATGAAGAACATATTCAAAAGAAAATATTGAAGATATTCTACATATAAATAGTTATTGTCATCTGGTAATTTATTGGCCGAAATTCTGCCACTTCTTCAGTGTTAATACATATTAGCAGTATATATTACTTAGATTTTCAAGAAAAGATATATCCCTTATTTTAGACATGCATCTTATATTTTCATTCACATTAAAAAAAAATATGTTACACCTGTGACATTTACAAAGGCAGAGGCAGAAAAGAAATGTATGTCTTGAAAACTTACAGCTAAGTTTAAGAGCAGTTTGGATCGTGTTTGTCTTACCTGGAGAGCCGTTCGTTCTAGAGAAAGACCATACAGTCTGGTCATACTTATCTAATGTAACATAACATCAATAATCTCTTCAGTGTATATTCACTGGCCAAGTGGTCTCATTGCAATGAATGACGGGGTATGTGTCTGTGAATGGTTAAAACACGCATGGAGAGGACCCCACCTTCCTTTGTCACTGAATGATTCCTTGTGATTTAGATATCCCACTATGACTTCATGAAATTTCATTTCTGGCCAACAGAGAGCCATGACGTTTTCCTTCTGACAACCTCTGTTTCTAGAGGGAGTATTTAAAAGCACCACGGTTGCCCAATGAAGTGCATAACTTCTGCCTGTGATCCTGCTTTAAATATGGTGGTAACTCTTATGAAAAGTAGAACTCTCAATCCCGCTACACAATGCCAGCTTGCAACTTCCATGTACAACGAAAGAAATCCAAATAATTAATCTCACCTAAATTGCCAAAAATGACTACTGACGAAATATTTTCAGAGAAAAAACTAAAAGTACACTGTTTTATTGAGGAAGGCTCCAGAGAAGAGGTATAACTGAAAGGCAAATACTTCCTGAAAGCCCTGCTCTCAAATTTGGGACTCCAAATGCCTCTTAACTAGTTTACCCCATGTCATTCTTCACCCAACGGGCTCTGGTTCTCGACCCCATCCAGCCATCCTAATTGAGTAATAACATTCTTATCTTCCCAACCAGGAGACACTGGGGGATTACAGATGACAAAAACAATTTGTTAATGTAGTTCAGAATGTCATGATGCCTTGAAGAGAAAAGAGCTCATTCTAACACTGTAAGGGAGACAGAGATTGATTTAGATCTGACAAAGCTGTGAGAACATGAAATCTTAATCTACTCTGATGTAGGGCAGCTCTTGACCAACTAGGTTTAACTGTCTTACTTATGTGTTGTCTGTTCTGTCTGCTCTGTTCAACTGTCTTCTAGCGAGAGTTCTTACTCATTCTGAGTGAAAGGAGTCTGGCTAACAGTTTATGCAACACCTTTCAGTTATCATTCAATGACTCTAGAATCAAAGGAAAATATTCCGTTATATGGAATATTCTGTAGTCAAGCAATAAAGTTTTCATAGGCCTCGCCCCATTTATATTGGGATTCAAAACAAAGAGAAGGGATAGGCATCTTAAACTTGGTTTACTGAGAAATTTGGTATTTATATTTCCTCCAAAAGCACCATAGTCAGTATGCCACAGCTATTGTACTGCAAACTAGCCTTGGTGGTCTTGCTTTTGGCACCTTCTTGACTCAAGTTCAGAAAGACATAAACTGGCTTGGAATCTTGTTCAGAAAGACTGACCCTTCACAGATAAAAAGCCATGACACCCTCACCTGTGAGACAGACTCTGAGGAAGGTGCAAGATTCATCCTTTACTGCGGCATAGAATGTCAAAATAAGAGAGAAAGAGACAGAATTGCCAAGAAGCGGAGGAAAGGTGAGAAGACAGGAGAAATAGACAGTAAAGAAAGAAACGGCGTGAGGTATAATCAAGTTAAGGAGAGCTCAAATAAGACCAAGCAATAGGCTAAACCATATTAGGCATTTGACATTTAACCATCTGACATTTTAGGCATCTGTTTTTTCTAATATCTCAATTAATTATGTAGATTCATAAATACTTTAATTTAATAAACCAAAGAAAATTATACACTTTGTGAATTGTATTTGATTTATACATATAATGCCTATTTATTAGTATTCCAAATTCAAATTTATTCTTTTGTTCTTGATGAAAACCTAATTTTTCAAGAATGTATTTTTTTATAGAAGTGTTCTAAAATACATTGCTAGTTTAACAGCACAGGTTGGACTCTTAAAGAAGATTGGGTACAAAATTCCTTTGTACTCTAATGACTGCTTTAACATAATTTCTTCCTGTCTTATTAGTATAGATAATTAAGGTTTCTCCTTTAACACAGAGTAAATTCCTTACCTCTAAAGTGTAATTATGTTCTAAATGATAGTAATAAACTCTCAACATAACCAAACACTGGTAACCAAGAAAAATATTATTTTGAGTAGATGTTAAAAATTATAGAATAGCCTCTCTTCATTTAATCTTTCTTTGATTAAATCCTAAATATACCTTTTTGCTTTACAAAATCAAGAAAACATGATGATAGTTTCCTTTAAATATTAAGTATTTGCTTGATCCAGAAATTCTTTCTGATGTAATAACTTGATTCCTTCTACCATCATAGCTCTTATACTTGATATCTATGTAGATTTTAGTTAAATAATTCACTAATTTACTTACTAATTTGAGCAATATGACAGCTCCCACCCATGGTTTACTTCTCAAATGCCCACACCCAGAAAGACTGGGATGAGGTCAAAATTGGGTGCCAAGAACTAAACCAGCTCTCCTGTGTGGTTGTCAGGGAATGCACTACTGGAGTCAACACCACTGCCTCCCCAAAATCTGCCTTACGAGGAAACTGGAGTCAAAAGCCAGAGCCAGGGATCAAACTCCTGCTTTCTGAGGTAGGATCTAGGTATCCACTTGCTTATTCATCAACTCTGTGATATCTTTTTCTGATATGCACAAGTCCAAAATTTGGTCTACGAAAGATGTCATGAGATGTTGTTATATAAACAATCCACATTTCAAACAAGAATAATTTGTTTACCATGCACACTGCAGATTTTATTTATCCACATTTTATTTCTACATTTGTTTACAACAAGTATCTATTGATAGGACTGCCTGACTCAAGTATAGCTCTCAAGCATTGAAAGAAAGTGTTTTTAATTGAAGATTAAAAAGCATTGCAATTTTTAAAAAACTGAGCATTTGAAAAAAGTTCACAAACTCCTAAAATTGTTATTGTCTACATGTATTGGTAAAAAGTTTTCATAGAAACTGAAGGTAATAGGAGGACAGTGTTTCTTGATTCCTAAGATAGCAGTTTATCCCCGCTAGAGCCCTGGGAGACTTTGGCAAGAGGCCTTGTCTGTTTCCGTTTCTGTTATTTTTCACCCTCACTCTATCCCTGCCCTGCTTCCCCAATCCAGACACTTGATGTATCCACATGATAAGTTGTTGCTTGAGTCCTCTTCTGTTGGACTAGTCACAGTTATGGATTCTCTGTTGGCTTTGAGAGGCTCTGATTGTGGTTTCCATCTGGCAGAATCAGCAGTGCAGGCATTTGCCGAGTGCTATTTATGCAATTGCTCAAAGTGAGGTGTGCACACTCATCACCCATGTCCATGGCTTTGGCCAGAACACCCTCCTTGGCTCTCTGTGTTCTGTTATGAATAGCATGCACTGGTGATGTGGTAGTAACTGTGCCCTGGGAACAGCACTTTGTTTCTTGAATCAGATGCCAGTTAAAAGGATGTATTCGGTGTGTAAAAATTCATTAAGCTGTATAATTGTGATTTCTGGACTTTTAAACAACTTTCAATGAAAAGTCTAAGAATCAAAATATCATGTTATGCATTATCAGCATTTTTCTGGTAGCCAGGTTCAGATACATTACAGAAAATCAGCAACCCTTCTGAAGTATTCATATGGTACTTTGCCCAGACATTTACAGTTATCTGTCCTTTAATGCTTGATAAATTTTCTTCATTAGAATGAACAGTAATGTTACTAATATGTTTCTAGTATCTAATAAGATACTAGAAATACAAAGGATGCTCACTCACCTGCTCTAGTGTTGCTTGATTACACTTTTCTTTGCATGCCTGCATTCATTTCAGTTGGTCTGTGTAAATCATAGCAGGACTTGGTATGTTATGCAACATAACAACTTAACTAATACCCACTAGGCAAGATGAGCCAAATAGTCCTGTTGCCTGGTGACTATTATCCAAGGCAATCAGAGTAAACAGAAAAAGACCACAGACATTTCTGAACAGCTGCTTGTTGACCTAGATACAATATTTATAGGTTTACAAGTTTCTCAGACAGAATTAGATCATTTATATCCTACAGAACAGAAGTGTTCTATGCTTTAATTATTCAACACTATTCCTAGAAATCATTCTTAAAATGTTTTACTGAGAAAACCTTGGGACAAGAGCATTAATGTGTCCCCAAATGGAAATTCAAGAGTCCCTCAAGTTTTAATTTAATTTCACATTCAGTGGAAATCTTCCCAGCAGAAGAGCTTGTGAGCTCCCAGTAACTTCTGAGGACACTAACTCCCTCTTTTGGGAAGTATTTATGTGTGGCATTTGTCTGATAGTTAGAATGATTGTTAGTCTGGAAAAGAAACAAATTCACTATAGTATTTGGAGATCAATAAGTTGGGGATGCACTACACTCAGTATTGTCCCAGACATAGTGCCCTGGCACAGCCTTCACTAACACCACTAGATGCAGTTCCACATACACCTGTCTGTGGCTGCCATGCAGAGGTGACCATTGAATGAATACATAGCTCTGAAATCATTTTGAGGTTGTTATATGACAGTTGATGGTTTATATTCCACAAAGATTAGAAGCTACTTGTCAGAGGACATGTCCAATGCATCTTTGGAGCAGCCCAGAAAATGGAGTATGTAAAATAGGTTTTGATGGAATGCAATAGTGTCTTTTGTCCTGCTTTAGTGTAATATGATAGCTTTGCTTAGTACTTCTGAAAACACTATTATGGACTGAATATATCTTCTCAAAATTCATATGTTGAATTCTTCAAATATGATGGAATTTGGAGGTGTGACCTTTGAGAGGGTTTAGACAAGGTCATGAACATAATGCAGCCATGACGCAATTTGTGGCTAAATGCCAGGTCCTCCTGCAAACTTTGAAATACAGAATTACTTTGAACTGCAACTCCACTTGTAAGAATTTGTGTGGCACTGAGTTATGCACACAAATGTATAGCTCGATTACCAAATCATGGTTAATATATAGATAGATCATTGGTTGATAGATAAGTGATAGATAAGAAGAACTTATCAAAACTACCTGTGATTAAGTAGGGATGTAATTTTTTATGTTTTAATTTGCAAATTTTGGTACCATTTATCTTTTTCAGGAATCAGTTATATTTTGTTTATAATTTAAATGTTTAATTCAAAGTAAGGGAAAACACAGTTGAGCTGTAAATTTGCAAAATTTAACATAACTATACAATCACAAAGTTATACATAAAGCAAAGCACCAAAAAAGAACAAGAAGAATAGTCCAAAATAAAATAATGACAGAAGAAATAAAGGGCTTAACTTCAAAGTGCTCAGGTAACAAATAGTGAGCTCCAAGCAGTTGACACGTCTCATTCATAATGCAGGGACAGGAGGACAGAGGCCTGGGTCAGATCTGTCAGAGTCTTCCTCTTTCCATCATAAGATGTGACACTGATGAATGAGATGCAGAGAAATAGAAGACAGGGAAGTGTTTGCTAAAGGCAGGACGGGGAATAATGGAGGCAGATAATCGTTTCCAGTGAGTTTGAATGAGACTCAGAAAGAGCATGTCCTTCATGAAGTCTTTTAAAAATGGGTCCCTGGGGCCCGGCGGCATGGACTAGTGGCTAAAGTCCTCGCCTTGAACGTGCCGGGATCCCATATGGGTGCCAGTTCTAATCCCAGCAGCTCCACTTCCCATCCAGCTCCCTACTTGTGGCCTGGGAAAGCAGTCGAGGACGGCCCAAGGCTTTGGGACCCTACATCCGCATGGGAGACTTGGAAGAAGCTCCAGGCTCCTGGGTTCGTATTGGCATAGCATCGGCCATTGCGCTCACTTGGGGAGTGAATCATCACATGGAAGATCTTCCTGTCTGTGTCTCCTTCTCACTGTATATCTGACTTTACAATAAATCTTAAAAAAAAATAGGTCCCTGGCCCAGTCCAGTAGCCTAGTGGGTGCTGGTTCATGTCCCAGCAACCCTACTTCCCATCCAACTCCCTGCTTGTCTCCTGGGAAAGCAGTTCAGGACAGTCCTCGGCTTTGGGACCCTGCACCTGCATGGGAGACCTGGAGGAGGCTCCTGGCTACTTGCTTTGGATCAGCTCAGCTCCAGCCATTGTGACCATTGTGACCACCTGGGGAGTGAACCTAATGTGACAAAACATCTTCTTCTCTGTCTCACTTCTCTGTATATCTCACTTTCCAATAAAAATAAATAAATCTTAAAAAAAAAATAGGTCCTACACCTCAGAAGAGAATCCAACCAAGCCTTTTGTGTTCTCCTATTTAAATTCATATTTCATAAGTAACAGGTGTGTTTACACTTGTATTGTCTACAAGAGTGCCTGGATGGTGACATGGAGTCAAATTAAATATTGCAAATGGAATTATTCTCACCAGCTAGAGAATGATAGCATTGCACAAGACCACACATAGTCTTTCTTCACCTTCAAAAGGTTTCCTACAAGTAAAGATTGTTTATTTCAAAGAGGAAAAAAAAAATGAGTTTCACTGAATCCAAAATCTGTCCTATCAAAAAAAGTGTGTCAGACATACTTGGCCTGGGTTGATCTCTACCTCCCTTAAAATGAAAATGCCCTCTAAGTATCGATTTTTCTCCTTCTTTTTTTCTTTTTTGGAAAAAGCTCATTCCCATAGGCTGTTTCCTTAGGGAGAAGAAATATAAAAAGCTGTAGCTTACTTGTCTGTGGGCCAGATGCAACCAGAACCTGCTGGTACTGACTAAAATGAGCCACATTCAAGTGAAGACGAAACTCTTTGTCACAGGTAAACACATTCAAATGCCTGCTGATTCATAAAGCAACGTTTTTCTTAGTTGTTTTTTTTTTAACAGTGATCTGTTATTTCAAAACCAGAGCTGCCATGAAGGGGAGAGGCACAAGAGAGAAATTTCCATCCACCGGTTTGTCCCCTTCTTCCAAGCATTCGGCTTTTCCCAGACACATTAGGAGGAAGTTGGATCAGAACTGGAGTAGCTGGGACACCAACTGGTGCTCATACAGAATGCCGGCACCAGAGGCAGTGGCTTAACCTGTTCTTAACCTTGTTCTTTCTTTCCTTTTTCTTTGCAGACTCCCTAGCAGCTACTTGTTAACTGTTCACTGTAGATTACATTATACCCACATACATATATACACACACCCATATACAAATCCAGTTTTTAGTATAAATATCCATATGGTTCCTTACAGTCAATGGCAAATTATCAAGCAAATGATGTGTTTCTAATGAAAAAAGTAGTAAATTTTCTGGCTGAATGTACCATTTAAATCAGTTGGTTTTGTTCTCTAGCAGTACCAATGAACCTATAACTGCAGCAATTTCCCCAAGAATGAACTTCAGTAATGTATAAACCCTTAGTGCTTCTCACTGGATGAGAACAGCAGGAGGGACCTGCCATCTGAGGGATATGTGTACAATGGGGCAAGTTCTTCCTTTATAACACAGGTGTCTTCATATGCCACAAGGTGGTGTAAATGCCCAATTTTGTAAGAACTGTCAAACGTTACTCAAATGGGAAATGTGTTGACAGCATTGTGCCTCAGGTGGGTGCTCTCTGTTATCTCAGCAGCTTTAGTTTTTTAAGATGGGCTTATTTGAAAGTTACAGTGACCAAGGAAACAAAAAGATCATTTATCCACTGCTTCATCTGCCAAATGACCACAATAGCCAGGACTGGGTGGACCTGGGTGGACCTGGGTGGACCTGGGTGCCTGGAACTCCATCCAGCTGTCACTCCTAGGTGGCAGGGTCCAAGCACCTGGGATGCTTTCTGCTGCTTTCCCAGGTTCATTATCAGTGTGCTGGATCAGAAGAGGAGAGTATGGGATGCCAGCACTTCAAGCAGCAGGATAATTTGCCTACACTGCCATCTCTACCATCTCTGAGGCATAAAATGACTTTCCCCCACTGACCTAAAAAAGTTCTATGTATGCCTGATTTGCATTCGTATTCATTAGAATTTCCTTTCTTTCATGTATGAAATTACTTTCTCCCTACTGTTCATGCTCAGCTGTGAGGTCAGTACTGGCATTCCTGCTGGGTCAAGCACATGAAAATCACAGAACAAAAATAATTTCTTTCAAAGAAGTAATTCAAATCTGGAGACTGAACTATAAATCCATGGTGGGTCTCACCAAAATAAGCTGATACAGGACCGGAGAATTTCAAACCAATCACTTATTATTTGCCATTCAGAACTGTGAGCATTCTGCACTCGTGGCTGGCCATGCAACATGGTTTTAAAAGCAGGTAATGTTTAAATAGTTAACACATAGCTACAATTCATTATTTAGTAAGAAACTACTATCCCTTCATCAAAAATACTTCAGAAGTTTGTGGGAAATGGAGCTAAAAGGTAAAACATTTGGTACAAAAAATGCTGAAATCCTTTCATAAAGGTGAGTGCTCCAGAGCTCATGGAAAAGGCATAGTGAGAGAAACTCATACGCAGATTTCAAAGCTGTCTTGGACTAAAATAAACTTACCATTAACTCAAATTTTGCACAAACTATTTGAAGTTTCTTCTTATATACAAAGAATTCAAAGGAAAAAAATGCCAAATAAAAGCAAAATATCTTTTTTTTTCTTTTCAATTTGCTAGTCTTCCTGCAGACTAGTTTTGTTTGTAATAATAATAAACAAGTAACCCAATTAAAAGACATAAGTTTTAAACTATTATTTATTTGAAAAAGAAGATACCACCAACAACTGAATTATGCCATCACCGCGGGCTCTGAGGGTTCACACACTCGCCAGAAACTAGACTTACAAGCAAAAGCTGGGAATCAAATTCCAGCTTCTAACAAAAACGTTTAAAAAATCTTTTAAGTTGGTATGGATACTAATTTTAGTCATTGAGCAATAGCATTTTTTTTTTTACATTTTCCCAAAAGATAATGCTAAGCTTTTTAAAAAGGAGGTGTTTGATTTGATGATACCTTTTCTACAATTATCGTTTTAAATGTATCTTCATAATGTGTTGTGTACACAAGAACATATGTGAAACTGGAATTGAATCCTCACCTTGCATGTGCTGGGATACCAGTATGGGTGCTGGTTTGTGTTCTGGATCCACTTCCCATCCAACTCCCTTCCTATGGCCTGGGAAAGCAATGCAGTATGTTCCAGAGCTTTGGGATCTTGCACTCGTTTAGGAGACCACAAAGAAGCTCCTGACACCTGGCTTCAGATCGCAACTCCAGCCATTGTAGTCACTTGGGGAATGAATCAGTGGACAGAAGATCTTTCTCTGTCTCTCTTCTCTGTAATCTGACTTTGTGATAAAAATAAATAAATCTCAAAAAAAAAGAAAACATAGTTCATCAGGAAAAAATACAATTTTAAATTTTTTCCATAACGTAAGTTTTACTGGCAAAAGAGGTTGAACCAATTCTCATGTGTAAATGGTCTAAACAAAATCAAACATTCTTCCTTAAAAATGGAAAAAGGAACAGTCTGGAAAAAATGAGAATAGTAAAATCAAATTAATAAATTACAAACACACATTTCCTATTCTTAAGTGCATTAGTTGATCCTTAGTTGAGATATACAAGAAAAGAGAATCCAAATGATTTATGAATGTTAAATATAGTTCTCTGGAGTGCATACCAACTGATGATGAAAAAAGTATTTCTCCTTGATACGAACTCCACATACAGGACAAGTCATCTCACAAGACCAAGGCAGGCAAAAGAGGAAGAAAAGCCCTCAACTGATCGCATAGAGCCGTCCTATGTATAGGGTAAGCAAGATGAGAAAATGCAAGCCAAATCTGCAAAACTGCCTCTACCAAACCAGTGATAACTTTTCACAGCCATGATATTATTTTGATGGTGGGACTGCAAACTGTGATTTATTTGGAACACAACACCACACACATTTTGCTTTGAATGGGGCTGTGTTTTCAGCTTGTCATCTTATCCTGTCAAGAACCACATTGGTGAAATTAATCAGAAGCCCAAACATTCTTTTCTCCATAACCATTCTGAGCATGGTGATACTAAAGAAAACAGTAGAAATACCAAAGCAAACAGTGAGGAATACGACCACCTCACCTGATTGTAGCAGTTGAAACATATGTCTGTCATATCAGAATTTCTGTCATATGCCTGGATTAACTTTATTGTTGCAAACAAATGTAGAATAAAGACAAGCACAGCTCTTACATTTACCACACCAGTGGTGCAACTAAATCTCTTCTTTGTTCTCAAGCTAAAAACAGAACTGCCATATGAGCCAGTGATTCCACCAGAGGGTGTATATCCAGGGGATGGAATTACCCTCCGTGCCCATGTTTGGCAGCATTATTCACAAGCACCGAGAAACAAGAACAACCTAAATGCCCATGCACTGGCGAATGAATAAAATAATGTGGTACATCTCTGCAAAGATATGCTATTCAGCCGTAGCAAGGACACAATTTTGTTATTTTCAGCAATGCAGATGGGACTGGAAGTCATTGTTAAGTAAAATAAGCCCATCACAGTAAAACAAGGACTACACACTCTCTTTCAAATGTGAAGTCTAAATACAGATGATTTGTACTATGCGAAAGGTATTATGATGGTCTTCATAGATGGTGAGGGAAAAATGGAGTAAGGGATGAGAAAAGATAGATTATACGTGCTAAGTTATAGACAGATAGGAATTAAGAAACTATGCGCTTCTGTTGGACAACAGATTTTTAATGTTTTCATCATAAAGATATCTATATTTTAGAATAGAATCATTTACTCTGATGGGCTGCCTCAGAACACGTCCATGTATTGAAACATGTGGCGATGCCCCGTGACATAACACGCAACTTTAGATGTCTTAAAAATAGAGTAAGACAGTAAACACAGTCAACATGCAAGTATGGAATCACCCAGCCAGCGGTGCTATGCTTTCTCTAAAGGCTCTGAGAGGAGCCATCTTTGTCTCAGTTCCTGGTTTTGCTGATAACCCTTGACATCTCTTACTTGAAAGCTGCAGCATTGCAGTCTCTGCCTCTGTCTTCTCCGGTGTCACCTGTTTCTGCTTGCCAAATTTTCTTCTTCTTGCAATCAACACCAATTGCATTTGCTCCTCTCCATGACAATCTGGTATGGCTGCATCACAGCTGGTTCCATCTGCAGAACTCTGAAAATGAGGTGGTACTCACGGGTACTGGGTAGGTGAGAATGATTAGGGGCCTTATTGGAGGCTGCTTTCACCAAGAATGCGCATGGTACGTTAAAACGTGGCTAGTAAGCACAGGAGCAGCAGCATACATGTGGTCTTTCCCAAAAGAAGCAAAGGTGAGTGTTTACAGCAACTGAAAGATATAGCTTTAAAGTTTTATAAGGACCCATAATCCGTGTTCATAGATAAATGTATAAATGTGCTTGCTTTTTCAAATAAATTATTCTAGAAATAATCTTTCTGGGGCCAACAATGTGGCTGACAGATTAATCTTCCACCTTGTGTTGCTGGCACCCTATATGGGCACAAGGTCATGTCCTGGATGCTCTTCCCAATCCAGTTCAACTCTTCACTATGGCCTGGGAAAGCATCTAAGGATGGCACAACGCCTTGGAGACTCATGTGGAAGACACAGAAGAAGCACCTGGCTCCCAGCTCAGCTCTGGCTATTGTAGCCATTTGGAGAGCAAACCAGCGGATGGAAGAGCTCTACTCTCCTCTATCTCTCCCTTTCTCTCTGTAGAAACTTCATTTCAAAAAAAAAAAATCTTTAAAAATATCTTCTATATTTTAGTTTCTTTAAACATCAGGAAATACCATTTCTTTTTAGATAAATCTCCATTTTACTTTCTCCTTTCATGTGAAAGACAAACAATTGAATCATTAGGCATACCCATCCATTTCATACTCAGAAATTATGTTTCTGTATGAAATTCTATGATTGGATTCATATGTTCCCAGAATGCAATGTCTCTTAAAACTCTGAGCATAAAGAACTGAAGCTTCATGGCCAAATTGAGAAACACCCAGAAGACACAGGTGGTTACAGCAATATCAGAAGGAAACCTTGGTTTCCACATCCAACAGTCGGATATAAATGTGCCAGTTATACATTATTCATTGGATGGCTTTATTAGCAGTACAAAATAGTGAGGAATAAAGTACTGCTGGTGAGTAACTTCTATATGTATTTTTACAGTGATTGTCTTATCAACAATATTTTCAAGGAATACTAGACTTTGCTAGCCAATTGACATTCTTTCTCTCCTGTGACCAATTCTTGAATATTAGCATATTGACTACTTCCTCCTTTCCCAAGAAAGAAAAAGCAGTCACAGATTTTATTACTGTTCATGCTTCAAATGATAGAAAGGAAGGAAGGAGGGAAGGAAGGAAGGAGGGAAGGAAGGAAGGAAGGAAGGAAGGAAGGAAGGAAGGAAGGAAGGAAGGAAGGAAGGAAAGGAGGAAGAAAAGCAAAGCAAAGCAAAGATAAAAGCAAGGAGGGCGAGAGGGAAGGAAGGAAGGAGGGAGAGAGGGAAGGAAGGAAGGCAGGCAGGAAGGAAAAGAAATAGAAAAAAATTAGGCTCTAAAGGCCGAGTGATTTTTGATTGTGTCCATTCCCAGCATTCTGTGTCTGTACCTCTCAAAAATGTGTAGAAAGGTCTGTCATCATGGCATTGTGGTTAATATGCTCTACCCCAACCAGACAACACTGGTGTTCACTATAGAGTGAAGAATGGAATATGTCCTGTTGTCAGAGACAACACAGCTGGGTTCAGCATGCCTAACAACAGGACTCTACTTTGACTCTTTTATTTTGTAAAATCCAGGCTTCTAAAATACTTCATGACATTTGGAAACCTTGTGTCTGTCTTACTGTGCACCATATGATCAACACCATATGCTAACAGATGAGAATAGAAGCCATTTTGAATGGAAGTATTTTGAATCTAGGGTGGAACTGGCATAGAATATAAAATGTTCATTTTATACCACTGTCATGTACACAATAATCTAAGTGATATTTGCTCATGAAAGAAAAACCTGCAAGTGTCTCATCAGGTTCACCATAAAAACAGCAGAAAAATGCATGGTTAATAATCAGAAAAGCATTCAACAGAAATCATCTTTCTTGGTTTGATTTCTCTTCTTTGACCTTCTAAACATTTCCCAGGCCCATTTTACTTGGTCCACTCTGTGTTATTTGTCTTTCATTCAGGTTTAACCTTATAGGCAAATCCAGAGAAAAATCTCTGATGTAAACTTATTTGTTTTCCTACTGTTAGCTTTGAATTTTGGTTGGATTAATGTTGAGATTTTAACGAGTCTTTAAGTGTTTGATTTTTCAAATATCAAAACCTTATTTATTTATTTTGCTTCAGTACATTGCTGGTTTTGGGGAACATTTATGTTTCTAGAAATGAAAATATAGTATTCTGCAGTCAGCTTCCAAAATTATTCTTTTGAAAATTGAGATTCATTTATAGAAACTCAATTCATTTCAGCCATGACAAAACTTAGCAGAAAAAGGACAGGAGATGGAAATGCTAAGTAATGAACCAGGTATGGGAAACAGTTATCAGTCACTTGGTTCTGGACAGTGAACATGTACTACTGAAATCCTGTTGGAATGTTTAACTCCATTATGAAATATTAGGGCGATTTTGATGGTAACTTTGTCTGTATTTCCATATATAAAAACCACTATTCATGTTATAATTTGACAGTATTAAAACTGCATGTAAATTTGAACTAGATAATGTATTATCATTTTACTGCATACATATTACATATTATATTCTATATTATTAAGACTTAAAAGGCTTCTCATATTTGAATTAAAACCCTGTATATGTCTAATGTTACTTTATGAATATGCCAATATGCAATCAGACCTTTAGAGTATTGCATTTATTTCATTACTGTTTCAATGAAAATATTTCTACTAATCTATTACTGAACACCAGAGTTCATAGATAAAAGCAAATGTATAACTCATTTACTGTAATAGCACTTTATGGGAATATTTGAAAGATACACATTGTTTTTGAAATCTACACTGGTAACATGACCTGAAGTCTGTCCAAGTCTAGGTAAAGAACCAAGCTGCAGTTCATGTTTTTGTAACCTCAAACGTTAATTTATGGCTCCAAATCTTACAGCTGATCACAGGTTCAAATTTCTACCAGAAATATATAACAAGCCACAGTAACCACAACCATTTTTGAGATGGCATTATTATATTACATACTTCACATTTATCTTTTCAACTCATTATATGAAATGTGTATAGTCAGCTTTCAAATATGAAAAAAACATTCTTGCATATTTTAATATTTGCCAAGTAAGTTCCAGAAGTAATTTATATGGTCCTAAATCCTAACCCACACTCCACCCACCTACTAGAGTATAATACTCTGCAATTAACTTACAATTATAAGCAAAAGAAAAATTAAAGTGCTAGCACACTTAACAGAATTTAAAAGGACAGCTTAATATCAGCTTCAGGCTTAAAGAAGTGTAGTTTGTACCCACTCAGTGTTGAAATCCCTCTCATGGATGAACATAGACCTATGCTTCCAGCAGCACTACATATTCAGGAAAAGGAAATACAGGTTTAAACCGACTTTGTGATTTGCCATTTCAATCCTGCCATTGAGATTTGGTGAATGCATAACATCCAAAAGTCTGATTTTTCATATCTTTAAATTGAGGCTATTTCTACACACACACATCAGTCATGCTTAACTAAAAAATGAGCCACAAATATCCAGTAGTAGTGTTTCAATAAGAATCGAAGCTTGTATTTTCTAACATGTTGAAAAAAAAAAGCCCTTTGTTTAACATCAGTGGCAATGAAATAATAATGAATAGTGAAATAATGCAGATCTCAGAAATAACAGCACTCATCTCCAACTACTGGTGTTATTTTCAAAAACAAGTCTACTACGTCAGCTACTGGAAATTTTCAGCACTATAATTGGTTTTGCTTTGTCCTGGGATTTCATCTTTATGAAATTGCTGTTTGTATAGAGCTTGACAACCATTTTCCTTCAAGTCTTGCTCTTTCCGTCCGGCCAGCAGGTGGGAGGAGGTCCTCACAGCTGCAGCTTACCTTGTTTTCAACCTCACAGAATTAGTGGGGTCCATTTCACTCAAGAGTGTATCCCAAGGGTCAGCATGTAAATGCTCGCATGCCTTCCCCTAAATGGCAAAGCTTTTTGTCATCTTATCTGAGACATACACAAGGAGTTGTCTATATTAAGTCTGACCTTAAGCAAGAAAATCCTTTGGCACAGTTCCCCAGAGCTTGACCACCCAACTTCTCCAGACAGTTTGTATTCTTAGAAAAAGAGATTAAAACAATTGAATTGCTGAAGTTTCATGCTCCCTGCCCACTACAACTCTTACTCATATGTCCTTCTCTTTGTGTTCCTGTTGCCTTGACTCCTGAAATTATTCTTTCTGCCTTACAGGATCAAAATATTGGAGATCAAGTTGTATTGGAAGAACAGAAGATAAGTTGGTGAAAATGGGATCAGAAACAGATAAAATTTTACCTGTGAATAGAGGAGATTTTAGGAGGGAGGGTAGGTGTTAGAGAGAGGTGCAGAAAATGTAAAGAAAGCCATGATTATAACTATTTTTGGTAAATATTCTTGCATCATTTTATTTCTTTTTTTATTATTATTTTTATTGGAAAGGCGGATATACAGAGAGGAGAGACAGAGAGGAAGATCTTCCGTCCGATGATTCACTCCCCAAGTGAGCGCAACGGCCGATGCTATGCCGATCCGAAGCCAAGAGCCTCTTCCGGGTCTCCCACGCGGGTGCAGGGTCCCAATGCTTTGGGTTGTCCTCGACTGCTCTCCCGGGCCACAGGCAGGGAGCTGGAAGAGAAGTGGGGCTGCTGGGATAGAACCAGCGCCCATATGGGATCCCGGGCGTGCAAGGCGAGGACCTTTAACCACTGCGCCACTGCGCCACTGCGCCACCGCGCCGGGCCCCATCATTTTATTTCTTAAAGGCGTTCGAGAAAGCAAATAAAAGGCCAGTCATGCTAAAGTTATTGATTCCATGGATTGTATTTCATTATGCATGAATACACTCTGGATTTGAGTCAGGTGGATTATGTGTTGATAAATTTTAAACTTGCATACCTCACTGTTATCAGTCTCAGGAAATACTGTATAAATTCACCAAACCAAGTTGTTGTAGTTCTCAGGTACTTCTCCAGATCCATGTTTCCCTGCCTGCTGGCATTGTACATCTCATGGAGTTTCAGCTGCAGGTTCCACAGGTCCTGGCTTCTACTTTCCTTCTGGTAATGGGAAGAATTTGCAAAATAATAACAGTAATAACAATGGCAAGGAGGAGGACATATTTATCACTTTTGATTCCCTTCCTGCAAGTTCCCTTAATGAAAGATCATTTCTCCCCCTCAAAAGAGTACCCGACTCTCTCCATTTCTGGGAATCACAATTCCCATCAACTCTTCATACCTAGAAGCCTTAACTGGTCCCCATTTCCAGTAACAGACATCTATACTATACCCCGATTCTCCACACTTCTGTACTTACCATTAACAAATTGTCCTCAAATTATCCTACGTGTGTCCCCTGCTTCCTGGTAAAGCCATGATCAACTCCTCCACTTTGCTCTATATTCTTGCATCAAAACTAGTGAAAAGCTAACCTAATGAAAGAAAAATAGTAGCAACAGAAAGGGACTTATAGTCAATATTTTCTGATCCATGGAAGCTAGAGTTGTCTGCAAACAAAGGAAGTGTTTGCTTCAGAAGAGTCCAATATCATCCATTCAGTCCATTTCTGGATTTCTCATTTCCCCTCTCCAATCTTTTCTGCCACAGAAAATATTTTTTTTCCTCTTTTTGATATTACCACATTGAGTTCCCACTGCTTCCACTCCAGTAATCCTTAAAGAGTAAGATCTATTGGTTTATCTTCCTGTGCCAGTCTGGAATTTTTCAGGATATACCATTTTTACATACAAACCTAATCAAGTAATTATTATCTATAATCAGTCCTTCTGGTTTGTTACTAAGGGCAAGAATTCAACACTTAAAAGCAAAGGTATAAAAAGTCACTGGATGGGGATTGCTCACTCTTCAGAGGAAATCATCTTGCCTTTCTGGTTATTTCTGTATGCATTGAGAAGCTCCAGGCTTTAAGAATGAAATGGCATTACTGTGTTATATGGAAACTCATGTTTAATTCTTTGAGGAAAATCACAATGACATTCTCTACAGTAGTGGCTTCATTCACAAGCTCACCAGCAACACACAAATGTCCTAATATCGCCACATCCTTGCCAACAATTGTTATTTCTGTTTTTTTTTTCTTTTAGCAGCAGCTGTCTTAATAAATATAAGGTGGTATCTCCTCATGCCTTTGATTTGCTTTTTTTAGGGATCAGTGAATGTGAACTTTTTTCATGCAGATCTAGGAAGAGATTTTGATAGAGAAAACGAATACCTAAAAAGCCTTCACTGACATGAAAAATGCATATTTGAAAAACACTATGCATGGGTTTTAATATCATTTTTATACCAGAACAAGCATGTTGTTTAATCGCCCCCCCCAAAAAAAATGACATGAAGCCCATATCATATATTGCTCTGCTTTTGTTTTGCTTGTTTTTGTGAAAATAGCTGTCTAAAGACAGTCACCATGCACTCACCCTGGGAAATCAAACCAGGATGTCGGGGCAGGTTGGCTGGAGCATGGGCCAGACATGGGATGCTGAGAACATCACTACTTCAGTTTATCTTTCTTCTGAATAGTCATCTTGATACCCAGGGAAGTCTCAGAGACTTTTGAATTCTCAGAGATAAACACCATACCTGGTGGACAGTTAGATTTAAGCATTTTGTTGGATAAATGAATGGATGCATGAATGAACAACAGAGAAAATATATAGTAGATGAATTCTACAACCCTTCTCACATGTTCTCTTCACTTATTGTGAGAATACTAGACACTGGACTAAGGACCCACTCTCATCAATATGACCTCATCTTGGTTAATTGCAGTCATGAAAACTACATTTTTAAATATCATACTCTGAGGAGCCAGATGAATATGAATTTTGATGGACATTATCAACTACAAGCATTGAATGTCGCTCTTTGGGTGGTCAATAAAATGAGGGGTAATCTGAATCTCTTATTGGAAATTCATATGTAAGTGCATGCTTCTTTGTTCAATGGAGACTATAAAATAGTCATGCCATGGTGCCTTTTGGGAGAGGAAAAATAGAAAATTGTTTTTTACGCAAATATGAAAGAGGTAATGTTTCCATTTTGGCTTCCAGCAGAATCCTGTGTTAAATGAGAAGCTCAAATGCTCACCTAATGTTCTTCAATTGAAGAAGCTGATTATATTGAGAATAAATGATGCACCAGCTAAACGTGCAACAGAACACATTTGGGGCATCTAGATTCAGCTCTGTAATGGTTCTAATTTTTCTCTCCCAAGAGTGAGGATGTGATTGGGTACCATTTGATTTGGTTTTCAAAAGAGCACTTTTAGACTCTGTGTGTGCTTACAATGACAGCTGACTTAGTTTCTTTCTATAGGTAGTGCCTTTATCCAATTAAGCTGTAATATCATTGAGTCAGGGCTCGTCTAATTAGCTGCACTAATAAATCAAATACAACTAATTTAGTTATTCTCAGTGCCACCGCACACTTTTAGGGTCACTACCAAGGTGTACACAATTAGCAGCTTGTCTCCCTGAAGGAATAGTCTGGCCAGACTAAATTGTGTTCATAATGGGAAAAGTAATTCACCAGCACCCTGCTGTGCTGCTATAATAAACAGCCTCGCTGTTACCCTCTAATTTTGCAGTCTCTTTCTCTTTTTCAGTCCTTCTTTCCTTTTAGCTCATAAATCTGTTCTTTACTTCAAAGAGATCCCTCCTTTTACCGAATTTATTTTAGACATATCTGAAACATCAGTTAAATCTCTATTGCTGTAGGCATTTTTAAATAAGAGTTATTTACATTGTAGCTTATATTCATTTCATTTTTCTATCTTTTTTTCTTTTTACTGTTCTCATGTATAATCTTGGTTCTGGAGGAACCTAATTTATATCCAAAGCTGGTGTAGGATCCGTAAAGTCTTTTACCTAAAATAAAGGCAATATAACAATCGCTTTAAAAATTTGGATCCCTCCCAAGACATCCACTCCTCCCCAGCTTGCTTATTCTCTCCTGTCCTCACTTCTGCAATCTTTCTCAGTCTCCTTGGCTTTCTTCCTATATTTTCTAATTGGCATCTTTGGTCTTTTAAGTCTCTCTACCCAGGCTTTTCCCAACAGTATCATAAATTGCAGGGTGTCATTCATGTCATTCACTGATAATTCACAATCAACACTAAAAAGCTGTATCTCTCCTGTTAGAATGATCCATCTTAAATTACAGACAAAGTCATCAAGAAACACACTGTGTACCCTGATGAACTAAACAAGATAAAATCAAGTGCAATGCACGGAAAATGTAGGCTGAAAGTATTCAGGAGGTGGGCATTGCCACTTGGGATGCCTGCATGTCATATCAGAGTATGTGGGATTCAGTCCCATTTCCTCTTCCAATCCAGGAGCCTGCTGTGGACCTCATAGGAGGCAGCATGTAACCCAGATATCTGGGTTACTGCTTCTCAAGAGTAATGTCAGCTACCTCCTGGCTTCAGCATCATCCAACCCTGGATGTTGAAAGGACTTTTAGGTCCGGCACAGTAGCCTAGTGGCTAAAGTCCTTGCCTAAAACATGCCAGGATCCCATATGGGCACTGTTTCTAATCCCAGCAGCCTCGCTTCCCATCCAGCTACCTGTTTGTGGCATGGGAAAGCAGTAGAGGACAGCCCAAAGCCTTGGGACCCTGCACCCACAAGGGCAACCAAGAAGAGGCTCAGGGCTCCTGGCTTTGGATCAGCACAGCTCTAGCTGTTGTGGCCACTTGAGAAGTGAATCAGTGGGCAGAGGATCTTACTCTCTGTCTTTCTGACTTTCCAATAAAAAGTAAATAAGATCCTTTTTTTTAAAATAAATAAGGTCTTAAGAAAGAAAGTACTTTGAGAGTGAGCCAAAATATAGAAGCCCAATATTTCATCCCCTCTCTCTTTTTCATTCTCTTTCTCTATTTCATACCCCACTCACTTTGCCTTCAAATAAATAAAGTAATAAATATTTTGAAAACACTCAGGAAAGGAAACAATTATTTGTGGTTGTGGTTATTGTACTGAACCTCAGGAAGACAATCGTCTTAAGCTTCATGAACAGACATGAACACTGCAGGCAACAAGAGCATGGGCAGGTAGGACAGTAGAAATGGGGCATGCATGTGGAAGTTAGTAAGGAGCAAATCCAAGCTGGCTAAGAGAGTTTACGTTAGGCACCAGGTACAACTGCATCCGGAGGAACTAGTTAAGATCACTTGTAGCAATTAGTCACGAAATGAAGATGATGTCATAGAGAATGAACAGGCAGTAAATCTAAGAGATAATTTCAGAGAAGAAGCAACAGGTCCTCAAAACAGAGTTAATGTAGGAGTTAAGCAGGAGGGAGAGAAAGAAAGGTGCAGGGTGATAAAGAAGCAAGGGCAAAAATCAGGACTGAATTCATTAGCATGCTTGTCACTGAACAGCTACTTGAATTTAAATAAATGTACTAGCCTTCTTGAGCATCTGTGAGATGATGATATTAACTTAGGAAATTTTAAACTATCTGTCCATACCAGCTTTCATGTTCAATGGTGCCTAATAGCATGTTTAATTCAGTAGTAGATTAATTATGGTGATTTTCCCACCTAAGATCACTTACTATAAACTGCCATACTTTCTTCATGGGGATATAAATAATTTTGTTAATTTTGAAATAAGAGTCTGGGTAATTTATTTTTGTTAAAAAGTAACCATAAATTTATATTTGTGTCCCATTTTTACCTTCTATTCAGCGACTGTAGTATTTTAATGGAGCAGAAGGAGAGGATAAAAGAAAATCTTTCCAGAATGTATATTTGATGATTGATATTATTCTTCAGCATTCTGGTATATAGAAAATCTGATTAAATAATGTTGATGTATCTTTAACTAGGGGCTAGTGCTGTTGTGTGGCATTTTAAGCTGCCTGTAAAACCAGCGTCCACCATGGTCACCAAGTGGAGTCTTACATGCTCCCCTGCAGATTCAGCTCCCTGCTCTATCCTGACAACAGCAGTGAGACAGAGTCCAGATGGTTGGACTGGGTTGGATCTGCACCCATGTGGGAAACTCAAAAACTTCTAGTAACACATCAGTCAGATCATTTATCCAGATCAGGTGGGATTTATCCCTGGCATGCAGGGATGGTTAACACATAAATCAATAAATTTCATACACCACATCAACAAAATGAGAAATTTAAAAAACATTTGATCATTTCAACAGATATAGAGAAGGTGTTTGATGAAATACAGCACACTCATGCTAAAAATCCCTAAGTAATATGTGAAAAAGCACAACACCAGCATTAGACTGAATGGGGAAAGACTGAAAGCTTTCCACTAAAATCTGGAACTAGATTAGGATGTCACTTTCATCCTTGCTATTCAACACAATATTGGAAATCCTCCCTATGGTTATTAGACAAGAAGAAATTAAAGGAATTCAGATTGGAAAGGAGGAAGCCAAATTTCCCGTTTGCAGATGACATGATTCTATATACAGGAGAGCCAAAAGACAAGAGGACGCTGAACTGTTTGTCATTGTTCATACCCACAATGTCAGGATACACTTAAATAGCAGAATGATGGACTTATGACTGCCTATGCAGGACTATACTATTGTAATAATATAGGGGAAATGGGGGGGGGAGGAACATGAGGAGGGGAGTAAGAGAAATCTCAGAGCCTATGGAATTATATCATAAAAAACTAAAATTAAAAAAGAGACTATTGGAATGTACAAGAGAGTCTAACAAGGTAGCAGAATTAAAACCAGTGAAAACAGATCCATGGACTTTGTATACACAAGCAGTGTTACGGCTGAGAACTTACACAACAGTTCCATGCAAAATAGTGCAGGAGAACATTAAATAACTTGGAATAAGCCTAATGAAACACATGGAAGAGCTCTATGATAAAAAAAAATTACAGAACATTAAAAAAGAGAAATACAAAGACACATTAAAAGGTAGAGAAAATCACCACATTCCTGGATCGTAGAGTCCACATCATCAAAATGTCCCTATTATAGAAAGTAATAAGCATATTCAATGTGATCCAACGTAAAATCCCAACAACATCTTTCAGAAATAGAAAAGATGATACAAACATTCGTTCGGAAGTTTGTCTTCTGGCACTCAAAAGCTTTTGCAAATGACTCATTCAAAATAGTCTCTGGTTCATGTCAAAGTGAAGGAAGAAGCTGCCTCCCGCTCACATCTCTGGATGCCGTGGTGACAAGGGAGGAAAGAGAAGTTGTGCAATTCTTCAGCATCTGCTTGTTTTCTTTATGGAGCTGTTGAGCTCCTAGGAAGCAATTATATTAGTTTTTGAATGTTACTTTTAACAAATCACTAATTCCTCCTCTAAGTCAGCTTGATAAGATTCTCTACTTACAAACACCCATGGGATTAAGTTGGTTCACCTGGATAATCCAAGATACTCATACTGATCTTTCTCTTCTATCTAGCAAGGTAACAGGGTTAAGGTTTGATGGATTATGGCACATGCACCATTAAGAGGCCAGATGTTTTGTTTTGTTTTTGCTACTACAGGGACATAGAACGTGTAATTGTTGACTGTAGGCCATAGTCTGCATGAAGTTATTATGGTCACATTGTGCTCAGGAAGAAGGAGGAGGGCTAGTGATGAAGAAGAGACGGTAAAGAAGTAGAGAAGGAGGGAAGTAGAGAGGGAGAAGTCCAATAAAACGCCTTAGCAATGAATCAGCTTTGTCACCAGCAGCACAGAACCACAGTCAACAGGAATTATTTAAAAATCTAAACTCATTGATGTTTACATTTAAAACAAAATACCCTAACGATAAACTCTTGCTAAAGGAAAAGGCATTTTTTTTTGTTTTCAGAATTCCCAACATGTTCATGTCTTGGGTGCTTGGGCTTGGGTGAGGAATAGGCACTGGGAAACACACTCTTAGGAGACCTGTAAGGGAAGAGTTATACATCCAACTCTTTATTGAGTGCTATAGTTCAGCTATTTAATGAAACTTGTGAAACTGTATAAAATTATATAGTCTTATGTAAATATATTTATATTTATTATCTCTATACTTCTGAGTAAAACTGAAGAGGCAATTGCGTTGCATGTTGTACTGATTTCTGCTAAATTTCTAATCATGGTGGGAGCAGAGCTTCTGCAAACAAGTTCTGTTCAAGTCAATCATCTATGCTGATCTCATTTGAAGGTTGCCAGCAGAGTCCACGGAGCCAGTTCTTCAGCTTCCACCTATTCTTTACCGTCAGTAATTATTTGGGAGAGTAAGATAAATACTCACCATGGGCTAGCTAAGTGACCACCAAAATGAAAGTTGTTGCGAATTAAACAAGAGGTTGTTCATGCTCTTGTAATATACATACCCTGTATTTTCTTGAAATCATCAGTAAAATCTGTTGCCGTCAAAACTTTTTGGAAAGCAAAGAAACGATATAATTTGCTTATTGTGAAAACTGATAGAAGTCTGAGTACGTTAACTATTCTTAAGAACTGTGTTACAGGAAAATCCATAAATTGAACTCTTTCTTCAAAACCTTGAACTTGGAGAGTGGCGTGACCAGAAGACAGTGTTCTGGATTAGCTGTGGATGAGGTTCTGAACTAATCTTGAATAGATTTTGATTGAAAGACTACCTGAGTTGACAACTGTACTAGGGAATTATTCAAAATGCTTCTTTTATGTTACTGTATTTGATCTATATAAATTTGTGCATCTTTCATGTATGCAACTTGATGACTTTATGAAAAATTATATGAAACTTTTACCATCAAGTCCATATGCATACCTACTGTATCGCAAAACTTTCTCAACTTTTTGAATAGTCTCTTATTAACATGTAAAACCACTTCAAATTTGAGTCTTTAAATAAAAATTCACTCTACCTTTAAAAGATAAGCACATAATTATGTTTGCTGCTTTTTTCTAAAAATATTTCACATATAAGAAAATGTGCATACAAAGATAGGAAAAGCTTCTAATTTTGTTCTTGCATCAGCCACTGTACTTAGGGGAATCATAAGTAGAACCTGAATGGTCTTTCATATGATGCTGTACACTGAATGTATCTGATTCTGACCATCTTTCTACCCCATCTCCCCTTTCCTCTTCCCCTTTATCTGCAGATTGCCGTTTTCACTCTCTATTACAGCTTGTTTCTTCTGATTAATTTCTATGTCCCATTCAACCTGACATTTGTGTTTATCATTCCCCCGATACTGCCATCTCTTCTGCAGCCAGTGACATATCCTGGACCAAATCCAATGTTTTTTTTTTTTATCATTTCCCTTTATAATTTCCTCACCTAATTATCAGATGCTTGATCACATTGTTTTTCTTGATTTTCTGCATAACATAAGCTTCAAGGATTCTGCTAGTACTTATGATGATGTATTATAGCTTGCAGGAGAAAGCCTTTTGTGTGTTCATTACTTCCAACACTCTGACTAGCTGAATATAACTTTGGATTGTTTTGTTTATTAAATATTTTTGTTGTTACTTTTCATACATAGGTGAATCTTACCATCTTTTGCTCAATCTTTAGTTCAATGATTTTGTTAAAACACACCTGGATTTTTGTGTTCTACTTTCATCACCTCCTGAAAGAATTGTTTTTTTTTAACAAATTTCAAATCCTCTCTGAAATTATAGGCATAATTTCAAGGTTTATTTCAATATCTGATGTTCTAAATTTACCCTTTATATAAACTATGAATACTTGCCCAGTTTTGTGAATATCTTTCAGGGAAGCACAGAAACTAAACTATTTCGGCAAAAGACTCAGAAAGAAATGTGACTACATGAAGGTTAACATGGGCTGGAACAGATAAGACTTTACACTGATCTTATGATTTACATATGCAGAAACACACATATAAATAAATACATAGATAAAAGAAAAATTGGATTATATGAAGCAAAACCTCTACAAGAGCATTTTACAAGTGGTAGATTTGAGGAGAAATATTTGCATAATTTTTATCCTTTCTCATTTACTTCATAAAACATGAAGGAATTTTAGAAGGTTGATGAAAAAATTTTACTGAAATGTAAGTTTATTTTGGTGCAAAAAAAAATCTCTTGAAATCCATGCATAGTTTTTGAATAATACGGACTTCCACGAATTTTTTGAACATCACTCCTACTTTTTAACTATCTTTTTGTAAAGCATAATATACCAGGAAGTACCAGGGATGAGACATCCTTGCTAACCATCTCTGCCTGCAGCAACTTACAGTGAAAGCCACTAACTTCAGCATGAGCTGCAATGGAAGACAGATCATGGAACCCCACTAGATCCCTTTCTGAGGAGACAGAAGTTTTCACAAAGAGCTCTGTATTTCTTTTGTATTTAACAGTGCCTCAAAATAGTATGAAAAACTGAATAGGTGGTTGGGTGAGTAAAAAATAGACAAATAGCATGACAGATTATAACCAGAGGGAAAGAATACAAGAACCAATGAGGCTTTTTTTTTTTTCTGGGCCTTCATTTTCTTGTCTACTGTCTCTTGGGTTGATTTTTCTCATTTCAAAATCTTGAACAACAGGCACTCCTAGTGGCATGAGAGATCTTATAAAGATAATAGGAATACCTGGTGGTGATCAGTGTAGGGAGAAGGGAAAAGGCTCAAAGCACACAAGTAGTGATCACCACCAATTACAGTTTGATTTCCTGACCATGCGAGGCTACCCCTAAACAGATGTAAAATAAAAGTCCACTCGTGCTGCATACATGTATCTAACATACACAAACTAAAATGATACTTTAAGTAAAGAATATGAGTTGTACATATTTCCTTTCAAAAAGTGTAAGCCCAAAATCAATGGTACTCAACTTTGATTCACATTCAAATCCTGGGTGAGCTTTCAACTCATATTAATATTCAGGCCCCATGTGGTAATTATGAATAACACAAATATATCCATTTCTTTTTCTTCTAAGAATTCAGATTGCACTTTCGTGGCCACTGAAGTTAGAAATGGCAACATGACTTGCTTTGCAATGATTTGTTTTGCCAATGAATTTGAGCACAACTGTGAACAGCAGCTTCTAGAAAGAACTTAAAGTGATGGCAAGTTTTGAAAGTCCTTTTCCTGTACAGTATCAAGTAGTAGTAACTCTCTGGAAACTGGATTCATCAGCCTGTTTCTAGAAAGGATGGAGAGAAAAACACCATGCACAGAGGCTTTCAGCTCATACCCCTGGAGAGCAGAAATGCCAAGCCTGGTAGCTGCTGGCATAAGTCCATAAAGTATAACAGCTGTTTAAACACTGAAATTTTCCCTATCTGTAAGTAGTGTAATAGGAACCACAATAAGCAATATTAATTGATAATAAAATTCTAGTATGAATTAATTAGTTCAAGCTAGTATTTGAAGGCTATCACAGCAACCACTTAAAAAGGAGCATCCTGTCACACATAATCACATCTCTGAAGCAGTCTCGACACATCTGCCAGTCCTGCCGATGGCATCTGGACTGCATGGCATCCTGCATGTTTCCAACACTGCTCCAGGGAAATCGTCAGTTTATCATCACCTTCAATTATATCATTGCCACTGCTACCAAACGGTTTATGGTTTCTTTGCCTTGCTGTCAATGCGTTGTGACTTTTATATAGATCACAAATGTGCAGTGTTTTAAATTATATATGTGTGTAAGCATAATTAACACCTAGAATAAAGAAGCAGTGAAATTTGTGTATGTTTATACCTTTTCTTATAAATCTGAGCAACAGATGCTTTTGAATGTGCAACAAAACTCACTTAATATCCGGTTTACAATCTTAACCTAAGTTATCTCCTAGATTTGTGTGAAAAATAGAATAGTCCAAAAACTCCTTTATGTATGTAATTCATGAATCAGTTGACAATGCAATAAATGCTTTTATTTATAAAATAAGAGTGAACCTCTCAGCAAAAGTATGAATGGATTATTGTTACTATTTATAAACATTAGTGAATACCATGCTCCAAATAATATCATGCAAAATTGAATTTGATATGCATTTTAAAACTTACAATAAAGCAATCATATTTTAAAAATAGTATTTTCAACTTATGAGCATTTTTCCAAAATCAATATTATGGATATATCACTGTAAACTGGACTAATAGCATATGCAAGCATATTTAAATGAATTCATGAGATGAAATTAAAATTTGTAAAAATTTAAAAATCCATACAGATGCAGTTATTAACCATCCATATAAAATGTATATTATGAATAAAATAAACACTGACTTCAAAAATTTTGGATAAATTAAACTTTTGCTTTGCTTTCATTCTTCAGAAGTTTTGTGAAGTAGCCTCATATAAACGCATCTATGTAAGTGTATGTAATATTTACAGAATCGAATAATAAAATCACATTTACTGTAACATTTTGATGAATAACTGCACTGTCCATTATATTACTTGTGTCATACATATTAAAGGACACAAATATTTACCTTTACGTTTATATCATTACATTAAGTATGTACTCAGGAGATAGACAAATACACAGACAGACAGGCAGATGGACAGATAACATACCTATAATGAGTTTCAGATACTCTGAACATCACCATCTTCCCCCAGTAGTCCAATCCTCTATGGACATGATGATAGAAAGTGCAGGGCTAGATGTGATTAGCAACCTAAGTTCAACCCTAATTCTCCCATTTACCAGCTATATGACCTAGCAGGTTACAGCACAAATAATATCTTTTTTCTGGAGCTTCTGTGAAAACCAAAGACAGAGTACTCACAGATTGTGCCAAATAAAGCACCATCTATGCTTATCTAACATAATCTTGACACTCCTTCTCCTCCCCAAGCAAAGCAACGGCTGACATTGACTTCTGGATGGTGGGTTTTCTTCCTCATATTACTTCTTTTAACATTCTGAAGAAAAATTTTAAGTTATGATTTTGAATAAGGGTCTTTGGAAAGTGAACAATACACTTTCTGGAAGCCAGCATGGCTGGTGCAAAAATTGATGGAACATAGCAGGAGTTCTGTATTACTCTTTGTGTCTCCATTGTATCATCAGGATCGAGAACAATGCTTGCTACATAACAACATTTCAATACAGTCCGTGATGAGTGAATGATTTCTAAGAGAAAAAAAAGAGAAATTAAGTTACAGGAAACAGCAAGTTGAAATGATAAGGTCATGAAATTTGACTCACGCTCAAGCTTGGATGTGTTATAGACATCAATTTTATTGTCTTTGTCTTTATTTTACCCCCTACTTATTTGGATATTGCATCTCCCAGGTAGACTATCAGACATATATCTCCAAGGGTCAATTATGAATTGTAGGTTAGAACAAGCCAATATCTAAGTCTGTGCTTTGAAACTGAGGGACATGACCAGTAGGTCAAGATCCTTAGTTTAGTGGAATATCAACAGTATTTACATAAGAGGGAATCAAACAAAATGCAAAAGCCCAGTGTATGTAACACACAGAAACAACATTATTTAATGAAATGTGTTCCCCTTTGTGTGTGTGTGTGTGTTTACACAAAACTACCTCTTCCCATGAAATCACTGAAGAATATATTAGGTATTTTGGTTTTCTTTGAGTCTCCTTTGAATGAATGCATCCTACCTCTGCTTCCAAGCTCGCTGCTCTTCTTCCTAAGAGGAGCAGGCAGTTGTGCGATGTGTTGCAAACACCACGAACATGTGTGCCATGGCTTCCTTATGCTCAGACTAAATGGGCATCTCTTGCATGTATTGCACCCATACCACAGCCAAGATGCCAGCTTGCTACAAGTCAGACTTGCAAGAACTCTGTGCTATGGTATGAATATGGTTTGAGTTATAACCCCAGAGTCCATGTTGTGGAAGCTTAATTTTCAGTGTGGTGATGTTAGGAAGTGGTATCATCTTAGAGATGGGGCAAAGTGGGAGGGTATTAGATCAGTTTGCATGCTGCCCTCGGAAGAAATTAGACTGGCATTACAGAGGGAATTAATGATTCTTTCAGAATGAATCATTATTAAAAACAAAACAAAAACTAACCCTTGAGTTACTCCTGGCTCACTATGTGATCTCTCCTCATATCTGCTCTTGCCATTGTGATGCCAACTTTCATGATAAAAAACAGTCAAAAGGAGCCTCATCAGAGGCGAGTCAACTACCAAATACTGAACTTGCACCTTCCAAAGCAGTGAAATAAACAAGACCTCTGCTATTTATTTAGAAAGATAATTGGTTCTGGAAAAGTATCTGGTTTTGTTTCTAGTGTTGTACAAGCTTATCCAATAAGTTGCAAAAAGTCCATTTACACTTATTTTCACACTTTGAAAGGCAAAGAAAAGAGAGAAAGAGGGAGATGGAGAGAGAGAGAGAAACACTTCATCTATTGGTTCACTTTCTAAATGCCTTAACCCAGACTCCATTTGGGTTTTCCACATGGGTGATAGGGACCAGAGTACCTGAACTATAATTTGCTGCTTCCTGGAATCCACATGAACAGGAGGCAGGTTTGAGACTCAAAGTATTGTAAAATAGATTGTGACATGGCAGCTTGAGCCAATGTACCAAACTTTTACCCTGAAATAAATCTTAAAGTAAAAATTATTCATTTTTTTCTTTTACAAAGTCCTTGGATGGATTATGAATCCATTCTGAGTTTGAATCTATCACAGAAAAGAAGTTTTCTCCTTGCTTGAACTCCCATGGAGAAGTAGGTTTGTTGTGTATCACTTTGCAATCATTTTATAAATAGCTTGCCCTTCAGCCTTCTGTGCGGCTAAGATTATAGCTTAGACTTGCTATCCAGTGAAACCTTATGACATGGCTTTTCATTGTTTCATTTCATTTTGATGTATTACATTTCTAAAATACTCTGTGTGACTCTCTCATGAATAGCCCTGCATATAGATTAATGTGGAGTTGATATTTTTATGTATAAGCCTTATTTAATTCAGTAAATAAAACAAATAGTATATACTAAAACTCTTCTTAAAGGTATTTGTGACTTTTAATAAATTAGTGTTGCAGAGTTAAATTTTTAAGGACTGAGACTAATAGACTCCTTTTTCCTACAATCAAAGCCTTTTGATTTATACGTGAATAAATTTGTCTTATTTTTAAATAGCCAAGATTATTATTATTATTGTTTTCTCCTCTATGAATCTGCATTATTATCTTCATTTTAAGGTACTTCATAAGTGGTATTGAATTTGGGGTGTATGAAAGTAAAAGCTGCATGGCATCAATGTACTAGGCAATGTTTATAAGGACAATAAAATCAAGAAAGATTAAAGGAATTAGAATTTATTTTGTTAAAGGAAGAAGAAAAGAAACTGAAAGCCAAATCTCGCAAAAGCAGTCACTCTTACCGGCTGGGATTGAACCCGAGACAATGTGCTTCTTGTGCACTTCCCTGCCTCTAGTGTGAAGATCTCATTCATTTCTTGGAGGAAATACAGCAAATAATCCTGAAACAATTCAATAAGGTGAAGCCAGCTGGTGAGATAATTAATTAAAGAATGAAAACAACGTATGGTCAACCAGCACACAGACCAAAGGACAAGCTAGTCACTCTGTGACATCACAGTGAGAATTTTAAAGTATGTGTAATCTATCTCTTTCCTTAGCTTTTCTAAAAGAATGAAAGAGGAGAAAAAATACATGAAAAGGCTTGACATAATGCTTAACCTAGAGCAGTGCAGAAATCCTTTTACTCACTGGCACCTTGGACATATGTCGTCAGCCTGCATGGAAGGCATTTTATGACCCTCAGCTCTGCACTGTTACAAAGACACTGCTGCGGGCATTACTCACGAATTCCTGAGTGTCCTCTAAGGCCCATGGGAGAAATTCCTCTTTGTCCTCTGTACCAGCTCCTGAGCTTATTTGATACCATGGGCAATGAACTTCATAATTGATTGCATCTCTTTCTGGTATGGCACCAAAAGGCTTAGATCCAAAATTATGGCCTCCCTTTTGCAAGGACAGAATTGTCCGCATGAGTTTAGTGTACTAAATTCAGTTCTGCCATCATCATATTCTTCCATATCCCTAGATTTCGCCTGTCATTATTTTCTCACTTATTTTTTAATTTTAGTCTACCTTAAAGATTGATTGAGCAAATTTATCTGTCAGTGTTCAAAAGTTTCTTGTTCTGTACATGCTATTCCTTTTTATGAAGAATGCTTCCACTACTCCATTTGGGCCACACTTGCTCTCCTACAATAAGCTAAAAGGTTAAATCCTCTATAGAGACTGACAACATCCCCTTGAGGAAGAAGTGACTATTTGCTCTTTGCAAAACACTGAATTGTGACAGTTCTTTACATGTCTGTCCCCTAAAAATGTATCCTTCTTGATCAGACACTCTTATATTCACCCTTAGAGTTTCACTGCCAATCACCATCAGTGCAGGTTGGAAGGAAGATGGAAAGAAGGAAGGAAGGAAGGAAGGAAGGAAGGAAGGAAGGAAGGAAGGAAGGAAGGAAGGAAGGAAGGAAGGAAGGAAGGAAGGAAGGAAGGAAGATGGAAGGATGGGACAAAGTAGGAGAGGGTGAGAGAGATTAAAGAGCTAGAGAGAAATCAATTATATAAATGGGAGTCTTCAGATGTGACGCTGCTTTTAGTTATGATAGAGGATCCGAGGACATTCCAGGCAGTCTTGACTGCCCTGCTTTGTGCTCTCAATCAGTTTGCTTTGTTACTGACTTCTTATACTTCTTCTTACTTACTTCTTGTAAACATTGCTTATTTCCGAATCTCTACAGATAATTTGTGCTAAATTGAACCAGTTGAACCATAATAAAAATTTTGAAGGAGTCTGCTGGTTTCACAAGCAAGTTTTCAAATTTTGTTTTATGCAGCAATCCGATTTGCTACTTCACATTGAAAGAGTTACCTGAAAAATGAGGACAAGGGCTGGGAATGAGGGCGCCTCTGATCAGAGCCTGGAAACCCACACTCAGAAATTCTGGTTTTACCTGAGAGGCTTTCGGGAGACTTCCCTGGGCTTCTGAGAGAATGAGTGACTTAATTAAATGTGAGTCCTTTAGGAGAGGCATGGCACTGGGGGATGGCGGGGGGGGGGGGGGCTGGAGAGGTGGCTATGCAGAGAATCATACTACGAGGCAGATACCCACCGCTTTGGCCTCTGGTGAATTGTAGATTGTTGCCTGAGGTCAAGAAGACCTTTCTCTTTTTCCAAATTAGGTAACCAGTGACAGCTCAAAGTTTCTTTTGAAACAGTTCCAGAAAAGTTCTTCCATGAAATGTGAGCAATAGCTCACCCCTCCTCCAAAGCCATCCTTATGAGGCCACAGAACAGCACTGACAGAAGAGGTGGAAGGTTCGAGGAGGGAGGCAGCTATTACACTGGGATGATTTGAAGTGGGGAATTTTCCTTTCTCCTTTTAGAGGCATCAGTACTTCACCCCACCCTTGGTTCCTGCTCAAAACATGCCTTCAACAAAGCTTTGATTGCCTCCCACATTCTATTTCTGCTGGCAATGCCCTGTGCCTTGGCAATAGACAGAATTCTGAGAGGACTCTGCAAGATCCATAACCCCTGAGATATACACCCTGTATCATGCTGTCCTTCCAACATGGATGAGATTGTAAATAGCATGAGCTTCACTCTGTGGCTAGCTTTTATTACAGGAAAGAGGTGAGGTCCTTTGAGTGGTTTGAAAAGATCCTTTTGTGATAAGCATATGTGTCTCCATTTTTTCTTCCAGGATCTCACCCCCACAGAGATAAGAATGCAAAGCAGAGGCTTCAGGATGGTTCAGTGTCTAACTCCTTGCCTTTCACATGCCAGAATACCATATGCATACCGGTTCATGTCCTGGCTGCTCCACTTCCCATTCAGCTCCTTGCTTGAGGCCTGGGAAAGCAGCAAAAGATGGCCCAAAGCTTTGGGACCCTGTACCCATGTAGGAGACCCAGAAGAAGCTCCTGGCTTTGAATTAGCTGAGCTCTGGCCATTTCAGCCGCTTGGGGCATGAACCAACGAATGGAAGATCTTTTTGTCCCTCCTTCTCTCTGTAAATCTGCCTTTCTAACAAAAATTAACAGAACATTGAGAAAAAAGTGAATAGCAGAAACATAAATACAGTGTACAAGTGAGAGTGAAATTTAGTTTAAAAAGAAAAAGTGAACAGACAAGAGTAAGTGTGGGCCACCCCATATGGAGAGAGAACTTTCACAAGTGGGCCAAAGAGTTGTTTATGTGGAGAGAAAATGGAAGGGGCATAGAAGGATCATCTGCCTGATCCAGAAGCCAAAAGTGAAAGGTCCCTTTGATGGGGAGCCTAAGTGGGGCTGAGTGAGCCTGAGGCTTCCTGGGAGTATCATGGCACAGGGAGCTTAACTCCCATATGTCTGTTGTGTCTGTCTCCACTTTGCTGTCCTACATGAGACAATGAGAGGAAATATTTCAGCTTCACAATTTCTATCCCATCATCCTGCCTGGGTTTTTCCGTATGACTTTCTGAAAGGTGAATAAGTCACTTACTAGTTTTGAAGAAATCAGTTTCCATGTTTTGGAGACAGCCACATAGCAGGAAATCCCAGGCAGCCCATCACAGCTGAAGATAGCACTGACTGAGAGCCAGCAAGAACAAGGTTGCCCTACAACCACACTGGGTTGCATTCTGTCAACAGCCAGGAATAGGAGCAGGAAGGGGACCCAAGCTGTAGCTGAGAACACAGACTGGCAGATACCTTGATTTCATATTAAAATAATTCACTTTTTAAAGAGGTTTGCTTATGTGTTTGAAAGAGCAATAAAGAGGAGAAACAGAGATGGGGTGGGGAGGAAAGAGAGGAGAAATATCTTCCATCCATATCTTCCATTTGGCTTACTCTCCAAATGTTTCCAACACCCAAGACCAAGCCAGGCTACAGTCAAGGATCAATAACTTCACATAAGCCTCTGATACAAAGTAGCAGGTGCTAGTAGTTGGCATTATTTGCTGCTTCCCTGACAGGTTAGCAGGAAACTAAACTGGCAGTGAAGAACCTTATACAGGTTGTAGGTATCCTCCTTGGTAGCTTAATAGTCCGTACCACACCTTCTCCTCTAAAACAGGTAGTACACCTGCACACACCATCCCCTACAAGATTTCACTAAATAGCCACTGTTGAACCTCAGATCTGCTGGAGTCATCCACCCGAAGCTGGGTCTCCCTCTCGCCTCCCATCCCTTCAACCTTCCCCCAGGGCTGGCTCGACCTGTTTGCTTAGAGCAGCAATTCTCAAAGGTAATTTCATCGAACCCACAGGCTCAAAACTGCTTTCAGACTAGTGACAACGCAATATTTACCATTTCCCCCATGTGGCCACCAGCCACCCAGATGATCCAGAGCAATGGTACGTAAAGGCTGTTGCTTCATGGCATGAATCAAAGCAATGACACCAAAAGTATGCAAATCATAATTGTAGTCTTTCTGTTAGACACTCAGAGTGGAAATTAGCAATTGTATCAAATATTAGTCCTCAAGTGCCCAAAGATTATTCCCACATATTATTGCTGCATTTTCTCATGCCAAGGTCGTCACTGCCCCACCTCCTACATTTGAGAATTAAAGCAATACTATTTCCTAGGGGTTGTGTTTGGTGCCACCACTCTTGTGGAAATGGTAGCACCAGCCTTGGTAACAGCTTGAAATACAACTCTTGGCACCACTAATGTGCATGCATGATGAGATGGGGCCTTATTAACAACATGATTATTAAAATATCAATCTAAAAGTGAATTCAAAACCTCCCCTTCATATCAACACACACACATACACACACACAGAGTCAGGATTCTTCCTGGTCTAACAGATGTGTGAAAAAGCCCAAGGACTTGAGCCCTCTTCTGCTGATTTGGGGCTGTAAACCAGGATTGAAAGTGGAGCCACCAAGGACATGAGCTGGCACCTATATGGGATGCTGGCATTATAGGTGGAAAATTGGCCTGCCACATCTGCCCCTGGGAATAGTTTTGTACTTAAGAAGAGAGAAGACTCTCGCACCACCTTTTAAAAATATTAATCAAGTGCAGATTTAAACAGTGAATCAAATAAACCTTTTCAATATTAGGGCACTAAGAGTAAACCTAAAATTCATCTGGGTGGAGACAAAGATACACATTTGAAAAGAGTAAATTATAGATTTTTTCACAATAGCAAAGCCATGTGCTACTGATTGAATAAATCATTAAGGACATTTTTTGTGAGTTGTGATGTTCAGTTTTAGAGTTTCTAAGAGATCCTCTTTGGGGTATAAAAGTGCTGATTCTCCCCATCACAGCACAAACACCCTTGTACCTTACTTTCCCACCAGCTGGATCCATGAAGGTGCCATCAGTCCCTGCTGTACCATGCATCTCTGAGTAGCCTTGCCTAGAAGACGCAGCCTGCCCTACTCGGCCTTCATCACACCCTGAGTCTTCTAAAGATGCATGTATAACTCTTATCTTACCGAAGATTCGTAAACTGATTTATTGAAGTGACTGCTGAATATCTACGCTAGAATACATATATTGGCCACTTCATCCCCAACTCCACGTGCTGCTAGTGGTGTTTTCAGGATGCACCTTTGGTAACATGATCGTCACAACTCACTCCTTATGCACAGATGACTCAATTCATGGGTTAGGAGCAGCTTTGACACAAGAGTGAGCTCTCTCTGACTAGCTTGTTCTGTTTACCATGATGCCATCTGCCCCATTACAATGCACAAGAAGGCCATCCCCAGATGTGGCACAGATGCAGGCACCAGGCTCTTAAACTTACAGAACTGTGAGCTTCAATAACAAACAAACAACAAAAAAATACTGTTCTCTATTCATTACTTAGTTTCAATGATTTAGTTATAACAGTTGAAATCAACCTAAAACACTAATACATGCACTTCTTAGGAGTATAGGACATAAAAATAATCCCCCTTCCATCTCCTTAAAAGCTGAAAGCACAGCCAACAATTTTTGGTGCACCTTAAAAATAATTCTATCTGCATTGAATCTTTCATTAGCACAAGATAAATTGTGATGTAACTCCAAATGATTAGAACATTCTGACATTTATTAGATAAAAACTACCATTTACAGAAATTTTATCTGAAAATTCTAGGGCTTAATGCATGAATTGTGGCAGATTTTCATACGTGGCCATTAAACCATTTCATGTTTCTGCCCAGCCTGAAACTGAAGATGCCTCGATATACGGTTACCAGGGAACACTAACCCACTTACTTTCCTACCTACTTAGAAAAATATTGAGAAGTTCCTGGCAGTTTGAGAAATTGAAACAATGAAACTTTAACGCAAATATGTGGAGGTTACTTGAGAAACCAAAAACTGTGGAGGAATATTCTTGTAGATCAACCCACGCACAGATATAAATAGCCTGATAGTAAAATATTAACAGATACAGCAGTAACAGAGCACAAATACAGTGAGCCAAAAATATCAAAATTCATCCTTTGGATTAAATACTTTGGTATTCATTTAATATAGACCAGTTATCATATTAAAAATAAAGATATAATACCTATTTGTTGATATCATATATGGAGTCTTCCAAAAGTTCTTAAAGGGGTCCAATATAATAGTCTAGTGGCTAAAGTCCTCACCTTGCATCTGTCGGGATCTCATATGAATGCTGGTTCGAGTTCCGGATGCTCCACTTCCCATCCAGTTCCCTGTTTGTGGCCTGGGAAAGCAGTATTGGGAATGCAGTATTGGAACCCTGCACCTGTATGGGAAACCCAGAAGAAGCTACTGGTTCCTGGCTTCAGTTCAGCTCAACTCTTGCCTTTTTTTGTGTACTAAAATAAACCTAATTCCCCTTCTCAAATATCTTGTAAATACCCCTTGTCCAGATATAAAGATTTATTAAAATAAAATATTAAGTTTAATATTTTTCAAAGTCAAGAATTACTATTTTATTTATTACTTTAAGCTTTCATTGTCCTATTTCATTTCCACAATTGATTTTTCCCAAGAGGCATAAAATAATTTAAAACTTCTTCAGTTTTCTTCTAATAGTGGAAATCAAAACAGAACAAAATAAAAATACTAAAAATTCAATTCATTCTTACCGATCTTCTAGCTGATAAGTGAAACATGCACAATATGCACAGATGCCACACCTTATATACACCTGATTTGGGGAAATGTTTATCATATTCAGGCATTCTACTGAAAACTGGTATTTTGCTTACCCACTAATAGTTCATGGTTATGAAAAGATACACTGGTTTTCAGCCAATAATACGTATTCCACTGGTCTTTGCAATAGAAAGTAAATTCCACACTCATTCCTTCAATCATATTCAGTGGTATTGACAAAGCTGGACTGAAACAGAAGCAGCCAGGCCTTGAATGAGTACTCCAATGTGAGATGCTGACATGGCAAACAGCACAGTATGCTACTGCCCCATGATGCTCCTAAACCTCTTTTCTTTATAACTACTCAGCCTCAAGTATTTTTATTATAGTAAAATGAAACTGCTTAAGAGGTGGAGCATGAAACTACAACTTTTTCTTCAGGATTGAGAAGGCCTGGAGTAAAGGCTGTAGTGTGTGTGTGTGTGTATGTGTGTGTGTGTGTGTGTGTGTTTCAACTGTATGAATCGAAATTGCAAGAGGGCCAAGGTCAAAATGAGAGTATACAAGGCTAATGAAACAAATCAATGTTTTGGCCTCCTCCAGTGATCCAATGAACAAATATATCATGAAAAATTTTTATTAAAACTCATAGCCCCAAGACATTAAAGGTTTGTGTTGGCAAAAGTAATTATAGAACTAATTCCATTGTGTCATTGAAATGCCTTTCAGCTGATGCTGCAAGAACTACTAACAGAGAAAACAAAGATGGGTTTCTTACTTTGCTTAATTTTCCTTGATCAGATTTCCTTCTTCCCTGTGGTCACTATGATAAAGCAAAGAGCTTTGCCACCCGTGCTTATGACCCAAGTTAAGCAGGCACAGAAACTAATGGGAACAAATAAATTACTATTTACTATTGGTCAGGGCATATCATCCAACAGCAGGTAAGTCACAGATTAATTATATATCAGAGTCACCTCAGAAGCTTTTTAAAACTCCAGGTACAGTGGAGGCAATTGATTCAGTAGTTAGAATTCTGCTGGGACACTTGCATTCTTGATTAGAGGATGCAACTCAGTTGAAAGGGTGCTAAGGATCACCTAGGAAGCAGCAGATGCTGGCTCAAGCACATGGATTCCTGCAGGTCACTTAGGAGACCGAGATTTTGGCTTCAGCCTGATCCCACGCTGGTGTTTCAGGCATTTGAGGAGTGAACAAGCAGATGTAAGTCTCTTTCTTTCCCTCACTCGCACCCTCTCTCTGTTCCTTCTTTCCTCCTTCTGTCAGTCAGACTTTCACGTAAAATAAAAATAAATCAATAAGATGCTTAAATATTAATGAAATTAAAATTATTTGTTTATAAAATATAAATCATAACTAAGACTACAGGAGTTCACTCTTTACCCTAAATATACTGGATTAATGTTTTTGCCCATGAGCAAAACATTCATATTTATTCGATATGATAAGTTCATGAATCCAAAATTCACTCCATAAATATTTATCAAGAACTTATTACAACTCAAGGTTTCAGTGCATGATGATGAGTAAATCAAAAGCATCTTCATCTTCAAGGAAGTTACACTTCTCATAAGGGAAACACTATACATAAGGTAAGGAAGTATAACATATTAGAAAGTAGTAAATGTAAGGAGAAAGATTCAGCAGGAAAGTAAAAGAGGAAATTTGGAGAAGGTGTAATTTTTGAACTTTTTTTGTTGTTTTCTAATACAATTGTTCTTTAAAAAAAAAAAAAGGTTTAGTTGACGCTGGGCCTCCTTTCCCCTTCCCCAGTTTCTTCCCCTCCCATCTGTTCTCCCCTCACAATGGGTATCTTTCCTGAATTTTCACAAGTCCATCATGCTGCCACTGGGGTGTCTCCCAACAACGTAACAGATTGTCAGCCATGTCCTTGTGAGTCCGTCCTTGTGGTGCATGCATGGGAACTCATTTCTCTCCATTTCTACCTATGAACATATTAATATTTGTTACATTTCATGGTTTATCCCCTTGAAAAAAAAAGGATATTGAGCCTTCATCCACATGAGCCTTCATCCATGTAACAAATGTATCAGTGTGGGGCTAGGGTGGTGAAAAAGAGTGTCAGCATCTTTGCAAAAGAATAAATGTCAATATGTGTCCCAAAATCCTAACAAAGGTGCAATGAGGACTAGATCCTCGTTATTTATGGGCAGTAGCAATAACTTCACATGTAATATCCTTAGATTAGACATCATATTACCTTACATTAGAGCAAACATGATATCTGACCTTTTGGGATTGACTCATTTCCCTTAGTATAATAGTCTCTAGTTTGGCCCATTTGGCCACAAAAAAATATTGTATTTCGTTTTTGTAATGGCTGAGTAATATTCCATAATGTAGATGAGCCACAGTTTTTTTATCCAGTCCTCTGTTAATGGGCATTTAGGCTGTTTCCATGTTTTTGCAGTTATGGATTGTGCTGCAATGAACATTGGGGTGCATGTTGCTTTCTCTTGTAAGAAAAAAGGGGCAATTAAAAAAAAAGAGTTGCCAGGCAAGTGACATTTATGTAAAGAACTAAAGCAAAAACAGGAGAAACAGAAGCCTGAGGCTAAGCATTGTAAGCAGTTAAAACAGCTTGTGCAAAGCTGTGGCATTAATATGACCAACCTGTGTTCCAAGAAAAAAACAGAAGGGTATGGGAAGAGTAAGAGACAAAGGCAGAGAGATCATGAGGGACTGTGTGTGTGTGTGTGTGTGTGTGTGTGTGTGTGTGTGTGACATATAGACTTTAGCTTGTGATTCTGGAGGGTTAGAGCAGAAAAAGATGAATTAGTAAGAGTTCAACAGTATCACTCTGTTTTGTTAAAAAAAAAAAAAAACAAAGAGTGGGAGGAAGTTACAGAAAAAATAACGATGAAACCCAGGTCACAGAAACTTGGCCTGGGAATGCAGCAATAGAAGCAGTGGGACTGAACAGTCTGATTCACGTTATACTCCTGAAGAAGTCAGTAGGTTTTGCTGAATTATGTAGCATGGGGGGACGGCAGTATGAATGGGACAAAAAAGTTTGACTACATACTCTAAACCAGAGTATGAGTCTAAACCAGAGTATGGTCTAAACAGACCATGAGGAATACAGACATGCAAGGAGATATCCAGGAGTTACCTGTCCTCTGTGTCTGTCCACAGGAAGCAAGAAAATAAGCAGGTCCTCCGGAGGGCCAGGGCCAGAGCATGAGAATGAGAGAAACACACGACCAAGAGACCAAGCCCTTCCCCATCATGGGCCTTTGTGCTGGATTGATAGGGAAGTGGTTACACCACAACTTACTAACAACCTTCCTTGGGTTCCACATGATCATTTGACTCACAGGTGGGCAAAAAGGCTCACATAGGTAAAGGGAGATGTGGCTTCCAAACTCATGCCTGTGAGCTAGCTGCCTAAGACCATAGTACCATGAGGTGAACAAAGGTCCTGTCTAAAAATGACTTATTCTTTAGGTGTTCTGTCGTGACAACAAAAAGCACAAGAATATGGTAGATGTTAAGAAGTCTTTGCTGGATTCAGAATTACAACAAATTTTGTCATCAAATTGCTCTTAAAGAAAACCTTGAGCTGGGTGCATAATCATATGTCATCATTTTAAATCATCATATTGCATAGAGTAAGAAGGTATACATGTAATCTCCCCCTTCCTTGCTGCTTGCTGGTAAAACTCGGGTAACTACTCTTCCCTCCCACAACCTCAGAACCCAGGTGAGCTGCAGGCTGCTTGTGGCTGCATTAAGCACAGTGCCATTCTCCCATACCTCAGCAATGGACCATAAAATTGACTTCCAATGAAATGCAAAACAAAGGTGCTGCCCATTGAGTTCCAATTCCATTCATACTTCAGTAGGTATGAAATGAGATGTGGACTAGGAAGTTCTCTCTTTAAAAAAAAAAAAGATTTATTTATTTTTGTTAGGAAGGCAGATCAGATTTACACAGAGAACAAGAAACAAAAAGATCTTCCCTTCATTGGTTTACTCCCCAAATGGCCTCAAAGGCTGGAGCTGAGCTAATCCAAAGCCAGGAGCCAGAAACTACTTCTAGGTCTGCCACTCAGGTGTAGAATTCCCAGGCTTTGGGCCATTCCCCACTGCTTTCCCAGGCCACAGACAGAGAGCTTGATAGGAAGTGGAGCAGCCAGAACATGAACCAGCATCCATAAGATCCCAGCACTTGAAAGGTGAAGATTAAGCCATTGAGCCATCACAGCAGGCCTAACTAGGAGGCTCTTAAGAAATATTCAAGAAAGGTGTTGCTTCCATCTCCCTTGGATTTCTGTTGGGAATTCCAGGAACAATGTCCCATAGCCTTCTTCAGCAGGTTATCCATGAGAAATTAGAAACAATGTTTATACATAAATATTGCAAATCAAAGCATAATTATGACTATAAAACCATTCGGTGAAAGTAAGGATGTCTTAGCTATGTGGGTTGCTCTAATAAAGATATTGCAAGCTGAATTGTGTATAATCTATAGAGATTTGCTTCTGCTGGTTGTGGAAGGAGAGAAGTCCAAAATCAATGTGCCAGAACATTCTGTGTTTTGTGAGGGTCTACTTTTTGGCCATTAAAAAACATCTTTCTTCTGCTATGTCCTCAAGTGACAGAATAGACAAAGCATCTTTTAAACGGGCCTGAACTTCATTCATCCTCATGACCAAAACACCTGGCAAAAGCACATTTTTGTCATGCCCATTGGCTCGTTAGAACCCTTAATTAGTATTTCCAACATTGACTGCAAAATATGACCTTCTGTGGACAGCAACTTTGATAGAATGTTACATGACATCGTGCTTTATCCAACAGTAGAAAAAATCAAGGGCTCTGCTGGGGGCAGCTGGAACACAATGGACTCATCTGTCTTGTTAAGCATGAACACCCTTTATGGGAATCTTTATGAAAATTAAGAACTAGATTCTGCCCTCAGTCTGTGCATGTTATGTTTGTTTATACCATCAGAAGCTGTTTATTCATGGCAATTGGGAAATTTAAATCAACACAACCTCAAGAAAACAGCACCCACAGTGCGTGAGGGTAAGAAAATTTACAAAGCTTATGCTTTCATACTCAGATTAGCGAGCTGATTAGAGCTAAGTGGGTCTGGAAAAAGGGTGGACAGGAGCATACCCTACCCAGGATTGTGCCTAAGAAGAGAAAATCAGAGGGAAGGGGAGAAACTAGCTCCAGGAGACACTATCAAAATTTAACCCTGGGCAAACTGTGGATGAGTAGAAGGAGCACTTTGTTCATCATATGGAAAACTTTAATCACCCATAATGAGAGTAATTAACATTTATATGGTGCTTATCATATGTCAGGCATAGTATTTTATAATAATTTTCTACATTCAAATGATCTGATATAATTAATTTAAGGTGCATTTAAATGAACAAATATGAACGTGTATTTGTATACATAGATCTATACACATTTACACAGGCACACACACATATTTATACACACACAGTCCTGCACTGTTAAACAACAGGGAAATGTTTTATGATAAGTTTGTTAGTAGGTATCGTTTTTCATTGTGTGATCATCTTAAGATCATTTTTTAAAAGATTGATTTATTTTTATTGGAAAGTCAGATTTACAGAGAGAAGAGGCAGAGAGACAGCTCTTCCATCTGCTGGTCCACTCCCCAGGTGGCTGCAATGGAGCGTGGCTTATCGGAAGCCAGGAGCCAGGAGCTTCTTCTGGGTCTCTCACATGGGTGCAGGGTTTCAAGGCTTTGGGCTATCCTTGACTGGTTTCCCAGGCTACAAGCAGGGAGTTGGAAGGCAAGTGGAGCAACGTGGACATGAACTGGCATCCATATGTGATCCTGGCACATGCAGGGCTAGGATTTTAGCCACTAGGTTTCTGCACCAGGTTCCCTAAGGTCATATTTTAAAGCTGTGCAAATCTATACACTACAGACTACTTTCTGTACATGTAGGCTACAAACCTAAATAGCATATCAGAATATTGAATGCTGTAAGAGATAAAACGTAATAACATTTGTGAAGAAAAAAGTTATAGTAAAAACATGACATAAAATACAATGTTATGCTTGTTTTGAGTACCACAAATGGCACCTCTAGGACTACAGTTTGCCCTGAATGAGTGAGTAGTGAGTGAATGTGAAAACCTAGGTCTTTACTGTCCATGATAGTAATTTCATAAACCCTGCACACCAAGGCTATTTCAACAAGCTTAATCTAACCTTTTTGTTTTGTAAGCTGTTTAATATTTCCTAACTTTATGTCTTCTATGTAACAAGTTAACTGAAAGCATAACACATTGGGGAAGTGGGGCCGCCATGATACCAACCAGTGCCCATATGGGATCCCTACCGTGCCTGGCCATCAGCTCCATGTAGTCATAAAACCACAGTCAGAAATTAATTCATCTCATCATTGAGGTGAACTTTGTCATGTGGTGCATAGAACACACAGACATAGTACAAGCACATAAACACATAGGATACATGTATGGGGCAAATTCTACTCTTATTTCCACTGTAAAAAAGACACACAAGGCTTCCCAACTGTCCCTAACACACTATATTGAGACTGCCTTATCCAACTTCTCGCCATGTACACCACATTAAAATGGAACTTTTTTCCCTTTTTAATAAATAACATGTGATAAATAGCAGTATATATATATTCTTTGAATATATGTGTTTATTATGAGGTGAATAAATTAGTTACTTTTATGGCATATTTGAAATTTACCATACTGGTAACTTCAAAATTTATAATAAATTAACTATTGTCACCATGCTGTATCATAAAAACATATCCATTCTGGTGAGCTGCATTTTTTTAAAGATTTATTTATTTTTGTTGCAAGGTCAGTTATATAGAGAGGAGGAGAGACAGAAATGAAGATCCTCCATCCGATGATTCACTCCCCAAGTGACTGCAATGGCCGGTGCTGCACCAGTCCGATGCCAGAGGCCAGGAACTTCCTCTGAGTCTCCCACGTTGGGTACAGGATTCCAAGGCTTTGGGCTATCCTAAACTGCCTTCCCAGGCTACAAGCAGGGAGCTGGATGGGAAGTGGGGCTGCCAGGAATAGAAGTGGCGTCCATATGGGATCCGGGCCTATTCAAGGCAAGAACTTTAGCCTCTAGACCAGCATGCCGGATCTGACCTGCATTTTAATCCCTTTGACTGACTTCCCCACCCCCAGCTCTGATAACCACCATTGTGTTCTCAGCTGTGTGTTTTTAGATTGTCATATTTGTTGCTGCAGCCCCAACATACTTCTCTTAGAACAATGCCCTCAAAGTTCACTTACATTTTTGCAAGTAGTACTATGTCCTTTTCTTAAAGTTAAATAGCATTGTATATATGTGCCACATTGTCTTTATCCATCCATCAGTTGACAGGTATAGGATGACTCCATGTCGTGGTTCTTTAATGTGGTACAATGACTGTCGGGTGAAGGTATCTTCAATATACTGATTTTCTTTTCTTTTTTTTTTTTTTTTGGATAAATATCCAAAAGTGGAATTTCTGTATCATATCCTAGAATGATTTTTAGCTTTTTGAGGAACCATCATAATGTGCTCCACAACGGTCACACTACATTTTCATTTCCACAATGGCACACCAGGCTTTTGCTCTTCATCCCCATCAGCACTTAATTGTCCACTCTTGGTAATAGTCATTCGAACAAGTGGGAGGTGATATCTCACTGTGGTTTTATTTTACATTTTTCTGTTGTTTAATTGAGCATTTCTTCATATGCCTGTTGGCCATTTGCCTATTTTCTTCTGAGAAATGTCTAAGCAGATCTTGCCTCTTTTTCCACCCAGCTATTTTCCTGCTGTTCACTTGTGTATAGCATATCATCGTTCACTTTGTCATATATTCCAAAGGAAGAACAACACAGATTTTGCATCTGTAGTGGTATTTTACGTCAAACAGGGACGTAAATGAAAAAAACTTCATTCACTTAGTAGCAACGGAGACATCAACTTCTCAAACAAGTAAAAATTAATGTGTTGATGATGACTGATTTGCAGGTAGAATTTGCATAGAAAGCTTTAATTGGTGTTTCTTCCTAAAAATTTCAGTTTCAACCAAAAGCTGATGCCCAGGGTTCATAAGCCAGCAACAATTTCAGAAAAATGTTAACTGCATACAATCATAGAAAATAAACAAATCATCAACCTAATATTTACACTGCTCACTTAATGCCCTTTCCCTTTCAAGCTCACTCATTCTAAAATAATAATAGCTTTTAAACTGATATGTACATTTTTTCTTTATTTCTAGGGGTCTCATACAATGACACTGTTAAGTCTTTTGAATAAAAGGCACTCAAGTAAAAATATGGATAACTAAAATGTTCAAGCACCTCCAAAATAAGCAAAATGTAACACATATCGAGCCAGGAGTTAAAAAGTTCTCAGAAAAGTCCAAATTTATAGAACTGCAATTAAAAAAAGTGCTCACATTTCATGCAATAAAGTTCCAATTGAGCACATGTTTCTTCCATGGGTGCCAGGAAGCAGCTGCTTGTGTAAAAAGAAGGCTATTTGGAGGAGTGATGTGAAGCTTTAGTTAAAGCCCGACTGCTTCTCCCCCACTTCTGTAACAAAACACATGGAAATGTAGTTTTCTTCAAATTTCGTTTGTGAAGATGCAAGCCTGTTGCTCCTTTACATTGTGCTGCTGATTGAATGCTCTCCCAACAAATCACAAAGGGAAAAAAAAATTCAGTACTACATCTAAATATCTGTACACAATGAAAACATACAATGTTACCTATCAATTAAAGTTATCTATCCATTGGGGCTATGGACTCTTTGTGGATATTTAACATAAGAGCCCAGATCCGATCCGAAACTCTATGGAGAGAATGACATCAGTAATTGCAGATGAAGAACTGGGTGCCAATCACAATAAGTAGAATTGGTTTGTAGATCCATGGGTGACACAGCTTAGAAACCTGCCCTAAGGAGAAGAACCCTACTAACCAAAATTGCAATGACCAAGAACAAAAGGAGAAACAGAATCACAATGAATATTTCTAAAGACTCCTCTACAAAGGAGCAAAAGCATCTGCTACCCTCAGAGCTAAGGAAGACCCAAGGAAATGAGGGGTACAGAATTCAGAAAACTCATTATAAAGCTTCTTATCAACAATCAGAAGCACGTACAAGAGTTGAAGAAATTTAAGGAATATGTCCTACAGGAAATAGCAATGCTGGAACAAAATCAAGCCAAATTACTGGAAATGAAGGACACAATAAAACAAATATAAAATTCCATGGAAAGTCTCAATAACAGAGCGAACGAAGCAGAAGAAAGAATCTCAGAATTGTAAGAGATTTCTTGTCTCAGTGAGGAAACAATCAAAGCATAGCTTGATGCAGCTTTAAAAAAAAAAAAAAGGTATTCAAAAATGAGGACACATTACTAAAAGGCCAAACCTAAGAGTTACAGTGTTCCAAAAGCACAAAAAGAGAAGCTGAGTTTAAAGGTGTATTTAATGAAATAATTAATGCAAACTTCCCTAATATGAAGAAAGAATTGGGAAACAGAATAGGAGAGGGGCATAGAATTCCCAATAGTGCTAACCAAAGTGATCTCCACGACACATGATAATCAAGCTCTCTTCAGTAGAACATACGGATAAGATCCTTAAATGTGCACATGACCTAGTGAGGAGCCACAATCAGACTCACAGCTAATCTCTCATAGTAGATTCTACAGGCAGAAAAGAAGGGAATAACATATTCCAGATTCTAAAAGGAAAAAAAGTTGTTAACCCAGAATAATGCACCCAGCAAAGCTTTCCTTTGTCTTTGAAGATGAAATAAAATTCTTCCACAGTAAAAAAAAGTCTCAAAGAATTCACCTTTTCCAAACCTACTCTACAAATGATACTTAAATACACTCTCTTGACAGAGAAAAGGAATAGCTCCCACCAAAAGCAAAGGCAATTGTAAAGAAAATCCCAGTAAAAGATCAACAGAAGACTAAATCAATGAACAACCCATTGTAAAAATGGCAGGACCAAATCACCACCTATTCATATTAACCATGAATGTAAATGATGTAAACTTATCAATCAAACATCATTGATTAGAAGACAAAATTAGAAATTAAAACCCATCTATCCATTGCCTACAAGAGACACATCTCATCAACAAAGATCAATGGAAACTGTATCTCATGGATTTTGATGTTTTTTTTTTTATTATTTATTTAATTTTGACAATCCTTACAAATTTAATTGGGGTAAAAAAGGTTCAAGGTCTAAAGGTGGATATAGAGGAAGAAGCCCCACCCAGTCTCCCGCCCACCTCAAGTCCCGGGTGTGGGGCACGCTCCGAGATACTCGATCAAGTGGTTCCAATAGTTCACCATTCATGGGTCGTTGCCAGTCTCGCCACCCCAGTCATGATGTGGTCATTGAAGAGTTCATTGATTGACACAGTCCCTTTGTTTTTAGTTTCACTTCTTCAAAACAGTGGTTTTTTTTCTCATTCAATTCTTCACTGACTCACAGATCATACAATAGCATCATTTTCTTCATAAAGGCCCTTGATTTTGTTTTTCATTTCTTCAATGACACATTAGTCATTCAGTAGCACATTATTTAACTGTGTTGTAAATTTCTATTTGTTTCCTGTTGCTAATTTTGTTTTGTGGCTCTTCATTTAAGGATATGTATAGTAACTGTGTAATGGAGACTATCACATTCAGATGTGAGGATACAATGCAACATACATCTCTACTTCCAGATCAAATATGGACTCCCAATGAAACTGTTAACTGTATCTTGAGTAGAGGATGTTGGACTCTAAATCTAATTTACAAGCCAATAAGAAGAGTAATTACTTGGTAAACAATGAATTGGGGAAAATATTAAGTTAAGGGCTCCTTTTGTCCTGTAATATTAAATATATCTAGGTGGATCAAAGTTGTGATACTCAGGCCTGGTGCGGTAGTCTAGAGGCTAAAGTTCTCGCCTCGCACACACTAGGATCCCATATGGGTGCAGGTTAATATCCCAGCAGCCCTGCCTCCCATCCAGCTCTCTGCTTGTGGCCTGGGAAAGCAGTTGAGAATGATGCAAATCCTTGGCACCCTGCACCCGCATAAGAGTCCCAGAAGAGACTCTGGGCTCCTGGCTTTGGATCGGCTCAGCTCTGGCTGTTGGCTATGTGGGGAATGAATCATCTGATGGAAGATCTCGGTCTCTCTTCCTCTTTGCATATCTGATAAAAATAAAATAAAACTTTCAAAACAAGTTGTGATTCTCAAAGTGAATTCTAAGGAATTCTCATCTTGCTGAGTACTCAAACACACAAGGTGTGTTGATTAAACAACCTCATTTATGCCTTCCTCCACTTTCCTCCCATAAAGGAAATCATGTATAGTAACAGTTAAATATCCTGAGAAGTACTGAAATGTTTCTTTAAAATTGCTGTAATGTATTATCCTTTATTTCCTTATTTTTTGAGCACAAAACGTCTCCTCTGCTGCTCATTTATTATGATTCCACAAAATTAATGTCACTGAAGATACAACCAGGGAAAGTCTAGGTTAAAGTATTAACTGAAAAAAAAAATGAGACCTAGAAAACTGCAGGTGAACAGTTATTGAGTTAATATGTACAGGATTTCTGAAACATGAAACAAAAACACAGGAAATGGATTACTTATACTTAACTACAAAAAAGTGTCCATATTCAAAGACTTTATAAACAAAAGAAAATAGTTCAGTCGACATGAGTATTTCTAAACGTTTAAGAACAGGTCAATATCCTGGATATAAAGAGAACAGTAAAAATCAATGTTATATATACCAGAAAAACTCAGAAAGAACATGAAACAAGATTCATGGAATATGAAAAGAGAAGGGTGACATCTTCATATTATTCAATAAAGGTAGTCGAAACAATAAGATAGCATTGTTCTCTCATCAATACACAATGCTTTTTACAATGTTATGCTTTTATAAAAATGCACAGATAAAGGCACCTGTTCTCACTGCCTGGATAACTTTCCTCAAAGATTATATCTTGTGTAAATTAGTTTTCTTTCAGGATTTTTAAAATTAAATGTATGGGGGCCCAGCTCCATGGCTTAGCGGCTAAAGTCCTTGCCTTAAATGCACCAGGATCAATATGGGCACTGGTTCCAATCCTGGCAGATACTTCTCTCTGTCTCTCCTCCTCTCTGTATGTCTGACTTTGCAATAAAAATAAAACAAATCTTTTTTAAAAATAAATGTATGTACATTATATCGTTTTAAAAAATTATTTATTTGAAAGGCAGACCAACAATAAGCGAAGAACAGGCATACCCTGATTCACTCCCAAGTTGATTCTAAAGGCCAGAGCAGGTGTAAGATGAAGTCAGGAGCCCAGAACTCCACCCATATCTTTCAAAATGGCAGGGGTTCAAGCACTTGAGCCATCTTCTGCTGCTGTCCAAGGCACTTTAGCAAAGGGCTGGATTAAAGAGCAGCTGGAGCTTTTTCTGGTGGTCATATGGGATGCATGTATCACGGGCCATAGTTTAACCCACCATGCCGCAATGCTGGGCACTATATCATTATTTATTCTAATGCAAAAACATAAAACTAAATGTCTGACAATAGGAAAACTATTAGATAAAAAGTATGCTACCATGAAAAACAGTCCTATATCACAATATGAAAACAAGTACCCCAATATAAACGGAACATGACTGTGTTGATTATATCTCAGCTGACCAATAATTATATACAAATATGAACAAAAAAAAATAATTTGAGAGTAAAAATGTTAGCATTCTCACTGGATGATGGGCCCAGTGATTTTTCTACATTCTCCCCAATAAACAGAAAGAATGGTTACCATATGAAGAGTTGACTCAACATTTATCAATAATCTAAGAAATAACTCTAGCAATTTCTTCAGTAATAGATTCTAACCAAGTCATTTTAGAGGTCTTTTTAGACAGCTTCTGCAGCCTGTAAATCTTATCTACACTGCTAACTAAAATCAGTTTTCACCTCTTAGACAAAAATAAACTGCTATTCCAGACCTTATAAATATTTCTGCAAATGCCAGTGTAGCCCAGTGCCTACGAGCTCTCAGGCACTGCTACTGTTCTTCACAGAGATGGGAAGATTTGTAACAGAAAAACAGATGATTCAGTTCCTAATCAATGAATATTTTAAATGACTTAAAAGAGAGTGTTTTGAAACTTTTCCATAAAAAACAAATGTTATTTAATGGAATAATTGTGAAAAAGATCCATCTAAATGTGACAGTTAAATGAGGAACCATAAATTTACAGAACAAATGTCAATCAGTTTCTGAATAGCTCCAGGGCCCTGCACACATTCTTCCACTGGCACTTTCTCATTACACAGAGTTAACATTTATTACTGTGTCAATAACTATTCATTTCTAGAAAACTGAAGACTACAACAATCTTAGGAAGGGAGATATTGACTCACTGGGGCTGTATACTAATTATAGAGCTTATGCTTATTTTAAGTACAAAGTTCATATTTATTTTTCATCATTGCATTTTGCAATCCATTTTCTAAAAGACGTACACACACACACACACAAACTGATTTCACAGTCCTCAAAGATTATAACGATATCCCATTGTTTAACTTCTACTTAACATACTCATCATTTAACCTCCAACCTAGATGACAATTGCATTTTGCATCTTATTCTTAACACAATCAAGTCATTTTTGGAGAGCTAATTTTTATTATCTTATTCCAGTATTAAAATGGAGATTCATCCTACTTTAAAACTAGACCTTGTTCATAGAACAAATAAGGAATCATTACTTATGTTACAAAAGAATCTATTTGTTGAAAGAGCTATTGTGAAGTTCCTCCAAAGAGCCTGCTCCTTCATTACATTTGAAATATTTCAGCTTAGAATAATTTTATCTGCCTGTAACTTTTCAGTATGGAAGCCAGAACATCAATATACCCTGCCTATCTCATTACAATGACAGAACTTCTCAGAGCAAAAAAATTCATCCAGGTATGACTCAATAAATCAGGAAGAGAGAAAATGAGACCCAGCCAAGGAGAGATGTGGAGGAGAGTAAATAAGAAACACTATGCCAGTGGCTCTGAAAAATGGTAATTCTCAACTATGTGGTGAAAGAGCGAAAAAGAGCTACTTCATGACTTATTCACAAGTGTGTACTTAATTCCCCAAGAAATGTTTTCGACATTAAAGGCTCTGTCTAGGTCTCAGTTTTTGCCTAGCAATGAGCTCTAAACATCGTAGATCTCAATAAATACTTTATGAATCAAAGAATTGACACATGACATGTCACTGTGCATTTGACTGACTTCTGGTAATCTTAGGTAAACGGTTAGTGACAGTGGAAGACACACAGGGAATAGTATCTTTGTTCAACCTCTAATGCAAACAAAACCACTAAATCACAACTATGATGACATGACTATTAATTAATCTCTTTTGACAATGCAATGAAACACTAACAGTATTCAGGATGAATCTAGCTAGTGTCCTGATTATGAGAAAATTCCAAGGACAGCAACAGGCTTTCAGCTCAGAGATTTGCTCATATTTGGTGGAAACTGCAAATAACACACACACAAAAAACATTCTTATGAAGAAATGACACACAGGTCCTCACATATAAAAGCCATTCTCATGCTCATGCTTTGTCAGCCTGGAAGCTGATTCTAATAGCTAATGTGATTTCCATCTTCTATATGTTCTATATAGAAATATACAATACATAGAAATATTCAAATCTCCTTTGATTTTGGTAGTGGAGCATAGGAAATAAGTCAATACTCAGAGACCAGTGGAGGTTAATCCTCCACCTGCAGGTGCCAGGATCCTACTTGAGAACCAGTGCTTACCTCAGTTGCTCCATTTCAAATCCAGCTCCCTGATTATGGTCTGGGAAAGCATCAGAAAATGGCCCAAGTTCTTGGGTCACTGTCCGATGTGGGAGACTTGGAAGAAGCTCCTGGCTCCTGGCTCCTGGCATCAGAGAGACTCAACTCTGGTCCTTGCAAACAATTAGAGAGTGAATAAGTGGATGGAAGATCTCTTACTGTCTCTCCTTCCTTGTGTAAATCTGCCTTTCCAATAAAATTAGATATGTTTTTAAAATAAGTGGATAATTCAAATTCACAGATAATTTCAAACAGTTCAAACCAATTGGCATGAATTCTGGATCAGAACAGCCTAGCCAGAAGCCAAATTACAGAGCTGTATAACTTCAATGTCAACCTATTTTTATTCCTCCATCAAGCCTTCCAACTTTCTGTTTTCTGCTGCCATTCAGCTCAGCACTGAGTTAGTTTCCAGCACAGCCACGTATTAGGCAAATCTATAGCAGCAAAAGGAGACAGAAAGGTATAAACCTGCCATTACTCTAAAAAATAGAACATTTCTTTATTCTTTAGGTGACTTCAGCATCATGTTTCCCAATTTAATTTGGGTTCCAAAACAGGGCTTTCTTATGTGCTTCATCAACAGTGGCAGAAATGGTAAATAATTCAAAATGCAGGAAATAACTGATGTTGACAGCCTCCAACAATTTCCACTAATAGAATTCTTATAACCAGTAAGCAAAAACAACCATAATTTAAATTAATATTGAGCTATCTGTACTTCAATAACTAGAAATGGGTTATTTCACTGAGAGTAAATTTACTATGGTAAATTTTTTGGATTTGTTTGGGTGTTCTCTCTCCCTCCCCTTCCCTCTCTCTTCGTCCTCCCCTCCCCCACTATGCCCTACTTTTCTCTTCCTCCAAGAGTACAGATATACTTAATAATATAGTCCACGTATTATCTCCAAAATTATCTTATTTGAAAATACAGGTGAACACTTACAGTAAGATCCTCAGGTGCTTCTAATAAGGGCAGGGATTCATTTTCCCCCAGGCCCTGCTCTCCCAGTTATTCATCAGGGCTCTTTATTCTTGTGTGTCTCATCCTTCATTTCAATGTTCACAGTTGCCATTTCACGTTCAACCTTTAATACCCATAACTGACAATTTATATTGCTTTCCAATTAGTTCTTCTCTTTCTTGCTCCTCCTTACCTCCATGTCATGTTCCCCCCTAAAAAAATCACATAATTCTATAATTTACAAATGGTAATACCAAAATTATGAAAAAGCTACATAATTTTTAGAACTTACTTTACTACATGAAGTGAACAAATTTCACATTTTTCATGATATGGACTAAAGAGAATATTGACAATTCTACACTACCCTTCCTTCCGACTGCATTCCCCACCTTCACTCTCTTCTTTTTTTTTTTCAATGAGTATGCTCACTTTAATTCCACTTCATAACCAGATTTAACACTCCATTGAGTAAGAATTTTAATACATAGCAAGTAGGAAAAAAGCTACTCTTCCTTAAGAAGAAAGACAAAAGCAATAGTAATCACATACAGTAATCACATCTCAAAATGCCAGTTTACCCATATAGAAGAAAGAAGGTTTCTGGTGTAAAAGTAGTTTTAAAAGGCTTGAGTAAATTTCAAAACATCTGCTTCAAAATCTATCTTGAATCGGTGCTTCTCTTGGCACCCCCATTAGCTTCAACTTAGTCCAAGCCACATGAAAATGTCAGAAATTTCTTTGTCTTCTCACACATTCTAGATAGTTCAGGAGAGAGAAGCAAGATGTCGGTACAGGGTGCAGACAGGCTTAAGCTGAGGGAAAATCATTAGCCAGGGTAAGGACACAGGGAAGATTACAGAAAAAGATAGAGGTCTGGCTCATGCCAGAGGGGTACCTGGAGACCCCCCGACAGAGGGAAGCAGCAGCGAGAGCAGAGCAGTGATACAGGGACCAGACAACTCAGCAGCAGTCGGTGAACAGCAATCTGAGCTCCAGCGGCAACCAGGTTTCCAGCAGCAGCCAAATCTTCAGCGGCAGTCAGCTGGGAAAGGGTGCTCACCAGAAGCTCGGGAGGTTAACACAGGCAAAGAACTGCCCATCCTGCTGACTTCTTTAAACCAACCACAAGCACAGTCAGAGCAGCAGACTCCAAAATGTGGTGCAAGAACAGGTGCATCTCATAGCACAGACCCCCACCAGCATCACATCAGGCACCATTTTGTGTGTTCAGGCAAAGAGTGTGGATCTCAGAGACAGCCAGGAGTAGGCTCATTTCTGGTTCAGCACACTGCACTGATCCCACTGGGAAAGTAGTGCCAACTTTGCATCCTGCAGGTGCCACACACTGTGGGTCTGTGTGGCCTCCAGACCTAATAGCCAGCAGCTCCAGAACTCCACAACTGCTAGGTCAGGCTCCATTGTGTACAATGAACATAAGCTGACTAATGGGAGGAACAAGAGTAAGCTGCGCATGCACTAAAGAGAGCAATCAGGCATCATTTTCATGGGACCAAAGGCTATGGGACTGGAGAGACAACAGTGAGCCATGAGTGCTAAATTAAGAACAAAATCACTTCCAGATTAGTGGATTGCACTGGTCCCCTGAGAAAAGAGCTCTAACATGGCATTCCACAGATTTCATGCAAAACAGATCTGTGTGGCCTCCCAGATCCAATGGCCAGCAGGTTCCAGCACATCAGTACAATCAAAAAACCAGTTATTTAGGACAGCTGGCATCTCCCTAATCCTGGGAACTGCCCTGCAACCGGTAGTGGGAGAAAGGCTATATAGACAACAGTGTGGCCATAGCAAAGGTTCACAGGAGGTGGCGAGTAGTGAGCCAGAGGCTGGGGCAATGAAGGGAGTCTGTGGTAGAAGCCTGGCACAAGAGCCCAGGCCTGAAGCTTGACAGAAGGAGCAGCACAATTAACTACAAATAACAAATTGGGTTCCAAACCCAATCAAGAAAATTGACCTGTAGACCCATGGGTCGCAGAGCTTAGAAACCTACTAACCAAAATTGCAATGACCAAGAACAAAAGGAGAAATAGAATCACAATGAATATTTCTGAAGACTCCCCTAAAAAAGAGCAAAAGCATCTGCCACCCTCAGAGCTAACTAAGGAAGACCCAAGAAAATGAGGGGTACAGAATTCAGGGATCCATTCAGCAAGAAGAGATCACCATAATGAATGTGTATCCACCAAATGCCAGGTCTCCTTGCTAAGTGAAACAAATATTAATTGGTTTAAAGGGAGAAATAGGCTCCAATACAATAATAGCGGGACATTCATACCCCACTAACATCAATTGACAGATCCATGAGACTGAAATTCAGCAAAGAAACAAAAGAACTCACCAGATATTAGAGTAAATGCACTTAGTCGATACCAACTGAGCCTTTCATTCTACAGTGAATACACTTGTTTTTTTCATCAGTACGTGGAGCCTTCCCCAGTATTAAACATGTTATATGCAACAAAATAAGACTCAGCACATTTTTTAAATCAAAATTATACCGTGCATCTTGTCAGACCATCATGAAGTGAAACTAGAGACCAAGATGTCAAAACATCCAGGAAGACGTGCAAATACATGCAGATGAATAATATGCTACTAAATGAGCAATGAGTTAGAGTGGAAATCAAAACATTGCTTGAAACGATTGAGGGCATCAACACAACATATCAAAATTTATGGGACACAATCAAGGCAGTGTTAAAAGGAAAGTTCATCTCAATCAAGGATTATGTTAAGAAATCAGAAAAGTACCAAGTAAAGGAGCTAACCTTACAGTTGAAGGATCTAGAAAAATAACAGCAAAGCAATCCCAATATTAGTAGGAAAAAGAAATAAGGGAGGAAAGAAACCAAATAGAGACTAAAACAGCAATTCATAAGATCAATCAAAGGGCTTGTTCTTTGAGAAAATCAACAACATAGACTCCCCATTATCCCAATTAATAATAATAAAAACATGGAGAAAATATGCATCAATAGCATCAGAGACAAAAAGGAAATACAACAAGAGACACCTCAGACATACAGAGAATTATTAGGAACTATTACAAGGAACAATATGGCAACAAATCAGAAGACGTAGAAGAGATGGATAGATTTTTTGACAGATAAAATCCACCAAAATTGAATCATGAAGCAATTAATGATCTAAATAGATCTATAGCATGGATTGGAACTAAATCAGTAATTAAAGACATCCCATCCAAGAATATCCCTGGAACAGATGGCTTTACTATTAAATTCTACAAAATATTTCAAGGAAAAATTATCCCAGTTTGCCACAAGTTTTTCCAAGCAATAGAAAGGAAGGCAATCCTTCCAAACCCTGTGAAGCCAATATCACCTTAATACCAAAGCCAGATAGAGACACAGCAGAAAACAAGAACTACAAATCCATATCTCTTATGAGCATAGACACAAAGAAAGATTCTCAACAAAATACTAGCCGACAAGATCCAAAAGTACTGCAGGCAGATCATTCCCCCGGACCAAGTGGGATTCATTCCTGGCATGCAGAGACAATTTAACATTTGCAAATCAATAAATGTGATTCACCACATCAACAAATTGAAAAATAAGAACCATATGATCATCTCGATAGATGCAGAACAGACATTTAATAAAGTTCAATACCACCTCATGCTAAAAACGTTAAGCATGAGAGGCATAATAGGAACATTCTATTCTATCAAAACAATATACAAAAAACCCAATGCCAACATCATACTAAATGGGGAAATACTGAAAGATACCCCACTAAAATCTGGAACTAAATAATACAAACTGATAGGGAAAAATAGCCAGGATCTACAAACAGCTTCAGAAACTCAGTGACAGCAAATCAAACAATCCTGTGGAAAAAAATGGGCAAAAGAAATGAAGAGGCAGCTTTCAAAAAAAAAATAATTCAAATGGCTAATAGACAGAAAAAAATGACCAGGCTCCCTAGCTGTCATGGTGATACAAATGAAAACCACATTTTGAGGATGTGGGGAGAAAGCTACCCTCCTCCACTGTTGGTGAGCGTGTAGACTAGTACAACCATTATGGTTGTACTATATATGAAAGCAGTATGGAGAGTGCTTAGAGAACTTCAAATAAACCTGCCACATGATCCAGCTGTCCCACTTCTGGGAACATATCCAAAGGAAATGAAAACTGCATAGGATAAGGGGATCTATAATCCTATATTTACAGCAGCACAACCTATAATAGCGAAAGACATGAAAACAATCCAGATGCCTGTCCAAAGAAAAGTGGTTAAACAAACTGTGGTACATCTACTCCGTGAAATATTACCAGCCATTAAATTGAATAAAAATATACCATTTGCAACCAATGGTCCCAGCTAGAGACCATTACACTCAGTGAAATAAGTCAATACTAAAATGACAAATACCATATGTTCCCTTTGATATAAGCCAACCTTCATGCAAAATATAAGACCAATAACCCTTTCAATAATATTTTAGCTGCAATCCATGTGTTTCAATATTTTTGTTCTCACTTTCATTTCTTCAAAACAGTTTATTTTCTCTTATTGACTTTTTCATTGGCTCATAGATCATACAGTATCACCATTTTCTCTAAGAAGTTTTTTGTTTTTTGTTTTATTTCTTCATTGACATATTGTAGTATGTTATTTAATTCCATGTTGTAAATTTTTTAACTTTATTTCTGTTGTTGACATGGTTTTGTGATTTTTCATTTAAGGGAATGTATAGTAACAACATAATAGAGAGTTGCAGGTACAAATGTGTACAGATACTATGTAGTATGCATCTCTGTTTCTAATTCCAAGAACTCCCAACGAGACTGTTGGGTGTATCTTTAACAATAGAATGCTGGACTGTCTTCCATTGTCTGTGCCAGCAATGTCAAGTCACACTCGAATTGCAGATTGTTGGACTTATGACAGCTTACGCAGTGCTACACTATTGCAATAATATGGGAGAAATCAGTTCTGGAGGGGATTTCGGGTGGGGCAAGGGAAATCCCAGAGCCTATGGAATTGTATCATAAAATTAAAAATAAAATAGAATTCAGATATGAACTTTACAAGTAAAATAAATTATATACATTATTTCTAGGCATCTCAAATCAAATGAAGACCAGTAAGCTTGGTCTGGCATTTGAATTCCTCCAAAATAAAGACTTACCTCACAGTCTTTGTATTGGATCTATGTCCCATGCCTCTTCAGAGTCCATACAGAGCTGTCTCTACCCATGGCAACCAGATGACCCAGCATCCCAAAAAGAAAATACCCAAAAAGAAACCAGCCTGAAGACTTCACTAACAATAGTCAAGAGCAGTTAAGGGGAGGAGAGAAAAGGGAGAAAGAAAGAGACCACAGTGCTTTGGGGGAAATCCCAAATAGCCAGCACGCAGTAGTTCATCAGCATTTGCAAGAGGTCCACCATGACAGCTAACCACGACACAGATGTCTGGTGGGTGGGCAAGAGTCACATCATATCTGATGGTAGCACAACCACCTCTACCACTCCTATTCCATGCCCAACACCTATAGTAACTGGACCACAGTGTCTGGCTTGGAGTTACACAATTAATGAAGTAGAGTAGGCAAAATGAACATATGCCAACTTTAAAGGCCTCCTCAGCTGGTTAAATCTCATGTCAGAGATTGGTACCCCAGTCTTCCAAGCGTCAATCTCTTAAACCCCAAGATCAGCCAAAGGATTTATTCAGTCAGATAGTAGTAATAGTAATAATACTAACGATAGTAATAATAAAAGAAAATGGAAAAGTGAGAGATTTAGGCATGAGCAGAGATTGGAATAGGAGCAAGAAGTGACAAAGGTAACAAAAGAAGGGAGCTATGTGACCTTGCAAAGTGCTAATCTGAAACAAGAAAGAGAATGGAAGGGACATTACCTTACAGCACTTCATGTTATAAGGGATCAACTTGCAACTTAAAGGTTACTCTCCCATGCCTTTAGGGAGAGAAAGGATCAAACCAAAAGTCCATTTCTTTGCCCAGCTGTAATAAGAAAAGTACAACAACTACATGAAAGAATGGTGCTAGGGATTCTTGCACAGGGACTGTGGCTGAAAGGGGAATTATAGTTTCACTGTTGTGGTTTCTAGGCAAAACTCTGATGCCTCAGGGTATCTAAAAGCATGCTTCAATTTGAACATTTGGAAGTTAGCACACTGAATGAGCTATTTCTGTTTTCCTTTAAAAATAATAATAACAAAAAACATTAATCACATAATGATAAGCATCTTTTAGAATTTTTTTGAAATTTATTTTACAAGCAGGGAGAGGGACAAGGACAAAGATATTCCTTCTCTAGTCCTCCCCACAAAGGCCTGCGTCTGGGACTGGGCCAGGATGAAGCCAGGAGACTGAAATTCCATCTGGATCTCCCACACTGGTGACAGGAACTAAGGTCATGAGCCATCATTCATTGTCTCCCTGGGTGTGCATTGGCAGAAAGTAGGAATTGGAAGTGGAATAAGTACTTAAATCCAAGCACTGAAAATGGGATGTTGATGTTGCAAATGGCAGTAGCCACTGTGACAACCACTGGTCCCAATATCATTTCTTAAACTGCATATTTATGTAATATATAGGTGTATGGGAGGTTTTTCCTTGTGTCCCCCCCTTTCTGAAAAGCCGATATCATGAAAGTAAACATCTTCCTGTGAATTGGAAGGGTCTGTCAGCTGTAGATAATGGTGTTGTGTGAAGCCCCAGATTCTGGAGACTGTGGAGTTCAAATAGTTATGTGGCTTTATTCAAGTTGTTCTTCCTCTAAAAGATCAATTTCCTTAGGTGTAAAGTCAAACTAATAATAATTATTATTATAGCACTGAAAGAATTTGTAGAGTTAATATTAAAGAAAAATACTTATCTACCAGTCTTTCTCATATATATATAGCTTACTGCCATGGCCCACAGTTGGTAAATCACAATAATTACTATTGTTAGCATCATTTTTGGTCTCACTGACATAGAACATACTGGAAACTCATGCCACTTGCAAGTCATAGAATACCAATATTAAAGGATTTCAGAGACCTTCTTTCTAGTCTAATATCTACCTTCTCCACTACTAATCAGCCACCTCTAATTTTACAAAGAGAGAAAATGAGTTAATTCAAACTTTTTTTTCTCAATAAGTGACTTTGCTATATTCTGGTTTCTCTTTGCAATGCATTAGACACCGGTTACCTCTTTAATAGATTTCCATACAGTGCTGATCTTACTTTTTGGTGCCACCAAGTGGTCAAGTTTAATGGCAAAATGATACTTCCACAGACAACACTGGGATAGTACACTTGATAGTAGCTTAAGATTCCTTTTAGATAGCATTCAACAGCTCCACCACACAGACCAAATCAATGACAATCTGAAGTAAATAAGGAAGCAAAAGTTACCACATATCTAGGAATAGAGGAGAGCAAGCAGACCAGGGCAAGGGTGGGTGTTGGTTGAGCATCCTCCCTTCCAGCATCCAGAAAGCACTTTCCTTATTTCTAGGTTGTAACAAAAGCATGTGTGGCCTTCTGGAAAGGCAGAAATCACTTTTATGATATATGAGCAGATAGCACTTATTTTTATTGAATGCTAAACAATCTAATGCAAGCAACACCCTTATTGACTGTAAATTGATATTAAAGTTATGTTGAGCACTAAAAGAATCTCTAAAATATAAGTATATAAATGCAACGTCAGCCAAGCATCAAGCTTTATTGATAACATCTTAATAGTCAAATTGTAAAAGCACAATAATATGATTTTTTAATCATCTATTTTTAGTTGTCAGCTATTTGGGCTGTATGATTGCATAGTATTTTTGAGTAGTCATTTTTAATATGTGAATCTAATATTTTTAACTATTTTGTGAATGTAATATAGTTCAAGAACATTTATTCCAGAAACACAATTTCTAGAAGGAATTTTGCGTTTCTGGGTTCATAGATTTGGGAAACACACCTCCCACCCCCCAAAAAATCTTTTGACTTCAAAATGATTTGACAATATAGAATCTAATCAATTTATCCAATTTTTGTTAAATGTCTATATTCTGTAACCTTCTCAAAGTGATTTTCGAAGCCTATTGCTTTAGATCCTGATTAGTGAGAATATTGTATGTCTGAGAGGTACCTGATTTGTTCCAATAATTTCTTCCTTTCTTCATATTACATCTTTTTAGTTGACAGATAGCAAGTCAGAGACATTTCCCATCCACCTCATGAGTCAGGAATTCAGTTATGAGTCAGGAATTGAGCCCAAGTTTCCTAATGGTAGAGATTCTACCACAGGAGCCATCCCTTGATGTTTCTTGGGATGGGTAATAGCAGGAAAATTGGAGTCCAAGACTGGAGCCAGGGTAGCAGCTGTTACCAAAGCAGGTTTAGAGCTCTGCAAAATGTTATAAATAAAATTTCAGCTTATAGATTCAGACACCATACAAGTAGTAGGCACATGCACAGATGAAATAAACATGTCATTTTTTAATGAAGCAATGCCCTTACTTTCTATCAATGTGTGGTGAATTTAGCACCTTACAGGTCTAGTGAAGGTAGGTCTCACCTCTTACACTGCAATATGAAAGCACTGACCTGTTTCCATTGTTTCCCTGGGAAATCGAGCTGAACTATGTGAGCAAAGTTTGGCCAAAACTGTCATCTGAGAGTTTTGCACCTAAAGGAAGTGACTTAATAAAATAGGAACAAGAAGTACAGCTGAATTACAGTGCAGCACCCACAGCCGTTTTCTGACAGTGATGCTGCTCCAGGTGGTAGGTTCCCGTGATTATGGCACTCACCAGTGTAGGGCTGTGACAAGAACTGGCAGTCATTCTCATTGTGTAGCTTCCTTTCTCTTAACAGTTTTCCAAGCCTAAGATTCAAGTCTTTCTAGTAATTCTGTGAGATGCCAGTTTCCTTTCAATAAACTGTGATTCTGCCCAAGTTAGCCAGAGTCCATTTCTGAAATTGGTAACAGGTATTAATGTGACAGTGGCAGTAGATTGCCGAAAGTGGTATTGACAGAATGGAGGTGTAAAAATAAAGGGGTAAGGGCTGCAGTATTCCTTGCAGATTTCAACACTCATCACATCCTCCTGGATTGCAGAATCTCCATGGGGAAATGACCTCCCTTGTTACACAATTACAACCTGTTAGATTAGGCTACTGCTGCACAGGATATATTGGACAATGTTAGCTGTTTCTGATGTTTAGGGAGGTTTAGTTAAAAAAAAAAAAAAGACAAGTTTAAGTTGAAAGTCACTATTATTAAAGCAAATAAAAGAAGTAGGACTTTACTGTTGTAAATCCTTTCCGCCTGCACCCTGCAGGCCAAAATGACTTAGAGTCTGATGCTTTCCTCACAAGCTTACAAAATGAATGTGTTGGAGTGTATCTCTCCTTTTAGACCTCAAAGTAGTTGCAGTTTGTATCTGGGTGGTCTTGTTTTAGGTTTATATATATTTACGGTTATCGCATCTTTTTGCTGAACCAAACCATTTATCACACTGTAATGTCCTTTTTATCTCTTTTTGCAATTTTCTATCTGAAGTCTATTTTATCTAATAAGAGGATAGCTCTTGTTTTTGTTTTCCATTCAGATTGTGTATCTTTTTCCAGTCCTTTGCTTTCAGACCATGTCTATCCTAATTTGAAATTAGTTTCTCATACACAGCATATTATGGGATTTGGGGATTTTTGTCCACTCAGCAAACCTAAGTTTCTTTGCTGGAGAATTTAATCTGTTTACATCCAAGGTTGGTATTGGTAAATAAAAGCTAATATAAGCTGTTTTGTAAATGGGTTTCTGATTTTACCTGTTCTGTTGGGGAATTTGATAATGTCATGTATTTCATGATGTTTACAATACTTTTAGAATTTCCTATAAGGTTGGTCTGGTAGTGCTAAATTCTTTCACGTTTTGCTTATAGGTAAAATATATTCTTTAACTTGCAAAGGATAGCTTTGTTTGATATAATATTCTTGGCTGGAAGTTTTTGTCTCTTAAGTTCCTGAATATATCATACCACTCTCATCTGACCTGTACAATTTCTGTTGAGAAGTCTGCTGTGAGTCTAATTGGTTTTCCTTTATATGTAAATTGATTCTTTTTCTCTTACTTTATTTAGCATTCTCTTAGGTTTTAATTGGCAGTTTAGGGTCCTTTGAGTCTCCTGAACATGGATATTCATGTCATTTTCAAGACATAGGCAACTTCCAGCTATAATTTAATCAGGCTTGTTCTCAATTCTTTTCACTCTTCAGAAATGCCTACAACATGAATATTTATTCACTTCGTGGCACACAAAATTTCGTGAAGATTCTATTTACTCTTTTTTATTCTTTTCCTTTGTTCTTCTTCTGATTGAATTTTTTCAAAAGATAATTCTTCAGGTTCAAATTTCTTTCTTCCACTTGGTTTATTTTGCTGTTAAAGCTTTCAATCATGCTTTTATTTTACTGATAAAACATTTCATCTAAAAAAATGTATTTGATTCTTCCAAGTTATTTCTATCTCCTTTCATTCATGTATTTCATTAACTTCCTCATTTTTAATCTATCTGTATTCTTTTGCATTGTATTGAGTTATCTTACTATCATTATTCTGAATTCTAGTCCTGGCATTTCATAATTTCCTTCATATTAGGCTCTAATTCTGAAGAATTATTTTGTTCCTTGGAGGGCATCATACCATCTTGTTTCTTCATGTTTCCTGTGTCTCTACATTGAGTCTGCACAACTGGTATAATAGATCACACTTCTTTCTGGAATAGTTTTTTTTGGGGGGGAGGGGAATAGTTTATGCTTTTGATGAAATGTTGAATATGAAAAAGGCTTGTAGTTTTGGCTTTGTTTGTTTTAATAAATGTTGGCTGTTTCTATAATTGATATATTTGTCTAGTGCATTACAGTTCATAGGGTTAGAAGACCATGAGACGTGTGTGGGTTTCCTAAGCTGTACATCTTCAATCCACAAAGAATTTGGTATCAGCGATACTGGGAATTGTGATAGTTAGGGTGTTGTTGTTGCTGAGAGAGAGAAGGCTACCTATTTCTTTATTCCCCTGGCAAGCGTAAGTGATACTGGAACTTGTGCCAAAAACTGCTGAGACTCTAGAACTGCGTAACATGAATGCCCCTCCTCAGATCTTGCTAGAGTGATTCCATTGGTGTCAGGGTTTATGACACAAATAGCCATAATCCTGAGAATGGGGAATGTGAGCTGAACCTACTAAAGTTCTACGTGAAGTCTTCAAGGTATAGAGACATTTTTCACTGGCGAGTATTGTTCCAGAGAGTTGGAATAGAAGCAATTTCTTCCCTAGGTCCACCAGGTACATTTCACTGGGATTGTAGAAAGCCCCAGATGATAGGTTAAGTACTTGAGTACCTGCCACTCATGTGAGATACCTGAAAGAAGTTTCTGGCTCTTAGGTTTAGATTGGCCTAGCCCTCCTATGAAGTAAACTAGCTCTCTCTCATTCTCTCCCCCCACCCCAACTCTTTGTCTTTCAAATACAATTAAAATAAATAACTACTTTTAAAAAGCAAAGTACAAAAAACGGGATGCCTTAAAACAACATAAATGCATTATTTTGCAGTGTCAGTAATGAAAAGTTTGAAATCAAAGCATCTGTGGAGTGTGCTCCTTCTGGAAGCTCTCACGAAGGCTCTTTCTTCACTATCTCTTCCCAGCTTTTGGTTGTCAGAATTCATGGCACTGCTTGACCTGTTGTTGAAACACCTCAGTCTTGCCTCCCTCCTCTGCCTCACAAGTCCTGATATGTCTCTTCATCTGTTTGTGTGTGAATGTGCACTGGCATAAGTTCCAATGGCACATCTTTCTCTGTCTATGCTCATATTTCTGTCTTTTTTAAATGACTTTAGTCATTGTCCAGAGCTCACTCTGCTCTAGTATGATCTCATCTTCACTTGACAGTATCTGTAAGAACCCTTTTCCAAGTAAGAACACATTTGTGGGCCCGGCGGCAGGGCCCAGCAGCTAAAGTCCTCATCTTGAACATCCCGGGATCGCATATGGACGCCAGTTCTAATCCCGGCAGCCCTGCTTCCCATCCAGCTCCCTGCTTGTGGCCTGGGAAAGCAGTCGAGGACGGCCCAAAGCTTTGGGACCCTGCACCCACGTGGGAGACCCAAAAGAGGTTCCTGGTCCTGGCTTCGGATTGGCACAGCACTGGCATTGCGTCCACTTGGGGAGTGAATCATCGGACGGAAGATCTTCCTCTCTGTCTCTCCTCCTCTCTGTATATGTGACTTTGTAATAAATTAAATAAGTCTTTTTAAAAAAACCCACACATTTGCAGATGCTGAGATAGAGTTCAATATGTTTTTCAGAGTGAAATGCTTTTGAGAATGGATAGCATCCAACCCACAAATCAAATGCTATTTGGATATGACAGAATGCAAAAAAACAGCATATGAAGTACATCTTGAAAGATTGGGAATATAAAGGGACCACAGCATGAGTTCAGTAAGGCATGACTGGTATGCTTCAAAGCAACCATTATATCAGGATTTCTTTGCCATGTGTCCAGCATTTGCTAAGTTTCGTCTAGAATGCTAACCTCAGAAAGCATTACCATAAAAGTGTGTGCTGAGTTCATAAAGAAATGAATCAAAATGTTGGTGCTATTGGAAAAGCAACCCGAAACACAGGAATAATCAGTGGTGTGGTCGTATAAAAGGTCATATGATTTGAGCAGCATTTATAGGAACATTCAATCTTCTACTCATTGTTATCTTCAACTAGAACATAATTCCAAACAATGTCCATAGTCTACACTGGCCATCTTTGTACTTTTGAGGAACCATTTTGCAGCACCTGACATCAGCCTCTGACTTCTTTGTGCTTAAGTATCTATTTCTTCTCATGGTGAAACAAATGGCTTATTGTTCAAGACTAAAGGCAACTCCAGAGATGAATTATTGCATGCTCACCTTCAGGAACTTGATACACAATTGGTAGTGTGACACAAAGGAAGGGGGGGACATTTAGGAAGAGCCATTTTGCTTTTAGAAGATCACAATCCAAGAGACACCACTTAATCAGGAAACTCTAGAGAGAAAGAAAATATCATCTTTTAAATAATTTTATGAACGTCTGTGACAATCTGAATATCACTGCCCTGTCTTGTTTATTAAGGTAATGAAGTGCAAAAAAAAAAAAAAAAACAAACAAAAAAAATTGTAGCTAGTTTGACTAGCTACAATTGTCTAGCTTATTATGCCATCTAAAAGCAAAGAAAGAATAAGTAAAACTTCAATTGTTATTATTTTCTGTGTCTGTTAAAGAAAAAATGCTCGCCATGTCTGATGAGAAAATAATGGTGTTCATCAAGTACTCTGAAAAATCATCCAGGAACCCATGGACCAGTGACCAAGACACCTTCATTTCTTTTAGTATTTTAAGTTCAGATACATGCTAATTACTTGAGGACCACTCTGTTCACAAACCAAGGAAGGAATGCAAAACCTGTTTCCATGGGGACGAAACTTTTCTCCTGGTAATTCTCCTACCCCCATCTTTTGCCACTATCAAGGATTTAAACTGAATTTCTAAGAAGAGCAGCAATAGTAACACAGCAAGCATTTTATAGTATTTCCAAGTGCACCTGGTATATGTCTAGGAGCAGGGGGCATCTCTTCTGGTCATAGGTCCATTAAAACAGTTCCAAAATCTTCTTGGGTTTAGAGTCATAACGTCAGTTATTCAACATCTCAGTATATGAACGGACACCTCTTGATTAGGAGTCAGCAACTGTTACCCAAAGGCCAAAACTCATGAATTTGTCAGCAAAGTTTTATTGCAAGGCAGCCATAATCAGGCACTTACATCTGTGGATGATTTTCTGTCCCAGTCTCAGAGTTGACAGAGATTGTATAAGCCACAAACATAAAAAACATAAATTGTCTGACTTTTCATACACAAAAGTTGATGGTTCCTATCACGGATGACACAGAGTCAAACTCTGGTATGGAAAATAACAAAATAGAAAGCTTGGTACAATGTGCTATAGCTAATTAAAAAAAAAAAGAGAGAGAGAGAGAACTAAAGGACTGCTACTAGGAACCTCCTCCAACTATGTCTGGAGATCATAAAGTGAGAACAAAAGGAATGAAGCATCTGGATACAGGGATTTGAACAGGTGAGGCAATGTTGTACATTAGAAGTGGTAAGCGGACAGAAGATGTAAAGGAGATGCTATACAGTATTCTGAATCATAGGAAATATACTAATTCTGCAAAGACCAATACAAACATGAAGCAGTGCTTTCATGGTGACCACCAGCTTATGGTCAAAGGAGGAAAGGTTTACAAAGGGTGAGTGAGATTGGATCTAAGGTACACAAGCTCTTAAATGTCACACAAAGAAAATGATCCATGGGATAATTGAGCAGATGAAATTTCTGTTTAAGGACTGTTCAGAAAATCAGAAAAAGGATGGAATATTACAGGGAAAATAAATTAATCAATGTCTGCCATTAAAGAAATGCTTATGAGATGCCAGGCACAACTCTAAGATGTGCACTAACTTATGTACCCCTCCTAACAGCTCTATGGGGAATGCTGTTATGATTGACACTTAATAGAAGAGAAATCTGTCCCCAGGAGAGAATAAGCTACTTGTTCAAAATTGTTCAGGTAGAAAATTTTAGAGTTAGAATTTGAATCCAGATAATCTGTCTCCAGAGTTCAACTTCTGTAATTAACAACAAAATTGTTGTAAGAATAGAAAACTGAGGTGATAAGAACTCAATGTGACTTTTATACATGCCAGTACAAGCTGCTCAACAAATGTACTTGAGAAGTGAATGATGAAAGAAAAAAAAAAGAAGTAATAAGTGCAAATCACAGAGAAACAAATCAGTAGCATTCAGGGTCTATACACACAACTCAAGAAAAAGAGGCATTCAGCATAATTCTAGCAATTCCATTTGGGGTAGCAAGGGGAATGATGGGATTGCTATGTAAGAAATAGGAGGTAAGGTGGGCTTTGGGGATAAAGTAGTAACTTCAATGTGAAATTAAACAGATGATGAATTTGATGAGCTCTCAAAGCTTCCAAGGAAAATATTCATCTAGCCTTCAGAGGTACAGGATCAGAAGCCAGGAGGGGGACCAGCTTCAGAACACCGGAGATGGTGTTTGGGCTGCACCAGAAGGAATGGAGGTGATGAGGTGTGCCTCTCATGCTGATGGAAACATGAAGTTATCTTCGTGTGTGGCTTATCCATTAAATAAAGCAAGGAAAACCACTGGATGGTGGCAAGGTGTAAAATTGGCTTAGTGAGAAGAATGCATGCTAGCTCTAGAGGACATTGGAAGCAAAAGGGGATATTCATTTATGAAGAGAATGCTGCATGCTGGAGGCCCTAACACTATGTAGCATGATCAAAGAAAAGCAGAAACACGTAAACAGTAAACAGAGAGGAGAACGGTCTTCAGGAATGACACAGCTAGAAAGTCAGAGTCCATATTAAGGCCAGTCCTGCCATTCAAAAGCCCTAGACCTATGTTTCACTCTAATCATGAAAAGGTTCTTCCATATGTTTCCCAGTTTCCTTGGACACTCAAAGCCATTGATAAAACACTGATTTATCCTACAAAGAATCCACTACCTGTTCAGCACCTCAAAGAATAACACCCCCCCAGCTAGTTGCAGCATAGCGATACTCCCCTCTGTGAGTACATCTTTATATGTAACAGCCAACTCCATACAGTAACCAGCCATTGGGTAAAATCTGCAGGGATACAATAAGGCATTCCTAACTCTCTGGAAATCTGGAAATCTACACCATAATTTCCTCCTAGTTATCTTCATTTCTATTTTCTTCCAGAGTGGCTCCTCTCTGAGTTACAGCACAGGCTTTCAGACCTTTGCACATTGGCAAGAAATTCTAGGAGTCCCTCTCAAGTCCTCAGGGTTGAATATAAAGACCTGTAATGCTGTATTTCAAATCACAAAGCTAAAATGAGTATTTAATCTTATTTATCTATGTTATTTATGTGTAAGGTAGCTAAAGATGAAGAGAGCTCCCACCTAGCACCCACCAGGTCTCCCACGTAAATGGCACAAATTCTTGAGCCTTCTTTGCTGCATCCCAGGATGTTCCTTAGCAGGAAGCAGGTGTTGGAAGCAAAGGCAGGGCATGAAATCAGGCATTTCAATGTGGAAGACAGGTGTCCCCTGGGGCATCTTAACCACAATACCAAACACCCACCCGTTATTGCTTTCAAATATGGATCAAATAAACATTAAATGCTATAACAGCTAAAAGAAAACATTAAGTCTCTTGATTTGCACTACTTTTTCATTAGTACTCTTTATTTCTGGTATATAAACAAAATTTTAAGTTCCATATTAAAAGCACTCTCAATTACGTGATTTCTCTTGATTATACCTGTTGGAATTCTTTTTTTTTTTCCTCAGATAAGTCAAGCTCAGAGATTTTCTGAAAGTGAATTTCTACTTTGATACTATCCATTTGTAGTGGAATCCTGTTAACTTATTGCATAACTAAAATAAATAAATTTCTTCATGGAAATATCGTTGCTGACAAAGCAAAGAAGAGAATTAGGAAAAAACTTCTCCAGGTTAAAGGACTAAAGATCTGAATGGCAATTCATGAATAAAAGCACTGTGTCTATAGACACTCATATTAATAAAATTAGTGTTATTAACACTCTTGGCATCAGCAAGTGAACAAGCAGAACATTTTTTAAACAATCAGTTCCATTTTTCAGGTGCGGAGCTGGTGTTGCGGTTTTCTTAACAGCTGAGACTTCCCATCTCTGGACAAAGAGTTTCAGCTGTGAAAACATGCAACGAACAAACGGCTTGGCATGATTTCATTATCCTCTGTGAGAAACAGACTTAGCAGGAGCCTAAGACTTTCATATCCCTGCATCAAGAGATATGATTCTGGCACACAAAAAACATAATCACTGGCCAGGGTTAAAGGCCCTCAGCAGGACACCTTAATACACTTCCTTTCAAAAAGTGTTTTCAAATATTTTACTATACTGCTTTTAAAAAGCATTAAATAACTCTTGGCAGTAATTAATGTACATGTTTGGAGGTCCAGTGTGACATTTCAGTATATGGCTACAACATGTAGCAACTGAATAATTGACATCCCCCCCTCATTTTTTTTGTGTGTGACTTTATGAAATTCTTGGAGCTCTTCTTTTTTCTTTTTTTGAAGATTTATTTTATTTTTATTGGAAAGTCAAATTTACAGAGAGGAGAGACAGGGAGAAAAATCTTCCATCCACTGGTTCACTCCCCAATGATTGCAATGGCCAGAGCTGAGCTGATCCGAAGCCAGGAGCCAGGAGATTCTTCCAGGTCCCCCACATGGGTGCAGAGTCCCATAGCTTTGGGCAGTCATCGACTGCTTTTCCAGGCCACAGCGTGGAGCTGGATAGGAAGTGAAGCAACCAGGACACAAACCAGCATTCATATAGCATCCCAGAGCATGCAAGGCAAGAACTTTAGCCACTACCAGTTCTTCTCCTCACCACAGCTCTTGCTACTTAACAGCAGATACACTAAATGAAGAACATTAACGGGGATATAGGGGTGGGAAATGGATTGAGAATGAACATCATGGAAACAATCACGAGTAAATGGTTAAGGCTTATCCCTCTGCCAAAAACTCACCGGGTAATATCCAGCGTTTAAAATCCACACTGACTTCACAAATATACTGCTATGTCTAGGTCCTCCTTCCCCGTTGAAAAGAGAGGTAGGAATTTTGCTAGATACCCTCTTCTTTTTCCTAATGGCTGTTTCAAGTCTGAATCTCAGCATCTATCCGAAGTAATTCAAATCTATGGTCTTCACGGATGTATTAAGGTAAGGGTTGAGATGAGATCACACTAAGCTAAGGTTAGCCATAGATCTGATGACAGAATCCATACAAAAGACAGGGCAGGGGGGAATGAAACACACTGGAGAGAGGGCTGCTTGAGCAGAGAGGCAGACAGGAGCTACACAGCCACAAGCCAGGAACACTAGGCACCAACAGAAGCTGAAAGGATTCTTTCTTTGGGCCCTTCAGGGAGCCGGACCCTGCTAACATTCTGAGTTTGGACTCCTGGCATCCACAACTGTGAGGGAATATGTCTCTGCTCTTTTTGGTCACTACATTGGTAGCTAGTTGTTATGGCAACCCTGCGAAATGAATACACTCTGAAAACTGAAATCCTGCATCTCTGAACAGTGTTGGGCTCTGGTTAGCCAGGTTAGCACCATGAAACTCTGTTCAACTTCCATCTCCAGCCCAGGGAGTAGCTTCCCATAGGTCATCTCATGGATATACCCTCAGCACCTGTTTAAATTACTGCTTATTGATTTTCCCACATGTTTCATACTCCATTAGGTAGCAGAATCAACACATGGCAATAGAAAATAATAACAAAGCAGAAAAAACTAAAAACAAAATGAGCAAATCCTCTGCTTTTCATCCAGTTACAGACAAAGGATATATGTACACAGTAATCAAACCCCAGATTGTTGCTCTATCAGTTACAGTTTTTGTACTTTATGTATTAGTTACCACAGATTAGGGAAGACATATTTGTCCTTTTGGGGCTGGCTTATCTCACTGAGCATAATGGTTTCAAAATTGAATCCATGTAGTTGCAAAAGACAAGATTTCATGTTTTTATCCACACCTGAATAGCAAGTGATCGTGCATATATGACATATTTCTTTTACCCAGTTGTCTGTTGGTGGGCATCTGGGTTGATTTCATTTCTTAGTTATTGTGAATTGAGCTGCTGTAAGCATGGGGTACAGATAACTCATGTTCTGATTTAACTGGTTTGAACAATTGTTCAGGGATAAGATATGTGAAGAATCACCATGCTGTCTGCCACAATGTTTGCACTACTTTACATTCCCCCAACATCCTCACCAACATTTATTAATTTTTAATTTTTGTTTGATAAACATTCTTGCTAAGGTGCGGTGAAACTCATTATGTTTTTACTTGTGTTTCCCTCAACAGTTTCTCAACAGTCTCCATCTCGTGAATCAGTATCATTTACTCAAATTGTTTGCTTTTTTATGTATATAACTCTATTTCCACCTGACATAATATAGTTTTGTATTTGTTTTCTTTTTTATTGTTTTGGTTTCTGCTGTTTGCTTGGTTTTGACAGACATGTGCAGCCCCCCATGACAGCAAAGAATTGGGCTGCTTAGTTTACTACTGTGTTTCTGGCCCCTGGAGAACTGCCTCATGCATAATGTTTCAGCTGTGAATCAATTATGGTTTTCAGAGGTCCCAGGAGCAAAGCAGAAGTGAAGGATGGTGTGTTTGGGGTGAAGGAATGAAGAAGAGGAAAATGAGAGGACAAGAGAGGGAGGAAAGGAGTCAAAGTCAAAAGAGCTGGTGACCAGGGTGTGGTGACCACACCCCCCTTGCTACCCAACACCCTGGAAGCGGCAAGAACTCACAGGAGGAGCTACATGCACTGTACATCCATAACGGCAACTGCTAAGCAGACAGAAATGGTTCCAGCCCCAGAAAAACAACACTCAAATCCTTAGTGAAGCAGAACAGAGCCTGAATTTGAGGGCCGTGAAGGGCTTAAGGATGTCACGTGAAACCCCACTGTGACGGAGGCCAGAATTCCTCCAGCTCTATGATTACTGATGTCACTCTAGAAAAGCAAACCCAATACTAACAGGCTTTTTGATGTCTCTGACATGGCAACACTGAATGAAGATCAAGAAATGGCTGCATCTTGCCAGATGTGATTCATTCCATCTCACTTCCAGACCCATCATGCCTGACTTACGGTATGAGTGAGCTTTTGGTCCTATCTTCTTCCAGTCTCAGCTCCTTTCAAGTCAGAATGAACTCTCCAGAAAACTTCAGAGAAACAATGGACATTCCAGAATTTTTCCTGCTTGTAGATTCAGAACACAGCCCCTTTCCATCTTCTGCAGAAGAGGGTGAGAAACAAGAAAGTAAATAGCATCTGAGGATTTGAACTCATAGGATTGATGCATATTGTTTTTACTGAGTCTCAAGACTCTGTCTAAACTCAAAATCACAAATTACTTTTACCAAAAATAAACTTTGGTCTAAAGATAAATGACATGTAATTTTGAAGATGACTATTTCCTCTCCCCTTATCTCCTCTTAAGATGATTAATGAAATGAGAAAACAAATTCAAAGAATCTAGTCCAATGCTTAGCACAAAATACAAACTCAGTACTTTAATCTGCCACTGTTGTTTTTATAAGACAAAATAATCATGTGTCAAACACCTGTTGTGCTAAAGATTAAATCAATATCCCCCCTCCAATAAAAAAACATCCCTCAGCCTGTCCCCCACACCCTCATGTCCTCAGCTCATTGCTGTACTCTTAAATACTAGTCTCAGCTTTTTTTTCTTTGTGAAGAAAACATCAACTTGAAGTCACTAAAATAGGAATTGGGATGCTTTTGCACATTCACTAAAGATCTTGCATCATAGTGTCTTGTCACCTCTCCCCTAAAGTCACTCTCCTACACAGCTCATGTGTCATGATGCTGCAGGGAGGTCAGAAGGACAGAGCCCTTCTCTATCAACCTGTTTAAATGAGGGCACTAAAATGGAAGCCATAAATTCAAATAAACTTTTTCAGCAGAGTTGAGAGTGTGCCAGCCCTAATGATAAGGAGTAGCTTGCTTTTAATTCCAAGCTCTTCATCAAGATAAACCAGAGCTATGTCTAGCTCTTCAAAAATTGGTAAAGATGAAAAGGGAAGTAGTAATATGCCTTGGCTTTTGGTCAGTGAAAATCTTAGACTACAGACTGTCTGTTACACAGCCTTCAGATGGACACATCACATCACATGGATGGTAAGCTTATCGGAAGCTGCTATGCCTAACTATGGGATACAGTATATCCTTCACATACAGGAGAAGGGGCCTTGGCAGGAAGTATGAGATTCAGCTCACAGAGGCAGCTCTCAACTCTGCTTTCTGTGTTGGCACATGAGTGGCTTGAAATCTGCTGTGGTGGGAAGACTCCCGTCACAGAACATGGCAAATGCCACAAGCCAGAATTTGTTGCTGTTGTTTAATAGTTGATTGGTAAACATTTTGCAACACCCTAATGACATTATGGAAAGTGAATAGAAGCAAGGATACAGGTAGCAGGATCTCAATTAGAAACAGGAAGCAGCAATGTGGAAGATGAGGAAATGGCAGAAAAGGAGTTCCATAAAAGTGTAAGCCAATTCAACAGACTACCACCTCTAATTTCACCCTTTCTCTGGGACTGAATGCACAGACTCCAAATTCTAAGACCCTCCCATCCCCCTTATCCGGAGCTTCTGTCTCCTTACGTTCATCTTAAACTCAAAATCTATCAGCCACTTCTAAAGACATATGCAAAATCCTTGTACCCAGAGAAAACTGGCATATTACATATTAAATAATTTTCCAGACCACAATATTGCACACTTTCAAGTCGACATGAGTGCTCTGTGTCCCCCCAAAAAAGATGTACCAGTATTGCATTTTTAGTTTCATGCCATAAAACATATGGAAACGATTCACCTTTCTGACAAGTTTATGTTTTTCAAGTTGAAACCTAGTATTTACCTCTATTTTACGTCAGCTGCTGAATTAGCTGAATTTGTGAGATGACAATCACAGTAAACTGCTCGGGAGATGAGGAGTGTTTCATGCTACCAACTCCTTTAACTGTGAGGAGAAACCTAATCTTACACTTGAGGCTACAGGTATGACTTTCAAAGTATTGATTTTTCTCCCTCTGTTACTAGAAAGTAAAAGTTGTGATGTTGGAAAAAAGAAGTGAGCAATCAAAGAAGCTGCAAGACTGAAATATTAATACAATGTTGGACTCTCAATCAGCTTTTATCTCTGGATGTGAAAAATCAAACAAAACACACAGTGTACATTTATTCTTGAAAATTTTGGGGTGAGAGGGCTGACATAGTGTCTCAAATGGACAATCCCCCTCTCGTCCTTTCTTGTTGGCATTTCATATGAGTGTGGTTCATGTTCCAACTGCTCTCTTGCTCAAGACCTGGGAAACCAGCAGAGAAGTGCCCAGGTCCTTGGGCCAGTGCATTATGGCCATTTGGAGCAGTTGTATGATTTCTGTCTCTCTTCTCTCCATAAATCATTCAAACAAAAATAAATAAATCTTAATATATACTTGGGTGAGATTTTAATCACCCGGCTTTATAGGAGCAAAGATAAAATGAACCATTTGACTCATTAAATGGTTATGAGACCATCAAGCACCCACCCCTAGACCCAGCCCAAAAATATGCTGTTGATCGCTACTGCCTTGTCCAGCCTGACCCACCTCCAGCCCTTGCTCTCATGCTCACCACTGGCAGTTGTAACCTAACAGAGCTGTGTCCACAGTTCCTCCACTAGGCCCACTCCCAACCTCAGCTTGCCAGTGGATACCGCAGGCCAGCCTGGCATGCACCCAATCCCGGCACTTGCCAATGATGCTGCAGCAAAGCCCAGACAGCCAGCACTTATTCTTGCTCTTATGTGTACCAGCAGATGAGGTCAGCTAACCTAACAAGCCCTTCCCCAATACAAGCCCACAATCAGTCTGACAGGTGTTACAGCTTTGACCAGCCTAATCTACCCTCAGTCCCAGCTTTCACATTCACCAGTGGGAGTAGTGGCCTAGCAGGAATTCCCCAAAGCTCCCCTACCAGGCCCATTCCCAGCCCAGAGTCATGTGTACCATGGGCCTGCATGTATGCTGGGTCTAAGGGAGGATTGGGCTAGGCCAATCTGCAGCATCTTCTGGCAGGTAGAAGAACCAGGACAGGATGCAGGCAAGGCTGGGTTGGGCCACAATACCCTCCAGTTCTTATGAGATCCAGGACCAGAGGCAGCTGTGCTGGGCTAGGCTACTGCATCTATCATCATGAACTGGGACTAGGGACAGGCTAGACAAAGCCAGCTTCAACCTGCCCATGAATGCTGAGGTGAGGCTGGGTCCAGCCTGCTCCCTACCCCAGCAACTGTGTCAGTGAATTCCAGAATCATGTCTGGAAGCTCTACAAAGTCATTCCTCCCCTGCAAGTACAGCAGCCTGTTCCTTTGGTGGTCCCCCCTCCTACACAGTCCTAAGCCCTCTTCCCTAGATAATCTGCACCTCCCCGCTGTGGTAGGCCCCAGAGCGAAAGCATCAGTCTGGGACAGCATGGGGCTCTGCCTCAAAGAGGCAAATTCCCTTCTCTTGTTTGTTTTCCCTGGCTAGAACTTCCTGTACTATAATGAATGAAAGTAGTAAAAGTTAACATTCTTGTTTTGGACCAAGATCTTAGAAACCTTTGACTTTCCCTCATGAGCTGTTGGCTTGTTGTATATGGACTTTACTAAGCTGAGGTACATTCCTTCTTTATTTACTTACAGTTTTATCAGTAAGGATATTGAATTTATCAAGTGCCTATTAGGTATCTATTGAGATTAAATATCATTTTTCATACTCTTTATGTACTGTATCATATTTATTGATGTATGTGTATTGAACTGTCCTTGCACCACTGGGATGAATCTCATTCAGCCAAGTTGAATAATTAATCTTTTCATGTGCTGTTGAAGTTGACTTGCTACAATTACCATGAGAATTTTTTACAAATATATTAATCAAAGTTACTGATTTGTAGCTTCCATTTTGTTGTTGTTTCCTTGTCTTGCTTTGATATCAAGGTAATGTTGGCTGGGTGTAGGATTGCTGAATGATTTAGTAACTTTATCTTTACTTATTTAAAGACACTAATGACTGTACTCATTTGCATTACCTCCAACAATGTGCAAGGATTCTTGTTTTCTCCACTTCCTCACAAACACTTGGTTATTGTTTTTTCAAATTATTCTTTTTTTCTTTATAATGAAGGCCAAGCTACCATCATTTAAAATAGTTTAGCATAAGGCCCAGCAGCGTGGTCTAGTGGCTAAAGTCCCTCGCCTTGAACATCCCAGGATCCCATATGGGTGCCGGTTCTAATCCCGACAGCTCCACTTCCCATCCAGCTCCCTGCTTGTGGCCTGGGAAAGCAGTCGAGGATGGCCCAAGGCTTTGGGACCCTGCACCTGCGTGGGACACCTGGAAAGAAGTTCCCGGTACCCGGCTTCGGATTGGCGCAGCACCAGCCGTTGCACTCACTTGGGGAGTGAATCATCGGACAGAAGATCTTCCTCTCTGCCTCTCCTCCTCTCTGTATATCTGACATTGTAATAAAAATAAATAAATAAAGTAAAATAGTTTAGCATAAATAAAAGGGACCTTTTTCGTAAGTGGCAAGGAAGTAAGTTCAGCCTGGAGGTAGATCTAAAGCTAACCCTGCTTTAATGATCATCCTGCTCCTGAGGCGAACCAACTGTCTGATGCCACAGCTATCAACCCTTGGTGATGCTAGCTGGAGTATAAGACTGATCAAATGGGCTCAAGGAGCTCTACGTTCACTGAAGCAAACCCATCTTCAGGCACTGGTTTGCAGACAGAGAACATTAACATCTGCTCGTTGTCAGCTTTTTTCAGCCCAAACTGAGTAGCAGGACAGTTCTGATATTCCTTACTCTCCTTACAAGCTTGTCAGCAGGGAGATTGAGCAGCCTTTCAGCCAACTGGGCAGGTACAAGGTGGCTCACACCCGAGCCTTCCAAAATCTGCAGGCAGGACCACATGATGCTGGCTAAGATCATACTAAAACCAGTCCCTCCTGCAAAGGTGCAATTCTCTGACTAGTGCTGAAGCAATTCTAGAGAATCCACATGCTTCTTGGTTTCCTGCTAAAGCCCAAGATGCCTGGGCTTGTGGATTCTTCTTTGTCTCCTGCTCCTTGGTGTTTGCCCAAGATTGCAGGTGGAATGATAAAGGCAGTCTCCTGGCCATTCAGTTTGACACCAAGTTGTCCAATACTTGAGTCTCACAATTGCCAAGCTTTATGAAGTCATGCTATACTACATGACCCCTTGAGGCTGAGAGACCAAAAGGAATGAATCCCAGCAGAGCACAGTTCTGTCTAATGCCAAGGCAACCCTAGGGGCTCCACCTCTTATTTTGGCATTTGGTACAGGGTGGAATAGAGGCCTTTGGCATTTTCAGGTAGTGAGTCCACAATGACAGGTTTGGATTGATTTTTTTCAAGGGAAAATCCTAAGCTCCTTGCTATACTCCCCAGTGGCAGAGGTAGTCCCCAGAGGTAGTCTCCTATGCAGTAGTGTCACAAGAAATCAACATAGCACAAATCTACTCTGAGAGAAGACCAAAATTCAAACTTTAAGTGTATTTTCTACTGAATGAATATCTGTATTTCAAGTCAGAGGAAGAGATATGTGAAGTTGAGCTGTTCCATAAAAGATGTTGCTTAGCCAAACCCAGGTTAGAACAGAGCCATCAGCAAATCATTCAGATATAGGTCCAGGCCCAGGTAAGAGCAAAACAATTCTGGGCAACTGACAAGTGTATGAAAAATGTTAATATGTGATTATTAGACTCTGCTGACTTTTAAAGTGTTTGATTACATGAAAGACTCAACTCATACATATGTAGTATTACTCCCTTTCATACTTTGCCCTTAAAAAGTAGAGTTTAAATTCACAAAGAATTTCTTAATCAGTACACAAACCATTTTCAAAATCAGCCACCAATTTCACTTCATAGACAATTTTCTTTAACAACCAAAATTATATTGTATTTATCAGGTCTCCAGGTTGGTTCAATATAAGAAACACAGACCAAGCTTCCAATGTAATTATATAGCAGACTCTGGGACACAGAACTGACAAAGAGCTTTGCAGTGAGGCTCACAGTCTATTAAAATTCCATCAATGATAAGACAAAAACCAGGGTTCCTGCCAAGTGTTTTCAAAATACAGCTGTGTTAAATTCTGATTTCTTATATCAGAAGCATTCATTTATAAATACCTTCTCCAGTTATTTTAAAAAAAGCTTGAGCTTTGCAGAACAGCTTCAAAGATTCTGATGCCATACAATATTTGAAGCCTTTAACAGATAAGATGAAATTGAAATTGAATCCTATAAGAAAATATGAAATAGTCACTTTTGTATTTTTTATGTTGGAAACGTGAAAATGGGACTTTTTTTTCACTTTTAAGTTAACAGTAAATCTTGGTCAAATTGTTTACTTTCCTCCTCAATTTTCCTTGGAGTGACATAAATTCAACATGTACGAAAGGGTATTTTACTGGGAGCTGTGGAATTGAGCAGATAGTGTGAAAGAAAGCCAAGCTTTAAGAACTGTTCTCAGGGCTTATGTTGTGGTTCAGTGAGTTAAGCTGCCACCTTTGACCTTCCATATGGGTGCCAGTTCAAGTCCTGGCTGCTCCACTTCTGACCGAGCTTCCTGCTCATGCGCCCGAGAATTCAGCACAAGCTGGTCCATGTACTTTTCCCTCTGCCACCCCAGTGAGAGACCAGGATTAAACTCCTGGCTCATGGTTTTGGTCTAGCCCACTTCTGGCCATTTCAGCCATCTGAAGAGTGAATCACAGATGGAAGATTTCTCTGTGGGTCTCTAATTTTGGATTTCAAATAGATAAATCTATCAAAAACTGTTTCTCACTTCATTTTCCAGATGAAACTTATTTTTCTTTTAAATATATTTATATCTATTTGAAAAACAGAATTACACAGAAAAAGACAGATGCACAGAGGCGATAATACATCTGCTGATTCAATTCCCAAATGGCTGCTATGGTCAAGTTGGGTCAGTCTGAAGTCAGGAGCTGGTATCTTTTCCCAGATCTCCCATGTGGTTTCAGGAGTCCAAACACTTGAGCCATCCTCCACCACTGCATTCCCAGGCACATTATCAGGGAGCTGGACTGGAAGTGGAACCTCCAGGACTATAACCGACACGTATGTGAGATATTAGTGCTGCAGACAGGGGCTTAACTTCTTACATCTTGGCACCAGCTTTATATAACATTTTTCTTTTCAAAATACTTAGTAAGTTCATCAGTGATGAAACAGCAATTTTAATTTTCTTCACATATTAATCTTTCTTTGTGGATGAGCCTTGTGTTTTTCCCTGCTATCAATATACTTCTTCTTCGGATAAACTTTGATACATCCAAGAGATTATGAATTTTGCTTTAATATTATTTTCTCCTTTAAGACAAAATTTATACATGATTCTTTTGATAGGGAACTTTAAGTAAAGTAATAAGAAATTCCAAAGTACTTTATGTGTTTCATTTTCATAGCCATCTTATAAGCTATGTGTTATGTTATCTCTTATAGAAAAGGAGAATGGACATAGAATGTTTAACTAACTGAGCAAGGTCACAGAGCTACTAACTATCACGCTTAATCTTAGCCAAAGGCTGAAAAGCAATACTAGTAACTATTAGAACCAGAAATTAGAAGCAGGAGCCCTGGCTCCAGAGTCTTTGTTTGCTTGTACCATTACATTAAGCTACCTGATGCAATGTCTTTAAAAAATTACATTGATAGCAACAGAAAATGGTTAGAGTTTAAGGAAGTAAATCAATCACATTCGATGTGTTTTAATGTTGTAGTAATAAGGGCCATACAGGATACTTTAAAATGTCATAGAAAATAGATTCAAATTATAAATTTATTTTGTGAAAAAAGTTTTGTAATACATGCATATGATTCTCAAAAAGGCCGTAAAAAGTACATTTTGCAAAAATACGATTTCCCAAATGTTTGCATCAAAATATATTTCATTCTTTTTCCATGATATTTTTGAAGTTTCTTGTGGGGCTGGGCAGCTGATCACTTTGTACTGACCAGTTTGTAAGAGTTTCCTTCATTTCACTTCTCATACTTCCGTAAACTATGGACAATCAGCCAGTCAGGGTCCCAGCCTCCATCCTCAGGAATAGTTTTGCTCATTCTCCATCCTTTCATGTTAGGAAATACTTGCCTGTTGCTCTGGCAGCTCCTCCAGTCTCCATCTATTCCATCTCCTCTCCATCATGCTTCATTCACTCGTGTCACACTGCAGTTCCATTTGTTCCATTTAATTCACTCTTGCTGAGGTCCCTGATAGTCTCAGTGCTGCCAATTCTAAGAGGCACTTGTTTGTCATCATCAGGCCAAGCCTCTCTACAGCAAACCACACCTGGATGCCATGACACCTCCAACTGCAGGTTTCACTCCTACCTGAGCTGATTTTCCTTCAGGGTGCCTTGTGCTGGTTCCTCTTCTCTATTGAGCTCAAACTCCAGTGGTTGGCATGGGCTAGGGAGTGTGTTGCTTCCTCTTCTCATTTCCACTGATACCTTCTACCAAGCTGACTTCCTTCAACACCATGTAAATGCTGTGATTGTCAAACAACTATCTGAGATTAGGCAGACCAAATTATGAGTTCTGTCTTGTACTCAATCCATGATTGTTGGACTCATCAATGACAGAAGTGGTAAACTGTAACACACTATAATTTCATTGAGGCAAACTGTGATTTAGGAACAAGGATTTTAAAAGAAGGCTCATAGTATGCTTGAAGAAGCAAAACAAAGAAATTACTTGATTGCTTAAATACCATTGCCTTGTTTGGGCTGTTCTTGTAGTATACCTCTGATAACTTCAACAACCCTCAGTGGTCACTTGTAATTTTCTGAGCTTAACTTTTACTTTACTCATATGGGAACCAATGGTTTTAGAGCCACTTCAGCCTAACAGTTTCCCATTAATTATTTTAACACAAGGAAAACAAAAGATCTATAGTGTTGAATTTTATGTCTGTAACTTTCACTGAGAAGCAGCTTTTAACTTCATATATGTACAGGAAAGTTTGGAGAGCTTTTCTGGAGAAAATTACAATTCTTTCCCAGGGAAAGAGTTAAAATTGCATCAGAATGTGGCTACCTAATTTTATATTTCTGGCATATATTATCATTACCATTATTGTCATATGATACAGTTCCATAGGCTCTGTGCTTTCCCTTTCTTCCTCCTCAAATCCCTTCTCCCCGTTAATTCCTCCTGTATTATTACAATAGTATATGCCTTCATTAACAGTCATAAATCCATCATTCTGCTATTTAAGCATATCCAGACATTGCAGATACGGACAATGGCAACAAGTACAGCATCCTATTGTCAAGATATATTCAAGTTTCAATGGGAGTCCATCTTTGTTTTGAAAGTAGAGGTGCTTACTGGATTGTATCTTCACATTTGGATATGATAGTCTCTATTACACAGTTACTATAACAGACATAGCTTTTAATTCTATTTTCTATGAGCTTTTAAAAATTTTTATTTGAGAGAGAGAAAGAGAAAATGAGATCCTACCTACTGGTTCACTCACCAAATGCTCAGAATGACCAGGGCTAAACCAGGGCTAAGCTAGGGGCCAAAAACTCACTCTAGGAGTCCCACTTAGGTGTCATTTGAGCGATTTCTCCCACGCCATCTTCTTCCCTGTCCTTTGCTCTTTAATCCCTTCGAGAAGAGATGCTTTCATCTCCTGGAGCCCTGTGCAGATGATGTCGCCCCTGAATTCAGGAAACAGAGAAGCTGTGTTGTTAGTTGTTTACTTTCAACAGACTGAATAACTTACCCAGAAAATGAGGGTGACCACACCTCTTCTGTGGAATCAAAGGGAGAACTATGTCAGATGGTAAACACCTAAGTTGTTATTTGCTACTTAATTGACGTTTATAAGTGACAGTAGCAACTGATGACTAATGATGTCACTGTTCTGGCTGTTGAAGTTGTCAATGAAAGAAGTTGTCAAAAAAAGAGCTGTTTGAAAACCTCTGATTCCTAATATACTTAGATTGGAAGGCAAAATTTAATTGAACTCTAATAAGTGACAATTAGCATTGGTGTGCTCTAAGGTCCTTCTTGGAACACAGGTATGAGGAGAGAACCTAAGAAATTGGCATGTGGCTTTCCTTGTAGATGTGCTCTCAGGAGAGTTCACACACTAGAGCCTGGGGAAATCAAGCTAGAAATTCGGACTGGGAGTTGCCTATTGAATCTTCCTTCACATCCACATGTTTGCTAGTCCATGTTCAGTTGAGATGATTATTTCTTCTTCCTATTTGAGGAATTGAAAGACCTGAAAGAAAAACAAGACAAATCCTTTCCCAACCCTTTAAGAGTCAGGTTCACAGGCTCTCCTAGAATAATGTCCAAAACACAATAGACAAGATAGTGGATAAGGAAACAGACAAGGCTGCTTATCCCTGTCTTCTCTCCTTTGTTCTATTGTTTTCCATTTCACTGTTTCACCAAACAAAACTAAACTTCTCCATTTCCATGCTCCAATGCCCAGACTTTTGAATTCAAAATGGACCCATCTTTATCCCAACCAATAATATTAGATATCCCAGAAAGGGGAAAATCTTTGTATGGACATTTTAATTATGCAGAAAAGAAAAAAATATTTCTGTTACCCTCTGAGGCTCATTACCTGAGACTCTTAAAAACTGGACTGACAAAAGACAAATCAACAGGAGAGAAGAAATACAAAGTTTATCAGGTGTTTTTCTGTGACACAGGGCCTTCCTAGAAAGGGGAAGATTCTCCAAAGGTTTTGGCCAGGAGCTCACAGACCTGCTAAACAGCCAACAATAAAATGTGCACATAACAGGGCAAAGGTAAAGACATTTTAGACTTCTGAGGGTTGGCAACTATAGAAAAGTCAATACAAGGGAGAAAGGAATGGGTGATAATGTGTTGCCAATGTTTGTGAAGTTTCATCTTAATACCAACTTTCCGTTTTCTTCAAGGCCATAAAACTTTCAAGAGAGAGCTGATTTACATCGGTTCTTATTTCTTGGGAGTATCTGCTTTAAGTCAAATAAGGGAAGCTCTGGGATGGCTTTTTTCTGCATTTGTGGCATCTTAAAAGTTTGCAGCTCAAAAACCAAATAACTCTTATGCCAATGTGAAACATTTTGAGTTAACACATTTTAACAGCTTCCTTTAATTATAATGGCATATATCGCAAGACCAAGAATTAAAACTTGTCTAACTTAAACGCCTGGTCCAGGCTTACCCTGTTCGTATATCATATCCCCTACAAAATGATAGCATTATTCTTGCAAAGAAATAGTCAGGCTGTTGAGTTATTACCTTAGGGTCTCTAGGAGCATAACTTTAGAGCCATGTTCTAAATGACATTTTAATTTATTAATAAAAACAAAGAATAGAATGTGCATGAACTCTTGAGGATGACTCAAGGTTCTGAGTTTTGGTAATGTCTCTGTGTAGAACCATATACGCATGTGGTGTAAGTTCTACTGAAACTTTATGAAGCAAAGCGCACAGAGCAGCTGTTCACTTTTATTTTACTTATCAAAGTCATCCCACTTCTTTTAATCATATGATCTTTAATGAAACTATAATTCCAAAAATATTCCCTTAAGTATATTCCTGAGGCAAAAGAAGAAACCTTCATTGTAGACATCAAACATAGCTTTGAAAATTGTCTTCAATGCCTACTAGACAAGGCAGAAACCATTTCCTTACTCACATAAAAACAGAAAGTCACATCTAACTTCTCAGTAATTTTTTGGTTCAAGTTGTAGTACCACATTCTCAAAACAAAATAGAAAGCTTTTGCTTTTTAAAGTGCTTATCATAAGCTTCACATCAAGGTTACTGCATTTCAATGATAGTATATGCTTCTTTCTATATGCAGTGTCACCAACACTTTTCTACTTTCACACCTGGATTAAACTTAAACTATAGGTTACTATGACAACAGATAATTGTGGCTTCTTATCCCAGTATGCTCTCAGTAAATCACACTGGTAAGGATACTCTTTCCAACAAAACATTGTTTAAACTGCTTCAAAATTACAGCAATTACTTTTTTTTGTCATAAAAGTTGGGTTAGAAAGAAGAGTGAATTTCAGAACTCCAGAGCTGGCAGTGAGTGGCAGGCAGATGTGGTTTTAATGGGAGGACCCTGCACATGCTCCATATATTGCTGTTGATTCTGGGCAGAAGAATCAAGCAACTCTATTCAAGTCAGATTTATAGACTACTAAAATAGTGTCATTTCCTTCCATCTAAACATATTTCCATGTTATGATTTTTCATTACAATGCCATGAAAATGACCTCTTTGGTACAAATGACTTGGAAAGAAAAACTTACTTCCTGCTCTCAGCTTAATTCCACCCATTAGAATGGTAGAAACCGTCACAGTTGGTCACATCTTGGTTTATAGATGTATGTACACAGTATTCTACTGTAACATTTCATTCTGATGGGGCTGTAGTCATCTCACAGCTCAACTATGGCTGGACGATCCATTTCCAAATTCACTCACACAGCTGCTGACAAACCTCAGTTCTCAAAGGTTGTGGGCAAGAGAACCCTCTCCATTGCACCCCAGTGAGCTTTTCCATGGAACAGCCCATGACATGGCGGCTGTGTTCTTCCAGAGCAAGCAGTCCAAAGGTGGACAGCATGCGTGAGATAAAAGATAAGAGAACTAGCCAAGGACACCCACAGGAGAATCGGTCTTTCTATAACTGCACCTCAATAACCTGCCATCACTTCTGCCTCATTCTACCCATTAAGTGCCAGTCAGTAAGACACATTCTCAACAGAAATCAAATTCAACTCAGAAAGCAGGCGTTTCAAAGAATTATGGATGTATTTTTAAAATTACTGCAGTTTCCTGATAATGCACACCCTGGGAAGCAACAGGTGATAACTCAAGTGTTTGAGCCGTTATTATTCCTGTTGGAAGCAAGAACTGAGTTCCCAACTTGCTCATGTTTCAGGCATTTGGAGTTTTGGAGAGTAAGCACGTAGAACTTCTCGTTTTTCTTTCTCTCTCTCTCTCTGTCTCTCCACTCAAGTTAATGAATGAAAATATTAAGACTAAATGATCGACGGTGGTTATAATCATTGTGCAAGTTGGATGAGAATTGTGCTGCTTTGAATCTTTACACACACACCAATTTTCAGGATGTTAAGGTACTTTACTCTGTGAACTTTAGTAGTAAGTCATGGCATCAGCAAATGAAATTAACCACGTGTAAAGTCTAGCAATGCAAATTGAACCTATCACTAAGGGATTTGGTCTTAAGTCACTGAGTCATTGTTCTTAGTGTCTCTTCCACAGTATCATCATCTAGAAGTTACAGCCTACTTCAGGGACCCAACAACCACAGAGACAAGTACAAGTTGGATTCATTAATGGTATCTATCTAATTTGTAATAATCTGTAAGCACTAAATGTTGTCTTTTATGTTAGAACTATTAGAAAAGACGTCTGAATGAGTGGAGAAGTAGATTCAATATTGGAGGTAGAGACATCTTGGAAGGCCCGTGGAAGGTACCCTTGTCCCCTGGGGAAGCAACAGGTGTGGGATGCTCCCACCCTTGCTCCAATCTTTATTCAATAGAAATTGGAAATCTAACTGCAGTATCATACAACATAATAGAACACAGCAGACCTCTGAGAGGAGTAACTCCCACAACACTATGGGTACAGACACAAGCAAAAACTGCGCAGCTGGTATATTTGGTATATTTTACTTTTTCTTATATTTCATGCCAAGTAAAAAGAAAGTAAAACTATGGTGGTAACATCCTTTGTAAGAACCTCAGGGTCACCCTGCATCTAGACAAATATGCTGGATAAACATTGGGCTGGAAGATGTCCCTATTGCCTTGGTCCCCAGCCATGGATCTCTTGTTTCAATGATGAATTCCATAACCTGCCTGGAACTTTTATCCTTAAGTTTACGAGTAAGATTTGTTCAAAGATGGAATGCTCAAATCAAATATTTTCATAACTGATTGGTATTCTCAATAGACTGCATAAACTATATCACCTATATGGAAGTTGAGCCAAAAGGTACAGAAAAATTATCAGAGGGGCAAGCACTGGCCAAGAAGTTAGGATCCCACCTCCAATAGCAGAGTGCTTCAGTTCGGAATCATAGCTCTGTGCCAAATTTCGGCTTACTGCTAACATGCACCCTAAAAGGCACCAGGTAATAATCTAGGCCACTGGGTCCCTGCCAAATGCTTTGAGCTCCAACTCCTGATTTTGGATTGGCCCAGCTCCAGCTGTTGTGACTATTTGGTTAGTGAACCAGGGACAGGAGTTCTCCACCTCTCTGGTTAATTAATAAATTAATGGATTAACCAAAATTAGTAGCAACAACTGAAATTAATTAACTAAATGAAAGAAAATGAGTTGGGATTGGAATAAGTTTAGAATTAAAGGAAAAAATGACTGAGGCAATAAAGAATTATAAGGAAATAAAAAATTAAAATAGAACTAAAATGTATCTTTTTGTTAACTAAAAACAGAACTCAATGGAAATTTGAATCAGAACACATTTTAGATGATCTCCAGAGTCTAAAATAAAGGGAAAATATTTTCTAAAAACATTATTTTTATTTACTCAAAAAGTAAAACTACGCTAGAAGGAGACGCAGAGTCCAAGAGGGATTTTTATCTACAAAATTGCCCAGAGATCCTACACATGTACTTTTTCTTGGAAAATTTAATAAGAGTATGCTAAAGGTGAATCAAAAATCATAAAACTCAATTATTAGCCTAAATATATGAAATGGATTTTGAGACTTACTTAGTCTGAATTTTAAACTTGGAAACGTGAGCAGATGAGCAGTATCTGAACTAGAATTCAGTAAACTGCGGTTGGATCTTTGAATTAGACTTTCTCAACGGTTTCTCTTCTGCTTCTGGCTTCGTCCCTCAAAACTCTAGAAAATGTGTTCCTCGAGCCTCATCCTTCACAGAGTTGAGCTAGAGTCTCTCACTATATCTAGGATGATTTACAATCTTACTTAATGAAGTTGGGTTGCAGGTTTTGTAAACACAGTGAAAACAATGGGCTTGAGGAGCAACTGCACCACTAATTTCATTTCTCTCCAACTTCTGTCTCCCATCCTCAATACCTAAAATCAGATATTTGGAGTTGGCACAGAGGCAGGGCAAGTTAACCCTGTGTTTACCATGCAGCATCCTACAGGGATGTTGTTCTAATCCCACTTACTAAACTTCCTATCCAGTTCCCTGCTTATGATCTGGGAAATCAACAGACCATGACCCAAGTACTTGGGCCCCTGTGACATAGGAGCCCTGGAAGAAGCTCCTGGCTCCTAGATTTGGACTGGTTCAGAATGAGCCACTACAGGGATTTGTGGAGTGAAGCAGCAGGTAGATGACCTCTCACACACTCTCTCTCATACATGCTCTCTATCTGCCCCCTCTCTGAAACTAACTTCTAAGTAAAAGTAAATAAACTTAAAAACAAATTTCTTTAAAATTTATTTTTAATGTCTTAAATTCCTGATTTTCTCTAAGTACAAAAGATCACAAATTACCTGGCAGCACCCTTGCCTCACGGCAGCTTGCATTAAGGTTTTCTTATATTTCTCTGCTCATTATTCCAAAAAACCACTACTTACTGTGTACTTCTAATCACATAAAATACATAGAGAAAAAAAGATATAATTTAGGGTCCGGCACGATAGCATAATGGTTAAGGAATTCTAGATTATTTTTCGTGTATTTTCTTTATTTTCCCAATATCCAACCATGTCACTATATTGCATTATTAGTCAGAAAAATAATATCTTAAAATCAGCTGTGCAATTTTATATCTCATATGACTTCAGAATATTCTGTAAAGTATCCAGATCCAATTTCAAACAATCATGAACATTTCAAAAGGTTAAATTCTTCTTAGTCTCTTCTTGCATCTCTTAACATTTTTCTATCATGACAACAAACTATTTTACCATTGAAAATGTCATTCTGATAAAATTCTAGTATACAGAGTAGCTTTGAGGGACATATGAGTAGGCTTCAAAAGGTTTATAGAAAACAGACATTTTCTTTCAATTTTATTTTGCCACAAATATTTGTAGTCCCATTTATATATTTCGTTTTTAGAATTCACCATCCTGGGCCTAGCGCAGTAACCTAGCGGCTAAAGTCCTCGCTTTAAATGCGCTGGGATCCTCATGCGCACTGGTTCTAATCCCAGCATCCCCACTTCCCATCCAGTTCTCTGCTTCTGGCCTGGGAAAGCAGTTGAAGACAGCCAGAGGTTTTGGGATCCTGCACCCACATGGGAGACCCAGAAGAAGCTCCTGGCTCCTGCCTTTGGATTGGCTCAGCTCCCGCTGTTGCAGCTCACTTGGGGAGTGAATCATTGGACAGAAGATCTTCCTCTCTGTCTCTCCTCCTCTCTGTATATCTGCCTTTCCAATAAATATAAAGAAATCTTAAAAAAAAAAAAAAAAAACGAATTCACCAACCTACCAGGCATGCCACAGAATAAGTCAGCCAGTACCCAGCCAGAAATAATAAGACAGGTGGAGTGGTCAGGTGACACATGAGGCCTGCTTTGTCACAGAGTATGTGCCCAAGAGATCAAGGACTGCCTTCATTACTAGTCATTTGAATTTCTGATAGATATTATGGTAAAATTTAAATCTTCTTACTTTACTTTGGCAGCTTGGCACAGGCTACATTCATGCTCCTTGGAGGGAACTGTAAATTTCTCAGGCTTGGACTGGAGGTAAGGTAGCTTTATTCACAACACAGTGTGGGGTGGAATTCAGGCTAAACAGTACAACATATTTTTAATTCATCAGAAGTCTAAGTCCCCATTTTTCATGTTTGAAAGAAATGGTACACCAAAGAATTCAGTTGTAAATATAAAAAATGCAAATGTAACCCAATACCCATATTTACAACTTTCAGTCTAAAACTTTGTCATTGGAATACTTTTATATAATCATGATATGAATGCTAAGTTGTGTTGTTCCCTTCCAAAAGGCTCCCCCAGTTCTCTGGACTAACATTATTGAATGGAGTAGTTTCTGAAAAATGAAGCTCTTGCAGTTTAGAATGTGTCCTCCACAGACCATGGGCAATTCCTTTTCTCTTTTGCCTGTTTAAGCCCCCGGTGCCACACAGGAGCATTTGGCATGTAGGAGGAACCGGTTTTTTTTCAGAGCTGAGGGAGAGATAAGGCCTTACACAGGTGTGCAAAGAAGGAAGATGCATCTGCAGGTGCTTTGAGAACTAACGGCAAAGCTTTTCCTTTGGAGAAGAAATTTAAAACTTTCAGTTTGTGCTTTAGAATCCTCACACAGGCCATACATCAAAACAACTTGAGTGAATATTTATCAAACATGAATATTCATCTCAATGGGGAATAAAATTCAAACAGAAGACACTCTGTGTTTAGTTCTTTTCAAAATGCAAATGTGTTTTTTTTTCCAGGCTAATGCATCCAAAGGTGGTCCTTTGCATATCAGAACCAGATTCTTCTTAAAAGATATTAACAGTACAATTTCAGAAGGTGGTCAAAGTAGGCAGTATTAGATGATCATATTTCCATTTCAAAGTGTTTGGATCCTAAGACCAACTCATCAAACCAGAAGAGGAATAAGCCAGATACCTAAGTTACAGGCTGGAACATGGTATTAGCTCTCTGGCAGGATTGTTTTCAATTTCATTACCTCTGGTTTCTTGGCACATCTTGATGTAGTTAACCACCTGCATATGCACAAAAACAACTGAGAATCTGCCAGTGCAAAGGAAGAGCTATCTGTTGGCCCTTCACTTCCTCTTACTTTCTCTTTAGAATTTCTGGCCTCAGAGGACTCAGCAAACCCAGGAAGGCAAAAACACTGAAAAACATTGCCCCTCAGCCTCCTAATAAACTATTGGAAAGGCATCACAGATACAACAAATAATAATAAGGCTTGGTTACCTGAATAGATAACCACTGGGCTGTGAGTAACCTAAATTACACAAAGTTTAAATCAGATCTTGGGGAACAGGTGTTTGACCTACCCATCAAGGCTCCAGCTGCTCCCATTAGAGCTTCTGGATCCAGTTTCCAGGTGTGGTTCTGGAATCCAGGTTCTGGTCAGTTTATATCCTGAGGTTAACAGTTGTAGTTCAAGTTATTGTACTCCTTGCACTCAAAACTGTGGAATACAAAAGAATCAACTGGTTAATATTTGCATGAGCACTTGATTCTGTTACATTGCAGACCCATCAAATGATTTCCCCCAATTTCTCATGGCAATTATGAATCCAGAAATGAATGCAACCTTTTTAAGGTGAACAGCAAACATATTTCCTATACAGAATGAGATTAAAATCAAAACAAAGCTTAATGGATCTAAAGGGTCCCTATGCTTATACAAGGGAGCAATAGCAAAATCGTGAACTAGCAGTTACTAAGCCAGGTGTTACTCTAAGCCCAATACTGAATTAAAGCACTGTAATCCATATATCAGCTTACTTCAGAAAGTGCATGGAAATGGGAATGAAAATGTAACTACATTTTTGCAAAAATTTGGATATGCATAGCTTTTCTATACTACACATTTTCCATCAAATTTTTTTCTGAAAATTTTCAGATATGTGGATTTTAGGTTTTTATATCAAAATATCATTATCTTTTAATTTCATTTTTCATCAATCTTTTAAAGTGGATTAGCAACCCCTTAGGAGACATGTCCTATCCTTGTCCTCATTTTACATGAGAACAAAGCACTGAGAGTTGGTCAACTGCCCATGGTCACAAAGCTAACACAGCAAACATTAGAACCCTGAATTGAAATATCACTCCAGCCTCAGACCCATTGTGATATAGTATTTTTCTATGTCTTTATACAAATATCTATCTATATAAATATATATTTTTTTAATTTAACTCATATGTGTTCAATTATTTCCAGACCCAAAATGAGGGCACATGCCTAGATAAAAATGTTTTCCTGATTTACAAGTGTTTAAAATAAAAACCAATTACATTTTTTGTCTCTATAACCACAAAATATAAATTATTTTATGATAACCAGATTAGTGAATCATATAAGCTGAGAAGAAATATGTCAGATTACTAGAACTACTGGAAGAACATGAATTTGTAAATAAAAATTGATCTCAGCAACCTAGCCCTAATTTTCTTTTCACGGGAGAATTTCTTCCCTGTCTTTTTGCTTTGCTTCATTTTGTTGTTTTGTTGTGGGGGGGAAGCAAGTGTAACATCAAGAAGACATCTTCAGGTTTAAAACATTTCCATCATACTCCATTACATATCAGCTTGTTCATATTCTGACATTTACTCTGGCCTTGGTTCGGGGAGCTACGATGCCTCCGATTTTCAGTATCTGTAGGTTGTGGAATGATTTGGAGATAACAGGTATGAAGGGCTAGACTAACACCAGCATATAATCACTTTAGTTGTTCTAAGTGTTATTTTTTTCTGTAGGTGATACATTAGTTTTATGTGCCTAAACTGCTTCCCCACTTACTTCTGCTACCTGCACCTCCACCCTCTCCTCCTAGGTATTGCTCCAGTTCCAAAGAGCTGGGAGGAAGTGTCGATCACGTGGCTAGTCCTTAACGGCTACAAGGAAGGGTTCTGGATGCCCGGTGACCCGGGCAGATATTTAGTTGGAAATTCCCAGGTCAGAGATAAAGTCAAGTCCTTCCTTTAATTTGAATTAAAAGTTATGCCCCAAAGCCATGTGACATACCCGCTAAAGAACCAAGACAAATCTGAAGCTAATTCATGAGCAAACATCAAAAGGGGACAATTGTGCCTGTGTCAAGATGGACTGTCATCCTTCTAAGAATGATCTGTCTCTATCTGAACTTTTTAAAGGTCTTAGATTTTAGTATTATTTGGGTAGATTGGTGTAAAGTGAGAATGCAAATCTGCTCCATTTTGAAAGAAAGATACCAAGGGTCATGCTATTCTATATTTCACATTCTTGCAGTTTTTTTGCTTTGCTTTATGTTTTTTATTTTTTAAGAATTCGAGTCCAGGACAGACTGAGCCTCCACCTGTGGTGCCACCATTTTCCATATGGGCACACATTCAAGTCCCAACTGCTCCACATCTGATCCAGCTCCCCGTGGGTGGCCTGGAAAAGCAGCAGAAGCTGACCCGGGTCCTTAGGAAACTATACCCACATGGGAGACCAGAAGAAGCTCCTGGCTCCTGGGTTTAGGTCAGTTCAGCTCTGGCCATTGCAGCCATTTGGAAAGTGAGCCAATGGATGGAAACTCGATCTACGTCTCCTTCTCTCTCTCTGTAACTCTGCCTTTCCAAAACAAAATGCAAAAAAAAAATTTAAAAACAGTGTTTCATGGGGCCAGCACCATTGCGTAGCAGTGAAAGTCCTTGCCTTGAATGCCCCGGGATCCCATATAGGCACCAGTTCTAAGCCCAGCAGCCCTGCTTCCCATCCAGTTCTCTGCTTGTGGCCGGGGAAAGCAGTTGAGGATGGCCTAAAGCTTTGGGATTCTGTACCTGTGTGTGAGACCCGGAAGAAACTCCTGGCTCCTGGCTTTGGATTGGCTCAGCTCCCACTGTTGCAGCCCCTTGGGGAGTGAATCATCAGATGGAATATCTTCCTCTCTCTCCTCCTCTCTGTATATCTGCCTTTCCAATAAAAATAAATTAATCTTTACCCAAAGAAGTGGTTTATCTAAAATTACATTTTATTATATTTTAGAATATGGAACACACAGAAAATCACAAGCAATAAATAAAAACCTTCCAAAGACCAATTACCCAAAGAAATCTCTGAATTTTCTGAGTCTATTTCCAGTAAGACTTCATTTCATGGGCAGATTCAGGTGTGTATATTGAAATTATTCTGACCCATCAAGATTTGCTGTTCTTTCTCTCCCTCTTCTGCCACAGCTCAATGAGAGAGTTGTTCAGTGTATAATAAAGATGCTTCCACAGGACAATCAGAACAGAATGAGGCTCTGTCTTCTCATTGGGGGCATGTATTCTGCCTAGCCAACAACTGATTATGTTAAACAGGACACAATCAGAAAATCTGTGTCAGCTGTCTCTTCAGCAGCTAAAATAACACATGTGAAAATTTCCCTTTCCTGATGGATCCAAGAGCGAGCAGCAAAAGCCGGGAACATAGATTGTGAGCTTGACAAGGGCTCCAGCCTCTTGCTTCACACACATATATAGAAAATCAATTGATCCATCAGTTGGCTCATAAGTCAGTTCCATCAGAAACTGATCTGTCACTCTCACTGAGTTTAGGTTTGCCTAGTTTTGTCTGGATCATCCGGTGTTACCCAGAATAGATGTGACTCTCCCATTTAAGGATGGTGGCAATCATCTTGCATCGAGAGTAAAGGACTCCTTACATACAGCATCCTCAGTCTTCAAGCTCTCAGCGCAGTGAGGTATCCCTGAGAGCAAAATGATCCAGCAGGGAGGCTCTACATGTGGATCCCTGGATTCAGACCCCTGGAGCTCCTAGCTGTCTTGAAAATATTGAAAGAATCAATATACTAAAGCATTTGTGCTCAGTCAATACCAACTCCTTTCATTATTGTCCATGACTTTTAGCAACTATTAGCGTAGCAGCTGATTACTCAAAAGTGTCAGGGAGAAAAAAATTAAAATATAAAATCATTACAAACATGCAGGCATTTCCCCCTGTAGGGCATTTAAGAAATATTTTTTTTTATAATCTTCACAATAAAGATACTCATTTACTTAACGAACTATGGTTTACATAAACAGAGTCTGTATTCCTGCAAACTTAAAAATATTACATCCTAATTTCTGTCCCTGAATGTCTTTAATTTTCACTCTTCACATTACTGGAAAAACATATTTTTGTGAAGTCTTCTGACTTTGTTCTAGACAAAATTTTAAAAACAAACGTTGTGTGGCTGCAGGGAAAGTGACCCAATGGAGAGGGAAGAGATTAACCATTTAGAAGGCACAACTACGATGGGGAAGGCCATCCACTTAGGGGTCACTCCCATTCAGGACTCAGAGCATAATTTTTAGTATACAGCCTTTATCTTTGTATCTGGGCAATGTGGGACTAGCAGAGCAGTAGGAAATTGTGCATAAAAATTACCTTCAAATTTGTGCTAACCTTTGCATAATACTTGTGCAGGGCGAGACTCCAAGGAAGCCAGTAACCACATGAGATATGAAAAACCCACCTGTGTCTAGATTGCAGCAGCCATTCACCAAAGGGAAGCAGAATTTGTAGCTGAAGAAACTCCAGATCAGAGATTTTGGTAAATCTTAGTTTTCTCCAAATTTCCAGAAGGACCAGGACCTAGAAGTGAAAACTTCCTCTTTAAACTGTTAATATCACACCAAGTGAAAAAACCCAGAGGTGGGAGACCACATACTGTCTGACTCCATTTGTATAAATAGTTAGAGACAGTAAACACACAGAGAAAAAGCAGATCATTGGCTGCCTTTGCTTGGAGTGGAAGCAGTGATTAACTGGAGACAAGCACAGAGGAGATTCTTGGCATGATAAAAATGTTTCTGGATTGCAAGTACACAAAATGTGAGATTGAGATCTGTATTATACACAAAACTCACCACACACCTCCACGAACACACACACACACACATACTCACACACTCCACAATGTTATTCAGTCTTAAAAAAGAAAGAAATTCTGGCTATGCTATGTCATGGATGATGCCTAAATGACATTATATTATGTGATATAAGCCACTCACGAAAGTATATAAAACCAAGGCCCAGGTACTCCATGCAGACCTCCCACACTGGTCGGAATCATTCAAATACTTGGGCCAACTTCTACTGCTTTCCTGGGTATATTATTAAGGAACTGCATTAGAAGCAGAGCTGCTGGCACTCACCCTGGCACTCTGTTATGGACTCAAACTTCTTTAAAAAAAATAGTTTTCAGAAAGGATTATTTCAACCACACAGTAACATAGAAGGACTGCATGCTGCGTTATTGATTCTGTTCTGGGTAGAGACTGTGTTAAGAAAGGGTGAAGGTGAATTGAGATACAGAAACATGAACAAACCCCAGAAATTATCGTTCCATAGAAATCAACCTCCAATATACTATTGACAGTAATATAAGGTGGTAAAATCATTAGAGACGACAGGATTGAGATGCCTTAGAACAACAACACAAAAAAACATATCTACCATATGACCCAGTCACCCCACACCTGGGAGGTACTTTTATCCCCCTTTTAGTAGCAGTTCAATCCACAGTAGATAAAATATGAAGTCAACTCAGATATTCATTAACTGATGACTACCTAAAGAAAATGTGGTATACATTTATACACTGGAATACTATTCATTATAAAAAAAGAATGAAGTCCAGGATTTTTCAAGAAAATGGGTACAACTGGAGACAGTTAATCTGAGTGAAATAAGCATGTTTTCTCTGACTTGTGGTAGCCCATATATATAGTACATAAAACTTTAATGTTAATGAGTAAAATTGATATTTTATAATTTGATTATTATTCATAGTTCTTTCTATACTCCTGTTGAACAGTGACATTTCAACTTTTCATCTAGTGAACACTATTTACTGGAGCATTAAGTCTGTGATCATAAAATTAATTCAAAGTATGACATCACAAAAAGGAAAAAAGGTGGAGGATGGGAATTATTATGTTCTTAGAATTGTATCTATGAAGTTCATAATAGCTGTTCTCTTAATATTAACAAAAATACTTAAATAATTCTTAACATAAAATAAAATTTTCATGTTTGGCAAGTAATCATGGGTTTCTAAGTTTAGGAACTAAAATTATCTCTTAATTTGCATTACTGTATTTTTTTATTTAAGCCACAGAACCTAATCTGGCTATTTAAAGCACAAAGACAATTTGGGAAAAACATCAAGGGTTCACCGGACAGGCTCGGAAAACATGGAACAGTCATGGGTTCCTCCAGGCAGTAGGAATTTCAGCACAGACCCAAGACAGGACCAGAGTGTCCGTCACCATCTCCACTACTGAGAACTACTCCACCACCGGATTCTTGAGTCATTCTTCATGGAAAAAGTGCCTAACTGGACGTCATATGCCACACATTATTCCCTTGGAAAGTGTCTAACTGGTCCTAGTACGTCACAGACAGTTCTCTAGCTGGGAGATTCTGCGATAAGGAGGACATGCTGTTCTAGATTCCAGTTGTAAAGGTAGTTTCAATAGGAGCATACATAATTTAGCATCACCCGTTGATGTACACTGTTACCCTATATCTGTAACAAGTGGCCTAAATATACATGTAACCATAAATAATGCATCGTGTAAGTAGTGGAAAGAGAGAAGAAAGAGAAGAGAAATAATTTAAAATATTTATACAAACTTCATAGAATAGAAATTCAAATATAGTAGAAGGTAGAATCCTCATTTCTACAAATAACCATAAAGCTGTTGCTGCTATTTTTGAATGTTCTCCTCTGTGCATTAAATGGTTTTGTTTCAACTGGAAAATGTTGCTGGATTGCTTTGATTTGTGGAGTTATAAAGGTATTAACTGAGAGATCTGAGCCCCTGGTGGTACTGATTGCAGCCAATGCTGCTATCATTTTTTATTTTAGTGACACTGGGTTATAAGGGAACCCAATTGGTCAAATGGTAGCTTGGCAACCAATTCCATAATATTGTTATATCCAATGTTGGAATCATCCTTCACTCTGAAACTATCAATTATTTACATTAAAATACACACTTAACCTGACAATTTATTTTGTGATATTGACCTTACCGACAATATGAACACTACTTGGTTTCTGCCCCTCCAGATCCCCCTGTGCACACTTTCAGGCAACCAAGTCTAACTATGTGGTCTCCTACTAGCCTTCAGAAAGTAACCTGACCCAGGACTGGTGATGTGGCAAAGCAGAAAAAGTATCCCATGTGGGCACCAGTTTCAGTCCTAGCTGCTTCACTTATCCTGCTCCCTGCTAATGCTCCTGGGAAGGTAGCAAGGTTGGCTCAAGGCCTTGGGCCCCTGTACCCAAGTGGAAGAAGCTCCTGGTTCCTTACTTCAGACTGGACCAGCTCTGACCAGTAAGGCCATTTGGGAAGTGAGCTGGAGGTGGAAAATTCTCTGTCTCTCCCTCCATCTGTAACTCTGCCTTTTCAATAAATAAATGATTATTTTTCTGAGATAGAAAAGAATAATCTGTACCACAAATGGTGTTTCCCTGATCAATGGGTGCCTTAACAAAGCAAGTAGATTTGAAGCTGCTTGAGAATTATCCCTTGGATGCAGTAAGAAAAGATGCTCAAAATAGGTCATTCTGTGCATCCCGTGACTTAAAGTTTTTAATAAATTCCTTTACTATATGCCAAGAAATGTTTTCATCTGACCCAGTATTTTGTGAGCCAGAATTAAGATCAAGCTGTATTTAAGCAGCCAAATTATTGAAAGCACATCCAACCGCTTGCTTGCTACAAACCAAAATTTCTAGTAAATGATCCGTATGAAAAAATTCAACCAGATGTATGACTGTATTCATCTCTATTAGTCAAATATAATATTTTTCCACACAAAGTCCAAAGATTTTTTTTCTTTTACAGAAGTTAGCAAAGCTCTGCAACTCTTATGATATATCAACCTTTTCATGCAAGAAATGTGTTCACAGTATGTCCCCACGTCATGTTGGGCATTAACTCTTAAGTTATTTCTCTGAGAAAAGCTAAGTGTAAGAGAGTCAACTTGAAGAATAGATTTCCTCTTTCAGGATAACTTCCTCCAACGAGAGTGCAAATGAATCTCCAAGAGCAGTCTTGTCCGAACAGAAAAGGGAAGTATTCTGATGGGGCGGAGAGAGGTGGCAGCTGCATGCAGGATAGCGATTTGGGTCAGTCAGATATCTGACTGTTCCTGTAGACCCAACCCACTGCCTCGGCCCTACTTTTTCTAATCAATGCCTACATTTCCAAAGAAGTGAAAAAAGTTAATCCCAATGATATAATTTAGCAACTTTGTACTGCAGCCTGACAACTGCAAGATAATACAACATTTCATCACAGTGATAGAATATCTTTGCATTTCAATGCATTACTTCACCTGAGAACCCAGGAATTTGACCCTATCACTCTCTGCCTTAACCTATTCAATATTATCAGAAGCATCGCTTGAACAGGCTGGATCCCCTATGGGCAGCCCCACTTCCCATCCAGCTCCCTGGTTAGAGGATGGCCCAAAGCATTGGGACCCTGCACCCATATGGGAGACCTGGAAGAAGTTCTGGGCTCCTGGCTTTAGACTGGCACAACTCCAGCCATTGTTGCTGCTTAGGGAGTGAACCAACAGATGGAAGATCCTCCTCTCTGTCTCTCCTCTTCTCTGTATATCTGCCTTTCCAGTAAAAATAATTAAGTCTTTTTTTTTAAAGTAATTACCTAAAACCCCACATCCACAAAAGTCTGTGTGCTGTGATTAAAAGCACAGATTCAAGTCCTGGCTATACTATTCTTAAGCTAATCGAACTTTAGCAACTTCTGTGAACTTCACTTTCCTGGAAATCAGGATGACAGCAGTGCCTACCTCTATGGTTGACATGAGAGAGCTGAAACCACACAAAACACTTAAAACTAGGCTTGGCATACTGTGTAAGTGAACTGTTAGTTTGCATTTATAAAAGTCATGGTAATTCTTATTTGCTAGTGAGACAGCCAACCTGGACTTGTTAAGCAAAGTAAGAATTATTGAAAGCCTGGGGTTTAGTATGAATAGCAAGTGAGAAGACCAGGCCCAAGAAACAGGAAGGAAAAGGACAAATCCAAGGCTGGGCTGCGACATGACAACACAACCTGGGCAGCATCCTCACGTCAAACCCTTCCTGCTGCGGAAGTCAGACCCTACCCATCCTAGGTCCTGCTGACAGCACTGAAGATCCAGGAGACGTTCCTGTTCAGTCAAAACTATGTCATGTGCCTCTGGGTATCAACTGTCAAAAGGGCTTCGCAAAGGAAAATTTCTCTAAAACTGTCTTATATACTACTAAGAAAAAAGATGACAAGTTCAGTCGATGCAGTGTCACAAAATGCAAATGGTCGATAATACATGAGTATAATGCATGTGACCAACTTGAACTGTCTGCTTCAAGACTGGAAGTTGTGCTCTATAGCGTAGTGATTGCAGTCCTAGCCTTGCACGCTCGGGGATCCCATAGGGTCACCAGTTCTAGTCCCGGCAGCCCTGCTTCCCATCCAGCTCCCTGCTTGTGGCCTGGGAAGGCATTCGAGGGCAGACCAGGGGCTTGGGACCCTGCACCGGCGTGGGAGACCCACAGGAGCTTCTGGCTCGTGGCTTTGGATCGGCGCAGCACCGGCCATTGGGGTCACTTGAGGAGTGAACCATTGGATGGAGGATCTTCCTCTCTGTCTGTTCTCCTCTCTATATGTCCACCTTTCCAATAAAAATAAATAAAGCTTTAAAAAAAAAAAAAAGACTGGAAGTTGGCGTGTCGAGGAAATCAGGCTCGGGTATTTCTGAATATTTTCGGTACCAAATATGAAGCTGTTCATCAAGAAACCCTTCTCAAAGAGCCAAACATTATGCCAACTTGTCCAGCTCTCCCTGAAACTTCTCTCCATATCTGCTCACTGTCCAGGTCAGGGATCCCTGCTTCTTCTCCCATCACTGCCAGAAGATGGGGTGACCCCTGTGAAGGTAGTCAGGGCAGCTGGCTTCCAGGAAGGATGAACTTGGCTCATCTTTTAAGAGAGAAGTCATTGTACATGATGAGGAAAAGAGAATACCAGTTCAGACAGTGAGGCGAGGATAAGAAGATCAGGCTAATGGCATTCCTCTAGCTGAAAGTTTCAATATGAAAAGCATGAGAGAAAATCTGAAGTTCATGACAATGTTTAGAGGAACCGTGATTCTCAGATTAACATGTAAAAGTGTTATCCATATAGTTGAAGAAAAAATAGAAATGTGGTCAGACTGATGACCTCAATAACTGGCAGTCAGCATTTTAGAACTGAGGCTTACTCTAATATTCCTGAAACATGGGTTAGAGAAGGAAGAGCCAGCACAAGACAGGGGAAATTGTAGGATCCCATTTGCTTTACATTGCCTTCTTGGTTTTTTGTAGAAGGCCACTGTTAAGAAAGAAGGCATTTACAGCAGAAAGGAAACAAAGAAGCAAGAAAGAAGGAAAGAAAGAAAGAAAGAAAGAAAGAAAGAAAGAAAGAAAGAAAGAAAGAAAGAAAGAAAGAAGGAAAGAAAGAAGGAAGGAAGGAAAGAAAGAAAGAAAGAAAGAAAGAAAGAAAGAAAGAAAGAAAGAAAGAAAGAAAGAAAGAAAGAAAGAAAGAAAGAAAGGAAGGAAGAAAGAAAGAAAGAAAGAAAGAAAGGAAGAAAGAAAGAAAGAAAGGAAGGAAGGAAGGAAGGGATTCAAAGCTGAGTAACACAGATACAGATATTGGGAAGCATAATCAATAAGCCATGGCATCAAACTCAACAGCATTGGCAAGTATTCAGCCATTTTTATCTGAGCTACCATAATAAGTACTGATTTGTGAGGGAGCCATGAAGATTTGGTATTCCAGCCTCCTTTCCAAGAACCTTTTCTGGTGATCATACTGACCCACAATCTCCACCTGTTACTCCTCAGCTTCCACCACTGCCGTAACACTCAGGCCATGATTAAGTGTAATTCGAGTATTGATGCCATGTCACTCCGAACAATATGGAACTCTTCCAAGCACAACCGTTGGTCATCAACAGCCTGGCCCAAACTTTCTTATGGTCACACTGATGATTCTTCCTACCTAACCCTTCCCTCTCTCTGTTTCCACAAGTATCAAACCCACAATGCTGCTTTGAGCAGAACCCACTCCTAAGAATACAATGTAAGTCACACATGTCATTTTTAATTCAGAAATCCAGAGTGCATTTGATACATCTTAATTCAACCTAGTCACATGCAGTGTTCAATGAATCTTTGCGGCTGTTAATTGCACAGAGACATTACAAGTCTGGTAGTTTGTTCCACCCACTTCTAGCCCATCTCTCCTTAGCTTTCAAGGATAATTGACATGAAAGCTAAATATCCTCCATGAAGCTTCTGTATGTCAAAGCATCCACTCCTTAGAAGACATAAACAAATGCAGTTTGCTCTATTACTCAGTTCACTGTTATTAGACACAGGTTTTTTTTTTTTAATAAAATAAATCTCGAAGTCACAAGTTAGTTGCATTGGAAGGATGAAGACTGGATTCAATTATGATGTGTAGGATGTAGGTCTAGCAGGTCCCTGAGTCCATGGAGCACTCCACCGGAAGGCAGTCCTCATGAGAGCGTTGACCATGGACGCCTAGCAGGATGTAGTCACACTCTGCTCCCTGGCTCAACACAGATTCATTCTTTTTCCACCCATGTTTCCCTTTTGCCATCCTCCAGTCTCACAGCAGACAACTGAACCAACAGGCCCCACCTAATCTGGGATTAGCTTTCGAGGACTGTGAGCCGAACTGAATAGTCAGCCTTAAGCACTTAGTTTTACAGTGGGGGACAGCTGGTGCATGCACTGTTTTCAGAGGCTATGGCTAGTGTTGCCAACGGGGCTAAGGCACGCTACCCAGTTGTGTGGTCAACTACTACTTTACATGTTGCTATGAAGGCACTTTATTAATATCGGTAATCATAAAGTTGATTAACTTTACATAAAGTTGATTAACTTTGATAATGTGGGTGCTCTCTCTCCAATTCGTTGAAAGGTGGTAGGTCAAAAACTTAGGCTTCCAGAGGTAAGACTTCTGCCTCAAGACAGCAACACAGACATTCTACTGGGATTTCCAATCTTTCGCTCTGTGCCTTAGATTTCAGACTCAGGACTGTGACATAAACCCTTTTTTTTAAAAAGATTTATTTATTTTTATTGCAAAGTCAGATATACAGAAAGGAGGAGAAACAGAGAGAAAGATCTTCCGTCCGACGATTCACTCCCCAGGGACAGCAACCGCCTGTGCTGCGCTGATCCAAAGTCAGGAATCAGGAATTTCTTCCGGATCTCCCACGCAGGTGCAGGGTCCCAAGCCTTTGGGCAGTCCTCGATTGCTTTCCCAGGCCACAAACAGGGAGCTAGATAGGAAGTGGAGCTGCCAGGATTAGAACCGGCGCCCATACAAGATCATGGTGTGTTCAAGACGAGGACTTTGGCCACTAGGCCACCGCACCAGGCCCTGTGACATAAACTGTTAACTTAATCTCTAGCTACCTGACCTGCCTTACAGATTTCGGACTCATCAGACCCCCAAATCCTGACAGCCAGTTCCTTAAACTTCTATCTCTTTGTATCTACATCTTATTGGTTCTGCTTATTTTATACATAAGGATTTTTCTATCAATGCTAGGTATGAAACAGGAAAACTTAGCAAGTTAAATGACAGCACAAAGAAAAAACATGCCACCAAAATAAATAATTTTGTTCTAACTGTGAAATGCATATTACAGGGTGCACATGCTTAGGTGTTCAGCAGAAAGATAAATCATAATGGGCTAAGATTCCAAATAAAATTCCAAACACTCCAGCACTTTGGTGCTGAAACTTGAAACTACTTAAAATTATAAAACTAGTTTGCTAGTATCCAAAACATATCTTTTTATAGAGTACTGCTCACACTCACTCTGGTGTTCCTTTTGATAAAGGATGTTTCTGCTGAGATAGAAAGGAGAAAAAGCACGACCCAGATAAAACTGGCAAGTTGATCCAAAAAAACCTGCCTTACAAAAAATCCTCTTGATAAATTGTCTTAAGAATATGTTGGTAAGGTAAGAAAAGATCCCAGTCTAAATCAGGGTGGAAATTGGTGATTTTCCATGCTAGAATAAAAAAAAATTATATCATTTACTTCATTAGTGATCCAGATTTTATTATAACATGACACTTTCTAAAAAGCGAATTTGTTTCGTTTTCTGCATTCATTCTTCTTTTTGGCACTTCCACATCCTCTTCTGCACACATCTTTCAATTTAGCAAATTCAGGAACACATCACATTAGGCACCACTTAGGTTATTTGCATCCCATGCCAGTGTGCTGGTTTGAATACCAGCTACTTCACTTCTGATCTGGTTTCCCAGAGGAGAGACAGAGAGGAAGATCTTCGGTCCGATGATTCACTCCCCAAGTGAGCGCAACGGCCGATGCTGCACCAATCTGAAGCCAGGAGCCAGGAGCTCTTCCGGGTCTGCCATGCAGGTGCAGGGTGCCAAGGCTTTGGGCCGTCCTTGACTGCTTTCCCAGGCCACAAGAAGGGAGCTGGATGGGATGCAGGGCCGCCAGAATTAGATTTGGGCGACCTATGGAATGCGGGAGTGTTCAAGGCGAGGACTTTAGCTGATTGGCCACTGCGCCAGGCCCGAAATAGCTTTGTTTTCAGTCTCATCATTCGCCTCACACTGGGCTAACTTTTAAAGATCATATTAATTCTTTTGGAGTCAGAGGCTGTATAGCAGCAGTATAGGAGTGCTGCACAAAGCAGTCTTAGAGAATCTGCACCAGACTGAGGAGAAAGGAGACCAAGCCTCAGAGAAAGCACATTTCAGCAGGAGTATCACTTATACAAATTTCGTGATGGGCTGTTCTCTAAAGCAGTGAATATGTGACTAGACATTGGGGGCGGGGGGAGGCAAGGGAAGCATGAAGCTAGAAAGACATCAAGATCAGCCTGGACAGTCCTTTGAATAGCAAGTTCATGAGTTCAATTTACCCACACAGTATTTTTGAACAGGAAAGTAGTTGGTGAAACCACCATGCTAACTTCAACAAGCACAGAACTGTCAAGAACGCTATATCCCTCATTGGAGTATTGTCTGAGTGTTGAGAAATTCTTTCTGGCATTAAAATAAGTTCTGAAGAGTTTCTTGGTAAAAAAAAAAAAAAGTCTAGGAAATCAACAGACAGGAGTCCTTCCTCATTCAACAAATATTAAGATTACTCCAAATCCGGGCACAGTAGCCTAGTGGCTAAAGTCCTCACCTTGCAAGCACTGGCATCCCATATGGGTGCCAGTTTTTGTCCCAGCTGCTCCACTTCCTATCCAGCTCTCTGCTTGTGGCCTGGGCAGTCAGTGGAGGAAGACCCAAAATCTTGGGACCCAGCACCAAATGGGAGACCCAGAGGAAGCTCCTGGCTTCTGGGTTCACATCGGCTCAGCTCCAATCATTGCAACCACATGAGACCAGGCAGAGCTCTAACACCTATTCACCTCATGCAAGCCAGATCAGCGAAAAGTCAGGCTTGATTGACTGTCCCTACTGGTGCAAACATAAAGCAGAATGGGTGAGGGTTGGTTGGGCTTTGCCGGAGCATCAGATAGCAGAGGCTGGCACCGGTGGCTAATCTGTCAAGCTACAGAACCATCCGGAAAGTGCATGATGTGGGAGTGGCCTAGGAGGAAAATGGTAGGAACCTCCCTCTTGGGTTACCACCCCGATTGAAGAGCATGAAAATCAGGATTGTGGCAGAGCTGGCTAGACAGAATGGCACCCACCAGCATGTGTGTGGCTGGATAGTAGGACTGAACTAGGCTTCAATGTCCATTGACATGTATGAAAGCTGAAGGGGATGTGGGACAGACTGGACCAGTCTGCTGTACATACTGGCAAGCATGGGAATGAGGGCAAGTGGGCAGGTCTGGTGGAGGTTATTGTGGGTCGCTCCAACTAGGCGCATTTTCCATTGGTTTATGTGAGGGCCAAGTGTGTGCTGGGTGGAATCAGGCTGGACTACAACACCCATTGGTGTTCTTTTTAAAAGATTTATTTTTATTGGAAAAGCAGATTTTTAATGAGAAGGAGATATAGAGAGAAAGATCTTCAATCTGCTGGTTCACTCCCCAAATGATGGATTGGCCAGAGCTGATGCCAGGAGCTTCCTCCAAGTTTCCCGTGCAGGTGCAGGATCCCAAGGATTTGCGCCATCCTTGACTGCTTTCCCAGGCCACAAGCAGGGAGCTGGATGGGAACTGAAGCGCCTGGGTACACGATCCAGCTCCCATATGGGCCAGGACTTCAGCCACTAGGCTACTGCAATAGGCCCCGTAAGGAAGATAAGAGGAAGAAGATATATGGTATCTGAAAACTGAGCAAATGAATTATGCAGTAACTAACAAAATAAGCAACACTGCCAACTCAGAGAAAAATGAACAGAGGGCAATGCCTCAGTGTTGTTCCGTGACATCCTTATGTGACAATTATCATATATCAGGAGAAATGAGCATACAACTTGAGAAGCCACAGTCCCATGTTAAAATCACCAGAAAGAGGGATGGTCACAATGGCTGAACTGGCCTATCCACCACCTGCTAGTGCCGGCAACCCATACAGGACCAATTAATGTCCTGGTTGCTCTGCTTTCATCCAGCTCCCTGTTTGTGCCCTGGGAAAGCAGCAGAGGACATTTGAAGTCCATGGGTTCTTTTATCTATGTAGCAAACCTGGAAGAAACTCCTGGTTTCTGGTTTAAGGTCAAATTCAGCTCTGACTATTGTAGCCATTTAGGGAGTAAATGAACAGATGGAAGATAATTCTCTGTCTCTCCTTTTCTCTGTAAATCTACCTTTCTAGTTGAAGTAAATGTTTTAAAATCAACCAGAAAGAAAGAGAGAAAAGTAAAAATAGTGGTTAATACTGGCACCTTTATAACTAGCGTAGACCTTTTGGTATGTGGGACACACACATTGTAAATTAGCCACGTAAGATATATTCAAAAACAGTAAGTTGCTAATGGTATAGCATCAAAACTGGTTGGCCTGAAAAAACTACGTATCCAAGAGAATATTTCAAGATGGGGAGGTCAATGTGACTTAAGTGATGTGTCAGATGGCAGGAAAGGTCTACGGAAGATGATTCTGAAGAATTGAGGACGAGAGGACAGGCCGGGGAGTTGCGGCTCCACCCTGTGTTCATGGAATCAAATAGGTTTCTACTAAGGTTGGGAAATTAGATCCAGTGTAGGTTTTCAGCTGCTTTTATGGAGACTAACATGAGGAAGAGCAGGTCTTTGCAATAAGCAGAACATTTGCTGATGCAGCGCTGTGTTAGGAAACTGCAGGAGATACAAGGTGGGTGGGTGGAAGGGAGCCTACAGAGTGTCACTCTCTTCCTAAAGAAAGCAGTCCCGAGATGGGAGTTGTGGCTCAGTGGGTTAAGTTGCCACTTGGGATTTTGGGGATCAAGTTCACTTCTGATCAGCTTTCTGCTAACATGAACCCTGGGAAGCAACAAATTACGGTTCAAGCACTTGGGTCCCCATGCACATGAAAGGCCCAGGGGTGCTGCTTTCAGCCTAGCCATCACTACAGTTGTGGGTATTTGTGGAATGAACCTGCAGACAGGAGATTCTCTCTCTCTTTCTGTCTCTCTCTCTCTCTCTCTCTCTCTTCCCCTAACTCTCTTTCCCTCTCCCCTTTGCAATAAACCAAAAACAAAGGAGTTTTTTAAAAGCAATTTTAAATGACTAAAAGAAAAGTGGTAGAGAATTAAAAGAAGAAAGCAGTCCACTTATAACTGACTTTTGGTTTCAACTCTCTTCTTCCTTCATTCCTGTTTATAATCCTTCTGCCAACTAACACAGCTTTCTAAGAGAAGAGAGAAAGCGTGTGTAAGTGATGCAAGGCTCAGTTGACAAAAGGACTCTTGGAACCAGTAGGATTACTGAAGACCTTAGGAAGTGTCACAGCCCTGGACTCCTAGAGAACTCACCTTAGTGTCACCTTTCTTTTGAGCTTTCCTTTTGATCATCATATTCCCTACACTTGGATAAGCTCTGATAACACTCAGTCAAAGCTTTAACCTTGCCTCATCTCTGCACTTCCAGGACAAACAATGACAGCTGAGTTGAAAAAAAAAAAACTTGAGACAGATACCAGCTACCCTGTGCCAACCTTTCATGCCGTGCCAAACTTAAGAGTTTGAGTTCATATTGAGCTCAGTGAAGTTAAAATTTGAAATATCCTTATGATTTAAACCCTCTCCTCAAAAGCTCAAAATCAGTTCAATAGGACACAAAGGAGAGTCAACTTGGAAATCACATTTTAAAAGCACCTGGCACCACTCATCCATGGGCACATGGTTTGTCAGTAATTTAACTCGGCTGAAGGTAAGGAGACATGGCTCTAGTTAGTTCATTCATAAATCCACACATGATTTCATTCTCGTAAGAAGTACAAAGATAGGGAGTGCCGGGCAGACATGACAGCTCCAGAAGTCTTCAGGGACCAGACACCCCCGTCTGTACATCTCAACGTCACTCCATCGCCACGACGGCTCTGAGCAGGGTGGAGGAACAACTGTTGTCTCCCTTCTTGGGAACCTCCTCCGAATAACATTACAGTTAGACTCACCTAGACTTTTCAGCTCAAACCTAATCACCCAAGCTCACCTAACTGCAAGATGTACAGCTTTCACTGCAAGTCAAGTTTTCTCTCTTGCCTCACTGCCCTGTCTTCTGTAACAAAAAGGAAGAACTGGCATTTGATTAATAATTTATATTATCTGTGCCACATTCATTCAGTTTTGCCCCTTTCTCTGGCAATACAAAAATATTCAACATGGAATATAATATACTCTTACTTTTTATTCATTGGTGGTATAATAACTGGCCAAATGAAGAATATTTCTGCATCTTTTAAGAAACTATTAATATATCATCTAAAATGTTAAATGTTCCTCGACTTTGGCAATAAATTACAGCCAGATCAAAAAACTCCATCTTTCCTGAGTAAAGGTGTGGGCTTATTTTGTTTGTTTTTCCTTTCTCTTATGATATTTCTATTCTTTTATTTTGCCACATTTTACTTTGGTTTGCTGCATGGACTCCATTTTAGCATGACATTCTTTTTTTAAAATATTTATTTTTGCTGGATAGTCAGATATACAGAGAGGAGGAGAAATAAAGAGAAAGATCTTCCATGCACTGATTCACTCCCCAAGTGGCTGCAACGGCTGGAGCTGAGCTGATCTGAAGCTGGGAGACCGGGTCCCAAAGCTTTGGGCCATCCTTGACTGCTTTCCCAGGCCACAAGCAGGGAGCTGGATGGTTAAGTGTTGCCCCTGGGATTAGAACCGGAGTCCAAATGGGATCCCAGCATGTGAGAGGCAAGGACTTTAGCTGCTAGGCTATCGCACCAGGCCCTAGCATGACATTCTAAATCCCAGATACATCTACCTCCCAAGTAATTTCTTTGGAGAGTCTCACATTTTTACCTTTAATAATTTTTTAAATAATTTTATTTTCTTTTTGATGTTGTTTATATTGTTGAGAATGATGTTTGGAGGATCATTTGATTATGCTAGGGAAGGTCAAGGTATGGGGAAAAGTGGGTGGGACAAATGCTTTTATTTTTTTTCCCCCACTTTTCTCTGTATCAGGGGATGGGGCTGTTTCCAGCTGCCAAACTACATCAGCACACAGAGATGGGGATGTCCACTTGATGCCATTGTCGAAGCACAGATGTGGAGAATATTCCAATGGTATTGCTTCAGTGGTTTGAACAGTTCTGAGACAGGTCTGGTTTCATTGCTTCAAGGTTGGGAAAATCTTTCCAAGGTCTTTTGGCTGGCAAATTCCACCTTAGTGCATCCACTCACCCAGACACTTGTTGCCAAAGCTTGGCCAGTGGAGTTGTCCAATCTGTTCTGCTTTCCGTCTTCTGGCATGGCATTTGACTTCCTCTGCAGATCTAAACGAGTAGTCTGTCATGTCCCCTGTGTGTGTTTGGGTATGCTGTCCCCTGAACAGACATCAGCAATTGAGAAGGCCCAAGTCCCAACACATGAATTCTAAGATTGGACCAGAAATCCTGTGATTTTTCTCTGTGGCTAGAGTTTTGAGTCCAGCAGTCCAGTTGAGGGTTTCCCCCAAGAAACCTCACATGGAAGTAACCCCAGACCATATTCCTGCATGTGCCAGCTAGTACGGTGACCAGCTCAGTTTATCACCTGTGCTGGCCTATGCACACACTGGTGATTGCAGTTGCCTGGTTAGTTCTGTCCCCAGCCTTGCGTCCTATACAAACTGACGGGTGCTACAGTCTATCTCAACCCAGCCTAACACAAACCCAGCTCTCATTCACACCAACAGGAACTGCAGCCTAGTTGGGGTTATCCCCAATAACTCCCATTGGGCCAGACCCCAGCCCCATGATGATATGTTTTAGCAGACTAATCTGGTATGTCCTGTATCTTGTCCAACTCATGTAAACACCAATAAGTTGCTGAAAGTTAGCTCAGCCCACCCCATCCCACGACCCAGCCCGCATATATGCCAATACGTGCTGACACCTTGTCCAGCCTGGTCTACCCTCAACCCTGGCTCTCATGGAGCTGCAGCCCAACATGGGTGTGCCCACAGTTTCCCTGCTGGAGCATTCATAGCCCTGGATCATGTACATTCCAGGGCTTACGGTGGTCCACTCTGACACAGTTTGCACCATTAACAATTCCTTATGGTGTTTACACCTTAGACTGTTTTGGAAGTTTAAAGAGACTATAATAAAAAATAAATTTGTGGCCCAGTGTAGTAGCCTAGAGGCTAAATTTGCACGTGCTGGGATCCCATATGGGCACCTGTTCTAATCCCAGTGGTCCCGCTTCCCATCTAGCTCCCTGCTTGTGGCCTGGGAAAGCAATCAAGGACAGCCCAAAGCCTTGGGACCCTGTACCCAAATGGGAGACCTGGAAGAGGCTCCTGGCTCCGGGTATCATATTGGCTCAGCTCCAGCCATTGCAGCCACTTGGGCAGTGAATCAACGGACAGAAGATCTTCTCTGTCTCTCATCCTCTCTATATATCTGACTTTCCAAGAAAAATAAATAAATCTTTTTAAAAATAATTCAACAATTCTATTCTTGACCAGACTATTTCTTTGCTGTGCTCTTCAGCTCTGAATCTTCAATAGTTAATTCATGGTTCAAAAAATCTAGCTTCTGTGGCATTGTATAAAGATAGCTAACATTCAACTGTCACTGGGGAATTCAGACAGGAGAATACAACTAACACAATTTTTATTCATTTAAAATATGATGCACAGTGTAAAGAACAAAATACAGCTAAGTCAATGTTCAGAAACATTGAGACCTAGTCAAAATAGCCACAGCTCAAACAAAATTGTGGCCAAGTACTTTTAAGAAACTAAATCTAATATGGCAGGAAACAGGAGCTGCTGCGTGAATTCAATTAATAATGCACACAAGTGAGAAAGGAAAATAAGCACAGGAGAAATGGAAAAATTTACAAGATAAAAACAGATCATGATCTATGATATGATTTAGAGTGCAAATGCTAGAAAAGTTCACAGCTGAGGATTGCTAAGAGGTAAAGAGATTAAAAATTAATAAAGCAAAATAGTAGAGCCCATTTGGGGAGGACAGGGAAACACTTTTTCCCTACCTACACACCATCCAGCAGGTGTATATTCAAAAGTAAAAGAATAATCTGTGGATAAATAGTTCTGACCATGATTAGCTAAAGAGAAAGTCTGAGCCTGCTGTCCCCCATCTACATTACCCATCTATGAGCTGACTGTCACCTCTTGCTGGACCTGTTTTCTCTCACATGCACAGCCAGGCCGCACACATCCCTGCAGTTGCCTCTTTGCTCATCATCTCCCCTCCTTGGAAAAGTCTTCATAGGGCTGTGTCTTACCCATCCTACTAGGATCAGCTAGAGTCCAGACTTTCTGCCCCCACTAGACTCTCAGCCAAGCTCTGCACCTAGCTCTCCCACAGCACACAGTTAGCTATGTATAGACTACTAACAACATTTGTTTACTTCTGTTAGTCCTATCACTAGAGAGGATGTCATCTCACGGCAGAAAACACATCTAGGGTCTCCAACAACTCACTGTTCCTGATGACAGCCAAATAGAGTGTGGCGGGAACCGGAGAGGACAATCCCAGTCCGCACCCTTCGACACATGACTCTTTGTTTTTCTACTTTCTTGGTGATAGTTCTCTTTCAGAACTAAACCAATAGAGTAAAGGAAGAGGTGTGAACAGGAGCTCAAATTTGAAAGAATGAACTGAGGTTTTTTAATAAATTAGGTTGCCCTTGAAGCGCTCAAAAATATGTTTTGTCTTATCTTTTAGGATTTCAATAGCCACACTGCTGTGTAGTTGGTATTGGCCAGATCCAGGAATCCATCGCAATCCATGCCCTATTTCTCCTCATATCAATTGCCAAATTTTTACTGAGTATTTACCATCTTCCCTAGAAACTATTAAATACAACATTGATTAACATGGTCAAAGTTCATAGAGTGGGTTGAACATTGGCCCTCAAAATATACACCCAATAGGAAAGTACAAATGTAATTTTTTTGGAAGGCGGTATTTGCAAAAGGTAATCAAGTAAAGAATTTCAAGATGAGATTCTCCTGGATTAGGTTAGGTTCTAAATCCAATAACAAAACTTTGTAACAGAAGAGGAAATAGAAACACAGATACAGGCCCTGTGCACCAGTCTAGTGGCTAAAGTCCTTGCCTTGGACATGCTGGGATCCCATATGGGCACTGGTTCGTGTCCAGACTGCTCTACTTCCCATCCAGTTCCCTGTTTATGGTCTGAAAAAGCAATAAAGGGTTTTCCAAATCCTTGGGACCCTTCATCTGCTTGGGAGACCTGGAAGACGCTCCCAGCTCCTGGCTTCAGATGGGCTTAGCTCCGGCCATTGCAGCCATTTGCGAAGTGAAACGGAACATTGAAGATCTTTCTCTCTGCAGATCTGCCTTCCCAATAAATATAAATAAATCTAGAAAGAAAGAGAGAGAGAAGGGAAGGAAGGAAGAAAGGAAGGAACAAAGGAAGAAAGGAAGGGAAGGAGGGAGGGAGGAAGGAAGGAAGGAAGGAAGGAAAGAAGGAAGGAAGGAAGGAAGGAAGGAAGGAAGGAAGGAAGGAAGGAAGGAAGGAAGGAAGGAAGGAAGGAAAGAAGGAAGGAAGGAAGGAAAGAGAGGGGATTGGAGGGTTGAGATGAGAGGGGAGGAGAGGAGAGGAAAGGGAAGAGAAGGGAAGGCAAGGTAAGGACAAAAAAAGGATAGACTCATGGGGAGAAAATTCTTTGAAGACAGAGGCAGAATGAGAATGGAAATCTGACAAGTTGTGATGAGCCAAGAATTGGCTGCGGCCACTAGAAAATGGAAAAACCTAGAAAGGATTCTCCACCAGAGCCTTCAAGGAGAAACCATGAAACTATACGATCCTGGCCAGCAGAACTGTCAAAGGAAACATTGTCTTCTGTTTCAAGACACCACGTTGTTGATAATTTGCTAAAACTAATACAGCACCTCATGATCTTGATGATTGCTAAAACTAATGCACCACGTCATTCATGGTCTTCATATTAGAGTGAACGATGAAATAACAAGAAAGTGTAATGTGTGCAAACGCAGTAAGAAAGCAAGATAGAATCATGTGGAAGAGAGTCACCAAGAGTTACTTCAGATGGGATAGTGAAGAAGCCTTCCCTAGTCTCTTACAGTGTTTTCTGTTTGAAAGACAGATTCTGAGAGACAGAGATAAAAAGAATCACTTATCGATGAAATAGATGATAAGCCTATTTATAATTCAACATCAACCACATTGTATTTCTTCATGTTATTATTAGTTGAGTACTTGAACTTTGCATAGTGTTTTGCAAATGTTGAAGACAAAAAAATAATAAAATAGTCATGCTCCTACAATACAGAAGTGTGTAATCTGTGGAGAAATACTGACATGGAATAAATAATTTCAAGCATAAAGGATTTTTTAAAGGGGACAAAAAAGATAGTGGCAGGAGTTTGGGCATCATACAAATATATTTCTTTCATGTACCAAATGTTTCTTAAGTTCTCATTACATGCCAAGCACTATCTAATCAACTGACAAATACCAAGTGAAAAGCAAAGCACAAGATGCTTGCTTATCAAAAGGTTAATGTCCCATTAAGGGAGACTGGCAATAAGCAGATCAAATACATGTAGTATTTACTAGTTTTGAATGATCAATCCTATGGGAAAAAGTAGAAAAGAACAAAAAAGTTATTTAGGGGTTGTGTCATTGGGAGGATGATGCTGGAGCAAAAATCTGAAAGAGATGGAAGAGCTGGTGAGGCAGGTCATTAGGGTAGAGAACAAGTCATAGGAACATCCACGGCCAAGGCCAAGGCCCTAAGGCAGGAAGCAGCTCCATGTCCAAGGAGCAAAGAGGCTGATGTGCTGATGTGGCAAGAACAGGAGAAGAAAGGTAGGAGACAAGTTCAAAGATCAAACAAGGGGTCAGGTCCTGTAAGGCCTGTGACGGCAATGCATAACCATCTTATTCTCAAAGTCAACAGGGATCCATAGCAAAACACTGTTCTTTCCTGACACATGTACAGTCTCAGCTACATCTTGGCTCAGAATCACTGGATTTCTAAGTTGATTATCACAGATATTGCCTACAAAAAAAGTTGATCATTATTCTCTCACAAGGGCATCTCTGAAGGTAGTAGTCTATACATAGCTAACTATGTGCTGTGGGAGAGCTAGGTGCATAGCTTGGCTAAGAGTCTAGTGAACAGCTGACAATCACTTGTCAATAAGGGCAGTTGGTTCCATTGGACTGAGGGGCCCCCTCCTCTAATTCCGCTTCCACACTTAATTCAGATCATCACTCACTAGGTATGTTGTTATGGCTTCTTGATAACACTCAGCCATCTTTTTGCCTTCAGCTCCTATTCCTCCTCACTTTGTATTTCCTGCTTAGCTAATAACAAATCGTAGTGTCCTGGAACCACTCTGTTCTGTGCCTCTATGACTTTGCTCATATTATTTACTCTGCTTTGACCCACCCACCCACTCTTTCTTTATGTCTCTCTCTTTTTTAAGCATAGTTTTATCCTTGACAGCTAATGATTACGCATAATCATTGAGTATAAATGACATTTTAAGTATCATGTAAACAGCATGAAATGATAAAAATCAGAATGATTGGCATATCTAACACCTCAAACATTTATCAGTACTTTGTCTTATAAACATTCAAAGCCCCCTCTACTGCTTTCAAATTCACAATCCTGTGCAACCATAGTTGCCTACTTTGCTATGGAACAGTAGATCCAATTGCATTTGTGCACCTGTTAATCACCTTCCCTAACCCCTCTCCAGCCACATTGTCCCAACACCCTACATCTGTCCAACTCTGAAGCTTCCTTCATAACTAAGTCACCTGTGACCCTTTTAGAAGCCTTCTCAGCCACCTTTTCTTAAATCCACTGGGTAACATAACTGGCTCCTGTTTAAGCCAAACACATTGTGTTGAAATAACTCAGTTGTCTCATCTCACTAAATTATAAGCTTATCCGGGCCATAATATGGGAGTCCAAAAAACTAGCAAACCCTTTATGTCTCTCAACCCTGATCCCCAACAGACATTTCTGCAATTAAGAAATTGACCCTGAAATAAAATTCATTATTGGCTGTAGTCATTGACACCAATATCTCATCTGGGTTATATTTTGTCATCAGACCTGCTTATAAGGCAACAAGTACATTTAATGAATGCCCTAAAATCATTAGTCCAGAGATTCCATGGTCCATGTTGAGGAGTGAGTATCTTAAATATTTTTTAAAGATTTATTTATTTATTATTGAAAAGGCAGATATATAGAAAGAAGGAGATACAGAGGAAAAGATCTTTTTTTTTTTTTTCTGATTCTCTCCCTGAGTGCCCATAATGGTGAAGCTGAGTCCATCCAAAGCCAGGATCCAGGAACCTCTTCACAGCCACCCACATGGGTGTAGGGTCCCAAAGCTATGGGCCATCCTTTACTGCTTTCCCAAGCAACAAGCAGGGAACTGAATGGAAAATGGAGCAGCTGGGACATGAACCGGAACCCACATGGGAGCCCATCATGCAAGGCAAAGATTTAGTCACTAGGCTATTACACCAGGCCTGAGTTTATTAAATATTTTAAGTATATGATATAAATATGGTGATCAGACAGCACTTGCCTATCTGGATGATATGCATGGATAAATGTTAAAAGATGCAAAGATCACCATTAGAAATAAATTACTGACACAGTGTTTCAATTGCCAGTGGTCAACTGATGCAGGAAATATTTGTTCATTTTGTCCCAATATGTACAAATTTGATTGTTGTCAGAAAAGTGAAAGGTATTTAACTCTGCTAGTCTTGCACAGTTTCAAATGCTATTTGAACAAAAAATGGTCTGCCCTAGATGATTCTTAGACAAATGCTTATGAACATGGATCTGTCATTATTCCCAAGTCAGTGTAAAGAAATATTGAATGTTTGGTTCTCGAAACCAAAGGTTGTTCTCTTTGGTTAAATTAAATAAGCTATGTAAAAATATTAGGAAGATATCATAAAGCATTAAATGATTTTCACAATTAAATCATTTCTCTCCTATTCTTTTTCTAGATTCTTATTGTATGTCTTTTTTAAAATCCAAGCCCTACATTTTTATAACAAACTGGACAGTAAATGTCACAAAGCAGACATTCAAAAATATTTGTGCAGTAAATAAATTGATAAAAGAGCAAGAGAAATGGAAAAACAAGGCAAGATCAAATTTCCTATCTGTGTAACATCAAGAATGCAATACTTGTCCTGGGTCTCAGTTTCATGACCCTAGATTTCTCTAATAATCATTTCTATGTTAATCATCTGCTCTTTATCTATTTGTAATTATAACAGCCTCTTCTACTTAACAGATTCCCAAGAAATGCTAAAATCACTTTTTGCAGAAGATCTCTCTAAGAATATTTAAAGTAGGCTATTTCCTTATGCAATCTAAACAGTTACAAAGATATTATCCCTCAACTGAATTTACACAATAGCACAAGTGAGTTTCCTCCAGAGAGTAATTCTGTCCAAGAGACACAGATGCATGGCAACTTTAACTAAGAGAGATGGCATCCATGAATTCCAAATACTAGTCCTTCCTCATTTTCATGGCTATCGTGCTTCAAATCTGTTTCCATCTGACAAATATTCCTTTAAGACTGACCAGGCATTAGGCAAGCTACTTGATTCACAGTCTGTACTTGGCTCTGCATTGTATAGTGCAAATGAACTTCCTGCATGTGTTTAACATCCTGCTAGTCTGAGAAATCTAGGCTTAAATGCTTTCAGTCTAACCTCCAGTATCACAAGGCTTAAGGCTCCAACAACTTCCCAAAATGAACATTCAAGTTACAGAAGCAAGCCCATAAACTTTTCCATCTGAAATATCCTCTGGTTTATCAGCATTACAGAATGCAATACCCATCTTCACCATATATGGATCATGCACTGGACAAAGGAGATTCAAAACACAGTCCTGCTTCCAAGCATGTTGCAATATAGTGGAAAATCTGTATTTAATCAAATCTTGCTCTATCAACTGTCAGCAAAGGTGCATTATCCATATAGCCAGAGTCTGCAGAGAAAATGCACACTCCTGTAAAGAATAAGTTGAGGGGCTGGTGTGGTGGCATAGCTGGTTGATCTTGTGCCTACAATGCTGCCATCCCCTATAGGTGCCAGTTCATGTCCCAGCTGCTCCACTTCCATCCAGTTTTCTGCTGTGGTGTGGTAGGCAGTGAAAGATGGTTCAGGGCCTTGAACCCAGTGGAAGCCTCTGCTTTCTGGCTTGAAATTCTTAGTTTTGGCCATTTGTGAAGTGAATCAGCAGATGAAAGATGTATCTATCTATCATCTATCTATCTATTTCATCTTTCTCCTTCTCTCTCTGTAAAATCTGCCTTCTAAATATATATATATGTATATATATAATATTTAAAAAAAAAAAGAACAAGTGGGAATCACAAAAGAAAAGAACCCAGAGAACAAACTGGAGGTCTGATGCCTCTGCAATAAACATTAGGATCAACATACTTTGTGCAAATCACTCCAAAGTCTATGCACTTCTAGCCACTATTCCAAGAGTCATGAATTTTCGCACTGAAACAAGGATAACTACAAATGCTATGGGGGTGGGGGCTTGTGCTCTGTTAATTCAATCTAAAGCAAAGGAGGAGTAATTCTTTCTCATCTTTCAGAAGGAAATAAATGTAATCTCCAACACTGAGGCCAAGCCCAGAGCCTTGACGGAGAAGAGGGGGTGCAAAATCCATGGACCTCAACTCACAGTTCACTGACTGCACGTCCAAGATGGATTCTATATGCAAAGTAAGACCTTGGAATTGCTGAGACAACCAAGGCAAAGGGCGTTTCTCTTTGGCTTATCTGCCTAGATGTGGAGTAGGAGGGTACAGGCTATGTTCCCAGAATAGGAAATGATGGTCACTTGAATACTCTCATTTAAGACGCCTGTTTATTAACTCAGACATCTGAGCCCCTATGTTCATTACTGTGAGAAAAATAAATAAACAAATAAATAAAGCCGTGAAAAGCCCAAACTGTTCCTCTAAAGCCAGTGTCCCATTGGACACTCTACTCCCTCCCGTGGGGCAGTGCTTTCCTACTGCTTGGCTTTGAATAAAGATTTTGTTATGCTTGCACTTGCTCCACAGCTGCTTCTTCTTCTTCCTTTTTTTTTTTTTCTGAGGCAGCCCAGGTGTTTTTACCTTGCACTTTCTTTTTTTAATTATTATTATTTATTGTATTGCATTATGTGACACAGTGTTATAGACACTGGGATTCCCCACACCCTCCCCGAACCCTCTCCCCATGGTGGATTTCTCCACCTTGCTGTGTTACCACAGTTCAAATTCAGTTGAGGTTCTTTCATTGGAAGTATTTACCAAGCATAAAGTCCAGCGTCTTATTAAGCTGAGGAAAGAACCCACTGAGCTTCACCAGTGGTATACATCACTTATACAAATTTTTTCTTTGGGAAAAATCTCTTCTTTTCTGGGCGGTATATTACTTTTGAAAAAAAGAGAGAGAGAAAGAACAGAATTGGGGAAGAATATAGAAAAGCAAACACTGAAAGAAAAGTATGTCAAATATTAAACAGCGATATACCAGCTGGGTTTTCAGTTGAGCCTGGCTCCGGTAATTGTAAAGCTATGTAACAACAGTTAAGTTGTATAACAGTCAAATCTCATTATCTGGGAATTCAGCAAGTAGGAGAAATAAAATCAATTCCAGCACTGGTGTGATTAATCCAGTGTGTCATCTTATCTGCACCATAACAAAGTGTCTCATAAGCCCTTCTCCAGCCTAGAAATGTTGGACAAGTTGATAGCAAACAAAATTAAATTATTTTGTTGTTTCCCTATCTAGTGGCAAATCATGATTATTATTCGTTAATCTTTCTTCTACTGGTCATGGCAGTTTATGTTGGACTTAGAAAAGCAGTTCTACATATCTGTCACAGGACATGCAAAACTTTTTGTCAACTATGAGATGCTCAGATTTTATATTTTTTATTATACTTGAAAGCAGGGGCAGGGACAAAGGGATAGAGTACAGGAGGGAGTGGGAAGAAAGAAACACAAACAATGAGGTCTTCCATCCACTGATTCATTCCCAAACATCCCCAAAAGCCAGGGTTGGGCCAAGATGAAACCAGAGAAGCATCAGGGGAAGTTAGGTGAGGAAAATCAAGGGCAAAATGTGAATAGGAGTCTTCCCTGTGGTGTCAGCAGGTAAAAACCAGACAAGGCAAGGCAGCAGGTTTAGAATTGGTTAGTCTGATTTCATCAGGCTGTGCAGTAAGCAGGCTGTGTCTAGTTATCTAAAACATGCCTCCTGGGGGAGTAAAGCAACAGAATATTGGCCCTGAATGCGAGAAAGGGGAGGCTTCGGTGGAATATGAGGCTCTAGATTTGCGAGGTTCAGTATGAAAGTCACACTCCCTGGGGTGAATCTGCAGTCTCTAGAATTTTGCTAGCCTGGAGAGGAACAATTTTCCTAGCTAAGTAAGACTCCGATTTGTCAAAGCATCTGAATTACAGAAAATAAAAAGCCATATTCAATATACTCCTCCCTATAGTAGCTAGCATAATGCTTTTATATCTGCATTGAAATGTTTGTTTCTCTTTGATCTTCATGAGACACCTCATTGATGAAACTTGGGCACACAAGAATTTAAATACAAGCAAGGGAAAAAAATTAAAGTTGATTATCCTTTTAAAAAATCAGTATTTAAAGAAATTCCCTAACATTATACTTCCTAGGGATTTCATTATTACAAAGTTTAAAGAGACAGGGGCCCACATTGTGGCACAATGGGTTAAGCTACTGCCTCTGCCGTCAACATCCCACAGTACTAGTTTGAGTTTTGCCTGCTCTGCTTCTGCTCCGGTTTCCTACTGATGCACCTGGAAATGTAACAGAGGAGGGTCAGAATGCTTGGTCCCATGCTATCCACATGGGAGACCTGAAAGAAACTCTTGGCTCCTGCCTCTGGCCTGAATCAGCCCTGACTGTCATGATCGTTTGGGGAATGAAACAGTGGAAAGAAAAACTCTCACCCTCTGATTATTCCTCTCTGTAACTTTATGTTTCAGATAAATAAAACAAATCTTAGAAAAAAGTACAGAGCGATGGCTTTGCGTTTGGTAATTGTTGTACCTAAGCTCTGTGTAATTGGCTGTTGGGAGTGCCACTGCAGTCCTGCAAAGCAGTTGTCAGGTCACAAGACTCAAACAAGCACTCCTTCGTGTGCTGGTTCTCGGACTGAATGGTGGAGTCCTCCACCTGCATGTGAGCTGAGTAGCTCTGCAGCACCTCTCACTTACTCTATTTCTTCAACACAGATAAAACCAATCACAAAAACAAACATCACATTCTCCCGTATATTCTTCGCTCAATCCCTCAAATGAATATCTTCTTTAGCCCAGAGTTTTAACAAAAATAACAAATGGAAAGATGATAAGAGACAGAAGGTGCTTCTCCTTTAAGAAGCAAGAGAGTGAAATTATGCAAGAATAATTGCAGAATAGATGTCTCTTTGTGTCACTGCTTGTAGCCCATTAAATAAGAACCCCAGAGAGCAGTGTGTGTGTCCAATCATACCTTGATTGGAGGACAGCAATATACAATAAATGAGGTCTCGGGGCTGGAGGGAAACAGCGGGTTACTGATACAAGAGGCTAACCCAAAATAAAAAAGGAAGGGGCAAAGTAGAACAAGAAAATCACCAGGGGAAAAGAAACTAGAACAAGAACCATAGGTGGAAATAGAAAGGCATATACACTAATGAATGAGGCCATTCGTTTAGGAACAACATTTACTCACTGTGATTAGCAACTCAGAAAAACCACCATCAAGCCTAAGCAAAATTCATTACTCTCATCAAGCAAAATCTGTAACAGAAACATCCAACTGGTTTGTTCTGCCAATTTCAACATTCTCCTCTTCAGATCAAATTAAGCCATTTAAGAATTCTTCTGAGACAATGTGAAAGCCCAAGAGCAAAAGAAGATACTCAATAAACGTTAGTGTTCCATTTCCTCCCCTGCAGATGACTTGAGAAATGGCTCCAAAGTCACCGAGTCCTGAGATCAATGGATAAACCATATACTTAGCTGACCATAATCAAATTTCACAGTTGTTAGAAAAATCATGATTTCAGAGCCAATTAGTTCATACAGAGTTCAGAGCAAATTAGTTCACAATGGGCCCCTTTCCTAGCTTTAGCCTGGCAATGTCTGGCATTTTCCTTGGCTCTTCCGCACAGACAGCCCACTGAGTCGCCATTGTCTTTTCAGCTAGAACCTGAGTGGGTCCATGTTCATCCACTTGGCAAGATGCTGTTTCCTTTGAGTCACAGCCATCCAAAGCATGATATCAATGGGAGTTATCAGCCAAGATATTTTAAGGGTCCTAGACCCTTCCCACAGGTCCTCATCCCTGTGCTACTATTTGAGCCATGTAAAATAAATCATATACCTCATCATTTTTATCTGTATTTCCCTAGAAATTAACCATCCAACAGAGAATTTCAGATTATTTTAGTGAAGTATGATTATTTTCTTCCAGCTTTATTGATATGATTGATATGTAAAAACTATGCATGTCCAGGGCACACAATATGATGATTTAATATAAATATACATTAGGAAATTATTACTACTATAAGATAAATAATATGTCCATCTCTCATAGTCAGTGTGTCTGTGTGGTGAGTGAGAAGTCTTCAGAAAACTTACATTAATGCATATTATAAAAACTATGCACATATTTTAAACCTTTTTAATATCAAAACAAACTTATCTTTTAATCATATTTTATATGATAAAATGCATTATTGTTATTACAGCCAACATACTGTTCATCTAATCTCCAAAAATTATTCTAAGTATCCCTTAGCCAACAATTTCTTATTTTCTCTATCCCTCACCTCTTGGAAACCACTATTTTACTCTGACTTTATAACACTGGCCTTTTCAGATGCCACATACAAATGAACTCATATGGAAATGGATTCAGTATTCACTTTATTCTATCTAGTGTAATGTCTTCCAGGTTGGCCCATATTGTCACAAACGGCAGAATCTCCTGTTTTGTTAACGTTGAATAACATACCAATATAATATACCATTATATAAGCAACTATACATACTGCATTTTTTAAAAGATTTATTTATTTTTATTACAAAGTCAGATATACAGAGAGGAGGAGAGACAGAGAGGAAGATCTTCTGTCCGATGATTCACTCCCCAAGTGGGCGCAACGGCCAATGCTATGCCAATCCGAAGCCAGGATCCAGAAACTTCTTCCAGGTATCCCACGCGGGTGCAGGGTCCCAAAGCTTTGGGTCGTCCTCGACTGCTTTCCCAGGCCACAAGCAGGGAGCTGGATGAGAAGTGGAGCTGCTGGGATTAGAACCGGAGCTCATATGGGATCCCGGGGTGGTCAAGGCGAGGACTTTAGCCACTAGGCCACGTCACCGGGCCCCATACTGCATTTTTCTATCCATTCATTCATTATGAGGCATTTAGTTTGTTTCTGTAACAGGGCTAATTTAAATAATGCTACATGGAAGTGCATATTCCCCTGTGAGATGGGATCACCAAATTTTAGGACAGTTCTATTTTTAACTTACTTGTGAATATCCATTTTCTTTCCCATATAGTATCTTACCAATTTGCACTTCCAACTGTAGGAAGATTTTTTTCTAGAAAAAAAAGATGGCTGAATAAGATAAGGACATATTTAAACAGATGGAAGGTCATTAGACAGGGAGAAGCAAAGAGTCTGCAATCCCAGGAAATAGGAGAGGGACAGGCTGATGGCAGAGGGACACCTGGAGATGCGTAAACATACGCAAGCAGTAGAGACAGCACAGTGGTGTTGCAGTGACCAGACACCCCAGCAGTGGTCAGTGACCAGAGATCTGAGCTCCACTGGTGACCAGGTGGAAAGAGGATTTCACCAGGAGCTCAGGAGGTGAACCTAGGCATAGAACTGCCTCTCCAGCTGATTTGATTGATTGATTCAACCATGAGCAGAAGCAAAGTGGCAGAGTCGAAGCAGACAGATGCAGGAACTGGGTAGATTTCATGTCTCAGACCCCCACCAGTGCCACACTGGGCACCATTTTGTGTACTGAGGTAAAGGTTGGGGTGGGACTGGTGGGTGAAAGAATAGTGAACTGCACATGTGCTAAGCCAGGAACAGCTCATTCCTGACTTGAAGCATTGCACGGGTCCCATAGGAAAAACAGTACTTGCTTGGCATTCTCCAGGTTCCACTCAAAATAGGTCCGGGTGGCCTCCAGACATAATAACGAGCAGGCCTAGATATTCAGCAGTGCCATTTTTTGTACAGAGGCAGATTGTAAGGCTGAAGGAACAATGCAAACTGAACAGGCACTCAACCAGGAGAGAACTCACTTCCAATTCAACTCATTGATTGCACATCTGATCTCACAGGGAAAATAGTACCAACTTGGCATCCTACAGGTTCTACCCAAAATAGGTCCAGGTGGCCTTCAGACCTGATGGCCGTCAAGTTCTAGCAAGAACAGAACCTCTGTCAACCCAGTGGTTTAGGACAGCTGGCATCTCCCTAGTCCTGGGCACTGCTCAAACCAGAAGTGAAAGACTGTGAAGGCAGCAGTGGGGCCACAACACAGGATTACAGTGGGTGGAAAGTGATGAGCCACAAGCTGGAGAGCTGGAGCTTCGGGGACCAGGGTGGAAGCATAGCACAGGAGCTCAGGACCGAAACTCGCTGGAGGAAGCAGCAGCAATGACTGCAAAAAACCAGGTACCAAACACAATCAGTAAAATCGACCTGTAGACCAGTGGGCAACACAGCTTAGAAACTAGTCTTAAGGAGAGGAATCTGCTAACCAGAACAGCAATGACCAAGACCAAAAGAAGAGACAGAGGCATAATGGATATCAGTAATGCCTCTCCTGCTGAGGACCAAAAGTGATGACTAACCTCAGAGTTAACTGAGGAAGATCATGGAAATGGGGGTAAAGAATTTTAAAAACTTGCTATAAAGCTTAACACCAATGAGAAGACATACAAGGATTCAATGAATTTAAGGAATATGCCTCTTAGGAAATAGCAACACTGAAACAAAGACAAGATGAATAACTGAAAAGCAAGAACACACGGAAGCAAAATAAAATTCAGTGGAAAAACTCATTATTAGAATGTGTGAGGCAGAGGAAAGACTCTCAGAATTGGAAGACACTTCTTTTAACAATGGGTGGGAAAAAACCACAAAGCTGGAAAAAGCAACTGAGTCAAACTAAGAAAAATATTCAAAAATTATGGAATACTATTAAGAGGTCAAATAGAAGAGTTATGAGAGTTCCAGAAGGTACAGAAAGAGAGGCTGGGTTTGAAATGTATTCAATGGGCCTGGCGCAGTAGCCTAATGGTTACAGTCCTCACTTTGCAAGCATTGGGATCCCATATGAGTGCCAGTTCATGTCCTGGCAGGCCCACTTCCTATCCAGCAGCCTGCTTGCTGCCTGGAAAAGCAGTAGAAGATGGTCCAAAGCCTTGGGACCCTGTGCCAATGTGGGAGATGAGGAGGAGGCTGCAGGCTCTTAGCTTTGGATTGGCTCAGCTCTGGTCATTGTAGCCACGTGGAGAGTGTATCAGCAGATTGAAGATGTCCTTCCTGTTTCTCCTCCTCTCTGTATATCCGACTTTGCAATAAAAATAAAAATAAATCTTGGGCCCGGCGCGGTGGCGCAAGTGGTTCAAGGTCCTCACCTAGCATGCCCGGGATCCCATATGGGCGCCGGTTCTATCCCGGCATCCCTTCCAGCTCCCTGCCTGTGGCCTGGGAAAGCAGTCGAGGACGGCCCAAAGCTTTGGGAACCTGCACCCACGCGGGAGACCCGGAAGAGGCTCCTGGCTTCAGATCGGCATAGTATCAACCCGTTGTGCTCACTTGGGGAGTGAATCATCGGACGGAAGATCTTCCTCTCTGTCTCTCCTCTCTGTACATCCGCCTTTCCAATAAAAAAAAATAATAAAAATAAATCTTTAAAAAAATAAATAAAAATAAAAATAAATCTTAAAAATGTATTCAATGAAATAATGAAGGAAATTTTCCCTAATTTAGAGAAAGAATTAGGCAACAAAATACAGGAGAGGCACAGAACTTCAATAGGATTGAACAAAAAAGATCTTCAACATGACACATCATAATCAAGCTCTCTTCAGTTGAAAACAGGAAAAAGATTCTTAAATATGCATGTGGAAAAAAATCAATTAACCCTATGGAGGAAATCCAATCAAACTTACAGCTGATCTCTCAGAAGAAACTGTACAGGCCAGAAGAGAATGGAGTGACATATCCCAGATTCTAAAAGGAAAAAGTTGTCATCGTAGCATAATGTACCCAGTAAAGCTCCCCTTTGTCTTTGAAAATGAGAGAAAATTTCACAGTAAAGAAAAACTCAAAGAATTTGCTTCTTCCAGATCTGCCACACAAACAATACTTTAAAATGTTCTCTTGACAGAGAAAAGGAATAGCACTTACCAAAACCAAAGGCAAATGTGGAGAACATCCCAATAAAACAACAAAAGAAAACTAAATCAAACAATGACTAACCCATTAATAAAATGATGGGACCAAATTACTACCTATCCATATTAAACCTAAATGTAAATGGCTTAAATTCATCAATCAAGCATCATAGATCAGCAGACTGGATCAATAAGCAAAACCCATTTATCTGTTGCTTACAAGAGACACATCTCACCAACAAAGATATGCAGAAACTGAAAGGATGGAAAAAGATATTCCAGGTTAATGAAAAACAACCTGGTATAGCCATTCTTATATCAGATAATATAGTTTTATGTAAAAAATATATTAAAAGAGATGAAAAAGGACACCAAAAATGATCAATGGATCCACTCAGCAAGAAACGATCATCTTACTAGCTTCTTAGGATCTAATTTTTTTTCTCTCTAATTTTACTTGGTTTTTCTCTCTTGTTTTTCTTTGTTGGTCTGGTTAAATATTCTTTTTGCCCATCCTCTTATAACATGGTCCTTGTTGCAATTTGCAGTTGTTTAGAATCAATTCCATTTATTTTTAATGTGATTTTTATTATTCCTTGCTTCCTATTCAGTTTTTCTTTTTTAATAATTCCTTGAGATGCATTTATGGGAAATATAGTAACTGTGTTGTGGAGACTATCATATCCAGATGTGAGGATACAATGCAGAGTGTATCTCTACATCAAAATCAAACATGGACTCGCAATGCAACTGTTAAATATATCTTGACAATAGGATGTTGAACTCTCCACCATTGTCCATGCCTACAGTGCCAGGCTAAACTTAGAAAGCAGAATGATGGACTTGTGACTGTTTATAAAGGTCTATTGTAATAATTTAGGGGAAATCAGCGGGGAGTAGGGATGGAATATGATGAGCAGAAAGGAAATCCCAGAGCCTATGGGACTATATCATAAAATAATAATTTAAAAAAGAGTTTTTCCTGCTCCACAGCTTTGTCAATACATCTTGTTTTAAATTTTTGCGTACTTTTTATAATAACCATTGTAACACATGTGAAGTAATGCCATGTGTGGCTTTAGGGCTTAGCTATTTGGGGTATTGTGTGGTTCCACATAAACTTTAGCATTGTTTTCTATTTCAACAATAAATGTCACTAGAACTTTAATTTACATTTCACTGAGTCTGTATTCACTACAGTATGAACAATTTAACATTATAAAATCTTCCACTCTGTGAACATATGTTTTTATTTATTTGTGTCCCCATCAGTTTCTTGTATCAGTGATTCTTAGTTTCCACTGTAGAAGTCTTTCATGTTATTGGTTAAATTTATTTCTGAGCATGCTATTACTTTTTATACTATGGTATGTGTAATGGTTTTTCATAATTTGGGGCTAGTTCACTGTTTCTATATAGAAAGGCAACTGATTTCTACATGTTAATTTTGTATCCATTAATTTCACCGAGTTCATTTACTGATAGGCTTTTTTGGTCATACTCTTTAGGATTTTGTTTAATTTTGATTATTTGATTTTTTCAGTCTTGCTCAAATGCCCTGGCAAGGACATCCAGTAATATGTTCAATAGAGGGATGAGAGTAGGAATCCTTGCGTTGCTTCTGATTTTAAAGGAAAAGCGTTCAGGGTTTTATGTTTGAATTTGATACGCTCTGCAAATTTCCAATATATGGGCTTTGATATGTGGAGATTAATTCACTCTACACCTTGTCAATAAAGGATTATTATGATAAAATTTGTTGAAATTTGTCAAATGTTTTCCAGCACATGTTGAACAGATCATGCAATTTTTATCCTTTTTTCTAATGTGCTGTGTTATGAATGATTCATTTCTGTATGTTGAATCATTCTTACATTCCTGAAATAAATCCCACTTGGTCTCATCTTAATTCTTTCAATATGTTGCTGAATTTTATTTGCTAATACTTTTTTATTATCATCTATACCAATGTTAATCAGAATTATTGTCTGCAGGTTTTTTTCTTTTTTCTTGAAGTCTTGGATGTCAGGATATCAGATAATGATGGCTTCAAAGAATAAGCTTGGAAAAGTGAGACAAAGGCTGGTATTTGTTCTTTAAAAGATGTATTTATGTTTTGTTATCTATTAAATCTTTTTCTTATGTATGATGTTCATTCAAATTTTCAATTTCTTTATGTCTCGGCATGTTTTGTATTTTTGGAATTTTTTTCTATTTCACCTAAGTGATTCAGATTATTGGTGTATTATTGTTCAGTTTACTCTTTTACAATCCTTTTCCTTGCTGTAGAATTGGTAGTAATATTCCTATTTTCATTTCTTATTTTTGTAATTTATCCTTTTTTTTTTCTTAATTCATCTGGCTTGTCAGTTTTATTGACCTTTCCAAAGAATCAACCTTTATTTCAATTGATTTTCTTTTAATATTTTACTATTCTATCATTTATTTTTATGTCTTCTCAAATATTTTTATTTCTTTTCTCTGCTGGTTTTGGTGTTAAACTGCTCTTCTTTTTCCAATTCTTAATGCTGCAAAGTTATATTCTTGACTTGAGGTCTTGCCTGGTTTTTAATGCAAGTAACTACACATTTCCATCTTTTGCTTGTCTCTTTAGCTGTAGTATGCTAGATTTTTATTTTGATTTTCATTCATTTTTCTATGTTTTTCAGTTTCTTTGTGATTTCTTTTCATCAATTGGTCATTTTAAATGAAGTATTACATTTCCAAAACTTTTGCATATTTTTCTACTTCTTTTGTTGATTTATAACCTCATTGTGGTTAGACAATACACTTTTTATATTGTCAATCACCTAATTTCTACTGATATTTAATTTGTGTCCTAACATGTAGCTCATCCTAGAAAAATATCCTCTGTTATCTAGAGGATATTTTTATTACTATAAGGAAATGCCAGAAGCAACTTACTTGCAAAGACAAAAGCTTTTTTTTTTAAATTTTGGTTTTATTTTGCCTCTTTTCTTTTCTTAAAACAGAAGTTTTTGAAGTTCACAGTCCCAGATCAGGTGGGCCTTCTGGTTCAGCACTTGTGTCCATACTCTTGCTGGCAGAGCCCTGGAGCAGTGCAGAGTAACCAGACCAAGAATGCAGTACTTTGTATATATCTCTCTGGCAGTTTCCCTACTCCTTTCCTTAAAAGGTCTTAATTCTGAGCCCTACCCTAAAGAATTAATCCATCTCATCAGCTTCTTGAGAGGCCACACCTCTCTCCACACACAATACTTGAATTAAGTTATCACTCTCTTATTACCATTGGGTTCTTTAGGGACTAAACAACTGATATCAGGGTGGCACAAATTTTTAAAAACAACACATTCCATGTGCAAAAGTCTATGCTTGCTTTTGGATAGAGTGGCCTGCACATGTCTCACTGCTTCAATGTGATCTAGTCATTGAATGCTAGTATCTAAAACAATTTAGCTTATGGAGAGGAATATTAGATGGACAAACACATCATGTTAATGTAACATCAATTGATTTTCAACATTCTTCCATATTCCTCTGGAAATTCATTTTCCATTATATTTCTTAATGTGTTTGAAAAAATAATCTGGTCTATTAAAGGTCTCTGGGTTTAGAAACTGAAAGAGTGTAAATACAAAAATTCATCAAAATCAAATAATTTTAATTCCAAAACAACAATGCCTAAAGACATTATCAAATTCTATTCCCTAAAGAATAAATTAAGTGTTAAAATAAATGAAAGGCATGAAGTTAACTGAAGTTAGCACTATAATGCAATCTGAAATATGGGATTTATATCCCTCCCCTACTAAATTGAATTAATAAAAATAGGCAAATACTTATATAGGAAACACATCTTCAAACAGTAAACTCCAAAGCAATCTACCCAAATGTAACTAATATTAAATGCAAAATATTCTACTTGGTAATAAGAAAAATAAAAAATATTAAAGAAATTGCTATCTGCCTCCCAAATACTATAATTTTAAACATACATGTATTTTAAAACATTAACATTATTGCCATAGATGTACACATGTCATACAATGGGACAAGATGGAGGAGGAAAACGATGGCCTCTGAGGGGACTTTCACACTGGATCTGATGACAGAGACTGCAGGAAGACTAGCATCTAAAAGCCCAATGTTCTGCTTGCACACTATACTCAGGAAACAAGTGCTCGGCACTGAAATAAACTGAGAAAACTGACGACTACTGGGACCGTTGGTTACAGCTGAGACCAGTCAATGCCAGGGATGAAAAGATTTATACTTCTAACCCATTTTGTTTGCACTGAAATGCCACATTTGGCCAAAGTCTGCAATTCTGAAAGTAAGTTATTGATTCTATATTTCAGCACAATATTACAACAACAACAAAATTCAGAGGTTATTTTAACAAGGACCTCTGCAGGAGCAGCGTTAACATGGGTATGTTTGGGGAGCTCTTAAACAAGCCTAAATGTGCGACAAGTTGAGACCTGCTAGCTGAAAATTTTCCCTTTAAAAGCAGGAATTTGATAGAATAGTTAAGATCTTTGCATTACCGCATTCAAGTACTCTGGTTTGATTCCCAGCTTCTGTTACTTACTCCACTTTCCTGCTAATGTGGACCCTTGGGGGTGGCGAGTAATTACTCAAGTGGCTGAATCTCCCAGCATCCATACGGACACCTGGATTGTGTTCCTGGCGCCCAGATTTGACCTGTGCCCAGTCCTGGCTATTGTAGAAATTTAGAGAGTGAATTAATACACGACAGCTCTGTGTGTGTGTGTGTGTGTGTGTGTGTGTGTGCATGTGTATTGTGGTGTGTCTATAGTGTGTGTGTGTGTGGTGCCATGTGTGTTGTGTGTGTGATTCTATCTGTATTTCTGTCTCCATTTCTGTTTCTCAAATAAATTTTTAAAAACTTCCTTCCTTAGTTGCATCATATGTAGCAAGTTACAAGAGTAAGCCAAATAATGATAGTTACAGACCATTAATAATGACAGACCATTTCCATTTCTAGTCCTCAGGGAGTAAAAGGATCGAGTATTATACTCTTTCAATCAACAACCAGGAAGCTGAACCAAATGTAGGGAAAAAAAAGACAATCATTTCAAATACTGAACAGTAGAAACTATGATCATTAAGAACAGGGCTAAAAATAGGGTACACCTAGGATTTCTGCTGGGGAAGACTCACTAGACAACAGAAGGAGGAGGAAAGCAACACAGCCTGGCAGTCTTATGACTAGAGGGTTAGAGACTTGAGATTGGAAAGGGTAAAGCAGCTAAAACTTAAAAGGCGGAGTCCTGAAGAAATGGAAGGTAAACAGAGAAAGACTCCCAAAAGCTGCCTTGAATTTTCTTTGCAAATACAAATCTATGTATGCATAGATGGAATTCCAAATAACAGTTCCCACTTTTGCACTTCAGCATTGTATGGAAGGACTAGCCAGAGAAAGTAGGTAAGAAAAAAAAACTCCATAACAACAAAGGCAGCACGCAGACACAACTGAGAGGTGAACAGTGGAACACTTTGTTCCGACCTGCAGGACCGTCGCTCAATCCCTGAGGGTGGACTGGGCTACTGGTCTGAGAAACACATGGACACAAGTACTTGGTGAAAAAGAGTGCCTCCTGCTCTTTATTTTGCTCCTCATATATATATACACAGCATCTTCTCTAGGGGAGAAGGTGAAGGGTTTCCTGGAACTAATTATCTTCATTGAAGCAGGGAAGGAACTAATCATCTATATTGAAACAGGGGAGGAACTAATCATCTGAACAGGAACAAGGGTGGAGGTTCTATTCCTCTTGCTTTACACAGGATGCTCTGGCCTAATATCCTGCCTGCTGTGGCCCTGCTTGCCCAAGGCAGGCTTTGCAATGCAACAGGCTGTCGGTAGGCCAAGTCTAAGGCCTGTTAAGTCTGTGGCTCCTAACAACACTTCACAAAGGAAGTTTTGTGAATTGACAGCAAGCACAAAAAACAATGTTCAAAAGTATCCCTCACCACATGTATGAGAGAACTTAAAATGTTTGTGGAAAAGTTGTTTATTTGGGTGCAAAAAAATTTGAAAATTTGAAATCTGTACAGCCAATGACTATTTCAAAACTTCACAGAAAATATATACTATGCTCTAATGTGGGCCATGGGAAGCTTTTCTGCTAAGCCAAAGGCCAACTCTTCCTATGTTTTAAAATCCAGATCTTATTATATGCACGTAAGAGATGGCCAACAGATCAGAGATGACTGCCATTAAAAAGTTTCTATGAAAGTCTAGAATAGACCAAATTAATCTACATTTCCACAATATGAGCTTTCGCCTGGTGCTGGGGTTAGGGAAGACTAACTGAGAAGGGGTACAAAGGACAGTTTTGAAGAATGAGAAAAAATATGCTGTATCTTGATGCTGGTGAGTCTATACATGTAGCCAAACCCCTTGGCATATGACGAGATATATTTTTCTGTATGTCAATTGCATGTCAACAAAGTTAATTTGAAGGGGGAAGATGGGTAAGTAGACTTGTGGTTAAGACAAGTTAGAGTTACGGAGTTTAACTCCTGTTTCTGACTCCTAATTCTAGCTTCCCAACCACACAGCAGTGCCAGCCACAATAATTGGGTTCCTGCCACCCTTGGGAGACCTGGGTGCATTCCTGGTTGCTGGCTCTGGTCCTAGCCCAGTCAAGTGGGCATTTAGGAAGTGGGGCAGCAGGTGGTAGGGTTCTGTCTGGCCCCACCCCTGCTATTCCTTCTCTGCACCTGCTAACCAATGATAAAAATATCTTTAATCATAAGGTCTACTATTTCAAAAACACTATATCGAAATAGAAGCAGGCTTCATTGTCAGTTTTATTCACTATCCTTTCCAGCCGGAAGGAGTTAAAAAGTTTGATTCCTCTGAAAACAATACGAGAAGAAAACAAAATGGAATGCAGAAGCCATGATGGAAACCATACAGCTTCCCGATCTTTTAAGAGTTAGAACAACATTAACGATGCTGCGTTACGTGTCCCATAAAGAGCCTTAGCTATGCACATTGCAGGACGGGTAGCCAGAGAGCACCGCTTCACAACAGTGCTCGTCCTTTGCGCGTCTCCTTTTGCAGGACCGCACCGTTAACGCGGACCTGGTTACTGTTGGGGATCTGTCAGTTCTCCGGAGGAAGCGTTTGTTCAGCAATTGTAACACAGACCAGCACAGGAATCCACGGCCTGGGCCGACAATCTGCCCTGCATTCCCCAAGAGGAGGGCCGAAACCCTGAACAGCTGCTTAGACGCCTGTGGCAAGAATGTCACGGTCTCTACTGCTTTTTAGAGCGATGGGGAAGATAAAATAGGACTGCCATATGGCTATAACTCATTACTGCCTGGCAGCATTCGGGGTGAAATGAGAGTAAATTAATCAGCATTCAGGGGCAATGATGGCAGAGGGAGCTGTGTATTGATACTGTTTAACACAAGTCAAATCAAACTTGTAGAACTGACAACATACATGAATCTCCCTATTGCATGCAGGAGCAGTGCAAATGAGCACCTAATTTCTTTATAAAAACATTTGTTGTTTCTTCTCTTACTAACCTGGCCAAAGAAAAAATCTAGTGATGGCTTCGTAGGTAACTCCTACTGATGGACACAGACTTTTGCACATTACACTTAGCCGCTCATGAGAAACGGAGCCAGAAGCGCAGCAGTGAAAGCCGCAGCCCTGTGGCCGAGCAGCAGCGTGTCCAAGTCCACAGTCAGTTCTGTCCTCAGTACACACGCGCGCTTCCCGGGAGTGAGTGCGAAGATGTACTGCGTGCGTATTGCTTAAGCCTCAAGGAAAACAGAATTAAAATTGTGGATTTGGGGGGAAAGTATCAGATTTCTATTTCCAAAAGTCAGCTGAGTAATGGCCTCATGCTGTTCCATCTATTCTATGACATGCAGTTAGGAATAGTACTATGTTATAGGGCAAGATTGCCTTTTCGTTAAAGCAAATATCAAAATCAATTAGTGATATAAGGATCAAATTTAGCACTCTCTGTAACTCTTTCAAGTAAATAATAAATAAATCCTTAAAAGAAAAAAAAGATCAAATTTAACTCTGGCTCAGCAAGCTCGTGTCTCTCACACTCCAGGGCCTTACCCCTTATCCTTTGAAGCCGGCTCTAGGCAGCTTTGTCGGGGGCTGGTCTGGTCAAGGCCTCACAGTTAGAAACATTTTCAAGAACCTTTGAAGAACCAGGGAGATCAATTAGAAGAGATCAGTATCCTCCCAAAATTACAGCAGGAAAGAGAAATTCAGGAATTCCAGGATGGTTGCAATGCTCTGTTGTGTCTCTCAGTTTTAATTCTGGAAACTACTTAGCCTTACTCCGTCAGTAGATCCAGGCTTAGCACTTAAATTAAAGGGATGAGCAGGGTTATTATTTCAGAGAAAAGGACTGCAATTTACAAATGCAAAATTCTATGTGAAAATGGATACTTTGTTACTGAGAAAAGGCATAACAGGAAATCACAGTGTTTTAAAAAATACGAGCAAACTGGAGTCCATGCTGTGGCAAGCTAAGGTGTCATCCGGGATACTGGCGTCTAGGATCCATATGAATCACACTGCTTTGAGCCCTGGCTGCTCTGCTGCTTCTGATCCAGTTGCTTGCTGATGTACCTGCCTGGGAAAACAGCAGAATACGGTCCAAGGGCTTGGGTCCAGAGACACCCACATGGGAGAACCCAGATGGAGTTCCTGGCTCCTAGTGTCACCCTGACGTTGTGGCTATTTGAAGAGTGAAACAACATATGCAAAATGTGTCTGTCTTTCTTTCTCTCATTCTCGGTAAAATTACGTTTCAAATAAGTAAATCTTTTAAAATAAATTTATAGATCAAAAAAATTAACATGCCAAAACCATTCTTATATTCTGAAGCTTCTAGAAAGTTGCTGTTTATTTTTTCCTCTTTATCATATTCAAAGTTTGATATAATTAATAATTTTGTAAAGCATACAAAACTAATTTGAGGTGTGGTTTTAAAAAGATGTATTTACCTCAAAGGCAGAGTAGCAGAGGGAAAAGAAGAAAGAGATCTCTCACCTGATGGTTCACTCCCCAAATGTGCATACCAGCCAGATCTGGTCAGGCCAAGCAGAGCCAGGAACTCCATTCATGTTTCCCACATGGATGGTCAGGGACCCAAGTACTTGGGCCACCTTCTATTGCCTCCCTAGACAAATTAACAAAAAACTGGACTGGACAGAAGTAGCAAGGGCTCAAATAAGCACTCCTATATAGGGTGCTGGATTCACAAGTAGAGACAAAGTAGAGGAAAGTGCTTCAACATAATATAGACAGGATTGGCACTGTGGCTCAACAGGCTAACCTTACACCCTGTGGTGTTGGCATTCCATGTGGGTGATGGTTTGTGTCGTGGCTACTCCACTTTCAGTACAGCTCTCGTAAGGCCTGGGAAGGCAGGGGATGATGTCCCAAGTCCTTGGGACCCTGCACCCACATGCGAGACCCAGAAGAAGCTCTTGGCTCCTGGATTCCCATCAGCTCAGCTCAGGCTATTGCAACCATTAGAGGGATGAACCAGAAGATGGAAGACCCTCAAACTCTCTTTCTTTTTATAAATCTTTCAAATAAAAACAAATAAATCCTTTTTAAAAATTCCATAATATAGGCTATGCTAAGTCAACAGTTAATATCATACTAGGTAGGGTGGAAATCTAAAGTTTTTCTCTCTGTGTTCTGGAACTAGACAAGGAGGGTTCCTTTTACCAATTCTATTTAACATAGTACTGGAAGTCCAGGGCAGAACCATTATGCATGAGAAACAAGTGCAGGAATATCAAAATTAGAAAGGAGGAAATCACCTCCTGACATTCTTGGCAGATGACATGATATTATAGATACAAAACTCCAAAGATTCTATTAAGAACCTTTTTCAGGTATTAATGAATTTAAAACAATTTTAAGATAAAATATCAACATAACAAACACAAGTAATATTCCTATATACCAGTAGTAAATTATCTGAAAAATTTTCAGGAAAATAATCTCATTCCTAATAGGGACCAAAAGAAAGGTTATTATAAATTTAAACAAAGAAGCAAAAGACCTCTACAAAATTGTAAAGTACTAATAAAAACAGACACAACAAAATAAAAAGGCATCGCATATTCATGGATTGTGAGAATTGAAATTATTGAAGTATTCATAATACCCAAGATAATACACGGAATCAAGGCAATTTTTATCAAAATACCAGCCACATTTCATAAAACCAGAAAGAAAAATTCTAAATTTACATGAAATCACAAAAAGAAAAATAGTCGAAGCAATCTTGAGCACAAAAAAATAATACAGAAAGCATAATATGAGTTGATCTCACCATATACTATAAATCTGTTGTTATTAATACATCATGGCCTTGTCATAAAAAAAGGCACAAAGCAATGGAACAGAACAGAGAGACTAAAATTAACTCACACATCTACAGACAACTATTCTTCCACAAAGATGATAAGAATATCCATTGGATAAAGAATATTCTCTACAATAAAGTGGTTAGAAAAATTGGAACCCCCTGCAGCATACTGAAACTAGTCTATTAGGCCTAAACATATTTTAAAAATCAAATCAGATGAAATATCTAAATCTAACTCTGTAATCTATGAAACTGCTAGGAAAAAAACAAAGTTAGGAGATCACAACAGGCAAAAATATGTCCACTAAAGCACTAGACACAAAATAAATAAATAAGTGGAATTTCACTCAGCTGAAAGTCTTCACAGCAAAGAGAATAATCAAAGGGAATATCTAATGAATGGGAGAAAATATTTTCTAAGTATATGTCTGACAAAGGGCTAACAATCAATATATAAACAACTCAAAATAGCAAAACAAAAGCTACAAATAATCCAGTTTTAATGGGCAATAAACCTACAACATTTTTAAAAGAAATTTAAATACTCAATATTTAAAATGCTCATTTAAAATGCTCAATTTCACTAATTTCTAGGAAAATACAAATCAATACCTGATGAGATAACATCGTATTCAAGTTGAAATGCTTTTATGAAAAAGACAAAAATTAAATAAATAAAATGCTGGTGAATATGTAGGGAAAAAAATTCTTGCACACTATTCATAGGAATGTAATTAATATAAATTAGGTAAAGCAGTAGTTTCCACGAAAAATTAAAAATTTCGAGTTATCATATGATTCAGTAATTCTACTTGACATTTATTCAAAGAAAATAAAACTAGTCTACTAAAGAGGCATCTGTACTGCCACATTAATTGAAGTACTATTCACAAGAGTCAATAAATAACACAATCTTAGTATTAATCAAGTGGTGGAAGGATAAAGAAAATGTGATAATATGTACTAAGAATCAAGTATAAAATGTAATTTTTTTAAATGAAATTATTCAGTTTGCTGCCAAATGGTCCCAACTAGAGACCATTATGCTCCATGAAATAAGTCAATCCAAAAGGACAAATACAACATATGTCTGATATTAGGCAACTTTAATGCAAATTATAAGATCAATAACCATTTCAATATTGTTTTGCTGCAACCCAAGGATTTTGGTGTTGTTTTTATTTTCATTTCTTCAAAATAGTTTCTTTTCTCTTATTAAATTTTTCCCAGTAGCATCATTTTTACCAAGAAGCATTTGCATTTCTTTTTCCTCGCTTCTTTGACACATTGGTTATTCAGTAGCATGTTACTTAACTCTGTGGTGCTATAAATATTTTGTTTTATCTTTATTCCTGATGTTGATTTTTCTTTCACGGGTTCTCATTTTAGGGAATGTCTAATAACTGTGTAATAGGGACTATCATATCCAGCTGTGAAGATGCAATGCAGAATGCATCTCCACTTACAAACTAAAGATGGGCTCCTAATGAAATTGTTTGGATATATCTTGAGAATAGGATGCTGGACTGTCTGGCATTGTCTGTACCAGCAATGTCAGGACACACTTAAATAACAGAGTGGTGGGCTTTTGAGTGTTTATGAAGTACTATACTACTGCAATAATATGCGGGAAATAAGTTGAGGGGAGGAAATCTTGGAAGGGGGTATGAGAAATCTCAGAGCCTATGGAATTGAACCATAAAATTAAAAACAAAATAGAAAAAAGCAACTTTATTACAAAACATTGAAGAAAGAAAGAAATAGAACAAAATGTGGAAAAATCTTTCATGTTCATGCATTGGAAGAATTAATATAATCAAACTGCCCATAATACACAAAGCAGTTTACAGACTTAAGCAACATTCCTCCTAGATCTAGGGGGGAAGAAAACTAAAATTCATATGGAAATTCAAGGGACCTGTAATAGCTAAGGCAATGTTAATTGATGAATTCAAAACTGGAGGCATCACAATACCAGATTTCAAGACATACCACAGAGTAGTTAAAACAGCCTAGTGCTGGTACTAAAATACACACGTAGATCAACAGAGCAGAATAGAAATTCCAGAAATTAATCCACACATCTACTAACTAATCAATGACAGATGAGCTAAAATGAATCCCTAGAGAAAGCATAGTCTCTTCAATAAATTGTGCTGGGAAGACTGGATATACATGGTGAAGCAAGCAACAAAATCTCCACCTTTTACCTTACAGGAAAATCGACTATAAATGGATCAAGCATCTAAATTTACGACTTGATACCACCAAATTACTGGAAAAACACATCAAGGAAACTATGGCAGACATTGCTATAAGAAAGATTTCTAGGAAAATATCCCAGGAGCACACATAATGCCTTGAGCCTAAGAAACTGCATCATGAAAAACAAACAAGCAAACAAACAAACAAAAAACCAGAATATCGAGATTTCACAAGCTAAGAAGCTTCTGCACTGCAAAGGTAAGTATCAACCAAGTAAAAGACAGCCAACAGAATGGGAGACTGTGTAAACTACACAACTGACAAATAATTAATATCCAGAAGCTATAAAGAGCTCAAGAAATTCAACAACAACAAAGCAAGTATCCCAGCTAAAAAGTGGGCAAAGAATATAAACAGGCATTTTTCAAAGAATAAAATTCAAATAGCTAACAGTTAAAAAATACTCAGGATCATTAGCCATCGGGAAAATGTAAATATAAACACAGTGAGGCTTTCCCTCACGCAAGATAGAATGGCTATTACCTAAAAGTCAAAACACAATCAACACTTTCAGGAATGTGGGGAAAAGGTATACTAATCCAATGTTGGCGGAGATCTAGAAAAGCACAATCATGAAAGACAGTATGGAGGTTCCTCAGAGATCTGAAAATAATCTACCATATGACCCAGCCATCCCACTCCTGGGAGTTTATCCAAATGGAATGCTGAAAACGAAATAAGTAAGATATGGTATCAAGCCAAATTCCAATCAACTGATGACTAGATAAAGGGAACTATATGTGTGTGTGTGTGTGTGTGTGTGTGTGTGTGTGTGTGTGTGTATATATATGAACATATATATGTGTATACACACATATATATGCCTGTGTTTGTATATATATATATATACATATATAAGCCATGGAATATTAGCCACAAAACAAATAAAATCTTATTGCAACAAAATGGATGCAAATTAAAATCTTTATGCTTAGTGAAATAAGTCAGACTCAGAAAGACGCATCATGTTTTTCCTTATTTGTAGTAACTAAAATGCAGAATGCAATACTATGTAATATTTATGAGAATTGATTATGGTTTACAGACCTTGTCTACATTCTTGAGGAACAGTGTTTTTTCTACTTACTACTTGTTGAATTCTTTCTTTGGTGGGAGGTTAATCTTGGATTATAAACTGAAAGTATGCCACTGAAAACATTTTTTAAAAATAGAAAAGGAGGGGCCCGGCGCGGTGGCACAAGTGGTTAAAGGTCCTCGCCTTGCACGCCCGGGATCCAATATGGGCGCCGGTTCTAATCCCGGCAGCCCCGCTTCCCTTCCAGCTCCCTGCCTGTGGCCTGGGAAAGCAGTCGAGGACGGCCCAAGGCTTTGGGAACCTGCACCCGTGTGGGAGACCCGGAAGAGGCTCCTGGCTTCGGATCGGCATAGTATTGGCCGTAGCACTCACTTGGGGAGTGAATCATCGGACGGAAGATCTTCCTCTCTGTCTCTCCTCTCTGTATATCCGCCTTTCCAATGAAAAAATAATAAAAATAAATCTTTAAAAAATAAATAAATAAAAAATAAAAAAATAGAAAAGGAAGGAGAAGGCAGAGTGGGACAGTGGGCGGGAGGGAGCAAGAACAGGAAGTGTCATTACACTCTTAAATCTGTGCAGGTGAAATACAGGAAATTTGTCTTACATAAATAAATTTTAAAAACAAGCTGAAAAATTAACTTTGTCTTTTACAACATCCATGGAACTGGATGCTATTTTCTTAAGTAAAACAGCAAGCCAAATGTAGAAAGATGAAACCTGGAATTTTAAAAAGATCATCTGATAGAAACTGAGACTAGAATGGTGGTTTTCAACAGCTAGGGAGGGTAGTGGGGAAGGGAAGATGGGAGAAAATTGACTACAATGTAATAAATTAAATAGAAGAAAGAAATCTTAGTGTTCTATTGTACAACAGGATGCTGTGGACCATGGCAGCATACTGGACTTAAGAATCTAGACAACAGAATTTTAAATGTTTTAACATAAAAAATGATAAATGCATGAAGAAATATATGTATTTGCCCTAATTAGACATAACAGAATAATTTGTATTAAAATATCCCATGGTACCTCCAAAATATGTAACATTTTAATGAATCATCTAAAAAAGAAATAAAGAAAAATACTAACATTGTTACTATGTTAAAGATGAACCCTATAAGTGTTCCTTTAAACTATTACTACATAGTGCGTAACGATCTTGATAAATACACACAGGTTAGTAACTGAACATCCAATTATTCAAACTATGGCTCTTCCAGGTAGAAATTCTTTGAACTACTTTTCCAAAACTCCAAATGTTATCAGGAACACAAGGTTATTGTGCATGCTAAAGTGTAATCCAAAAGTTTGGGAAACATAAAGTGTGCAACAGATAAGCTTACCCATTCGTATGACTGTTACCAGTTTTTGTTCTCAAACACAGAAGTTCTGACAAATTCTATTTTACGCATCTTCATAAAACATACATTATGCTTACAATTGTATCCACCGCAGGAAGGACTTTTATGATTTGCCATCACTACAAATCAAAACTTCCACATAGGAATTTACAACCTGGTGTTTGGAAACTGCGAGGGCTGTCCTGAGGTTTTCAGTCCAATTGGGATTGTTAGGACTTGACTATTAGTTTGGGCATCCTTCTAAGGCTGAAATGTTCTTCCGGGTTTGGAATGGTTAATGGATTCAGGGTAGAGATGGGAAAGCGTTAGCTCATGGCAGTTCTCATGAGAAGATTGATTCTACAAGCAAATCATGTTTCCTGGCTACCAACGTTCAAGTTCTTCTGCTACTACAGAAAGCTGACTAATACAACAGGAGTGCTCTCCACAGGAATTAAGCTCTCGCTCACCAAACCTAGGCTGGTTCGCACAAAAGATTTGGTGTCAGTGCCTGAGCCTGTCCCCACCAAGATTCATGGCTTCAGGTCCAGTGAGTCAGTGCTTGCTTCCGTATGACCTTATGCCATGGCAACCTGCCATTAGGCCACCCACTGGAAGAGCAAGGGCATTCAACATGATGCTTGGACAGTGAGGCTCCAACACAAAAAGCTAAATAAATCTCTTTTCTTTATATAGTAAGGTTGCTTTCGCTATTTTTTTGCATCATGAAAAGCTGACTAATGCACTCTTTTATTCTGTACCCACTTCTGACGTCAAGTGCAAAGGACAATATGAAAAATGACCTAGCAAGGTACTTTTGAGTCACCACTGCACAAGAGTTGCATCGTGAGTGGAAAGAGTATTTCTGGGAGCCGCTCTTACACCATGACAAACTGTAACTTAACCTAGAAATGACTCCAAACCACATATGCCTTCTACTAATTTAACCAAATATATCCCCAACTCTTTCTTGTCCCTACAAAATGTTCTTGATAATTCCAATACTCCTTGACATGAGGGATGTACCAGAGGGAAATTGGGTCTAGGAAAAGAAGTTATGAACCACTTGAAACTCATACATCTTTTGCAAATTCTATACAATCTATAACAATGTGAACCTGATTTTAGCCTCCAGTACAACTTCTTCCAAAGGCCCATGCAAGTTATGGACATTGAAATCCACGCTCCATTGTTTTCATGGCAAATCAGCCTCTTTTTACTTCTTATTTCATCAACATATCAATTGGCCAAAATATGGCAAAGAAACAAGAAGAAACCTGATTGAGAACTTCCATCTGATACTTCAAATTAGATCAAACAAAAACTAACTTCTTGCTGTGCCAAAGAAGTGTAATCTTCCTGAGGACCCCAATATGCAAGCACTCATGCTGTACTGTCCTCAAAGTCTTCCCACAGCTGACTGTGAATGGCTAGAAACATTCAGTTGTGATGCCAACATGGAGAGGATGCAATTACAAAGAATCTTTGTATAGGTAGGCACCCTCCATTTCCTGATATACAGACTAACTTTACCAGGTAGGAGGGGCTAACATGGAGAAATCTCATTGAAAGTGAGTCAAAACCGATGATTCTCTGAATTGTTAGGTGTAGGCTGTACTGGCAAAATTTACAGAACTGAAAACAAAGTTGATGGGGCCAGTGCCATGATATAGTGAGCTAAGCTTCCACCTGTGGCGCAGGCATACTATCTGGGCACTGGTTTATGTCCCAGCTGCTCCACTTCAGATACAGCTCCCTGCTTGGGCCCAGGGAAAGCATCAGAGAATGGCTCAAGTCCTTGGGCCCTTACGCCCATGGGGGAGACCCAGAGGAGACTCCTTGCTCCGGCCTTGGATCATCTATTTGCAGCCATTTGGGAAAATGAACCAGCAGACAGATCTCTTTCTCTGTGACTCTCCTTCTCTCTGTAAATTTGCTTTCCAAATACAAATAAATATTTTAAAAAGTTGAAATTGTCCCCGTGAAATAATAGTTCCCAAAACTGCTTTCTATTCACTTGTTTCTCTTAAGAAACCAGCCTGGGGACCAGTGTTGTGATGGGTATTTCACATAGTAATGCTGGTTCAAAGTTCCAGCTATACCACTTGGGATCCAGCTTCCTGTCAATGTGTCTATCAAAAGGACAGAAAGCAGCAGCAGGTGACCGACATGCATGAACACCTGCCAACCATGCGGGAGACCCAGATGGCACTTCTGACTCCGGGATTTTACCTGGCCCAGCCATGGTCATTATGGTGATTTGAGACGTGGACCAGCAGATGGAAAATCTCATGCTCATTCCCTCTCTCTGGTTCCGGCTTTCAAAAACATTAAAATTAATCTCAACTGAAAGAAGCCTGACTCCTGACACTCAACTTCAGAACGTCTGCACAAGCCTCCTCCACAAGCATCCCATGTCCCACTTTTATTTAGTAGATCCCAGTCTCAAAGACTCTTATGAAAAAAGGACTCAACGGTCTAGTCATTTTAGCAAAGTCTACATTTTATTCCCTTGAACAGTGAGATTAGGGCTTACAGGTCACCTCAACAAATGAAAGGTTCCAAGAAATGTTAAGATGAAAAGCTAGTTCCCCAGTATTCTGAATACCAAGTTCACCATTTTCCAAAGTGATGTCTGATAAAATGTAGCAAAATCTGAGTTTCACGGACTATACTCTGGCGCATTTCCTCGGGTCACTAATAATGCTATTGAGTTTCTAGATCAACATTTCTGCAAAGTTAGCTTTTCAGAGAAATCATCTAGGCTTCACTGTGACTATGGTTCCAGACACAGTCATTTTGCAGCCCCAGCACAGTAGCCTAGCAGCTAAAAGTTCTTACCCTGAATGTGCCAGGATCCCATATGGAAGCTGGTTCTAAATCCAGCAGCGCCGCTTCCCATCAAGCTCCCTGCTTGTGGCCTGGGAACGAAGTAGAAGATGGCCCAAAGCCTTGGGATTCTATACCCACATGGGAGACCTGGAGGAAGTTCCTGGCTCCTGGCTCCGGATTGGCACAGCAGTCACTTGGGGAGTGAATCATCAGATGGAAGATCTTCCTCTCTGTGTCTCCCCCTTTCTGTGTATCTGACTTTCCAATAAAAATAAAAATAAATATTTAAGTTAAAAAGACAGTAATTTTGAAGGTAGACCAATGGAGGGCATGAGGCTGGGGGCCTGGCCTAAAAGGCTGATAGATGAGGAAGGACGAGCAGGAAAAGGAGAAGGAGGAGGAGAATAGGAGGAGCAGATGGAGGAGGAAGATGGATAGGAAGAGCAGAAAGGGATACACTAGGGGACATGAGGCTAGAGAGAGAAAGGTCACAAGGACAGAATGAGCAGGTGCCTATTTATAAGCCAGGTGGGCAGGCCTCAGAAGAAACAAGCCCTGCTAACCTCGTGATCTTGAACTTCAGTGTTCAGAATTCTGAGATATATCTCTATCTAAACCACACAACCTGTGGTATTTTATGACAGCAGCACTAGAAGACAAATACATCTTCCTTGTCAACATCACCTAAAATCACACTTCCTATGAGGGGTTCTATTGCCCAATCCCACTTCTCTGGCAGGACACAGTCCCTGCAGGGAAGCGCAAGAAGCACAATAGGAAATAGCCTAGAACAGGCCATGGAAATTATCCCACTGGCATACACTTGGCATGGGTTGGGGAAACACCAGGCTGAACCTGTTCATGTCATCCGCTGGCAAATCTGAGCACCAGAACAGAGTGTGGGTGGAGCCAGGTTCTGTTGCAACACATACCAGTACACATTAAGGAATGCCAAGGTGAGATGAGCCGGACCAGATGTGGTTGCAGCACCCAAACAGCACATGTTAAAATCGGGGGAAGGCGGCAATGCCAACAGGAGAACGTGGGCTCCCCTGCTGGACAACTACTTCCATTGGAAAGCTTGAGTCGGGATGGGGGCAGATCAGACTAGGCAGGGTTATAACACTTGTGGGCCTCATGTGAGCTAGATAAGGGAAGGGCCACGGTGGGCTGATTGTTCCAACTGGTGCAAGCATAAATTAGAGTGGGTGAGGGTTGGTTGGGCTTTGCCGCAGCATCAGCTAGCAGAGGCTGGCACTGGGAGCTAATTCTGTCAAGTCAAATGCCAGAACCACCTGGAGAGTGCATAATTTCGGAGTGGGAGTGGCCTGGTAGGGAGATAGTGGGCACCTCCTTTGGGGTTGCCACTCTCACTAGACAGCACGAAAACCAGGACATGGGCGGGGGTGGCTAGACAGAAAGGCAACGGCTACTACGTATGTGGACTGGATAGTAGGCAGGTTGGGTTGAACTAGGCTTCAATGCCTATTGACATGTAGGAGAGCTAATGGGATATGGGACAGACTGGACAAGCTGCATACTGGCAAGCATGGGAACCAGGGCAGGGGGCAGAACTGGTGGGTGTTATGGGGAGTCACCCTGACTAGGCTGCAGCTCCCACTGATTTGTGTGAGGACCGAGTATGAAATGGGTAGGATTGAGCTGGACTACAGCACCCGTTGGTTCACTAGGAAGACAGAGCTGGAAACGGAATTGACTCAACAATAGCAACAATCAGCATGTGCATAAGCTAATTGGTGTGACGGACGGTGTTGGAGTCTGTACTAGCAAACTCACGCAAGAATCAGGTCTGGGATCAATTCAGATGAACTTTCTTGGGAGATCCCTCTGACTGAACTCCTGATCTCAGAACCCCAACCATGAAGAGACTATGTCAGCCAGTGGACTCTGAACAGGTTTCATTGTGATTGGAACTGCGAGATTGGCAGCAATTCATAACTGTTGAACTATCAAAACTGTTTGAGCAGGACCCTCGGAGCACGCCTCCTTTTGGGGATCTGGGATGGGTGGGAGGCTGGGTGGGTCTTTTCCCTTTGTTACTCCCCTGACCCCAGATACTGGGAAAAATGATAATATTAGTGTGGAAACAATGGTATTACCCACTTTCACCCTGTAGCCCTAGACCCTTTGTACCATAATCAACTAAGTAAGATTATTAAAAAATAATAATAATATAATAAGAAGAATAATAATGTGGAACAGTGGTCTTACCCATTTTCCTGTAGCCCTTGGCCCTTTGTGGCCTAATAAAGAAAAAACATTTTTAAAAAAGAAAATTAAAGATAGTTAAAGATAGTATATAGCCTTTCAAATATATATTTATATACACCCATATATATATATACATGTGTATGTATATACACAGCTGCACATACATATGTAATCACATGTACATTTAAATGCACACACATATACACATATACATGCATGCACACAAACATGTATAACACAAAATATATAATTTACATGGATAAATGTATACACATACACATGAATATATGTTCATATGTAGTCATGTAGGTGTGTATACATACACAAGTATCTGTGTACATACATGGACATAAATGTGCACATACACATGTATATGGATATATAGACATATTTGCACATGCATCTATACATGCAAACATATGTATACATGTATAGCAATGCCTACTCACACATATATGTTCATAGACATATAGGTATATGTACATGACTATGTACAAAATATATGTGGGTATATACTTACATGTAAATACATATGTGTACATAAACATGTATATATATTTTTAAGAAAGCATAGTATCCATTATCTTATTAAAATACATATGAAGATTATGTATGCATATAAATATGTATATATTTGAAAACAGTATAATATCTACATTATCTCATTAAATGCATATGAATATTATCTATGCTTATAAATATGTATGTATTGAAAAGGCAGTATAGTAGACAAGCGTTTGGATTCTAGGTTTAAATCCTGACTCCACCAGCTGCTAGTGGTACAATGAGTGTCTCTGTGTAAAATGGTGGTGATAGCAATGTTCTAAGCATGCAGTACAGCATGGGTACAGCACGAGTACAGCACGGGTACAGCATGAATACAGAATGGGTACAGCATGAGTACAGCATGAGTACAGCATGGGTACAGCATGAATACAGCATGGGTACAGCATGAGTACAGCATGGGCACAGCATGGGTACAGCACGGGTACAGCATGAATACAGCATGGGTACAGCATGAATACAGCATGAATACAGCATGGGTACAGCATGAGTACAGCATGAGTACAGCATGGGTACAGCATGAATACAGCATGAGTACAGCACGAGTACAGCATGAGTACAGCATGGGTACAGCATGGGTACAGCATGAGTACACCATGGGTACAGCATGAATACAGCATGAGTACAGCACGAGTACAGCATGAGTACAGCATGGGTACAGCATGAGTACAGCATGAGTACAGCATGGGTACAGCATGGGTACAGCATGAGTACAGCATGGGTACAGGATGAGTACAGCATGGGTACAGCATGAGTACAGCACGGGTACAGCATGGGTACAGCATGGGTACAGCATGAGTACAGCATGAGTACAGCATGGGTACAGCATGAGTACAGCATGGGTACAGCATGGGTACAGCATGAGTACAGCACGAGTACAGCACGAGTACAGCATGAGTACAGCATGAGTACAGCATGGGTACAGCATGAGTACAGCACGAGTACAGCACGAGTACAGCACGGGTACAGCACGGGTACAGCATGGGTACAGCATGGGTACAGCATGAGTACAGCACGAGTACAGCACGGGTACAGCATGAGTACAGCATGAGTACAGCACGGGTACAGCACGAGTACAGCATGAATACAGCATGGGTACAGCATGAGTACAGCATGAGTACAGCATGAGTACAGCACGAGTACAGCACGGGTACAGCATGGGTACAGCATGGGTACAGCACGAGTACAGCATGGGTACAGCATGGGTACAGCATGAGTACAGCATGAGTACAGCATGGGTACAGCACGAGTACAGCATGGGTACAGCATGGGTACAGCACGAGTACAGCATGAGTACAGCATGGGTACAGCACGAGTACAGCATGAGTACAGCATGAGTACAGCATGGGTACAGCATGAGTACAGCACGGGTACAGCACGGGTACAGCACGAATACAGCATGAGTACAGCATGGGTACAGCATGAGTACAGCATGGGTACAGCATGAGTACAGCACGAGTACAGCATGGGTACAGCATGAGTACAGCATGAGTACAGCATGGGTACAGCATGGGTACAGCATGGGTACAGCATGGGTACAGCACGAGTATAGCATGAGTACAGCACGAGTACAGCACGAGTACAGCATGGGTACAGCATGGGTACAGCACGGGTACAGCACGGGTACAGCATGAGTACAGCACGAGTACAGCATGAGTACAGCACGAGTACAGCACGAGTACAGCACGAGTACAGCATGGGTACAGCATGGGTACAGCATGGGTACAGCACGGGTACAGCACGGGTACAGCATGAGTACAGCACGAGTACAGCACGAGTACAGCATGGGTACAGCACGGGTACAGCATGGGTACAGCACGAGTACAGCATGAGTACAGCATGGGTACAGCATGGGTACAGCATGGGTACAGCATGAGTACAGCATGGGTACAGCATGAGTACAGCACGAGTACAGCATGGGTACAGCATGGGTACAGCATGAGTACAGCATGGGTACAGCATGAGTACAGCATGAGTACAGCATGGGTACAGCATGAGTACAGCACGGGTACAGCACGAGTACAGCATGGGTACAGCACGAGTACAGCATGAGTACAGCATGGGTACAGCATGGGTACAGCATGAGTACAGCACGGGTACAGCACGAGTACAGCAGGGGTACAGCACGGGTACAGCATGAGTACAGCATGGGTACAGCATGAGTACAGCACGGGTACAGCATGGGTACAGCACGAGTACAGCATGAGTACAGCATGGGTACAGCATGGGTACAGCATGGGTACAGCATGAGTACAGCATGGGTACAGCATGAGTACAGCACGAGTACAGCATGGGTACAGCATGGGTACAGCATGAGTACAGCATGGGTACAGCATGGGTACAGCATGAGTACAGCATGGGTATAGCATGGGTACAGCATGAGTACAGCACGGGTACAGCACGAGTACAGCACGGGTACAGCACGAGTACAGCATGAGTACAGCATGGGTACAGCACGAGTACAGCATGGGTACAGCATGGGTACAGCACGGGTACAGCATGAATACAGCATGGGTACAGCATGAGTACAGCATGGGTACAGCATGAGTACAGCACGAGTACAGCATGGGTACAGCATGAGTACAGCATGAGTACAGCATGGGTACAGCATGGGTACAGCATGGGTACAGCATGGGTACAGCACGAGTATAGCATGAGTACAGCACGAGTACAGCACGAGTACAGCATGGGTACAGCATGGGTACAGCATGGGTACAGCACGGGTACAGCACGGGTACAGCATGAGTACAGCACGAGTACAGCATGAGTACAGCACGAGTACAGCACGAGTACAGCACGAGTACAGCATGGGTACAGCATGGGTACAGCATGGGTACAGCACGGGTACAGCACGGGTACAGCATGAGTACAGCACGAGTACAGCACGAGTACAGCATGGGTACAGCACGGGTACAGCATGGGTACAGCACGAGTACAGCATGAGTACAGCATGGGTACAGCATGGGTACAGCATGGGTACAGCACGAGTACAGCATGGGTACAGCATGGGTACAGCACGAGTACAGCACGAGTACAGCATGGGTACAGCATGAGTACAGCATGAGTACAGCATGGGTACAGCATGAGTACAGCATGAGTACAGCATGGGTACAGCATGAGTACAGCACGGGTACAGCACGAGTACAGCATGGGTACAGCACGAGTACAGCATGAGTACAGCATGGGTACAGCATGGGTACAGCATGAGTACAGCACGGGTACAGCACGAGTACAGCAGGGGTACAGCACGAGTACAGCATGAGTACAGCATGGGTACAGCATGAGTACAGCACGGGTACAGCATGGGTACAGCACGAGTACAGCATGAGTACAGCATGGTACAGCATGGTACAGCATGGTACAGCATGAGTACAGCATGGTACAGCATGAGTACAGCACGAGTACAGCATGGGTACAGCATGGGTACAGCATGAGTACAGCATGAGTACAGCATGGGTACAGCATGAGTACAGCATGGGTACAGCATGGGTACAGCATGAGTACAGCACGGGTACAGCACGAGTACAGCATGGGTACAGCACGAGTACAGCATGAGTACAGCATGGGTACAGCACGAGTACAGCATGGGTACAGCATGGGTACAGCACGAGTACAGCACGAGTTCAGCATGGGTACAGCATGAATACAGCATGAATACAGCATGGGTACAGCATGAGTACAGCATGGGTACAGCATGAGTACAGCATGAGTACAGCACGGGTACAGCATGGGTACAGCACGGGTACAGCATGAATACAGCATGGGTACAGCACGGGTACAGCACGAGTACAGCATGAGTACAGCATGGGTACAGCACGAGTACAGCATGGGTACAGCATGGGTACAGCACGAGTACAGCACGAGTACAGCATGGGTACAGCATGAGTGCCTCAAACAGCACAAGTGCTCAAAAACTCCTACCACTGGGAGTCAGTGCCTGGCTACCCCGCTGGATTAACAGGTTTTTTTTTTTTTTTCTGATTGAATACATATCTTACAGTCTAAACTGCCACTTGGGTTCGGAGCCCTTGTTTTCGTACTTCCTGCACTTTTGCTGCCAAGTGATACTACTTTAATTGCCCAAGGCTAATGAGCAAAGTTCAGTCGGTAGTCAGCAAGTCAGAGGAATGGAGGCTCTCACACGCAAAAGAGTTTGCACCGGAATTGTCAGCACAGTTACATTGGGAGTAATATCTCCTTTCAATAAAACATTACTCATGTGTTAAAATCTCACCACTTCACTTGAAAGTCATCCGTTAGTAATTTTGTTTGTATTAAATGCTTTTCGCTGGCTATGTGGCTGTACGTAACTTGATCCCCCAGATCACAGTCAGTGGCACTTTGACACTTTCTGCTGATGAACTTCAGATCGTCCAGGGCTCTGACATCACTGCAATGAATCAGCTTTTAGGGCTCAGTCAGCAAATGTAGAACTCAGATCCGACGCCAGTTGGATTTGGCATTACTTTAAATCAGTGACAGTTGGCTATGGTGGGTCACAATTAGACATCTGTCGCTAACAGTCTAGTATAAAATATGGCATGATAACAATTTCCTAGGATTTTTCTCCTAAATATCAACTTTTGCAATTTCTCATGCCCTAAATCTTCATGTAGATCAAGGGGGTTGGGCATTTGCCAGTCATAGCTTCACGGGGAGGATTTGTTTTCCAGTGGGATCTTTCCTGCAGTCACCAGTATGAACATTTCTGAAGATAGCAATGATAATTCCTCCATGATAAGATCCAGATAAATAATTTTCTCACAATTCAAGAAAATTGCACAGTGTGTGAGACCCCATACCAATTTCTGACGAATTTAACAGATCGCTAGTATTTCAAACATCTAAATGTTTCCTTAGATTCTGTGACTAAGTGTAACTCTAAGAGAGCAGCCGAACGAAGATAAGTGCCTATAAGAATAAAAAACCTTAAACTCTGAAGTATAGTTTAACAAAGTTGAATACTTGATATTCTAGAAGTTCCCAGTGATGAGGTATTATTCTCACACCAGAACATTTTTTATAAGCACAATAAACAATCAGAAAATGAAACTCATAGAGTAGTATTCTACACAATAGCATACAACACATTAAATATTTAGTGATAAATCTAAGAAAATATGTCCTACTAGTGTATTGAAAACTGCACATTATTGTTCAGAAAAATTAAAGAAGAGTCCAATGAATGGAAAAATATGTCATGTTCGTGGGTCAGAACACTCAGTTATATCCACATATTGCTCTACAGAGTCAGAAAATTTTCAAGCAATATCCTAGCAGAGTTTTTAACAGAAATTTATACAGTGAATTTACAACTCACACGAGATTGGGCCAGTGCAGTGCATAGCAGCCTAATCCTCTCCCTGAAGTGCAGGCTTCCCACACGGGCGCTGTTTCACACACTGGCTGCCCCACTTTGCATTCAACTCCCTGCTTATGGCCTGGGAAATCAGCAGAGGCTGGTTTAAGCCCTTGACCCCATGCACCCACACAGGAGACTCAGTGGAAGCTCCTGGTTCCTGCCTTCATATCGGCTCAACTCCAGCAGTTGCCATCATTTGGGAAGTAAACCAGTGGCTAGAAGATCTTTCTCTCCTCTCTCTCTGTCTCTACTTCTTTGTAAATTTACCTTTCAAATAAAAATAAAAAGAGACATTTTAAAAATTAGCAGAGGTTTGAAAATGACTTGCACAATCAAAGCAACTTGAAAAAGAGTAATAAAATGGAGAAGAAGCAATACGTGATTTCAAAATTTATTCTAAAGCTGCAGTAACTAAGACAGAATGGTATGGTGAAAATAGTAACAAATAGACAAGTGGAGCAGAAAGGGCATGTGTAATAGGCCCACACAAAACGAACGTCTGAATTTTGGCAAAGGTATAGAGGCAAATCAATGTAACAAGCTGTATTGACACGAAATTTATGCTTAAACAGAAAGAAAATAAATCTAACCATAATAAAAACTAACATATTAACTCACAATAGATCATGGGCCTAAATATCAAATTTAAAACTAGAAAACATCTAGGATAACAGGTATTTATGTGATTTGGCTTTGGGCAAAATTTCTAAAAATGAAAAGCACAATCCATTAGCACTGAATTGGCAAACTGGGGTGGGGGGGGCACGTTTATATGTATGCTTTGCTTTGAAAGACATTGTTACATTAATGAAAGATAAATGTGGGAAGAAAAATCATTTTAAATCACATATTTGATCATTTGGCTGTCTATAGAATAAAGAAATCTTTAATTTAAAAAACCAAGCCATGTGACTCTTTAAAAATAGTTATAAGGACGTTTCACCAAACAACCCACAAAAATGCCAGATAAGCAAATTACAAGATGCTCACATCACTAGGGAAGTGCACATTAAGACCACAAGCTACCACTTCAAACCACGGGAAAGGCTAACATATTTTAAAAATTCACTATACTAAGAGTTGCTTAATCTGTGAGATAACTGGAATTTCATACAATTTTTTGATATAAAATAGTATTATCATTTTGGCCAACAATTTGGTAATGTCTTAAAAAATATATGTGTACCTCATGAGCCAGTCACTCTAGCTGGCGTTTTCGCAAGAGCATTTAAAGGCTTGTACAGGGTGTTCACAGTAGCTTTATGTAGTAGCCTAAAATGGAAAACAACCCAAATATCTAACAAAAGGTAAACGGAAGGATATCCACACAACAAAATGCTACCTAGCAACAAATTATTAATATACATGATAATGTTAGTTAATTTCAAGTAATCATGATGAGTGACATAATCCATATTGTATGGATTCTAGAACATTCAAATACATCAGAACAAATAATTGATGCGCAATTGCTTGAGGATTGAGAGGTGGGGGCAGTGACAGGAAAAGAACATGACAACATTTTGGAAGAATGGATACATTGAATATTTGTGGTGAAAACTTTATGTAATATACTTGTGTGAAACACATTTAATTATATACATTTAGTGTGTGCAGTTTATTGCATGTCATCAGCATCCAAAAAAACTATTTATGAAAAAGAATACAAAATCTTTTAAGTCTACTTCAGGCTATGCTTTCACAACTTTGGTGTGGATGTGGGTTATCTCAGATTTTGTCTTATTACTGACTCTCTCAAAGCTTTCTTGTGCCACTATTTCATATCTCGTTTCCATAGGGGCTCCCCTCCTTGGCTCTATGCCTTCCTTCCTCTCAGCCTGCTTCCTGGTCTTCTTCCTTTCACGTCTTAGATCAAAACCTTCCTCAGGATCTGTACCTGATCCTTCTTCAGCCATCTCCCCAAGCTCTTGACCTAGCCACCATCTATACATAATGAAGCCCAAATCTACCTGGCAAGCCCTCTCCTCTCTCCTGAAATCCCTATTTTCACCATAACAACAATTCTAACTGAATACCTACAAAATTACATAAGCTTTATAAACAAGTCTGATCAGGATTAGACCTCGGTTTGACGTACCATCATTGCCTTTTGTCCAAGACAGAGAGAGCATAGTAGAAACTTGGGCTTTCAATCTGAATCTGAATCCCTGCTTTGACACTTACAAAGTCCCTGTCTTGAGCACATATTTACCCTCTCTGTGCCCAATTTCTTCTTCTGTATCTTGGGGATCTTCCTCAGAAGGTTTTGACAATTCAGCTAGGATAATTTACAGTAGGTGCTAGGTAATTATTGCTTAGTGTCATTGGCACAACCTACCTCTCTCCATTTAATTATTCTTGGGGGTTTCCACTTGACCCCCGCAGCCTCCGTTTCTGTTGACCCTTTATCTCAGACTCATTACATCTTGCTATGATGTTAACTCTGTAGTGATCAGTGTTGCCTAAGTGCTTCCTGAACCAGGGTCACACGATGCATGTTCACAAAGAATGTTGGCCCCTCTTGTCCATATGGAATAGTTCTTAGCAGGCCACTCACAAGTATGTAAGCTTTGCCAGCACTATACTCTCTCAGCTCCACTTCTTACGACACTCTGTGACCTGAACCCTGTACCTTCTGGTTACTCTCAATTCTTCCCTGTATTCCATAGACTCTGTCCTGCCTTATCATCAGGTGTTTGTTTGAGGAAGGCTTTCCCAAGCTACCCATCCCCCGAGGTTTAGCTCAAATGCTACCTTCTCAATGAATTCAGCCGAATCCCCTGGTTGGAATTAATCAGTCTCTCCACAGCACTTCAATTGCACTTTGCTCATACGTTGACCCAGGGGCTAATGCTATTGTCATTTATATATTTGCCTGTTCCCTTTACTTGCCTTTGTCTTGGCAATGTAATGAAACCTTGTAAATGGAATGAAACAGGAAGAATGACCATGCCAAACAGTTTGCCTAACATTCTTTGGAAATGACACCTACCCACAGAGGCTCTTTGAAGATTGACACATTACAAATTAGCATCTTGTTTGAGCTAAAAGAGCACCAGAGAGCCATCTCAACGGAGAATGTACAACACAGTGGGAGCAATAGCACTCCTGGGTCTCTGCAGTACGGGAAGGGAGGCAAACGGAGTGTACTGAATGCACTTGTGAAATTAAGACATCTCTCTTCTGAGAAGGAAACTGTTCAGGAAAGCCTGGCAGCATCCTAGAACCCTTCTCCTCTCCTTTTATTTCGCAAATTAAGAGGTAGCTGGGACTTTGTAGCTGGGACTAAGTCTCTGCAAAGCCATGCCAAGTCCCTAATGGAAGAATGTGGGAGTCACTGGCAACAGCTTGACCTTGACATCTGCTGCCAGCCACTAACCAGAGTAGCTGCCAACAAAATACAAACAAGGTGAGACTCAGGGAAGGGAAGAATCTTAGCAGGTGGTTTTTATTCCTGCTATTTCACCAAACTTTCCAAATTCTCCAGGAAATATTTTGAATATAAAAATATTTGTTTTAATCAGTTTACTACATCAGTATCTCTAGAATCTTTACACTAAAGCAGTCACTGGCAACTCAGCATAGTCAAACTGTCAGCTTTCCCATTGTTACTTTGCTGCCTTTTTTCTTTGCCAGAAACGTGAGCATTATCTTACAAGGAACATGCTCGGATCATTCTTAGCCTACTGCTTGCTGCTAATGCAGGTCATAGACAATGAGCGCAAGTCACTGCAGCAAGCATGAAGGGGAGGCAAGAAAATCAATCGCTGCCCAGCAGCCATTTCTGCTTGTATCTATCATTACTCCCACAGGGAAGGTGCCATGTCTTTCTTCCTTGGGTAGTACTACTAGCATCTGTTCCAGAAGTCGGGCTCCAGGGGAATTAAGTATTTGTTGAATAAGCAATTGATGCAACTTTTTGAGAAGGCTACAGGATAGGTCACACAGGCGCTGGGAAAAGGCTTCACTAGTGGTAAAAATCTTGTTTCTCCTCCCCACGTGTAAGTTTTATCAACTACAGGTGAAAGAGCATTCACCTGTATGCAACAAGTAGAATAGCATGGCTACTCTCTATATTTTTTTTAACTCTGACATGTAAGAAATGCAAGGAAAATTCTTTCTAGGTCTGGAAATAGCTTAAAAGCCATGTCCTTTTCATTCCAGATGAATTAAAGTCAAAGAAATCTCAGCTTCCCAGAGTTATCCCCATTCCTGCTCATCTGAGGGAGAGCTTGCCGGATCCACCTTTCGATTTCTCTATGCCTTGTGGTTTAGTTACAGAGTAACCTGGCAGCTGCCCTCTTAGAATGCACCAGCCTATTTAAATAGAGCAAAGTCCTCAAAAATTCCACAGGGCTGGCTGTGAGCAAAGCTATCTTGGTCCCTTGGGTGGATGCACTGTTCCTGTGGGTTGGTCCCGGCTGGCCATGGGTTCTGTGCTCTCCGCCTTCGTGAGAGAGCTCCCTGGTTGGTTCCTGCTCTGTGGGGTCTTCCTGCCTGTGGCATTGTTGCTGTTCCTCCTAATCGCCTACTTCAGGATTGGACTGATGGAGGGTAAGTGTGAAGCCCCGGTAGCGGGGGCTAGACACCTTGTACATGACAAAGCATGTGAAAGCATTGTCCGTGTTGCTGATAACTCTGCCGGTACTTCATCGGTAAATCTGGCCAAGTTTGATCCTTTCCTAATGTAGCTTGTCTGCTAAGATGAAGCGGCTGCTGTAGGGTTTCTAACTGGAGTCCTTCCCGGGCACTCTATGAATCAGCAATTTTGCCACATTGTTGCTTGTCTCTGACATGTCAGGCAATGCATTCACAAATATTAAAACACCTCTGTGACTGCCTTTCCTATGTGCCAGATCTATGTGCATGTGACTATGCATGTGTCCAGCAGTGAGTGTCCACACACACACACACACATACACTTCTTTCTTATCCACTGAATTTCCACTTTGGAAGTGCACTCAACATGGTGCCATCAGTGTTTGGCAAATGGGAACCTTTGGGAGTTGGTTCTTAGGGTGCAGAAAACAAGCAGAGAATCTCAGGACATGTCAAATGATTTGAAATCAGGATTTTGCTCTTGAATTGAGTTTATTTACCTAGAATTCAGGAAATCAGGCTGTAACTTACAGACTCTATGTCAATCCAGTATCTAGCAAACATTAGGTTAAATACCCTAGAGGTGAATAATCATCCTAGCTAAACAGTCATATTTATTAATTTATGTGGTGTCATATTAAACCTCTAAAGGAGCATACTCCAAAACTCCTCATTTCTACAAAACTTTGCCAAGCATTCATGGGTGGTAATTGTGTGTGTGTGTGTGTGTGTGTGTGTGTGTGTGGCAGTGTGCATATATGCGTATATATAAACACACACATATATATACACACATATGAGTGTGTGTACATAAACATATGACTAGCGACACACCATATATTTCAACATCTAGTAGAAGAAAATCAAGGATATGTATTTCTAAGACGAGATTTATAATACTAAACCCTAGAGGGCCAAGAGTGCTTTATGGAATTGTAAGCTCCTCATTACATCTCACTCAAATACCCCCAGCCTTTCATATTTTGTGTCTCATTTTTATGAATAGCTTTCTTGTTGAGTGATAATGGCGTCTGACTCTGCAGGATAAATCTTTCTTTATTAAGTTTGTTCATCCTCCACTGCCCAAAGACCAGTCAGCTAGAGAGTATGCCACTCATCCATTTGTTATTGTACTGAGCCCTGGGAAGAGCCTCCGGAAAAGAAAGAAAATGGGAAATCTCCAAGCTTCTAACTACAGCTCCCCTTCAGAAACTCCCAGCTTGGTTTAATGTCCAGCCACTACAAACATTTCCATTCTTTTGAAGGTCTTTCAAATGAGTTGCAATAACCCCTGTCAGCCACAGTATCTCAGGCTCCTGCTGACACCAAGCACCCTAAGGAACAGTGGAAAGATGTGGAGGTCACAGACAGGGACTGGAATGCTTCACCCAGCATGCAAGGTTCATCTCTGGTTGCCTCTCTCATCAGATAAAATTTTCAGCATCTCAAAGTAGTATCAAGTATTAAATAATGTGAACAATAGGCCAAGATAGCTCCTGGATTTCAGTTTCTTTTATAGCTTACTTAATTTGCTTGAAAGGTGGTTACACAGAGAAAAAGAGAGTCACACACACGAACACATAGATCTTCCATCTGCTAGCTAACTCAACAATGACCAAAGCTGGACCAGGCAGAAGCCAGGAGCCAGAAGCCTCCTCTGAGTCTCCCATATGGGTGCCAGGCCCAAGGACTTCAGTAGTACTCTTCTGCTTTCCCTGGCAAATTAACAGAGCTGAACTGAAAGTAGAGTTTCCGGTACATGGGATGTTGGTATCACAGGCAATGTCTTTACCAGCTGTGCCACAACGTTGGCCCCTTGGCTTTTTACTGGCCTCTATTCACCAGTTATATCAAGGTCAGGTAACTCAGAGGATAGCTGACATTTGGAATAGATACTGCAAAACAGGATGGATGTTGGATTTATTCCTTTGCTTATCCTTGGGCAAATGTCTATTGTGTGTGAAATGTAAGTGCATCTGCAGTATTCTATTTAGAGAACTGAGATATAAACATAACAATCATATTTATTTAGAATGTCTGTGTTAGAAGAGTGACCCTGGCATCCCAGGAGGCTGATACAGAAGAAATGCAGGCTAAGAATGTGTCTTATGCCTTCTGTCTTCAGCACATTTCAATTCTTGCAAGTTGTCCAAAGACCAAGTCTTAGACAAAAATTATGAACTTAACTGGAATTGCTTTTGAAGGATGTGAATGAAGATCCAGCGTTTGTTGACAGTTCCTTCCTCCTTCTTGCTTTCAAATTCTGATCTGCTAACGAGCTTGTCTTGGTTCCAACACTGACCTAGGGAGCATGCCAGGATAGTCTCTAACCCTGGGGATGGCAGAGTGCCTGGCCTCATACAACAATGCTCTAAGTAGAGTACTTTTCTCTGTGTTAAAAGTTGCAAACTCGCACCAAGATTTTGGACAGTGACACTTCTCATTTGATTCACTTATTGGCTCAATCATCCATTCAAGAAGTATCTGTGACTCTTCTATAGGACAGGGATTGTCCTCGAAGGAACAGACTTTACTGTGAATTTACACGATTGAGAAAAAGATCATCCTGGTTATATAAAACCAGAAAAGGAGGCTGTCATGGCAACACAGCAACCACATCCTACTTTGCCATCATGCCCTGGCTGCCCTACTTCCCATCCAGCTATCTACTAATGATCTGGGAAAAAGCTGAAGATGGCCCAAATGCCTGGACCCTTGCTATCCTTGTAGGAGATTTGGATGAAGCTGCTGACTCCTGGTTTCAGCCTTGCTTTTGGCTTCACCTTAGCCCAGTATTGGCATTGTGGTCATCTGGGAAGTGAACAAGCAAACAGAAGATCTTTCTTTGTATCTCCCCCTCTCTCTGTAACCCCTCCAAATAAATAAATATTTTTTTTTAAAAATAAGAAAGGCAAAACTATCAAAATATAAGGAGATTTTGCAAATCTGTTTCTGACCCAGGTCTCACTAGATGTCAAGTCTTGGGAAGGTGAGCGCTCCTTGCCCTTCCTCCTTAATTTTTCCCTAAATGTTAGAGCTGAGCATTCTCATCGGAGGTAGGATCCCCGAAAGTGCTATGAGGTCCCCCAGAATATAGCAAGCCACTCCTTCCATGGTCCCCTACTTGAATTTGCTCTGGCTGAAGTTTCTGGAAGTTTCCAAGCTACAGGTAAAAAGTAGGACAGTGAACAGGTCGAACCAGTTGTTTAATATGGCAGAAGAAAAATATGCGTATCCATCACTGCATGTAATGTGATGGGGCGTGTCCCATCTCAGGTGTACTGTTAGAATACTCATGAATAGAAGCACTCCATTCCTACTGACCATTAAAGAACCATCTAAAGGATGCCAAGAGACAACAAACTGCCTGAATCGAAGTAGCCCTTTCTGGTATCATGTTTCATTCTGCTGAAACTAGGGTCCAGGTCTGCTGGAGTTAGGCAAGTAGGGGGGGGCAGCTGAGAACTGTTACTTATGGGCTCCTGGCTAGGGTGACAAATGATAGGAAGTTTATTGTCTCAAGATGTTTATATTCAAAACATCTTTTCCTTACATTTCTCTGCTCCTTTTGTCAGAATCTGAGCTTCTTTCTTGATTACATTTTGTAGTGTTAGCAGACAACCCTAGACTATGTTGTTTCTGTTTAAACAGGGATCTTGCTCCTTTAATTCCAAAAGTCTCCTTCCTGCTAAGTGATAGGGGACTCAATACACAGCATTTGAAAATCATAGCTCGTTCTGTAGCTTTTTTACCTAAGGGTAAGTAGTAATATCCTTTCCCTAGTTTAATGGCAAATGTAATCACTGGACCCAAAATAAAATATCATCAGTTTTTACCTCCATGTAGCAGCATCCAGCTAAAAGCTGCAAACAGAGCCTAGCACAGTAACCAGTAGCTAACGTCCTCGCCTTGCACCTGCCAGGATCCTGTATGGGCTATTGCTTGTACTCTGGCAGCCTCATTTCCCAACCATTTCCCTGCTTGTGACCTTGGAAAGCAGTCAAGGATGGCCCAAAGCCTTGGGACCCTGCTTGGGAGACCTGCATGGGAGACCTGAAAGAGGCTCCTGGCTCCTAGTTTTGGATTGGCTCAGCTCCGGCCATTGTGGCCACTTGGGGAGTTAATCAACAGACAGAGGATCTTCCTGTCTCTTTTCTTCTCTGTATATCTGACTTCCAATAGATAGATAAAATAAAGGCCCAAAGTCTCCAGCACAGGTGTCAGGACCCAAATGCTTTACATACATATATGTATATCTATCTCATATATATATATATATCTCATATATATACATATATATATAAAGCTATAAACAGTTGGTCAAATGTCACATTGTTAATTTCCCATCCAATGTGATAGCAAATGTACTTATTCTTATTTTGTTCCTATAAAAAAGGAACTTTTAATCTACACAGTAACTGGTACGTGCAGACAGCTCGAGTCCTGCATTCTAACACTGAAAGCCTCACACACTCTCATTCATCAGACAAAAGAGCTGTTTTAGGATGTGATGGAGAATGTGGGGGGGTGTTGCCATCATTGAACATGAATCCCTACACTTAGAGCCCTAGGAGATAATTGCACATGTAAATTTAATGAACATGTAGAGGGCATCAACTTTCTCAAAAAGGAACAAAGAAAATTGCCTAACATCCTGCACTCCATGTGTCAGCTGCCTTGAGGAGTAGCTTTTGTTAGAGGTCTGGGTTTCAAACTTTCCACGGCCAACCCCTTCATCAGCTACTGCCAAGACATGTAGCATCTGCTAGGGTGGGAATTTTGATGATCTCATCTCTCCAAGTCTTGCCATGCGTACCTTTAAATGTCAAAAGGGAGAAGCCACACAGGGCTTATTTGAAGATGATCACTATCCAATTCACTTAGGGAAAGAGCAGAGGCAGAAATCCCCAACTTCTGATCCATACACATGTTCAGTAATTGAATACTGAATGTAGGGAGTCTTGAATTAATCTACTTGTTTCACTAAGTGGATAATATTCTAGGATGTGACAGTTTTTTTTTAGTGGCTATTTTAGTCCAGTCAGCAGACCACTCTTTGGAAGGAAGCTTTATTTTGGTCTCAAAGTGACCAGGGAGAAACTCCTTGCTCTGAAGACCTGGTTCCTGGAACTCCCCAAGACCGTAAGGGTCAGAAATGCCCACCAGGAACACCCTAGGTGCTGTAAATACCAACAGCATGATTGTCTTCCCAAACTGTTGAGATTTTTTTTTTCCTTTCAGTTAATGAAGAACTGTCCCAGGCTCCTGATGGCTCCCGTCAACACAGACACAAGGTTGGCTCTTCAGCATCCTGGAGAACAAAACGGCGAAACTACAGGGGACAGCCCAAGGCTAAGGCACAATGAAGTCCAACTCATGGCTAGGAATATACAGCAGGTTAATTACTGAAGGCTGCACAGAATCTCAGCATCCTATGATGCTTGCTCTGAGCCATGTTGGAAAAGGGCAGCTGTTTTAACTGAGGACTTCTGTGGACTCAGCTCAGTTCTCTGCAAAGTGCTGAGCATAAGGTTTTCTTGGATATGCTCAATGAACTGGACACATCACAGCTTTAATTTTGCAGTGACTATGCATTCTGCTTAGGACATATTTTAAGAATGCAGTTCTAGAATACTCAAACAACACACTGGAAGCCCATATTTTTCCAATTGTGAGAGATGAAGCAATTGTGAGAGATGAAGAGTATAAGCTGAGTGACGCGAAGAGAGCTCTGATTTCCAGACTTTCCACTTGCTCCTCTGACAGCGCAACTCTTGAAGTGACACCCTTCCCTGGCCTGACTTTGCATCCCTTCTTTCCCAGTATCCCAAATCATAACTGTGATGCACCAAAAACCAAAGGCTCTTTTGAGACCAGGAATGGATCGTTACTCCATCATGATGGGACTTGCAAATACTGGCATTTCAATGCTGGATGTAGGAAAAGAGAACAGAATTTTCACAAAATTCACACACAAAAAAATAATTCAAGTTTTTACTTCTAAAATCAAAATACCTAGGAGCCATTTCAAGATATGGAAAGAAGTCTATATTATAACAGAAGAACAATCCTTCCAGGGGGATCCCTAAAAGACTGCACAAGCAACTGAAAACATTTATTTCAAGGTGCTATTACAATAGAGTCTGTTACTATTGTGTTCTCCACATTTCCCACTGTGTTCAAAATATCTTAAGTCTGGTCATATTCCATTTTCTGTATATGAATCTAACTAAAAGGTTGTTCAAATGACTTGTTTTATAAAACACAAGGAATTTAGTCACCTGTAAGAATTGCATACAATCGACTTCCCATCCCCCCCCCCATCCCTGCTTGGGAAAGCAGTGGAGGACGGCCCAAAGCCTTGGGACCCTACACCCCTGTGGGAGACCTGAAGGCTCCTGGCTCCTGGCTTCAGATTGGCTCAGCTCCAGGCACTGCAGTCATTTGGGGAGTGAATCATTGCATGGAAGATCTTCCTCTCTGTCTGTCCTCATCTCTGTATATCTGACTTTGCAATAAAAATAAGCAAATCTTTTAAAAAAATTCAAAAAAAAAAGAATTGCATACAATTCAGTAGTAATATATCAAAGAAAGAGCTTGTGGACAATGTTCAACTGACACATGAAAAATATTCAGCATTGCTAGCCATCAGAGAAAAGCAAACAAAAATGATATCACCTCACACTAGTCAGAATGTCTATTATCCAGAATTCAAAAATAACAAACAGTGGCAAGGTTGTGGTGAGAAGGGTACCCTAATATACTGTTGGTAGAAACGAAATTGGCTACAACCATTATAGAGTAGTCTGAGGAGTCCCCAAACTAAAAATGTATCATATGGCCCAGCTATCCCATAGGAACATGTCCAAAGTAAGTAGAATCAGCATTTCAGACAGATCCACATCCCCATGTGTAGGAGGACAATTGATTAGACCTGTAGGAAGACAATTAAGAGAGATCACTGGGAAGCTTTGCCAGTATGGAACCACGACTAGCTGCCATCCTGGTCTGATGTGGAAACACACAGGCCAGACTCCCTAAACATCAGGTTTAGGTACCAGATTCAAGAGAGGTGCTGGCTCTCACAGGCAGATTTACTGGAACTCCCATAGCTTCAAGTCAACTCCCTCTTGCTGTTGATACGTAAATTCCTCAAGCCCTTCTCCTTTGTGACTACCTGACCCTCAGTCTTTAGAAGTCTGATGCTGTTAATAAACTTTGGTGATTGACCATGAGTCAGTAGTCTACATGTATGATTATCAGCTCCAAGCACCAAGCCTTTTGCTGTCAGACAGCAAACACCCATGTTTATAGCAGTCTAATTCACAATAGTGAGGATAGGGAATCAACCTAGATGTCCATCACATGATGACTGGATAAAGAAAAAGTGGCATACACACATGATTTGGCCACAACAAAGAATGAAATCCTGGTATCTGCAACAAAATGGAACTGGAGGTTACTATGCTCAGTGAAATAAGCCAGTCTTCAAAAGCAAAATAACAAATTTTCTCTTGTGAAAGTTAATACAATGCGTGGCTATCCTATCATTTGGTCTATAACTTCACTGTGTCCTACAAACATCATCAGACACAAATTCCTCATTTTGGGATATTACTCATTTTCAAGAACAGCATATATATAACATTTATATAAGTAAATGTAAAAATGTTAATATTGTTAAATTTCAATACTAAAAATAGCTGGTAGATTCCAGAAGCCAAAATGCACCATGTCTGTGCCATTGTTGCTCCTCCTCAACTCTACCCTAGAACTCTGCTAATGCAGCCCGTGAGCCCTCAGCACTTCGTGATATCCTACAGCTCAGGATGCTTAGGCAGACACTAATTTCTGTGTTTTATTACACTTGATTACAACGAGAATGTCTGCTGTGGCTTTCAGAGGGAGCCAACTTAGGATAACTGTTCACGCCATATGGAAGGAATAACAGTATTCGTTCAGCTCAAGGAGGAATCCCTTTATAACCCCCTTTGGAAGTAGCTTATGTAAAAATTTCCTCTTTAACAGAAGGTGTGAAGGACACACTGCAATCCTTTCTTGGCAGCCACCAGCCAATGCTGTGGTGTGTGGCCTTCAGGGTCTGCTCCATTTTCCTTGAGAAACAGGTACTGTGGAAGACAGGTTCTTATCTTCAAGGGATGTCAGCTCACCACCTCAGCTACTGTACTAATACAACAGCTGGAAATGTGTTTTCCATACTAAATACCACCAAGTAGCTAAAAACAAGACCCATTTCTCTTTCCGTAAAGAACAACAAGGAATCTATAAGGGAATTGTGATGGGATTCATGTCTTTCATATGCAGAGAACATGTTTTCTCCTGGATAGAACACGTTCCAAGGACACATCTGTATCAGGGGTGCCAAGACCTTGACAAATTATGTTTATATTATATTATATTATATTATATTATATTATATTATATGTTATGTTATGTTATGTTATGTTATGTTATGTTATGTATGTTTTATCTTCCCACATGTCTTGTTGATCAAGCTGGTAACCTAGCTACTTGGTGCAGGGAGTTGAAACTCCATGATGGTACCACACTCTGACCTTATACAGTTGACAAAAGTGGGCAGAAAGACACATTCTATTCTCTGAAATCCTTTTTTAAAAAGTATTACTGGGCCCGGCGCGGTGGCGCAAGTGGTTAAAGGTCCTCGCCTTGTACGCCTGGGATCCCATATGGGCGCCGGTTCTAATCCCGGCAGCCCCGCTTCCCTTCCAGCTCCCTGCCTGTGGCCTGGGAAAGCAGTCGAGGACGGCCCAAAGCTTTGGGAACCTGCACCCGCGTGGGAGACCCGGAAGAGGCTCCTGGCTTTGGATCGGCATAGCATTGGCCCGTTGCGCTCACTTGGGGAGTGAATCATCGGATGGAAGATCTTCCTCTCTGTCTCTCCTCTCTGTACATCTGCCTTTCCAATAACAAAATAATAAAAATAAATCTTTAAAAAAAAAAAAAAGTATTACTAATCTGACCAGTAACAACCTCTATAATTCTCTAGGCCGAATTTAGTAGCAATTGGAAAATCAAGTACAGATAAAAACTTTTAAAACATAAAGAATATCTTTTACCTGAAAACTTATCATTGTTGTCAGAACTCAATCTTAGACTCAGTTCATATTTTTGAGTTTTCTCAGAATTCATAATGCCCAACAGATTTTGGAAACCAACTTCCGTATTTCTTTTTATTAAAAATATTTTTCAAAGCATACTCACAAGATTCTTACTAACTTCATAACTGAAAAAGTGGATCTACTTCTGTTTATCATTTGAAGCTTTGAAAGCCCAGTTTACCAGATGAGATGATAAAATTAGGAAACTATTTGGTAAGAATTACATTTTAAAAGGTTCTCTTGCTGCGGTCATCTCACACAAGAATAATTATTGCCACTGCTTTGAGCAGCTCTATGGGTACTGAGTTTCCTTGGATGCCCTTCACACCTTCAGTACCCCAAGCCCAGTTCTTGCCACACAAACCCTAACTGAACACTGCCACCTGCTGGACCAAGGAGCTGTGAGGAGAAACTTTGTGTCACTAGAAACATGGAAGGATGTTGTTCTCAAACACCCTTGGGGGAATTAACCTGAATTCACATGCAGATATCACACACAGAACCCTCTGAGGAGTAATCCACATCCCAGAAGCACACCTGGCTCCCTAACACTTCTCAGGCCTGGCTCGCTAAGAAAGAATTCTCTTGACAAAACTGCTACTGCAATAAGCATAACAGAAAGTGAGAAAGGCCTTTCACAAACTGAGAGGTAATTTAGTGGGAGTAGATCTCCAACACAACAATTTGGTGAATTATAATGTGCTCACTTTAAATGATTAGAAAATTCTACATCATCTTTCAAACCTGAATGATGTCTGTGGTCCATTTGCTGCGGTGTTTAAAACAAAATGAAGTACAGTGCAAGCTTCAGAGGAAACTGCAAGCATGAGCCTGGCCATTAGACTAAAGAACAACCCTGGCCACAGCCTGGCTGGCCTGACACATGACAGTGCAGTGGACAGGATGGGGCAGGAAGCATCAGAGCAGGAGCCATGCGACTTAGCTAAGACATTCCCAGAAAACAAAGCAAAAAGTACCAAAGAAAACTAGCAAAAATATCCCTTGGAGAATGTATAAATACTGCAGTGGCTTAATTAACTAGGAAGAAGGGAATGGCACACTGAGCGTTACACACACAAACTTTCCACGCTGTTGTCATCATTTCAAACCAGTGATGCTAGCAGGACCATCAGATTACAGAGTTAACAAAAGACTTTAAAACTGCCAGTTCTGGGCCCCACACAAAAATCTTTGCCTTTCATGTGTCAGGATCCCTTATGGGCGCCAGTTCGTGTACCTAGCTGCTCCACTTCCCATCCAGCTCCCTGTTTGTGGCCTGGGAAAGCAGTCCAGGACGGCACAAAACCTTGGGAACTATACCCGTGTGGGAGACCCAGAAGAAGCTCCTGGCTCCTGGCTTTGGAACAGCTCAGCTCTTCCAAGTGTTGCAGCCACTTGGAGAGTGAATCAGTGGATGGAAGATCTATTTTATCCTTCTCTCTGTAAATCGGACTTTCTAATAAAACTAAATAAATCTTTTTCTAAAAAGCTGCCACTTTCTATCGCTTGAATATATGCTTTTCACCTTTATAAAAAGAGAAGCAGCAAAACTGGAGAATAAACAAACTTTATTTTATAACAGTATCACAGAAGGCAAAATACCATTTAATACAACTTGAAGCTACTATAAATCTAATCTGGCTTTGTAATTATACATAGGGTTCAAAGCAAAGGAGAAAAATGATCAATGCAGTTAATAAGTCCCTATATCTGATCTCTGGTGTCAGCTTAAATGGTATAGCTTTCCTGTCGCCAACAAGAAAAAAAAAAACACCCCAGCCTCTCTTCTCCCTCTCCCAGCATCACCATCCTCAAACCTACACGAATCAAACCATCTGAAAGAGACAGACCTGTTCAACAACAAAAGGTCAGTTTACATGTGGACAAGGTGGTTTAATACATAGCAAGTGCTCTACCCAATGGAAAAGTGTAATTCGGAATGTGTTAAGGAAGCACTAAGGTTTTAAGCTGCCTGAATCTTTTAGTGGAAGGGAGGCAACAGTGTTGTCTTTCTCCTCCCTCCTGTACTGGAATGCTGTCGAAGAGCATGTAGCTGAGCAGCACTGGCACCTGGCATGATGGGGTTTCTAAACACAGCGCACGGTCAGCGACCGTCTGTATTATTCTCCAGTCTGGAGATTCTCTGACTTTTCACTAGAAGTAAAAAGTCACAGGACTGGAAAGTCAAAGGAGTCCAATACCAAAAAAAAAAAAAAAAAAGACCTAGTGAAGTTCTCAAACATTAGAAAATTTTCAAGATCTAAGAAATGTTTTTATTCTGTATTAATATTTTCTCAGACAGTATATTTACTACAACCTGAAAAATCTGTAAATATTTACTGTAAGCATTCAATGAAAAAAAAAAAAAAGCCTGGAAGAAGAAAAACGGCTATCTAAGTTAGTCAGTTTCCTTTCCGCACAACAGCACCTGTTCAAGTGAACAGCACCCTACCAGCTCGGGCTGGCTTTGTTCACTGTCATTGGATCAAAATGAATCACAAAAAGCAGGTAGCTGTACACAAAGTAAACAGGAAACAGACAAAAACTTCAATTAAAAAAAGAACCGAGAATATTTAGAAGTGGTTATAAAACAAAACAATAATATTAAAATGCATGGGAATAGGATAGACCAGAGCTGTTAAGGTAAGGTTTGGTGTTGGCAGTTTGATCCTTCAAGCTGCTGGTCATTGTTACCAGGTGTAGCACATATTTGCTGGAATAGTGGTGTGGCATTAAGACTCAGAGTGGTCCAAATTCTTCACAAGCATGAATGCTGTTTAATAAATGACTTCCTAGGAAAGAAAAAGAGGCAAGGTTTAAACATTTCAAGAACAGAGACTTAAACAAAAACTTTTAAGCAATGTTCATCATGTTTCCAGTTACATAATCAGCTGTTCTCTACTTGGTTCCACAGTAAATGATACTGAGTACAAGTCACGCAGAAAAGGACATTCTAAACACAATGGCCTTGAAGCATCTGGGAGGGACACTTAGAAACAACAGCAGGTGAGAGTATGTGGCAAAACAACTGGCAAAATGCAAAGAAGATTCATGTCATATAGTAATTCTTCCCCTCAGATATCTTAGTTTCCAGCTGCAATTAATTAGAGTTAACCGTGGTTCACATATATTAAGTAGAATACATCAGAAATAACCAATTCCTAAGTTTTATATTGTGGGCTCTTCTGAGTAGCACGATGGAATCTTGTGCTATCCCAGCCAGCCTGCCTCTCTCACTGATGAGTCATTCCTCTGTGCAGCATACCCACAAATGCCATCCACCAGTTCATCAGTTAGCAGCCACCTCAGTTACCTAGCAGACACAGTACCATGCTTCTTGCGTTCATTAAACCCAATAATGGCTCAAACCCACAAGAGTCCTGATGTTGGGAGCTTGGCTATGGCCAAGAAGCCACAAAGTGCTTCCTTAAAATGAAAAGGTGACATGAAAAACTCTAAAATGGGGCTCAGTACTAACTATGGCTCAGGTAGAACCAGGGGTTTCAGAGCATATCCCCTGAAGATAAAGGAAAACTGCTGTACTAATCCAACACAGAAATCCATGTGGAGTACAAAGCAATACTTAAGGAGTTAGCAAGCCACAGTGCACTTGGACTTCACTTAACAGTCCTTCAGATGTGAGAACAGAATAAAGAGGCATAAAAGCGTAAAAGTACATAGTGTTATGTGTGGAAAAGAGGAAGAAGTAAATTAGAAACAAACAGTAAAGAAATGGATATTATTAAAGAATTCCTACAGTATGTAATGGATCATAAGGTAAGAAGTGTTAGGTCTATTCTTTACCACTAGCCTAAGAGGAATGAACTTGATCTAATAGATTAAAAAAAATCAGAAAGAATATTAAGAAGCAAGACCATTTGGAAGTCCACTGCCATGTTCCTAAGCAGAGTACAAGAGCCAGAGAACAAAAAAGGCAACTGAAAAAGCACAGCGATGGCCAGGTCAGGCAGGCTTATAAGGTCAGGAAAGAGGTTAAAGATGGTTTCTCCTTTGGATTTAAGGCATGGCCTGACTTGTGTTAAACACGTCACTACGGCTTCACTGTGGGGAATAGGTAGAAAGCAGACGGTGGGTGCAGGCAGAAAACACTAGGCCACAGGTGGAGGAAATGACAAGTGTCAAGTATTACTGTGAGATGGCAACCACCCAGATTGGAATCACCGTTAAAGAAATCAAATGAAAGAGGAATGTGTGCGGCACTGCTGAGAAGAATCCAAGTGTAGCATCTGTGGAAGAATCCGAGAGGGCCTTGGAGTCTGCGACCTCAGAAAGGGAGGAACAGAGAGAAAATAATCCATTCAAAGTCTTGGAAAATAGCACATAATTACAGGGGACAGTGGAGAACAGTAATTAATTTACTTTTCAAGCGATACTGGACCCGAGTTAATTAGAATGTATACTTTTAGTTAGAAGAGATTAAGTCTTGTGTTAATGGAAAACCTCCTTACCATTCAGATTTATCACAGATAATATTATAGCCACTTGATTAATCAGGACAGACTGATTAATCAACTGCATGTTTTTCAGCTCTCAGTCTGCCTTAGGCTATTTCACTATTCCTTGGTACTTCTACTTGATTCAAGGGAAGGAAAAGAAATCAATGGCAAAATAGTCTTTTTTCAGGGAGTAATTACAAAAGGAAAAGGGGAGCAGTAAATAGGAAGGGATACAACTATCAATCAAATTGGAGTTGGGAGTAACAGGAGACCTTCCTTAATGAAACCTGCTGTGGCTATTGCTCCGGAAAGGGCTGGTGTTTCTGCTGGCTTCATTTAGGGAATACGCATTGTTTGTTGAACACAGATGCTATTTTGCCTAGTGTAGGCTATCGAAAACAAACCCTTGATATAATCAGAAGGCTTGATGTTACAAAGTAGGACTGGGGTCACTATTTCTTTAACTTTTTTTCACTAAAAATTATAATAAATCACATTTTAAAGGAAAGCTAAATTTAAACTTGATTCAATGTGTTACAGGAAACTATATATACTATATAAACAGAAATTGTCGGATACAGGTCTTGAACTCAAAAATGTCTAACAATATATAGAAAGACAGTCATTTCCATATAAACGAAAATATTTCCATTTACTCACAAAACACTAGAATTTACATTAAATTATCTTTCTGGTAGTAAATACTTTGTAGTAAATATAATTTATATAACATATACATTATTGAGGATATATGACTTTTACCCATAGAAGTCTGGGCATCTTTATAATCCATGGGCAGTAATTACAATTCTTTTTACCTTTACAGCATCCTAAAGTTTACCTTGAGTTTGGCTAAGATTTTAGTATATAGATTACACTTCTTGGTGAGGTAGGCCCAAATGCTCATCTCATGTTTTCATTTGCATATTGTAGCATCCCATAGCTAACCTACACAAAGTAGGGAACCATTTCCTCTACTTCAGTGACAATGTGTAGCCTGTGCTGCCCTATTTGGGCTGATGTGAGAATAGGTCAAGATGGTTCAACTTGATCTAATCAATATCTAGTCCTATATCTAAGTCCCTTCAGGAAACATTCCAGCTGTGTTCCTTGCCTACGCCCGCACAGAAGACTCAGCACTACTTGGCTTTCCCAGTGTACCTGATGGTCAGTAGCAAAATAAAGTGGAGTTCATGTGTGGACATTCTATAATTTCATCTGAAAACCATAATTTTGATTCCCAGAGCCAAGGGACTCACTTATGAGTGGGAGTGTATTACTTTAGTAACCACTTTACAAGCATTTGACAGAAACCAGTACAAATGATCTTACAATGGCTTCAATAAAAACATGCAATGTGGTTTCTACCCAAAATAATCCAAGCAAGGAAATTCCTTCTGTAACTACTATAGAGCAGTAATAGAATTAGATTTAAAGAAAAATATTTGTTCAGTTATTTATTTGAAAGGCAGAAATAGAGACAGAGTAATTCATTCCACAAATGGCTGCCATAGCCAGGAGCCCAGAACTTGCCCAGGACTCCCACATGGGGGAGGGGCAGAAGCACTTAGGCATCTGCTGCTGCTTCCCCAGGCTATACATAAAGCAGGGAGCTGGGGCAGAAGCACAGAAGCCAGACTTGAACCAACACTCTGATATGAACCGCCAGCATTGTAAGAGGCAGATCTGCTAAGCCACAATAATAGCTCCCCATTTCAAAAATAATAATGAAGTAGTTAGTAAGAGGTAATGCAATTACTTTCTAAATAAAAATGAGGTCCAGCTACTCAGGGGTACGGTTTAATCTGAAATGTTATAGATTGAGTTATTTCTAATGCCAAACTATTTTTTCATTCTTTGGTTCTCAATCTGTGTACTTGATTTTAAACTTCTAAGCAGAATCTCCCATCAATTCTAAGAATCTTAGAGATTCTGCAAACATGCCAAATTTCCATCTAGCTATTCCAGGAAATCAATTATTAAACTGCTTATACTGGCACTGTGTGGCACAAGTGTGGGCTGAGACACTGGAGGTTGCTGAATCTCTTTTGGGGATCACAGAGCCAAAACAATATGCATAGGTACACCTGGCCATTGTGAGCCCTGTGAGCCTGTTACAATCACCACAGGTGCAACAATAATGAGGAGGAAACCAAGGAACAGCTTAGCACCAAAGTGTGCTGGACATCACTTGGGGGAGGGAAGGGAGAAGAAGGGAGTGTGTGTGTGCTGCAGGAGGGGAAGACAGAGAGAAAGCCAGTGTAGGCCCCAGTCTCCCAAGGATTAACTAACTCCACAGCACAGCTTGTTTCTCAAGGGTGTAACAGGAAAGGCAATCATGGCCTGATACATTTAGCCTGTGGCTTGACTGCAATCTCCTTCCTTCCTGCTTCCCCTTGTTGCATGTCCTTGGGGGAGCTTAGGTGTGGCTTAGCAATCTCCTTCCTTCCTGCTTCCCCTTGTTGCATGTCCTTGGGGGAGCTTAGGTGTGGCTTAACCATTGGGAGGATCCTGGGAGGGGCCAAGCAGACTATAAAAGATGCAGCTTGACTTCAAATAAACGGCATTCGGCATTCTCCTCACACGAATGACCCACTGTGTGTTGTGTGTTGTCTGTCTTGTCTGTCTCATAACCCTAGTCCCTCCGCTCGACTTGGAGCTTGGGGTACGTGGCGACGCGGGCGTTGCCAACAAGCCAGCTCTCACTGATTGGCTTCACTCCCCCAAGTCCACAGAGGCTGTCTTCAGCCTGCGCCAAAGCTGGGAAGCAGAAATGCAATCGCATCCTCCCAGGTTGAGTGGCAGGGAGCCACTTCTTTACCACCACTGCTTCCCAGGATCTGCACTACAAGCAAGCTGGAATCGGGAGCAGCGCGTGGGTACCAACCAGAGGTTCTCCTATGCGGAACTGCTTTCACATCTCTGTGAACACAGCATTAATCCCATTTTCACCATTACTTTAGCCCGCAGATCTGTTTAAGTTGTCACAGCCCGAGTTCATTTTTCTTTCCTCTTTGCTTGACTATCTGTAGCTATGATATCCTGGAAGGTCTCTAATTTCTCTCAGAAACTTGTTTTCCCAAATCTCTAAAACTACAACTGAGATTCATGAGGCTGGTTGGAATTTTGCCCTAAACCAGTAATGTCTTTTTTGGTTTATTCTGCCAGGTCAAAACTTGTGAGAATTTAAACTGCATGCATTCTACAAAAAAATCTGAAAGCTTCCTTTAAATAATCAATGGACTACAGTCAAGTTACACTCTACATTTTATTCTAGAGAAGCTTTTGTTCAGAAGCTAGGCAGTGACTGGAAAACATTCTTCTGTAGCATCAGAGCTTAAAAAGAACCAGGTACAAAATCTTTATCTTTTAGTATCTCTGAATCACAAATGAACATAATCTGAGTTTGTGCTCTGCTTTTTTTCCCCGATAGAATAAGGTTAGTAGGATCAAAAGACTCTAGATGCACCTTCCCTATCTACCAACATGTCCTGTTAAATCACAGTATCACTCTGAAGAAAACTGTCCCTGACCACACATTCTCTCTCATACACATGCATACACAATCTTAAATTTATGGTGTCACATTAATTGAAGCGTTTTCTCCTACTTCATCCTGAATACCCTCCACAGATTAGCACTTTCCAAGAGAAACACAACACGGCAGCAGGAATGCGGACCATGTAAGTATTTCACATTTCCTAGAAGTCACATCTTGAAAGTAAAACATGTATATTTAATTTTAGTACAGTCTACTTAACCAACTATGCATCTAAATAATTACTTCAGTCAGCAATTAATGGAAAAAATAGAGCATTCACCCTTTTTGCTTACATTTTTAAAATTCATAGGCATTTTATATTGTCAACACATTTCAATTTGGACTAGTCACACATCAAGTGCTCCAGGGCCTCATGTGGACTAGATAGCACATTGGAGAGAGCAGATCCAGATTCTCCATTGCTCAAATACTAAGTATGACTATTGTGATGTCTGAGAGCCGAGGAGCTTTGGGGCTTTAATCCTCAGGAGAGGAGGAGGGTCTTGAGGACAAACTGCAGCTGCCCCCTGTCACACACGCTGTCATAGCAAAATCCCCTTCTATGCCAGCTACAGCATTTACCTGTTTAAACAATTATCTCTGAAATGTATAGCAGAAATGTTTTTGAGACAAATGACCCTAGACCCAGCTTTCCACATGAATGGCATTCCATAATTCCTGCATGTAAGTAAGCGATCCGTGGCAAATGCACTTAATTTAACCTCTAGAAACCTTTACTTACTCATAAAAAAGGAAGGGAGGGGACTTTTTTTAAATGCCCTTGAACAAGGTAACTAAGTCATAACCACGCACTGCCAGGTCTTGAGCACAGGTGGGAATGACAACACACAGGAGTGAGGCGGCTGGGTGTCAGGGGCCTCAGCACGAGCCCCCGCACACAGCTGGGACGGGGCTCTTCCCTGGGCTAAGGGTGGCTCCCACTTAGCTTCAGCATCAGAGCCTTGAAGGAAAACAGGAACAATGTTGTCAGAGCTTCAAATTTTTTTAAAAGTGCTGGATAGAGTCCAACTTTAAGTATTAATAGTTCAAACAAATATAAAAACGCAGTATTCAAGAAGGAAAAAAATTCTAGTCATGGACTACATGTCTCCAATTTGTCATTTTGTCTAACTTCCAGCCTGCTTTTTGGTGGGTGCCATTTTTCATCTTTTATAATAGTGAAAGATTGGGGAGAGGAATACAGCAAATTTTACTGTGAGGTTAAGAATGCTTACAAATCTGATTCTTCAAAAAAAAAAAAAAAAAAAGGAGGGAGAACCCAGCACAATAGCCTAGTGGCTAAAGTCCTCTCCTTGCATGCCCCAGGATTCTAGTTCTAATCCTGGCAGCTCCACTTCCCATCCAGTTCCCTACTTGCAGCCTGGAAAAGCAGCAGAGGATGGCCCAAAGTTTGGGGTTTCTGCACCTGTGTTGGAGACCTGGATGAAGCTCCTGGCTCCTGATCGGCTCAGCTCCAGCCGTTGCTGCTGTTTGGGGAGTGAATCAACAGGTGGAAGATCTTCCTCTCTGTCTATTCTCCTCTCTGTATATCTGACTTTCCAATAAATCTTATTTAAAAAAGGAAAAATCTGAATAGAAAAATGCACCAAGGACAGAAATTAGCAAGTCATAGAAGCCTAAGTCAAAAGTTGTATCCTCAGTCTTATCAGCTACAAAAAAACAAAACAACACAAAACTAAACTAAGCTAAAGCTAAATCCAAAATGATCTCCCTCCTTATTTGAAAAGGAGGGAGATAGAAGATGGACAAATGTACTTTTCTAACTGGATTGGCAAAGATGTTTAAATGTCTTCCTGCAGTTAGCATTCACAAGATGTGGGGAAACACACACTCACACACTGCTGGTGGCAGGGTAAATGTGCCCAATTTTACAGGAGGGCAGTTTGGCAGCATGTCAAAGACGTGTGGTGACAACTCTTAATTTCTCAAGATATTTGCCTTTTACAAACAGGAAGACTAACACAGTTATGTACACAGAAGTATAATCTTTGCAGCTAATCCCTGACTGTGAAAACTGAGAATCAATTAATTAATTAGGTGTCATTTAAAAAAAATCATTAGGCAGCTACTCAACGTTGAAAAATGGTGAGGTAATGACAAGGAAAGATACTTACAACATACTCTAAAGCAGACAAAAAACCACCACAGAACATATAACAGAATTGCCATACAAGCCTTTATAAATAGAGGTGTGTACACACACACACACACAGTGAAAGGTGATTACTTATCTGCTGGGAGCAGAAGACACACATTTCCCAGTCCTTCACACATATACACACACAGCATCTTAAGGGTGTGTGGTTGATGGACAGCTGCATCCCATATCAGAGTGCCTGGGTTCGATTCCTGGACCACTCTCCATCCAGCTTCCTACTAACACACTATGTGGGAAGGCGACAGTGGTGGCCCCGGGGCTTGGATCCTCTCCACTTGCACATGAAGACTGAACTGAGTTCCTGGTTCCCAGAAATCTGAGTGACCCAGTGGATGGGAGCTCTGCATTTTTTCTCTTCTCACAATCCTCAACAATAATTTTAACAATAATTTTTAAAAGTTGCAGCCTCTTTCATACTATGCCCTCTACGCAGCATAGTTTCATCTGAAAAATATTAACGACTTTATGCCAGAGCAAACCCTGAGGGATGAGTGACTAAACGTGCTAATGGATGTAAAACAGTGGCATCCAGTATATCTTTTATTGAAAAGTTCGAATATACTGAAACTGACACATGGATAGCACCTGCTGCATTTCTGAAGGTTAAGTTTAGAAGAGTGATAGCATTTTAGAATGAAAACTGGCCATGTCTGGAGATCACTAAACCTAAACTTTTTTTTTTTTAAATTCCTCTATAGAAGAAGTCTTCATTTTAGGTGTGATTAAACTGTATTGAAAACTAAGCCATAACGTGCCCATTGTGATTAACACAACTAGGTAAATGGAATAAAGTAACAATACCTTTGGCTCATCTGAAAAATTCCTGCCTCCTGAACTGGAAACTGCTATCTGAACATCAATAGGTACATGTTTGTTTAAAGGACAGGTTGGGGGCCAGAGTAGCAAGCTATGCCACAGCCTACAGTGCTAACATCCCACATGGGCAAAAGTTCAAATCCTAGCTGCTCCATTTGTGTTCTAGTTCACTTCTAATGCATCTGGATAAGCAGTGGATGGTGGCCAAGGTGCCTGGGCAATGGGAAAAGCTTCTGGCTCCAGCCTGGCTCAGCCTCAGCCACTGCAGTCATTTGGGAAGCGAACCAGTAGATGAAGATCTCTCTCTCTCTTTCAAGCAAACAAATACTTTAAAAATAAAGGCAAGAGTGATGTTCGTCAGTGTTCACATGCTACCGTGGAGCTCAAGATCAGTTCTGAGCTCAATTCACCCAACCTCAAACTGGTCAGATAATACTAATTTTCTCTTAGACACATGAGCTCAGTGCTTTGCAATGTTAAACCTAAGTCTGACTTTGAAACAGTAGTATGGACATATTATCTTGTTTAGAAACTGATATTTGTACCCATATAATGATACAGATAAAAAAAAAAAAACTCTACTCATTTTAGAGTTGTTATTGTGGAATGGGGGCTGAGACTCGGAGTATGTCCAAGAGGCAAGGGCATGACAGACTCACCAGGTTTGGGTAATTGCAGCACTAGCAGTGAGTCTTATCAACTACAGCTTTGTCATTACTATGAATTTTCTATGAACTTTAAGAAAACTACTCATGTGCACAAATTTTAAAATGTTTACATCAAAATCAGCTTTCAATCCATTTTCCATGAATGCTTTGAAAATCATTTACATAGGTTTCAGTACTATCCGGTTTCAGGCAGCAAGCGGGGAGTCTTGGGACATCTCCCCCACAGAGACGGGGAGGCACAACACTCCATGATTCTAGTATGGGTGCCAGGACCAAATTCTTCGTCCAAGCCAGAAGAAACCTGAGTGTAACATGTCATTCTCCTATACTCATCTACCTCTTCAAGTCACTAACTTTCATATTCTCATGCCAACAAACATCAAGTTAAAATGCTTTACCTTCTGACCACCTCTCAGAAACACCCGGCGAGTACTCCACAGCTTTCAGGAACAGCCCAGTCTCTTTGGTTTATCCTAGAAGACTTTAGGTATAGGTCTCTGCCCTGACCCTTCCACCCTCATCCTTTCTAACACTCTCATTTCAGAATCCGGCAATCCAGCTGACTTGATTTTGCACAATTCCTGGAATGTCAGGGTCAAGGCTCCTGGTCCTTTCTAAACTGGCCTCCATTTCTCCTTCCTTCCTTGTTAATTCCTACTCTCTGTGAGCAGGAGTGAAAAGCTAGAAACTCCCTCTTGTGTTACTAATGAGTCAATGCATTTAATATTTCCCTGATAAACCTTACGGCCTAAATGCATGCAATGGGAGGCCCAGGCTAGCTATATAAAGGATAGTAAGATGAGTGGCTGGATGAGCAGCTGCTCCTCCTCCTGTCATCCTGGGCTGCTTGCTGTTTCCAGGTGAAAAGGTGAAAAGCAGACCTGCTCTGTTCTTCCCTGTCCCAGGAGTCTGGGGGACTCATTGGAGGGCAGGTTCTGGAGGTCATGGTGTGAAGCTGAGTCAGTCCTGTGACCTTCTCTTACGATTTATTCTTTCTGGGGTCACATGGAACACAGCACCACGCCTGGATCCCTGTGCCTCCTGACAGTATCCCAGTAGTGACAAGGTCAGTAATACTTTGCATCCATCTGCGGCAATTTGGGATTGCCCAGCAGGAAGGAGTGGTCCTTTAACGGACATAAAGAAGTCACAAAGAGGCAGCAAAGCACTCCTGAGATGTGCATGTTCTTTTAAAAGAGCTTGCATTTAGCTCCTCTCTGCCTCCCAGTTGGCTAACACTGCTGAGAAAGGCTGACTTGGGAGGTTCCTCCTCTTCAGACTGTTCTTTGACCATTTTTGTTTGTTCCCTCCTCCCTACTCACTAAGAGTTGATCAAAAACTGAGAGATATTCCCAAAGGCAAGGTCAGGTCAAGGTGGCAGTTTCCATGCTGGAGAAAGGGAGCTGTGGCAGACACATTACAGAGAGCTCTTTTCTGGCATTCAGACACAGTCCTAGTCCTGCTCCCTACCTTGGCCCACTAGCCGCCTCTGCAGCATCCTGCAAGATTGCCAGAAGGGAGCCAACGCAGTGGCAACACTCTCATCCTCACTCTGACAGTCACCAGCAAATTGTTTTCAAGGGTAAACTGCAGCCAGTAGGCGGTGGAGATGCCCAAGTGACTGAGACACAGAGGTGAGTCCTAATCATTCTCAGCTTTTAAACTCCAACCTCACTTCTCAAGTAACAGGTTACATTTATGATAGCTGAACTGCCCCATTTAGTTCTTGTATAGCTCTCTGTTTCTTTTGGGAGCGTGATCATATTCACAATAGCTAACCTGTTACTATTCCCACTGGCCTTCCTACAGCACGTCCTAGAGGAGGAAAACGGACAGCATTTATTCATCTCTGAACCCACAATGCCTAGTCCCCCACCCAAGCACACGGGCACTCATTATAATATTTTTTTCATTGGTTGAACGAATCTCCACATTTACCTAGTCTACACACCTTCCCTGTAAGGTAACACTTTGACTTCCTAAACACAGCTAATAAGGCTGCTCAAAGAGTCTTCAAAATGAGTAAATTTCAAAAGCTGTACGTATATAACTGAGTATGCCACTGCAAAAATGAACGTAAGATTCCAGGAATTACATAAAAACTTGTCAGTGCAGGAGTGTAGTCTAGCAGTTAAAACACAGGTTAACATGTCCCTTTATCAGAGTTCATGGGTTTGATACCCACACCGGCTTCAGAATTCAGCCTCCTGCTAAACAGACCCTTGGAGGCAAGAGTGACAGCTCAAATAACTGGGTTCCTGCCATAATACGCAGAAACCCAAACTGCATTCCTAGCAAAGAGCTTTGGCCTAGCATAGTACTGTACATCGTGGGTGTTGGGAAGGGAACCAGCAGATGGGAGCTGTCAACCTCTTAAGGAAAAAAAAAAAGACTGAAAAAGGAAATTATTTGTCTAAACTCAATTTCCTCATTTGTTATCTATATCCTTACAATACAGAAACATTTTTGTGTTGAGAAAGGCTTACTCTCTCACCTGATGTCATCTAGTTTAATATTAGACACAATTAGAATATAGCACTCATTCTTCTGAATTCCGGGTAAGAATGCTCTCAGCCTTCCATACATCATCCACATGTTTCATTCAGGAAACATATCTCAATAACAAAAAAGATTACTGCTCACATAAAACAGAGCACATTCATTCAGAAAACAGTCATTTTTATTCTTGATAAATTTTTAAATTTTTTGCTTTCAGGCCCATTATACAGTCTTGAAGACAGTATCTAAAATATGAGCAATGAAGTGGCAAGATATAAGGTTATTATAGATGATCAGTTACCTCTGTCTATACTAGAAACAGCTGAAAAAGATTAGATCTCTAAAGGTTAAAAATTACATAATGTTATTGAGAGACATTAAAGAAGACATACACAAGTGAGACATGTGCAATGAAGGAAGGCTTAATACCAAATACCTAATTATCTCTCTACTAAGCTAGAGTAGATGAAAGTCCCATTAAAAACATCATAAGATTTAACCTTACAACCTTCCACTCTGATTTTGAAATTTATGTGGGATCAGAAGAGCCAAGAGTCAAGAGAAAGAACACAATCGATGGATGAGTGGGTAGGAGGATAACAGCAGCCAGATATCAAGACACACCATAAAGCTGCAGTAATTAAGACTGTGTGTCCCTGGAGCAGGGACGCATGGACCAGTAACAGCAGCATGCTAGAAACAACCACACACAGTATAAACTTGTTAGGAGCCTCGTAGGTTCAAGGGAACATGATGGACTCTTCAACAAACAGTCCTGGGATCCTGGCTACTTATAGAACAGACAGATCACTGTTTCTCATCAAACAAAAAAAAAAGCAATTCCAATGGTAAGCACTGATGAAGAACCAGAAGTAGATGGACCAATGGAATAAAAAGATACCTTTTAAACTGGTTCAAAAATTTGAGTTTATATAGTGTTTCTATAACATAAGTTCTTCTGAAGTTGCCAAAGAGCCTTCAAATGTTCAGATTTCAAATCCTGTTTGTACCAAAATAAGCTTACCCTTTAATTACATTTTTTAATTGTTTTTTTTTATACAATTTAGTTGGTGGTGGGCTTTCCCCTCCCCCTTCACAAACTCTGAAAGCATTCATTTCTATGAAAAGTAATGCTAAAGTTTCTAGGGGGGAAATATCTTTAGTACCACAGAAAAAGCCCAAGTCATAAAGATACAGCGTGTGCAGTTTAGTTAGATTAATTATATTCAGCTTTACTAATAATGAAAGACAAACTACATACCTGAAGATATTTGCAACATACAATACTGAAGAACTAATAGCTAGAATCTATCAGGAATTAGTTCAAAAAGGAAGACTAACCAACCAAAAAAAGAAAGAAAAAACAACAAGCGAGGCAAATGTGTATTTTACAGAAATGCTGACTCTCCCAGCACTAAACACAGAGTTGGTCACATGCTTTTTGAGGTATGTTCTGCCAAACTGCATTCTGGAAAATACTACTAATTTACACAGCAACAAATAAATTTACTTTCCCCCTACAACTTGCCCAACGTTGGTCAAAAACATAAAATTGGCCAAATTCGTACATGAAGTCTTGTTTGGTGGGTTTTTAATTTGTTTATTCTTAATTTAAGATTTGTGTGGTTTTCCTAATCCTCTGCCATGTTTTTTATTTTTTTTTGCTTCTACAACAATGTTTAAATGTCCTTAATGATACATTCAATTTTTTAATATATTTAGAATATTAATCCTTTGCCATGCACATTAAATTTTATAATTTACTCTTTACTTTCATTTTTGTGGATTTGACTAAACTTTTCAAGTTTTCCATAGTCATCACAACCTTTTTCTTTAGGGCGTCATTCTGTGGCCATCTTCCTACTACCTTATCTTCAAAAAGATCTCACCTAAATTAGTTACACAGGTTCCTCAGTCACGGTAAACATTCATGTAATATATACCAATGGATTTAATACAGAGTAAATCAACAGACAAATGTCTACTATTGTAGCCGCTTAAGCAATCAGGTGATTGACACCACATATCTGCCAGCCCACAGAGTTTATAATAATATAAACTTACGTAGACAGATGTGGGGAGAGTCATAGTTTGAAAAACAAAGGTAACAGGAATCTCCAAAAACTTAATGGAAACATATATTAGACTCTGCGTGGATTTCAAAGTTGGTTTTTGTTTTTTCTTTTTCCTTTTTTTTTTTTTCACACACAAAAAAATTTGTTCTTCTCATTCCACTGTTCCAAGAATAGTTTAGTGGGCCCTCACATGGATATAAAATTAAGTGACAGAGAAGGAGACCAGCTACAACCTTGTTTGACAGTCTTCCACCGGCGACACAGGTTGTCTTACCTTACTCCTCTTCTTCCTCTGCCAGCTCTGTCTCCTTGTGCACCACCACTCTCGTCACGGCCATGTCAGGGTGCTGCTCTCTGGCTTCCCTGATGGCCTGAGCCAGGGCCTGCCAGGGGAGGAAAGCACAGGGGTGAGCTGGAACAGATCGTACGCAGGACGGCCTCACACATGCCCACGCCTCAGCTGGGCTTCAGCTTTACGATGACAAGGTCTTACATCTTCTCATGAGAAAACAGGATCTGAAAAGGGGGTCACTATTCTTTTTGTTTGTTTGTTTTCCCAAATTTGTTTCTCCACTTCATGTTCAAATCACATACTTGGAAAAGAATCATGTGAGCTCTGAATTCTCGGCTTTACTCAGTGAAATTTGGAAAACACAAGTCTTTTCTGTGCTTGAATATTCTTGCTTGTACCATAAGAGTTAAATTTGCAATGATCATGTTAAGGTTTGCTGTATGAGTTGATGTGATGATGTCAAGCAGCAGTACAATGCCTGATGTTTCACCCTAGTCACCACCTCACTGCCAGGAACTCGAAGCAAAAGGACCAGAATTTGCTCATCTCTGCCCTCTTAGCTTCTCAGTAATTGTCCAAACTGAAACATCCGCTAAGCCAAAATTTTGCATGAGAAAGAACTGTGAACTTCTAGGGCACTGTGACATTATGATTCTCATAAACTGTTTGGCTTTTATCCACAGTGTCTGGCTTATAACTTTCTTTTTCCTAATATGGATTAACAGTTCTAATCTTCCCCAATTTTCTTTTTTTTTTTTTTGCTAACCCATCTTGCCAGGTACATCCAAAGATCCTCCTCATAGTTCAGTGGTCCTGTCCTTAGCATGGAAGGAGACATCTGTACAAGGAGGACCGGAAAAATCTGCATGGACAGGACTGGCTAATGTCTCTACCCTGGCCATTGGCAATCATGCATATGAAACCTCTGAATCCTTGGGGCAAGGTGTGGAGAGCTGCCAGATGGACGAGATGCCTAGAGAGGGTATGAATGCTCTGAGTCCCTTCTCCCATACCTCACCCTGTATCTTCTGGAAAGCTCATTTGCATTTTTGTGGTGTTATATGACAATCACCAAATGTGTTTCCCTGAGTTCTGTCAGTCATTTAAGAATGGTATGTGACCTGAAAAAGGTGGTAAGGACAGACCTGCTGATCAGAACTTAAGATTAACAAACTGTGGCCTGTGATTGGCATCTAATGTGGGGGCTCAGGTCCCAGCCTCTGCAATTGGAGGATATCTCCTAGCAGACAGTGTAGGACTGAAGTGGACTGGAGCACACCTGCTGATGTCTGCTGTAAAACAGTCACTTGTTTAGATGGCTGGGTGGGTGTGTGCATGTGAAAACTCCACATATATCTGGCATCAAAAGGGATTTGTGTTTTGAGTGCACACTAGAAGATACCAAATACAAAGTTCTTACTTGGTTACACCAACAGAGGTACAGATCTCAAAGTGCAAAGAAACTAATGTGAAAACAAGGCAAGCTAAAGAACTGAGACAGTCACCTTTCGATTCTACATCCGGGCTCTAAAGCTTACAGTTCAAGGTTACTGGGTCTTTCTCAAGGCCATGCAGCTAATGGGGAGCAGACTCCAGTGCTAACCTCGGGGGTTCTTGGCAATTTTTTCTGCACCAGGTGGGAAGAAGGCAGTATTCTCCTGTTTTATCCAAGAGTAACTGTATGGAACTACTGTGACAAAAAGAAACATTCTATTTTTCAGGAGAGAAATTGGCTTTTCTTGTTCATTTTGCTTAAGAGGTTTGGGGTATTCAAATTGGTTTTAAAAATTCACCACAGCACAACACTCAAAGTCTAGGAAAGAATTCTAAAACAGAAAAGAAATTCTACTATGCTAGGGAACATCACTAGCTCATATGGAAATCATGCATTTGAAACCAGCCATTCAATTCTTCTTACACTCTGTCTCTGGCCCAAAGAACCAGTTGCTTATCAGCTGTAGGTTACTAACCAACCCTGAGTCTCATTCTGCAGAAAAGGCAAAGCTACCAAAAACCAGGAGAACCGTTAGAATCATCTTCACACATGTAGAGTTTGTCATAATTCCTTTCATTCCACAAGATGAAACTAAATATTGTTCATATTAGTTCACTGGGACAAAAACAAGGACAAAATAACATTTAATCCAAATGAGAAACTGTTTTATTAGAAAGAACACTTTGAGGAGTAACTATAATATAATTTATAATATAATAAATTATAAATAAACTAATATAATTTATTTCTTTCTGGGATGGAGCTGAGTTATGGTCAAGTCAGTGTTAATCTGCAGAGCAGGTTTCTATAAATCATGCCTCTTTGATCTGCCAACACCAACAAGATTGTTTTCTGTCTTTACCAGCTGAAGGTTTCCTACCTCTCAGGAAGCAAGGAAGTGAAAAAGAAGTCAATGACTCTAAGGCACTACACAATCGGCAGCATTTTTGACAGGGGGTGATTCCCTCATTTATTTTCAAAGCTTATGAATTCCCTACAGGATTAAAGAAAAAAGTGAACCCATAATGAGTTCCTAGAGACAACTACACCAGAATTTATTTAAAACAGCTTTGCTATCTTACAATTAAACATGTAATAGTTAAATCTTACTATCTTTATCTGCATACCTGACCTTGACTTTGCAAAGGGTGAGATGGGACATTACACAAAAGAGGTGCGGTAACATCAAGATTTATGTTTTAGAGTTAGGGATAGTTAGTGAGGTAGCCTAGTGGCTAAAGTCCTCGCCTTCTCTGCCCAGGAATCCCATATGGGTGCCGGTTTGTATTCCAGTTGTTCCACTTCCCATCCAGCTCCCTGCCTGTGGTCTGGGAAAGCAGCCGAGGACGGCATCAAAATCCTTGGGACCCTGCACCTACGTGGGAGACCTGGAAGAAGCTCCTGGGTCCTGGCTTCAGATTAGCTCAGCTCTGGCCAATGAGGCCACTTAGGGAGTGATCCAGCAGATGGAAGATCTTTCTCTCTCTCTCTCCTTCTCTCTGTAAATCTGCCTTTCCAATAAAAATACATAAATCTTAAAAAAAAAAGAGTTTCTAATAGATATTTGTATTTATAGATACTTTGCTTTTGCTACTTACTTGACTGTTTCTTGAATACCTAACTTGTAGAAGCAGTTTGATGTGAGTTGATTTTTCAGTCAAAACAGGCCAAATGGCAAAACAAACAAAAAACATAAACCCTCAGATTGTTCCCAGTGAAAAGCATGAAAATGTCTATGTTCAATGGGGAGACAGAAGAGAAGAAAAAAAACAGCTGGTGGAACACTGTGATTTGTACTTTCCACCATGCCAAAGACTGTGTGTGACCCTGTCCAGCACCGAGTAGAAATCCAACAAAGCTTGAAGAGTATGAGTCCCAGAGAGAAGCAATAGGAATTTGCTTTGCTCCAGATTCAGCCCAGGTCATTCCTGGCTGTCCCAGTGAATAGCAGCAGAATCAATCTTCTACGTGTGAAGCTGGAGGCATGGTTTGGAGGTAATTCATTTTCCATGGTAAGCAACAAGTAGTCATCTACTAGGAAAGTAAAAATTCAGAGTCTAGGCAACTCTTTCATTTCTTCCAAATAATGCAAAATACACTATTCAAATGTGTAAGTAACACTATTCTTACAAAAGTAAAAGAAAAAAAAGTGAAGGAGGTAGGGTAATTTTCTTTTAGGCATAAGGAAAATTCTCTTTCCATTGGTCACACGGAGGAAGGGTTTTTCTAATGAGGCATTTTGTTCTATAAAACTCTCTTTACTGAGCTCAATATTGTGTTTAAAGCTTTGTAACAATCATTTGCTCCTACTGCCCAACTGAGAAGGTCAATTGAACATTTTTTCCTCTTTCTTTCATGTTGTCGTAAAAGGAAAACAGCTTGGGCTCCTTTAAAGCTGTGTTAAAATCATTCAGGAAAAAAATCTCATCATTACCAGGGACTGCAGTTTGAAATGAAGATTGCTCTCCCAAGCCCCAGTGCTTCCATTTACCACCTGCTTGAAGCATGTACTCCAGCAAACCCAACAGCAGGACGGGAGCATGCTTCTTTTAAAACACTGCAGAAAACTGATATGAATTTTTACTTTGTAAGAGACATTGGATTTCCCACTCACTCCAACAACCCTAATGATAGTATTAGGGAAAAACCTCATAGTAAATAGTCCAACTTTTCCAATGCTTATAAAAAATATTTGAAAACATCTTAAAAACAGGCATAAGTCAAATTTATTGTTTTCAGGTTTTGGAAGCCACAGTCATGTTAAAATATTTGAAGAGCTTTCTTTCAACTAAGTTGTCCATATGAACATCTATTGCTTGCCAAACACTCTGCAGATGATCTTAGCCAAAAGTACATGTTGAGCCAGTGGACACAGTCAGAAGGCTAAAGTTCATTCCAACTCTAAATTATAAAGGCTGAAGAAGTGCATGCAAGCTGTAAAATATCTTCACACTGTGCTTAGCAGTTGGACATCGTCCAGGAGGTTCTAAGACAGGGTTGATCCTGGGATGCTAACATAACTCAGAAGACACATACACCATCATTTTCAGAACAAGGACCTGAGATCTTTACCTGATCATGATCAATATCTGCATCTCCTGTGATCACAATGCGTTTCTCAATTCTGGTTTCAGATATTCCGCCTTTTACAGTCTGAAGGTCATAACAGGAGAAGGGGAAAAAAAGACAGCAATCACCAAAATGTGTTTTGGAAGTCATGGAGAGGACAGCTAGGAGCCTACCCACCCAGACTTCTGATCATCCAAGCAGCGGAAAACTAATGTTACAGAAGCTGTCTCTGCTTGTAAGTTCAGCAGAGAATCCTATTAGCATTATAGCATTCACAGATATTCCTCAACTAATAGCATCTCTAAAACTAATCTATCAACATTCAGGTGACATTAACATGGGAAAAATGCTTTAGTGCAAGCAGTTCCAAGGGATAGTCTGTTGTAATTTCTAAGTTTCTTGATACTTAGCTGGCCACACATTGAAAAAAGAGAATAGAAAGTAGCTCTTCCATATTTGCAAAAATACAAAGATCTCTAGCAATTTGGGTATATGATTTAAGTTTGGGAAACAATTACGCTTGTTATTGCTTGATTCTGCTCATACGATTTGAGTGATTTTGTTCATTTAATTTGGTGTAACGAATGTTTCAAAAGAATTTGGATTTGTTTTAAATTAGGGAAGATAGCAGAGATTTTCATTAAATATTTGCTTTTAATTATAGCTTTAGTACCCACTCATGCATGTGGACTTGGAACACGGCAGCTTAAGGGCTTGGATAGAACTTCTGGGTTAGGTGCCCAACAGCTGATTGGCTAGTATATGCTGAGCAGATCTGACAGCATCTACCTGTGACCTTCTGAAGACGCAATGAGTGAACAGTACGAGGTCCTGATAAGACACACAGTCAACCTTTACAATTCCGACCAATTTATAATCCAAGACACAAGTAAGAGAATTTTACTCTTCGAAAATAGGCTTATTGTAGCTTCAATAACTGATACACTTCAAAGGGAGCAGTAATAATACGTCCTGTATTTATGCAGCACTTTTTAAATCTACAAAGCTTTTTACTTTTTAAAATAAAAAAAAATTTAATTTTAAATTTTAAATTTCTGAAACACGGGGTGGGGATATATACATCCATACCTGGTATAAAAGGATACATTCAAAGCCTGTAAGCACTCATCAGCTGTAAAGTCAGAGAAAAAGGAAACGCTGCAAAATAAGGCTGCATTAGAAATCCAGCAAGTCTAGTAGGCACCATGATCCCCGGGAATCCCCGTGAAACACTGCCCGGGTTTCCACGGTTCCCTGGTGGGAACACAGCGTTTACCCTTGTAACAAGTCCCACAGTGTGAGCGCTGCTGCAGGGGCCCAGGGCCCACAGCAGTCCTCTGGTACGAAACATTTAGACACCGGGAAAATGCTCCAAGTAAAGATAACACTAGCTCACGTAAACAAGGACATTTTTGCATTATTTAACAACTTAACTGAAAATTCTGAATGACACTTTTTCAGGCAAGCTGGCTTAATAGAAGCAGCACCATTTTTGTAAATTTGTTTTTTTATAAATGATACATTTTATAATTTTATTCTCTCTAGTCTGGTAGCTATCTTAAATATAGTTATCCACAGCATATTTTTACCCCCTTGTACTGTTCAAAATAACAGTTTGGTTGGAACACATTTGCCAGTAGAGACTGATTTCTTGACTATTTGGATAAAGGCATTTTTATTCCACTAGTACCATCTGTGTACTGCTTGGAAATAGGAACATGAACAAAGCTACAAACCAGAAAACACCTTGTCTGCAATGAGCCACCTTTTCCCAGCCTTTGAGACTGCTTTACCTTGGTAATGTGTGTGGTGGTTGTTGTCGACACCGACTCAGACGTGATGGTTTGTGCAGTCAGCAACGTGCCTGAATCACCACCAGCTCCGCCATCAATCTTCACAGAGTCAGAGGAAAAATACAAGGTTATGCTTAACTTCTGTCATGTTGTCAGAAGACCCCACCCCATTGAGCATGCATCCATCCAAACTCTGCACGGTTGGCAGACCATGCTATCTGCCTGCCGTCGGCATGTCTGCAGTGGTAATTCACTGTCCAGGAGAGTGGCTGGCATTACAACAGAGCAGAGGCCAGAGGCTAAATGTACATGGAGAAGCAAAGTCTGCAGGAAGAGAAAAAAAGAATAACGGAAGCAGAAAGCGGACTGAAAGCTGCACCAGTGTCAAGAAGGAATTTATCTGAGGGACAGGTGCAGAGGCGAGGGAAAAACCCCTAGACAACGAGGCCGAGAAGTTTCCACAGTCATCAGGAATGCCAAGCTTGTGGTTGTTCTAGCACAGGTAGGTAAAAACAGATGAACACTTTCTCATATTACTAAGCAACAGAATCCAAGATAAACTGAACCTGCATGATTTACTATTTCATTTCAAGTAGATTTTTTCCCAATGATATTGTTCTTAAACAGCTTGTGTGATATAAGCATATATACATGTACAAATATTGCATTTCTATATGCATGCATCTTCTTGCTATGTATCAAATATATACCCCACACATATATTAAAATGTCTGACTTGTTTTCCCTGATACTGGAAGACATAGCAGAGTTTTGAAGAATAAATAACAAAGCAAGAGAATAGCCTAGCAGTTTATGTTAAGGTCACCAAGCTTATCTGCCTTCTGTGTCCAGACGCAAACAAAAGGATGTAACCACAAGGTCCAGAGCCCTCTGCGTTCCGAGGAAAACCTCTCTCAAATTGGGGTCAGGCACTCATAGTTTTTTATAAGAGCATGTGCCATGACATAGACATGTAATTCCCACTGCCCCCACAGCCGTTCATAAAAAACAAACAAACAAATCCGCTTGTGCTCATGATGCAATCTATGTACACAAAGATAATGTACCTAAAATACAATTACGGGATGCATCCCACACATCCACTAGACCTTTTCAAGTATGCTTTGAAAGGGCAATCACCTGCCTTCCTCGAGCATGGCAGAAGCCTATTCCCTTTCCCCTGTGAGTGGGACACAGGTTTGTTAAATATACTTGGAAACAGTTCCACTTTGAAATAATGATTACATTTTTATTGTTGATAAAATTAAAGTTAATCAAATGCTTAGTATCTGATAATTCTGTATACACATAGAATAGAAGTTTATAAATGATGACATGTGTCTTCAGAAAACAGTCCTATGTGAAGAAGCCCTGGCCTGTGTGCATGTGCATGTCTGTGTTACCTGCAAGCACACAGTGTGTGACTGAGTCAAGGGGGTAAAAACTGTAACTGCTAAGCCACAAATCACAGACTATATCACAGCCAGTAAGCCTTGCAACATGATCTGTTTCCTAAGTGCACATTAAATTCTTGGAAACAAAGCCAGAAATGTCTTCCAATATTACAAACATAAGATCAATACTCCCTGTCCTAACTAATCATACAGACAGTTCCACTATAATTACAGGGTCATCAACCTGACCACATATCTGCTATAATCTGTGAAAGCAACATCACAAGTTATGTTGCTGTTGAAGTCTAGGACATATAAAGTCATGTCAAAATCTGAAACATGTAGACAGGAAAAGATAGAATGAAGGCCAAAGCAAGACACACTGAGCTAAGAGAGAATTCAGCTAGCCCAAGTCTGGAGCTTTGATACCTGTGGAGACTCATATGTGATGGTTTTGGTCTCAGTTTGGACAATGGGGACTTCCTTGGTGGAGATTTCTGTTCTCTGTGAGGCATCAGAAATTGTTACCATCTCTGTTTTTACCACTGGTGGCTGGGGTGGAGAGGAAGGGAAAATTAAATTCTAGAGGTAATAAAGTTAAAATGTATAAAGGAACCTTCAAAAATAAGTGTAAAATCATATTCAAACACACACTCATGCACAAAAGAAAAGCAAATATCCAAAAACAAATATACAGAAGAAAAATTTCCTTCAAATATAGCATATATATACACATACGCATGTAACACACGTACACATATGGACACATATGTGTTTATATGTGTGTATATATGAAAAATAACATAATGGCTCCAGATTTTTTCTCTTCCAATTATGGTGCCTCCTCCAACTACTTAAATTATCAAGCCAATGTACAAATTATATATTTTTTAGATATCTATAAATTGTATCTATCCTATGTATATATAGTCCCATGGTCTATATGAAAGCTCTTGTTCACTGGCACGCCAGTGAGGAGGCTGAGGCTTGCTCTTCTGCCCAGAACGTCCTTTCTGCATTACTGACAACAAATACAACATCTTCGAAAAGACATCTTCAAATCTGATGATTTCTGCTTATACTTGTCTAAAATGTGCAGTGTTTCTTTCGTATTGCTCACACTAATCTCAAATTACTCTATCAATGTTGTGTTAAAACTCTAAATGATTTAGAACGTTACGGGAGAGGCAGATTTGACAGCCTGTTGACATTGTAGTCTGCTGAGGTTGTCAGTTTAGTACGACACCAGACAATGTTACCACCAAAATATTCCAGCACTTTCTCTGAGAGAAAATTCCCAATAGGTATAATTATCGAACGAGGAACAATCTCTTATTCGCTGCAGAAAACGCTAGTTCAAAGTGTCCAAAGATTTTTGAACCATCTTCTCTGAGGTAAAACAAGAAGTTTAAAACAAATCCATGTAATTATTTCAAGGCAAAGTCACTTCAAGATTTTTCTAATCCATCACAGATAGCAGATACAGATCAATGTCTACATTACAGCCAGGTAAGTCTGGAATCAAGAACTAATCCCATGGCAGTAAACCATGGCTCAGCCTCACGCACTTCCAAATGAGATACACACTGCATTTGGTGACCAAGACTTCATCTACCCGGAACCTGTAAAGATTTCTGTCTTGGAGAAAAAAACAAAAATCCTTATCTAGCGTAGATAATCACCAAACACAAGATCAGCTTGCAAATAATCCAGAACAGACGTTAGGACTCAATTGAGAAGAGAAGGATATTCTATTAGATCAACAGTCTAGCCTCTGGCTGCCTGGATCAAAGAGAAGTCTCTTAACCAAACCATACATTCCCTAGGTTCTAAAAATGAAGTCATGATGGTATTGCAAAAATCATGTTCTCATCACTGCTGGCGCTGCATTCAGAGCTCCACAGTAAGCAAAAGCCTGCCATCATTTCTAACCATCTTATGGTATAAGAGTGAAGAAAATGAGCCAAAAAGTCATCCCCAACCATGACAAAAGTAGCACACACACTGGCATCGAACATTCTTTCCGCATTACCTACACGTTTCCCCAAGGAAACCAAGAGAAAAAGGCATGTAGTGTGAGGAAGCAGTGCAACTAAGGAAAAATCTGGAAGCATCAAGAACATGCAAAGAAAAACTGAAAGGCGAAATGGAGAAGAAAAAAATGATGCAACGGTTGTAGGAGAGTTTACCCTACATGCGATCCAGTTGCAGAAAGGCTAGAAATCATGAACTGAGCTGGCAGAAAATCGCCCTTCCTCCCAGGAGAGAGCAAAGTCAGATTCTCGTTGAAACAGCTGAAGAATTGGGAGGATAGCTGAAGAAGCAGCAGGTGCTGGCCACCTGAGAAAGAGCTCAACAGATTAGTTCCCACGCAGGACTCCCATTTACCTCAGAACAACAAATAATCTGTGGCAAAACATCAACGTCAACATGAGACACCTCTCCGTTAACTCTATGTTGCTCTTCCTCTGTTTCTTCTCTCACGTCTTGCTTAAGAGCGCCTTCGTTGACACTCTTCTCTCCAGAGAGCTCCTGGGCAACTACCTTCTCCTGGGCCACTGTGTCTACTGTGGGTACACTGGCACCTGCTTGCCTGTCTGGGCTGGCTTCTGGCACTGCTTCCTCCCTCTCTACTACCTTGGCTGCTCGGCTGGCTTCTTCCTCCATCTCTTCTTCATCCTCCTCCTGTTCTTCCCTGATGGTGCCCTCGGTCACACGGTGGTGGGGTCGGTACTCTCCCACATCTTCCTCCTCACTCTCGCTGTGGCTGCTGCTCTCAGAAGACAGGGAGGTGGAGTCTTTTTGTGCCACAGGCTCCACCTTACGAATCTCCCCAGGACCACTCCCAGGTGATAGCTCGTTACCATTCATTTCTTCCGTGATTACTCTTTCGTCTTTCCCAACCTCTGCCCGCTGCTTCTCCTCCACTACATTCAGAGTCTCATGTGAACTCTGCACAAGAAAAAAAAAAATGGATGAGGGAAAACAAAAAGACATGAATAAACAAAAACAATGGAAACCCAAAATAACTGATGGCAGAGTCATGTCATGGAGAAAAACACAGATGGTTATGATGGCTGACTGAAAGGGAAGCGGGGGAATGCGAGGGGAGATGAGAACGTCAGGCAATGATGTCAACATGGAAAACGGGGAGAACCTTAACAGCATCCCTGGCTCCAAGGCAAGGCCCTTCGGACTCAGGAGCACGTGTCTGCAGAACAAAAAGCAACCAGGGACACACAATCAATAAAGTTTTACCTCAACAACCACCAAAAAACAAACAACAACAGAAGACTGACACTGCAAAGACAGAGCAGCAAGAATTGACACCCACAAACATCTGTGCACAAAGACACACAAACGTAAACTGGGACAGACTCTGAAGCTTGCACAAGTAAAAACACAAATGCAGCCAGCACACTCCAAGAAACAAAATGCTTGTAATATAGTTCTACTTGTCAGCTCTATTTAGGTAGTGAAAGATGTGTATTAAATATCTGAGCCATACTAAGGTTTCCTGATGGTTTTCAAAAATACATTTAAAAACCTTTAAAACCTACTCAACAATTTTTATTTTTAATCAAACTATAGCCTAGACCCTCACTTTCGAAATGGATAGATTATTAAGCATATGGTACTATTATTTTTACTAATTTATAAAGCATTCATTTTAGAAATGGTTATTACCATCCTAGTTTGTATTTTATATTAGAAAAGACATATCATACGTCAGGGTGGAGAGCAATGGTGGCTTCCAGGGTTTTTCTCTTAGAATTTGGATCCTCCTCCAGCATCTTTGAAAGATGAACCAAGTCCACTTTTTGACACGTTCATCCCTACCACCCGCTTCTCTGGAGTGAAGCTGCTCTAGCTGATTCCCAAGCACACACATGTCCAACAGACAGCTGCTGTATGCATGCATGATATGTGGATGTATCAATGATACGAATCATGAACTAGTTTGAAAATTTCCTTATGAAGGAGTTAGCTTTAAAAGCTTTAAATTGAGAAAGAACAGTCAACTTTTTGATATTCAAGGGACACTACTGTCTGGACTCTAAGTTCAGAATAATTCAGCCAGTGACAGAAGCCCTGTGTATTCAAGATCGTGTCTCTGTGCCGAATGGAGAAGGGCACCGGGCCTCTGTACCTTCTGGCCACTGCGTGTAGTGAAGTTGCCAACATGGTGACTGGACTGCAGCTGCCTCCTACAGAAGATGGCAGGACTTCTTCACCTGCCCCAGTGACATGGGCAACCACGGGCTAAAGGTGCCAAATTGACACAAATCCCAATAATACATACAAGATAAAAGCTTCCTTTGGTCTCCTCTGCTATGCTTAAGTACATGGCAAGGGTATGTATTAATTTGCTCAAAATTATTAGCATGCAAATTATGTTCTCAACCAGAGAGTCATCCTTCTAGATATCAAACTAAACCTATTTTAACAAACAGATGTTATTTAACTAAGACTATTTATAATTTCTTTATAAATGTATCTATTGCTAGAACCTTTATAAGACATCCATTTCTAATATAGGTCAGTGAATTCACTTAGACTCAACTGGCCAGATGGGTCTGCCCAAGTTCAGGGAATCCCTATGGGTCCAAGATAATTACTTCACCTTCAATATTTCCACAAGAATTTTCACACAACTATTAATTGTTTTCAATAGTTTCCACAGAATTATTAAAATGACAAGCCAGCAGAAGATGCCTGCAGCTTGAATTATGAGACGCTACACTGCAAAGCACACCAAGCTTCTTGGTTGAGGGTTTCCTCAACAGCTTGGGCCCTAAGCTTAAAGGATTCTCTGAATTTAGGCAGATTTTTGTTGTTGTTGTTTATCAAAACAACCAGGGGAAATATGTAGTTTATATTTCTCCCTCATGTCCAAATTCAGTCATTGTTTCCTAAGTGCTTCTCCCAGGAAGATTTCATTGCAGCAGGGAATGTGAATCAAAATATCTGAAAATGAAAATCGGGCTGTACGTGGCATTTAGTAACAGGGGAAACAAAATAAAATGCACCTCAGGCAAGTGTGAGAAGAGCGAGGAAGAAAGCCATTCAGAAGGTGCATTAGAGTTCACAACAGCGCCCTCTGCTGTCCAAGTGGTGGCTGAAGGGAAGGTGGCTTTCATGCTACCAGAAAAACCCTCTTCACTAAAGAAAATTGATGTTATCTCCTCTTCTAGGCTCTAGAGAGGTCAGAAAAGGAAGAGCAAAGAATTAACAATGAGAACAAGCAGTGGTGACCTACTGATGGGAAGGAAAGATTATACAAGAAAGAACAACAGAGCAGCACAAAATGAAAGATGAGAATTCTCAAAGATTCTGCAGCATGCATAAATTGACGTTGGCCTGAACACCACCATCCCCACCCTGCTTGACAATCCTTGGTGGCTGCAACTACACAAACCAACTAAAACTCCCCTGTTTGTCACTGAAGCTTTACAAAACTGAGCACCATCAGACACCTTCATCTATTCTTCAGGCAGTTTCTTGGTCACTGCAGAGAACAGCTCTGTGTTTGCTGTATTGGAGCCTGGATTTCTATGATCCACCTCTCTGGCCTCCAATTTTTCCATAAGCACTCTGTAACTTGCTGATTTTGCTGGATCTGCAGACCATTTAATCGTCTGTTTGTGTAAGACCTTCTTCCATAGCTAATCTAATGCCTACCATTCCCTCCTTTCTTCCTACTGCTTTGCACAATAAACACTGACATAAACCCACAGTATTTCCCCAACACATGCTAAACATGCCACAGAATTTCATTTTGAAAATGGAAAGACAAACTTACAAGTGAAACCTCAGCGAGGATTGTAAAAATTGCATGTCCCTGAATAACTGGTAAGGGAAATCTCACCTTCATATTTTTGCCCTTTAAACAAGGATGTCCAACTTGGATGAAAGAACTGGGTCTGTCCTCAGAAACAGGGGAGGTCACAAGAGCTCCTAGAAAGCCCTCCCTCATGTCACAGGTGTACAAGAATAATTCCAGATAAAGCCCAACAAAGACCGAACACAAAAACATAGACTGTTAGAGTCAAAACTAACACATTGAAAAAAAAAAAAAAACCGGCAGATTAAACTCTCTCACATTTTCAACTAACAGAGTGGCGTGAAATTTGAGGAAAAAATTGATGAAGTATAGACGGGTCGGAAAATATCTGCCTGATGAACAACTGTAGTTAAAACAACTCACGCGTATGTCATTTAACTATGTTTTCCTGCACATATTGAAAGAACAGAAAAAAGCAGCAACTTCAAGTGCAGAAAACCATCTCAGACCTCTTTGAGATTGAACTTTCACATTATATCACCTCAATTTAACCTCTACAACAAAATAATTTATATACTATGGTTTTATGTTATACATTCCTTAAAACATGGGATTCAGAAAAATAATAACTTTAAACATATTCACACAAATTCTAAAGCATACTATCAAAAAAATGTCAAAGGACATCACTTTAAATTTGATCAAATGATGCTATTCAACTTGTTCAAGAGATCCGATTTTTAAGGCAGAGTATTTTAAAAGTATGTGACACTGAAGTCTTCAATGCACACCTAGAATCCAACTGGCCCTGGGTTTTAGGATTAGCTTAAAGTACAGAAATGTACCACTGCTTCACCGCATGACATGCTCTTTCTCATTTTCAGGGTTCTTGAAATACTTTGTCTCAACTGGACCTAAAGTTTCTGTAGAGAATTTCCATTTATTTTGCCTCCTCCCCCAACACATCATGTGCTTTGATGCACGCTTCTTGTTGTTAACAAGAAAATGTTAACAAGAGACAGGAAAATGCTCTTCCTTTCTCTCTAATCTCTGTTGTCATTCACACTCTCTATCATCCATTCCTCATGCAGCAGCAGAGGGATTTCTGCCAGACCCGTGCAGGATCAATTCACCACTCACCTCCAAACTCTGTATTGGCATTCCCATCCCTCCTAAGATACAATTCCTAACTGTCAATGTGGGTTTCAGAGCACTGACATGGTCTGCCTTCTTCATGTTTCCCCTTGCTCTTTCAGTTCCTAAAGCTCCTTGCTTTGGGGACTATTTTATCTGCTCTTCTGACATGTGGAAAAACCTTCCTCTGTCTACTTCCTGGCTATCACGAAGGTCTCATCCCAAATACGAGCATCTCCTGACCACCAGGGTAAAAGCAGCCACTGCCTCTGCCCGTCTAACTCAACACTGCATCTCTTGACACTTGGTACCTGAGGCTCTCTGCCTGCTCTGTGATCACATTATTGTTTATGTATTTACAATCTATCTCCTCCAGCAGCATAAACATTCTGCAATTAACAGAATAAGCAAAATCAGTAGAAGCAAAAGAATGAGAATGTAAAAGCAATGGAAAGTTAGCTTCCTGGATAACACTGGATATTCCACGTACATTGGCGCACACAGAGAAATCGAGGAGAGACTGCCATGAAGCATCAAACTATATTTTACCATTAAAAAAAATTAAAACTTAAGTTTTCTGTATGTGATTAGTAAACTAGTAACTGAAAGCACATAGTTTATTTTTAAACAGCACAGTGGACTTAGGAGCTGTGCAGTGCATTTTTATGTGAAATTACAGTTTTCCAACTGTCAAGCCACACATATCAAGTTAGTGCTTCTGCAATATGTTTCTCCTCCCAGTGGTCCTATGCTTCTATACTGGAACTTTCACTTTTCAAATGTTTAAAAATTGATTTCCGAGATAATTTGACACATTGTAAAATGAGACACATCTTATGGCTGTAAACAGAAAAGGAAATGTGGCAAAGCAAGGATAGATCCAAGGACGCAAGGTGAACACCTTGTCTGCCTCCTGAGACTGCTCTTCAACTCTCCGCGTGGCCGCCTTCAGGTACTTCTCCTTCATGGATAAAATATCCTTGAAAAGATGGTCGCCTTTTCTCTATTGTTTTAAACAACAGACATAATCAACAGATAAGACACACACATTACACCTGCAGCGGCACAGACATAAGCAGCTGTGGGGTCAGTGGAACAGCGTCAGGCGCGCACAAAGGAAAGGCAAACCACAGCAGGTCAGCAGCGCCTCACACTGGAGCACGCTGCCCAAGCTCATCTCCCCTCCGAAATCGGAGAGGCAGACCTTTTCCTCAGCCCCTCCCACACATTGTTTTAAACATGACTATTTCTAAAGATTCTGTTTTTCAGCGCAACAGTTACAGTGACTCATCCATCCTCAAAGAGCTATTTTCCCTTCAGTGTCATAAACTTACAAATGTAAAGCAACGAACAGCGTTGCTTTCCAAGGAAAAGTAAAGGAAAATACCAGTAGACTACCTAGACTGAATGTCTACCACTGGCAACATTCAAGCTAAACAAGACACTGAAAAGAACAAGGATGAAATCACAGTGTAACATTTACACTTTTTAAATTCAAAATTAAACATAGTATGATCATTGTCTCTTAAGTATGATAGATAAGCCTACTGAATTTCCTGGCCAACAACAAAAGGGATTTGAGAGTATCAGAAAGGAACAGATATTAACATTAAGAGAGAAGTATTTTGACAATAGATTTTAAAAGTAATACATCTGTTAGTGGTCGGGAGAAGGAAATGGTACAAGGGAAAAAAGAGCAAGTATGGGAAGATGCTTTTATAACACGACATAACACAGCTGGACGTTCCAATATTCGCTTGCATTTCACATACCATTTTACAAGTTTTCAATAGGGCTCATTAGTTTTTAAAGTCTTAACTCATTATTCTCACAGTAATGATCTGAAACCATTGTAAATGTTATCTGCATTCCTTTAATTATTTCATTTATTGAATAAACTTTATTACTTAAGTGAATAACCAAATAGCTTATTTAATAAAATGTTTATTTCCGAGTTGTCCTATGCTAGCACTTCATGACTATTAATATACCAGCATAAAAGAGTGAAATTGCTTTGAAACTTTTGGAACTCATACAATCTACCTAGGGAAAGACCAGTAAGTATTATACTGTTAATAAATATTTAGTATTTTAAACATTATTAGCAATTACATAAAAATATTAAATGGGAGTATTATGTAATTTCCCAAGAATCAACATAGGACATTAACAACCTTAGTTTTACTGAAAAACAAGACATACAGCCAAGAAACAGCTAGTGACATACCCCTTGTGTCTGTAGGGACAGAGGTGTGATACGTCGTTTTTCCCATTCATTGGGGCGCGGCTCAGGTGTGGATTCCATAAAATTGCGTTTGAGTTCACTAATGCTAGCCTGATGCTTCAGTATGTCCTCCTGGGCCTTATCCAGCTCCTAGCAACACGCAACGTAACAAAAGGGGAACACATCCAAAAGGAAAAAAAAACCCCAGTAGGACAAAAGCAAAAATAAGACAAAGCAAATTTATAAAAAACAAAACAAAACTCAGTAAAGGAAGAAAAATGCCGAGTCTCAAAAGCCATTATTATCACCTAAGGATAGCATTAATGAGTTGCACAAAAATTTAAAAATAAAGGCAATGTGTATAGCTTTTAACAGATTTTTAAAGGACTCTAATTTCTTCCCATTTAGAACTTTTAAAGCACTAATTGTTTGCAGTAACAGAAGGAATCTATGAAGCTGTTTGAAGTGGCCATCCTCCTTCCCAATGCTTGGATTCAAATGAAGCCTATTATTTTGGACCAGCAAATTTACCTCATTAGTGTACTATTAAAACCGCATTCTATCAGCACAGAAAATCGAGTATAGAATAAAGGCAGACCAAAAGCACACTGGGCCTTAAAGGGAAATCCAGTCCAGGATCATCCAAAAAAGAAAGGAAAAAAACCTCAGTCTGTCTTTTATCCAAGAAATTCCAGTGGAGGCTTTTAGTTCCTAAGGAGTGAAAATGCGTGCTTCCCGGGGCTGTATCCGTTTGACATCTCTGTGTGATAAATGAACCTCTCACTGGCTTCAAATACTTGCCAACTGCAAAAGTGCAGCCCAGCCATCGCATGTACAAAATAGGCTTTCTAGAGACACAGACGGAGGAAAACTGCCAGGTTATGTTTCACTGGAGTAGACCCTGAAGAGTGGTACTTAAAGGACTTTTTGGAGTGGCCCTGATAAATGGTGAAGGTGGGAGTGGAAAGCAATTAGCTGATAGGATGTATGATCTTAACCAAATTTTAAAATAGTTTCTTAAATTTCAAGAATCATAGGGCCACCTGTACATTTAGTTTTCATCCCACTCCCAGAGGAACAGATCATGCATCTGATAAAATTAGATACTCCATATTCATGCACAAGCATAGTAGCTCATTTATGAGCTTCTATAGCCATTTGCAAAACTCCGAAAAAATCTGAAAGTCTTTGCATGGCATGGAAAAAGTGACCATGGCTTGAGATCAGGCACATTTCTTGCATTTGTTCAAAGTGATGTTATTTATTATATGTCACAGCATTTTAGTAAGGTAAGCAAAAATATATTTCCAACAGTTATCAAAGCTGCCAAAAGCAATCAGATTAGTCACATTACTGAGAGTGGCGTTTCTCCACCGAATAAACCACCGAACACTGCCCTAGAACAAGCAAAGGAATGCTCTCATGTGACACAGGGAACACATTTCATATTCCTAATGGGCTGTCCAGGCTTTTCCTTTCTATTTTCCCTCTTGATTGTTCTTTCTTTCTAGTCAAAACAATCAGATTTGTTGGGAAACTCTCCAACAGAAGACTTTCCGTGGACCACATTCCTAATTGCATGGATTTAGGGCAAAGATGCAGAGTCAAATTATTTCCTGCCAGATCAGCAACTATCCATTGGAGTTAATGTACATGATGGGTGGAAGCACATTACTGCAGACTCCACACCCTAGAGATAACCAGCAGGAGGGAAAGCAGCTTGCTTGTACGACTTCAAGATGAATAGATAAAAACTGTATTCATTGGACAAACAGAACTCTTTTTTTTTTTCCCAATTGTCACTTTGAGAACTTCTGGTGGACATATTGCTGCTACCTCAGCCACTTGGAAAGGACACAGTAAGACTAGCAACATGCACTCCCAAGGAGCATCTCCCCCATGCATCTCATGCATCGTGCTTGAAGGCAACTTCCAGCCAGCCTGGGCGTGACCTCCCATCCACAGCAGCCTGGCAGCCATCGGGACAGAGACGTTGTCTTAGATTATACAAACCTCCAACATTAAATTGCTATGTCTGACATAAATATTATCCCCTTCTACTCTCAGGGAATTTTTCTGTGAAATTAAATCACACACAGGGGGGGAAAGGCAAATAAACGTAAGTGCATCAAACAGCAAGCATCGGAAATGACCCAGAGTTTGACATTAAATAAGAGGAATAAAAAAATCTTAACACTAAGAGCCACAGCAAATGAAACTAACAAATAAACCCTGGAAGAGCATTCTCTTCTCCCTCCCCAACAGCACAACGGCAGGCAGCAGCCACATATTGAATTTTAGTGAAAACACAGCCACCTCATCCAGGTGTAGTTCCTCTTCTTCCATCTTCACCTGAGAGTTATCACAGCAAATGGCCAGAAAGAAGGGGAGAATTAGTGGAAACTCTACCCCAATGCAACAGAGAAGCTGTATTGAACTTGACCAGAATTACCAACCTTTCTTGTCTGGCCCTCAGAAGCTGCAGAATACTAAGCCACTTGGTCTTTCTTCACCTGCAGTGTTGTACAAATGATGGAAATGACCCTTGGGAAAGGCATAATGGAGGATGGAGGCTTCACTCTTTCTCAGTCCCTCGTCTATGCTCTGCTTTTGAAGGTATTTTTTGTTTTGAATGAAAATATTAGAGTCCAAAAGTAGCATAATTCAATCTGTTCTAGTTTAAAATGTGTAAGGGTACAATGTTGCGAAATTTGTCCTGAACTTTACATTGGGAACAACCATTTGCCATACTAGTTAGTTTTTAAATGAGAATTTCTCTCCTGGAGGAATGAGGACTGGTTTGTTTATTAGCTACCTGCTTATCGAAATGGTGGATATTAAAAAGTCTTTTAAATATAGGCACTTTGTTTTTTTAAAAATTATTGAAATAAAAATAGCTTGTGTAGTTGGACATTTCTCACTATTGATAACGGCCCAAGAGAAAGAATTTGTAGGCTTAAAACTAGCATAAATATTAGCTGAATATTGATGCCAGGAAAAGAATGGCAAGAATGAAAAAACGTTGATTTTGATATCAAAGAAAAACAGTTTAATGATTACAGGCTACTTTACACCAAACATTCTTTTCTTTCTTTACTGCCATGATACTGCCAATTCTAAAAGTCCAAGCCAGTTACCTTAAAAATTATATCCTTGGTATTCATGAAGAGTAAATAGGGAACTCCAGGTATTATTATTGGAAGCAAATCATGAAATTATCATTCGGCAATCAGTTAAGAACCATCTCCCAATTCCTTGATCAACACATAACTCTTTAAAATGTTGGTCTTTGGTATTTATGAGGTAAACCTTAGAAATTGTGGTGTCTCCTAAGGCATTCTATTGTATTATCTTCACATTGTTCTCTGGGTTTGTTCTAAATTTTGTGATTTATTCTGTGTATTCCCAGTATTCACAAAATGTGAGATATTGTATCACCAGAAAATTCAACAAAATAACTTAAAAATACTGTACATGTTAACACTGACTCAGTAATACAGGGACAGCATAACAGAAGAAAAGTTTTTCTATTCAAAGGTAAAAACTCTCAAATTAGATATTTAATTCATAGCACTAAGGGTTCAGATATTCAAAAAAAATCACGTTTCATTTTCCACACCACACACATCTGTTAAAGGTAAGGATGGTGTCTCTTTCACAAAATTACATGATTTAGGATTGGGAAAAAACTACACCAACTAAAATTCATTTGGTCTGCAAATGTTGTAATTACAGGGAGACAAGGATTTTTTAAGATTAAATTTACAAATGTCAGGAGTAAAGGTTACAGATATATTCTTATAAATGCAAGAACAAGCTTGGATTTTGAATGAGAGAAATAATTTTAAAAAGTCTCACCCTAAAGGAACAGCATTGACACTTTTCTGCAAAAGGGAGGTAAAAAATATGAGTTTTTACAGGTAACACAGGATTTCCTATCTCATATTTCTTTTGTTAAAATCTAGTGTATCCTTGATATTCATGAAACAATGCTGTCATCTTCCTTTCAACTTAAAATGTGAGAAGTGTCTACACTTCTTTCTCATGCACTATAATGTTCATTAGTGTACAAATAACAGTGTTGAGATTTATGCACAAGTTTACACTCTAAATTAGGAGGGAATATCATGAAGAAGTGAAGGCTCCCTGACCCCACAAAGTGGAGCTTAGGAGAAAGTGCCACTAAGGGATTCCTCTTCCTCTGCTTTATTACTCAAGTCACAGTCCCAAGACACATGAAACGAGTTTACTTTAGCCTCTAGATAGCAGAGGGCTAGAGTCAGAGGAAGAGAAAAGGTGAGAGAAAAAGAAACTGATTGAGAAGCCGAGAGTAGCAGCCCAAAAATGAGGATAAGTGAAGGGATGAATGAAGGGGAAGTGACAGGGACATAGTGCTGAATGTCAGGGGGCAGAAAGGAGACCCAGACCTTGGGGAGGCTGGGGAAAGCAAGATAGCCATCTTCATCAAGAAGGGACGGCAAGCCAGAGGGGAAGCATTTGTGCAAACTAAAGGAGAAGTAGGCCAACTCCGAATCCTTGTGGTCAGCTGTTTGAAGAGTCTTCTCTGGAAGGGGGTAAGGACAGTCAGGCTGAGGGGCTACGGCAGGATCCAGCACCGGATCCGGGGTGGCACCTTCAGGGTCTCCCTGCCCTGCTGGTTCACCTGTGGAAAGGAGCTCTAGTTTGTCTACTGTGATCTGGTCGGCCTCCCCAAAGGGGTCTTCCTCTGAAATGTCGGAAAGCAAATCCATTTCAGGGACTGGCAACAGGTTTGGGAGAAAAGATGAGGCATAGCGGATGAGCGGTGAAGGTGGGCAAATGGAAACAGTCTATTTTCAGGGGTAAATCCATGATTGAATATGAAATTACACAAGAGATCAAGTCAAAGGAAAAACAAATGCAAGAAGAAAGAAAAGAAGAAATGGGTCATTAGTGAAGACTTTACTCTGAAGTAGGGATCAAATAACACATTGCTCTTATAAAATGACTTAAATGACTCGTTTTTAAAACTGGAGTACTTTCAGTATGTAAAATCCATAGGTACTAACTGACATTTTCAAGCTGGTTGCAAATAAATCCCATCAAGTCCAATACTAGTATTTAATCTTAAACCCGGTTGCTGAAAAATGTTCAAAGTATTGGCAAAAAAAAGCCAACATATCCATTTGTTTGCTGAAGAAAAGCAGAATTTCCTTTAGAATTTAAAAGAACATTTTCTGTTTTATATAGTGTGTCAAATTAAGCAACAAGGAGCAAAGACTTTCTGAAATTCTGAGCTCTTCTGTTTCAGATGTAAACACTTACTAGCATAATTATAAAAATGATTGACACCTTCTCAGCAGTTAACGAAATACCTTGTTGGACTCAGTCTATATTCTCAACTAATGTTCAAACACATAATTTTCACATATTACGACCACAAATCAGTTAGCAATGAAATGCAAATGACTGGCTATCATGTATGAGGCAGACACTTGTGCTGAGGCAACAAAACCCACCTGATCCCTCAGCAGCTATCGACACAGGAATTCCTGTGGTACTGGCAACCACTTTATCTAGCAGATTGCTTATATATTCAAAGTTACATTTGGAATGCATTACAAATCAAGGGAATGATTGCATTCATTTTTAGCGAAATGTTTTCACATGTTATGCATAAGACAAACACAGGCAGGGGTGGCGCTGTGGAGTAACAGATAAGGCCTCTCCTTGGGCGCTGGCATCCCATATGGATGCTGGATTGAGTCCCAGGGAGTGCACAGTTTAAAATCCAGCTCCCTTCTAATGTGCCTGGGGAAGTAGCAGATGGTTCAAGTACATGGGTTCTTCCACCCACAAAGGAGACCTGGAAAAAATCTCCTGGCTCCTGGCTTCAGACCAGTACAGCTCCAGCATTTGTGGTCATTTAGAGAGTGAACCAAAGGACAGGTATCTCTCTTTCTCTCCTTTTCTCTCTCTGCAACTCTACCTGTCAGACAAAATTTCCTTAAAAGTCACTTTATATACACAATACAAGTGATCTGAAGAACTCAAGCTTTTCAAATAAAAAACATTAAAGCAACTTTGCTGCCCAGAGTAATAAAAATAGTGACAAATTTAAGAACACAGTACAGACTCCTTCTCCATGATGATATATGCACAAAAAACAAACCTATCATCAACACGCCATTGTCTCACTCATTATTTACAAAGCAGTTACTCTTGGATGTACAATATCTTCCCAGTTGTAGATTTTATATAATAACCTTTGTGCATGTCAAAAATTCAATAATTAAAATAAACAATACACTATAAACTCTACTTGTAACAAACAGGTATAAATTTCAAATCATCCCTAGCATTTATAATATGGGGGTTTAATCAGAAAGGATGATCATACAGACAGAAAAAAAGGCCCATGTGTTACTCACTTGCATCACTATAACTTTAACCAAAATATTCTGCTTTCAGTAACAATCAAGAAAACAAAACGTTAGCGATCACAGTCCCAACCACGAAGACTGGACGTGCATTTCCTACTGGGAAATAACGTCAACAGGAGAATGTACAAAATCAAAATGTTTGATTTCTGGAATAGAAAATGCAACAGATGAGCCCTAGTCTAGGGAGCCCTTTCCAACCACAGACCGTGCTGAGATGCCATACCTTTCCTTCCAGCAGTGGCAGCTGGGAAGCTTTACTGGGGCTTCTGATTTCCCTCCTGCTGTCCTCATCTTGTACCACAGCCATGCTGACAACTCCAGGTCCATAGGGTGAGATCTCCCCAGCGGGGCCAGGAAACTCTTTTCCAAGTCTTTGGTCCATAACTCCAAGCGCGGCTGGCAAGAAAGAAAATTTTATTTTATCTCGGGCCATGGAAATAGAAAAACTTCCCTGAAATTTACCTCCTAACAGTTAATCAGGCAGCATGTGAATAATGAACAGGGACACACTGCTTGAATTTTGAAAACATCGACACATAAGGTTAACTCATTTTTAAAACTTTCACTAAGCCCTTAAGGTATTCTGAAATTTAACCCACTGAATTATACTAGGTCTCAGTGTAAAGATTTTTGAAGGATAGGTGTTGCTTATGGATTTGGCCAGTAGGAGGAGCTCAAACACCAGACAAAATTCCAGAATTGGGGCAAAATGTCAGAATTACAACGTAAGGAAGATTTTAATTCTCTAGGGTCGCTTTAATCTTGCTTGAATTTGTTCCTTAATCTAACCATTGGATAATTATCTAACTATTAGTGATTTGTTTCAAGTATGTTTTGAAGAGTCCCTCAATAAGGCAATCCTTAATTTAAACACCATAAGAACATAAAGGTAGACTTGATTTAGCTTCTATGTTTGCTTAAAATTTTTCATTCTCCTAAACTCTACGCTGCTGCATGTCTCCAGCTGAACGACAGCCAACCTGAACACAGACATCCTTCATAGGGCCCACAGTGAGCACAGTCCCCCTGCACTCCTTGCACTCCTCCTACAGATGGAGACAAGACAGCCTCAAACTTCAACAGGGCAACATGAGCAGCAGGTGGAAAACCCTTTATTTGTAGTTTCTACTCAAAGAACTCCCAGAAGGGCATTTCAGCACAGTGCTTTACTGACACTTTATGATCGGCTTGAGTTCCAGACCCACAAGTGCCTGTAGGCTGCAGGTGCACGGAGGGAAGTAGCTGTGTGTGGTTCACCACACTGACCTTGGAAAACATCTAGTAATTTGAATCATGTATCTGAGTTACTTCTCAAACTATATCTCTCCCCCAATCTTTCCAAAGCTTGCTTTTCTGCTCTTGCCTATTTCCCAGACGCCACCCATACACTTGCACTCAAGTGCTGCAGCTAAACCTTCCAGGACTCTTTCCTGACCCCTTAAGACCAAGTCCAGCAGAATCCACCTATTTTTAAATCTCCATTGCTGATATCCACAACTGATTGCTTCCTAGCCCTTAAGTACAATTACTTCTGAAAGTCAGCACTAATTCACATGAAACATTAAAATGACAGCTAGGCTAAGTCTATGACTTGTGAATAATGATGATTTCTAACTATCCATTAAATATAATGGGGAATTACTACAAAAATAAAAAATGTGATCAACAAAAGGTATCACAGAATAACACTAAAATTTAAATACATATCAAATTTAAAGATTTAAACTAGAGTTAACAAAATGATCATCTTGCACACTTGGAAACACTTAATTTCTGTTTCCCGCTTTCCTTACACATACTGAAACCAATGCATTTTTTAATGGCATAAAATCCTTGTAAAGAAGCCTGAGAACGTCACAGGTATGGGCACTGAGCCTACAGTGCCAAGGTTAACTCACTCAAGGTCACATGATCATCATCTTCATTGAGACCACCGGTTTTTACATTGTAAGAAATCCCCAGAAAATTTATGTGAAGATTATTATATCTCAATGATTCTAGTCTCACTTAAAAAACAAACAGGAAACTGAAAATACAACATTTGGCCAAAACAAAAAGAAAGGTAGCCTGATGAGGAGTAGAGAAAATAGAACTCAGAAGTTGGTTACTGAGTGGCCCTGCCTTGGAATAAAGCACTAAGTCCTCACTAGAGCTCTCTGCCTGCTGGTCATGGAGTGGCGTGAAAAGCCTCCTGTTTTTCAGAATAACACAATAATCCTTTTGATGACTTGTCCATCTGATGAATGACAGTGTCCAAAACACAAAGGGAAAAATAATGGGTAATTGTGCCATGTTTGCTGCTTTTACTTGTAAAAATCATTGTTTTCAGAATGATACAAACTCCCACCACCCTCTGTGCTAACCACCAATACAAGATGGTGGGTTTCCTTTAGCATGGTTTATATACTTCAAAAACAAACAGAAAAAAACTGCACTGGTTTATCGCTCTTTTAAATACCTAAGATTGGTAATATAAGGATTAGCGAGCCTCCTACTTTAAAACAAAGGCTGAAAACATAAAGTGATCCAAAAGAGAGAAATGACTTCTCTCAGGATATTAAACAACAGTGAATTTATTTATTCAGTACTTGCATAGATTCTCTGCGGCAACAGAGTTAAGACTTGAGAAATGTACACACAAGACTGGCACACTATTTCAAAAATCCTTGGAAAAATGTCCAGTTGGGAATAAGCATCAATAATTCTCTACATCTATATCACTGTATCTGGAAATGTGGAGATCTGTTGGGGATAGCCTCATGGTCATCCTTGCACAATTTTTGTAACCTTCATAAAATTACATGGAAGCTTCTCTAAAATCTAGATTGAATAACAATAACAAATATAAATGTCATCAAAATCCTACCAACAACTCCTGGGAAATATCTGTATGTCAACCTTGCACCTGTTTTCCAAGTGTTTTTCTAGAAAATGTAGATAAAGCCAATGGCTGTCAATCCTTCACTAATGACAAGCGTTTTTGTGTTAACTATCTGATCAGTGTTATCCAATTATTTAAAATTAAATTGTTCAAATTCATATTTCAGGGGAAAAACATGAAGTAATACCAAAATAGTTTTTTGCTCAAAAACAATCAAATAAAATTTTTCAAATTTAAGATAATCATATATATGTATAATAAATCAGTAAAAAATTACAAAATTGTTTATCATAGAAAGTTATCCATATTACTTTCTATTTTTACATAGCAAAAAATTAAACCCATCATTTAGCACCCTAAAATAGTATAAATTTGTTATACATTATAAACATAATTTAACCTTAGCACTCTTATTGGGAATACATCAGTAACTCATTAAATAATGAGACCAAGCAATAAGATACATTTATGAAATAAAACACTGTCTTTAGTGCCAATTAAGTTCCAAATATAGTTTATATAAAATAGGATGTATTAAACACATTAAAACCAGTAAAAAAAATCACATTTATATAAATTTTCCTCTTATGATGAAAAACAAATGAACATATTTTCTTTGTTTTTGTTAAAATTATATATATATGTGTTATATATATAAAGTTAATCCTTTAAAGCGGTAAATGGTTTCTGGTACTTAAGAAAATTTGATAGCTTCAGTAGTTTTTAATTAAACTTACAGAACACTGGTGATGGTAGGAAAGTTTTATAATCATTTGAATTCAGAAATATATTTTGACATTAATTAATAAGTTCAAGAAACTAAGCCATATACACCAAAATCAAGTCAAACCAGTAAACATGTTTACCCAACATTTCCTGAGCAAGAACTATCAATCAACATTCTCAGCACTGACAATGCAAAGAAAATGTTCATGACAACTTCAAATCACTACCAAGATTATTTGCCATGAACAAAAGCACTTTTATTTCCCAGGGAACAGAATGACGGCAACTCTTCTAGCTTTCTGCTGGTGACTTTATTAACCAGACCACTTAGAGAAAGACGAAAGGAACCCAAATGCTCAGAAGGGGATTTACCTCCATCTAGACTCCTGGAGGCCCGTTTACTCGAGGTGCGCTCAAAGTGTGGTGCTGGCCTGTCTATGAGGGTGCTGGCCTGGCGGGTCTGCGCTTGAGTGCGGCCGCTGTAGCGAAATTTAGACCCCAAAGTCAGGAACTTGGCCTTTGGTGGCTGTTCTGGAGACACAAGCCTGTAGCGGAAAAACAAGGAGCAAAATTAGACTTGACAGATTTTCTCCTAAAAGTGTTAGTACTACATGCTTCTAATCTCTCCTTTTCAGAAGGACTACTCAAAAGTAATGCTAAACTTTCTAATTTAAGAACATTATTTAAAAACTCTCACACAAACACAGCTTTATGGTGGTAATGAATATATCCAAATTCATGAATTTGTGAATGTTTTCTTAAACCTAAGGAAAAAGGCAGCTGTTCTCATTGTGGCTATTTATTTGTATTATCCTAAAATCGTTTCTATAAACACGTCGGAATTCTTGCTCTTAGCTATAAGTGCCAAGTAGCAAGCTATTGCCATTAGTAATTCCTCGTTTTTATGCCTCTTTCTCCTGAGGAAAAAAAAAAATCCAGCTTGAGAATCTGTTCCGCCCATTGCCTCCTTTCCAAGAACGCAACACACAGAGTGAATCTGCAGATGACTCACAGTCTCTTGGCAGCATCAGCCCTGGGCTCAGAACGAATGAAGTCAAACATTCTTGTTGTCAAATACTTCCAGACTTAAACAAAAGCATGTTTTTCAGTAACTGAGGCAATCTTTTTTGGAATACAATAGAAACTGCCTCACTCTCAATATTTGATCAGGGCTGACAAAATATCTTAAGCAAAAAAAGATAATCTGGAAGCTCTTATAAATACTTATTAAATAAGGAGGTTACGGTTAACAATCCAAGAAGAAGAAAACTCTACCAAAACTTATCCTATCACTTTCTAAAGAAGGGTGATTTCAGGAAAAACTCTTATTCTTTTAAGTATTTCTTCTGCACATTTTTTTCTTCCTTTTGAGCAGTGAAAAGATCCGAGTCAGGTAAAGTTAAGCATAGTAAAGCAAGAGGCAATACTCGTGAACACATGGTTTCCAACAGTATCTGCCAAGAGAAGCAGCATATTAGAATCAAACTGATAGAAGACAAACAGCTTTCTTGATTTTCACATAAAGGGGCAGAGTGTATCTTGACAACTTCCATTTTATGCCAGCAGATTTTCAAAGGAAACACAGAAACACCTGAGAAAGTGCAAGCTGACGATGGATAGTGCCTGAAATTGTACTTGGGAAACAGCTTCGTACTCTTAGAGTGCTAGAACGGAACTTTAGATCAGAAAAGAACCTCGCTATGGGTGTTCTTTTCCTCAGTTAGTTGAGGAATGAGGTACAGTGCATTGACTGTAACAGGCAGGATGTGAAATGAGGTCACTGTGCACGCCAACTGGTAGGTGAAACACGGCAGGGCCTTCTCTCCCTAGCACTCCAGGTAACCATGATCTAAGAACACCCTATAAAAAAGCAGGGATCTACAGAAGGGATTTCTGGGAAGCTCATCAGTGCAATAACTGATCGAGAAACATTTCTTCTATTTGAAAAATAAGTTAACCAAATCACATTAGTCTTAACTACTTGTTAATGAAACATATAGTCTGTAACTTCTAAATTGTCAACTGAAGTTAAAAAAAGAAATTTCTAAAGAATTTGCCAAAGGGAAAAATATATTAATAACCCAAGAGGAAAACTCCAAAATTCAAACAAAAGAAAACATAAAGAAAAACAACTTTCTGGGATTATGAAAAAGAATTTTTAAGGATACATTTGCAAAAATATCTTTTAATTTTCCACTTCTACAAAATGCACTGGATTGGGCCTGCACGGTGGGCACAGCACACCAATCGTCTACCTGTGATGCTGGCATCCCACATGAGCACAGATTCAAGTCTTGGCTGCTCCTCTTCTGATCTAGCTCCCTGGGGATGGCCTGGAAAGGCAGAGGCGGCTTGGGCCCCTGCAGTCATTGTGGGAAACCTGAAGCGCTTGGCTTCCAGCTTCAGACTGGCCCAGCTCTGTCCAGTGCAGACATTAAGGGAGTAAGCCAATGGATGAAGATCTCTATCTGTCTGTCCTACCTCTCTAACTCTTTCATGTGAAATAAATAATTCTTTTAAAATAATGCAGTGGATTTATAAAGATAAAACTTCATACTTCAGAAAATAACTTTACAGAAAATTAGAGCCACTGTTTTTTTAAAAACATATATACTATTATATATTATGTATATTGTATATATGCACATTTTCAGCATTCTAAATAATAACTCCATTTAAAAATAGCTCTTGATCTCTCTTAAAAACAAAGTTGGTTATAAGCTCTATACTCTTCACTCTTCACTAGTACTGAATAGGTCAGGCTTATTGCAGATTTTAGGTTTATCTTATTTATTTAAGAGGCAGAATTTCAGAAGAGGGAGATTTCATTCGCTATTTTACTCGCCAAAAGCACAGGAGATGCAACTGTTGACAAGGCACACCTTGAGTGTTAACAAAGCACACACGGAGGGAATGCAGCGGGGAGAGCAGCAGAGAGGAGAATTGAGAAGGCCAAGGCTAGAGGCCTCAGCAGTTTGACACAGCTGCCACCCCCTGTCCACACATCTGAACAGGTTCCAAGCAGGAACACCGGGTGATTTGCTTGAAAGTACCTGTAGAAAGTATGATGTTCCACACACACTTTCCATAGCCTTTTTGCTGCCCGATGGTTTGGCAGTTTGAATCCAATGGTGCTCTCAAACTGTTCCAGCTGCAAGAAATCCACCAAACAAATCAGCCTATTTTGCAAGGCGCTGACAAGAAGCTACTGAGAAACAGGCACTCATGTTTCTGCAAGTAGTATTCTTTTGAATAAAGGTAAATATATCTAATGTGAAGATGTAAAACAATTTTTTCTAAGACCGCAACATTATTTTTTATGAAAAGTAATTATCAACCACTTACATAAGCCAAATATTTGTTAATGTCCACTAAAATCATTTCATTGCTTTGGTATTGATCTCCACCACCTAACTGATCTAATAACCAAAAATGAGCTACCCTATGTGCCAGAAACCTGCTGATTTTATTCTAAGATAGATACGATTGCTGTTTTTTATAAACAGGAATATGGACATGCAAGCTTACAACTGAGAGCTCTGATTCCGGGGCCAGCCACGTGGTGCTGCAGGGCAAGCCACTGCTAGCAAAGCCAACATTCCACATGAGTGCTGGGTCAAACCCTAGCTGTTCCACTTCCAATCCAGCTCCTTCTTGGTGCATGTAGGAAGCCAGGGGAAGGACAGCCCAAGTACTTGGATCCCTGCCACTCATGTGGAAAAGGTGGTTAAAGCTCCAGGATCCAGGCTTCTGCTTGTTCCAGCAACAGCCACCACAGTCATTCAGGGAATGAACCAGCAGATGGAAGATCAAGCTGTCTCTCACCAGCTTTCAAATAAATAAAATAAATTTAAAAACATTTTTAAGTGGATTTTTTGTGCCATAAGAAAATTTTAAAAATAGTTTAGTCTCTTAGAATTGTAGTAGAAAATAACTGATTTAGGTGATGCTTGGAAAAAAAAAAAATGACAACTGTTTAGGTATGCCAAGGGCTACACAGTATTGCTTACCTCTGCTGGTCTAACTTTAATGTAGAAGTTACTGCGCTTGTAAGAAATTTTTAAGATTTTTGGCCAAGCAAAACGATTGATTCTCAGTCTGTCTTTGTAAATGAGAAGTCCGTTAGCGCACACGCCCAACTTGATGTCCACGCCTTCTGAGTCCTGCCAATACAACCATTTGACCAGAGTTAGAGGTATGAAAACTATATGGATCAGGATGCAAACTAGTTCCCTCAAAGAAGGACGCCCAGGAACGCCAGCTTAACAGGTTTGTGTCAAGTTTATTGGCAGTAAGCACATTGATGAAAATAGTAGTACACACATACTTGAAGTATTTTCAACTCTAACGATGAAATCTGATTTACCAAAGAGTGAGGGCAACATGATTATAGGACACAGTACTCTTAAAACACATAATTAATGCATTCTCAAACTGTACAGCAAAGAATAAGATATAGGATATACAGAATAAGGTAGCCTCAAGAAGTAAGAAATAAAATGTCCTCCTGGATGCTCTGCCAGCCCTCAGGGACAATCTGTCAGTCCTACAAAGGGCATTCAGCCATTTTCCTTTAGGCAAATTTATCTCAGAGGTATTAAGCTAGCTAACAGCTGTTAAAATAATGGCTGTATTTTGCAACACCAATGACTCAAATGGAAATTTCTCTCCTCAGCTGACAGCGGTGAAATCTATGAATTCTTTCAAGTAATTTTTTAGTAACTCAGTGTTGTAATCCAGTTTTCATTAAGCATTCCTTCAGCTGGCACATTTCAAAGGACTGGGGACTACTTGGAAGTTATGAATAGTTTTCTTGCCTCAGAGCTTTAATTTGGGATAGATCACAATCTAAGATAATCAAAACATGAAAGAATTTTTTTAATTGAATAAATTTATAGGCTTGTTAGATAAAGACTGTCTTCTTACATTTCAAGTAAAGCCAACGATCACAATTGAAAACATTAAAAAAAAAATAAATTCTAGTTCATCATTAACAGCAGAACTCATTCAAAATATGTAAAATTGAAGAATCTGTTTTCCTACCTTCCAAATCATTAACAATTAAATTCTCACTGAAAATGCTGGGACAAATAGCATATTTAGTCTAAGTTTCAACTCAATAATTACACCATTATAATTTAACATCACCGATACTAATTCTTTAGAAGTAAAAAATACTGGACTGGGTAATAGTAATTGCTTTCTCTGCAGTGATATTTGAACAGTTCACATATACAAACAAATTACACTGGAACAACTTTAGCAGGCTAAAAGATCTAATCTATATGGTGTATGACTCACCGTTATTTTGGCGCCCACAATTCTCTCCAGGAAGAGTAAAAAGCTAGAATGAATCATCTACAGGTGCCCCAAGCAACTTGGCACCAGACACAAATGATGTATTTGCCACTGCCCGTGGCCACAGAGAGACAGGTCACAATGGCATATCTGCCAAGATGGCATATCCTGACCACCACAGTGTTCATCATTTGAAATACTAAACAAAACTATTTAACTTGAAAGTTTTTGAATAGGACAATCCAGCTTTAAAAAATCACGCTAATTCAAGTATATTTCAAGTACATAAGGGGATTTCTAGCTGTTCCATGTAACTGTTTGAAATTGTCTGCTCAATTTTATATGCTCAAAAATCATAGAAAAAGGACAGGAAGTAGAAGGCTGTAAAGCATGCCCTGATGTTCTGTTTTTTAATTACGTCACTTAGCAACAAAGTCACAAATACAAGGAGAGACTCTCCCACAGCTCTCTCCTTCCACGCCTGGCATCTGCTGTCTGCATCTCCCCCTTGAGGCATAGCGCAGCTATTTTATCAGCTTGGCCATGGTACTAGTTCTGTGCTTTCCTGCACTTTCATCAAAAGTTTGATTCTGCACTCTTCAATATGTCCAACTAGAATGTGCCATTTAGAACTCATTCTAATTAAGAAAAAGAGAGAAATTCATAAATACACAAATTACAAAATTTTAATGACATATAAAGTCTTTTTAAATTGTCAGATACTTTCTAAATGAGCCACAAACACGTTATTTGCCAATTATTTTCTAATTATCAAATGACAGATAATAAATACTACCCTGCATTTTTTAGTGTTCTGCCCCCAAATAAAACAGACATTGTTATACTTAACTGAGAGCCTTCAACTTTTTACTTTTCTAAGACATCCCATTAAAAAAAACAAGAGATTTCAAATCCTACAATATTGACATCTGAGAATTGGCTTCTTAAGCTCAAAGTAGAGAGAAGCATGGTTTACTTTGTATTACTTTGATATTTAAGGTATAAAGGAAGCTAGAATTAATAACACAAAAGCAAAAAATACTAACATGGAACCTAGGGTGGAAAAAATTACTTGTGTGGAGGTCATTCCTAGAGATTTGTCTGAAGATGTAACCCTGGCTTCCTATGTTACACGTTAAGGACCGGCAGGGTCTTTCAACAGCAGGTTCCCTCCAGATACTAAATGGCCTATGGAGAATTCTGACAGAGCAAACTGGTCTTTCACCTTTCCTTTCATCCTGACCATAAAGATCACCCAGAGTCACGATGTAGAGGATATCTGTCACTGGCCCAGTCAGCTCAACCTCTCCTACCACAGATTTTTCACAGATTTTTATCATTCCATTCACTTGCTACTTCTCCAAGTCAACTAAAGATGCTTCAACACCTGTAGCTGGCGGCAATATGCCTGTTCTTTCACAAAACAGTCCAAGGCAGGAAAAGGCACAATCTTCTCGCAGGAAAAGGCCTAATTTTAGGCTTCCTCGCACAACCCAGCAGCTTTATGGAAGGTGACTATATCTGTGTCACACTGGCTCTCCCAAGATTGCTAAGATCTGTTACCTTCTCCTGAACAGAGGTTAAGAGAAAGAACTCAGACTTGGACAGCACCTGGTCTAGAAAGAGCTAGCATGCAGAAAAACCAGGATGGGGTGAAAAACACTGACAATGCGCATCTCTCACTGAACATCTAAGAAAAGATATTAACTTAAACAACTGAGAAAAGAACACAACAGGGAGAGAAAAAACGATTCCTTTGACAGCCATAAACCCCACAATTAGTCGCACACACAAAAATACCATATAGATCCTTGGGTGAAAACAAATAGGTATTCCTCATGGGTGAACTGGGCAGTCTTGAAACCAGAACTTCCCAAAACTTCAATCAGCAGAACAGAATGTCGCCCCCTCCCGTTAATCCACAGTACCTTGGCATGATGCAGGTCTACACCATACATGGAAAGCCTCTTCGCATTTTCTAAGAACTGAGAATCAGCTTGTGCTGGAGACAAGCCCCTGAGAGTCAAGAGAAACAGCACAATTTTATTAGTTGATGCACAGGAAACGTACTCAAAATGGGGAAAGGCTGTGTGAGCTCTGAGAGTCTGGGGTAGTCCAGGTAACCTGGCGAAGTTTGCTGGAAAATAAAAATAGGTATGCAGACTCAACTCTCAACTGCTATTCACAAAGAAATATACCATCACTCTTGCCCTTTTATCTTACAATGTTTTAAAATTATTTCTACTTGATAAAAAGGCCCCAGCAATAATATGAACAGCTAAAAATAATATTTTAAAAAAATTGATTCCATCTTGCTAACAAAACACAGGTGTACCTCTTAATCTTATTTTGCTAGGATAAATCATAATTAAGATGGAAATGACTTGCATTTGACTTGCACCCATGGAGGATAACATACTGCACTCCTCTGTCCATACTAAAATTATTTCCATTTCCTACCTAGGTCCCCAGATACACAAATTTTAAGGTTCTAGAGAACAGGGCCATGTTCCATTAACTATATTTCCACAGCATTACAGTACCATGTATTCCAAATGGCAACTATACCTTCAATGTCTGGTAAGTAAAATTTAAATAAAGTTAACAATACTTGTATTCAAATGTGGCCCTTATAATTTTTCAAAGAAAAATCTATGAATGTAATCTATTTAAAACCTCAAATCTCTGTAATCTCCTTTCAAATCATTCTAGTCCATTTCTTTAAAAATTTGTTTACTTGAAATACCAATTATCAGAGAAGAGAAGGAGAGCCATGTGCTGGCATAGTTTAGATGGCTCCAACAACCAGGGCTGGGCCAGGCCAGGCCAAGGCCAGGAGGCAGGAGCTTCCTCCCTGTTTCCCACAGGGTTGCCAGAGGTCCAAGCACTTTGGCCATCTTGCACCAATTTCCTAGGACATTAGCAGGGAGCTGGACTGGAAATGGGGCATCCTGGACTGATTCCAGTAGCCACACAGGATACCAGAATCACAGGCAGTGGCTTAATACACTATACCAAAATGCCAGTCCTTCCAGTCAATATTTGATAAAACTGTAATTCTGTAATATATTATTTTGTAAATAGAGTTTTAAAATCCTGTGTAAGACATCTATTATCTTTTCACACAAATATCAAAGCCCTCAATGTGTAACATGGTGTTAAAGTACTTCAAGTATTCCCTAGTGAGCACAGGGTATTTTCTGCATTCAGTGAAGCCTTCTATGCACCTCAGCTACTACTGCTATATCCATCACCACTGACATTTCTTTTTAAAATGCACTTATCTATATGACAACCAGAGTGACAGAGAATGGAAGAGAAAGAACCTTCCATCCATTGGCTTACTCTCCCAATGACCACAACAGGCAGCCATGGTCCAGGTTGAAGCCAGGAAAGTCATCTGGATATTCAATGAGCATTGAAGGGCCCAAACATCTGGTCCATCATCCACACTTTCCCAGAGGCATCAGAAGGAAGCTGGACCAGAAACAGAACATGCACCCTGATATGGATGCCAGGGACTGTAAGTAGTGGCTCAAACTACTGTGCCACAATGCTGACTCCCACCATCCACATTTCTAATTCAAATCCTGATGCCCCATTATCTCCCAGGCCTTCTTATCATATACATTTATGACAACAATTAAAAGGAAGTGCAAATAGGTAAATGGCCTTCCAATAAATTAGCATAGATTATCTCGTTGGCACAGTTCCTCATATTATAGCCACAAAAGCAAAAACAGCCTATCCCCAAGGTTGAAAGTTGTCTTGAAGGTTCTGAGTGTAGCTCCTCATAAAGACAATGATGGCTCTCTCAAGGCTGTCCACACTAGGAACACAAAAGCAAAAACCAGGTAACACCATAATCTTCTCAAACACCTAGCCAGTGTTCCGAGAGTGATACTGAAATCTACCCACAGCCATCCTCGCTCTCCTCTTCCCCATCAACCCCATCCCCATCCCCATCCAGCCGGTCAACAGACCTATGGGTTTTATGCAGCTCAGCCACCTTCTCTTCCAGCTCCTTAGTCTGTGTGGGAGCAAACTGGAAATCACTAAGGTCAATACTGCCATGCTCTTCAGGGTCATAATCCCCAAGTTCAGCCTGCAGCGTGTAGGATCCCAAAAGGGCATGAGTCACAAAAGAACAGGGCAGGCGGCCAGAGGCAATGTCCTGTCGAAGCTGAAGGCACAGGAAGTACCTGAGGAGCAAGGGGAGAAAAGCAGGACAATTAGTTATGCTTATAGGGCTTCAAATCCTAAAATATTAGTATTCCTTTGAAAACAAACATACAAGGTAAACATTTATCCATACCAAATTCATCCCCCAGATTCCTACACTTGCAGACTATTCAAAGAAACTGAGCCCAGAAGATTGTTTCCTAGAATGGGAATACTGAACTGCTCTCTGGTAATAGCTAAGCCATGATTAATGTCACAGTGAAAAATTTTGCAACTTAAGTAAAAAAGCTTTCAATTGCTGAAACCGTGATAACAATTAGCATACCCCTCAAGAGCTATAAAAAAGAATGAAATTTTTAGAACTACTGTCTCAGTCAATGGCATGAAAAGGTAGTGTCACCCCATCTTGGATCATCTCTTCACACTACTTTCCAAGTAAATCTCCATTTGGAAGCTTCTGCTCCTGCACCTATGCTACCCAAAGAGGCAGTTTTTCAGTGTTCAAGACAGACTTGGCAGCCTGGGAGAGCTGATGCTGTGTGACATTCAGTAAGGAGAGTTACTGATCTAAGGTTAATCTGCTTCCTGCAAGATAGAAAGAATTTTACCTCCCCATTAAGGGGGGCATAAAAAATGAGACACTACAAGTAAAATGTCTGACATGGTACTGGAAATTAATAACTGGTAAAGATAATAATTGTTAGCTACAGCAGTGATATTCTTTAATATTCCATATGGCTTGCTGCAAGCCAAAAAAAGAATTTATTTTTCACTAAATAGCATGTAGAAACATGCGATTTATATTCTAGAAATTTTTCATTTCAACCTCTATCGGTTCCTTTTGGTGGCTTTTTAAATTTTATCACACATCCCTCTGAAAAAATGACCCATGCCCTCATTCTAGAAGATCTTACAGGAATTGCCATTCATACCGGCAGTTGGTCACTTTCTTCCTGTGTTTATTTTTGTTTAGACCAGGTTTTAGGCTCAACTCTCCTCCTGCTCTCTCCGTAACACATTCAAATAGCAGTGCTGGCCTTTGGTCCAGGCTCCCTTATTGAGTTAGCTGAATCTACTACCCAATTCAGATAAGCTCAGTTACACATTAACCATTATCCAAATCTATCACAGGTAGGGCATGGACTCTGTTTATTGTTGTCCATCATCATCATCATCGCTCCAGGACAGGCAAAGACTTCCCATATGGCAGGTGCTCATTAATACTCTTGAGAATAAAAAGTCTTCTCAATATTACTACAGTCTGCTAATCTGTAGGCACTGCAGGGACTCTTATTTAAGAAGAATTGCATTTCCCTAGAAGAACCTCGGTGGAATTACGTTCACTTTAAGAATGATTTACTTACTTGAAAGACAGAATAATATACAGAAAGGAAGGAAGGAGAACACAGGGATGGAGTAGAGGCAAAAGACAAAAAAAAAAAGCTTCTAATGTTTGCTGGTTCACTTCCCAAATGCCTGCTAGCTGCAACATCTGGCCATAAGTGCCCTTTTGAAAACATAAAAAACACTTTTAAAAAGCATATAAAAATCACTGTTTATACTTACTGTTCAAACTTGCTGTTACCAAATCAAGGAAATTCTACAGTTTGTACTCAGTCTAGGATACTTTAGACATCAACGTAATGATGATTCAAATGCCCTCTTGTTAGCAAATACTCAGCCAGCCTCAGAATCAACTGTTCTTTTGCTCCTAAGCTAAATCCTTTATCAATCATATATTCCTATAGACTATACAATTTCCAAACAGATTATTTAAAATACCTATTGACTCTACCTAAGAAAGCATACCAAGTTAGCTATGCAGGATTTCGTTAGAGGAGAATAGAGGATAAAAATGACTACTTCAATTAAAACAAATGTTATTTATTTACTACTACCTCAGCTTTGCAATATGAGGCTATTTGAACACAGGCACACAAAAATTACACAATCAAACCCTATCTTCATGTTACAATCTGATTATTAAATGCCAGTGGCTTTTTAAAGAAAATTGTTTCCAGGGATCATTTTATCAATCATATTCTATCAAAGAAATAGAAATGATGAAGATACAAGCAATCAAAAATTTTTGAAACTGGCAACATTTCAAATTATTTGGAAGCAAACATTTCAAAGAAAATGTCTACACTTAATTCATAGAATACTATTTCGTTTTTTAACCCAAATTATTTCTGTGTTCCCCGCTGGGCACAAATAAATGAGAGCTAAAAGTAAAGGTTCATCTTAGAAAGATAAATCACCTGGTGATATCTTCTGTCAGTTGAGATGGATCCGGAGGATAAAACTTCACATTGAAAGTGAACAGCCATGGAAGATCTGCAACGATTAAACTTCATGGTTAACTCACGTGAACAGATGACTATCTGACATAGCACAGAGAAATCCCACTACAAATCAGTTTGTGGAATTTTGTTTCTCACTTATCATGTGGATCGCAGAGATAAAACTAAATGACAGATAAACAATGATTTCACTAAAGAAAAGACTCACTTTTTTCACATACGTTTACAATAAGTCAACAAGTGTTTTGTAATGGCAATCATTATACAAAAAGTTTAATATAACCTCCTTGTAACAGTTGAGAGAGGATTTCTCAAGTTTCATAAAGGAAAAGTGAGTATACTCCTATTTAGTTTATACCTTCACTATACAATGCTTTAAATAATGAATATATCAAAAACTGTATCATACATAGCTTTTAAAAGCTAAAACACTGGGTCCAGCACAGTAGACTAGTGGCTAAAGTCCTCGCCTTAAACGCACCAGGATCCCTTATGGGTGCCAGCTCTAATCCCAGCAGCCCTGCTTCCCATCCAGCTCCCTGCTTATAGCCTGAGAAAGCAGTTGAGAATGGCCCAAAGCCTTGGGACCCTGCAGCTGTGTGGGAGATTCTAAAGAAGCTCCTGGCTTCAGATTGGCTCAGCTCTGGCTGTTGTGGCCATTTGGGGAGTGAATCATTGGACAGAAGGTCCTCCTCTCTGTCTCTCCTCCTCTCTGTATATCTGACTTTGCAATAAAAAATAGATTAAATAAAAAAGCTAAAACACTGCAACCTACATGTTTTCATATATACTGTTCTGAGTAGCTAACAACATCGGATCTGAAGAAAGCATGTTCTATCTTGCTTAAGAGGCTCCTATAACCACAGAAGCCTGAAAGTACAGTTCTGCTCAAAGGTTAGAATACTTCTAAAATAAAAACAAAAATGTGCATGTAAGTTATTCTATACATATTTGAAGGCTTCACAAGAGCTTTAACTTATGGAATTGGCAGAAAAATTTCTGCAATCTCATTCTAATGTCAAATGTATCATTTTATTTCTCTCAAATATTTACTAACTGGTTATCCTAAGATATGAATTTTAGAAGTATTTTGGCATGATACAACACTATTCTGCTAACAAGGTCAATTCCATTGAAACTGAAAAACAGATGTCAGTTCTACCCTAAATATTTTCCTATCAAAAGACGTTTCTTGGCCTATAGCACTATGCTGATTATCAAACAGCCACACTGTGTATGCAGCAGCACTTCCTGTGAGGTGACCACTTGTCCATAGTCAACCAAAGTCACCATGGGCTTATTTCTTCATAGCCAATTTGTTTTCTCAGTATCAACACAGCATATGCTTGCCTAGATACAACTATGGGCATAGGTTCTATGGGAACATCTATATTTTAGGACATATTTTCAAATCTAAAAGTTGAAATGTACCAATAATATTATTATCTTTTAACTGATCAAAATTGTGCATATATATGATGCACAATATGTTTTGAAACACAGATTGTAAAATAACAAACTCATGTTAATCAATGTAGGTACTACCTCACAAGCTTACCATTTGGGGTTGAAGGGAACACTTAAAATCTACTAAACAATTTCCAACTTATGTCTTTAATTTATAAAGGACAATTGTACCTACCTAGTTATATCCAATTAGTCCAGCTAGCTGTGGATTGTTTACATACATTTATCCATATAAACTCTCTCTATATAGTTTTAGTTGGGTATTTTTGAGAAAACAGATTTGTCCCTTGTTACAAGCAACTCAAAAAAAGATTAACAAATACTTTACTAACTGTCCATTAACTGAAAACTAACAACAAAAGCACAGTAGGGGCAAGGCAAGGATGGAGCGGTTCCTTCCTCCATTTAAGAAAAAAACAAAACAAACAGGAAGAAAGAGATAAATACAGCAGAGAATCATCATTTCCTAAGCCTACCTTTACGGTGGAGAGGAAACCATGCAAAGAAATGAATCCAATCATTTAAAAAGCGTATCTTACTTGTTATTGCCATCCTTCCTAAACCACGAGGGAAAAAATCCTGAAATCCTTCTTTAAAAACTTTACAAATAATGAAAAACATAAGAATGTGACTTAGAATTAGCAAGAGTCTTGCCTTCCATAAAATAGCCCAACACTTTCTTTTTTTTAAAAGTTGTCCTCCTGGTGGGTCTCAGGACAGGGCGTCTCATGCCTGGATCCCGGACAGCCGCCATGTGCACATGGTGAGCTGTTCCTGGGCCTGCTGGGTTCCTGGGCCTGCTTCCTTGGGGTGAGTAGACCCGAGGGGGGAAGCCTCCGGGACTGGGCAGGTCCAGGACCCACCCGCCATCTTCATGGGGCGGTGAATGGGATTCGGGAGGGGTGCGACCTTGGGCCTGGGTTATTTAAACCTCCAGCAGTCTCCCGGCAGCTGGTGGGTCTCAGGACGAGGCATCTCATGCCTGGATCCCAGACGACAGCCATGTGCACAGGGTGAGCTGTTCCCCGGGCGGCCAGTGCGCCATTTGGTGCCAGGCTCCGCCTGCTGGCCACCCAGCCAGGGAGCTCTGGGGATTTGGTTCTTTGAGTTGCTGCTTAATTAGCTCCAGGTTGAACCCATTGTGCTTCTTGGACCTGAAACAGGCAATAACTCTTCCTTTGCAAAACTTGTAATCACTAATAATGCTGAGCACCAAATACCAGTCCATGCAGAAGCTATGGCTTGGGGTTTGTCCTGCAAAGGTAGCTCCAACAGCTGGCTAATGTGTCAACTGGTAATGGAACAGAGTAGATCAGGCACAACTGAGCAAACCTTAGCCCACAAGTAAAACTAGAAACCAGGAGGGAGCAAAGGTCATGCCGAGCTAGGCTCTTGTACCTACTATTCTGAAGAAGCCAGGGACGCTAAGCCACAGTGTCTAAGGCAGAGTTCGGGACAGGGGAGGGGCCGTGCCATGCTGAGTCAGAGCATCCACTGGCAGGCCAATGATCTATGGCTGGGAACAGGCCCGGTTGGGGAGCTAAGGGGACAACTCTAGCTGGGCTGAGGTTCCCACAAAGAGGCACGTGGCCTGGAAAGGGGGCTGCGTTCTGATCTGGAAACAGTTGCAATCTCCCTTGGCACAAGTGTGGACTGGGATTGGATGCACCAAACCGGGCCAGACCCCGACTCCCCCTGGTGTTCTGGAGGGCCAGGGCAGATGTGGGATGGACTAGGCAAGGTCTCAAACCCCTACTGAGCCATGTGTGAGCCATACGTGGGTATGGACAAACCATGGCTGGGCTGGAACATCCAACAGCAAGAACCAGATTGGGTGGAAGGCCAGTCAGGAAAAGCCACAGTTCCTGCTATGACAGGAGGTGGACTGAGTAGGGTTGGCTCATGGACCCACTGGTAAGTGTGAAACCTGGCATTGGGAGAGGTTCTGATGGGGGAGCCCGGGAAACTCCTCTGGCAGGACACAGACCCGGCACGTAAGTGCAAGAAACATGATAGGAAACGGCCCAGAAAAGGCCATGGAAAGCTACACACTGGCATACAATTGGCAGACATGGGGGCAAGACCAGGCTGAATCTGTCCACGTCATCCACTGGCAAATCCAGGCACCAGTGTGGGTCGGCCCAGGTTCTGTCGCAACAAATACTAGTGCACAATATGGAATGCCGAGGTGAGATTGCCTGTACCGGAAGGACCGCAGCGCCCAACCAGCCTGAGAACAAGAAAGGAAGTGGGAAGAGCCAGCAGAGGAATAAGGGAGGGTTCCTTTGCAGGACAGCTACTTCTGCAGGAGAGCATAGGCTGGGATGGGGGCAGACCAGACTAGGCAGAGCTACCACACCTGTGCGCCTCATGTGGACTAGATCAGGGAAAAGCCGGGCTGGGCGGATTATTCCTACTGGTGCAAACAGAATTAAAGTGGGTGAGGGTTGTTTGGGCTTAGACGCAGCATCAGCTGGAATCTGGGAGTGGGAGAGGCCTGGGAGGGAAATAGTGGGCTCATCCCTCTTGGGTTACCACTTCCACAGGAGGACATAAAACTAAGATAGCGGCTGGGGTGGAATGGAGTGTGGGACAGACTGGATTACTGCTATACTTACTGGCAAACCAGGGTAGGGGGTGGGCCTGGTGGGGGTTATTGTGGGTTGCTCCAACTAGGCTGCAGCTCCCACTGGTTTATGTGAGGGCCAAGTATGTGCTGGGCAGAAACAGGCTGGACTGCAACACCCATTGGTTCCAGTGGAAGTCGGGAGTGAAAACAGAATCAACCCAGCAATTGCAACCACCAGCTGATTGGGGCGATGGACGGTACCAGGCCCTGTACTTGCTAGCACATACAAGAAGTTTCTTTGGAGATCTTCCTAATCTAAATGCTGGACTCAGAACCATAACAAAGAAAAGAGAGAAGACAGAACAGGTCAACCAACCATCTCAGCTATGATGGACTATGTCAATCAGTGGATTTTTCAAAGACCTCATAGTGCTTGGAGTGGCAAGACTGACAGCAATTCCTGACTGTTGCAATATCAAAACCACTTGAGCAAGAACCTCAGAGCAGACCCTATATCCAGGACCTGGGGAGGGTAGGAAATTGGGTGGGCCTTCTCCCTTAATACCCCCCTTTAAACATGAAGGTAACAATATGGAAAACATACTAGTATTATCCACTTTCCTGTAGCCCTTGAACCTTCTTACCCTAATTAACTATGTAAAGAATGTCAAAATAAAATTTTATTTAAAAAAAAAAGTTGTCCTCCAACAGTTTTGAAACTTTCTAGAAAAGGCTTCTCTCAGAAGATTTCCAAAAGTAATTATCCATGACTCTGAAATGTGTGGAACACTCATTACCAGGAACCAAAACAAAATCACAGAAACAACTCAACGGAACAACAACCCTGTATAAGAAGCTGGCCTTTTCTGTATTTGTGCCACTTGGCAGGACTGGTTTCAGAAGTCTAGGAACCAAGCACGCATACACCTTTCTAAATCCATGCCCTCCACAGAGCCTGTCACTACTGCCGCAGGGACAAAGGGAGCTTTGCAGAGCTTTCCATACACTGTAGCTCTGGTTGACCATGAAGCAAAAAAGAATGAAACACAAAAATAATAAATGTAATAAGGGAAAGGAAGGGAACAATGAATGATAGAAAGGCACAAACCTTAGTTAAAAGACAGGCTGAAGAATCAGGTCAGACTGCCTAGCACTGTCCTATTTCCCGGAAAATCCCTCTGTCTCCAGCAACGCGAAAGAGTGGCGACCCTGACCAAAGACATTTTTATAAGGAAAGGGGGGTCTACAGAAAAAAAGAAAATAAGATGCCTGCTTCAAATTAAAAGGAGAGAAGGAAGGAAATGATAGGAAGATGACTGATGACCTCATCTGCACCAGCACTATCAGGGCACACTTAAACAACAGACTCACGGCATTGTAACTCCTTCTGCAGGACTGCACTATGTAACAATGCGGGGAAATCAGTCAGTGGGTGGGAACTGGAGGAGGGGGGAATCCCAGACTCTACAGAATTGTACCATAAAATTCAAAATTTAAAATAAAAACTAAAAAAGATTAAAAAGAAAAATAAAACAAAGGTAGAGAATCTGAAATGGGAGGCAAAAAGCAGAGCAAAAAACAAAAACAAAACAAAACAAAAAAGAACAAGAAGGTCAGATTTGTTTCAATCCCTTGGCATTAGCAATAAAAGCAGGAAGGTGTAATCACAGAATCAGGAATTCTGCATGTTGATTCCCCACGCTTGATCTTAGCCAGAAGGTAGAGAAGCAGTTACAGGCTAACTCTGTAAAAAATGGCTCCCCCTGGACAATTCAGGCTTGATGACTGTTAGGGATTTACCCACTCTTCAGTCTAAGCCTTCCAGCTGTCACGCCTCCCTAACTCACCTGCTTCAGTCACTGACAGACTCACTAGTAAACCAAGTATCAAATCCTCTATTTAAAATTTCTCTGGGATAATAAAGGTTCCTGGCACAGGTTTGTCACAGCCAGCCACCTGTAGAGGCAGAATCTAGGAAGGGAACTGAAGGTGTTTTAGGGCAACACACTTCACATTGTTTTTGGAATTCTATAATAAGGACAACCTGCAAAGTAGGAAGAACAACACAAGCTTAACCGACTACAATGCTAGGCTCCAAGACATGTACAATAGCCGTGGTCTGGGAAGCAGAAGGAAGGCCTGATCTGGGGAAAGTGAAGAGCTTGTTCTGTCTCTTCCTCAGTGCCCAGAAGCCTCACTCCAGCACATCTCCAGCAGTTACCTGGGTACCTCTGGGGATGCTCCAGCAGTTACCTAGGTACCTCTGGGGATGGCGACATGCTTAGCAGGAAACAAATTACACACTTCCAAAGTGAAGCAGACAAGCAGTGAGAGTCCCACCTAGACTAAAATTTACATAAAAACTGAAATTTATAGAAACATAGACTTTCATTCTTTCTTAGAAGAAAAGTTAAGGTTGTCATATTACAGTGGTAGACACTGAATGAGGATATTTAGAAACGTGAGTCTAAAAGAATCTGCAAGATAGGAGTCACTAAGCTATACAGAAAATAAATAGCTGAAACTCTACAAATATACCACTGGTATTATTAACCTCTCACATGGCATAAATAAAATATAGGATAATCATTCCTCCCTATCTTACAGGCTATTCTAGTCTATAATCCTATAACCTTCATTAAAGATAGAAAGACACAGATGTAAAGATTAACTTGAACATTTTAATTAACTTAAACATTTTAATGTATGCTTATTCAAATACTCACTTCGCAGTTGTCTTTTTATTTCTTTTGCAGGATCTAGCCAGTTCTGTGGAAGGAAAAAGGTTAATTATCGTTAAGAAATACTTCAGAGTTCAAAATTAAACACAATTTTTGTTCACCTTTCCTTCTAACCTAGTTCTAAGCTAGAAATCACAATAAGGAATGCATTTTCACTTTCATCACCTTGAGAAAACCAGCATAAAACTATGTTAGGAAGTCACAATACTAATCTGAAAGATCAATTTAGAACATTAGCTTAAAATCATCTATGCACATAAACATTTGTTGTGCAAAACTGTAAATAAAAGATCCATACAAAATATTCCTTTTCCATTTTTCATACTTCTCTCACTCTTTGCCCCTCATTACTAAAATTCACCTTTATTCTCACTGACAAGTGCAATTTTTGAAATTAGCTAATTCAAGTAACTGTTTTAAATGGCCTTACAATGAATGACTTTCATTCATTCTAACAGGTACTTTAAATAGTACATTGTAACATCTGTGCTTAAATAAAATTTCATTTAGCTAGATAAAGCAAGCAAAATGTTTACTATCGCACAGAAGACAAGCAAGATCTACTATCTTAACAATATCTTGAAATGGTCCAAGAGAACATTGTGGTACACTATTAAAAAGTATGAACACATGATGCTTTGAAAGCAGAATTGCATGGATTCCTTCAGATTCTGCCACACTGTCCATGGCTCACACTCAAGGAGCCAAGGTGCGCATGGTTCTGTTCAAACACTGGTTACATTCAGACCCCTCAATAAAGAACTGCCAGAGCCTGCTCTAGTTTCACATTACTGGTACCACAGCTGCATGAGCCACTGCTGTGAAGGACCAGTGGGACCCTGTAATGGTACCTCCAGTGCTATGTTAGGGAACGGCTCTAATTCTCTCCTCAGAAAAGAGCCTGGCATTCAGCCCCCACGCCCTGCAGCTGCTGTCCCACACAACAGCTGGCTCGCCAACGGCCAGCTATGATGAGTGCAGAAGAATGAGAAAAACAGATCATTCAGCTTCTGGTCCAGACTGGAAAAGCTGGGGGAGAGGTGAAGAAAGGTCAAATGGGTGGCATTTCCATCCAAGGAAGTTAACTATCACAGCAAGAAAAACTGAATCAAAGGCAATTGGTGCCAAACAGAAAAGAAAAAAAATCCACAGACCATTAACACAGAGAAAGAGCAGAGAGTCAGAGAAACTGCTGCTGTTTAAGGAGGAGCTCCCAAATCTCCAGTTTCACTCAGTGCGACAGTTGACAGAGCTGCCTGCCACAGAGGACTTGTAAAGACCACCTGTTCCAGAGGACAGTGGAAGCAAATCATCATGTGTGTCCCCCACCAGCTGGTACCACATATTCACACAGACAGCACCAATCCCAATTACTGGAAAGTTGCCGCAGGGCAGCATAAAGGGTAAAGAAAGCTCTCCGGATCCAGACATACAAGCCATCAGTCTACCAGCGAAATTAATTCTTGAGCCACTTTCCACAACTTTGCCACCCAGAGTACCAAAGGCCAAAGTGGCTCCTTCCTATTTCAGACCCTTATCTGGAAAACTAAATAGGAAGAATTTACCTTGTGCAATCAAGCAGTATCAACAGAAGTGAGTCCTTCCATTCCTTCCTTGGATTTGTACTTCCACAGCACACTCACGCCCATGCTGTGTAAGCTCCATTCCTGCAAGGAGCAAGATGCCCTCCTCTTTCCCCAGGACCACAGCTTTTCAAAGCCTGGGTAGACCATCTTTTTTTCACATGAGCCAGGCATTAGGCTGTTTATGGTCACTGGTGAGTACTAAATTCGTCCCTGTCAACCCATAACTACGGTTGCTTCCATCATTTCTTCCTATGCTATGATTTTAAATGATCACAAGTCGTAAGATTTTTATCAGGGTCCGGGACAGTAGCCTAAAGGCTAAAGTCCTCGCCTTGCCCACACCAGGAACACATATGGAGGCCGATTCATATCCTGGCAGCCCCGCTTCCATCCAGCTCCCTGCTTGTGGCCTGGGAAAGCGGTGGAGGACTGCCAAAAGCCTTCCAACCCTGTACCCGCGTGGGAGACCCGGAAGTCTCCTGGCTTCAAGTCAGTGCAGTTCCGACCTTTGAGGCTGTTTGGGGAGTGAATCAGAGGACAGATCTTCCTCTCTGTCTCTCCTCCTCTCTGTTTATCTGATTTTCCAGTAAAAATAAAATAAAATCTTTAAAAAAAGATTCTGATCAGATTTATGTCATTTGAATAATTAATCAAATGTGTACCTAAGATCACATAAACTGACAGCCAGTGGCAGTATTTTCTAGAAAGCTACACTGCAGCAATGAAAATTCTTCTTGAAAACAGACATGATACAAAATACATGATCCCTTCTCATGAAAATAATGGGCACTATTACTGTCTATGTGATCTTATACACAACTGAAGTATTATCTAGCTAGGTGTTTCTAAGTTTCATCTTAATGAGAAGAATCACCCAGCACATGCTAGAAAGTTATTTATTGCTTGGCAAAAAATTTCATAAAAACCAGCAAAAATAGACTTAATGACTTAAAATAAACACAATTTTACTATGTGTATTACACATTAAATATTTTTTAACAAATGAAATAATAACAATAAACTTGAGTGTGATGTTTAAAGAGAAGGTTGAGTAATTCAATAAGCTGACGCAAAAGGAAGAAAAATTATATCAGCAAATGAGCTAAATGCATGTGGGCATGTGGACACACACAGTTACACCTACATTCTAACCCATGATACATGATAGTACGTCACCATTATGCTTTAGATGTAAAGATAGCACTGCTAGAGCCACATGTGCAAATTTTGGAATCAGAAACACATGGAGTTTGTCTCTCCACAAATTCCTGAGATGTGGGCACATTCCTTGGCTGCTTTAAGCTTTCATTTTCTCAAATGCAAACTGGGGATTACAATATGTACCCTCTTAGGATGGTTCTTTTTAACTACTGACTTATTTTAACTCTTCCCAAAGAACAAATGTTCTAGGCAATTATTTTATCTGAGGGTCTTTAACATCTCATTCTTTTGTAACAAAACTAATTTTTTTTAATCACTCTCAGGTATGAGTCATTTTTCACTTAACTTGATATTATCAAAGGTGATATGTTATACAATTAAAGGATTTTATATGACTATTTATTACAGCTAACCATTCCCTAAAAAAATATAACATGGATGTTAGGTTCATAAAATATAGTTGCAGTAAATGAGTTAGATCAAATAAAAATCAAACCCTTCTTCCTTACAGAAACCTGTCAGATAAAGGCAGTCTTTTCCATGAAGCTGTCCTTGCAAAAATTTTGCCTAGAAATAGAGATAAAACACAAATACCACGGATCCCTTATCACTAACACACTGAGCAGTATGTCTGGTCTAAGTGTTCTGATGTGCAGTTAGTGTCAGCTTCAGGTAATTCATGATCAGGCAAGAAAGAAATTTCGTCAGTTTTATCAAACTTCAAGATAAAAGCAACAAAGCAAAAGCAAAACTCAGAAGAGCTGAAATTCATGTCAGATTCAATAATTTTTACAATTTATTTGTTTGAGTTAACAGAGAGGAAAGAATAGGAGAAAGGAGGGAGGGAAACAGGGACAGAGGTAAGGAGCAAGAAAAAGAATATCTTCTGTCCTGTTTATGCCCCAGATGGCACTAACAGCCAAGAGCTGGGCCACGCCAAAGTCAGGAGCTTTGTGTGTGTCTCCCATGTGCTCACAGGGGCCCAAATACTTGGTCTACCATCTTCCACTACTTTCTCAGGCTCAATACCAGGGGGCTGGAACAGAGAAGCAGCCAGAATTCAAACCAGCATCCACATAGGATGGCAATGCTGCAATTGACAAATTAATCCACTGTGCCACAACAACTCATATTTTAATAAAATTCACCTGAGCTTATTAAAGAAATGAGAAATGCATTTCTTAGGTAACTAAGGAAGGGATATTCATTTATTCAACTTGCTAGTGTTTTTTTCCCCACCTGTCTCTATGTACCCTACTCTACATATAAAACACTAACTCAGTACATAGTTATCTCCAAATAAACATCAAATATGTAAGAAATTAACAACAGCTATGAGGAATCCTCTAACAGCCTTCCAGCAGAAGTTAATGAAAACTAAAATCTGATCCTAAAATATTAGACAGCAATAAACACAGACAAGGGGAGTGAGTTCTATTTTTATTTTCACCAATTTTTTTTTAAGATTTATTCATTTTTATTACAAAGTCAGATATACAGAGAGAAGGTGAGACAGAGAAGAAGATCTTCTGTCCAATGATTCATTCTCCAAGTGGCCACAGCAGCTGGTGCTTTGCCAATCAGAAGCCAGGAGCCAGGAACCTCTTCCAGGTCTCCCACACAGGGGCAGGGTCCCAAAGCTTTGGGCCTTCTTCCACTGCTTTCCCAGGCCACAAGCAGGGAGCTGGATGGGAACTGGAGCTGCTGGGATTAGAACCGGTGCCCATATGGGATCCTGGTAAGTTCAGGGCGAGGACTTTAGCCTCTAGGCCATGCTGCCAGGCCCAGTTTCTAACTGAAATACAACCTTATTTACTTTCTCTCTCTACAATTCCAGTGAAAATGCTGTTCTCCCCTCTATATCTAATCTGTTCTCCCCTCTAAACTCATGCTGGAATTCAGCTCTCATTATTAAGAGGGTGAAAATTTAATCTGACTCCACAGGCTTTGGAAAGTACTTAGGCCCTGATGTGGTCTGCAGGATGGAGCACCCGTGATTGAACTCCAGTGGGTGTCTAAGAAGGAGGACAGGCAGATGTCCTCCCCTGTGATCCCTGCTTTCACACCTGACACCTGCTCCTGTCATGATGCCATCCACTAGGATAATAAGTGGCTAAGGGGGCCCTCACCAGTTCTGGTGCCTTACCATTTGAACAGAAGTTTGGAAATACTCTCCAGAACCATATACCCCATAAATACTTTTTCTGTATAGCTTATCGCATCAGTGGTATTGTGTCATTAACAACAGAAAACAGATTAACACAAATACGGAATCTGTGACACCTCTGCCAAAAAAGAAAAAAAAAACAGATCTAAAACAATTTCTGCCCTTGGGTTACAGTAACATTTTAGCTACACAATGATTAACACCTATGTATTTTTACTCCCATAAACTTGGAGCCTTAGTTCTACTCCCTTCTGGTACTCTGAGAGTGAAACAGGATTCTAACATTTCCCCACAGTATTTTTCAACATGGTTTTCAAGAATCTTAAGGATAGATATCAATTATCTTTCAATAACACAAACATCAACCAAAAATTCAATCTTTGGGCCCACAGTTTGACATAAATTGGTTAAGCTGCCACCAGCACTGCCAACATTCCATATGGCCCCGGGTTGAGTCCCCCAGGCCAGCACCTATCTGGGAGACTCGGATAACCTCCTGACTCCTGGCTTTGGACTGGCCCCATCCTGGTAGCTGTGGCCACCAGGGGACTGAACCAGTACATGAAAGATCACTATCTCTACCGCTTCCTCTTTGCTCAACAAAATCTTTTACAAAATTAAAGCTTCATTATGAAATGCAATGTTTATATTCGTATGATGCTGCAATGGGAAAGACATGAATTAAGAGAATCTATTATACAGATTTCCACGTAGAACACTCAAGGCCTAACTCCAGCATGGGTGGCAAGGAGTATTTGCACACTCCAGGAACATGAATCACAAGGTTTTTAGGACTTCCTTCTCCCTTAGTTTTCATGACATTTCAAATCCTCATGGTCCTCTCTGCTATAATTATCCCCAAAGAACAGTATACCAGGCAAATCAGGCTTCTTACACATTAAAGTAGAGGAGCTTTTTACTGCCAACGACCATTTGGAATATTTATAACATCAACTGTAGGTCATACATCATTTTCAACTTAAAAATTAGTCTGCTATGGGTGTATTAAATTTCAATCTGCATATAGTTGTATTGGCAGGGCCAGACCAAGTGATTCTACCAGCCTATTGTGGCCATGCCTCAAAGATTTAAATGAGGTGGGGGTGTGTGGGTGTGACACAGGAAAGAAAGAGAGAGAAGAGAGAGAATCATCAGAGGATCTCACCAAAATGCAGGTCTGATTTTGCAGTCAGGCTTAAGGGCCTGGAATTTTTCATTTCTGATCAGAGCAGATAATATACTTGGATCCTGACCAAAAGGCTGAGAAAACAACAGAATTTTTCATTTCTAAAAACCTTCTAGGTAGTGCCAAAACTGCAGTTCCTTGGACTACTACCCTTTGGTAGTACAGCCTAGATTTCTCTACATAGAATTCCTGTCAAACATAGAAAGATATTTTTCAAGTTCTTATACTGACACCTTTACTGAAAAAAACATTCTAATTTGTTGACAACTTCCAGCAGCAGGTCTATCAGGGTCATTTCCACATTGTCATATCTAAGCATTTCTTTGAACTTCTCCCCATCTCACTAAGCAGCTATCCCAAAGAGTGCCAGACTCAGGTTTTTTTGTTTTTGTTTTGCTTTTTATTGCAACTTGCTGACTGCTTTCACCACGCAGAGACAGGCAACCACAGGCACCAAAGGAACTGCAGCCTATAACGAGTCGGAGCATACAAGGACTCACAGCAGAGCCCTGACCATCCCCCAAGCTGGACGATACCCTGAGACTCGCAAAATCCCTCTTCCACTTCTGACACAGAATCTCTACTTCACCTAATTTTTGTCTGGCTCCTCTAAATCTTCTCAATAAGGTCTCAACTTTTGGACTTCGGTGCTCAATTATGCACTGCCCAATTTTAGCAAGAACCCTGATTAATAAGTTAGTTTAGCCAGATTCTCTCAGCCTTAATTTCTGATTCCCCCATCGCTTCTCAGCCTTTTGGCTAAGATTAAATGTAATATCTGATTCCCTTTGGTATTTGATAGATTCCTCAGCAGCCCCATTGTTCCGAGGGGTGATGTCAGATCACCCTCTCTAACTTACTGAAAACCCCAAGGCAGTGTCCCTAGAGCTATCAAAATATTTCTAAATAAAATCTTCCAATTTTTTTTAAAGCTTCATTTATTTGAAAGGCAGAGTAACAGACACACACACAGAAGGATAGGGAAGGAGGAAAGGGAGGAAGGAGAAGGGGAGGAAGGGAGTATCTTCCTTATGCTAAATCACTTCCCACAAGGCCACAAGGGCTGTGGCCAAATGGGCTGAAGCCAGGAATTGAGTTTGGGTCACCCACACGGATGGCAAGGCCTGGACTATCTGAACCATCATCTAGTGCTCCCCAAGCACATTGGTCATTTTAATAAGTGCTAGAAGATTTTCAGGAGCTGGCCTGATGCAGAAGCCGGTTACGTCCTCTTCTGCAAGGACACATACTTTATAGCCATTTCAGCTATTCTGCTTCCAACCCAGTTCCCTGCTAATGTGTCTGAGAAATCAACAGAAGATGGCCCAGTGGAGGACCAGGATGGAGTTTCAGCTCATGGCTTTGGCCTTGCTTAGCTTTGTCCCAATCTCAGCCATACAGAGAGTGAACCAGTGAATTAAATATACCTCTCCCCACTCCACTCCAATTCTATCATATAAATAAATAATTTTTAAAAGAATAAAAGAAAAAAATTTTAACGGTTAAAAAAAAACCTCTCTCCTTCAGGCTGGACTCTAACACCCAAAGTTAGAATTATTTTCAAATGCGTAGCTTACTTCGTCACTTCCTTTTGTTATGTACAATCTTGTCAGGTGAGAGAAACTTAACAAGTTCAACTCAACTCACCCTAAGTTACAAACATTAAAAGTATAAAAGTAATCCTACCTAAATCCGCATTTTTCCAAAGGAATTCATAGCACTGAAACAGATCCCTTTGCTTAAAGCAATTCTAATAAAAATTCTAATGCTGGTGTCAGGAGAAAAGTTACAGACTTTCTATATCACAGTCAAATATTCACTGTGCATATAGGAAAACATGGGATTATAAAAGGTTTAACAGGACTGAACACAGAATTTTATGAAATAGTGGCTTATACGTATAAACTGATTTTACATTTGAGATGTTAGCTGCAGTTTCAGGGGTATGGTCTGGCTATCAGATAATGACTGTAACTATTTTTCATAAGGTTAGCTGTGGATAAGACCTGCATTTTTAAGCTCCTCTTTTACATTATAATGTCTGGGTTAAATTCCAAACTGAATTAACAACAAAATTTCAAGACAGTATTTTTCCTTCTAAATCTAAAAAATCTAAAACCCATAGTGATGGATGATACTATAAGATATAGAAACAAGAATGTTATGGATTGGAATAAAATGTTGCTTGAATTGCCTATTTCATTTGAATCTGCATTTTGAACATTTTCCATATAAAAGTTCATATATACACTTTTGACAAACTCTAAAAAATTTTCACACTCAGGATGAAATGAATTGCTTCCAACTCAATGTACTAGCGATGAAATATAGTCACTATGCTAAAACTGAAAGGAAGTTTAGACTGCCTCTTCACAAAAAATATTCATGCAAATATCTGTGGCTTTGCCTCAGCTTCACTTTATGAGAGACTATAGTAAGTATCTGAAATTTCCTTAAATTGAGATAATATACAGTATGGTGGGAAAAAATAAAGTTTATATCCCTGCATCCTGTTGTCAGGTTTCAAACAAAGCAGGAGTGATTGAGTTAAATATAATAACAATAAGTTTCTGAGTGGGAGGAGAGTGGTCTACACAGAAATCTACATCAGAAATATAAAACTTTTTGTCTCGTGATTTTGGAGACTGAGATTTTGCCTACATAAGAAGGAATAAAAATTATACAGCACAAACATATGAAAGCATATTAGATTATGTGTGAACGATTAAATACATTAAATCATATGTAAACACCCATTTCCTAAAAAGTTAATGTCTCAGAAAGAACATATCACTATTCTCCCAAAAACTTTTGAGTTGAAATGTAACTAGAAACAAAATATGCCTGTACTTCCAGGAAGTATTTTTATCTTATATTTCATAAGAAAAACTACAAAGCAAAATAGGGAATTCTAAACTCTTTATTTAGTATTAGCACCTTTTTGTCAATGAGAAAGCTATGGTAAACTCACCCAAACCTACCCTTATCTTGCTCTCTACGTTGGCACAGGTCTACTCTTGATGTGGGCTGTCTCCTGCCATGCGACACTCTATATTGGGATAACTCATCATTCCACTCTTAGATGAAATTACAGAGTAATGAAAAAGAGTTGCACCAATAAGATTTGTGTTCTTAAACATGAGATGGCAAACACAGGGGAAAAATCAATTCCCCTTGAATTTGAAATTGAAGGGTGGTAGTGGAAGGCAAAGACAAGCTCAGGGCAGGACACTTTTAGGTAGACATTCAGACAGAGAAGAAATGGAAGAAACACTGTACACACAAGGAACATTAAGTGCAACTAAATGTAGATTAGCAAGATTCATTCTCAGAGAAAATTTAATGTGTATTGAATATGGTCTGTAAGAGATTACCAAGAAATGACGCTAGACTGAGGTCATTTGATCTACAGCCTTGCAGACCACAATACAGAGGTCAGGTTGTGTATTTTACATAGTTTTAAGCCAAAGAGTAACAGGATCAAATAATCACACATGGAGTAGGCAATCAGTCCAGTTAGGAGATTAATAAACAGTGAAAACCAGGGATGACAGACATTTAAACCAAAGCAAGGTCTGTGGAAAAAGAACGGGAGACACAAGCAGGGGAAAAGAGATCTTGTTGACTTTTTAGCAGGGGGAAAGAGCCAGAGTGGGAAGGAATTCAGAACCACTTTTCAGAGACAGATGGAGTTTAAGGGGAAGATTATCAGTTGCCTTTTGGAAAATTGAATGCAATTAAAATTAGGCAGTTAAGTAAATGGGTCTGAGATTTAGGTAAAAACATGGATGAGATATATATGAAACTATCAAAAGTGAAAATAGGAACTTCCTCTATTCAAATACACTTTTTTTTAAACACAAAATTACTCTTCCAGAAATATTAGATTTCTGAAGGCAATAAAGCCCATTTTAGGTTATAATATGTTACTCTACAATATAATAAACATTCTCCCTTTTAATACAGATAAAATGCTCTTAGGAGTCTACCAACACGTGATTTCAAAGTAGACAATAATAGTCAAAGTCTCACTTCTCTTTTACAGCTTTGAGGCCCAGAAGAATACATGACTGCAAATGTTAGAAAGACTACCTTACAATTAATAGCCCTTAAAAAGCACCCAGTTTATTTAGTCAAATGTGTTATTACTTCTGATAAGAGTATTCTAAACAGTTCTAATTAGAACATTCACTATTCAGCATACAGGCATGCAATTTAACTGTCTTTAGTAAAATGTGGAAGCCACAAATTACTTATCAAGCATTTAAAACTAAGCAAGTTGAGAAAACTTAATTTACACATAATTATCACTTGCAGTACCCTGTGTTTCACTGCTGAGGCATTTAAACAGAAACAAACATGGTATGTAGGCAACTAAAGTTCGCACTCACATTCCTCTATTAACTGTTTCATTCTATTCACTGCAATTTGAATACTAGATACTGGGAAGAAATTCGGGGGTTTTTTTGTTTTGTTTTGTTTACTGTGACCCAGTGTTCTGGGAATCTGCATCCTATCTGTTCATGACATAAGCAGAAAGCACACATCGACACATGCGCACACACAAACTGCCTAATTATGACAGGTGATTCTGCACAAGATCATTTTTCAGTATTTACTTACTTTCAAGAATGAACACAAAATAATTGGTTATAAACATACAGGTTATCTTACAGGTAAACGTTCTTACTGAAATACACTGGTTAGGAAAAAAGTAAAATATTTTCTAAAAAAAAGATAAATGAAATTACTTACTTTCTGCTCAGGATTTTCCTGAAACAAAAGTCCAAAGTAGTCCTTCTCCAAGAGATTCAGGTGTTCACATACTTTGTCAAATAACACTTGGCCCTTAGCACGTTTCTGGAGAAACAGAAATGGTAGCTTTACTCTTCAAATGAATGATTCCACAGATACTATTAAGGAAAGGGCATCATAACAGGTGCCTAATTTTTAGTGGAATATTTTGAAACTTGTATAATTTTTCCATAAAACACATGCTTCCATCAAGTTATATACACTCCTGGAGGAGAACAAGACAGGAAAGGGAGAAGCAGTGAGCAAGAGCAAGCATCTCAGCAGGCTGACCCGGATGTGCCACAGCAGTCCAGGGGTCCCCCAGTCCCTTGAGATGGTCCACGTATAAATCTCCTGTTCCCAAAAAAGGACAGAGTGGGACAAGGAGGATTCTGGTTACCACCTACAACTAAGAAACATCAAAAGCTCTATTGCATGTGTGTTAGCTTAAGATGATCTACACTGAGGAAATCCTGTTTCTCATCATTGCATCTAATCATCTGGCTAAAGAACCTACAACTGTTTTCTTAAAACACCATTTACTTATTCCACAGCAGAATTCCTACTCTACAGACCACACCTGAGGAAACGAGGTAGAGAAGACTGCATAGCCCACACGCAGATCAGGAGGCTAGCATTGACATTATCTAGCTCCTGTAGAAGGGCCAAAGAAAGTACAGTTTGAACTTGTCCAAGGTCAGACATGCTCAGCTGCTGGGCAGGGGCAAACGATTCCCACAGACAAAACCCCCACAAATATTACCAAAAATCTCAGATGCACAGGGAACCTCGCCACCATTATTGAGAATTAAATAAAGTATCAGAATCATATCTTTGGAGTCTACAGATAATGGGATTATCAAGTATAGAACACAAAAGAAACATGCTTTATTAAAGAAATGAGTCTCTTAAAATATCACTATGGGGCCAGGCGCAATAGGGTAGTGGTTAAGGTCCTCGCCTTGAACGCGCCAGGATCCCATATGGGTGCTGGTTCTAATCCCGGCAGCCCCCACTTCCCATCCAGCTCCCTGCTTGTGGTCTGGGAAAGCAGTCAAGGAAGGCCCAAGGCCATGGAACCCTGCACCGTGTGGGAGTCCCAGAAAGAAATTCCTGGTTCCTGGCTTCAGATCGGAACAGCACCAGCCGTTGGGGATTGAATCATCGGAGAGAAGATCTTCCTGTCTGTCCTCCTCTCTGTACATCTGCCTTTCCAATAAAAATAAATATTTAAAACAATATATCACTATGGAAAAGCTACTAAAAGAATTAAAGAGAACAATAATTCATTTATAATCTTGACAGCCAGGATATGATGCAGATAAAGAGAAAAGCAGCAAACTAGAAGGCAGATTTCAAAACACTATCTCAAATGGGGCAATGAAAGAAAAGGGAAAATACGAGACAAAAAGAATAGAAGAAAGAGGACCATTTATACCTCATGAGAGTCCTGAGATCACAGAATGAGGAAGACACAGTAAAAGACACCATGGCTGACAAATGCAACAAGTTTTCAAATTTTAAAAAAAAAAAAAAGACAGTTCTCAAGAAGGATAAATAAAACCTAATAATCTACAGTAATTTCATTTCATTGCATTATAATCACGAGTATTCAACAGACTTTGATATGTACCACTTAAAAATTCTGTAGTAGCTTTTTCCTCATCTTGGAGCCTTGGAAGCCTGCTGGGAACAGGACTTACAGAGAGCCACCGTGTCTGGCAGACTGCAGGCCAAGGCCATTTCTGCTGGCTAGGACCAAGGTCTTGAGAACCAAAGGGAGCACACGGCACTTCCTAAACTGAATGCATTTTATGCCTGAGATGAAAACTGAATTCTTGGGCAAGAAACATATTTTTGGCTACAAAGCAAAGGGCTACGTGGTGACTCCTGCCAGCAAACCTATCAACCAGAATTATTTGGGCAAGATAACAGATGCTCCCTGAAGCAGTGGCGTGGCTCCCACCAAATCCAAAGCGACCTTCCCACAAAGGCCTTTTATATATAATCCATGGGATGATGCACCCCTCAAGGAACTAAACTACTGAAAAGAGAAATGGATTTTCTGGCATTTTTGTTTAAAATAAGAATACACCAGGGGAAGAAACACAGAAGCTAAAAAATTAGATGCAAAGAAGAAAATTGTAACAGAAAATCTAGAAGAGGTTCTACAAAAGCTGATTTGTTTTCTAGATAGTAACTCAAAAGAAACATGATAACTAGCTTAAAGTCCTTCTTATCTTACAAAAAAATGTAATAAATTAATAGACACATATTAGATGTCATATAATAATGCTCCACATTGTAAAATCATATAGTACTGATCTGCAGTCAAGCTGATCTGGGCATGTGCTGACATCAACACCATCCAGTGACTCACTTCAAGTCACTCCACAACACACTCCACAAACAATTCTCACTCAGTGGAGAGGAACTGAGCCGCAACTCCTATTCGTAGTACATGAAACGAACAGGGAAATGCGAGCCAAAATTGTTTCTTCTCCCCTCCCGAATTCTCAAATGGAAGAAATGTGCCATTCATTAGGTTTGCTCACCAGCCCTATCCTCTTAAAAGACACCTAACGACAGATCACTAAACTACTCTAGGCTCAGTTTCATCTCTTTAAAATGGAAAGACCCACCTCAAAAGGGGGTGTTTATCAAAATATTTGGCCTACTAAATTTCTTTATTAAGGGCCAACTGAAATCAGAGGACCTTTCTGAGTTTCTTTTAAAATAATCATTCTATTTAAATACTAACAGGCTTTCACAGTTAATCCAGCCTCATATCATAAATGAGAAAATTAAAGTTGCAGAATGTTCATCTGATCTAATTTCTCAGATTTTCTGAACTTCCTTTAAAAAATATGCCCTTATTTGTGATACCCATAAATATTAGTCTTCCATACATCTACCCAAAATGGTAATTTTTTCTCATTGTCATTATTTGGGATTCTTTTAATAAGCAACTTGAAATCAGGACTACAAGAAAAATTACAAAAACGTGTTTGTTAATCAAGGAAATACAGGGATATTTTGCTTTAAAACTTGCACCCAAGATTGCAATACACAAAGTTGGTTCATTAGCTATCATGACATGGGGTTCTGCCCATGACAAGCAGAACTGACAACATCCAAGACTGGAACACCTCATTTTAACCACAGCTATTCCGTTTCTGATCACAGCTTTCGGCCAATGTGCAGCAAGCCATGGCTCAACTATTTGCTTGGGGGTCCTTGACACCCTCACGGAGATAATAGCTTCTGGCCGAGACTGGCCTACCACTAGCTACAGCATACACCTGGGGAGTGAGTAAACCAGTGGGTATGTGTTCTCTCTTCCTCCTCCCTTCTCTCCCTTCCACCCCTCTCTTTTTGTTGCTTTCATTTTCATATATTTTTAAATATATATAAATGTATATAACTTTTTAAAATTTCACATGTACACCAATAACATTTTATGTTCTACTTCCTTTGCTGTAAGTTACACTCAGAGAAGGAGTTAAGAAAAATCATGTCTAAGCAATTCCTGCAATAGCACATCATGAAGTAATTTGCACACTCACAGGCTGAAAGGCACTTGTTGGACACAGTGGCTCAGTGCCATAATGCCAGCCAAAATTTTAATTGAGTTGAATCTAGAATTCAGGCCTGCTGGATTATCAACTGGTACCAATGCACACTGCCAACTACAATCTTGGAGAAGACACTCATGCACACTTTCACAACTCTATATTTTATTTCACATTGTACTTGAGCACTTCTTTAATAAATTAAACACTGTAAAACAGCCTTTGGACTTTACAGAAATGACAGATGCAGAGAAACCACAAGCTACTCCACTCTCTTAAGAACATGCCATCTTTGCCTCTATGCAGAAAGGGCAGCAGGACTTCTAAAGTCTCTAAACACCCCTTCTGTGACATCAGATTCATTATTATTTCATCCTACTAACTGAAGTGTGATTTTTGTTTCTATTAGTAGAGTCTACATAAAGTATGAATTTTGACAATCTCTCTTATGGTAACACAGAACCAAGTTCATGAAAAATAAAACTACACAGCCATTAATAAAATGTGGCATGCACAATCTAATTTTCCTGTCTGCTTTTACCTAACCTTACTTATACTACTGACCAACAATGTAAAATCAAATGGCTACAAAGAAAAAAATTATTTAATCTTCTTTATGGGTGTGTTTGTGTGCATAAAACATTAGAGCCATCCAAAGGAAAAAGACAAAGCAAGATGACTGAGACAAATTGAAAATAAATGATTCAAATACTAGCAGACTAGATTTGGGGGAACTTTTTCTTAAGAAAAAAGGGGCAACAAGGGTGGATGAAAAAGGTATCCACAGCAGATCCTAATGAAGAAAGGCAGGCTGGAATCTGAGACACTGAGCAAAGTCCCCAGGCCTGTACAGTTATTTGTGGCATTTACTGCTGAGGCCAAAACATGACATTTCTGGAGGTCTCTCAATTTGCGAGGAATTTGCGCAACTGCTTACCAAGGCAGATTACAGTCAATGCCACACACCACTAGCGTTTCATAAAACACCATCACTGTCTGTCTCTGTGTAGGGGTCTCCACACTGCAGTTATTGTGTGCCGAGAAGCCAGTGATGGGAAGTGCACAATGGAATCCATACAGTCCAGCCCCAGAGCTATGCATTTTGCACTAGCTCTAAACTACACCATGCAAATATAAAAGGCGAAGGAAGGAAAGGTATGTCCAGAGCAAAAATAACAACCAATACATTTTTATGGGCATGGGCTGAGAAATCAAAACCATGCAGATGTGGAAAGAGTATCTTCAATAGCATAAGAGCAAGATTTACCAGATACTTGCTTTCCTACCAATCTGGGTGAGCTGTCAGCTCATTTTAGCCCAAAGTCAAGTCAAGCCCCAAGGGGGGTGTGGGGGGGGGACTTCATCTATAATTTTGCGCATGTGTTAAAAATAATCCAGAATTAGGTAAATCATTCAAAATGAAGAAAAAAGTTAAAAGCTTCCTTAATCATTATTAAGAACTAAAACTGAAAGACATTAAAAGATATGTGGACATTATAACATATATATACATACAAAGGGGCTCCAAAAAGCTTATGGAAAATGCAATCACAAGAAAATACAAGGATATTCATTGAGCCTGGTGCTTGATGCACTAGTTAGGATACCGTATCTGAGTACTTGGGTTCAAGTCCTAACTCCATTCTTAAAACATGAGTCAAAAGAGTTTTAAGCCTAACAACAACAACAAAAATAACCACTACATTGCACAGAACAGGCCTTACAGACACTCTCTAGTAACTGATTCTGCATTAAAAAATAATAACATCACATCCATACTTTAACTCCTCAAAGGCAGAGGCATTGCCCATTCTTCTGAATTGCAAGCTAAGACCCTATAATGAGCAGAATGCTTCCAAGCCCATCCGAGTCACCAGTATTCAAACGGAGTATTTTCCCACCCCAGACTGCTGAGCTTTCAAATATTTCAAAATTCTTAACAGACCACACAGTTCATCTCATAAGCAACTAGGCTAGGTTTAAAAAATAGAAAAACACATTTCATCTTTATGCTCTGTAGAAAATGGTACCACGCTTTCCCCTCTTCCCACCCCCCAATCCCCTCCAAATAAAAGCAGTTAATACTGCTACAAACATTAGTAACAAGCAGATTCTATAAAAGCAATAAATACACTGGGAATCACAAACTGAAGTCTGACATTGCCCTTTTTTCTTTTCATAAAGAAAATATAAATGCTATTTTTTTAGTTTTAAAAAATAAAACATGAGTCTTTTAATTTTTGATATGTAACTATGTCCTGTATTTCTAAGGCAGCTGTAAGCCTTAATTTTCTGCATTGCGAAGGATTTCAAAATACAAGAATCAAGTAGGAGACCACAGGGCATCCATCTAGAAGTCCTTCTATCTCAACAAAGCCAGACATGTGTGTGGGAGGTCATGCCAGGAAACAATTTTCACTTTTCTCATGTGTATGCTGGCTCTGCAGCAAAGCCGAAGCCAAGCTCCAAAAGGAAACTGCGGAAAAGCTCACAAGCCACGGAGCAGTGCATCTTGATGTTCATTAAGGGAAACCGTATTTGCAGATAAAGTGCAAATAATACACACATTTACTCAAGAAATTATTTCTTGCTTAAATAACATAATAAGGAATAATGAATATTTCTGTCAGTTCTAACACATGGCAGTTGTTCAGCCATTTATAAACAAGACATCCCTGGGATGTTTTTCTGCAGTAACAAAAGCTCAATAAAATCACATTTCAGTGTATGAGAAGAGCTATCTTAATCTTCATTTAGTCTCGGTGAATAGCTGTTTAATAGCCTTAAAAATTTCAAATGCAGAATCCAACTAAATTTTTACTTCCAGAGTTCATTTCAGTAGTCGAAAAAACATGAATTCATCTCAACATTTTACACTTTTAAAATTTGTTTATTATTCCATGTTACAGTTCCACAAGCTCTGGGATTTCCCTTTCCCCCACCCAAACCTCCCCTTTTCCCCCCATGTCATTACAATAGTACAGTCCTTCACAATCACTAACAAGTCCACTTGCTATTAATTGTATCCTGATACACTGTAGGCATGAACAATGGAAGAGAGCTCAGCATCCTATTGCCAAGATACATTCAACAGTTTTATTGGGAGCCCATCTTTGATTTGGAAGTAGAGATGCACTCTGCATTGTATCTTCACATCTGTATATGATAAGTCTTTCCTACACAGTTACTATACATCCCCTTAAATGAAAAGCCATAAAACAAAATCAATAAGAGTGTGAAAAATAGAAAATTTACAACAACATGAAGTCACATAACATGCTATTGAATAACGAATGTATTGCTGAAGAAATGAAAACGGAAATCAAGGACCTTCCTGAAGCAAACAATGCTACTGTGTGGCTTTTGAGTCAGCGAGAAAAGTAATAGGAAAACCAACATCGTTTTTTGAATGAATGAAAATAAAAACAAAACACTACTGAAAAACAGAATGCTTCACAGATGTGTGTGTCATCCTTGTGCAGGGGCATGCCTATCTTCTCTGTATCATTCCAATTTTAGTACATGTGCTGCTGAAGTGAGCACAACATTGTACACTTCTGTAACCAAGTGGTTACAGCCAGTATCTCCATTCTTACACCCAAAAATAATGCTTGGATTTCAAAGATTGGCTTATTCAAAATATCAAGATAAAGTACTCTTTTTAAAAATATTATGGGCTTTTTATTGACTTTTTAAAGTACTAAACGAATTTTAATATTTGAACCTAGGTACTCTTTTTTGGTTTAATTACAAAGTCACCAGAAACATGTAAATGGTATGTGTCTATATTATGGAAAATTTCAAATCAAAACATTATTAATAAGATAAGAACAGTGTTACAAATTTATTTAAAGTTTATAAAGCTTTTTTTTTTTACTAAAAAGTCAAGAGAACTGGTGAAACCATGCGAAAAATAAAATTTAAAACTTAAAATATAATTAATATAGTTACTACTTATGCCTTTACAGCAGGCTAGACCTTACTGAAATATCATCAGATTGAATTTCAGCTGCCAAATAGAGTTAAAGAACAGTAAGCAAGAGAATAAAATCAGACACTTCATAGGACGCCCTATAGCCTACTTTACAGTCTGTATTCTACTTACACCCTATTATCAGAGAAAAGCTCCCCACGAGTCACAGGAATATTTCCACAAGAGCCGACTTCCCCCTTCCTGTGGGAAGCACACGCTCTGTACAGTGTGTTCCGGCCAGAGCAGTGGAAGTGCTGGCTGCACACCTGCCCCAGCTCAGCATCAGACCCACTGCACTAAGACTTCCAAGGTGGTACCCAGACATCTGAGTTCTTAAAATTTATCAGATCAGTTCTAAATTCATAGTGCAAAAGAGAGATTTCCCATATGCTCCTCATCACAACACACGTAACCTTCAACATTAACAACATCACCCCACGCCCAGAGGTGCTACAATTAATAAGATAACACTACTAACACATGATGACTTAAGATCTATCTATTTATCAATATTTTTAGGTCAGTCTTGGCATTATACATTCTATGAGTCTGAATAAAACACAGTGACATGGATCACTAACATAGAATCAAAGAACAGCTTTACCCTGAAAGTCCTCTGAACACTTGCAATTTTAAAAAAGCTTAAACAAGGACTCTGACCATCTGATAAGGTAAATACCAAAGTCAGCAAACAAAAGCCTTGTTGCAGAGTCACACTACAGGCCTGCACATAGCCACTTTGAGTTTGCAGTCTGGCTGGGTGATATCCAATGTACTTGTTGTCCCTTTGAAATATCCAGATACAAGAGCCAGGAAAAGATAACGAAGTAATATATTAGTAGCTCCACTTTCACTTAAAATAATCTGCAAGTCTGTAGTCAACAACTTTCATATAAAAAAAAAACATGAAGGAAAAAAATCAGATAAAAAAGACAACTTCTGTTCATCTCACTACAACCTCAACCAGACCAATCAATAGATTTTGTGTTACCGATTTTATCACAAGCTAAACCCGAGGGAAATATACCTACTTCTAGAGTCAGGAATATCAAAAGTATTTTTTTCAACAAGTGTTCAAAAGTGGAAATCAAGCTGCTATGGAAAGTTACCTTACCCACTTAAATACTGATTTCACTACAACTGCAAATCCGAAACAGACAGGCTCTGCCAGACAACTGATGAATTACTTACTTAGCACCAACTGTTCATAATTCAACAACTGAATTTCTTGTTACATTCAAAGACAGGCAAAGTCTGGTCAATTTGAGAAAAAAACACATCCATCTAACCTAACAATGTTTCATTCAGTTTTAAAGTTTTTTTAAGTATAAAATTTTTATGCCTGATAAATGACAAATGAATTAACATAAAACACAAAAGAAAGTGGTAACAAGGTCTTTGTGTTTATCATGGCAGGCAAATTTTTAAGAACTTAATTGTCTTAAAATATACGTGCCCACAAATTCAGATAAGGATATTCCAAAATGTTTTTTGAATATTATAATTAAAATGTTTATTTTGTTGCCAAAAACTGGGCGGGGGAAGAATCCATGTCTGACTTTTTCAGGATGCAAATTTTCCAACAACTTTTGTAGCTCCCAACTCACTCATGCTGCAGTGTGAGAAAACACTAAAGGATGTCAAGAGCAATGCTGCTAAGCTACTACAACCAATCCAAATTCTTTATAATGTATGAAGAAACCTAATATGTGCTATAATCAAGGGGACCATTTACTTTAACCAAGTGATAAAAACTGTTTATTCAAATTTTGCTAAGAAGAGGACTTTCAATTAAAGATGGTAGATGAAAAAAAAACGCATTCAAGTTCTGCTCCCCACAGAAGCTATTCTAAAATGACAATGAGTGTGTCTGCTTTCTGCGTGTATACAAGCCCATTGTTAGATGCATCCTTCCTCCAACACAACAGAAAGGAGACAGAAAATGAACCGAACACTGGCAAATATTTGGAAAATAAACTGAAAGTGGAAAGGAAGCAGTCAGTGCATTTATATCGTATGCTTTCATTCCAGCCTCTGCAACTCTCCCATGGATTGGAGCCCACTTTTCCATACAACTTAGAAGAGTGAGCTAAATTTATTTGAACTCTAATCACACATTAGTTTTGCAGGATGGGAGGATTTCTAGTTATATCCAAGCCAAGGAAAGGCTGATTTAAAAAATGACCTGGACAGAGAAGTGTGACCTACACAACACAAAAGTTCATAGTTTCTTTCATTTTCTCACTCTCGACATAGAAGAACATACGGGAACCTTTTCTTGTGATTCCTAATTTCTGCTTGAACTTTATGTTTTAATGAATTTTAATAAAAACTGTTGACAGGTACTGCTGGTTTCTCTTAAATACAGTATTTCTCAAAGCCCAAGAGCTCCTTTCTCCTCAATCAAGACTTACAAACCAACTCCAACCTAGAGTAACTTGGTACTTCTGCAGTTTCATAAACCATAAATAATATTTGGTCAACTTATTCATGTCTGCATTTATATATGTTTAACATGTAAACATCATCTCTGAAAGCGTAACTCATACACAACTAAGAGGCAGAAAATATCTCAGTTATAATTTTACGTTAAATTTAATGTTTTCTAAATATCTAGCAAGGTAAAAAAAAAAAAAGGCAATCCCCAAATTTTGAAATAAGTAGGGTACAATGAGAGTATAAAGTATGTGATTTAAGCCCCTGATTGTTGAGTCACAAAAAAAACTTATTACCCATCAGTTTGCTTAAGAGGAGACATTAATAAAGGAAAGAGCCAAAGATATTAATTATATTTTCCTTCTGCTTAGCCCTAAACCCAGTCAGCATGCACTCAGGCAGGAGAATGGCTCCAATTTAAGAGAAAAGAACTGTGAGCTTTTCAATTCTGCAATCCCTCTAGACCTTAGACTCCATAGGTCATATCATATTCATTTTGGGCTTGGTCTCACACCTAGAGCTTCACAATGCTTTTTCCATGTTTTTTTTTTAATGCAATAAGTGGACTTCATTTACTTAAGCCCTTGACGTATTTCTATAAGCTAGCCTGCTGTCGCTAAGTATTTAAAAAGTAGGACATGGTAGGCTGAAGCAGTAATCATGAACATATGGTGGATTATATATACATATATATGCTGAAATATTTTCTAATTGAAAAGGAAAGACAAGATAGGAATATAAACAAATGCTATCATTTATGTAAGAGGAGGATTAAGGTTTTATAAATATACAGGTAGGGGGAAATTTAAAAATTGTACTTTATGAGAAGTGTTCTAGGGAAAGTCCTTCATTAAGGCATTGTGGAGAGAGTCCTTTTTCCCCGAGGAACTTACAAGAATCCAGGCGTAGAAACAAAACAAGCATGAGGAAAAACAGCATCACAAGAAACAGAAGTTGTTCAACACAAAGAGGTTCTTTCACAAAGCACTGCGTGAGGAATTACTAAGGGCACGTGCAAATTTGAAAAAAAGCAAAAGGGGAAAACTGAGAGCTAGATATGCATTGAACATTAAAACTCAGGGAAGGTTCACATGGGTACATAAAGCAAAATGTGAAGATGGAATGTTCGGAAACTTCATAGAAGAATCATTCAGGTGTGCCTGATTACAAAGTCTATCTGAACAGCAAGAGAAGATTTAGAAAATCCAGTGAAAACAGAAATCATACCTAACAGCTCTGACAGCCCATCTAAGGAGTGAGCTGACAAGGAGGCCACACTCCTGTGGCTGTCAGGTCCCTGCATTCCTCAAGCTGGACCAAAATGTTCTCCAAATTATTGGCACAGCAGCCTTCCCCATACAGTATAAAAATTAAGTCACTAGATAGAGCTGCCACCTAATTCCTTTTTTCAACTAAACAGATAGGTGGACTAACAGTTGGAGAGACATTCCATCTGAACCTATATGACTTGGATTCTAAAGGACACACATGTTTTATGCCAGTTAAATGACCCAAAGTTCCTAAGTTATACACAAATTTGTCATTTTTATTTGGTTTTATGCAATGTCACAACCTCTAAAGCATTTACAAGTTTGTAGACAGTGAATATTTAACTAGCAAACCATCTAAAGGGTCAATACTCTAGTTATTTTTTAAATAGTTTTTTTCATTATTATTATTTTATGATACATTTCCATAGGCTCTGGGATTTCCCCTCTCCCTTTGTTAACTCTCTTCTCCCCACTGATTCCTCCTGTATTATTACAATAGTACAGTCATCCATAAACAGTCCATCATTCTGCTATTTAAGTGTATCTTGACACTGTAGGTATGGACAATGGCAGAGTCCAGCATCCTGTTGTCAAGTTAGGATATTGTCATTGGGGGTCCATCTTTGACTTGGAAGTAAAGATGCACACTGCACATCTTCATATGACACGCGTGCAGGGTCCCAAGACTTTGGGCCGTCCGACTGTTTTCCCAGGCCACAATCAGGGAGTTGGATGGGAAGCGGGGGTTGCCAGGGTTAGAACTAGCACCCATATGGGATCCTGGAACATGCAAGGCAAGCACTTCAACCACTATGCTATTGCGCCAGGCCCTATACTAATTCTCAAAGAACAACCTTGGGGGATGAAAGCAGACAAATACAAACACTCAAAAAGCAACGATAGAGAATCAAGATGGCGGAACAGGGACATGTTTAAACAGAGGGAAAAAACATTTAATCAGGATGAAGCAGAGAGGACACATTCCAAAAAACAGGAGAGGACAGAACAACAGCAGAGCGGTACCTGGAGACTGACAGTCACAGGAAAGCAGCAGACACAGCAGTGTGGTGCTGCAGTGACTGATATTCCAGCAGCGTTCAGCTAGCGATGATCTGAACTCCACCAACAACCAGGTGGGAAGAGACTTTCACTGGGACCTTGGGAAGTGAACCCAGACAAAGAACTGTCCATCCTGCTGGTCCGTTTGATTTGACCAGGAGCAGAGACCAAGCAGCAGATCTCAATGGGCAGTGCGAGAATAGGGTGGATTTCACAGCCCAGTCAGCAACCTAGAGCCAAATTGGGCGTCATTTTGTGTAAGGAGGCAAGGGAAAGGGCTGAGCATATGCTGAGCTGGGTGTGAGCTCATTTCTGACTCAGTGAACTCTACCTGCCCCATTCAGGGCAGGTCTGGGTAGCCCTCGGATCTGACGGCCAGCAGATCAAGAACTGTAGTGGTGGCAATCAAGTGCCATTTTGTACACTGCAGCAATAGCTGTAAGCCTGCACTGCGCATGTGCTGATCTCTTGAGAACTCGCCTAGTTCAGCAAATTGCACTGGTCCCACAGGAAAATAATACCAATTGTGGCATCCTACCAGTCAAAATAGGTTTGTGAGGCACCCAGACCTAAGGTCCAACAGTTTCTGACAAGATCAACGCCAACAACAACCTAACTAGATAGGACACCTGTGGTCTCTAATCCTGGGAGAAAGGTGCAGAGATAACGGTGCAGCCTCAGCACAGTATCACAAGAGGAGGAGAGTGGTGAGCCAGGAGCTGGGGCTACGGAGACCACAGTGGAAATCGAACATAAGAAGCCAGACCTGGAACTCGTTGGAGGTTGTGGCACAAGTGGCTGCAAGCAAAAAGTTGTGTAGCAACTGCAGTAAGTAAAATTGCATCGTAGACCTGTGGGTGACACAGCTTAGAAACCTGCCCCAAGAAGAAGACTCTGCTAACCAGAAGTACAATGACCAAAAGCAAAAGAAGAGACAAAGGCACAATGCATATTACCGAAAACTCCCCTGCAAAGGAGCAAAACCCTATGTCAACCTCCGAGTTAACTGAGGAAGACATTGAAAAAATGGGGCATACAGAATTCATAAGACTCGTTTTAAAGCTTCTGATAAAAAATGAGAAACACATACAAGAGTTCAAAGAATTTAAGGAAGCAATAGAGCAAATCAAGGCTGATATATCAGAAATTAAGAACACAGTAGAGCAAATTAAAAGTACAATGGAGAGTCTCCAAAATAGAATGAAGCAAGCAGAAGAAAGAATCTCAGAATTGGAAGATATCTCCTGTCACTAGGGGGAAGCAAATAAAAAGCTGGAAGCAGAGCTGGATCCGGCCAAAAAAAGTATTCAAGAATTGAAAGACACTATTAAGAGGCCAAATATAAGAGTTATGGGAGTCCCAGAAGGTGCAGAATGAGGAGCTGAGTTTGCAAATGTATTTAATGAAATAATCAAGGAAAATTTCCCTAATCTGGAGAAAGAATTGGGAAACGAGATCCAGGAGGGGCACAGAACTCCCAACAGGCTTGATCAAAAGCGATCTTCACCAAGACACATGATCATCAAGCTCTCTTCAATTGAACATAAGGAAAAGATCCTGAAATGTGCACGTGAAAAACATCAATTGCCATATAAAGGAATGTCGATTAAACTCACAGGAGATCTCTCACAGGAAACTCTACAGACCAGAAGAGAATGGAGTGACATATTTCAAATTCTAAGAAAAAAAAATGGTTGGCCTAGGATAACATATCCAGCAAAGCTTTCTTTTGTCTTTGAAAATGAAATAAAATTCTTCCACAGTCAAGAAAAGTTACAAGAAATTTGCCTCTTTCAAACCTGCCCTACAAATGATACTTCAAGATGTTCTCTTGACAGAGAAGAGGAATAGTACCTACCAAAACCAAAGGCAAATGGGAAGAACATCCCAGTAAAATGGCAACAGAAGAAACCAATGAACAATCCATTCCAAAAAAGACAGGACCAAAGTACCATCCGTACATGTTAAACTCTGAATGTAAACGGCTTAAGCTCAATCGAACGTCATAGATTAATACACTGGATTAAAAAAACAAAACAACATCTATTTATTGTCTAGAAGAGACACACTTCACCAACAAAAATCAGCGGAAACTATATTGCATGTTGTTTTGTTTTATTGTTTTCTTGTTTTGTTTGTTTTGTTTTATTGTTTTCTGTTAGTTTCATCTCTTCAAAACACTTTCTTCTGATTAAATCATTTAATGACTCGTAGATGATACAGCAACATCATTTTCTTTGAGAAGGTTCTTGATTTTCATCTCTTCAGCTACACATTAGGCATTTTGTAGCATGTTATTTAACTTCATGGTGTTCTTAATTTCTTTTTTCTCCCTGATGTTGATTTTGTTTTGTGGCTTTTCATTGAAGGGGATATACATCCATATACATCCCCTCCATTACAGTAACTGTGTAATGGAGACTGTCCTATCTAGTAACATGTCATTTAACTTCATGGCATTGTAAATTTTTATTTTTCTTTCCATTGTTGATTTTGTATTATGACTTTTCATTTAAGGGGATGTACAGTAGCTGTAAAATGGAGACTAACATCCAGAGGTGAGGATACAATATAGTATGCATTTCTACTTCCAGACAAAGATAGACTTAGAATGAAACTGTGTGCTAAATCTTGACAATAGGATGCTAGACTCTCTGTCATTGTCCATGCCCACGATGATGGACATTTTGGTAATGATTAGAGGAACTAGGTGGGGGGGAGTGTTTTGGGGAGGGAATTAGGGAAATGCCAGGAGCCTATGGAACTGTATCATAAAATGATAATACTAGTAAAAAATGTTATTTTTAAAAAAAAAAAGCAACAATATCAGATTCATTGGGCCAGAACTTAACACAGGAATGCTTCTGCTTTCTGATAAATACTTCTATCATCAGAACACTGGCGAAGAGAGGTTGCATTCTGACAGTCTTATTCATAACTAAGAAAAAATGGCACAGACATTCCTGTGTGGGCAGAAACAATACCCTCAATTCTCAGACAAAATCAACACGTGGGAACAACTTGCAGATGCCAGAGGAAAATGTGAGCAACTTTAACTCAGAATGCACATTTACTCAGGCATGCAAAGTCCTACAGGAACTTTCACACTTATTTTCAGACTTGAAGAAAATATAGACTTCTCAGCTGTAGGAAAACCAGTTCAATCCTAGAAATAGAGGAAGCAAATATTTTCATTCTTACTTTGCAATTTGAGACTAGAAGGAAAGAGAGGAAGCGACTCCCCCAAGACATACAAAGAGTCAAAAGAAAAGTAAACATAGATCTTGGCTTTCTATCTACGGCTCTAGCTAAACTTCACTGCATTTTTCCTTACAGGAAAGAGCCCCACTGTTTTAATATACCAAGGGTGCAAATGACGTTAGCGGCAACACTGAGAGAGTTGTAGGGCCAAATCTTTGAAGTGAATATGAAGATACAGAAGGCTTCCCAAAACTCTTTACAATCAAACTCTAAGCAAAAGAGCTTGTTACAGCCATGCAAGTATCTCAATAACATACCCATCAAACGTCAAAAACCAGAAAGATAAGTTATTTCATAAAAATATATAAAAATCCTCAAAGTATTCTAAAAAATGAGAACTCAATTATCAATAATCACAAACTGGTATAAAATGCAAGTCATACTTTTCACTGATAACAAAAGTATGTTCAACACAAAGATTTGGAACAAGAGACCACATCTTGGGTCAAGTCCAATCATCATCATAGTTTTTGCCTTAATCATAGCCATTCAATAATTGCAGCTGTATAGCTCCCTACACACTGTAGAATGCAAACAGCAGTCTTGACCGCCTTAGGTTTTATTACACCAATGACTCTACAAGCATTTGGCATTTGACTCTCCATCTCCTTTTCTGCTCCAGAAATCGGCTCTAATCTGTTCATCCTGGCATCTGAGGTCTCCTAGAACCACACCATATTCTCTGAGAGCCTTATGAACTACACCATTCCATCTCCTGACAATATTCCACACAGGCCACACTTCCAGTGGCATCTCTTCATTATTACACTGTCCGAAGTGAAGATGATTAAATCCTCTTTGGAAGCCAGGCATGATGTGTAGCACAAATGCCTGACTGAAAAATATTCACTGTACATACAAAATGAAAAGAAACAGTAATTATATTCATCTTAGAAGCTATTATAAGCATACAATCTTAATTGACAATAAACAGTTGGAAATCAATGAAAGCATTTGTTTCCCACATTGTGTTTGTGAACCCTGAGTGTTCAAAAATTCATCAACAACTACAATTTCCCATGCCAAACTTCCTCAAACAGTCTGGAGACACTAATCCAACGTAGAGCTCCAGCAGGACAGAGAAGCAACATCAGCAGATCACCCGCCCTAAGGGCAGTACTGGAACCAGGAAATGCAACAGCACTCCATCACATGACCACTGTCCTCCAGACTCCACAACCAGGTCTGATGAACAGCAGACCAAAAGAAATGATTCCAGCGCAGCAACCACAGACTCAGAGAGGAAGCAGAGAACAGGGAAGCTAATTAAAATAGGGATTTTAGAAGTTCTGCAATGTTCTAAAAGTTACTATGTCATCAATGAAGTATCACCTATGTTTAGATGTGTTATCACTTAGACTCAAATAAACTGCTGATATTTAAATCTTTAAGGAAACAGCACTGAACTATACCTCACTGTTTTATATTTACAAAAAATGTTATTAGTTTATTTGCATGAATTACTGTCCTTAAAATTCCACTCATATATGGCATAGTAGGTAATCACCTATTAAATAAAATGGTTCTCTGTAAATTAATACAGTTCTAAAACTAAAGGACTCCTAAGCTTTCTCAACTGATCTAATTCCTCATACATTAAAAGACTAGACTACTTCTTTGAGCTCTGGAAAGTATATCTCAACTCTGCCTCAGGTAATATGCAAGTTGACACCCTAAAAATGGTAGAAACATTAAAGAGGGAATAGTTTCATAGACAAAAAATAGCTTTACCATAATACATAATAAGACTTCTAATAAACTCATAGGATTGAAAAGAGATGAAATATTATTTTGATTAATATGAAACATTACTGAGCCCAGTAAATTTACAAAACACTTGATTTACGAACAACAGTAAAGGAAGAAAAGGAAAGCAGGCAAGCAAAGGAAGAAAACAGATGATCTAAAAACAGATGGCATAATACAGTCACACATAGTCAGAGTGCTTTAGCCTAACTTCACCAGTTAAAAGAATTTTCTAATGTCATTAAAAAAATCAAAGACATAACAACATAATGCATCAAAGCAGAGAAATAACTATATAAAGGCAAAAGCTAGTCCAAATACAACCAAAATAGAGCTAGTATTCTAAATTGTATTATTAAGATACCATGTGACAGAAAAACTAGAAAACATATAGAATTGTGCACACATATAAATTAAATACTCTAGTACCAGATTTTTACAGTATACACTTACAGGAACACAAAGCGAAAATTAAAGTATTACAGATTTTAATATATGTCTTATGCACTGATAAACAACAGTCATCGATAAATAAACACACGTAACATCAATCCTGAGGGCAGTTCTGGAAAGCTTTATCTACACAGAAAGGATACAATGCTTTCCAAAAAAAAAAAAAAAAAACGCTATAAAATTCAATTCTGTCTATATTTCAAAGAAAAATTTAATATAATAAAATATGTATTATTTAGATTATATTCTGGTTGTAACTTAACAAAAACCAAAAATACAAAAAAAAAAAAGCACCCAATCTTCCCATGCATGCAATTCATACACCCACACACCGATGTGTACGTTTGAAAGATCTGCCACACCTATTGAAAAAATCCAGCAGTTGGGGACAGCACTGCAGCATTGCAAGTTCAGATATCACCTATAGAGCTGATTCCATGACTCAACTGGCTAATCCTCCACCAGCAAGTAAGCACTGACATACCAAATGGGGACTGGTTCATATCGCAGCTGTTCCACTTTCCATCCCGCTCCCTGCTCGTGGCCTGAAAAGTCAATAGAGGATAGCCCAAGGCCTTGGGATCCTCTATCGATATGGGAGACCAAAAGAAGGTCCGGCCTCCTGGTTTTGTACTGGTACAGCTCAGGCTTCTGTGACCATGTATGTTTCTCTTTCTTTCTCTCTCTCTCTCTCTGTCATTCTCTCTCCAGCCCTATGTAACTCAGTTCTTTCCTATAAAAATTAATAATTCTTTTTTAAAAAAAATCATGGGCCCATGCAGTGGCCTGTGGGGCAAAGGTCCTCGCCTTGAGCATGCCAGAATCCTACATAGGCACAGGTTCTAGTCCTGGGGGCCTGCTTCCCCATCCAGCTCCCTGCTGTGGCCTGGGAAGGCAGTCGAGGACGGTCCAAAGCCATGGAACCCTGCAGCCACACAGGAGACCTGGAGGAGGTTCCTGGCTCCTGGCCTGGGATCTTCTCAGCTCCAGTCATTGCAGTCACTTGAGGAGTGCATCATCGGATGGAGGATCTTACTCCCTAGTAAAAATGAATGAATCTTTAAAAAAAAATCATCTGTGACAACATTATCCTATATGGGCACCAGTTCGACTGCCAACTGCTCCGCTTCCAATCTAGCTACCTGCTAATTTTCTTGGGAAAGCTGCAGAAGATGGCCCAAGTAAGTATTCAGACTCCTGCAAGCACGAGACCCAGATGAAGTTCCTGGCTCCTGGCTTCAGTGTGACATCGTAGTCATTTGGAGTAGCCCGGTGTTCAAGACTGTTCTCTCTGTCACCTTCTCGTTGTGTTTCTGTTTCTTCTTCTACTTCTGAATTTCAAATATACCAAATAAATCTTATAATATAATTTACTGATTTTAAAATTCCAGCAGTAAAATCCATAATAAGCTTCAAAAAATATTAAGAAATGAACAGCAGTGAAGGAGCTAAGTTTCAGTCATGTGGTCTCAACCTTAGAACTACTGCTCTGAAAGCAGTATTTTTACCATAAATCAAAAATTGAAAATGTACCCAACTTATGAACACTGTTTCACTGTGTAACCTCACGATCAGCAGCTAAGCAGGAGCTGAAGATACCGATACTGCCCAGGGCTTTACAGTTCAAATATAATTTTGTGTTCCAAATTCACATGGACAATGAAATTCCCAAACCATAAGTTAATAGTACTAAGTGGGTAGTTTGGTACATAGGCCTAGTAAGAAGACTACAGAGGCCATTAGGAGTGTTCTCTCAAAGTTAAATCTCATACAAAGTAGGTTATAAAATCCCACGTTAGCCCAGTGCTCTGTTTCCTGGTTGGTCATGCATCCTTCTCTCTCTGTCACACACACACACTTCCTATCTCTTGCTCTATCATGCTTTGAAATCTTCCAGCAAGGACACCATCACCAGAGTCCACCTATTCTTATATGTGAACCTCAAAAACTCTAAGACAAAAATATATCCTTTTCCTTGCTAAAATTAGGCTCTTTCATGCATTGTTACAGAAAAAAAAAGTACTAGAACATCCAGCCTCCCCAGAGAACATCATTTCCTATCCACATATCTGTAACACTGAAAGGTCAAAATTCAAAATCTGAGAGATTTTCTACTAATATTTATGCTCTTCCTTTACTTGTGTAACTACATGTTTCTGACCTATAATCGGTTAAGAGTTCACACAAGGCAGGTCTACTGGTGGTAAATTCCTTCAATTTTTGTTTTTCTGAGAATGTGTTTTTCTTTCATTTAGAACACTTTCAATGGATAGAGTTTTAGGCTAGTGTTTTTCAACATTCTGAATACCTTATTCTGCTCTCTTTAGAAATTATCCAAACAAGAAAAGAAGCCAGATTCTCTTCTCTAGGTCAGGCAGGGATTTTTCTTTTTTTTTTTTTTTTCTATTTTGTTTACAATTTCAGTAACACGCTTGAGTGCAGATGTTTCTGCTATTTACCCTGCTTGGTATTACCTCACCTTCCCAGTTCTTGCAAATTCTCAGCCACTATCACTCCAAATATTTCTTCTGTTTTACTCTTTCTGATTCTTTTGGCAGCCTCATGCATTTTCGCATCTTTTGGAATGTCTCCAATATTCTTGGATACAAAATGTGTGTGTGTGATTAAAACTTGTCTTACTCCTCATTTGGGAAAGATTTTCATATACAGAATTTGCACTGTTTCCTCTTCTGCACTCAATAACAATTAGCTTTCTGTTCCTTCAAGTTTCACAGTAGACTTCTGGAAGTTCATGAGGGAGGTGGGACCATGTGGGTCACTCACAAAACAGAAGACACACCTGGAGGGGTCTGAGGAGGCTAAGTACAGAGCCCATTGAAAGTACATTTTTGTGTCCGACGCAGAAGCCTTGAGGCTAAAGTCCTTGGCTTGCATGCCCTAGGATCCCATATGGGTGCCAATTCAAGATGCCACTGGCATGCTTATCATCCAGCTGCCTGTTTGTAACCTGGGAGGGCTGTCGGGACCGCCCAAGGCCTTGGGACCCCACGTCTGCATGGGAGACCTAGAAGTAGCTTGTGGTTTCACATCAGCTCAGCCCTGGCCATTGTGGCCACCTGGGGAGTAAGTCAGTGGATGGTAGATCTTTCTCTCCTTGTCTCTCTAAATCTGCCTTTCCAGTAAAAATAACTAAGTCTTTTAAAAAGAAAAATGAATGTTGGGAACGATTTTTTGAGATTTAAAAAAAAATCTTTAAACTTAAGAATAGAGAAATCCCAAAGAAAAAGCAAAGGGGTACAAAATGTTTAAAATACAATACAAATAACATTAAACAAAACCAAGTTGTTTCTTGAAAAAAATTTTAAATGGCAGATTCCATAACAAAAATAACTAAGGAAAAAAGAAAAAGCAGGTAACAGTATAAACGGGAAAGGAAACAAAATGAAAATACTATGAAAAATTTAGGTCACTAATTTGTCAAATTAGATGAAATAGTTTCCACCAAAACCATGAGTGAATAAAATTAATTCAAGAAAAAAAACACCATTAAAAAAAAGAAAATGAATGATTAAAAACAATTATCCTCCACACTCACTCACTCCCCAAAAGGCCACAAACCAAGACAGTGATAAAGGCAAATTCTACTAGATCTTGAAAGAGCAGTAATCCCTTATTTATTCAACTCTTCCAGAAAATAGTCAACTTTTATGGATAATACATAATTCAGAATACAGAATCTCATTAAGACAATCTGGCAAAAGAAAATTAAAAGGTAATAAAGACAAGAATTCTAAATTTTAAAAAAAATGAAATGAATCAGCATGATCAAGTAAAATTTACATTAGAAATTCAGGTAGCTTAATATTAGAAAAATTAAATTACAAAAATAACAGAAAAATAAGTGACCTCAGTTGATGCAGAAAATACACTGTGAAAAATTCTGCATCATTCTGAAAAAAATCTTAGAAACCAGAAAAATAATATCCTTCATCTTACAAACAATACTTAACTTTCAGCAACCCCAGCAAGCTACATAAAATTAAAAAGATGCTCAGTCTCACCCTTGGTAAGCTGTAGTACTGATTTCATGCTTGCAGTTATGTACCATTCCTTTCCTGTGAAAGGGCCATACTTTCCTACCATTTGTTACCTGCCTTGAAAGTGCAACTTGCTAGCCAATAGAATATACAATTAAAGTGTTATACACCACTTCTAAGGTAAGATTCAAGGACCAATGTTTGGTGTTCCCTTTACTTCCCCACCTGCATTACGAGACCAGCATGCCTAAACAGGGACTAATCCTTCAGTCTTGGTCCAAAAACAAAGATGGCAATGCAACGAAGCCAGAGCCAAACCATCAGTCATAGGTAATAAGAGGTAACTTGCTATAAATCAAGACAATTTGGAGGTTGGCAGGTGCTGCTCCATAATCAAGTGAAAATTAACAGTACTCAAACAAATACAAATGAAAATAATGTATTTGAGATACCCACATAAACGAAATCAATCAAAACAAGGTGGTAAAATTAAACTTAGTGCTTCCCGGCTGTAATTTAAATTAGTATGGTTAATACGGAAATATCTGGAAAAAGCAATGAAAGAAAATTACACCCATCAATTTAGCAGTTCCACTACCAGGCATCTTCCTTAAAGAAACCTCAACAACAAAACATTGACCGTAATATTCACTGAAGAGCTACTTGTTACTTCCTATTATGAAACTTTAGAGAAATGGACAAAATGATTTAGGCATTCAAAGAAATAACAAATTAAGTCGATAAAATAACAAGCAAATAAAGATGGGAATGATAATTTAGTATTGTCTTTAATAGTTTTAAACAAGCCTAATACAAATGGCGAAATGGTAATATCTGGTTGAAGATTTTTAAAAACCATTTCACTTATTATTTATTTACTTTTGTATTTCTGAAATAATCTCAGATATAGAAAAGTATGCAGATATAAGCCAGAAAGTAAAATGATCAACCAGGTGATTTAGTAATGTAAAAAAAGTTAGGTAAGAAATGGGCATTCTCTATCATCTAAGTAATCCCGCACATACTCTATAGATGAAGAAACTGAGGTTCAGAGAGGCTGCGTAAATCATCCCAGGTCACATAACAAGCTATCATCAAGCTGAATCTGAAATAGTTCCCCAACTTCTATCACTAGGAAAGACAAGAGAAATCTGGTCTAATACAATGCAACTGAGACAAATTCAGAAAACAAACTCTGATATTTTCTAATCGGGTCCTACCCTGCCCCTGAGACAGTCCGTTTCCCTTCCTCTACGTACCACACCCTTCATCCCCCAAGAATAGGAAGTGAATCTTGAAAAAGAACAAAGAGGAAAAGAAAGGACTAGCACCACTATAATCAATGTCTCTCTCCAAAATACATGCTGAAGCAGCAAGCAGGTGCCATCCTGGAAATCAAGATGAGTCCCCCACGAGACCTGAAGTCAGCTGGCACCATGATCTTAAAGCTCCCTTTCTCCAGAAGAGTAAACAATAAATTTACAATGCTCATAACATCATATAATCAAAGGTATTCTGTTACAGCAACAACTCTCTTTCACTACTGCTTTTCTTTAAGTTGAATATTAGAACTATTACAGTTGAAGTGAATAAAACAAAGTATGTGACCACATTTAAAATGAGTAAAACAGGTCTCAAATGTAGGACACAAAACAATTCTACGCTTAGGTTTATGCTTTCTAGAGCCAAAAGGCGAAAGCTGGAGTTCTGACTTACCCACTAACCAGCTAGGAAACCTTGGCAAGTCTTTTATTCCTTACTATAAACTGGGAATACCAAGTTACATACTATTGAAAAGACTCAGAATCATTTAATGAGATAATCCTTGTAAACATTATATATTATTTATGGTGTAGAAATAAAATAATTTAGCTGTCAAAAACAACCTGTTTTCTGACTTAAAATTAAAAGGTACTGAAAACTTAAAAGTATCAACTTCGGTGCTAATAATTTATGTTTTGAAAATTTTATGGGTACTTTTTACTTAAACATTTTTAATTAACTTTATTTAAATAAATTAGCTGGATAATCATTATTTGTCTCATGCTAAAAACTTTTGCAGCTAAGCTTACTATGGAAATATCAGTGTCCTAAAATATCAACCCAGTGCTACCACTTCTCCTCAAGTAAAATGTCTTATATCCAGAGGGAGTATTAAGACATTTAAGGCTCATCCAGAATACACACCCGTAAATGCACATAAGCAATACAGACCGGCTGAACATCGTTGTAATAGAAATTATGAACCTCCAATGCCAAAGTGTAACCACCTGAATTACAGGAACTTATCGAAGCACAACAATACAATCACTGTGCCGCACCACAAAGGCAGATGACACTTTGCCTTCATTCCACACATCAGGACAGGTGTTCCTCAGGCCCCTGACTCACCTCCAGGTCACAGCAGTACTCAGTACCATCCAGAAGGATCACTTTACACGGCACCGTTTTGGTCTTCTTTGCAGCTTTTTGCGAGGTCTTCTCCGACTTTAGCTCATTGGTCTGCACTTCCTTTGTCTCCCTTTTTGCTGCTTCTTCTGTTTGGTCTTCCTGAATTTCCTTTACCTTTTCCTCTTCTCTCTCCTTACTTATTTCTTCTGCAGGCTGTTTAGGGGGGTGAAATAGATGCTCACTAAAGTTAATCATTTTCTAGAAGACAGTATACTTTTTCTAGAAGATAATACATTAAAAACAAACCCTTGCCATCTTGGTGTGAGGTGCCCAGGCGAGTTCAACCTTGGGGCTTGGGTGCAGGGAGCTCCAAGCAGCCTGGCGGCTACTGGAAAAACCTGATCTGGTCGGGCTCAATGCTGGGGGCCCTAACCCCAGCCACCACTGCCAAGACGGCGGCAAAATCCTGGGCTTATCTAGGCCCAAGAGATTCCTCCCTCTACAGTAATTACACTGTGAAGGGATCTCAGGCAGCTCTGAGCAGGCAGGGGTCCCTGGCTCCGCCTACCACCGCCATCTTGGTAGGAGATGCCAAGGTGAGTTCGACCTCCAGACTTTGATGCCCAGACCTCCCGACCAGAGCCAGGCAGCCCGAGGGCCACCCAGCAATGCACTCTGGGATCTTGGGAGTGCGAGTTTACCAGGAGTTTGAGAGATGGCACATGTGAGCATTAACAAGGACCTTAGGGTCAGGTACAGGTGAGGAATGATTTCTGAGAGACTTCCATGGACAAGGTCACTCTATTTGAAGGACTATAACATGGAACTGACCAGAGTGTCAAAAAAGGGAACAGGTCTGTGAGCCTGGGCCATAAGCTGACTAATACGTGAATGAATAAGGTCTGGTGATAGAATCTGTAGAATATGTGGGCTCACCCATGCGGAACAGCAATTTGCATTGGTATACACAAGAACTGTGGCTGGCATTAGGCCTGGTTAGGGAGCTAAGGGGACACCCCAACTGGACTGGAATACCCATCGGTATAGCAAGTGCCAGAATCGGTATCATGTCCTGGGCTGAACAAGGCTGCAGTCTCCCTTGGCATAGGTGGGACCTGGGTCTGTGGAGGGCCAGACTGGGCTAGATCCCAGCATCCACTGGTACTTGTGAGAGTCAGAGTAGGTGTAGAATGGGCTAAGGTATGTACTGACTCCCACTGAATCATGTGAGACCTGTCTGAGTACAGATCAGGTGTGGATGGGCTGTAACACTCAACAGTAAGAACCGGTGAGGATATGGGCCAACTGGACAAGGACACCATTCTTGCCAGAACAAGTGGACAAAGTCAACCTGGGCCAGGGACCCACTGAAATGTGCAAGATCTGCCACTGGGAGGAGACTGGATAGCGGAGTTTGGTGAAGTCTTTTGTCAGGTAGAAGTCCCTGCAGGTTAGTGCAAGAACCAAGGCAAGGAGCAGGCCCAAACCAGACAAGGTTACAGTACCTGCCAGCATACACGTGGATCAGTCAGGGGGTTGGCCAGGTCAGGCCAGTTCATAACATCCACTTGCAAATCCGAGAACCAAAATAGGGTACGGGAGGGGGGACAAGTCGGGCTGCATCTCCAGCCAGTTCACACTCCAGCTGGGCCAGGGGTCTGCATGGGAAATGCTAGGTTGCAGCACCAACCAGCATAAGCTGGAACTGGGGACAGGCTGGATCAAACTAAGCTGCAGTACCCATTAGTGGATACCAAATAAGAAGAGCCGTATCAGTCTGGAGGTGGTAGGTCCTGGAACCATGAACGTAGGGGTAGAAGGTCCAGAAGGACCCGGTTTCCAGGCACAGGTTCTTGGGTCTTCTGTGTGGTAGTTATTGAACCCATGATTCCCAGTGGGCCCAAAGAGGTCTAGGTTTCCTGGCCCAGGCCACCAAGTCTACTTGTGTAGTGGGGGCCAGAATCATGAGCCCAAGGGTTAGGAGTCCAGCAGGTCCCAGACTGCAAGGCCTAGGCCTTGGACCCACCTGCACCTGGGAGCTGAACCCCTGAGCTCCAGGGGTAGGGGATCAAGCCTGGCCCTGGGTCTCCTGGCTCAGGTCCTAGAGCCCACCTTAGGTAGTCGGTGTCAGGTCCATAAGCCCCTGGGGTGGAGGATCCAGCAGGATCTAGGCCTCGTGGATACAGGGGTTGGTGCTGTATCCATTTGCCCCAGGGGTAAGGGGTCCTGAGGGGCCTGGGTCTCCAGGTCAAGGTCAACAAGCCCGACTGCATGTGGGGGCTGCATCCATGAGCCCTGGGATGGGGGGGAGGGGGTGGAATCCAACATGGCCGATGTCACCTGACTCAGTCCATGAGCCCACCTAGAGGACATCTGGTAGCACAACAGATAATGGAGAACAAAACATATGGACAACTACCTCAGCCAAACAATGACAGTAAGTATCTGGGTGACTGGAGACTATCAGGTCAATGGTGTCAGCCAATAAACATTGGAAGGGATTCCTCATCCATAGATGAGTGAGACTGACAGCATTTCAGAAGTATCACACCCACCTGGGCAGAATCTTCAGAACATGCACCATTGTGACCCTGGGCTGTAGTGGGTGGCCTTTCCCCATCTTTGGGTACTGGGATGGTTGGGAGGCTAGGTACAGTTTATCCCCTTATTTCTCCCTTCCCCCGAGAAATGGGAAGAATTAAAGCTTGGAAACAATGATCACACCTACTCCACCCAAACTCTAGATTCTTCTGACCCTGATCGACTATGTGAACACCATCTAAAATAAAATTTTTTTAATTAAAAATAAAAATAAAAAGTAAAAAGCAAACCTTTCACACCCAGCACCATGTAATAGTAGCTGAACTTCCACCTGCACTGCCATTATCCCATAGGGGTACTGGTTCAAGTCCCAGACACTCCACTTCTGATCTAGTTCCCTAATAATGGTTTAGGAAAGAAGTGGAAAATGGCCCAAGTCCTTGGGATTCTGGGCCCACATGGAAGATCCAATAGAAGCCACTGGCTCCCAGTTTGGGACCAGCCCAGCTCGGGCCACTACAGATATTTGGAGAATGAATCAGTGGATGGAAAATTCATTCTCTGTCTCTCTCTCTCTCACTCCTTGCCTTTAAAATTAAAAATAAATCTTGAAAAGAAAGAATAGAAATTGTAATCAGAAGTAGATATCTGGCCTAGCACTTGAGATGCCAGCTAGGACATCTGCATCCGAAATCAAGTGACTGAGCTGACTCTTGCTTGGGTCCAGCACCTGACTCACTCCCGGGAAGATCGCAGAAGGCAGCAGTGGGGTTCCTGACACACATGTAGTGACTGAACTGGAGCCCTAGCCATTGTGGACATTTGAAGAATGGGTCAGTAAAAAGGATCATTCACTCAGGCCCAGCGCAGTAGCCTAGTGGCTAAAGTCCTCACCTTGTACGTGCTAGGATTAATATGGGCACCAGTTTGTGCCTTGGCTGCTCCAATTCCCATCCAGCTCCCTGCTGGTGGCCTGGGAAAGCAGTCAAGGACGGCCCAAAGCCTTGGGACCCTGCACCCACGTGGGAGACCCAGAAGAATCTCCTGGTTAGTGGCTTCAGATTGGCTCAGCTGCAGCCACTGTGGCCACCTGGGGAGTGAATCATCATCAGACAGAAGATCTTCCTCTCTGTCTCTCCTCCTCTCTGTATATCTGCCTTTCCAATAAAAATAAAATAAATCTAAAAATAAAAAATTGGATCACTCATTCATCTTCAGTCCCTCACCTGCCCTTAACTCCCTTTCTCCCTGCCCCCATCTTCCTGCCTCTCATTTTAGAAATTACCTTAACCTGAAAATTCTGCCACAAAGAGTATTTTCCTTTATCTCCCTTCCAAAATTTTTTTCCTTTTTCCAAGTTGATAACTTTAAATAAGAAACTACAATCTAGTAACTAAAATTTAAATCTTTTCAGATGAAATTTCTAATTATAATCTCATTCCAGGCAAAACTTAGGCTTCATTTAGCTACCAAAATGCAGATATCAAATTTACAGTTTATTACCCACTGAACAAACGAAAGATGTGAAATACTCTGTTTAAAAGGAGGGATAGCACAAGTATGAGCAAGCAGCTTAAATAATTTGCATATACTATCCTTAAGTCTTCCTATACTTTCAAGATTTGTTTAAGAAACAGTAAAAGACTCAGGTAGACTGAACCCGGCTCCATGTTCTAGATATATTAAGTCAAATCAAAACTGCAATTCAAAAACCATCAGGAAATGATAAAAAAAAAAAAAAAAAAGGTGGGGGGGGAGTCTTTCCGTCTTACACGATTACAGCCAAAAGCTTTCCTTTCCAAATCTCTCCCAAGCATACCTGGATCTCAGCAGTGCTCACAGAAGGTTTTTCTTCCTTGACTTCAACTTTCGCTTCCTGCTGCTTCGTCTGAGCTGCCTGTTCAGCGTCACCCTTGGCCTGCCTCTCTCCTTCTGCAAGAGACTCCTCTTTATCTAAGACCTGTTCTTCCACAACAGCTTGGGTTGGCTCTTTTTTATCCCCTCCATCTTTGGCCGCTACTAAGGTGTATGACCTTTGCTTCTTTAGCCATGGGGGGATGAATCGAGAAATGCCCCTGCTCTCCGATGGGTCCTTCTCTCTCTTCTGGCGGCGAGGACTGCTTTGGCTGTCAGCGGCGGGAGATGGCTGGGAGCCTCTGTCTTCCTCTGCGTTAGAGGACTGGCTCTGCTGATTTTCTGCTGTTTCTTTAGGTTTCTCCTTGGTTGCCTCTGCTCCTAACTGGTCTGCGTCCTTCTTCACTTCTGAGGCTGCACCTACTTCAGTAGTCATGGTCACAGTTTATGCTGTAAATAAAACAAAATCGCAAAATGTTATTCTTCAAACTCTCCTGAATTTAATTTGGTGGCAAGGACAGAAAAAGGAAAGGAGAGAAGGGGACTCGCAGAGACAACCTGGGAGAAGCACAAATCAGAGTGGTTCGTAAACACAAAAGGAAACCAAGAGACCGCCACTCCAACTTCTAGAATTCTCCATCAGAATCACAGAACTCAAGGAATATCACAATGGATAACTGTAATTGATACAGCTCGACCTTAAGATCACCAAGAACACAAAAAAGAACAGCTACTTTTATGTGGTTTCAAATAGTTGCGAACAAAAACTGAACCCACCAAGTCCCATTAATGAAAGAAAGTTACTTTCTTATTTACTTGCTACTCTTTATTCTGTAATATTAAAAATATTATCAACAATGTTAGAAACAAGACATACTTCACAGAAAGCTTACACTTCAAAGACCAAATCTTTTAAAAAGCTGGCTATGATAAAAACAAATTTTAAATGTTGAGTGCTTAACTGTAAGAAAATTAAATCCAGGGGCCTGGTGCGGTAGCCTACTGGCAAAATCCTCGCCTTGAATGCACCAAGATTTCGTATAAATGCCAGTTCATGTCCCAACTGCTCTATTACCCATTCAGCTCCGTGCTTGTGGTCTGGGAAAGCAGTGAGGAGGATGATCCAAAGCCTTGGGACCCTGCAACCATGTGGGAGACAACAAGAAGCTCCTAGCATCTGGCTTCCCATTGGTTCAGCTCTGGCTATTGCGCCACTTGGGAAGTGAACCAACAGATAAAAGATCTTTCTCTATGTCTCTCCTTCTCTCTGCAAATCTTCCTTTTCCAATAAAAAGTAAAATTAAATCTTAAGAAAATTAAATTTGGAACAAAAATACACTACCTTTTATGGCAATATTAAATCTTGAAATTCACCATCACTATTCCAATGCAAAAGTTAATTTCTGGGCCTGGCGTAATAGCACAGTGGCTAAAGTCCTCGCCTTGCATGTGCCAGGATACCATATGGTTACCAGTTCTAATCCCGGCAGCCCTGCCTCCCATCCAGCTCCCTGCTTGTGGCCTGGGAAAGCAGTCGAGAACGGCCCAAAGCCTTTGTACCCTGAACTCGCGTGGCAGATTCGAAGGAAGCGCCAGGCTCCTGGATTTGGACTGGCTCAGCTCCAGCCGCTGCAGCAGCTTGGGGAGTGAATCATTGGACGGAGGATCCTCCTCCCTGTCTCTTCTCCTCTCTGTATATCTGCCTTTCCAATAAAAAATTTTTTAAAGAATTAAATTTCTGAGAAAGAAACACTGTAATCAAAACTCAAAACTTCCATTCTACTTGGCTTCTAACACATTTTTAATGTAATCTGTTTACTTGAAAGACAGAGAGACAGATGAGAGAACTTCCACCTGTTAGTTCACTGCTGAATGCCCCTCTAAGGGCCTGTGTGTGCCAGGTCAAAGTCGGCACCAAAGACTCAATCTCCAGGTTTCCCGTGTGAACCGACTACTTGCTCCCCAGAGTGCATGTTAGCAGGACGCGAAAACAGGGCGGGAAGCCAGGACCTAAACCCAAGCACTCAGGTGTGGTATACAGGCCTTCTTAGCAAGCGATGAATAGCAGTTTTATTTGCATATTTTAAAACTAGAGACTAAAAGAGGGGGGTGCACCTAATAAATAATCTTATCACAACTAATATAAAACCTGAAATGAAATATGAAAATAACTGTCTCAATTTTACACAAGCACAGAGGATCTTCTAAGGGCAGTGGCGCTATGACAGGAGATGACAGGCAGGGTCATCTAAGTGTCAGCTGTCTCATGAAAGTCTCAGAAACGTGAACGGGTTAAGAAAATCACTAAGTGCACGTGGGCTAAAGTTTGTGTATATATTTATAGTTCACACACTCAGTGTTCACTGAGTGATCTTGAGCATATTTGCAGGGTTGTACAACTATCACCACCAATTCCAGAATGTTTTGGTCTTTCCAAAAGAAAATTCCTAAGATTAACAGAAATAAAGAAATAATCAAAATAAGGGAGGAAAAAAACCAGTCAGACAGACACAAAATGAATAATACATAAGATCAATGAATAAAGAGCTGGTTCTCCAAGAAAATCAGCAAAATAGATCCCCCACTATCCCAATTTATCAAAAAAAAAAAAAAAGGAGAGAGAAGATACAAATCAATAGAATAGACAAAAAAGGAAATATAACAACAGACAAATGTAGAATAATCAGTAAGTATTACAAGCAATTATACAACAACAAATCATAAGACCTAGAAGAAATGGATAATTTCTAAACGCATATACTTTACCAAAATGAACTCATGAGCTAATTAAAAACTCTAAACAAATCTAGAACCAAGACAGAGACTGAATCAGTAATTAAATCCCCCCCAAACAAGAAAAGCACAGGATCAGATGGATTCACGGCTGAATTCCACAGAAAATTTCAAGAATTTACTACAATCCTACACAACCTAGTCAAAACAACAGAAAGGCAGGCAATCCTTTCTAACTCTAATGAAGCCAATATCACCTTAATATAAAAGAAACATGGAGACACAACAGAGAAAGAGAACTAAAGAGAGAAATCCACTAACACCTGTGGGCACGGATATTGGAAAAAAAGTATCCTACTCCGGTGCTGGTGAGAGTGTAGGCGAGTGTAAGCCACCTTGGAAGAAAGTATGAACAGTGCTCAGAAAACCGAAAACGGATCGATCATATAATCCAGGTATTCCACTCCTGTCAATATATCCAAATGAAGTGAAATTCGCATATAAAAAACAATCTTCATCCTTACGTTTTACAGCAGCATAATCCACAACAGGAAAGGCACGGAAACAACCCAGATACCTGTCAAAAGAGGAATGGATACAGACGCAGTCGTGCATCTACTCCTTGGAATACAACACAGCCATTAAAAAGGATATAATTCTACCACTTGCTACAAAATAGTCCCAGCTACAGACCATTATGCTCAGTGACATAAGGCAAACCCCAAAGGCCTGATATCATATGTTCTCTCTGATATAAGGCAAATCATGCAAAATACAAGATCAATAGATATATAGGTAAATAAATGTGTGTGTATGCAAATTCTCATAGATGAACTGTATGATGGAGAATAGCACACCAGGAAATCAAGATATGTCACTGTATGCTTCTCTACTCCTGAATAAAAGCAACACTCCTAATGAAACTGTTAAACATACCTTGATATTGAGATACTGGACTTTTTTCCAATCATTGCCTATATCCACAATGCCATGATACACTTAAATAGCAGACTGTTGGACTTGTGACTGTTGCTGAAAATTATGCTATTGTAATAATACAGGTGGAACACAGTGGGAAAATGTGGAGGAAGGAAGGTGGGTAGAGGGAAGAATCTCTATACCTATAAAATCATATCATGAAGAAAAATATAAATTTTAATAATTTCAGAAGCAAAAAATATAAAATGAAAGGTTCTATTGTGATATTAAAAGCATAATTACTTATTATTTTAATCATCAAAGCTACCAACCACTGCATACTATGTCACAGACCAATCACTAATTCCTTGTCCTCAAACATCTTACAAAGTAGATATTGTGACCACCTTGCAAATAACGAATGGAAGGTAGGTAACCTGTCTGAGGTCATTAAATTGAGGGTCACACAGCTGCATACACCTCCCCTAACACATACTTCAAAATGCAACCAGATCTCTGCCAATGCATTGACCGAATCAACCACAGAGCCACTGGAATACTCCGCAAAGATCTGAGTTCGCAAAAATGACCAAAACACAATATGAAAACATTGTGACATATCAAAATTAGTATAACCCCTTGAAATAATGAATTTACAAACAAGTTATCATCACCAAGAAGATCATTTCTGAAGATAACTAATTGGCCAATTACTCAAAATTGCCCTGATGGACAGAAATTAAACACAACATGCTAACGCAGAAATAAAGAACAAAGACAAACAAACCAATCTAAGCTTTTCAAAGTAGTCCTCATCAGTCACTACTGTGTTCACTTAAGTGTTAGGAACCTCAAAGCTGACCAGTATTGGCCAAATGGAACATACAGTAAAGAAAACAATGGAAATAGCTAATTTGATTATGACTACACTCTGGGGGTAGCTGTAATTATTTCCAAATAAATATGCTCTTAAAACAGTTGCAAGAGCTCAACAGAGCTCAAAATGAAACATTATTTCCTTATAGATAAAACGACTTATTGTACAAATCACCATTATCAAGACAACACAGATTTCTACTCACTGCAATCCTACGTCTAACTCTAGTCTTTAAATTCTGTCGCTCACGTGGAAATATAGAGCATTCTAACTAAAAGCCCATAGGGGCTCGGAACTTCCTTTTATTAATTGTTAAATTCCAAGACACTTCAAGAGATAGTGATAACTATTTATTCAATGAGTACTGCTCAAGAATCTAGTCTAATACTCTCATTTTTGTTAGCAAAGAAACTGAGGCTCAGAAAATCTAAGAGCTTTAGCTTAAGACAACAAAGTTATGCAGGCAAAGCTAAAAATGAAACTGTTTTCCAAACTTTAGCAACGGTCACTGAACTAATCTTCAGTTACAATTACTCAAAATCCACCATTAGTATAGTTACATAATACACTATGCTAAAAAAAAAAAACTTTCTACTTATCTTCAAGCAAAAAGAACACCGCTGTGAACAGGCAGCCCATTAGACAAGCATATGCTGTGACACAATTACTATGTTGGCACGCTCCATCTGGATTGACAGAAGTGTTCATTATTGTAACAGCTCCATGAGAAAAAAGCATGCATCATTAAATATGCAGCCAAGCAGAAAAGCATCATCAATACAGGATCAGCACTGGTTAGGGAAAGACCTGTATTACAAGAAACCATTGGCTTTTTTGTCACATCAAAATTCCAACGTGCTGTCGATTTAGCATTAAAATACGTATCACATAATGTTGCTTTAAACAATGCCCTCTAACCAGCAAACAAAAATAACTCATCATACTCTGACAAATTCAATAAAGGGTTCATGTCAATTTTGTTTCCTTAAAACCTTGAAAGCACCTGCTTTTTCCTACAGGTCCTTTATGTTACAGAAATCTTTGCACAGGGAAGAACATGGATACCTTTACAAAGGTAGGGTGGCTCCCTACCTCTGCTGAGATCATAAGCAGTTAGAAATCTTTTGATTATCACACCATGGCCCAATCTGCCACTTAAGTGACCAAGACTAACAAGATGGGAAAGTATAAAGTTCTAAGTAAAAAGTGGTAGAAGGATAGAAAAAGGCTTCACTCAAACCTTGAAAACAACAGAAATAAAACTATGCAACAAATATTAAGCATGAACATAAAAAATACTGGCAATAAGGGGACAGTTCTAACTCATTTTCTAAACTTGATGAAAGTAATTTTCATCTGCTGTTTTCATGATAGGTAGATATTATATAGAACATCTTGCTATTATCCACCATCACTTGCTTATTTCCATCTCCCCAGACAGCCCATACCCCCAGGCTAGGTCTTTCAATGCCTCAGTATTTTCCATTAAAATATAATGCATGAGAAAAACGAATACAGTAATGCACATGCAGGAATAACTGACCTGCTCCTTAGCTCCATTTGAGAAATAACAGCCAAAGTGCCTCAAATGTATCCACCTCTTTAAATAAGAAGGGGAAAGGACAGTAGGAGGAGGATGAAGCAGCGGGGAGGGAGAAAGTACCTGGAGAGAAAGAAGTAAAAACAGGTATAGCAGACTTAAAGCAAATCCTTTCTCTTGCACGCTTGTTTTTGAGTGTCAGAAGTTTTAGAAAATACTATATCCCCTAGTCAATTAAGCACAAGCAGCATTCTACGGGAACTGCGCGTCCATTTATATTATCTACATGTTAAGGATAAACAAGAGTTATTTTTTAAGTAATCCAAGGCTGGTCACACTACTTCCTTTATAACATAAATATCACTTGTTTAATTTTAAAAGATAAAGGGCCTATAAGAAAGACAGAACTGCTTGCATAAATATGTAAACCAGCACCTGGCTTAAATTAAACCCACACATGCAAAAGATACTAACTGCGATCCTTTGCTAGTTCAAGGCTGGGCAGGCTCAGGTAACCCTCAACAGAATGTGTTTCTCCTTTATAACAGAACAGAAACTGTACCTGGTATCACCTCCCCCACCCCCAACCTTTTCCTTGTCAGTATTCAGTCTGGGTCCAGGACAAGCCATAGCACAGATCCCCTATCCTATAACAATCATAGCAGTCTCTCTTCCCTGGCAAAGTAGATATGCAGGAATTCCATTGGTGAACTGCTGCAGGATGCCTGCAACAAGAAAAGGAACCTGCGCATCCACAGAATAACATATATGTAGTTCCTGGAAATGCTACTACCACCTTAATTCCACTAAGGGGAAGAAAGCCTGAGAACGAGACAGCAATAGAAAAAGCATCAAAGAAGAGGCTCCTTCCCCTCCCGGGTCCCACTCCATCACCAAATCCTCCCACCCCACTCCCCATACCCATGCCAACCATGTCATCCATGGCCTGCTCCTGTATCAAGCTTTGAGTCGTGTGAGATAACAGACCTGCCAGTGGGAGGCAGTTGGCACATGAGGTAAACCACTGCCATCCCAAACTGGAGTGCTGGTTCCATTCACAGCTGCTGGACCTCTAATTCAGCACCATGCCAGTCTACCAGGCAAAGCAACAAATAGCAGCCCCAAGTAACTGGGCTCATGCCACCCACACAAGAAATTCAAATGTAGCACTGGGTTTCTAGCTTTGAGCGAAAAACATAGGACTGTGACCATTTGGGAAGAGAGCAAGAGGATGAAAAATCTTCCGGCCCTCACTCACCCTTTCTCTGTTCTCTGGCTTTCAAATAAATAAATAAATAAATAAATAAATAAATAAATAAATAAATAAATAAAATGTTAAAAGCGCTCCTATGGTCAAAAGTGTTGTGTCAAAAGTGATTACAAGCCCGATGTGGTAGCCTGGTGCCTAAGCACACACTGGTATTGCGATAGCTGGGTCATTTCTGTCTCCAGTCCCATCTCTTACACAAACCAAAGGATGCTTTAGTCCAGACCAATCAAGCCCACCACACACTTGCCCTCACATACACTAGCAAGGACTGCAGCCTAATTGAGTAACTCCCAATGATTCCCACCAGCTCCACCCCCAGCCCTGGATCCTAAAACTTTTACTCCCCACTGAATTTTGTGGCTTTCATACCTAACAGCCACATTTTCAAAAATCATTTCCAGATGCTCTGATGTTTTAAGACTGAATTTCTGTGTTAACATTAGTAAGATGAATCATTAATTCTTTATTCTGACAATTATAAAACATGAAATACTCAAAAATTTGAGTTCATCAACATGATTGAGTATATGAAAATCAGAACATAATTTTCAGTAATGTCCATTTGCAAGAAAAATCAATATAAGTGGTTATAATGCTATTTGTTGACAAGTTCCTTCTGCACTCACTAATGACTAAGTCAAGAAAGAAGTTTGTGCCGGGTAACTAGCGAACTAGTGCCATCACAGAGCTGAAATGAGAGCTTTCCCACTGACACTTAAACCATCAAAGGCAATGCATAAATTATTAAAGAAACCAAAAGTGGACATTATTATTCCCATAAGCATAACACATAAATCTTGTAACACTGAGCAATCAAACAGCATACACTAATAGAGACATCCAGAAAACCACTGGCTGTTCATCAATTACGCTGCGTGTCAGAAATATGGATGAACTGCATTTGCTCCAATTCTTTCTTTCCAGTGAAGTCTCAGTTTTGTATAATGGGCAGAGATGGACCTATCTTTTTTTCTATAAGAAATTACTTAATATTTGGAAAAAGCAGCAAACAGTGACTTGAAAATCAAGACTTGTAATCTGAGAGCAAAATTGTGGCTAATAGGTAAAGAAGTCGCCTGGGACACCAGCATCCCATCTGAATGTCAGTTTCCATACTTGCCACTCTACTCGCCAGCCAGCTCCATGCCAGTGGCCCAGGGCAGCCAGGTGCTGCCTGCTGATGGCCCAGGTGCTTGGGCCTCTACACCCACATGGGAGACAGAGAGGAAGCTACTACCACTTATAGCTTTGTAATGATTAGAAACACGCTCTACTTGAGCCCTCTCTCGTGCATTTCCCCAACTGTCAGGATGTAGTCTGGGTCAGTACCTTGACCCTTTCTTTCCAAATAAATGTTTGCTAAGCACCTTCCTAACTCATGCCAGAGCTTAGTATTACAGACGGAAGAATTCTGCACTCAGTCTAGTGGGAGACAGCAGAGGTAAGACAAGCATTAATATGTAAATAACTTGTCACTGATTCATGAATTTTATTAACTTAGACTTGGAAATTACTACTAATTTGAGATGCAGCCACAATTTTATTAAAAACTACAACTGTCAACTCTTTAGGAAATGACACCATGAGCCTACATAGTTAAACCTTCATTACATACCAGGATCATACTTCTTAAAAAGTATTCATTCCCAGCTGTGGCTGTTCTCTAGCTAATTAAAGCAACTTGAATAAAAAGCCAAACAAAACAACACAATTATAAATTGTCTCAACATCAGAAAAATCTAAAACAAATTTCATTTTTAAACTGGTGAGTCTGGTTTAAAATGACATAATAAGAAAGATGACTAAAGGGTGTGCCTAGAGTTAACAGATCCAACTCCCTGCTTAGGGCCTGGGAAAGAAGCAGAGCATAGCTCAAGTCCCCAGGCACCTGCATCCACATGGGAGACCTAGAAGGCACTCCTGGTTCCTGGCTTTGGATCAGGTCTGCTCCAACCACTGCTGCCATTTGGGAAAGTGAACCAGAAGATGGAAGAACTCTGTCGTTCCATCTGTAGATCTGCCTCTCAATTTAAAAATGAATAAATAAAGAAATATATGAAAAGGAAAATGTCATATGTTTAAAGAAAATACACATAATATGCTATATTTGAAAAGAAAAATGTGTTTATATAAAACCCACAGTTATGGGTCAGGGTGGAAAGGGAGCATACAGAGATTTTTCATCGGGTTTATTTCCCCAGCGGCCACAATGGCTAGCTAGAGTCGGGCCACGAGAAAGCCAGGAACCCGGAACTCCATCCAGATAACTCACATTGATGCAGGGGCCAAGAACTTATACCATCATCTCTGCTTTCACAGGCAGATTAGCAGAAAGCTGCATCGAAAGTGAAGCGGCCAGGGTCATCACAGGTGGCTGCTCAACACATATAGTCACAAGGGCTACCTTCCTTATAGTTACAACTGCAGTAGGCAGGAGCCGCACAGATACGTACACAGGTCTGCCTGTGCTCTGCATTCAGCAAAAACCAAGCAGAGAAGGATACAGAATGGTAGTAACTGTGATACTGGGGAGCAACAACTGGCACTTGAATATGCGGTACAGACAAGGGGAACAAAGCATTCACTTGAGCAGAAGTTATCATCGAGTGATATATTTAAATATTGAATAAAGACAACAATATTTATGCAACAAATGAACCCCGAATGGTTGGCTTCCTTTCTTGGAGACAATCCAAGTGACACAAGCAACAATCCCACCATGCCCTATCATACAACTCCATCCTCACAAACAGTGCTAACTACAGATTCCAGCCAGATCAGCAGTTGAATTGAGATGAGTCCTAATTCTCAAATAAACAAAATCTGATAGTCTCCAATTCAGCACTCCTATGGTAAGGACCCAATTTCCTAAGCTTTTAGGAAAACATTATTTCAAAAGAAATGATTGCTTATTGACTATCCATTTGGTGGGGGGAGAAAAAGAGTTCCTAAGAAACATTTTTAAGGGGCCTGGCGTGATGGTGCAGTGGTTAAGGTCCTCGCCTTGCACGCCCAGGATCCCATATGGGCGCCGGTTCTAATTCCGGCAGCTCCACTTCCCTTCCAGCTCCCTGCCTGTGGCCTGGGAAAGCAGTCGAGGACGGCCCAGAGCTTTGGGACCCTGCACCCGCGTGGGAGCCCCAGAAGAGGCTCCTGGTTTCAGATTGGCTCAGCTCCAGCCGTTGCGGCCGCTTGGGGAGTGAATCATTGGATGGAAGTTCTTCCTCTCTCCTCTCTCCTCTCTGTATATCCACCTTTCCAATAAAAATAAAATAAATCTTTAAAAAAAAAAGAAACATTTTTAAAATGTTTAAAACATCTTTTTCCTTAATGTGGAGTTCAAACACAAAGGTACCTTTTGCTAACAATAATACTGGTATGCACTACAGGCAGGCCAAAAAGAGATTATTCTAATTTTTTGGTGGAGGAGTGGAAATAGACTTTTTAAAAATAAATCAACAAATAAATAAATAAATTTTTTAAAGCAGGAAAAATGAAAGAAATGATTCTTGTTAAGTTGCTAAACTGGATACATTTAATCATAGCCAATGTCTCCCAGCAGCTTCCTTCTCACATGTGAGGAAAAGCAGGGAAAAAACTGGCCCAGGAGGCACAAGGATATCATAGTGTTTCCTGTCCACGCCTCTTCCCCACACCACATCTGCTGCTATGATCACACAAAGAGGACAGAAAAAGAAAAAAAAATTTTTTTGCAGATGAACAACTACATGTTCCAAATACAATGCTATGCATCCGCTGCCTTTTGACAAACACCTTTCACGATGCTCCCAGCGTTGGGCTAACATTTACTTCCAGCACCATGATGCAATGTTCCAGAGAAAAGAAAAACACACAAATGTGCAGTCTCTTCCAGTGAACTCATAACCAGGCTCAGAGCAAGTGGTGCCAACACCAGTAACCTTCCATCATTCTAACAGACAGTAGGGAATATACTTTTTCTAAGCTCATCCCACAACTAACATATGCATAAGATACCTCTGTAATAACCTACAGGCTATTACAATTTCAGTGTGAATCAATTTCTAATGTAACCACAGAATCACAGCAGTTGATCAGGAGGCTCTTTGCATAAGCTAACAACAAATCCACCAAGGTTAGCTGCACAGGATAAGTGCACAGGCTGCAGACACTGCATTTTAATAGGTCATAAGACAAAAGCTTGTCAAACTCAATCAACTCCTCACGCTATGACAAGTCCACCAAGCTGGAGCCTCCACTGATCTCATACTTTCAAATCCTCTTCTCTGTAAGCTCAGGAACTTTGCAGACCACTGGCATAAACATCTAACTCTTGGGGAAAAAAATTCACTAGTACAACTGCATTGGTTGGTTTTTCTGCTATCCTAAGTATTAATAGTGATACCAAAGAGTTATGCCAAAGCATAAAACATATTTTAAATACTATAAAGACTATAAATTCAGTGTTTCTTCTAGTTTAGATAAACATACCCAAATGTTAGCACCATTCCAATAATCAGTTTAACAAAAGTAGCTGCAGAGTGTTAGAATCATGGGCCTTCTAAACCTGACATGTGGAGAGCAAGCTTTCCCATGCAGAAAAAGCTGGGACAACAATGGAATCACAAACATACCATCTGGAATATTATAGAACCTTTAAAAAAAAAGTGCTTCTACTCTGAGTATTAAATTCAAAATTACTAAGATCTCAAGTAACTATTTTAGCTGATGGTTGCCAGGACATTTTTACTTCAGTTAAATGTATCCTTGTAGGTAAAACTCCCAAAGTTCAACGGTCACAACAGTAATTGGATAAAGCAGCATCCTGCTCTCAAGTAAGACTCACATCATCACAGTACACGAAAATACACAGCACCTCCAGCAACCTACCATCAAAGCTCAAAATTACCTTCCCCGCTTCATTTCTCTGAGATCTTCCTTTGATATAAATAGAAGATCCTCCATGTGAGTATCAATACAAATATATTGCAGAAGAGACTATCAACTGGATGTGAGGGTGGGAGGACTGGCTGCCTACATCGTAGGTGTTATCATGACTGTTATCATTTACTGCCCCCCCACACCTGAGTTGCCAATAATCTGAACACACAATTCTTGCTGCTGGAGGAGGGAAAAGGAAAAATGAAACTTTCCAAGTAGCATGCCAGCCTGCTGGCCCCAGCACACTTCAGTGGGGTAAGAGCATTCCCCACAGAAGCAACAATAAAGAGGGAATTGTGCAGATGCTCTGCTAATGCTGCACTGCAAAGGCAGCATGGAAACAAAGTGCTTTTTTTTTTTTTTGAAGGAATATGGTTGGAATAGCAAAGGAAAAGCACAAAGATTTTTTTCTAAGTGTGGATGTCACAATCTGGACTACAGGGCGAGTTTTCACATTTCTTCAATATGACAAAAGAATAAATATTCAGTAAGAAAATGTTGATACTGGTCCTTATTCAATCAATACTCACATAGGATATACCAACACCAAAATAGTATACAATGAAATGAAATTTAAATGAAATTTTAAATGAAATTTGCCATCATTCAATGTGCTTTAGAATTTTTTTTTTTAATTCTGGATACTATTAACCTTAAATAACCTTAATTGTGCTTTAAGAAATAATTAATTCTCACATAATATACCCTACCATTAAAAACATCAATTGGGAAACATAAAGGTATGTATATAAAATGAACCTTATTACTCTCATAGATAAAACCTAAAAAAACATAAAACCCTTTATGTTCAAGATAACGTGACAAAATTCAACATTTTCGTAAAAAAACACAACCAAGTGATCTAAAACAAAACTCCACCCATTAGGAAGTACTGTTCCCATAGGGCTTGGTTCAAGCACAACAGAGCACAGTCCCTTCCCAAATCGTGCACGTAGCTGTAACACCAGAGCGCACTCTGCACATCCGTATTCTCCAAACCGTCAGTCTCCTGAATGTCCTGTTACAACTCTCCACAGCAAACTTCTTTCACAAGTAGGAAAAAAAAAAACACATTATCATACTGCCCAGCCACACAACAGAAATGTCCTAAAAACCCCCTTCAATCGGACCCCCAGATACGTACATAGCTAGTAAGCACATCAAGCCAGTTGTCTGTTGTTCCCTGTCATAGGACGACTGAGAAAAGCTGATGGAAATCCAGCGTCCAAAAGCTTAATGAGCAAAAGTGGCCCCACCCAGGCCGGACCCTGCTGGAGAAGGGCATGCTCAGTAGAAAAGCCCTGCTTGGCTCCAAGTCACTTCATTCCTCAGCTGGAAAACTCACATGGCTCGGAGAAAAAAGCCAGCTTCCTGCAGCGTGTGCTACGCACTGTAGAACAACTTATTCTACACAGAAGACTACTTCCAATGACACAAATACAGTTTCAATTTTTATAAGACCCCTATTACTAAGAATTTTTGTATTGTTTTAGTTTTTGTGGTTACGATTTCTGCTTTGTTTTTGGGTCTTCAAATCTCAAATAGGTTTTTATTTGTAATCCATCCTACAGACACCGAAAGTATACCTACAGAATGCAGTCAGATCAACTTATAAACCATTATAAACTGATATATTTTCAGATACAAAAAAACGGAAATGCACAGTCCAGTTTTCAACGTATAAAAATGTAACACCTACTTTGATTTATTTTGATTCAACATCTATCATACTATTTATAAGAATGAAGGATCATTTTTAGCCTTCTTGTATAGGCATGATGTAGCTAAAAAACTGATAAATCCTTGTCTTATACTGCCAATCCTAAATTGGGAAATGACTGGAAACAGGCTAATCCTATATTCATCTGTCAAGGAACACAAATGCAAAAAGCAACAAAGTGAACGCACTGTCACTAAAGGAAAGTTCATGTGAACTCCAAGACTCAGGTCAGTTAAATGAAAAATAACCAATCTTTCCTAACTCCACAGATCATTTATTGCATGTCCTCAATTTAAATTCTGGGGGTCATCCCCACACTGCATACTCATAGGATCAACTAGGTAATGAGACAGATTTTAGTGTGCATTTTTGAAAATTACTCTGCTGCTAAACTGCTCTCATATCAAACAATCCTTAAGGCACTGAAGATTTTGTTAAGAAGACAGAAGAGGGCAGGAAAGGGGACAAGCGGGGAGGGGAGTAGAGAAGATGGGACGAGGGAAAGAACGAAAGGGGGTTAGAGAGATAAGAAGAAAGAGGAGGGGAGAGGAGGAGGGGAAAAGGAGAGCGGAGATGTAGAAAGAAGCGACGGGGAAGGGAGGAAGGACAGGAAGGAAAGAGGAGAGGAGAAGGGAGAGGGCAAACTTGCTAATTTACTTACTAAGAAAAGCAGTGGCCCAAATTTCTTTGCTCTGAAATGCACTGCTCTGTACAATTCAGAAGTGCAGGAGCTACTGACCCACACTACCAGAACCAGCGCACGTGACCAACTATTTCCTATCAGCTTTGCAGTTTCCTGCCTTCCTCTCTTACTCCCCTACTGCTTCGGACTGAATTCACTAACTCCTAAGATGACAGAACGTGAAGATGGGAGCTTTGGGAGACAATAAAGTCTAGATGAGGTCATAGCATGAGGCTGTGGTGATGGAATTAATGCAGTGATAAGAAACACAGGGGCTTGTGAACTCTCAGACATGAGCTCCCTAATGCCTTTTATGGGGGGACACAGAAAGAAGTTCATCTACAAACCACGACGAACCTGTGGAAGAAATCAATCACACTGCCATTCCTAACTTAAGACATTCAGCCTTCAGAACCATCAGAAAGTAAATTTCTGTATTTATGACACTCAATCTATGGGATTTTTGTTATGGAACCCTGAACATTTAAACTTTGGGAACCAACGATACTGTTCTGCTGGCTTTAAAATGAAAGGTCCTACTCACAAATCATTAACACAGTCCATAGAAAGGTTACACGGTTAGAATTCATGGAAGGGGCCCAGCGCTATGGCCTAGCTGCTAAAGTTCTGGCCTTGAACGCACCAGGATCACATATGGGCACCGGTTCTAATCCTAGCAGCCCCACTTCCCATCCAGCTCCCTGCCTGTAGTCTGAGAAAGCAGTCAAGAACGAGCCAAAGCCTTGGGACCCTGCACCCACTTGGGAGACCTGGAGGAAGTTCTGGCTCCTGGGTTCAGATCGGCACAGCACCAGCCATTGCAGTCACATGGTGAGTGGACCACTGGACGGAAGACCTTCCTCTCCGTCTAGCTTCCTCTCTGTATATCTGACTTTCCAATGAGAGGAATAAAATAAAATAAAATGAAGAAAAGAAAGCCAGAGAGAGAGAGGAGGGAGGGAGGGAGGGAACACACTCCCAGACACAGGAATAGTGAAAGACTTCTTAGAAAAGACACCAAAAGCACAGGCAGTCAAGACAAAATAAATGGGACTACATTAAACTAAAAAGCTTTTGTACAGCAAAGGGAACAAGAAGCAACCAGCGAAATGAACAAAGTAAAGAAGCAACCAATAGAATGAGAGAAAATCTTTGCACAGTATACAGCTGATAGGGGACTAATATCTAAGATTTACAAAGAGCTTCAGAAATTCAGGGACAGTTTTAAAAAAAAAAAACTCTGAAGAAATAGCCAAAGGAAATGAACAGAAATTTTTCAAAAGAACAAATTCTAATAGCTAAGAGACATATGAAAAGGTGCTCAGACTCCCTGGCCATCAGGGAGATACAAATGAAAACCACATCGAGGTTCCCCCTAACTCCAGAGAGGTTGCCTATACTCAGAATTGTACTAACAAAACCTGCTGGCGTGGATGTGGGGAGAAACCTACACTGCTGGTGGGAGTGTAGGTTAGTGCAACCACTATGGAAATTAGTATGAAGAGTGCTTAGAGAACTCCAAATAAATGTGCAATATGACCCAGCTGTCACACTCCTAGGAATATATCCACAGAAAATGAAAAGTGCATACGAGAAAGGAATCTGTAATCCTATATTTACAGCAGCACAATCTGCAATAGCAAAAACATGGAAACAACCCACATGTCCGTCAAAAGACAAATGGTTAAAGAAATTATGGTACTCTACTCCATGGACTATTACTCAGCCATTAAAAAGGACAAGATTATATCATTTGAAACTAGATGGTCCCAACTAGAGACCATTATTCTAGGTGAAATGAATCAATCCCAACAGTACAAATACCATATATTCTCTCTGATATAAGGCAGCCTTCACGCAAATTTTAAGATCAAGATCCCTTTCCATACTGTTTTTACTGCTAAGCCAAGGGTTTTGACATTTTTGTTTTTATTTTCATTTCTTCCAAATAGTTTTTTCTCTTACCAAATTCTTCACTGACTCATAGATCACACAGTACTATCATTTTATCAAAGAAGCTTTTGTGTTTTTTCATCTCTTCATTGATATTGATACATTAGTAATTCAGTAGCCTGTTAGTTAACTCCATGGTGCTGTAAATTTTTTGTTTTAACTTCATTCCTGCTGTTGACTTTGTTTCCTGGTTTATCATTTAAGGGAATATATAGTGCCAATATAATAGACTATCCTATCCATTTGTGAAGATACAATGCAGTATGCATCTCTACATTCAAATCAGAGATGGACTCCTAATGCAATTATTGGATGTATCTTGAGGATTGGATCCTGTACTGCTTGGCACTGTCTGTACCAGCAATGTCAGGACACACTTAAATAACAGAGTGATGGATTACGACAGCTTATCAAGGACTGCACTATTTTGATAATACAGGGAAAATCAGTCAGGGAAGGTGGGAATTTGGAAAGAGAGTAGGGAAATCCCAGACCCTATGGAATTATGTCATAGAATTCAAAATTTTTAAAAAGTCAAAAAAAAAAAAAAACAGTGAATGAAAGATTGTTCTTTCAACTTTGCTTTAAAATTTTTTAAGTTTATATGAAAAGAGATATTCTAATTTCATTTATGTCTTAAGAAAATGTGCTGAATTCTTCTCTTACATAAATCACAATGCCACATGTGTCAATCACTGTAAGAGTGGTACAGCAAGGGCACAGAAGAATAGGAAGCTCCTTTGGGAATTCTAGGAATACATCATAGTGTTTTAATGTCAATTCTTTTTTTTTTTAAAGATTTATTTTATTTTTTTTTGGAAAGGCGGATATACAGAGAGGAGAGACAGAGAGCAAGATCTTCTGTCCGATGATTAACTCCCCAAGTGAGCGCAATGGCCAATGCTATGCCAATCTGAAGCCAGGAGCCTCTTCCGGGTCTCCCACACGGGTGCAGGGTTCCCAAAGCTTTGGGCTGTCCTCGACTGCTTTCCCCGGCCACAGGCAGGGAGCTGGAAGGGAAGCAGGGCTGCCGGGATAGAACCAGCACCCATATGTGATCCCGGGCGTGCAAGGCGAGGACCTTAACCACTTGCGCCACCGTGCCAGGCCCAGTTGTCAATTCTTTTTTCTCTAACCTTTCTTCCATGAAATTTTATTATTATATGTTCAATGCAAAAAACAAACACAGAAATCTTCCATCTACTGATTCATTCACTAAATGCCTATTAACAGTCAAGATTGGTCCAGGTAGTAAACCAGAAGACTAGAACACAACCCAAGTTTCTTACGTGGGCATCAGGGAGCCAAGCACTTGAGCCATCACCTGTTGCCACGCAGGGTGAGTACAAGCACAAAGCTAGGATGGGAATCGGAGCTAGTGCTCAAGCTCAAGCATTCAGATGTAAGTTATCAGTGTTCCCAGCAGCATCTTAACCACTGTACAACCAAATACCAGTCTCCTCCTCTGGTTTTCAATGAACAGAAACTATTGCCAAGAAATAATAACACCTACCTTGCATTGGGAGCTGAAGAAATACAATAAGAGTACACACCACAAGTCCACTATTCACAAAACAGAAGCAAAGATCATAATAAACTTACACAACTACCTGCCAAAGACTAAACAAAATGACTGACAATAGAACTAAAACTAACCTCACTGTTCACATACCTCCTGAAATCTTGATTATTCGTCCAGACTATACAGAAAATCAGCGATGGGCCTGGCAGCATGGCCTAGAGGCTAAAGTTCTCGCCTTGAACATGCCAGGATCCTATATGGGCGCCAGTTCTAATCCTGGCTGCTCCACTTCCCATCCAGCTCTCTGCTTGTGGTCTGGGAAAGCAGTCAAAGCCTTGGGACCCTGTACCTAACTTGGGAGACCTGGAGTAGGTTCCTGGTTCCCGGCTTCGGATCTGCGCAGCACCGGTCCTGGTGCTCACTTGGGGAGTTAATCATCAAATGGAAGATCTTCCTCTCTGTCTGTCCTCCTCTCTGAATATCTGACTTTGTGATAAAAATAAATAAATCTTTAAAAAAAAAAACAGTGACAGATCCCATCACACTAAATCTCAGATTCCAGCAATAACCCAAATGAACCCATCATTGCTGTCCAGGGGCTAGAAGAAATAAATATCCCAAGACTAAGAATCCAGCAGATCTGAAAGGTCACCAGCTCTGTTCCAAGCTCTATACCAAAGGAAGAAAAACTACAGCCTACCCACCGCTCAAAATCGATCATCATATTTAACTTTATTTTAAAAAATCAAACATTTAAGGTAATCTATTTTTATTTTTTCTATCAATTTGTACAAAGAAAACTGTTGCCTCATCTTAACCCATCTTTCTTTTAAAATAGCTTCCTCCTTATTCCAAGTAGCCCTACTCTTAGCCGTTTAAATATCAAACATGGAGCTAACAGAGAGACATAATGGGGTGTGTAATAAACAGTGCCTACTTACACATGCTGGGCACTCAACCAGAGCCCTCTCCTCACTTTATACCTACACACTGCCTTTCTTCTGCCTAATGTACACAATTTGCAACTGTACCAAAAAATATCTTAAAAATCCGATATATTTCAAGCCCTTCATAGTCTTACTAGCTCTCCCCACCTGAAACTGCAACCATACCCACCTTCTTCCGTAGCTTCACTTTTACGACTCTCCAAACCTGAATGATGAAGCAAAACCCTAATGATGCTATCATATGTTCTTAAGCCACAACCCAACACACTCAAACGATAAACAAAAAAATATCCAACATCAAAACAGCATACTCACCATTACATTTGCCTATGCTATACCTCTGGGATAGGCTAAGATCCATTCATTCCACGAAAAACTGCTGCTTCATGCTAATAGTCACTAAGGGCTCATATCTGTGTAAATGTAGCTGCAGCAGTGTGAGAGAATGGTCAATAAGTAAGTAGGATACAAAGAGAAGGAGAGGTATAATGTAGGCATAAACAATTTAACAGTAACTGACTTAATAAGGAAAGAATGCCTCCCAACATGACATCTGAGCTGACCTTAAAGGATAAGAAGGAGCTTACTGGGCAGATTACAAATGGGTAAAAGAAGCCCTAGCGTGAGAACAGTAAGTCAAGGGCAGAATCACAAAAGATAAACGTGTTGTCCAGAACAGGGAGGGTATCAACTGCCTGGGGAGTGGCAGAGATAGGACAAAAGAAGTTGCAGCCTCAGAGTACACAACCAGTACGCTAAGCTCAGATGTTCTTATTCCATCAAACAGCTCTGTATTTCTGGAGGATGACTTCTACAGGCTCGTGAGAACAAACGATACAATAAAAGGAACAGTCAGGATGCTGCACTGTGCTCCTGGAGCCTAAGGCAGAGCCAATAAAGATGCAAATTAAGGATGGAGCCAATAAGGATCTAGTGGGTAAAATGGACAGACCTTGATCAAAATTGAAATGTAATAACAATACGAAACAAGTAGGTAAGAATCAGCATCAGAAAACCAAGAAAGTATCAACAAGAAAAAGCCAAGAAGGGAGGATGAGCCAACAGCGGCAAGGACAGCGTGCAGGAGGTACTCATGGTAGTTAAACAGTGGCACCAGACTGCCATCACTTCACAGAGAAAGTCTGGTGCTATACTGAATAATTTTAAAACATGTTATACTGAGTAATTTTCAATTTTCATGAGAGAGCATCAGTGTTTTAAATCTTTCCATGTTTGTTTAGAATTCCAAGTTTATAAATTTGATAACTTTATAAATGTGATTTATACATCGGTATTTATATGAGTTCTTAAAAAAAAAGTTCATGAAAAATTGTATATTCTGAAGGACTGTGTTGCACCAAAATAAACTTTATTTCTATTTTCCACAAACATTTTGAAACACCCTTGCATTTAACACCTGAGATGAAAATAGTCAAATGAGTGCCAATCTTCTTGTCAACACTGAGGCATAAAAGAAGTTAGGAATAAAGTCACTGAAATGGCAAAGTGTGGGGGAAATGGGGTTTACTGTCTTCATCATACTTCATGACAGGGACTTAACTAAATTTATTCTGTAAGTTACAATAACTACAATTGCAATGCCTGTTCTCAAACTGTGAAGCCTGTGTCTCAATAAAATGTCACTTGAAAAGACAAGCTAATGAAGCCCACCATCATCACTAGAACCCCTTAAGAACATGCAAATGGCTATAAAACAAAACTCCTTTTTATGGAGATGAACGCATTCCAGGGTCGGTCTTTAAGACATTCTGACAGAATACACAAATACTATCTCTGGACCAAAACCAAAAAGGCACAGCTGCAAGACATCTTCCACTGAAGTTCTGACTCAACACAGTCCGTCCTGCGACCAAGTCTGCAAGAATCCGGAACAGACCCCTCTTTCCCTACAAACTATTTAGTGCAATTCTCTCTCCTGATCCAAAGTGCAGCTTTATTTAAAAAAAAAAAAAAAAGCAAAAAACAATGTCCCTTTTAATTTGCAAAGAAAATTTGAAAAAAAAGGCACCCACACATGCTGTATATGTATATAGTAATTTCATTAACAAAAATTCCCAAATGAACCAAAACTATACTAAAACATGGTGATCAGTATTTTAAAATTGTAATTCATCACCATGGTAAACAAGAAATTTATACTTGCCACGGCAGAATCTGTTTTCAAGCATCTAACTAACAAACAACAGTGATGCCCAAAATGCAGCTGATGGGAATTCTTCTTGAAACTAGTTACTTATCTTCAATTTTAATTTATTTACACCTCTAAAATCTGAATATTTGTGCCAATTAAAATTTTTTTAATTGATGAATTAAATTATAACTAATCCCCAAACTATAAAAAAAATTCAAGTAACCAAATCAATTCTTTACTTTATGATGTTCTTGTATTTGCAGTTTTGACTACATTTCTATAGCAACAACAACAAATATTCTTACACAAATACTGTTCTTTCTGCAGCCAAGATGAAAACTGATAACTTCTTCCCTAGCTTATTTCTATTTGGCTTCTATCAAAAAATTTAACCTTCCGAAATTTCATTTCATAACTTCAAACCCTAAAACTTGAATATGTAAAACAGTTGTAAAAATTCACAGATGACAGATACTCTCAAATCTTTAGAAGAACATTAATATCAGAGGAGGAATAATTCTATTATTTCATTTACAACAATACATTATGCATAACAACAAAAAGAGAACAGACGGAAATTAACAATCATCAACAAATGATTTACTTGGAATGTTAACTAAATTCTAGAGAAACAGAATAGCAAAAATTCTCTGCCAAAAGTAAAATGAAGAATTCAATCTTCCACACCCAAAAGATAGGCAAATCTTCCTGTTTCAGACATACTTCCAAAATTGCTCTTTTTGCTGCTTTTATTTTAAAGCAAACAAAATATTTTACTAATAAGCAGAAATGTCTGTGCTGTGGGCAAGCTCTTTATACAATGCATCCTTATTTATACATCAAAATACCTCTTAACCACAGGTATCATCAATTTCTTTACATACTCAATAACATCAGACACAGAAAAATCAAGTAAGTTCCCTTTATAAAAACGGAATAGAAAATTGTATAGTGGCTAGCAATTAGTCTTAGAGTTAGACACACATGAGTTTGAAGCCTGACTGAAGCCCCTAACAACCACGTATGAGGTAGATACCAGATTTGATTCCAATTCTATTTTCTATTAGGGATGTTACAGACATTCTAACAGGATACTTAAATAATCTCCCAATTACAACTTAATAAAATCCAGAAAACCACCCTTAACATAGATTTTCAGCTATCCACATCTCATTAACTGTTCACGGACTTTACTATACACACTAGGACTTTATTCTAATACAATACTGGTTCCTAAATTGTTTTAAGAAGGAGTTAATTGTAAATGTACTCCAAAACACAAGCATTAACACTTTACAGTATTGCAGACACCTACACCAGCTTTCACAAAACAGTTTTGAATCCAAATATTTCATTCCACTATCTCCTTAGGTAAACTAACATATTCCAAATCACATCTATTTTTTAAATTTACATAACAGTTACCAGAGTACAAAACTTGGAACCAAAAGATCACTAAAGGCTACAGTGATATGAAGAAGCAATTTGCACGAACTTTGAAACAAAGGTTGTAATAACGCTGGTAGGAAAGAGGGACGGAACGCTTTAGAGGAAATAAAGAAAAAAGAAATAGCATAAACACCATATTGTGGGAGACCAGCACACTGTGGTTGGAAGGCCTGGATGAGAGGTGGGAAACAGAGAACCAAGTCAAACACTCCTGACCAATCAGAACTCTGTATAAAGATGAGTTTGATGGAATATTAAAACAGGATACCAACAAGACTGAGGGCTTTGAAAGACAAGCTAAGGATCTTGGGCTGGAGAATTTGATGGTTGAGGTGATAACAGTTTCACTGAGCACACAATTTGCTAAACATAGGTGAACTCTTACAGTGTGTGTTTGTGTGTGTGTGTGTTTTTAATAGTTTTGCAACCACTGCTACAGCTTTTAACCATATTTATCACCCCAAACACAAATACAACTCATTTTATGATGGCTGATGCCAAATTGGAACAAGGATAACAAGAGTCAACATTCCTTTAAATATACATGCAAAAATATTGGTAAACCAAATTCAGCAGAATAATAATAAGCTCTTTTGCCAGAACCAAGTAATATTTATTCCAAGAATACAAGGAAGGTTCAACAAAGGAAAACTGACCCTATAGTAAGTCTCAATAGAAAGCAAAAGATGGGGGGAAGCACAGACCATCTCATATACTCTGAAAAACTATTTGACAAAATTCAACATTGCTTCATAATTTAAAAAGAAAAAAAAAACTACCTCTGACTCTGTAATTGATGTCAAAGATGGAAGGCTTTCTATCAGGAACAAGATCCATTCAATTCTGTAGTGAAAATTCAGCCAGAGCAATTAGACAAGAAAAATAAGCAAAAGAATCAAATCTTTTTTAAAAAATCGAATAGGAAAGAAACAAAGTATCTCTCTTTGCAGATGACAATCTTATCTAAGCATATGTCAAAGGGTTCATGAGAAGATAAAATTAAAGGGTATATTGCAATGCAAAAATTTGAAACTTATTTATAGTTTGCTCACAATATCATTTTTCATGAGCTTTTGAAGAACTCCCCTCACATGTATGGATTTCAAAATTCACACCAAAATAAACTTACCTTTTAATTCCACTCTACATAAACTCTTTCAAATATTCTCTCATGTAGAAATCCCAAGGAATTCAGACAGGAAAGAGTAATAAACTAATTCTGCAATGTTGCAAGACATAAGATCAACAAAGAAAATGAATTGTATATTTCTACACACTGAACAATCAAAAACAAGGAACAACTCATAAAATAAAAAGGACTGATTTAACCAAGGAAATGCAAAGTTTGGATACAAACTAGGAAATATCACTGAAAGAAATCAAGGAAAATCTATGTGGGTGACAAGCTATCCCACATTCTTGGACTCAAAGACTTAGAACGGGGAAGGTAGCAATACTTTCCACACAAATTAACATAGGAAATATAATTCCCTAGAAGATTACAACACTTTTTTCTACAAAAAAAATGGACAGGTTCTCTTAAAATTCAGATGTAAGTCCAGGAGACCTCAAAGATCCAAACTAATCATTAAAAAGAATAAAGTGCAAGGATTCACACCTCCCAGTTTAAAAATTTACTACAGAGCTAGAGTAATCAAAATATCATGCACTAGCTTATAAGCAGAATGGACTACAGAGTCAGATACCCCCTGCTGACTTCAATAGAGATGAAAAGCACAGTCATTTCACCAACGACACTGCATCAATCGGACACCCACAAGAAAAACAATGGCATTAAGCTACTACCATACACAGTACACATAAATGAACTCAAAATGGACTGAACACCTGAAGCTAAGGGGGAAAAAAAACACAAATCTCTTAGAAGAGAAAGTAGGTACAAATCTTCACAACTTTGAAGGATGCAATACATTCCTAAATATCACACCAAAAATGCAGGCAGTGAAAGTAAAAAACAGACTTCATAAAGTAAAAACTGGTCTTTATGAAAATTAAGAAAACATCAGAGGACCCGGGGCAGTGACCCAATAGCTAAATTCTCACCTTGTAAGTGTCAGGATCACATTTGGGCGCCGTGTCCCAGCTGGCTCACTTCTCATCAAGCTCCCTACTTGTGGCATGGGAGGGCAGTAGAGAAAGACCCAAAGCTTTGGGACCCTGTGCCCACAGCAGAGACACAGAAGCTGCTCCTGGCTGCCAGCACTGGACTGGTTCAGCTCTGGCCATTGCAGCCATGTGGGGAGTAAACCAGTACACAGAAGATTTTTCTGTCTCTACTTCTCTATATTTCTGTCTTTCCAATACAAATAAGTAAATAAATACATCTTTTTAAAAAAAGCATCAGGGTAAAGATATGGATACTACCACAAAAGTGAAAAGATAATCCATGCATGGAGAATAATTTAAACAAACCACATATCTGAAAGTCTAACATCTGGAGCACATAAAGCACTCGTGACTCAACAAAATGGCAACTCAATTTAAAAGGAATCAAAACACTGAGTAGACAGGCCTGTCACTCTTTCAACTATACAAATCAATCTTCTAAAATTAGTAATTGCACACAAAATCACTGAATATTCTAAAAAGGATAAAATGGTGAATTCTATATGTTACGTGAACTTTGATTTTTTAAGTAAAAGTTATTCTAAAGGTGAGGAAGTCAAAAACGTATTGGCCCATGTTTAGGGAGAGTGGGCTGGGAGAGAAAAGGTGAAAGAAGAGAGAAGTGTTTCAACTGTCCATTCCGTGTAGGCGGATAGAGAAACAGTGCCCTTCCTGCCAGGCTTCTTACAGGCCTGGGAGGAAGACTGGTTACATGATACCACTCCCAGGAACAAGGTGAGGGGAAGCAAATCTTGGAGAAGAGGTCATGTAACTGACACATAGGCCTATCCGATTACATTGGATGCAGGAGGCGTGGCCTCGAACCTGTGACACTATGCTCACCACCTAAAGGTCCCATTCCATTCCTCCCTCAGAAATTTCACACAGCTGATTTTAAGGGTTAAAGAGGATGCAGATTCATCACATCATTTGTAGCTATTTTCTGCTGACTGGGGTTATAGCGCTTGCCTATCCCAGGTTTTGAAATCTCTGCCTATCTCATCCACTGGGCCTATCTCATGCGCCAGAGAATTTCAAGTCATCACCTATGGTTGGGTCCCTCCAATCATCATCGATACTCTGAGAAGTTTTAGCTACTGAAACAGAAATTTATCAATCAGCATCAGCAAATCTGGAAGGAAACAAATTGCAAGTAGAGACCTCTTTAAGAAGGAAAGATTGCTTTTATTTCCCAGAAGCCGGGTGATGACAATATGCCCCTACATAGATTGTAAAGTTGTTTCTTTTTCATTTCAGTTTTTAAAGCAGTCTAATTCAATGTAAAACAGGTTATCAGCAGAGAAGGAAAAAAAAACAGTTGCTGAAAGAGTATAAGAGATTCAAGTTAGCACAGAGAAAGCTAGTATTTATTTTGGGAGAAAAGACTGGTCTTAGAGAAAGAAGTCAGTGCTATTCCATACTGTGATGAGGAAGAAGCTGAAAAGGGAGAAGGCGCAGCATCTTCACACTTTACTGTTATAACACGCGCCCTCCCTTTTTATTCAAGTTACCATGGTAAAAGCATAAATGGTTTGACAAATCTTTGCCAATTATTGGATTTGCATTTCTTTGGCAATGAAAGTTAAAACTGGTGGAAGAATACATGTTTGGGCAGATCACCATAATTGAATAGGGAAAGTGTCAATGAAATGAATTACATAAATTCAAAAATATCCAACTACTATAGTGCCCAAAAAACACATATTTGAAGATATATGAGCTAAGAAAAAGGAAAAGTAGGTGGAGGAAACAATTCAATTGCTAGATTGGCTGATCCTTCAATTTCAAGTGCCAGCATCCAGTAAGGGAGCCGGTCCACATCCTGGCTGCTCTACTTCTGATCCAACTCCCTCCTTGTGGCCTGGGAAAGCAGTGGAGGATGGTCCAAAGCCTTGGGACCCTGCACCCACGTGAGAGATTTAGAGAGGTCTCCAGACTCTGGCTTTGGGCCTGCTCAGCTTCAGCCATTTGCAGCCAAGGAGCAGCAACAATCGAGACAAGGAGACCTTCTTCTCTCTATTTCTCTCTGTAAATCTGCCCTTCCAATGAAATTAGATCTTTTTAAAACACGGAAATTTTAAAATAAGAAAAAATAGAAAGATTAATCAACTGGACAGCAGTTTTTCACTGAAAGAGTTAAAGGAAGAGTAAGGGGTTAGAAACAAGTTAGCAAATTTCTCTTGGACTAATAATGATAACCTTGCATAACTAATAAGTCAATGATGGAGACAAAATGGAATTAGAGAAAGCTATTCAATGACCTAAAGGAAGGCAAAAAAAAGAGGTGCCAGCACTGTGGCATATCATGTTAAGTTGCTGCCTGCAGCATCTCATATGGGCTCCAGTTCCAAGTCCCAGCTGCACACTTCTGATCCAGCTCCCTGCTAATGTGCCTAAGGAACACTGGAAGATGGACCAAGTATGTAGGTCTCTGCACCTATGTGGGAGATCAGGAAGAAGCTCCTACCTAGCTCCTGGCTTTGGCCTGGCCGACCCCCAGCCTTTGCAGCCATTTGGAAAAGACTCTCACTCTTTAATTCTAACTTTCAAATAATTAAATCTTAAAAAAAAACACACATATACACACAACAGTTTTGATAAACCTTCAAAAATAAAGCACAATGGTGCCAATCAACAAATACTTAGATTAAATGCAAATAGATTATAAGCACCAATAGAAAGGGAGAGATCATCTCAATGAAACAAAAAGCAAGCCTGAATTCTATGCTATTCACAAGAAATCTACAGTAAAGATAAGGACAGGGAACAAGAGAGACAATACAAAAAAGCAGTGCTCGCTTCAGCAGCACATAAACTAAAATTAGAACAAAAAAGCAAAATGTGATGCAGACAATGAACCACAGTGACAAGGCATAAGTGAGGTGCTTTAGAAGAAGCGTTTGGTATACAGGTTACGGTTCCCCTTGGGATGCCCACACTGCACACCGGGAGTGTGGGCACTGGAGTGTGGATTCCACTGGAATCCTGCCTGATTCCAGCTTCAATAATGCTCTTCAAATAAATTCAGAGCATCCAGGCAAGCACTCCGGTGCAGCAAGCTACACTGCTGTTTGCAACAGGGTGTTGGTTAAAATCCCGAATGTCCTCTTCGTATCCAACTTCCTGCTACTGCACCTGGAAAGGCAGCAGATAAAGACCAAGAAACTGGGTCTCTGACATCCTCTTAGGCACCAGGATGAGTTCCTGGCTCCTATGTTTCCGGCCTAACCCAAACTAGTTACTGTATACATGTGAGGGGGGAAAAAATCAGTGGATGGGAGGTTTCTCTTTCTTTCTCTATTTCTCAATTACTCTGTTTTTCAAACAAGTAAATATTTAATATAAAATTTAGAGCTTTAAAACAAAAAACAAGATACTCCGCATAGTGAAAAAGTGAAGAAAAAGCTGTGGAATCTAGACAGAATTTCATAATATAACAGTGTAGTCTGCATATTTGGGGCACATAAATCAATATCCTAAGAGTGCTTACACTCTCATTAATTACACAATTTTAGCTATTAAACACTACAATCTTGGCTCAAGCCCATGACTTAGAAACATGTCATTCTGAATCTAGAATGCTGATTTTGTAATTGGTATATTTCTCTCTCCATTTCTCTCCATATCCACATCTGCCACCGCCTTTCTCTAACCCTGCCTTTCAAACAGATTTCTTGAGCAAGTATTAAGAGTGATTTACAAAAGATTATATAGATTTCATTAAATAATAAGCAAAATGATTCAATAAGAAAAATTTTATTTTTCTTTGAAGGGCAAGTTCCAGTTCCTAGCATCCCTCTTTTACCACTAACTTGCTATAAATATGAGTCATCAGTTCTCAGTTGTAGAGAATAAATCTTCTGTCCATGTCCACTATAGCCAACAGAGAACCTAACATGTGGCAGGAAATCAGTCAAACTGACATTTGGTAAACGTGTCAATAAGAGCATGAGGGGCCCACACTGTGGCATACCAGGTTAAGCTGCTGCCTACAATACCAGTGTCTCCTGTGGACATGGGTTCCAGTCCCTGTTTCTCCTTTCCAGTCCTGTTCCCAGCAATGCACCTGGAAAAGCAGTGAAAGAGAGGCCAATTGCTTGGCCCCAGCACTTGTATGTGAGATCTAGGTAAAGCTCCTGGCTCTGGCCCTGCCCAGCCGTGGCCAATGCAGTCATTTGGAAAGTGAACCAACAGATGGAAGATCTGTGTATCTGTATGTCTGTGTGTGTGTGTGTGTGTGTGTGTGTGTGTGTGTGTGTGTACACGCACGCATCTAAGTTCACCTTTCAAATAAAACAAATCTTTAAAGACAAGGAAAAATTGCATCTCTGATATCCTCCATACTATAAGCTACAAACCAAATTCCAAGCCACCAAAAATCAAATAAGTACATAAAAACCAGACCCAGTAGGTTATTCCTCTTTACCCTTTCCTCTCCTAACCTCAGTTTATTTTTCTTTCTCCCAGTTTATTTTTATAAATCTTACATACACCAAAACATTTACAGAAAGTGGAACTGAAAGATTAGCATGAAACATATACATGGATGACAACTTCTTCTGAAGCAAAATAAACTTAATTTTCAAATCTATTTTCCATGAGCTTTTTGAAGTGCTCTCATATTTTTCACTACTGAAATTGTCATTCTGAATTCTCAGTGTCAATTTGCAACACTATGGTCTCTGTGACACAGGCACTTTACTCCCCTGGAACTCAGCCTAGCACTCAAAAAGACTTGATGTATTTTGTATTAGAAAACAACAAATACCAATGACAGATTCTTAAATTAATATTCCCAATATTTATGTTATTATCCTGTAGCAAACACAATGACTTAACTAATAATGTGATTTAGTATACCAAAATATTTATCTAAGCTACCTTTATCACAAATATCACCAACAACAGAGACTTCACACCACCATGCTTCGGCATCCTCAGAAGCATCAATTCACTGCTCGAGTTGGAAATGTTACACAGCAGCTCTAAATAAAATATGAAACGAGGCTTCCTGAGAACAATTAAATCAGACATTTCTCTAGAAATTTTTATATATTTTACTAAAACACAAATATTGATAATTACATCTTTTTGTTATAATAGTAACTTTTTTATTCTTTTTTCTTTGACAGATGCAGACAGGGAATGAGACAGAGAGGGGGGGGAAGGAAGAAGAGAGAAAAAGTAAGATGAAAACAGCATATTCTCAAACACCGGTTTATTCCCCCAAATGCCTGTAACAGCCACGGCTGACCCAGAAACAAAGTTGTAAGCCAAGAACTCAAACCAGATCTTCCATGTGGGGTGAGAGGTTCCTAGCTCTTATCCATCACTGCTGCCTACTGGGGTCTACACTAGCAGGAAGCTGGACTTAGGAGTCTGGAGTAAAGAACTGAATCCAAGTATTCAGCAGACATGAGTGCAGGCATGCCAAACACAAGGTAAAATGCCTGCTCAACAGTAACTTTCAAATTATCCCCAGTGGCTCTTGTGGAGCCCAAGATCAAAGTCGTCTCTGGAAGTCGGCGTAGAGCGGCCGGCCCAGCTTTGCCGTCTGTCTTCTGCCTCCCTCTCCCACTCCTCCCGTGCTGAAATCCAGCATTACTAGCCTGCTCAACATGAAATAAATCTTCATGCTTCCCTGTCTTGTTCACACTGACTTGCATCTGTCTAGACTGTCTACTTCCTCTGTCTACACTTGAAAAAGGAAAAATTCAGCTCGAGTTGCCGTCACACAAGGCAGTATATGACCAAACCTAAAAACAGTTCTGTTACTGATTTTTAAGCAACAGAATGCCCAGAATGAAACACGGAGTTGGGGGTGGAGTGATTCAATAAAGAAATTTTGAGGTTTAGACAGAAATCCTGAGCATGTGAAAGAGAAATATGGTAGATAGGAAACCAACCTAACAGGGAATCTCCAGCAAAACTCACTGGCACAATAAAGCAGAATGCCAACTAACTGAAAAAGTAAGACAAGGTTGGAATAAAAGAAATACAGCCCCTTTTCAAAGACAGCACTAAGATATAACACAATACATGAAGGAAAACCTCCCAGTGGCCAGAACCAGGAACTAAGATCAGAAATCATATTCCGAGGACAAGCCGGGCCGGGCCGGCTCAAAGCAATCAACACTCTCATTCACCTAACCATCCATCCCACAAACCGTACAGTTGACGACCTGCAGAAAGTGATACAACTATGCCCGAGGACAGGACAAAATACATCCTAAGGACAACCGGAGATGGGGCTCACAGCTGATACATGTGACGGATGCAAACAGAACGAGAGGAACAAAAGCACGCGGAGACTGTTCTATGCAAGGATACTGCCTTCCAAAGCAGCAGGGCAAGAGCACTGTGGGGTGTGGCCTTGCTGAGAGAACAACTCTATACAACTGCACCTATGCAAACTCAACTATGACACACACACCTATGACTGCATAGAGTAAAATGACACACACTTCTATGTATCATGAAGAAATACATAGAGGGCCTGGTGCAACAGCCTAGTTGCTAAATCCTCACCTTGCATCTGCCAGGATCCAACATGGGTGCTGGCTCGTATCCTGGCTGTTCTTCTTCCCATCCAGTTCCCTGCTCGTCACCTGGGAAAGCAGTAAGCCTCAGGAGCCTGCACCCGCATGGGAGACCCAAAAGAGGCTCCTGGCTTTGGATCAGCTCAGCTTTGGCCATCGTAGCTACTTGCAGAGTGAACCAGTGGACAGAAGATCTTTCTCACTGTCTCTCCTTCTCTCTATGTATCTGCCTTTGCAATCATAATAAATAAATCCCAACAGAAATACATATGCCATATGTAACTTCCTCCTCTATGTCACAACCTGCCTGACCCATTCCTCTTCATGCAGTCCACCTCAGTCTAATGGTTTTGACTAGTTCTAGTCAAACAGTCTGGATTCAGTCATAAATGGAATTCTCTTATTTCCTCTTTCCTGTCTACTTTCATTATTCCAGTTTAACCATGCTAGAACACATAAACTCAGCAATGCTGGACAAGCCAACAAATCCGCAGTTATGACTAGAGAAGGAAATTTGGTTTTTTTGTCTTCTATGATCTGCTAATCCAAGGTGCCACTGAACCTCTGGATCTAGGCACTCTTTCTCTTCTCTGAGGGGCTAGTGTGGTGTCTACCAACCCCCCCCCCCAGGGGCAGGCTTCCTCTCATTAAGACCCCTCCAAAAACAGACTTGGTTTCTGCCAATGAGTTTATTGTTAACAGGATCTGTCCTGTACTGACTGTATATTTATCTTTAAAAGAAACAGATGGAATGGCATGCTGCAGGACTTGGAACCATTATATAAAACACGCCCAGCTGATGCTTAGACATAAACAAACACTGTGGTGGCCCCTGGGAACCTCTACCCTAGAAGACAAGAGAATCAGCTTGAAAAGTTAGGGTTGTTATCAGATCTTTGTTTCAAGAGCTAATTAACATTACAATATAGACTTGTCAAACAGACTTTCGTGATTCTGGAAAATAGCCAAAGTAATAAACCTATTCCTTTTCTGATCCATACCTACAGGCAATAAATGTACACACCAACTATTAATTGTGACTTTTTGACTGACTCCTAGTGAATGAATCTCCTGCAGATTAACATTCCTAAAATTAAGCTCTACAACATGAAGAATTTACAGAAAAGCATTGTCTAAGCAAACAGTCCAGGCCAAACGGATAACACTAGGACCAAGTATTTACACTGCAGTCACAAAACCCACCACATCACAGAACTTGGGTTCAACTCCCACCTCTGGTTCCTGATTGCACCTTCTTACCAATGCAGACACTGGGAGGCAGCAGTGAGGGTTCCAGCAACTGGATTCTGCCACTCGCGTAGGAGCCCTGTGTTGCCAGCTCTCAAACCTGAGCAGTGTGGGCATGTGAACAGATGGGAGCTCTCTCGTGTGGGCTCTCCCCCGAAACCCCACCCCGGCATTTCTCCGCTTCTGTTTCTTAAGCAAACAAAAAATTTTAAAGTATAAACATGCGTACATAATCAGATTTAAAAATCGGAAAGTGTTCATTCTTGAAATGTAGGGTAATCTCTTGCTTCATTTCTATTTTTCTAGTGTTAACAAATTTCTTCATGGAACAGATATTGTTCCTATAATTTATAAAAAAAAATTTTTTTAAAGACCATTTTTAAAAAACATGGTTTTTCCTTTTATTAGCAATTTTAAAGGCAGAACAACACAGGATGACTAAGTCCCAGCAAAGTTATAATAAACTGATACTGTGCCCTGTGGTGTAGGCTCACCTAAAACAGAGGTACATTCATAGTATTCCTCCTCACTGGACTCAGAAGCAAGCACGTGCTTCCAGACAGGGTTACATCAGAGGCCTTTTTTTTTTTTTCTCAAAAGTTAGATTTTTAACTGTATTTAGAAGAATGAATGGAATTTCCTGGATTTTATCAGGGCAATTTCCCAAAAGACTTTTGCCCCCTGCTTCTTAGTGAAAAGATTAAAAATTAGAACATATATACTTGCCACTTAAAATGCTACTAAGAACATGTAAATTAAAAGGCCTAAAAGCAACAGACATCAACAAGAGGCTTAGAGTTGCTGCTCAGAAGTTGTTTAAAAAGCTTCCTATGGGGCCCGGCGCGGTGGCGCAAGTGGTTAAGTCCTCGCCTTGCAACCCCGGGATCCCATATGGGCGCCGGTTCAAATCCCGGCAGCCCCGCTTCCCTTCCAGCTCCCTGCTTGTGGCCTGGGAGAGCAGTGGAGGACGGCCCAAAGCTTTGGGAACCTGCACCTGCGTGGGAGACCCGGAAGAGGCTCCTGGCTTCGGATCGGCATAGTATCGGCCCGTTGCGCTCACTTGGGGAGTGAATCATCGGACGGAAGATCTTCCTCTCTCTCTCTCTCCTCTCTCTGTATATCCGCCTTTCCAATGAAAAAATAATAAAAATAAATCTTTAAAAAAAAAAAAGCTTCCTATGAAGTCAGTCACAGTTCCCCCCACGGTCCATCTGAGGTCACATCTAAGTTGCAGGAGGGATCTACTTTCAGACCACACAGAGCTATAAAGAGATCAGGGAATGCAAATCAGGAAAGAGCCAGTCTTTGTTTGGTCTTATGACAAGTCTTACTGTCAAGTCTTCTCTATAACTTCATGAAAATACCAAACACAACACATGCACAATTTAGCACAGAATAAGCAGGACTTAAAATGGCATCTGCAGAATGCCTCCAAACAGTGACAAAGACATTTCTTTAGCCTCAACAAAGAGAACAATGTTTCCACTAGGACACTGCAGGGCTACTGCATTTATGGGGAAAGGCAATAAAAATTAACACAAAACAGAACTTAGCAAGTAGAGTGACACTTGAAAATAACTATTGAGGCCACCAGTTTCACTCTACAGAGCATAAAATTAAAAGAATGTATAAGAAATTTTAAGAAAAGATTTTTTTTAAGTCAATAGAATAAAAAAAAAGATTTTTTAAGCAGTCAGTAGGTTCACATGTTAAAACCTGCAGAGGAAAATGACTAAAATTTCAAAATATAACCCTGTTTATCTCAACTGAAACAGTTCTTTTTAGATTTTATAGGCACTCTAGGTCTGTAATGCCTGTCACTTTTAAAATGGCTTCAAACAAGTTATGATATACTATGCTAATTATAACCAACCTACGTGAACTTTTTCACCTTATTTCTCATGAATACTCCATGAGAAATGTACTATTCATGGCTCCACCCTTCAGATGAGAAAACTGAAGTTAACAGACATAAAAGAACTCAGCACAGGCAGCTACGAGTCTCAATCCCAACCTCTCAGAAACAACGAAAATTTGACTTCCTTTGCAGAATACTTTTACTTTGATTTTTAATGCTGTCAACACCAAACGATGGTCACATAAATTAAGAGCAAAATATTTTCCAAACGGTAATACAAGAACTTTCCTAAAACATGCAAAGATAGAAGCAGAAGTATAATGAATTGGAGTGGAGGGTAAATCACAAATTGCCTTTTAATAAACTAACATTTTCAAAGTGATACTAAGATAGGGGCCAGCACTATGGCATATGGGTACTGGTTTGAGTCCCAGCTGCTCTACTTCCAATGCTTCCTGCCAATGTGTCTGCAAAAGCAGTGATGGTCCAAGTGCCTGGGCCCCTGTACGCACTTGGGAGACACAGAACAATCTCCTGGTTCCTGACTTCAACAGCAGCCCAGCTTCATTTAAGGAGTGAACCAGTGAATGGAAAATCTCTCACTCTGTAACTCTTTCAAATAAATAAAACAGTTTTTTAAAAAGGAAATTTAAACAAGTAGAAAGAAGTCAAGTGCAAGGTTACTTACAAAAAAATATATATATATTAACTGGAGAAAACCCATCAGTAAGACCTTGAGCTGACTCGTTACTTCTCATATTTTTATCTGAAGTTTTGAGCCTAGTTATCTTCCACAGATATGTAAAAAAAAAAGTTGATGACTTTTGTATTGTGAAAAAAGAAAATTGCAGTCATAGCTATAAACAATAGATTCAGACTACAGTAGATAAAATTAATAAAAAAGATACCAACAGCTAAATTTTTTTCTATTTTCATTTAACATATCAGCCCCACACTGAACCTACCTAGAAGACTATAATCCAATTCATCTTCCTCTTTTCCAACTACAATCGCATCATCACACTCTTTGGAAAATCCCAACAATGCTAACTGGTAAAGCAAATCTTAAGCTCTTCCTGCTAAAATGCAGCATCCTGAGAACTCTGACTTATCCTGTTTATACCTCCCTGCTTCGTTACTGGAATAAATACTGCCATTGGCCAGAGACAGGAGAGTCATTCAAGCCTCCAGGCCCAATGCTAATCATCTAGACTAGAACGTCCATCTCTGCAGCACCATCACGTGAAGCGCACTACCAGGCCATGACCTTGCCTGTTCTACCACCCACTGCTCCATGCCATCCTTCCCTCCACTGGATCCCACGACTCTCCCTATCCCCCTTTCAAAGCTCAGCATTGTTCTACACAATAGATCCTAGGTACTCCTCCTACCTACTTTACTATTCAAATCTATCATACTCATCTGAGAATCCACCACAAGCAACCGCCACACACTTCTGCATAGTTATACTTAGTATATATTGGGTAGAAGAAGATAGTAAGAACAGAAATCTCATGTACCTGTGTTCTAAAAAATTATAGGCATAATAATCTCTTAGCTTTTATCCAACATTAAATAGTACTCTAATGAAGCAAATATTTTGGTACATTTATAAAAAGAAATTTCATATTACATGTAAGATTCTTATCAAAAAATGTGAGTGTGAGATTTGCTATCATCCCCTTGCATGGCTGTTTCTCATGGTGGAGATTAACCTAGCAGGCAGCTATCTTTAAAAAGATATGAAACAAACAAAATCCATGAACAATATGGAAGTAGCTCTGAAAAAAGTTCAAAAGTAACAGATAGCTAGGACTTTATAATCATTAATTTTACATTTGGTAGAAATGAAATAATAATAATAATAATTAATTCTTTATCTTACAGAGAGAGAATATAAGAAATTTTAAACTGAGACAAGGGTTTTTTAGAGTGCCCAAGGCAGAAAACCTAAGCACCTGACAAAGGATTCCTGCAGGTATATCTCATTTGCATTAACATGTTAAATCAACTTTGTATTGAACTCATGTTTCTAGATGAATTTGTCTCCCCATGCTTTTCCCTCTGGAACCCATTTTTCCAAACACATTTTCCTCTTGGCACCTTCTTTTTCCAATAGGCAGGAATTACCATCCTCTACCATCCCTGCATGACAGTTATCAGCCCAGAGGAAGGGGAATCGGCCTTTCACTGCTCAAGTTGGTACTGCAATCACAGTAAGAAGGACAAAGAAAAACAGAAAATGACATGTGCCTGTCCAGCAAAGCAGCAGCTACAGTTACCATAAGCAAGCCAGGAGACAAGAAATTCATCATGATTTTACTCTTCCAGAACCCCTCATGTACAATTTGCTATGGTTGCACATATGTTTTAGGATGTCTCTCAAAACACAATCTTTTCTACCAGGACACCTGGCCAATCCAACCTCCAGAAAGTCAAATCTGTGCCACACGCCATCCAGTTTTCTCCCTCGCCAGCAGGGAGTTACATGTGCAGCACAACGGCACCCTGGGAGATCATTCTCTTATAAAAGAAAGGCACTAAATTACAAATACCATTTTCTCTCATTCCATCAAAACTGAGTAGTCCAAGAAAAATAGCAACTCACATTTGTTAGGTAATGTAGTCACTGAGTAACTTCAGATATTCCCAGAACTCACACCTGCAGCCCAGGTATGGGATCACTGCCACCAGCTTGCTCACTGGCACCGTAGAATCCAAGGACATGTGGATTAGGATAAACCCCTTAAGGCACAATGCTGACACAATTCAGTCCTGCTAATTGAGTCAGAGGTGGCCCAGCCCGTCAGGATATAATGTGATTGATACTAGAACCCAAAGACAAGCGTGAACGTCTTTAGGAAGTACAAGTAATTTTTCCAATCATAATATTAATTCTCAAATGATTTCACCCTTTTGCAGAGCAAAATAGAAACAAAATATTTCCAAAAGTAATTGGAGAACTCTGTGGTAAGCCGCTGGGGGAGGGTCAGGGGAGAAGTCAGGGAAGATGGGGAAAGCAGTCCTTCGAAGGGGAAATCCTTTATATTTCACAGAATCAATGTTTTGTGCAATAGTAGAGAAAACGTACAACACTATAGTAAGTGCTGATAGAGGGTGGGAAAAAGAATTTGTTGCAATTCTGTTTCTTCCTACTTAATCTAGCCTCTAAGATTTCCATATTTCTCCAACACTTCTGTTGTCATTCATGATAGAGTTTCCCACCCACTTGAATGATTAGAAAACTCTGGGAAAGAGCCAAAAGTATAATCAACTGGGCCAAATAACACTGAGTTAGTCCCCACCCTACTAATTTGGCCATTTATTCTTCTATTTCTTAATTCTTTCTTCCTTTCCTTTTTTCTCTCCCTCCCTACAAATATATCACAACAACTACATCATTCCCTTTTTCATTCTCAATTGCTTATTCCTCAGATTTGCAACATTTCAACATAAATTTCTCCATTCTTTTGACCTTAGCTTTAATTCTTTCAAAACCAAAAGGAAATATGTTAAACTGTCAGTAAGGCCTTCAGAATGAAGAATGCAATATTCTCAAGATTTTCTTTGTATGTAGAGATTTTTTTTTTTTTGCAAAAAGAGAAACAAAAATTATTCTCCATCTACTGTAAGCATCAAGATCTATTTACTTGTGGGGATGGCGTGGTGCCATGGCAAGCCAATCTTCCTGCTGCTGCACCAGCATCCCGCACAGGCATCAGTTCGAGTCCTAGCTGCTCCACTTCCAGTCCAGCTCCTTGATAATGGTCTAGAAAACAGTGGAGGTTATCCCAGGGTCTGGGGTTCCTCAGCTTACATTATGAAAGCCCTGGAAGAAGCTCCTGGTTCCAGCTTTGTCTGTTGTGGCCATTTGGGGAGTAAAGCAACAGATGGAGAATTCTCTATCTTGCACTCTGTTTTTCAATTAAAATAAATCTTTTTAAATCCTTTATACTGAAAAGCAGAGAGACAGAGAGAAAAAAATCCATCCACTGTTCTAGTTCACTTCCAAGTGGCCCCAATAGCCAAGGATGATGCAGGTGTACAACAGGAATGTAGCATCCTGTCCACATCTCCATCCTGGGTGGCAGGGAACTAAGTGCTTCAGTCATCTTCTGTTGTCCCGTAGGCACATTAGCAGTAGGCTAAACTCCAACTGGTGCTCCAATGTAATCTGGGATGCAGGTATGCAGCCAGTGCCTTAAATGGCTGGCCCTTCTGTCACCTATTTTTCTGACATCCCCCAATCTCACTGAAGTCAGCTTAGCTGTCATAAGCAGTCTCTTCTAGCATCAGCCTGAGGTCAAACAGATGAATGTGAATCCAAAATCAAATGGAGTGTCTCAAAAAGGAATTCTCCTACCTAGTCAACGAAATGAAAAGTGTGCAGATCATGCCAGGGATGCTTGTTCTCCAGACAGCGCTTAGATCACCTGCTCCAGCTCAACTAGAAACTCAGGCAGGAGAAACCACTGTTTCCTAATTCGCCTCTGACACACTTAGAACACTTTTAACAAGTGATAGCAATAACAGACGAATTGCAAAGCACTCTGCTGGTACTACGGAACTGAAAAAAGTGGGAGTGGGCATAAAGAAGGGATGAAGGCACTACATCACCATCCTGGCTGCTTGAGGAGCTCATGACCTCTCCTGCTAACACAGGCAGCCCCATGCAGAGTTCACATAAACAAATACAGTCACATTTCAAAATAATAACAGAATAAAAAAGAATATGCATGAATAATAGCCAAAGAAATTACATAGCTAAAAATTCCTACAGGAATTCAGCAATATAAAGCAAATATATTCCAGAGCAAAACAAACTCCCTTTATCAGATAATAATTATTTTGCCAAAATCATCTACACTCCTTATAGATGGGAGGGAAAAAGAAACTTCAAATACGATATGCTAGATGAAAACATGTTTTTATCTCTACTACTTTCAGATCCATATTAAATAACCCTAAAATAGCAACGATCTGATACAGCATGATGCTTTTCAAACAATTATGTGAACCAATTTGATTTAACTAAACAACTGTGTTCAGTTATCCTCCCTTTTTCACATTTTTTGCATAAAGTTGTAGTTACGTGGATTTAACCCTTTGCAGGAGCAACTTTAACTGACTCTAAAAGACAACAGAAATTCTCCTCCGCAAATAAAACTAAAACACTGAGACTGCTGTAGTGGTAAGGACGCTAAAACAGGTGAAAAGAGCTCCAATTCAAACTCTGAAAGTAAAGGTAACTGTGAACAAGTCATTTAACATTACAAAATTTCTTCATTTATAAATTAAAGGAGGGTACATTAACTCCTTACTTTTAAAATGTGCTGTTAGGCGTTAAAGACACTGCCGGAAGGCAGTGACCAAGTCCTCGGCTTCCCCCAGGGCGGCCAGATACTAAGTGGACCAGGATTTGCCTGCTGGCCGCCCAGCAGCGAACTCTGGGGTTTTTAAGATATGTGGTTGCTGCCTGGGGACACCCATGACTAAGGCCAGTTTTAGTGTAGGTGAGAAGTGAATTTTGTGTGATTCCCAGTGACAGGGTCATGAAAGTTTCCGAAATGCGTGGGGACTGAGACCTGGTGGCTTGGAGGGAAGTATCCAGAAGATAATTTGGGTCAGACAGATTCACCAGCCCAATTAGGCATCCAGAGATAGCTGTTAGCCTAGAACATCAGTAAGCGCCACATACCAGCCCACATGAAAGCTATGGATGGGGGCCTCTTTGGCAGTGTTAGGTACCATTACCCGCCCAGGTGGTGGAGGGATGGTGTGGTCACATTTGGCAGGGTCAAGGCTACCTTTGGCTAGCCCATACCTGATTGTTGTAGCCACCTGGGAAATGAACAACAGATGGAAGATGTCATATGATAAATATACACATTTTTCAAATAAATGAAGTTTTAAAATAAGAAGACTACGTCTCTTGAATCCAAATTTGACATTTAAAAAAAAATTTTTTTTTCCCTTAACTACTAATGGGGCTGCACTGGGGCATAGCAGGTAGAGCCACACCTCACACTAGCATCCCATATGGGTATTGGTTCCAGATCACTGCTAACAGCCTGGGGAAAGCAGCAGAAGACGGCCCAAATGCTTGGACCCCTGGCACCTGGTCTCCACGCTTTAGTCTCGCTCACCTAGCTCAATACTGTATATTTGTGGCATGAACCAGCAAATGCAAGATCTTTTTCTCCTTTTCTCTCTCTCTCTTACTTCAACTTCCAAAAAAATAAATAAATCATTTTTTAATTATTTTTATTACAAAGTCAGATATACAGAGAGAAGCAAAGACAGAGAGGAAGATCTTCCATCCAATGATTCATTCCTCAAGTGACTGCAACAGTCGGTGCTGCGCTGATCCGAAACCAGGAGCCAGGATCTTCTTCCAGGTCACCCACGTGGATGCAGGATCCCAAGGTGTTGGGCCATCCTGGACTGCTTTCCCAGGCCACAAGCAGAGAGCTGGATGGGAAGTGGAGCTGCCGGGATTAGAACCAGCACCCATATGGGATCCTGGCACATTCAAGGTGAGGACTTTTAGCCCCTAGGCCACCGCACTGGGCCCAATAAAATTTTAAAAAGATTTAGCAGACATACAGATTTAGAAGGTACATGTATTCAGTGAGTACTTTAGATGTTTCTTTATATATACACATTGTATAATCTCCAATCAGAGCAAACTTAATTATTCTTTTAAACATTCAATAATTCTTTACTGCAAAAACATCCAAAATCCTACCATTTGGCTATTATCAATAAAGAAACATGTAGTATATTATCTGCAGTCTTCCCACCATGCAACAGAACCACACAACATCAATTCCTATTCAGCTATAACCTGTTACCCATCCCTCTCTCCATCTCTACTTCCGTTTCTGGATCAGTGTTCTTCACCCTCTAAAGAACATGCTGGCAATCAGATTTTAGAAGCACAGTAAGCTCAGTCTTCACCCGAGTGCAAAGCTGGGCAGAGAAAATCCTTCCAGCTTGCTTTTTCACTGCTACACTTTTCATCTAGCCTGAATCCCCTCCCTCCCCTCCTCACAAAAATCTCTTGGGAGTTACTGAACGCAAGTAACCTAAAACTGGAATTTTTGAGGCTATGATTTCTAAAAACCATTGTATTGTCATCTCCTGCACACACACACACACACACACAGTTGGATTCGATACTTATTTTCACAACAAAATCTCACTGTAGTATTTCAGCACCTCTCCTTTTCCTATTTCCTTTAAAAGCACGGGCTGACTAGATCGGAAAAAGAGGAGAATGCTTTGGCATCTATGGAAGTGATGTCATTACCAGCCATGGCTCTAAACTGTCCTGGAATGCAACTTGCCGCCCAAATCGCTGAGCCCACTTCACAAAAACACAGTCCCCTCCCAGCTGTAAGAAACCTCACAATCATACTTGACTGTGCTCTGCTTTGCAAGCTCTGTAATTGCAACTTCCCAGTTTTAAACTTTTATAGAACACAGCATCAGTCTACGGCCATACCACACTGAACAGGCCCGATCTTGTCTGATTCCGGAAGCTAAGCAGGGTCGGTTAGTACTTGGATGGGAGGACACAGCATTAACTACCGTCAGAACCATTCTGGGAAGACCAGACTTGTATTTATCATTTGGCAAGCCTGAGAACTAATTTTGCACATCTCTAGGTAGTTCCTGACTCAAAATTACTCATATTCCAAAAGATTGGTTTAGGATTACTAGGGCTCATACTCCCCACTACAAGACTGAGTGAGGGCTTCACTGTGGGATAGGGGAAGTAGTTGGTCCAGTGAGACACAAGATGGGAAAAACAAAAGTGAGGCTGGGGACGTGAGCTTCAATCCTCCATCTTTAAAATGAAGCTAAGGAAATCACACACTTAGTAGTCCATACTGATAAAATAAGGCAGGCAGAATAACAATGTCAGGCTTAAAGTTAAACACTCAATAAATGTTATTTACTGTTACTTTTCTCTCACACAAATAGTCATTAAAGGCAGTGTTAAACACCATAAGCCTACTTAAGGAGATCTGATTATCTATAATACATATGAAACACCACCACCTACTATAACACCACTTCTGAGCAAAATACCTAATAAGGAGTTCCAACTAAAACACATGGGCTCCGGTGGAATGAGGGCATCCTCCTTTGGTCCACGGAGTAGAAAAAAGAATCCTTGCCAGCACTAGTCCTCCAGGAAGGGGCACACATGGAGATGGCACGTCTAACTGCAGTGTGAGCTGTGAAATTTGAGAGACTGGGAATGAAGGGTGACAAATTCAAACCTCTTCTCCAGTCACTCAACCATCTACTCAAAAAACTCACCGCTTTCCTTATCCAAAGTCCCTGTTAAGAAACAAAGAACGTAGCAACCTGCCTCTCAGTGCCAAATCCTGAACCTATGGCTCAGAAAAAGGAAAACTAAACTTTGTCCCACGTCCGGTCCAGAAAGCAACATGAGCCTTCATAATTTTTGATCAATATTTTTGTAACTCAAGAGCCTGGTGCAATGGCTCAATTGGTTCTCTTTCTTCAAGCACCAGGATGCGACATAGGTGCTGATTTGTGTTCTGGCTGTTCCACTTCACATCCAGCACCCTGCCTGTGGCCTGGGAAAGCAGTCAAGGATGGCCCAAGGCTTGGAACCTTGCACTCACATGGGAGACCAGGAAGAAGCTCCTGGCTGCTGACTTTGGATCAGCTCAGCTGTGGCCACTGCAGGTACTTAAGGAGTGAACCAGTGGAAAGAAGATCTTTCTGTATTTCATTTTCTCTGTAAATATGACTTTCCAATAAAAACAAATGAATCTTTAAAAAAAAACCTTCATACTTGCAGCCCAATGCATGCCATTATCAGCTTCTACATATTCTGTACCTGCAAAAAGCACAAGTATGAAATACAAATTGCTCCATTTAACTTTAAGCATTTAATCAAAATCACTAAGGTCAAGCCCAAGAACCTGTAAGGTCATAAGACACAAAAATCAGACCATCTGTCTACCAGAGTAGAGAGCTGATAAAATATTTAATTAAAATGTTGCTGATAAAATATTTAATTCAGATGTTTTTCTTTTTACAATTTCTAAACATTCCACTTATTCTCACATTTTAGTTTTCAGTTTTCACAGTCAACCAGAGTTAATCAATACTTGATTCTATACACAAATGAGAAGCAGCATTTATTGATCATAACTACATCCTCTGATACTAACTATAATTCTGAAAGGCATCCCAGTCAAAGCTACAAGAGGTAAAATTTAACTCTGGTGGATACATCTTTCAGTTTTTGTCCTACCCTACCCCAAATGAACTCATGTATCACTCTTAAGCAGTAAGTTAATCACAGCTAACAAAACAGCTTACAGTTGTTTAAGTATAAACTCTAAGTCGCACACAGGAGATGAAGTTAGGATGCAGGTAAAAGAATCCTGCATAAAATCAACCCATGTCATTTAACTCAATACTGGATGAGCACACAAACGCTCTCTTCTTTTTCTAGAGACAAACTCACCTAGCTACCAGTTAGCAATTCTGTTGTAAAAAAAAAAATCTCAAAAAGTCCAGAGTTTCTAACAAATCCAATTTGCCTCAGGTCCTTCTTGGCTTAAGGTTTTTCTGCACAGCTGACATTTTGTTAAGAGGAGCTGTCCTGTACGTCGTAGGATGTATAGCAGCCTCCCTGCCAAATATGCACAAGCTGCCAGCAGCCCACTCTTGCAGTCATGCCAATCAAAACTGTGTCCCAAAATTACCAAATGTCCCTCAAAAGTGCAAATATCACCCAAACATCACCAATCATTATCATGTAACAGTCCATTCTACAAATCTAATCTACACAGTTTTTATGCAACAAAATATTAAGATCCGTGCATATTGTGATGTTACTAGCACTACGCGGGATGACAAAACCAGACTCAATCATCGTCATGTTACATGACACTTACCTTCTTTTAACTTGTTTGTCCAGAGAAGTAAATGATATAAACAATGCTTGATGCCCAGAAAAAGCAATGGCACCTGGCACACTTTTAATGCTATTAAATTGTAATTACCAGTAGTTATACATACATTTAAAAAATGTACAAAATAGGTCCTATTCCCAAAGTAAACTAATGAGAAAAAACACTTTTAATCATTTAACTGCAGGGGGGAAAAAATGTTGCTACAAAATGCATGCTTTAGATGCTAATACTTCCTTCAGTTCCAAGGCAGGAAAATAGATCACCCAAGAAAACACATGGCTGTTATAAAAGTAAAATACAAGTTCCACCTTTATACTAAGTATCACAAATACTTCATACTTTTGCAAATTCCAAATATATTTCTCCACAATTTTGTCCAAATTAGAAATTCACTTTATAAGTTTCATATAAAGCCTAACAATCAAGTAGGAAAAGGGAGCGTTTTTCTCACACATACCGGAGAGCACTTTGGAGTTGCTGTTTTTGCTTCACAGAAGTTGTTTTCTAGCCACAAGCTACTACAAATTGTTCAGACCTTTTGGCAGCAACACAGGAAACTGCCCTTTTCACCCATTCTCCCACAAAAATGTAGTCAATTTCTAGGCAAGCCCATCTCTCAAGGCTACTCACTTTTCAGAGCCAAAGGCACACCATTTTTCATTTACCCATATGAAAGGGCCTCAAATACTTTGCATTTTTGTGAAGCAAACTGAAAGCAAGTCACCAAAGACACATGGGCAAAGCACTTTATTAAATCAGCTCATAAAGTGTGCTGTACCAACACTTGAAATTTATAGTGCCTTTGGAATCACAGCTGTTTCTGTTTTATTCAAATTGTCAAGGATGCAACAGGCTACACGTGAAGCCATTTCCCGCTGCTTATTAATTGCCCTTGGCTACCTATTATTCTCAATGTGCCATGTTTAGAACAAGTAGTTAAAGTAGGCGCAATTTTTAAGAAAATAAGCATAATAACAACCTCAGGCAACTCTCCACCTATATTTTCCATCTAGATATGTGGTGTTTCTACAGTCTCAGGTACCACATAAAAACATTTGGGCAAGTTTCAAAGATGAGGTTGAAACTCCTCTCAGCTTTTTTATTCAGTTGCACAGAATCAACCCAATATTATTTTTTCCCCATTATTTAAAGAGAAGTGAGGCAGGAGGTGGTAAATTACTCAACAGCTGTAACATATTTAATTTCTAAAAATGAAGCCAATATAGCCTTTGAAATGCAAAGTTAAACAGGACCTTTTGGAAATTAGGAATTTCTTTATAATCCATTTGGTTTAAAATTGTACAGACTGGCCATTTATTAAAACAACAAAGAAGCCCAAATGGTAAAAAGGCATCTGCAGTCACTCACAAAATGAAGCTGGATGCTGCCCTGTGCTGGGAGAAACAAACGCCAAAATCCAGTCTGTGAACCAAATCTCACAATTCAGATTTTTTCAAAAGTCTACCCAGCATTTCCCAGAGAACAGTTCCTATCTCCAAAAATGACTTGCAGCTACAAACAACTTCCAAATACGATGCAAAGGCAACGCCTCAGAAAGGGTATAAGATCAGCAACTGGCCAAAAGCCCCCAAGCAGAAACCTGATGAGCAAAGGAACTGCAAGTCAACTACCCAACACCCACTATGCTGTAATGGAAAAGAGTCAAGACAATCTTTCAATCAGAATGCAATATAAGCAACAATTCAAAATATGTCCAAGCTTAGAACTCCTTTTCCAAGGCACACATTGAATTATGCAGCAAAATAAATCCTACATATTTTATGAAGAAGAAATCTGAAAGGAAACCAAGAAATTCAAATTAGAAATCAAAGAAAAAAATGCTTATGTAACAAGTGAAGAGATGTGTTCGTTTTATATTTACACATACAAGGCACCCTTCTTATTTTAGGTAATTTTCTCCAATTTAAATAAGCTGTGAAATGGAACAAGCTCTAATTATAGATACATGTTCATTCACTGCTTGCCTTTACAAAAATGAGTGCATCACACTGTCAGTCTCCATAAATACAGAACATCTAACACCTTACAAATCACTGTGGATCACTTACTCAGTATGATCAAAGGATACCTAATATCATAAGCATTACGAACAACTGATGTTGCTCATGAGAAAGTGTGGAAAGCGGAGAAAGAAAGATTCTTTACGTTAGATAATGTGGTGTGTTTGTGGCAGAATTGTGTGCTATTCAGTAATAGCATAATAAGCCAGTATGATCATCACCAACAAACAAAAACACATATTTCCCCAGTTAACTATCCACATCTTCACAAGGCTCACTTATAATAAGTTCAAACAAAACAGCATCGACATCCCAAGGTTATCCAGAGGCCTGCCAAAAGACAGAGCACTGCAGTTCACTGTTCAAACACTTAGATTTTTGTGGCCCCTGTTAGCAAACTTCAATCGGGAAAGAACTGCTTCACACTTCAGCTAAATGATCACCTAAAGAATCGCTTTACTATTGACACATTTTCAAGTTTTTCCAATCAGAAATCCATCATAAAATAAAACTGGTTTTTTTAAATAGAAGAGATTAAACCAGAATTAGTCACTAATTTACATGAATTGTCATCCTCTCTATCTTGCATTCAAATAATATTTATTGTACAGTTAAATTAAAATGCACCCAGCTATAACTTCAGGATGAAGAGTGAACAAGAAAAGTGATACATCACTCAGGAAGTAATGTTTGCATCTGTATTTACACACAGTAAAGTTGAAGGTGTCTTGTTTGTTTCTAATATATCTGTGTGGCTTATTTCATAAATATGATAAAGCCATCAAAGCTCTTTCACATATCTAAATGAAGAACCCTGGGCCTTGGGTTCAGTAAAACAAGCACTTTCCTGCAGATGGGTTCCAGCTACGAATCATCTACATTTGCGTGCTGCAAAGGGTGAAAAGGACAGTTTTCTGTGTTGCTGCCAAAGGCTGAACAGTTTGCAAATGGATGGATATAAAACTTCTCCAACAAGAAGAACACTAACTTCCAATCTGGCTTAGTATAGTGGTACATATGACATGATTTTCCTCCATTCACTTATTGGTTAATTTTTATCCAGCACTGCAATCTTATAATTGTTTTTAAAACAACCTTCCAAGCAAAAAAAAAAGAACATTCAAAATTAATGATTTGAGAGTAACTGAAATATTTTAGCTTACATCTAACGTATGACTATTAAATTCTTCTAGTGCTGGGACCCAGCGCAGTAACCTAGTGGCTAAAATCCTCATCTTGCACATACAAGGATCTGATATGGGTGCCAATTAATGTCCTGGCTGCTCCACGTTGCACTGAACTCCCTGTCTATGGCCTGGGAAAGCAATGGAGGATAGCCTTGGGACCCTACACCCACATGGGAGACCAGGAGGAGGCTCCTGCCTTCTGGCTTTCGGTCAGCTTAGCTCCGTGTCACTTAGGGAGTGAATTAGAGGACAGAGGATCTCACTTCATGTATTTCCTCCTCTCTTATATCTGCCTTTCCAATAAATAAATCTTTAAAAATATATACTCTAGTGATTTCAACTCACAATTATTGCAATATTAATATTTGTTTAGGTGTTTCCTTCTAGGAAACTAGGCCCAAATTCCTGCCAGAAATATTTGTTAGGCAGTTAACAATGAGTGATACCCTCCAACAGGCTGTTCACAGCGGAGAATGAAAAAAGACAGAGAAAAATTCCCAGCCCATAAAAAACAACCTGGTAATGGAAACAGGAAGAGTCCAATTCTAAATGTGAAGGAAGCAGAGAATCTGTCATAAATTCACTGAATTCTTATGAAAACTAAGGTTTAAGAGCCACTATTTTCACCTGAAAAAAGCTATTTTCATTAGCTGTTATCTACTTAACAAGATCCATCACAGACCTTAAAAAACCATTATACTTATATTGAAAGTACTATGTATTCTAAAAATGTACTCATACATAAATTTTCCAAATAAATCTGTTGCATAAATAAATTATAACTAGACATGAAATTGTCTCAGGAAAAAAAATTATAAAATGAACTATATCAGAAACCAGAAAAGAAAAAGCTCAAGTCCAACAATTATAGCATAATTTGAAACAGAATTTCAAAGTCTACTTAATTATTTGAGAAAGTAATTTTCTGTAAGATAATAGAAATCACAATCTACAAGAATATATTTTGTAAAGTACTTTCTAAATTTAACACACCTGGGTCCAGTGTGAAGGCACATCATGTTGAGCCGCCACCTGTGATGCCAGCATCCCACATGGGCACCAGTTGAAAATGTGGCTCTCTGCTGCTGCATCTGGGAGAGCAGTGGACATGACCCAGGTGTGTGGGTACCTGCACCTGTAAGGGAGACCCGGGGCTTTGGCCTGGTCCACCTTCAGCCTTAAAGCCATCTGGGAAGTGAACCAGCAAATTGAAGACACTCATTCTTTCTCTTTCCCTCCCGCTATCTCTCCTCTTGCTCCTCTCTTTCTCTTTCAAATAAAATCTTTAAAAAAAAATCCTTTCTAATCCCTATTCAGTATTCCATTTCTTTTTCCTAACTGAATGCTAGATTATTTCCAACATCGTAATTTTTAAAGATTTATTATTTTTATTGGAAAGGCAGATATATTGAAAGGAGGAGACACAGAGAGGAAGATCTTCCATCCGGTGATCCATTCTCCAAGCAGCTCCAACAACTGAAACTGTGCCAATCTGAAGCCAGGAGCCAGGAGCTTCTTCTAGGTCTTCCACGCAGGTACAGGGTCCCAAGGCTTTGGGGCTGTCCTAGACTGCTTTCCCAGGCCACAAGCAGGCAGCTGAATAGGAAGTGGGGCCGCCAGGATTACAACCAGCGCCCATATGGGATCCCAGCATGTTCAAGGCGAGGACTTTAGCTGCCATGCTATCACGTTGGGTCCCAACATCATATTTTTAAATGTCTCAACAATCACTGCCTCACCGTCTTCATGCACAGGCACAGGAATCTTGAGGATACAAGCCTAGCAGAATGGTTACTTAATGCGGTGTGCAGTCGGGTTATCTGATAATGCTAAATTTCTCTCCAAGATCATTGTGACTGTTATGTTCATCAACAGTGAAGAAGCAGGACTATGGTGCATCAGGTTAGGCTGTCACCTGCAGCACTGTGACCTCATACGGAGCATCTGCTGCTGCACTTGTAATCCAGCTCCCTCCTAATTTTCCCTGGGAATGTAGAAGATGGCCCAGGGGCCTAGGCCTCCAGACTCATTTTGGATACCAGGAGGAAGTTCCTGGCTCCTGGCTTTGGCCTGACTCAGTCCCAACCTGACCATGGCAGTCATCTGGGCGTGAAAAAGCACATGGAAGACCTGTCTCTCCCTTGCTCCCTCTGTGTCTCCCCGTGTGTGTGTGTGTGTGTGTGTGTGCATAATTCTACCTTTCAAATGAACAAAATCTTTAAAAATTAGTGAATGATTAAATAATGTCTACATGTTCCCAACACTTTATAATTTTAGACTCCTTACATTGTGACAGTAATAAAAACATTTAACTTGCACTTTCCTAACTACAAGTGAGATCCATAAGCTTGCTAACCACTCGGGTTTTCAGATCTATGAACTACCTACAATGATTCCTGTTTTTATGTTACCCTGTCTGGTTTCTTATTGATTTTAATTTTATTAATTCATATAAGCTACATTTTTAACTCTTGTAGCATATAAGCCATTTTCTAAAAGGCCACCTATATAACTGCCAGAATACACACAAGATATTCTTTCAGAAGATTCTAAGCACAGGACTAGGAAAGCCATGGCTGACTCAGTGGAGGATGACCCCCAGGCAACGAGCCTCCTTTCACTCTCCTGCTCGGCATCCTCACCATTAGTTTCACCTCTTTTGCCAGATAATCACTATGGGTTTAAACATTACATCTTCATGGACCAGGGATGGGGTTGCGAAAAAACAGATTCATATTCAGAAAATAAATATCTTCCCAGAAATCCTAATCATTTTTATTACAGACCACAACTAGGACCCAACACCTGGCATGGTACTGTCCACATAGGACAGCCAGAGGAAATTCTGGCCCCAGAAATTGCAGCCATGCAAGATCTCTTGGGCTCGGTCACTCTCTCACCTCATCACTCTACCTTTCAAAAAAAAAAAACTTTTTAAAAACCTTTTAAAAATGCAATATACAAAAGTATTCCACCTATTTTGAGTCTTTTATTGTATGGAACATGACGTTGCTAATTTTTCTTTTCTTTTTTAAGAGACAGAAACAGATTCCATTTGCTAGTTCACTTTCCAAATATCCATAACAGCGTGGGCTGGTCTGGGGCCAAAACCAGGGTCCAGAAACTTGATTCTCATCTCGCACAGTGGTGGTAGAAACCCAAGCACTTGAGCTGCCACATCCCCATGTCTTCCTTAGCAAATGGGTGGAGTTAGGAGCTAGAGAAAAATCCAGGCCCCATGACATAGAATGTGGATGCTTTAACCACTAACCTAAATATATAAGCTTGAAAGTAGTTTTAATAGAATCAAATTTCTCAGTCTTCTTAACATTTGTCTTTTCTGCTTACATTTTCTTCCAGAGATTCAGAAGATTGGTTTTCTGCCTTTGCATTTATGTATAATGCAGCAAAGAAAACAGCTACAGATGGTCAAAAACTTAGTGTTTCAACTTGGGATTTTTTTAAACTTTATGACAGCGTGAAAGCTGTATGTACTCAACTGTACTTTGAATTTTAAATATGGATCTGTCCCAGGCTACCAATATGTTGCCCAGTCCACTTTCACAAAGCTGGACAGCAGGAACAACTCTGCCTCCTTGCGACAATGAGAACGAAGCATGGCAATCCATGCACTGTGCTGTCAGTACTGGGGAGGCACAGGTATCTAACACCTGTAGATAAAGTGGTGAACAGTTCTCATTTATGATAAAACAGGCTCTGTCTTAGATAGTGCTTGCCCAAGTGCAGGATACTGTAAACAGGCAGGTTAAGGATGTTTTCAACTTATATTTTCAACCATTTAGGTTTATCAGCATGCTACCCGACAACAGGTCCACAAGTATTGTATAATATCCTTTGATGTCTTCTATGAAGTGGTAAATGAAATACAATCTTGTTTCTACCATGGAAAACCAATGGATATTTACAACCCAAGGCATTTAACAGTTTAGCTTTCCCTATTGGTTTTTAACACTGCTATACCAGATTCTCTTAAATTTATTTCTACCAACCTTTTGAATTTGGTTTGTGTCAGATTTACTGAGCTAATTATCCTTGCCACCTAGTTTTAGTAACTAAATGGATGATATAGCAAATCTTCCCAATTTGTGGTGCTTCAAAACTATTTTTGCTATGATTGAACATAGACTGCATGCAAATTTGAGAATCAGCTGATCTCCTTTAAAACCATATTTGGATTTTGAGCAGTTAGTCACCGAAAGTATGGTCTTAACTGGAAAAGCTGGGTTTCTTCACATTATCAAGCATCCATGCCATCTACGGGCAATGGATATCTCTACTCAGCCCTCCCTTTACAATTTTGAATGCTTCACATTCATGAAAAATGATTTCATATGATTACATATATATATGTAATAGATATATTCCAAGTAAACAGTCTTTGCATTGTTAGCAACTGAAAGTAAGATTTCCTCCACATACCATTTTCTAATCTTTCATGTGATTCACTTGGGTCTTATATATAGTATATCACATCAGTTGTTAAAAAATAATTTCTCCCTCTCAATATTTATGCTCATTTGTTTTCTTGTACTAATAAACTTCAAGAACCACAAAAATAACTAAAATGGTTCAGTAATAATTTTGACTTTAAAATAAGGTAACATACTAATTGTTAAAGAACATTTTTAGGATATGAGGTAATTATACTGCATATTTAGCTGGTATTCTCATTACTGAATCTTTGAATTTCATAAGATGCCTAACAAAACAATTACAGATTTTTTTTAAAGATTTATTTTTATTATTTTTCTATTGGAAAGGCGGATAACAATTACAGATTTTTAATTAGTGATATTAACTAAATTTATGAAATTGCATATTTCTATATTCCTAAAATGAATTTCATTTGATACAATGAACTTTCTATTTCACTGTGCCCTCACATATATATCTGAGTAGCAGTAGCATATACATTCTTTTTTATCATTATTCTAGTTTGGCATTTTAAGATTTATTTGTATTTATATGAAAGGCACAATCACAGACTGAAACAAAGAGAAAGGTAGGGAATGAGTCTTCCACTGGTCCACTCCCCAAAAGGCCTCAACATCTATTAATGGGGAAGATACAAGCCAGTAGCCAGGAGTTTCTTCCTGGTCTCACCTGTGATTGCAGAGGCCTAAGGACTTGGACTATCCTCTGCTGCTTTCCCAGGCACATTTGTAGGGAGTTGGATCAGAAACAGAGCAGCAAATATAAGAACTGGCACCCAGATGTGGTGCCTGCAGTGCAAGGAACAGTTCAATTCATTATGCATGAAAATACCTTTCTCTACTTTAGATAATCAAATCTTACCTTTTTTTTTCCCAATCTTTTTCAGTTATTAAGCTCTAATGTTTTAAAACTTTCCCTTAAAGAAAAAGCATATTTCTATATAAACATTTCTACATGAGCTATGTAAAGTTTCTATTTTTCTGTTTCATTTTTATTGGCATTTTTAACTTACTCCCACATAATTACGTCTTCTAAACCCAGAGTTTAAATGTTTTGCCTCATTCTTTTTCTCCCAGGTAAAATCATTACAGGATTACCCTTTATTGGGTAACTTTCCATTCTTCAGTCCCTGCAAGGGACCTAGCTTTTTCCTTTTTAAGAATTTTTGTCCATGCCCTTAATGACCTCTCTTCCTTATTTACTTGGTTTTAGTCATAGGGGCTTTTCCAAAATGTAATGGCAAATTTTTATCTCCAATTTTTTTTCTCAATTTAGTGTGATAGTAATTTGAAGCTATGAGTGGACTGACTTTCCATGCTAAATATGCATCTTATATTTGGTAACAGGTGCAAATTAGTAATTCAGGAACATTCCTTAGACAAGACCAACAGTCCATGACTGGTGATTAGTGAATCATCCATGATCCCCAACTCTCCACTACTTACTGAGCTAATCAAGCTCTTGAAGCAACTGTTCAGATCACTCTGACTCCTCATTTTTTTCACCAACACTTGATTGGAGTCTAGTGAGTGTGATGAGCTTTCTATTCAGGGAATCACCAGAAGAACATCATTTCCGTAACCATTATTTCAAAACGCACTTCTAATCCACCTCCTTGCTAAAGTGCCTGGGAAAGCAACAAATGATGGCCTCAGAACTACAGTGCCATCAGATCAAGCCATCACTTACAACACTTCCATCACATACGAGAGTATAAATTCTGCCTGCTAAACCTTCGACTTGCTGTCTCAAAACATTCTCCTAAGAAGCAGTTGCAGCCAAAATGATGCCTGGAACATCCCAAGAATCTGTTACCCTGACTTCTGCTCTTGATGGATCTGCTTTTGCTGTGAAAAATTTGCGCATCTTAGCAGCAGTTGCTCTCATTGAGCTTTATCTTCAGGATCATATTAATAAAGCCATGTTGCATCTTGCGTAATTCTTCAAAAAATTCTTTAGCATCTTAATGCCATTTGTTTAATATTACCATTGAATTTTTTGCTCTTGTCTGCTGGTGATCACAGATCAACAGTTTAGGAACCTGTTGGACAGGAAGTTTATCGACTTTAATTTTTAGTTATAACTATGTAAGCTGAAGAAATTGAGACCTCTGTTCTTTTTGCTATTAATCATTGCTCCTTCCCAACTAGACAAGATGAACTTCCCACATAAACAAGATGAGCTTTTCCCCTCACAGATGGATTGGGATGGTTTGCTGGTATGGGCTTTACCTTCAGTATCACCTTGTCCCTTTGTTGAATGGTTTGTGGTAAACTGCTGATTCTTCTGAGATCATTTCTGTGAAGCATCTATCAGAGAATCCATCATTTTTCTCTCCAGGCTTTTTCATCAGTCTGATAATCGTTCTTGCTTCAGTTTCAACCTGATGTCTTATTTCTGATAGTGCATAAAACTGAATCTATGTTAAGACCTATTAGAACAAGTTGCTAAGAGTTTATTTTGGAGATACTTTCTTAAAAATCCTTGAGTTTTTCATAAAGATTTTATTTTTATTTAAAAGGCTGATTTACAGAGAGGACGGACAGAGATCTTCCGTCTGCTGGCTCACTCTCCAAATGGTCTCAATGGCTACAGCTGAGTCTATCTGAAGCCAGGAGCTTCTTCTGGATCTCCCTCACTTGTGCAGTGGCCCAGTGACTTGAGCCATCCCTCTGGTACTGTCCAGGCCATAAGAACGGAGCTGGATCAGAAGTGTAGCAACCTGGACGCAAACTGGTGCCTCTATGGGATCCTGGGGCTCTGAAAGCTTTGCTACTGATGTTAGGGTACAGGCTCCACCCACATGGAGAGACCAAGATAGAATTCCTGGCTCTGGCTCTGGCCAGGCCCACCACTTGGTGGTTAGGGCCATCTAAGCCTAGAATTAGTGGATGGAACACATCCTCCTCTGTCCTTTCACATGTGCTATTCTGTCCTTTACAACAATTATTAAAAAAAAAAAAAAAAACTGCAGGATTTACCATGCTACAATATCTATTGCAATTCCTATCTATGAAAAGGTACAGCTAAAAAAAATACCAGAATACACTAAAAATTAATTTAAAATACTACATAAGCTCAAAGAATCATGCTCCAATACATCTAAGAAAAAAAATCCCTTCTGACCAAAAATGATATAAATCAAAAAGATAGAAAAACAGAAAAATCAATCCAAAATAAGCTGGATATGCACCCAAACTGTGGAAAATTTTTATCAAAAAAACATTAAGGATAGGGAAAACCTCTTTTAAAATGTTGATAAAAGCAACAGTAATAGCACTTGTTAACACTTCCTGTATAACATTCTACTAACATCTGCTGCACATATTGATTTAACCCTTACCAATGACATGAAAAGCTAAGTGCCATTCTCACTCCCATTTTGTGTAAGATGGAACAAGGGCACACAGCTGGAAAATAAAACTCCTGCTGTCTGGCTCCAGCAGTGCTACTAATACATACATAATGCTACATCTCCACGGCATAACACATATATACCATATGCTTTAATGATCTCCATTATAGGTAATTCCCCCATTCAAATTATACTCAGATTTTCATATATAATAGATCACTAAAGGGAATAATCTCTCAGCTACTTTATTTTCAATAACAGATTAGTAATATGCTTGAATTTAAACCTAGGTTTAATCACCCAATTGTTGGACAGGTGATTTAATGCCCTTGCTTCAGTTTCATCAGCTGTGAAACAAAAAAATTGACAGTAATTACAGGTGTACACTTTAAATGAACCAATATTATACTTGTAAGTGCCTAGTAAGTAATTCATGCTGCGTGCCTTTGTATAAACACTGAAACTACCATAAACATCCATTGTTCCTATAAGTGTTTTCTGCTGAATTATAAATATTAGTGCATGTGTGCCTGTGACTGTATGTAACTGTGTGTACATGTGAGTGTATGTGTGTGTGTGTAAACAGTTTTTAATAGAACTGAATAAAAACCAACCAGTTTTGGATAACACAGGTAACATGTTTCTGGATAAAATTCTTGTAACGTCATTACCAGACACAACTCCATAACATGTTTTTTACAGGATACCAGTGTTTGTGTTTTATAAGCCACCTTACTCCCATCATCTACAACTTAACCTGGCACCAATACATGTTTCCTGATTAAAGAATCAAAAAGTAGTGAGTATAAAATAATTTAAAAGGAAATGAAGGGGTGGCCATTTCAGCTACTAATTAAGACATCCCTTGGTATTCCTGCATTACAAACGAAGGTGCCTGGGTTCAAAAGCCAGTTCTAGCTCCTGACACCAGCTTCTTGACACTGGAAGGCAGCCAGAGATAGCAGGATGAGTACCTGCCACCCACATGGGAGACATGGAGAAAAAGTCCAGTTCCTAACTTCAGCCTAGCCAAGCATTCTAGGCCATGGCAGGTACTTGAGAAGTGAACCTGATCTCTCTTCATGAATCTTTCAAATAAAATGTATTTACAAAATTATTAAGGGTTGGAGAAACAAGATGGCGGAATAGATTAAGGACACATTTAAACAAAGAATCATCAGCAAGGATGAGGCAGAGAGGGCACAATCGCAGGAAATAGGAGAGGACAGACAGACGGCAAAGGGACACCCAATGACCTGTTGACACACGAAAGCAGCAGAGACAGCAAGCAGTGTTGCAGTGACCTGATTCAGCGGTGGCAGTCAATGACTGGCGATACAGGCTCTGCATCAGTGACCAAGTAGGAAGGGGAGTACTCAGGAGGTGAACCAAGGCACAGAACTGCCTGTCCTGCTGATTTGCTTCATTAGACTACAAGCATAAACAGAGTGGCAGAGCCCAAGCAGGCAGGTGCAAGAACAGGATGGATTTCACAGCTCACTCCCAACAGCGCTACATTGGGGGCTACTTTGTGTACTGAAGAAAAGAGGCAGGTGGGGGTGGGATTTGGAGGGACAACAGTGAGCTCACATGTGCTAAGCAGGGAGAGAGACCACATCCGGTGCGACGCATTGCACTGGTCCCACAGGGAAAACAGTACCTACTGGGCATTGTACAGGTTCTACTCAAAACAGGTCTAGGTGGCCTCCACACCTAACGGCCAGCAGGCCTAGACCTCACTAGTGATACATCAGGTATCGCTTTCTGTACTGAGGAAAACATTGTGAGGCTGAGGAACAGCAGCAGGCTACACTGGCACTCAGCTGGGAGAGAACATGCTTAAGGCTGAACACACTGCACTCTCACAGGGAAAACAGTACCAACTTGGCATAACCATGGGCTCCACCCAAAATAGGTCCAGGCGGCCCTCAGACTTAATGGCCATCAGGTTCCAGCAAGACCAGCACCTCTGACAATCCAGTGATTTAGGACAGCTTGTATCTCCCTAATCCTGAGCACTGCTCAAACCAGGAGAGGAAAAGGACTGTGCGGGTAACAGTGCAGCCACAGCAGAGGGTCACAAGGGGCAGAAAATGGTGAGCCACAAGCTGGGGCAATGGAGACCACGGTGCAAGCCTAGCCCAAGAGCCCAGGACTGAAACTTGCTGGAGAATTGGCACAAGGGACTACAAAGAAAGAACCGGGTACCAAACACAATCAGTAAAATCGACCTATAGACCAGTGGGCAACACAGCTTAGAAACCAGCCCTAAGGAGAGGAATCTGCCAACAGAACAGCACTGACCAAGAGCAAAAGAAGAGACAGAGGTACAAGGAATATTACTGAAGACTCCAAGGCAAAGGAACAAAGTGAGAAAAGCATCGAGGAAACATAAAGGATAAAGAATTTTAAGAACTTTTGTAAAGCTTCTTACCAACATTGAGAAGCACATACAGGAGCTGAAATAATTTAAGGACTATGCCACACAGGAAATAGCAACATTGAAACAAAATCTGGCCTAATTATTAGAAATGAAGTACACAATGGAATAAATTAAAAATTCAGTGGAAAGCTTCAGTAAAAGAATGAGCAAAGCAGAATAAAGAATCTCAGAATTCGAAGGCATTTCCTTCAACAATAGGGAGAAAAAAACTGGAAACAGAGCTGGGTCAAGCTAAGAAAAGCATTTAGGAATTAAGGACACTATTAAAAGGTTGAATATAAGAATTAGGGAAGTTCCAAAAGGCTCAGAAAAAGAAGCTAGGTTTAAAAATATATCTAAAGGGGGAAGGGAAACCCAACACCAACTAAACTGCATCAAAAAAACAATAAAAAACAAATAAATATATTTTTTCAATGAAATAATAAAGGAAAACTTTCCTAATTTGGAGAAAAATTTAAGAAACGAAATATAGGCGGGGCACAATACTCCCAAGAGGACTGATCAAAAGCAATCTTCACAATCCATAATAATCAAGCTCTCATCAGCTGAGCACATGGAAAAGATCCTTAAATATGCACATGGACTGGACAGTAAGATGCTGACTTTATGCTCGGTAGATGCTTGCAATGAAAGAATCTCAATTGATTTTGAGCTGTGGTAATGCAACAAGGTGAAGGAATCCACCATGGGGGGGGGGGGATTGGGGAAGGGGGAATCCCTATGACACTGTGTCACATAATGCAATGTAATCAATAAAAAAAAAAACTACAAAAAAAATATGCACATGGAAAAAAGCAATTAACATACAGAGCAACCCCAATCAGGCCCACTGATAACCTCTCAAGGGAAACTCTACAAGACAGAAGAGTATGGAGTGACATATTCCAGATCCTAAAAGGAAAAGTTGTCAGCCCAAAATAACGTACCCAGCAAAGCTTTCCTTTGTCTGTGAAAATTCAATAAAATTATTCCAGAGTAAACAAAAGCTCTACTGACCTCTTCCAGACCTGCTCTACTGAAAGTTATTCTACTGACAAAAAAAAAAAAAAAAGGAATAGCACCTGTCAAAAGCAAAACCAAAGGCAAATGTGGAGAACGCCCAACAAAACCAAAGAAAACCAAATCAAACAATTAACAACCCATTGCTAAAATGACAGGACCAAATTACTACCTATCCATACTAACCCTGAATGTAGTAAATGGCTTAAACTCATCAATGAAGTGTCAGATTAGCAGACTGGATCAATAAGCAAAACCAATTTATCTACTGCATACAGGAGACATATCTCACCAACAAACATTTTCAGAAACTTAAAGTGAAAGGATAGAAAAAGATATTCCAGACTAAAAGAAAGAAAAAAATGAGCTTGTGTAGCCATTCTTGTATCAAATACAGACTTTGACATGAATAATACTAAAAGGGATGAAGGACAGCAACGTAATGATCAAAAAGATCCATTCAGCAAGAAGAGATCACCTTACCAGTTGGTTACAATACTTTCTTTTACATCTCTAATAATACTTGGTTATTCTCTCTTTTCTTTGCTACTCTGACTTAATGTTTACTTTGCTCATCTTCTTAAAAAATGGCTCTTTCATATTGTAATTTGTAGTTTTTTTTTAGTTTCAATTACATTTATTTTTGCTATGATCTTTATCATTTCTTCCTATTCAGGTTTTCTTTTTCAAAAAGTTCTTTAGATATATATCAAATCATTTAGTTGAGATATTTTGAATTTTTGTAAGCACCTCATGTTATGTTTCTCTCAATATGTTTTTGCTGTAACTAATGGGTTTTTATATTTTGTTTTTATTTTCATTTCTTCAAAAAAGTTTTTTTCCTTATTCATTTCTTCAGTGACATGTAGGCCTTATAGTAGCATCGTTTCCCTCAAGGTTTTTTATTTTCCTTTTTCATTACATCAGCAATTCATTTAGTAGCATGCTATTTAACTTGATGATGTTGTAAATTTTCTATTTTTCTGCCTGTTGTTGATTTTGTTTTATTGCTTTTCTTTAAGGGAATGTACAGTAACTGTGCAATAGTGTGAAGCTATAATGCAGTATGCATCTCTACTCCCACATACAAAATGGATTCCCAATGAGTCTGTTAAATATATCTTGACATTAGGATGCTGGATTCTGCATTGTCCATACCTACAATGCCAGGATACACTTAAATAGCAGAATGATAGACTTACAACTGCTTATGAAGGACTTTACTATTGTAAAGGGGAAATTTCTTGAAGGGGGAGGTTTGGGGAGACTCAGGGGAAATCCCAGAGATTATGGAACTGTATCATAAAATAACAAAAAAAATTATAAAGAAAGAGAATGTTTAAGGGTCCAGCATTGTCATGCAGCATGCTAAACCACTACCTGCCTTGACAGCATCTCCTATCTGTGTGCCAGTTCTAGTCCTGGCTGCTCCAGTGCCAATCCAGTTCCCCGCTAACATGCCTGGGTAAGCAGCAAGAAACGGCTCAAGTGCCTGGATTCCTGCCACCCCACTGGAAGTCTGGGATGGAGCCTTTAGCTCCTAGTTTTGGCCTGGCCCAGGCATGGTCCTGGTAGCCACATGGGAAGAGTCAGAAGCATATCTTTATCTGTGTCTCTCCATCTCTATCACTCTCCCTTTTAAAGAAATAAAATCTTCAAAAAAAATTTTAAGGACATACAGATGTCATTTCCTAGAAAACTGCATTACATACAAACTTCTATACAAATAGATTTCATAAAATGAAAGAATGGAAAAGGCAATCCATACTATATGAAGAAGTAATACATGGCTATTTCGATACGAATATGCAATTACTAAGTAATAAATCAAATATTTAAAGGCCACTTTGACTGCTATAAGTTTAGACTAGACAATGAAGGCCATTTAACAAGCACCTGAGGAGTTGACACTGTGACACAGTGTATAAGCCACCATCTGTAACACAGGCATCCCATATTGATATGGGTACACAACCTAGTTGTTCCACTTCCAACTCATCTCTCTGCTAAGGTGCCTGAAAAAGCACTGCAGGATGGCCCACTATGTGGGCCCCTACACCCAAGTTGCAGACCCAGATGAAATTCTTGGCTAATGGCTTAAACCTGGTCCAACCTAGGCCACTGCAGCCATTTTAAAGGTAAATCAGCAATGGAAGGCTTCTTTCTCTTTGGGCTTTTTCTAACTCTTTCAAAAAAAAAATTTTTTAAACAAAATAAGAAACATCTGAAGATATAAACAGCCTTATTATATAAAAAGTATTTTAAAAGTATGAAAACCACTATACAGACTTCAAAATTTTTTGTACCAAAATAATTTTCTTTTAATTACATTTTCCACAAGCATTTTCAACTCTACTCCTATTTCCTTTCCTCTGTTGTCTTCTTCCATCTGAAATTAGTTCCATCTAATTACTAAACCAAACATTTGGATGGATACAAACACACGTCCTTTTCCTGGAAAGAACTGCATGTTAACAGAAGTATTTAACTTTCTTTTTCATTGCAAAGAAGCTTCTTGAAAATAAACATCATTGAATACTGCCAATTTCCAAGTGGCAGTCGGCAATTACAATTTCACTCAATCAGGATGTATTTACTGAACACTTGTATGATTCAGGCACTTGGCTGAACTCTGAAAAAAATAGGAAATCTAAAGAAACTTCAGTCACTGTGAGATGGGCATGTAACTGTGAATAACAGAGCAACAGGTCTACAGCAGAGGCAGACCACGGAGAAGTTGAAGCCAAATGCTACAGGGGCGGGGGGAAGCTGAGAAGAATTCTCTAGGATGAATACCTTCTTAACCTGACTTAATGGGTAGTATAAGAGGTGAGAAGAAAACTAGTAGAGGGAGTAACATATACAAATGCCCAAACAATGGGCACGGGTTGATGCCCACCCATGCGACATTAAGACTTCTGCTTGGGAAGCCAAAGTCCCTTGTCAGAATGTGTGGAATGGAGTCCTGGCTCCTCTTCCAATGTCCTGCCAATTCACATCCTGGGAGGCAGCAGATGATGGCTCGGGTCCTTAGATCCCTGCAACCTATGTGGCATCCCACATGGGATTTGAGGATCCAGGCTTCTGCCTGGCCCAATTCAAGCTGCTGCAGGCATTTGGTGACTTAACCAGCAGATGTATCTTTCTCTTTTTCTTTCCAGTGTTACTCTGCCTTTCAAGCAAATAAAAGTAAACAAACTGGTTTTTAAAAGCCTACATAAGCCATGTTGCTCAAGAAGAAAAGCAATACTGCTGGGAAATGGGGTGCAGGGCTGCCAGAAAAGAGGGTGTTGCATTATAAAAGGTCTTACATCAGGCCAAGTAAAACGCTACAGCACTACTAAACCTCCCAGTCACCAAGTTCCTTTAATGAGGTTTGTGTGTCAAGAATGGCTAATGGTGAATAAGAAGGACCACAAGTCAAAATATTCACATTAACCATCAGAGCACTAAAACAAACAAACAAAAAATTCTTAAATTCACATTAAACATAAGATCACTAAAACAAAACAATTTCTTCATGTGAACAACCAAATTCCAAAATTCTAGACTGGGAGCTGTCTAAGGACAGGAAGCATTGCATCTTACTAAGCTATATCCCAATGGTCTGCTGCCATTTTTCCTTTACTTAATAAAGACCAAGTGCTTAGAATGTACTAAGCATTAAAAGCAGCAGGTTCTGAATAGATGCTACACCATCAGGCTTCAACTAACATCAGAACTTCCTGAGCAAGTGATATTTAATGTAATACCTCAAGATGAAAAAATACCATAATAGATGATTTTAAGTTCCTAACCTCTACTTGTAGCCTCTTTCACAATAAATATGCTCTTTTATTTGTATCCAAAGCCATCCTTAACGTAATTCCTATACTCTCCTAAAAAAAGTCCTCTTCTCTATACTCTTCATTCCCTCCAAAATTCCAAAGTCTCTGCGGCCCATTCCCTTCTACACCGGAGGCCTCACTGGAATCCGTGAATTTCAGGTTTGTTTTTTAAAGCCATATGCTTTAACATTGCTTATTTAGAAATTATCAAATTGAGTGGCAATATAGTTATAAAAATGCAGCATAGCTGGTAAGCTACATACATACAAGGTCACATCCATTCCTGGTTTCTGTGTGATCTTAGGTGCCTTTCTGAAATCAGTTCCCTTCTTCTGTTCAATTCATAACTTGCTCCAAAGATTAAATGAGGAGATGCTACACACATAATTTAAAATAAAACCACAACAGTGTTAGGTATTAATGATAAGGTCAACATTTTGTAAAGCTACTCACAAAAACTAATAAACCTGTTCAACATTAGGCATCTAGTACTTTAGGAATTTTTTTTCACTTAACTTGATTTATTACTATTGTTGTTTTCCACAACATAGCTTTTATTTAGACATTGGATGATCTATTCTGGCTCTTCAAAGGCCAAGTTTCTGCCTCCAAATCTGAGTCCTCTCTTGGGTGTCTGCTCCACAGTTGCCTCTGGATCCCTTCTTTTTCACTCATGCTCATCATTACTACATCTAATATATCTCCTTTAACAAGGGTGGTAAATCCATTCCTTTTTATTTATTTCTATAAAAATCTTTCTATTCTAAACCCTTTCTAGGTTAACAAACAATAGTATACAATAAAATGCAAGAAGACAGGATTGTGGCACAGCAGGTTTAGAGGCCACATGCAACACCAGCATCTCATATGAGCACTGGTTTGAGTCTTGGCTGTTCCAGTTCTGGTCCAACTCTCTGCTAATGAGCCTGGGAAAAGCAGCAAAGATAGCCTGAATGCTTGGATCCCTGCCATCCACACGGGAAACCCGGATAATGTTCCTGGCCCTGGCTTTGGCCTGGCTCAGCCTGACTGCTGCAGCCAGCTAGGGAATGAAGCAGCAGATGGAAGAGCTCTCATTCTCCAAAGATGACTTCTACATAAATAAATACTTGAAAAATAAAGCACCTAGCCCAGGAACAAATAGCAGATATAAAAAATTGTAAGTCCTCTCAACCTTCCGGTTTTGATGTGACCCCTCCAACTCACCATCTGACAATATGCCATGTGACCAACAAACACAATGTACCCTAGTAAGGATGTGTACATTTCCCCCCTTGCTAATTACGTTTCTCTACAAGCTAATAATTCTAATTTAATCTCTTAAGAACCCTTTAAGGGTTCATTATTTATCTGCAGGAGTTGCCTTTCTGGGTTTTTGCTTTTTCTTGTTTGGTGGAGGAACCAAAAGGATGAGCTCAGCTCTCTCAAGGTTGATAAACAAGAAACAAAAAAGACTGGACTTGTATCTGTAAGGCAGAGGCTCAAACTCTGGGATAAGAAGACCTGAACAAGGTCAATGTCACCCTGCAAGAGGGTAGTCTTGTGCCTCAATAAATTCATTGTTCCTCATGCACAGCACCAAGTCAGGCCTTTCAGACCAACCAACCCAGACGTCAGTCCAAATCCTATTCTTATCTGAAAGTTACCTTCTTTGCCTTGTGAAAACTTAGCACCTATGCTGGATTCCTCCTGCATCTCCTGTGAATTTTCACTGCTCTGGAATACATGGAAGGCCCTCTCTAACCTGTTCTGCATTACAGCATAGTTCCACTTTACAATGGTTCCAATCTCAGCAGTTGCCCTCATTTTAACCACATTCTTACCTTCCCACTCTTTCTTGTCTATTTATCAATATACTTCCCAATAAAGAGAAAATTCTTCCAGATACTTCAATGATACATATTACTGAACTTACAGTTTATCTATTGACCACATTTGTTTAGTTACTAAATAAGCTCAGGTACAAGAAGTCAAATGGTTTTTATAGGCCTTATTCAAAATACATCCTATGTAAGGGAATCAATAAGCAAAATACATTAGGAAAACATTTAGTTTCCTAAGAAATGAAATTAAAAAGAGAGGCCATTGTGGCACCGGGGGTTAAACCGCTGCCCTGCACACCTACACATTCAGAGTGTGCAGAATCAAGACCGACTTCTGTTCCTGATTCAGCTTCCTCCCAGTTCGCACCTTATAATGCCTGGGCTGCTGGGTCCCTGCTATCCCCAATACATCTGCACAGATTTTCTGGCTCCTGGCCTCTGCCTGTTCAAACCTAGGTGTTCTGGACATTCGGGGAGTGAACCAACAGATGAATCAATTGCTCTTCTTTTTTTATCACTCTTTCAAATAACTATATAAACATTTTTCAAAGACTTATTTATTTTTATAAGAAAGGCAGATATAGAGAGGGACGGACATATGAAGAGAACATTCCAGCCACTGTTTCACTCCCCAAGTGGCTGCAACAGCCAGAGCTGAGCTGATCCAAAATCAGGAGCCAGGAGCTTCTTCTGGATCTTCCACATGGGTACAGGGTCCCAACACTTTGGACCACCCTCTACTGCTTTCCTGGGCCACAAGGAGGGAGCTGGAAGGGAAGTGGAACAGCCAGGACATGAACCAGCAGCCATATAGGATCCCAGCACATGCAAGGTGAAGACTTCAGCCACTCACTAGGCTACTGCATTGGACCCTAGATAAATTTTTTTTAGAAGGAAGTTAGAAAATAATAGCCAAGTACGAAAATGTTAGATTCTCTAGCTATATTTGGGTAGGAATGGAGTTCTTTCTCTGCAATCCAAAACTATTAAGTTTAAACCACTGCTTAAATCTGAAATACAGTAAAGTCATTAACAGCAAAGCTTACAATTCATATTCACAACAAAATATGTATCACCCCCGTCCAGATTTGTATTTTAACAAAGCAAATGCAAACAACAGGGTAATTAAGCTTCATATTTCCCAAGAGCCATTCCCAATATAGCTTTGCAACTCCCATTGGAACACAACAGACTGGGTCTCAATGGGCTGTTGCCTAAGAAGTCACATAATTACCCTTTACCTCGCAAACAGCAGGCCCAAATGTTTGCCAGGAAGGTACAAACCCACTGCTGCAGGCTGCCAGTGATGACTGGTGGCTCCAGGAGCCAAACATCACAGCCACAGAACTGATATTACTTTTCATGGAAATGGCCTTGGCGAAAATGAAATCCTTCTATGATTTCAAGTTTTTGTCCCAGTATTTACTGGGCAGCACTTAAGGACAGCATATTATTCATCTTTTTTGAATAAAACAAGATAGTCTAAGGCACCCTTTAATCCTCCCTCTTTTTCACACCTGTAGTGATCATTCTTGTAGTATCAGAAAGACACTGAGCACAATTTTGCCCATTTTTCATTATAAATAGTTTATAAATACTGCTTGTGTATAATTTCCTAGGCAAGCAAGCTAAAATCAGCAATGTCTTCAGATACTTTCTAAATTAGAAAAAACAATTAAACCATGAGTGCAGGAAATCAACTATTCATTCATCAAAAGCACATCAAGTCTCTAAACTGGGCATCAGATGCTTAATAGTGAACAGGAAGTTGATTTTTTTAAGAAATACATATTTTTAGAAAATACATATTCTCAAATATTTATATTATATATTAATAAATATTATACAATTTTAATTTGTTTATTCAATTATTATTACCAATTTAAAACTGTTTACTCAAAGTAACATGGCTTGAATATTTCCAAAGGAAACAAAGTAAAAATTTTCTATCCCAACTTCTGTCCTAAATAGTAACCAAGATTCAAATATCCAATGTATAAATAGCCACATTATTTGGTGGCTCCCATGATAACTGTTAAAGATTTAACAAAACAATCAGTAAACAAAACATCAGCCTTCCAATATATTTTTTAAATTAGATAGCTAAAGTAGTTTTAAAGATTTGCCTTACCTCACTGCTATGAACAAAGAGATGATGTCAAATTTATCAATTAACATTACTAATCACACGAAGGCAAGCATGCAGAACCTTTATGTTCTGTCAAGGATCATTTAGACATTTACAACATCATGTGAGAAACACAGAAAATTATCAACTAAAAATTAACCAGCTTACATTTATTGAATTTTAAGCCCTGCCTATGGTTGCTTGGGCAGGACAGATAAAACAGTTCTGCAGGCCTTATACATCACACAAAGGTTGGACAATTCCCATCTCTTTTTAAAGCAACATCAAAATTGACATTGTTTGAGAACGAATACTTAAAGTACTATCTCTAGATGAAAAAAAAATTTATGACCCTTAGAAAAGTTCATCCCAAATAAGCATTTTGAGACAGTTTTCTTTTTTGTAACAATTTAACTTTCCCCTGACTACCTCACACATGACACCAGTCACCAATTTTTTTTCCAAGAATAAAGCAATGCAGTAAAAATATCCCAATGTCAGATGCTCACAACATTCTAAGCCACAAAAAACACTGCCCCCTCCTACCATTAAGAGAAAAAATCCTCATTATAAATGTATAAATTATTAGAGCACTAAACGATTCAGTACTGCTTTGTCTTATTATAAATCCCACACTGAAGTATCCCTCAAAGAAATTCCTGTCACCATTACCAGAAAGTTGTGCAGTTCCTAAATCATACAGCAAACTGCCTAAATATGTACTGTATCATACCAGTTCGACAAGTTCTTCACAGTCATTATCTACCAGATAAAAACATATCTATGTATCTTTTTCTCATTATTCATCACCAACCATACTTAACTAGATAATCTAGGCACTAATAAAAATAATGACTAATCTGAGCTTTCCATGTCTCTAATCCTTGTATCCCCAGTTCTCTATACACGCTGTACAAGGCCTGCTGCTTTACTAAACGGCTAAATTACCAAGTGTACACCACACTGGCTGCTCAATTCAGTGGAAATGGCAGCAAAGAATCCTACAAATTTACTGCAATAGACAGATGTGGATGATCAGTTGCTTTTATCAAATAGCTATGTTTCAACTCTACCATCTTCTAGCCAGAATTAACTCTCTAGAGATAATAATGGAAAGCAAATACTAAGGGGAAAAAAGTCTTAAACTTTTTCATTCTTGCAACAGTACTTTTCTCGCTATCATGTCTCTTTCCACATTTTTGAAGAATAAACACAAGATAAACCCAAGTTCTCCTTGGAACTGCCTCCTTTGGTGGCAACATTGGGAAAAGCACCAAGGAAATTCGGAGGCTATTTCTTTTATTCTTAAGACTAACAATAGGTTAATGTTTACTTTCCAAAAATGTGAAAATATCACCCATCTATTTTCACTAGATTCCAGCAGTTAAATTCTAAAAAATCACCTAGGTAAAATCTACATTAACCATTGACCTTTCTAATTTATACCACACAATTTCATTCTTTGGAAATACGCATTTATGCATGCAAAAAGCATTAGAACTATCAAATTCTGTTTTTAAATTACCAATTGCAGAAATTAAAAGTTCATTTCCCCCCATGGAATACAGAATATGATTCACATAGCAAAGAATAACTTAAATTTTATACATTTACTTTGAAAACTTAGGAGATGCCTGTCAAATTACGAAGTAATTGCCTAAACATTCCAGTAACATTTAGCTGCTACAAAATTGTTGAAAGCTGATCTTTAATAGGCCACAGCTGTTGGAACTACCATACCTGAAAGACAAACCAAGGTTTTATGTTCTAAGTCCTGTATTCAACAATGACATCCTCAGGGAAAGACTTTTGTTTGCAACAAGCAGCAGCCCTAGATGAGGATAACAGGCAGACTGCAGTCATCCACAAACACATGTAGTCACAGTGCAAACTAAAACCTATTCAGAAGCATTGCTGGTCAAGTCTTCCACCACAAGGTTCAAAGTATTGCCTGTCTCCTACCAGCCGCTCACTACCAGGACCGTGCTGTAAGGTTTCAGCAGCCCAGTGTGAAACCTCAGGCCCAGCACAGCAACCCACTCATGAACAAAACCAGCAGGAGGGAAAGCTCAAGGCCTGAGCCTTCCTCACTCATCTGGCAGTGAGGCCTCTGAAAGCCCCACTAGGCTCAGGGGTCCCCTTTGCTGGCTGAGACTCCTGGTCTCACTACTGGCCAGTGAGCCCTCGATATTGAAGTATTTAAAAGCAAACACTTAGCTCCAAAACTTGCCAGAATTATATAAACAGGCTTTTGTGGAAAGTATTTTTGATCGACTAAAATGGCTAGGAATTGGCTAATCTGTTTTAGTTCCTTCAGAGAGCAGACTGTTAATGACAAATCATTTTTAAGTAAGCTTTCCTTTGGATGAAAATAAGATAAAAGGAAAAATCAGCCTTGCCTGCATAATTTAGATCCTCAAATAGTATCGCTAAAATGTATTGCATTTCTAAATAAGTCATTTCCCAAGCACTTACCTCAGTATTAAACAATTCTCTGAATCAAGTTAATCTGAGTCATTTATATAATGACTCCAGACTCCTCCAGTGAAAGTGCACCTGTAGTCAACATGATGACATGTATATAGCAACAGCTGCGGATGAAGGAGGCCCTCCACCTAGAGGTACCAAAGGCTCTAACTTACCAAAAAGTGTGCAGACAGCACTAAAGAATATTAAAATGCAGCATGGTACTAAAGATCTAGTTGGCACTTCCTGGAAAAAAGTCAAACAATGGAATTGCAGGTTTTAGAGCTCGACTTAAAAGCAGCTGTCTCTAAATATCTGTTTAGACTAATAAATAAAGCAAACAGATATAGAATGAAAAAGATATAAAATTATTTCTTTAAAATGCATGGCAAAGTAGAAAAAAGACCAAAAATAATAGACGGAACAAGGTGAACAAGAAAAGTCACATAATAAATGATCAGCTAGCTAAAACGCTCCAAGATCATCAACTATACAATTAGCAAATTCAATTTAAAAAATCTGTGTCTGGGCCCGGCACTGTGGCGCAAGTGGTTAAGGTCCTCACCTTGCACGCCCGGGATCCCATATGGCCGCCGGTTCTATCCCGGCAGCCCCGCTTCCCTTCCAGCTCCCTGCCTGTGGCCCAGGAAAGCAGTCGAGGACAGCCCAAAGCTTTGGGACCCTGCACCCGCGCTGGAGACCTGGAAGAGGCTCCTGGCTTGGGATCAGCATAGCATTGGCCATTGCGCTCACTTGGGGAGTGAATCATTGGAGGGAAGATCTTCCTCTCTGTTTCTCCTCTCTGTATGTCCGCCTTTCCAATAAAAAATAAAAATAAATCTTTAAAAAAAATCTGTGTCATTACAGACATCAGAAAAATGCATACTAAGCTCTAAGTTTTAGGACATTTTAGTCAACTTGAAATTTCACCAATGATTAATTAAATTTTACTCTTGGCCAATGTTATACTTCAGATTTTCTGATTTCCTCATTTAATTCTTCCGGTACATGACTGCCACAAGTGAGAAAAAATTTCCAGGGTTATACCAGTGATTTAGGACTGTGGAAGATGGAATAAAGTTATTAGACCAATTAAAAAAGAGAAAAAATTATAAACACACTGAAACTTCAGGAAAATAATAAAAATTTACAACTAAAATAAACTAATTTATGAGTTATTTACTTTCAACTCTGAAGCTCTGATCATGTTTTCTATCTTAACATTTCTCCAATTATGAATTTAGCATCAAATCATGGGCACCAAAAGAATTAAGAAAAACTCTGAAAAGAAATTGGCTATTCTTATGATAATGTTGACAGAAAATATGTCTTTGTTCAATGTCATGAAACGGTTCTTTGAAGAGAATATGGCCATATACCAAAAAGGGTATTTACTCCAAAAGGAATAGATATACAAGAGAACGGAAACAGGCATTTGCTTAAACTCCACAACAAATCTCAAAAAGGTTTTCAATTCTAAGATATCCCTAAAGACAATTTTGAAGAGGAAACAACTCAAAATAAATAAATAAAGAAAAGCTATCAGATAAATCCATGAGCCAGGTACCTATACTAATTACATTTCTAAATAAAAGCACATGAAGAACCGTAGAAACAACCGCACAGAAGCCTTCTCTAAAGAAGGACTGGTAAGAACAGTGTAAAAGCTGTCTAATACTGGAAGATTCCATTTGTTATAGTCTCTCACCCATAAAACTCATGGCATTTCTCTCCTTTCAGTTCCTGAGACTATAAGGGGAATAAGAGAGGTATCTGTGGCTTTCTTTGAAGAAAAGTACTACATAAACTTTCATTTCTTTCTTAAGACTCAAAAACTGGCTATACAGAAAGACTATTCCAATGGCCAAACCAAAAAAATCACAAATGGCACTACTCAGCTTACAAAGCCCTTTCAGAGTCATATTTCAGTGTCAAAGATACAGGATACTGCATAGTATACTTATGTTAGGCTAACTTGCTGAAAAGGCATGGACTAAGGTCTTCACTTCAAATCTCAAATATTGTTTCTTATCTCACATCTCTCAAGTCACAGAATAATTTCTTTACTTTTTTCAATTTGCCATAAGTACAGCTTATCAGTTCAACCAAAATAGCTGTAAGATAACAGCTTTACATGCAGCAATAATTAAGTGGACATATTTACCCTGTAACAGTGTGGTATGCATTTAATACACACTTAATGTACATTTTTATTCAATGTGTATTTTTACTTTTATTTAATTTTTTTCATGATACAGTTCCATAGACTTAGGGATTTCCTCTTCCCATCCCCCAATTCACCTGCCCCTACCGACTTCCCCTATATTATTACAATACAACAGTCACAAGTCCATCATTCTGCTATTCAAGTGTTTCCTGACATTGTAGGTATAGACAATGGTTCAAAGCCAGCATCCTATTGTCAAGGTATATTCAACAGTTTCATCTGGATCCCATCTTTTATTCAGGAGTAGAGATGCATACTGCAATGTGCCAAAATGCATTCAAAAATGAAGGTAATAGCCCTTTACCAAAAAAAAGTACATATTCTTAAAGTGTTCATTCCAATGGCCAATTAAGTGAAAAGATGCTGAACATGAAGGGGTCAAGGTCAGTATTAAGCCATAGCAAGTTAAGCTGCCACCTGTGAACTCAGCATCTCATACGCAGCTGGTTCAAGTCCTGTTTGCTCCACTGCTAATCCAGCTCCCTGATAATACACTTAGGAAAGCAGTGGGAGTTGGCTCAAATCCCTAAGCCTTGTAGTCAGTCATGTGTGAGACCAGGATGAAGTTCCTGGCTCCTAGCTCCAGCATGGCCAAGCCCCAGCCATTGTGGCTATTTGGAAAGTAACTAGCAGATGCAAGTTCTCTCTCTCTCTCTCTCTCTCTCTCTCTCTCTCTCTCTGTGTGTAATTCTTTCCAAAGAAAATAAATTTTTCTTAATGCTGAACATCATGTTATTAGGAAAATGTAAAGCAAAACTACAATAAGGTACTGCTCACATATACTAAAAAGGCAAAGGTCAGACAGATGAATGGAAAGAAGGAAGGGCAGAAATAAGAATGGAAGAAGGAGGAGAAAAAATTGGTGTAAGCAATGAGCTAGGGGAATTAAATCCCTTGTGATCTGTTGGTAGGAATATAAAACATGATATAAAGTCATGATAGAAAACAGTCTAGTAATTCTTACTTTTGTCCTCACATATTTATTAAACATAAGAATTATCATATGGCCCAGGATTCCACTCCTACAAATACACCCAAAATAACTGAAAGCAATTCAAACCACACACACACATTTGCACATCAGCATTTGTAGCAACATTAGTGAAAATAGAACAAAGATAGAAACAACACAAATGTCTGTATCAATTCATGAAAAGGGTCAAGAAACAGTGGTGATTGCTAAACACTGTAAATATACTTAATGCTATGAAATTGTGCACATACAAACAGTTGTAGCAGTTTTTTGCTTATCCACAGGTAAGAACGAACTGCTTTTACCCTCCTTGGGTTAATGCTGTGAGATGATACAACGTCTACATGACAGAATGAAGTGAATGAATGACACATTCATTGTTATGCAGAGTATAGTTATTACCTCTGGTTACTTGAACAAAAGCACTGATGCTGTAACAGTCAATTCAATAAAGAATAACCAAAAGATCAAGAAGCATAACAGACAACAGGATGACTGGTTTACATCCCAGGCAGAACACTTTAGGACACTGTAGGGAGATATCAGATTTTATCAAGTTATTAAATAAAACACCAATTTCTTTTCCATGTTTACACGTTTTGCTCTTCTTGAAAGGCAGAGTGACAGGGACAGTAACAGACAGATATTATCTCTATTGCTTCACCCCAAATGTCCACAACAGCCAAGGCTTTGGTCAAGCCCAGGAGTCCAGGCTTTCAACTGAGTCTCCAATTTGGCTGGTAAGAGCCCATGCGCCTCAGACACCACCTGCTCCCTCCCAAAATGCATCAGCAAGAAGCTGGATTGGAGCTGTTATTCCAATGCAGGCTGTTTTCATCCCCGCTGTGCCACAACATCCACATCTAGCACATAATTTAACCTTGGAATTCTTTAAATTCTGCACTTTTCTAGTTAATACTTTCGGGCCACAGTTGACCACAGGTAAAAGAAACAGAAAAAATAACCATGGCCAAGGGGAGCTTATTATAGCTTTAATGTACCTTTATGCATATTTACTACAATAAAAAATGTTAAACCTCAGGCTAAATCTATAAGCATAATCAAAACCAATTACTTAAAGACAAAAGCAGATACAAAAGATACCAAAAAAATAGGACTATTAAAACATCCCATAATGAGTGTAGTGAACCACAACCAAACTCAGCACATCAGCTTCTGAATACACTGCACGGGGTGAAACATGGAAACTGACACAGGAACCTGCGCTCCCAGCCAAATGAAAGGAATGTTGATTATGGTCAACAAACACCAGAAGAAACTTAATTTGTATCTGAGAAGAGTAAAACACATTGGAGGAAAAATAATGTAATTCAATTTGTTAAAAAGCTAGAAATAGAGAAAAGCAAAGTCAGTTGTTTTTCTAAAATCAGGCAATCGGTTAATGATAGAAGAAAAACTAGTTCAAGTCTCAGGTCTCACTGAAGAGCGCTCTTCTTACACTCGGGTTAGCTTAAACAAGTCGCTGATTCTCCCCCACCTCACATAATAGAACACAGTCACTTCAAAAAAGTTAATGTCCTGAAAACTGTACTTACAAGAACACTGTCCATTTCTGAGCTCACTCCCATACTTGTGATTCCTAAAGAACAGACCTGGAACAATATTCTACAAAGGCCATTTCAAAACAACAAAGAATGTAAGAGCAAATCCTCAAAAAATGGGAAATCAATATGCTTAAACAGCTTCAGGTGTCATTATCCTATGAGGCAGAAGGAACAAAAGACTGTTCACACCTAACTGAAAGACCACAAAAATAACAACCCGTCACATAAGCCACATCAACAACAAATGTACTTGTACAGCTTTAGGATCATACCTGCTTGGAAGAAAGTAAAGAAAACAAAACTCAACTCACTAGTTTGGAAAAGCACCTAACATCCATCTTGGTTTAAAAAAAAAAATCTTCCAGGGGAGTCTCTAACACTTGTTGAGAGACAACTTCAAGACTATTTACATAAGGAAACCTGAAATATAATAATGAACAAAGGCAGCAATGTCAGCAGACAATGTGATGCTACCGTGAACTTTGTTTTCAAGGATTATTTTTATTGGAAACAAAGATTTCCAATAGGAGGAGAGACAGAAAGATCTTCCAACTGCTGCTTCACTCCCAAGTGGCCGCAATGGCCAGAGCTGACCTAATCCAAAGCCAGGAGCCAGGAGCTTCTTCAAGGTCTCCCATGTGGGTGCAGGATCCAAGGACTTCACCCATCATCTACTGCTTTCCCAGGCCATAAGCAGAGAGCTGGACTGGAAGTAGAACAGCTGGAACACAAACCAGCACCCATACATGATGCTGGCACTATCAGGCAGATTACTAACCTGAAATACAACTGCACCTGCCTCAACCAAGATCTTCTGTGATTAACGCAGTAAGAGAGGCAAGAGAAAGTGACCTAGAGACTTATCAAAAATGTCATAATATTGGAAGAAACAAACTGTTCATCCTTAAAGCTACAGCACAGACTAGATGAACCTGACTCTGGGATAATGAATCTGTTAAAACCTCAGCCTTAATGGGGCCACACTGTTAAGTGCCATGAGTTATGTCACATTTCCAATGCCATTGTCCCATCTTAGAGTGCTGGTTCAAGTCCCAGCTGCTCCACTTCTAATCCAGTTTCCTGCTAATGTGTCTGGGAAGGCAGCATATGATGGCCCAAACACTTGAGTCCTTGTCATCTGTGTGGCAGAACAGGATAGAATTTCTGGCTCCTGACTTTGACCTGGCCCAAACTTGACTGCTATTGCAGCTATATGAAAAGTGAACCACCAAATGGATGTGTGTGTGTGTGTGTGTGTGTGTGTGTGTGAGAGAGAGAGAGAGAGAGAGAGAGAGAGAGAGACACTGTCTTTCAAATAAATAAATATTTTTGAAAAATGAAAGAAAACTAGATTTCATCATGTTTGGAATGGCGAGAACTGGCAGCAATTCAGAACTGCTGAACCATCAAAACCACCTGAGCAGTTTCCTCGGAGCATGACTCACATGGGGACCCTAAGATGGCTGGGAAGCTGGGTGGAGCTTCTCTATCTCCCCGCCTTCCAGATAAAGAAAAAAAAAAAAGAAAGAGAGAGAGAGAACATGGAAACAATGGTCTTACTTTCTCATAGCCCATAACCCTTTACCCTATTCAACTATGTAAAGATCATCAAAATAATTTTTTAAAAAACTGAAAGAAAACTAAGCTTTCATAAAAACCCTACCTCTCCACATTTCAGCTTCCTTATTTCTATCATTAGAGTAACAATGTCTACCCTGTTGTGTGGCTATGAAGTAAAATGAGAAGTGCTGTGGTCTGAATGTTCGCTCCCCTGAACTTAGGTTAGTCCCAAGAGTCCTATATTAATGGCATTAAGAAAACGACATAATCCAATCATGGTGTTTGGAGGTGGAGACTCCGAGAGGTAGCAGACAAGCTTAGGTTATTTAGGAGAAGCCTCCATGACTGGATCCTCGAAACACTGTAAGAAATATCCGAACGCAAAGCAAGAATCCCAAGAAACCAAACAAATGGGGCTCACCTGATCTTGAACTATGAATCTCCAAAACTGTGAGCTAAAATAAATTTCCTTAGAAAGAAAAAGCAGGCTTACAGGCAAACATAAGCAATTATTTGGGGATTTGGGGTGAATATCTAGCCTAGAAGTTAAGATGTGTAGGTCCTATGATGGAGTACATGGATTCAGTAACTGGCCCCGACTCCTAGTTCCAGCTTTCTGTTAATTCAAAAAGTATTAATTCACTGCCTGGATGAAGTGGTCAAGGTTTAAGTTACTGAGCTCCTGCCACAAACCTAGGAGACCTGAGCGAGTTCCTGGTTCCAGGCTTCTGCACCTGTGGCCACTTCTGGGTTAATTAATAGCACATCTCTAAGCAGGCCAGAATTGATAAGCCAGATTCTAGAGCACATGAGGGACGAGTTTAGTAGCCACAATGAAAAAGGAGGTCAGCTTTTCAACTGAAAAGGCCAAGAAAGCTACCACTGGTTAGGAAAGCAGAATGTATAAACTGATCATCTCCATCTTCTCCATTGAATAAACAGTTCAAGCTAAAATATATAAGTCAACTCATATTACTGCAGGTCAAAAACCTCTAAAATAAAAACATCATAAAAATCAATTAACACATGAATATTCAAAAAAAATTAGCCATCTGATTACTAAAGCTCTGTTTCATGGTTGGTATTGAGGCATATTTACCACCTACAATGCTAGATTCCCACATGGGCACTTGTTCAAGTTCTGGCCTCTGCTACATATCCAGCTTCCTGCTGATATACCTGGGAAAGCAGCAGGTGAAAGCACAAATCCTTGGACCCCACATACCATGTTCCTGGCTTCAACATGTGCCAACTCCAGCTGTTGTGGCTATATGGGAAACGAACCAGAGAATTCTCTGTGTCACACATTCACACACACACTCTTATCCTCACACAAACTCCCAAGATCTCAAACACAGAGACAAGAACAGAAATCATTACCCCACTCAAAGACTGATGTGTAAAGCCATCAGAGGCTATTTTCTTTTTATTTCTACCAGCTTAACTCTTTCAATCCTTATATAATGTGACATTCTGTCCTTGACCTACTCAAGATGACTCCAACTCTCTATAGTACTACTATTTGTATACTTTTTTCTTAATACTCCTGATCATATAAAATGATATATATTTATATATTTATCTAATTTATTTTCTGGTTCCTTCTACTATAATTTAAGCACTCGCTTACTCTCTCTGTAACTGTCAAAAAATAAGTAAATCTTTAAAAAGCTTCCATTTTATTTTCTGATTTTTTCACATCACAAATATCTATAAAATGCTTTAAAATACACCAATCATTGTGACTGAACAAACAGAGTTGCTGTCTTGCAAAAATATCTGCAGTAGGAAATATATTTCGAGAATTTTAAAATCCAATCTGCTAAAGTCACCAAACTTCTTGAGAAATAAAATAGGCATTAACTTTGCTTTGAGAAAGTAGAAAGGACTTAGAGAAGCTGACATAGACATGCCTTGGATATGACTCAATTTCACCGAATCACTGGTTGGAAAATACTGACGTAAGGCATGTAATGCTTCTCATGAAAGAAAAAAAGTATCGACTATTTTAATTTCATCTTTTTCAAAAAAATATTATTTGTCTTTATATTAAATAGCCAAAACATGTCAGGATTATATTCCAGGGATGAAAATCTTTAATTTCCAGCAAATAGGAAAAAAATGAGTTTATTAAACATTGTTTTTTTTAATTATGTTATGTTATTTTAAAAATACTTCTCATGTAAAAAATAAACAACACAAATTTAAAACTCACACACACAAAAATACAGATATAAAATGGGGGCCATATTCAGCATAGGAGATAGCTCCCATGTCCCAGTTTCAGATGCTTCAGTCCTGGATGCTGGAGGCATTTTGGAGGCGAACTACCAGATAGGAGAAGTTTGCCCCTTTCTGGGCTCCCTGCCTCTGCTGTAGCCTACAGCTGTGCGTGTGAAGCTTACATCTTCATTTGACTTGATGATGATTTTTACAATTTTTTAACGTAGAGATAGATTCACTTCCCAGAAATGAGAAATAGAGATGAAGATGGAGACGGAGACAGACAGACTGCAGTCCGCTAGTTAACTTCCCAAATACCCAAAACAGTAGGGTCTAGGTCAAGGCAAAGGCAAGGGCCCAGAACGCAGTCAGGGTCTCCCACACGGTATGCATCAGCAGGCAAGTAGAAGTAGAGCAAGGACTTCAACTCCAGCTCTGTGAAATGGCGCACAGGCATCTCCGGAGCTATGCCAAACACCCACTCCCTCATTTGCTTTTACTTATTCCAGTTTCTGTCAGCTTCTGGCACATTCGCAGAATAACCTTATTTACTAGATATGACAGTAACCATAATTTCAGTAGGTAAATAAATAGATTTCATATGCTTTTACAATTGCTGATTCAACTCTTGAATAAAACACATTACAATTTCTTAGAAGACTTAATTCATTAGTATATAAATACAGCAATCCATCATACTTGATTTTATTCTTGGAAAAGAAGTGTTTTTTTTTTAAGCACAACATTTTGTTTTTATTAGTATGGTATGCAGCTATATTATTTGTATACTGCTAAACATTAAATAAGCATTCAAAGAACATCATAATTAGCAGTGCATACTTAACCAAAGAATCCTGATAGTGACTACTGGAGACATAGGACTTAGTCATGTTTTTTCCCCACAAAAAAAAAAAAAAAAAAAAAGACCTACAAAACTAAAAATAGCTATTGCTTATAGGGTGACTGCTGTCTACATGAAGCACTACAGTAAGAAAAAAAAAAGCAAATTCTGAAAAAGAACAAGTTTTTTAAATATCAGACTGATTCAACAAGGTTTGGAAATGTAATTAGCATAACGTTGTTCATTACCCAACAGTTCTACACAACCCCAGCTGGACATTTTAACTCTGGATGAAACTTCATCTGTTTACTGCAACAAGAGGAAATAAAGCTGTGTGCAGGAAAGCAGCTTACTGATCCAGGGTTACAAGAATGGCTGTCTCCACACAGAATATTTAGCTTCATTATGCTGGAACGAAAGGCAAAGGTTACAACGCAAACTGCTTTTTATTTCCTCTGAGAATGGATGTTACAGCTGTGAAACATGTTGGAATCCCTGCCTTTCCGAACTTACAGAACTCTATCCCAAACCGAAAAAGCCAATTATTAGAATGGGAAAAAAAAAAAGTAATAGAATGTAGTTTAATACAAAATCTGACACCATATACTCTCCCAATATTTTGCCCCAATAACAACTAAATAATAAAACAGCTCCACGTGAAAATGCTGCAATTCATGAAAGCAGTAGAGGTCACAGTGGTCATCTGATTTCATTTTGTTTTTCCATACAGTTATGATTAAGTGGCTTTGGATCAAGGTTTTACTCCCATTTGTTTAATTTTTGTATAATGTAAATGCTTTCGTGCTATGGCTAATAGAGTTGACATTATTCTCCAAAACAAACCTTACTATCTTTAATTAAACTTAATTTTTGTTTAAAAAATATGATAGGAGCACATCAAATGGATACAAAAACAATTTGGAGAAGCTGGTCAAAGTGAAGACAATGTGAACATTAAAAGGAACACCTGGGGGCCCGGCAGTGTGGCCTAGTGGCTAAAGTCCTTGCCATGAACGCCCCAGGATCCCATATGGGCGTTGGTTCTAATCCCGGCAGCTCCACTTCCCATCCAACTCCCTGCTTGTGGCCTGGGAAAGCAGTCCAGGACGGCCCAAAGCTTTGGGACCCTGCACCCGCGTGGGAGACCTGGAAGAGGTTCCTGGCTCCTGGCTCCTGGTTCCGGATCAGCACAGCACCAGCCACTGCGCTCACTTGGGAAATGAATCAGACAGAAGATCTTCCTATCTCTCCTCCTGTATATATACCTGACTTTGTAATAAAAATAAATAAATCTTTAAGAAAGAAAAAAAAAAAGCACCTGGAACTGGCACTGTGGCACAGAATGTTAATCCATGTGCGACTGTTCATTCACGTCCCGGCCAGACCACCTCCAAGCCAGTTTCCTGCTACTGTGCCTTGGAAGGGAGAAAATAACGGCTTACATACTTGTATGCCTGTTACCCAGACAGGCCACTAGGATGGTGTTCCCTCCCCCACACATGGTTATGGTAGCCTTTCAGGGAGTGAACCAGCAGACCGATTCATACTTCTCTCTCTCTCTCTCTCATTTTTGTCTCCCCTTCTCTGTTTCTCACTGTCCTTTTGTCTTTCAAATAATTTTTTTTTAATTTTTTTACATTTTATTATCATTTTATGATACAGTTCCATAGGCTCCTGGCATTTCCCTTATCTCTCCCCAGTTCCCTCCTCCCCCACCTAGTTCCTCTATGTCATTACTAACATAGAGTCCTTCATACTCAGTCATATGTCCATCATTGCGGGCATGGACAATGACAGAGAGTCCAGCATCCTATTATCAAGATATAGTAAACAGTTTCATTGTAAGTCCATCTTTGTCTGGAAGCAGAAATGCATGCTACACTGCATCCTCACATCTGGATGTTAGTCTCCATTTCACAGCTACTGTACATCCCCTCTAATGAAAAGTGATACTAAATCAACAATAGAAAGAAAAATAGAAATTCACAATGCCATGAAATTAAATTACATGCTACTAGATATGACAGTCTCCATTACACAGCTACTATATATCCCCTTCAATGAAAATCCACAAAACAAAATCAACATCAGGGAGAAAAAAGAAGTTAACAACACCAAAGAAGTTAAATAACATGCTACTAAATGACTAACATGTAGCTGAAGAAGTGAAAATCAAGAACCTTCTACTGTATGATCTACAATCTGTAACTGACATATTAAGGAATGCCAATTAAACTCACAGGAGATCTCTCACAGGAAACTCTACAGGCAAGAAGAAAATGGAGTGACATATTACAGATTCTGAAACAAAAAAATGGTCGGCATAGGATAACATATCCAGCAAAGCTCTCTTTTGTCTTTGAAAATGAAATAAAATTCTTCCACAATCAAGAAAAGTTAAAAGAATTTGCTTCTTCCAATCCTGCCTACAGATGATACTTCAAGATGTTCTCTTGACAGAGAAGAGGAATAGCACCAAACAAAATCAAAGGCAAATGGGAAGAACATCCCAGTAAAATGACAACAGAAGACTAAACCAACGAACAACCCATTCCTAAAATGACAGGACCAACGAACAACCCATACATATTAAACTGTGAATGTAAATGGCTTAAGCTCAATCAAACGTCATAGATTAATAGACTGCGGAAACTATAACGCATGGATTTTGTTGTTTTCTGTTAGTTTCATCTCTTCAAAACACTTTCTTCTGATCAAATATTTTAAAAGTTAAAATTATCTACAATTGATTGAAATACACTAAATATATAAAAATCCTGAAGTCAGTGATACTTTTTCTAAAAGCTGCCAAAAACCTTGACATTACTTCTATACACAACATGCACTGAAATTCAGTGTAGTATAAAATTAAGTAATTATCCTGCATTCAAAAAAAAAATCTATTTCATGGTAAACAAATAACCTACATTAAGAAGGCAAAGCTATTTCCTAAATAAAAGTGCAAGCAAATAAAAAAGGAATAAAGAAGCTAAAACTGGTCTCATTTTAAGATGCAAGCTTCAGTATTACAGAAGTAGCTCTGCAGGTTGCATATCACTGAACTATACACTTCCAAATGGTTAAGACTGCAAAATGTGTGTCTATTTTACTAGTTTCTTTAAAAGTCTTACTTGTTAATCATTTTGCTATTCTCAGATAAGCTAAGTCAGATAAGAATGCTGATGGGGAATTAAATATTTGTATGCTGCAAAAGTCTCACTCCTTCCAGCATCTATGCTCTAGCATCAAAAGGGAAATTCTAACTTCACAATGGGAAGATCTACTTTCACTTTCATCAATCCTAGCTTTACTAACAAGGTCACTATGTTTCTTGATAAATTGCAGTTAATTACTACTGCTCCAAAAGAAACTTTATTAGTAATCTAAGCAAGCCTTTAGATCTAAATGTTCTTCACAGAAAACGCAAAGTATAGAATAGACATAAAAAGTTAAATACCACTCTATGGAAGTAGTCAAATCCAGAAAAAAAGTTCTAGAAAATACTGGGCTACATCTTATATTTCTCTAAGAGAGTTATGTCAATAAAACAAAGAATAAAGAGGGGAGGGTGGAGGGCTATTTTAGATTATAAGGCTTAAGTGACATAATCATCACGAAATGCAGTCAGTGCTCCTTGGCAGGATCCCAGTTTGATAAACACACTATAGAAGCTGCCATGGGGATGACTGGAGAGATATTAATGCAGCACAGATTAGATAATATTACACAACTACTGCCAACTAACTGTAACCAAAAAATTAAGGGTAAAAGGACGTAAGTTCTATAAATAGCTTTACGTGACCTTAGGAAAGAACTATGAGAACGAATTGTAACAAAGTCATGTATATGGGCAATGATAATCAGTGGCTGCTAAAAATCATTAGTCTGAATAACTGATCAATCAGCATGAAATACTCAAGCCCAATAATCAGTCCTCACCCCAAAAGGACAGCAAGCCACCTGTCTCTTGATGAGAGGCAATAGGAGATAACCACGGCAACTAGGAAGGAACCCACCTCTGCCATCCCTCTCACCTAAAACCCACCGACTGTGGCAAAGTCTCACACATACCTACAGAACTATACTAAATGCTTCTACAAGGACACAATCAACAAAACCCAGACCATGGGAAAATCTACAGGACAAACTACAATTTCCTAACAAAAATTAGACAAAAAAGGACAAACCACTCAAGATATTTAAGAGATATCTCGGCCTGGGAGATACCACAGCAGTTAAAATTCTCGCCTTGAACACACCAGGATCCCATATGGGTGCCGGTTCTAATCCCAGAGACTCCATCTCCCATCCAGCTCCCTACTTGTGGCCTGGGAAAACAGTTGAAGATGGCCCAAAGCCTTGGGACCCTGCACCCACATGGGAAACCCAAGAAGAGGCTCCTGGCTTCTGGCTTCAGACACTCAGTTTCAGCCATTGTGGCCACTTGGGAAGTGAATCAACAGATGGAAGATTTTCCTCTGTTTATCTGCGTTTCCACTAAAAATAAATAAATCTTTTAAGAAAGAGAGAGAGATCAATCAACCAAATGAAACAAATCTTATTTAAATCCCCACTAGAAAACATTTATGAAACAGGTGGAAAAAAAAACTCATTGAATATTTAATATTAAGGAAACATTAATTTTTTTAAGCATGTTAATGTTGTAACTTTGACTGTCTTTCGAAAAGTGCTTACCAACTATGGATACATAAAAGTATAAATGAAGAAAAAACTGTATGGGATTTGCTTTAAAAAAAAAATCTAGCATTGCTTCTCGGCCTTTTGGCTAAGATCAAGTGTAAAAAACAATCTAGCAAGGATAGGGCAGGAGAGCTATGAGTTTAGAAAGTACTCAAAGAAACAACACTGACCATATGTTGGTAATAACTGGAAGATGGGTACATGAAGGTTTGTTATTCTACTACAAGCTCGTACATGCTCCCATTAACAAAATATAGTAAGACCACAAATAAATCCTAATCACAGATCTCATATCACAGAATATTCATCACCGATCACCTAACAACATAAGCACCATGAAAGTCAAGAAAATCAAGAGCTGGCAAAGGATTTACCAATATTGACAAAGGAAAAAGAAAGCAATATAATACCTACATCATAAGCCCAGTAACTAATGAAAAACGGAAGAGTTCAGTGAACACTAGTGTAACCTCAGCCTGTCTCTCGGAAAGCACACCAAACACAAAAGCCTGGGTGGTGAGGAAATACACTGTCTACATTTGAAATTTTCCATTAAAAAATTTTTAAATATCCTTCAGAGGTTTGTTGCAGAACACACTATATTTCCCATGTATGATAGTTGCTTTCTGACTAGTTTTTTTCCCCATTTTAATCCTTCTACTTCCAACTGCCAAGGAAGGGGGGTGATGGGAGAATAATTACTATACTAATAGAAAGATCCTGGCATACCGAGTGGAAAATTTAAGCAACTGAAATGTCTCCATTATTTTGCTAGAAAAATCAAGACTGATTTAATACTAAAAACTTTGCTTATGATCCATAGAAATTAATAAGGCAGCTGCCTTTTTTTTTTTAGACATGAAGTTGGACTAGAAACTTTTGCATAGTATTTGGATAAAGTGTTTGCAGAGATTATCTTCCTTAATTTCAAAGTGACTCCATCTGTTTTTATGGAGAATTTGGTTTAAGTTCATTTCAGAAAATGAAGAACAAAGAAACCCAAACATCCTTACAATTAGCTTTAACACTCCTTGAATGATTTTAAGGAATAAGTAGACAAAGTATTCTTCTTAACAGGGCAAAAAAAAATTGGGGGCAGGTGTTTGTCCTAGCAGTTAAGACATCGATTGGGTTCTCAGCATTGCATGGGTACTGGGTTAGGGTTCCAGCTCTGCTTCCTGATGCCAGGTGACTGCTAATGCACACCCTGTGGGGAAGCAGATGACAGTCCCTGCCAACCACACAGGAGATCTGTAATGGGTTGCCTCTTTTCAGCTTCATTTAGGCTCAAACCCAGTCACTATGGTCATTAGTAGAGTAAACCAATGGATGGCAGTCCTGTCTCTCCTTTTCTCTCTGCATCTTGGATGGATGGATGGATAGATGGATGGATGGATGGATGGATGGATGGATGGATGGATGGATGGATGGAGATGAATGTAACCCATCTATGCCTATCTATGCATTGCAGCACAGCAGGTTAAGCAATCAGCCACGGAACAAAGATCTTTCTCACTATCACCTTCTCCCTCTGTAACTTGACCTTGCAATTGAAAATAAATCAATCTTAAAAAAAAAATACAATCCATGGTGAGTTATACAATTAGTGGATAGTTGACTGGAAATAATTACTAAGAAGAAACCAAGGCACAATGCATTAAGAACTAAGAATTAACCACATATACAAATATTCTTACATACATCCACATTCATACTGAACAAAGGGTCCAGATGTGAAATTTGGGGCCAGTGCCATGGCATGGCATGTTAAGCCTCAACCTTAAACACTGACATCTCATCATGGGTACCAGTTTAAAACCCAGTGCTCTAGTTCCAATCCAGCTCCCTGTTAATATGCCTGGGAAGGCAGCAGATGTCGGCAAAACTGCTTGGGCGCCTATACCTGCATGAGAGATCCAAAAGAGTCTCCAAGCTCCTGGCTTCTGCATGGCCCAGCCCCGCCCTTTGCAACCATTTAAGGAGTGAACCAGTAGATAAAAGATAGCTCTCTCTCAGGCTCTCACTCTCTTACTCTGTCTTGAAAAAACAAATAAATATGGTATATAAATATTCTAAACCAATGCAAAATTATAGATTATAACATTTCTAATATTCATCTAAAAACTCTGAGATACTAGAAGAAATTTCTCTAAGTCACATAAGGATCCAGAGTTCTAGAGACAGATTTGAATAACCATTTTATGACAATAGGTAAAGTCTCAGTTGACACAAAATCAGAGCTAAGAGTCAAAGGAAGACAGAACCCAAGAAACAAGAAAACCGAAGGAATGATCAGAAGGAAGCTAGCAAAGAACAGAATGATGTTTGTCGGGAGAGAAATGCAAACACATTATGGTTGATCAAAAATGTTAAACACTAGACAGGGAAAATCAGATCCAATACATTTAACCTCTAGAACACCAATTACTTAGAAAAGGGTCAGGCTCAGTGGAGTGGTTATACCAAAAGAAATGAGGCTTGTACTAAGGAATAAAAGACATCACTACTTTTTAATAAAGTTTCACACTGAAAAGAAGGCACAGACTGTTTCAGAAGTCCTATCGTTATCATGTCAACTTACACTGGAGTTTTTTTGAGGAACCTGTATTCAGGTGGACTACTGAGTCATAACAAACTTACTTTAGCCCATATTGCAGCTAACAAGACAATCTGTATATAGCTTCTGTGAAATCTGAGAAACCACCCGTGGCTGTCAACAAGCAACAACCACAATCCTACCTCTATTGAACAGTCTTCCAAAGATGCTAGAAAGGATCAAAAAATGTATCAAATGCCTCCCAAAATTCTGTTTTTCCTGCAACAAAGGGCATTTATATCTCTCTCTCCACAAACAGACAAATGAAGCACACAGACATCTTATATGATTTAGGATGTATGTCAAGACATCTGAGTCACATAAGGGAAAATACAAAAGCAGCACACGACTTACCCAATACACCTAGAAATTAGTAGACTGGGCCTAGGGCTTGACACTTGAACATTTTCTTCCTACCCTCTGTTCCTTTCAGAAAAAAAAAAAAAAAAGTGAGGGGAGAGGAAAATAGTTATTAGGTGCCTGAGTTGTTAAAATCCCAATTGCTACAAACTTAAGACAAACTCCTGTGGAAGTCTATGCTATACAGTCACTTCCAGTGTCTTAGCTGGAGACAGTAGAGACCATTCCACAGCACTCTGGACTACTGATTTCAACAATGCCTTAGGGATTTCAAACATTCCAGATGGACTCAACATTCCGTCTTTCATAAAAAGGTGGGAGGTAGGTAGAACCACAGGCCTTTGACGTGGCCGTTAGGACACTTGGGATGCCCAAAGACCATGGCAGAGTGCCTGGATTTCAGTGACTGTCAATTCCACTTCCCACTGGAGTATCCTGGTAATGTGCATCTTAGGAGGAAACAGGTGACAGGTCCCTACCTCCCACAGGAGAGACCCTAGCTGAGCTCCTGGCTTCCTCCTCACCCAGTCCCAGATGTCACCAGCATTTGGAAACTGACCCAGAAGACACAATCTGTCTTTCTCTCTATTTCCATCTCTATCTCTCACAAGTAAAAGTAACTTTTAATATGTTAAAAACTGAAGGAAAACAAAAACAGATATTAGCAATCACCACCTTATTTATTCTACATGTTTCTTCCATTTTTCCCCTTTTTAATTAAAACCTGCAAAGGAACATGAATAGAATCTCATTAACTGCTTAAGTTTCTGAATGAAAACTACCCACCATGATCAAATTATCCCCTAATACAATAGAGTAGTATTGGCTCTGGTTCAAGGCACTTACCTCTGGGAATGGAGAACACAACAGAAAGAATGTTTCAAGTTTACAGATTCTTAGGGATAATATAGGACAGTAGACATGACTATAGGCCCTGGAGCCAGATTGTCTAGGTTCAAACCTGTGCTCTGCCATTAATTAGCTGAGTGACAGATCTTAAGCAAGTTACTTAAGCTTGGAGTGCTTCAGTTTCCTTTTAGGAAATCACAATTATACTACCTAACATAACAGATTATCATGATTAAATAAATGAATATAAAACTGTACATCAATGTCTAATAAACATTTGGTATTCAAGAACTGATAGTTTAATTTGTTTTTATAATCCAATATATTCATGTCTTTATTTTATATTTTAATTAGTACTTAAAATTAAAATATATTTTATGTAAACTATTTACTATATTAAAATCCTGCCTGTTAAGAAAAGCACTGCAAATGGTGATTATCAGAAGTAACGATCATACCAACAGTTTACATAAAGATTTCTAAACTGGCAGATGATCAGTGTTTAAGTACGTACTTTCCCCTCCATACTGCCAGACTCAATCACACACGGCAAATTCCTTTGCTTTAAAAATAACTGTATAGTCTCAGTAAAATTCAGTTGGCTAAAGAAGTATTTCATTTGGTTGATTTCCAAGATATTGCCACTAAACCATACTAAGGAGAGGCAATGAGGAAAGAAAAGAACAAAATTGGGCCCACACGATGGCGCAGTGGTTAAAGGTCCTCGCCTTGCACACCCGGGATCCCATATGGGCGCCGGTTCTATCCCGGCAGCCCCGCTTCCCATCCAGCTCCCTGCCTGTAGCCTGAGAAAGCAGTCCAGGACGGCCCAAAGCTTTGGGACCCTGCACCCGCATGGGAGACCCAGAAGAGGCTCCTGGTCCGGACATGCATAGCATCGGCTGTTGTGGTCACTTGGGGAGTGAATCATCGGATGGAAAATCTTCCTCTCTGTCTCTTCTCTCTGTATATCTGCCTTTCCAATAAAAATAAAATAAATCTTTAAAAAAAAAAAAAGAAAAGAACAAAATCAGAAAACATAGTATAAACAGGCAGAAGCACAGGAAAAGAACTATGCAACTTAACATTACCTTGAAAACACTAGAATTTAAAAATTAATTCAAATTTGGCTTTTTATAGCTTTAGACTCTTTTGTCAGGATTTTTTAACTTAACACCATTCACTAAAGCACAATGCTGCAGTTAGGTGAAACTATTTTCAGTGACCAAAACAATACACAGATACTTATTCTAAAATGTCAACAACTGAACACAAATGAACAACTTTCTATTATTCCACCAACTCAGTAATGAACATAAGTTTTACTCTGGAGACCCACAATATATGGCAAAAGGGGATGGGGGCTCTCATAATTAAAATCATATGTCCAAATTAAATCAAAGAAAAAGTAATTTTTAAAAAAATATGTCCAAAAATTATACCAAAATCATGTGGGTATGGAGTTGAGATAAGCTATAGAAGAAAAATGAAGATGAAACAAACCTGGTCACATGCTAGTAACTGTTGAAACGAGGTAAGAGCATACAAGATCACTTACGCTATTCCTCTCTCGGCTAAAGAAAATACTTAGTCTTTCTAAATTTTTTATCATGGGAAATGTAAACACTTTTCTATAACTGCTAATAGTACATTCTTTCTTCCCAAAAGAAACCACTTTGACAACTAGACACAGTAAAACATTAGTTAAAATGTTTAGCCAGAAAGAAGTCTTTAAAATGAGCCATGTCGGGCCCGGCACGGTGGCGCAAGTGGTTAAAGGTCCTCGCCTTGCACGCCCGGGATCCCATATGGGCGCCGGTTCTAATCCCAGCAGCCCCGCTTCCCTTCCAGCTCCCTGCCTGTGGCCTGGGAAAGCAGTCGAGGACGGCCCAAAGCTTTGGGACCCTGCACCCGCGTGGGAGACCCGGAAGAGGCTCCTGGCTTCAGATCGCCATAGTATCGGCCCGTTGCGCTCACTTGGGGAGTGAATCATCGGACGGAAGATCTTCCTCTCTGTCTCTCCTCTGTGTATATCCGCCTTTCCAATGAAAAAATAATAAAAAAAATAAATCATTTAAAATGAGCCATGTTATCCTGCAGTACTGCTGTATGTGTAGTGTAGCACACAACAAGTAACACAAACACAACAAATCTATGTAGAATGTTCTAGAATGCTCCCACAGTACTGAGGACAAAAGTGAACTGTGTCACTTAGATGGAAGCTGCATCCGTACTACATATGCAACCCACATCCACAGCTCTATAGTGCAGAGCTGCAAAAGGTAAGAGTATCTTCAACACACCTTTATTTTTCTGTTTGCAGTGGGGAAAGTAAGGGAAGCATGAATGTGTTCCCATTCCCATATGTGTGTAATTCAAAACAGACAATCTGAGCATTAAGGAAATTAAAACGCAGGCTTTGCTGATGTTGATTTTAATGGCCAAGTTCCAAAAACAGTTCTTTTTCAAGCTTCTAGATAAACTCTTGATTCCTTTGTCAGTGGACAGACTGAACTCATTACTTGACACTCTAACCTTTCCCACACACAATTTCTGTTCACTTCATTAAAGAGAAAAGTTTCCTTTTTCTCCTTAGGAGACACGGATTAAAGAAAAAATTTCAAGGGTTTTTCTGCCAGAGTCTCGAAGCAATTAAACATGAAGTATGAGAAAAAGTAAAAGATTATCATAATAAAATGGGCTCCAAAAGCAAAGGTTGAATATGAGCCATTGTCTGGCACATAACCACTGCCACATTTGCTTTTCAAATACTTGTGAAAGCATTTGGCATCATTTTCCAATAATCCCATAGGGCTTCTACTTCCTTTCTTCAATAGCATTTCAAAATGCTGACACATTTATTAAACTATTGTTGGTACACTCAGCTCTGTCTACCTTCAGGGCTCAAGATACGAATATATAAAAGTTACAGGACATCCTTTTAGCTATAAAACTTGGCAAGATTTCTGAATTCTCCAAGAAAGCTTCAATTGGCAACTCCATTAACAGCCAAAGAGCACAATGCGGAAGAAAAAACTCCGGACACAGGCTTCTCTGGCTATGCCTGAAGCTCCACTACTCAACTGCTGAATGGCCTTAGGACATGGAATCACTCCTTCATCTGTAAGATCCAGGGCATGCAATTGCTTTAAAAGTCAGCCGTGGAATTGTTGATAAGTTACTTTTGAAAGAAAAAAAAATTAAGCATTAAAAACAGTATTTTTAAAAATTAATAAAAAGAAAACCTGAGACTATGCCACACTCAGCAGCTTTATGTTGTTCAATAAAAAAAGTGTATAAGCACCATAATTCATGAAATCGTACTTTGAACTCACAAATTTTTCATTTAGCTATCACATATCAATTTTATAATTTTTGCCAAATGTACAATCACTAAGGATTATTTATTTAACATATAATTTTAAATTTGTTTTAAAAATTATTTTTGGTGGGGGTTATTGTGGGTCGCTCTGACTAGGCTGCAGCCCCCACTGGTTTATGTGAGGGCCAAGTGTGTGCAGGGCAGAACCAGGCTGGACTGCAACACCCATTGGCTCCAGAGGAAGTCGGGGCTGGAAACAGAACCAACCCAGTAATTGCAACCACCAGCTGATTGGGGTGATGGACTGTGCCAGGCCCTGTGCTTGCTACTTCATACAAGAATCTGGTTTGAGAACACCTCAGACAAAGTCTCTTTGGAGATCTCCCCAATTGAAATGCCGGACTCAGAACCCTAAGCAAGAAAAGACAGAAGACAGAACAAGTCAATCAACCACCTCAGCCATATGTTAGCAGTGAAAAACTGCACAAATGGAGACTCTATGATGGACTATGTCAATCTGTGCATTCTTCAACGACCTCATCCTGCTTGGAGTGGTGAGACTGGCAGCGATTCATAACTGGTGAACTATCAAAACCACCTGAGCAAGTATCTCAGAGCATGCCCCACATCCAGGACTTGTGGTGGGTGGGAAGCTGGGTGGGGCTTTTCCCTCAATATCCCCCCTTTACCTCAGATACATGAAGGAAACAATATGGAAATAATAGCCTTACCCACTTTCCTATAGCCCTTGAACCTTTTTACCCTAATTAACTATGTAAAGATTGTCAAAATAAAATTTTTTAAAAATAATTTTCATTTCATGCTAAGTAACATCAATGAAATAATAGTTTTCAAGTACTTGTATATTCTTCTGATGCACAATGAAAAACATTAGACTACAAGAAAAAGATTTATCTAAGGATCACTTCAAATCACTAATCATACCACCACATTTTGGAGAAATACTATCCCAACAAATTAACAGCCTCCCAAGCCTTCTACATTAGTGAGGCAGATTTGAATTTAATTTCTAAAACTCATCGGGCAGCTGACTTAGCACTAACCACACATTCAGGGCCACGTGCTTCCCCCCACACCCCCCCCACCCCCACACCTTTCTCAGCCTCAACAGTGTATTTGGACCCTTACCATCTTTTTCACCTCCTCAAAACCTATACACAAAATCTAACAAATGTACCTTCACACGATTGCATTCTACTCCTTAATTACACTCCACCTCTTATGCAACTTTGTACCTTAAAGGTATTTAACAGAACCCAAGGGTTCAAAACTTACCCTGACCCTCAAAATGTACTCATTCACATTCACATACAGCAATGGTATGTCAATCTAAAGAAGGACAACTCTAAAATATTCCACAAACTGTGTAAAAGATTGCTATTCCTGACAGTTTGAATAAGTTTGTGGGGGGATCTTTGGTTTTTTTGTTTAATTTTTAAAGATTTATTTATTTGAAAGTGTTATAGAGAGAAGAAAGACAGATCTTCCGTCTGCTGCCACACTCCTCAACTGTCTGCAACAGCAGGAGTTGGGCCAGGCCAGAGGCTGGGAGCCAGAAGCTTCCTCTGTGTCCCCAACGTGCATGAAGGAGCCATCGTCTGCTACCCTTGCAGGCCAGCAGCCAGAGGCTGGAGTGGAAGTGAAACAGCCAGGTCTCAAACGGGAGCCCATATGGCATGCCAGTGCCACAGGTAGAGGTGGCATGCCAGTGCCATGGGCAGAGGTCATACGCCAGTCCCACCAGTTTGATTTCATTGTGAATTTTTAACATTAGTTCAATCATGTATTTAACAGCTTATACTGAACTGATCCTTGACATATCAGAGGAAAAAATATAATAAATTCACAAAACCAGGAAACACCTCCTAATTCAATGACTTAGTCATCTAACTTCCATTTACCCCAGATGTTAATCGTCTCACCGTATCATTTGGCTCTGTTTATGTATAACAAATAAACCCAACTTCACAGTGTGTGTCAAGAGGACCAACCAGATGCCGGGCAACTGGCCAGGACAACACCTGTTATACCATGGCTGGGATGCGGCCCCTTCGCGGGTGCTGCGTCCCTGCCCTCTCACTGATGGGTTTGGCAGCTTCCCCTGTTTGGCAGGTGCAGCCAAACCATGTCCGACCTCTTGGTGACATCAGCACTGGAAGGGAGCCCCACCCCAGCCTACACCCAGAGGGGTCTGTCGTGAGCCATCTGCGTCTACCAAGACCTATCATAGCACGCCACCCCCTGCCAGCCCCAAAGCCCAAAATGCTCAGGATCAATTTTTCTTTTGCACCTTGCAAGGACCGTCCCTTTGTCAACACCACCCCTTCTCTTTACTCTTTATAGCACCTTTTTTATATCAATTTCTTCTTTTACAATAAAACTTGCTACCATCAAAAAAAAAAACTGGCACAGAAAAAAGGTAAATTGAATTAAGATTTTTGTATTTACCAAATATGAATACCATAACAAGCCAGTGATTTTCAATTTTAATCCATTTAAAACCCTAGATCCAGTGGCTTTAGCAAGTTCGTCACTCTCCCAAAAACCATATTTAAATGAAAGTAAGGAAATTAAAAAGCACAAATTCAAAAACAACAAAAAAAATCAGCAAGAGACAGCCCAGCTGATATATGCCAACAGAATTTTAGAAAATGGAAAGCAGATGTGCAAAATAACGGACTGAGCAGAGCAGAGGAGGCTGAAATCTGAGTTCCTGTTTTGCTGGAGGAATCAGCTGGTTGCTCAAGAAGCCCTGAGAGCCTTTAGCAACTGCAGGTTCTTGTACCTGCGAAGACCAAGGTAAGAAGCCTTCGAAATTTGAAGATGCATTCACAGTTCCGAAGGCAAGTAGTCACTGACAAAATCCTATACACAAACTATAGAAGACATCAAACTGAGAAGTGGAAATAGACATTGTAAGACATGGAAGGTCTTGAGAAACCCACCTGCCACTTAAGAAAACGTTCTTGGGCAGCTACCAGATATGTTCACACACAGTAAAAATTAAAGTAAGAAACACAGAATCCAAATGCACGGAGTTTAGAAAGTGATCCTGTCATCTTGTAAATTCTCAGAATACACCTGCACAGCAGATCTAGGAGTAAGTGTGGGACTCAGAACTCACCTCAGGTTTGACCCCACTGACAGGAATTGTACCGTTCCAACCCAGTTCAGAGCTCACACAAGGATAGGTACCAAGAAAATCAAGCAAAGGAGGAAAAACAAATAATAAGATAATTAGCTTCAGGATAAAACAACATTACATAAAGAAGACCATGTGACTGAAGTACTCTTTGTGACTCAGCTCTAAATGTCTAAGGTGCAAATGATGTAAATGGGATTCTGGGTCTGGGATTCAGCTAGGCTAACTCCCACCGAAGTGGAAAAACAAGACATGACATTGCTTAAAATGTAAAATTAAAGTAGAACTGGGCAATGTCAGCAAGACAGCACAGTAAGTTTTTCCACTAACCACTACTCCACGCCAAGAATCATGAATGACAACTATACACATACGTACACACCACAAACTCACAAGAATTAGGGAAAATGTCAGTGACATCAGAATATCGAAATTCTGTTTGTCCCCTTCTGTCCTAGAAAATGTACACATTTAACAATAGAACAGGAAAGTATTTTGTCATTGAAGAAAAAACTAAGTAAGAAAATACTATTTAAGCACAAAACCTACACAAGCCTAGAAGTACTGAAAAGTCACTGCCACTGGAGAGAAGAAATATGCCATGCAGGGAGCTATGACATCGGTCAACTGCTTTTCCTGGTAATCCCTGAGGTATTCTCTAACTTTCTACTTTATAAATCACATAAAAACACAATGGGGAATGTTATTCGCACTGTAAATGAAAGAGGAAAAAATGGAAAGCCACATACAAGGCAAAAACCAGTGGACAGGCAAAATTTACTCTATGTTTTATACACTGGTATTTTTCTAATGTTGAAAAATCAGACTGGAACATTACATGAAAAAGAAGATGAAGGGCAGTGCACATATCCAGCATCAACCAGGAATCACACAACTGAGAGTAGTACCCACATCTGCTTCAGAATCACAATTTTACAGAAGAAACTGGCAGTCAGGGAAGCAAGCCTGCTTTTCATAGAAATGAGATACTGCACATGCCAACACATTCCAAAGAAACTTCAGGGCAAGCACTTGGCCTGACAGTGACGTCACCACTTAGGACCCTCACACTCCACATACAAGTACCTCGTTCATTTCCCAGATAGTCCACTTCCAATCCAGCTTCCCATTCATAAGAGCCATGCAGGCAGAAGGAGATGGCTCCAACCCTGCCACCCACATAGGACAGTGCCAGGTTCCTGCCTTCCGCCTGGCTCAGCCCTAGCTGGTGTAGGTCTTTGGGGAGTGAACCAACAGTGGGAAGATTTCTCTCAACTAATCTGTCTCTCTCTCTTTCTCTCACCGCCTCCACCCCGCATTCCAAACAAAATGAAAATAAACTTTTTTTTTAACAATGCACAAGACAGCCATTGTGGTACAGCAGGTTAAAACATGGTTTCCAAAGCTCACATACCGAATCAGACGGCCTGCTCAAGTCCTCAGTGCTCTGCTTTCAATCCAGTACCTGACAATGCCAACTGGAAAGGCAATGGAGTAGACCCATAACATCCACAGAGGATACCCAGATGAAGTTCCAGGCTCCTGGCTTTGGCCTGCCTAGCCCTGGCAGCGAGGCATTTGAGGAGTGACCCAATAGGTGGAAGACCTTTCTCACTCTTTCTGTCACCCTCCCTTTCAAATGAGTAGATCTTAAAAGAAACAGCTTCATATGTAAAAAGGTTCTTTTAAATCTTCAAGTTCTACTGAGTAATAGCATCCATCACAAGCAATAACCGGCCTTCTCAAAATGTACAAGGGCTATAACCACGCGTAAATTGAAAAAGTTAAGCAATTTATTTAATTTTTAAATCTCAATTTTTCATCTATAAAAGGAATTGAGGGTCCAGCAGCATGGCCTAGCAGCTAAAGTCCTCGCCTTCAACGCGCCAGGACCCCATATGGACACCAGTTCTAATCCCAGCAGCTCCATTTCCCATCCAGCTCCCTGCTTGTGGCCTGGGAAAGCAGTCCAGGATGGCCCAAAGCTTCAGCCCCTTCACCTGCATGGGAGACCCGGAAAGAAGTTCCTGGTTCCCGGCTTAGGATCGGTGCAGCACCAAGCCAATGCGGTCACTTGGGGAGTGAATCATCGGACAGAAGATCTTCCTCTCTGTCTCTCCTCCTCTCTGTATATCTGACTTTGTAATAAAAAAATAAATAAATCTTTAAAAAAAAAAATAGAGCAGTAGCAGGGTTTGTGGTAGAGCAGGTTAAGCCACAGCTTGTGCCTATATCCCGTATCAGTGCAGTTTGAAGTCCCAGCTGCTCCACTTCTGATCCAGATCTCTGCTAACGAGCCTGAAAAGCAATGAAAGAAAGCTCGGTTCCTTGAGTTCCTGCCACCTATGGGGGAGACCAGGTTGGAGTTCCTGTGTCCTGACTTTGGCCAAACCCAGTTGCAACTGTGGTGGCCAGTGGGTGGAGAACTATTTTTTGTGTAGGGGCCTCTCCTTTGCTCTTGTCAATCTATCAAATAAATCTTCAAAAAATAAAAGGAATAGATACTAACATGCATAAAGAGTACAATGTACCAACTACAGCAACTGATTTATCATTTTTTTAAATATATGTTTACTGAGTATTAATGCTTCTGGCTATATGGGATTTATCAAGTATTAATGCTTCTGGCTATATGGGATTTATCGAGTATTAATGCTTCTGGCTATAAGGGATTTATCGAGTATTAATGCTTCTGGCTATATGGGATTTATTGAGTATTAACACTTCTGGCTATATGGAACTTAACAGTAAAGACAACTCAAGAGGATTAAATGTACTTTTCTAGAGTAAGTAAAGCCAAGCAGCTGTTATGAGTGCAACTGCAGACTACAAACTACAAGTGAGGCGAGAAGTGTCTAGAAGGCCATACCTATGGAATAATCTTAAACAAGGGAGCGAGAGCTGGGGTTTGTACACTGGGCTCCAGCTCATGTTCTACCTATTCCACTTTCAATCTAGGTCACTATTTATGGCATGCCAACGTAGCAGAGGATGGCCCAGGTCTTTGGGTGCCTGCACCTACATGGGAGAGCCAAAGGAACCTGGCTTCAGATCAGCTCCAGCTGTTGAAGTTATTTGGGGAGTCAACTGGCAAATGGAGAGCCTCTTTGTCTCTCCTCTCTGGAACTCTTTCAAATAAAAATCAAATCAATCCTAAAAAGAGAGAAATGGAATTAGATCAAGTCTCTAGATCTAATTATCAATCTAAAGCAAATACAAAGGAAGGGTGAACAGCTCAATTTCACCACAGATTTGAAACTAATAAAATTGAGACCATGGGAAACTATACAGAATAAGTTAGGTTTTTCAACAATTATAATTGCAAGGAAAACGAGAAAAAAGGGACACTACAACTTAACAAGATTTCTCAAAAAAAGATCTTAAACTTCTTCAAAAACTAATGCTTGACATAATCAGAGATGTGAATACTAACAGATATGATACAATATTAATAAAGAATTTTCTACTGTCATATTTTCAAAGTACTTCTTATCTTCTTATCTTCAAGGGATACATGATAAAATACATCAATTTTTAACTTTTTTTCAAAGCCAAATAACATAAACAGGGTTTGCAATGGGCTCCAGGACTGTAACATTAGATTTCGGAAAACCAAAGCCACCTGCTTGCAAGCCCTGAAGTCTTAACGTCTACCATGAAATCAGAAAGCTCATACCTACCACATGTTACCGAGGCCATCCCTTCCCAAGAATTGATTAATTGGTTCCACAAACTATGTCTCTGTCAGTGATCCCAAAGTCATTCTTCCTAAAAGGAGAAGCAGGGAGCACCTGCCAGATGGGCAGGTAGGAGAGGCTTCCTGCAAGCAACGCCTGTTTTCAGGGCATGCAGCCTGCTGCCTCTTGCATCTTTTTTTTAAAGATTTATTTATTTTTTCATTACAAAGTCAGATATACAGAGAGGAGGAGAGACAGAGAGGAAGATCTTCCATCCGATGATTCACTCCCCAAGTGACTGCAACGGCAGGTGCTGTACCGATCCTAAGCTGGGAACCAGGAACTTCTTTCCGGGTCTCCCATGCAGGTGAAGGGTCCGAAGCTTTGGGCCATCCTGGACTGCTTTCCCAGGCCACAAGCAGGGAGCTGGATGGGAAATGGAGCTGCTGGGAAGTGGAACTGCCGGGGTTATAACTGGAATCCATATAGGATCCTGGCACGTTCAAGGCAAGGACTTTGGCCGCTAGGCCACGCTGCCAGGCCCTGCATCTTTCAACTGATAATAAAATCAGTGCAAACTCAATCAGCGAAGGGAGCTATCTAATACAAGTGACTGAAACATTCTACAAGTGAGACAAAATATGAGATCATGACCCCTAAACAAAAAAAAAAAAATTTTTTTTAAATGGCATACATACTACAAAGCCTTAGTAGGGTATCACACCATAGAGAAGTTGTGGACTGCAGTTCTCCCAGCCAAACAACGATGTTTATGTGAAACCTCAGAACTGCCTCATGTCAGCAACTCATCTAAGCTGAAACTGTCTATGTTAAGGAAGGAACATGCCAGCAGGTGACTTCACACAGGGAGCTGTGAGTCCTTGGCAAGAACCAGAGCAGCCCCTTCGCCACAGCAGCCCCCTTCGCCACAGCAGCCCCCTCGCCACAGCAGCCCCCCTCGCCACAGCAGCCCCCTCGCCACAGCAGCCCCCTTCGGTGCCTTGACTGCATTTACAGAGCAGCACAGCCACCAAGCACTCACACTCACAACCGGTCATCTCTGCAACAGAAAAATAAGGCCTGCATTCTTTCTGTGTATTGAAACTAGATCCCGGAGGCCTCACCACATACACGCTCTGCTGCACTTCACTGGGACAACTGGCTAGGACAGTATTTTTTTAAAGTCCAAAAAACACTGTAAATACTGTACTGAGATTATTTTAAAAAGTGGTTTTAACTCATGATAACCAAATCAAACACTACACATCCACACAAACAAGTATTCCTGACCACTGCCAATAATTCGCTTTCCACATGATTCCCAAGCAGCCCACTGGCTCTCCTTCACCCAGCAATTTTCACAGATTCCAGGCACTATGTGAAGCATTTGATAAGCATTTGCTCATTTAATCCCCACATAAGTATCGGATAGATAGGACTTCTTAACCCAAACTAAAGGAAACAGGCTTTCAGAGATAATTTGCCTAAAGTCACACGGCCTTAAGTGGTACTGTAGCCAGCACCAAATACTACAACTTGTTACTCAACTCTCCCAACCAGTATCTCCATGAAAGACATTTTGAGGAAATTAAAGCATTCTCTTTAGCACAGAAGAACGTAAGCAGCCAAGATTATATCAAATTCCAGTTTAGCCTTGACAATTACGTAAAAGGAGTCAACTAAAAGTTCAATGGGGTCCAGCGCAATAGCCTAGTGGCTAACTACTCGCCTTGTATGTGCCAGGATTCCATGTAGTTGCCCAGCTGCTCCGCTTCCCATCTGGCTCCCTGCCTGTGACCTGGGAGAGCACAAGAAGATGACCCAAGCCCTTGGGACCCTGCCTAAGCATGGGAGACCTGGCAGAAGCTCCTGGCTCATGGTTTTAAGTTGGCTCAGTTACGCCATTGTGGCCACTTGGGGATTGAACCAAAGAAAGGAAGATCTTTCTCTCCCTTTTTCTCCTTTCTGTAAACCTGCCTTTTCAAGAAAAATAAATCTTTCAAAAATTTTTCAACTGCCTGAAAACAGAAATTGGTAGGAGGTGGGAAGCAGGAATTCATGATGACGGAAACTACAGCAACATTTAAAACAACAGAAACAGAAAGTCTTGGCTCCCTTATCTTACAAACAACAACTGAACCAGATTACATCTCTCTTTTCTGTTTCCCAAAATACCTTAAAAAAAAAATTCCTGACCAGTATGGCACCATAGCTTAAGTGGCTACTCTTGCTGCCGGCAATTCAAGGTCGCTCCGCTTCAGATGCAGCTCCCTGCTAAAGCTCCTGGGAAAGCAGTCGGGGATGGCCCAAGTGCTTGAACCCCAGTACCCACTTTGGAGACCCCTGCTGCCTGGCCTAAGACCAGGCACTGCAGACTCTGAGGGAACCAACAGATGGAATATCTTTATCTCCCCTCCGACACACACACTACCACTGCAATTCTCTCAAAAACACAAACCTTAAGAAACAAATACTCCCAAAATCATGTCACTTTCTCAGTCACTACACACACACACACACACACACACCCCTTCTGACTTACACTCTCAGGCACTTCATGATTATTAACACACTCTAGAGGAGTCTGGACTACATGATCTTCAAGGTCCCTTCCAGCCTTCAAGGTAAATGACTCTAAGGTGAGAAATAATTAGCCTCTTCGGACAAGAAGGGAAAGAACCACGTAAGATGGACACAGTAAAAACTACTTCCTTTTTTGACTTCAACCTACCGGGGTGTTTCCATATACTAGAATAAAGAAAGAGGCAGCGTTGTTAGAATGGTGAAATGCAGGTCCAAAACTCATCAGGCGATCCAGACAGCGCACTTGGAAAAGATGAGCAGGCTTGACATGCGTATATAACAATTTTTTTTAATGCCTGTTAATTCGTTTGCTTTTTTTCTTAAGGCAAAGAGAGAGAAAGAAAGGTATCTTCCATTCACTGGCTCATTCCCCAAAAAAGCCACAACGGTGGGGGCCGACCCAGGTCCAAGCCAGGAGTCGGCATATCCCTCCTGGCCAGTGTAGGCAGCTGGTGCCCAAGTATTTGGCCCGTCATCCGCTGTCTTCCTTGGCACCTTAGCTGAGACGATCAAAAGCCAAGGCCAGTGTGGTAGCACAGCACTGTAATCCTCTGCCTGCACTGCAGGCATCCCATATGGTTACCAGTTAATGTCCCAGCTGTTCCCCTTGTGATCTAGCTCCCTGCTTACGACCTGGAAAGGCAGCAGAGAAGGTTCAATTCCTTGGTCCTGCATCCACGTGGGAGACTGGCAGAGGACCCTGGCTCCTGACTTCAAATCAGCTCGGCAACAGCTGCTGCTGCAGCCATTTGCGGAGTGAACCATCAGATGGAAAATATCTGTCTCCATTCTGTAAATCCACCTCACATATTAAAAAAAATAAATATATTTTTAAAAAGAAGCAGAGTAACCAAGATTCAAACCAACACCCTGATAAACCATGCTGGAATTGCAAGTGGCAGCTAAACCCACTGCATCAACCTTTAGAAAGAGACTGATCAATCGATCAATCTATGAAGAAAAAAAATGCTTCTATTTTAAAACTAAGTGATAATTTGAAATGAGCTCAATTTTAGCCAATGGAAAAAAGCTTGAATGCTTTCATAAACCACATAACATTTAGACCAATATCAAGACATAAAAGACATCACTCTAAAATTGTGAAAATTCAGCGGCCAGTATTATGGTACAGGCATGACTTTAAATCCTGGATAATCTGCTTCCGATCCTGCTCCCTTCTAATACATCTGGGAAAACAAGCGAAGATGGCCAAGTTCTCAGGCACTGCAGCCATGTGAGATCCGGACGGAGCTCCTGGCTCTTGGCCGCAGCAGGGCCCAGCCCTGGCCACTGCAACCATCTGAAGAATGAGCCAGGAACGGAAGACTGCTATTCTCTCTCTCCATGTGTGTAACTCTGCCTTTCAAAAAAAAAATCTTAAACAGTGATAAAATTCTGGAAAACTCTGAAAATTCTCAAATAAACATTAGCTAAATAGCTAGGAAATAAGATTATCTACCCTTCTAGACATGGAAAAGACCCATCTACAAAATCTAACCAGATGCTCAGTCACAACACAAAGGAAAACAGCACTTAGTAGTAGAAAAGGTGAATCCTCTGCGTGAAATACATCCTAACACGATATTTCTAAATAAAAGGTAACCAGTTTTTTGGGCCTGGCGCCATGGCCTAGCCGCTAAAGTTCTCACCTCGAACACACCAGGATCCCATATGGGCACCAATTCTAATCCTGGCAGCTCCATTTCCCATCCAGCTCCCTGCCTGTGGCCTGGGAAAGCAGTCAAGGATGGCCCAAACCTTGGTACCCTGTACCTATGTGGGAGACCCAGAAGAAGATCTGGGCTCCTGGCTTCAGATCGGTGCAGCACCAGCCATTGTGGTTGCTTGCGGAGTGAATCATCAGATAGAAGATCTCTGTTTCTCCTCTCTGTATATCTGACTTTGTAATAAAAATAAATGAATCTTTTCTAAAAAAAGATAACCAGTTTTACAAGGCCAATTTGAAGTTTCAAAGAATCTTCACAAAAAGCACCTCTAATATACTTATATAAAATGTCAATTAATTAGTTCAGCCAATAGCTAATGAATACAACGTGTAGGTGTCTCACAAGCATATAACAATCTCTGCCTCATGCGTAAAACACATCTTACAGCAAGGAACCAAGAGATTAGTTATAACCATCCATCATTTCGAGATGATACCAGAGATGATCAATTTCTTTTTTGGGGGGAGGGGGCACCTGTAACTTCTAAACAACTATACCATCAATAACTCCCTTGGAAGGTATTTCTCTGTAACCAATAACAGAAGGAACTGATTCCATTTTAGATTTTTTAGATTTTAGTCTGGAGGGCTACCCAGCAAAAGAATGATAAGAATCTTATAAAAGTTGCTGGCTTATGCCAAACATGGCATTCCCAAAGGATGCTCTGTCTAGAATCTGTGGGGGAATCATACACAAATCATCTATTTACTCAGACCTTCCAAAGCGGCTGGAAATATTTGTGTCTTGGGGGGGGGGGGGGGAGGAGAAGGCTGAGAGCAAATTTGCTGACTCCTAATGGTTCAGGCCTGAGCTTCCAAGATTCTATAAAGGAGCAGTAAATTAGGGTTTGGCTAGTATTTGCTGAGTACTGAAGCCAGCATAAACATTTACTTGAGGCTTTTCAATCTGTAAGCATACCCAGTGGTTAGGTACAGTAATTCTGAATCTGAAAAAGCCAAACAAGTCTTCTGGAAAAGTTTCTAAATAAAGGTGGGGTGGAGGAGGTAGGCACATTTCCTTTGTTTTCACCAAATAAACAATACAGACTTCAGAAATGCAACATGTGGCTGTAGGTGGTACTGATTCCTACAAGCTGTTTTACTGCCTTATAAAAATACCAGCAATTCATACTTTCAAAAGGTCCCCACGTGCAGATTCGAAACAGACGACTCAGACTCCAGTTCAGAAAAGAAAGAAAAAAGACCAAGCTGGCCCACAGAAACAAGTCAAGGCTACAAAAATATTTTGCCTTCTGCTATATAACATATCAACTGCACATTCCTAAGCAAAAAGGCACAAAGCATGCCAATATGAGCAGCATGATGCCCAGCAGAGCCTGATGGTAAACCCTAATTCTACAATATTACTGATCACACAGAAATTTGACCAATAAATATTTTGGTCGAGGACTGCTTTGTCATTTTTGCAAGTATTTTTAGTTGAAAGCAAATGGTTTCGTGGTAATCTGTGGACATGGTTCTGATTTTTAAATGCCTATTTTTACATTCTGGTCACTGGTTAGGTTTTCTAAACTCAAGTCTTTAGAACTAGTAATTTGGAAAGGGTAAACCACAAACACATGACATTGCGTTAAGAATGCAAAGGCCTAACAAGCCCACCAAGTCAGACCAACACCAACTAACTTGGAAACCTCTGCACAGCTCACACATCTGAGGATGCCCCAGAAATTCCCTCCCTCCTTAGCAACAAGAGCTCAAACACTCCTAAGTCCATCTCTCTGGAGCCATCAGAATTTGCTTGTTTTCCCTCTGTACAATTGGGGGTTTTTTGGCGGGCCTTCCTTCGGCTTTCTCCCCCAAGTCTCCAAATTCACCTCCCCCTCGTACTTCAATTTTCCATAACACACACTACAGAATATTTCCACAGCGGTGAAATTTTTTATACAAATCAGCCAATATTTTACTGAAATCCCAGCTTTCTGGAACACTTTCAATCCTTTTAAACAATCCCCATCCAATTTCAATCCCAAGAGTTTGAGCACTAGTAGCTCGCTTCACTCGCACATTTTCTTTCCAAGGTTTTTGCTTAGTGCTCTATTTCAACTAGAGGTAAAAGATTAAAGAAATGTTATGACTGGCTCTTTTTTTTAAAGAGGGGTGTCTTAGAAGGAAAGAAACGGCCCCTTCTTGTTACTGTAAATGAGCAGCCTCTTGTTCTCAGCAGTCCGTCTGCACACAAGACCACTACTGACCTCAGTGGGAATTCAGCCCAAGGAGTGAGGAAGACAGAGTAGGATTAAATTGGTCCTAAATCCAAACCACTGTTCCAAGCCATTGCCACTTCTCCAGTAACCTCAAAGAGGAGATGAGGTGTGATGGGGATTCGCCAGCTGAATTATGGAAATGATCACGTGACTCTGACAGGTGACACAGCAGAGCTCTCTGAAGGCGGTGGGTGTCGCCTCCAAGCCCGATGGGCTCACTGCAATGCAGCCCCATCAAGGCTGCAAGAGCTAGCCAGGGTTCCCACAGCAATGCCTGAAAACGAACACTGAATAGCATTATCATACCTCGTAGATAATTTTATTCATTCTGCATTAAAAACAATTTAAAGCCTGATCTTTCTAAACCCCGCGAGCCCCAAGGCAAGAAACTGAGTCAGTCTCCCTCAGCTATAAGGAATCCAACAAGACAGCAAACTGAAATGATGATTTTTGAATACTGGATTATAAATTATGTCAGGAAGATAAAAATAATGGATTTCAATGAAAGCATGGAGAGTTATAAGGAGACTTTTTTAAAATAAAGGAAAAACTGTGAAAAACTTTCAACAGAAAAAAAAAAAAAAAGACCTAAGTGGGAGTAAACGAGGAAGACGCTTCATACACACATGCCATTCACATGCAAGAAGTTCCAAACACTGAGATGGGACGCACCTTGAACAAGAGAAAATATAAACGCGGCTCACCCACTAGCTCTTAAAACGCAGGGGCAGCCAGCGTGGTGTCCAGGAAAACTGAAGAGAGGTCCTCACTCAGCATGACCTCCCAGAAGAGAGCAGGCGGGAGCTGCTGAAACCTCACCGAGAAAACCTCCCCTCCCGAGCGGTGAGTGGTCAAGTTTTCGGGATGGAGGGTGCCGGAGCGCCCAGGCCAGCCCTGCTGCCGCCTCGGCTTCGCCCGCCTTCCGGCTCAGCCCCGACCCTGGCCCGCGGCGTGCGAGCATTGGCGCCCGCCACGCGCGGTGTCTACACCCGCGGGCTCCTCGGCGGCTCCCGGGAGGCGCGGGGCGGATGCCGCGCGTGGGGTAGCCGCGCCGCCCTCGCCCGCCTCCCCGCAGCCGTCACGCGCGTGGCCACAGCCTTCACCCCCGAAGGGAGGACCGGGCGGCCGGGCCCCGCAGCCCCGCGCCGGGGAGGGAGCCCGACCCCAGCCCAGCTGCTCCGCCGCGCCCGTCCGCAGGACCCCGAGAGCCCGAGGCTCCACGGTCGTGGGGGAAGGCGCAGTGCTCTCCGCACCCTCCTCTGCCCCAGGCTCCTGCGGAAGGCGGGGAGAGCGGGGGCCGCAGCGGGATCAGGGAAGCGGGCCGGGAGCCACAGGACCCGGAGTCCGGGGCGGTGAGGAGAAAACTCCCCAAGCCGGCCTCCTTCCCTCCTCTCGGGGGCACCGTCCCGCCACAGCTTCCTGCCCGGGATCAGCTTCCCCGCTGCAGCCCGAGGAGAAGCCCCACTCCGCCCTGCAGCTCGGCAGGGACCGGCCTCCCGCGGGCCCTCGCGTGCCGCAGCCCCGCACGCCTGCTTACCGACAAGCCGCACCGCACGGGCCGTCCCGCTCCGCCGCCCGCCTCCCTCCGCTAGCTTTCAAATTGAAATTCCCTGGCTGGGGCCGGCGGCGGCCTCGGCGCGCACGCTCCGCCCCCTCGCGGCGGAAGCCCCTCCCGCAAGGCCGCCGGACGCGCCCCCCGGCGCGGAAACCCCCGCGGGCCGGCCAGCGCCACGCCCCCGCGCCGCGAGGGGCGGGCCTCCCCCACGCGGCCTGCCTCGAACCCGGGGCCGGGGGAGCCGCACCGGGACGGCCTGCCCAAGCCCGGGGCCCGCGGGAACCGCACCGGACGGCCTGCCTGGAACCCTGGGCCCCGTGGGAAACACTCTGGGACAGCCTGCCCAAGCCCGGGGCCTCGCAGGAACCCCTCGAGGACGGCCTGCCCCGACCCCGGGACCCGCGGGAACCGCTCCGGAAGGCTTGCCCCAAGCCCGGAGGCCCCGTGGGAAACACTCTGGGACAGCCTGCCCCGACCCCGGGAACCGCACCTGGACGGCCTGCCCCGCACGTGTGGCCTCACGGGAACTGCTCCGGGTAGGCCTGCCCCAAACCCCCGGGTCGCAGGACCCGCTCCACAACGGCCGGCGCCTTCGCCTTGGTGCGGGGCTTCTCAGCGACTCAGAGACCTAGTGTCGGGCATTCCCTGACAAAACCTTCATGGAGGGGCTACTCCCTGGAGCACCTTAGCGTAGGGCCTGGGGACACCGTGGCAAGAAGCTGGGTCGCCCCTGCTTGTCGCGTGGCCGAAGTGCCTTCCCCAAAAGCAGCATTCAAAAGAAGCCATCTGTTCTCCCCGAGGGTGGTAGGGCAGAATGGCCGGGGCAAAGCCCACCGAGTCGGGGCCTTTATGCTCACCATCTGAGAACCGGGCACGAGGCAGCCAAAGAAGCCCCCCGAAAGAGTTGGAACCAAACTATGGAAAGCCACAAGCAATAACACATCACACACACACACACACACACACACGATAGCCACCACCCTCTTGTAGAATTGAACCATTGCCTCAAGTTCCCCTTACTTCGTCCGTTTTATGGTTTAGCATGTGTCAGACTGGTGTGGAACGGGGTACCTAGCTCACTGCCCCCAGCACCCACAAACATCTGGTCCTGGTCCTCTCTGCCTCCTCTTACCTCTTCCACTGTCTTCAGTGATCCCACTTCCCCATGTTCTCCTTTTCTTTCCTGAACATGACCTTCTCTAAAATTAACCATGTCCAAAGCAGCCTCAGCAACAGTGCCTTTCCCGCTGTGGTGCTTTTCTGTTAACACAGTGACATACTTGGCCACCGGAGGCTGACAATGAGCGCTGAGAGAGACAGAACAGTAATTTGGCCCTTCTATCAATGAGAAAAGACTTAAGATACATTATTTTTATAATTTTATAATAATTTTTATCATTTTAGGCATTTTATTTATGTGTGTGCTTTATGTTCTAGGCATAAGTCTGCATTCCTAAATGTTTTAATGTAGTTGATCACAGTTCTATATAAAAGTACACACATTAAACTGAGCAAGCGGCATGACTTTGGAGCCGAAGCCTGATGAGCAGCAGTTCTGGGAAAGAAGACTTGGGGATTTCATAAGAAAGTGTTATTATAAATCTATAGGCACAGTGACAGTAAAGCAAACCTGACTCCTTGTTTATACCGGCTGAAAAATTATATTTGTCATTTAATACTTTACTTTCCATTAAAAATTCATAAAAGGGTGGGCAGATGGCACAATAATTAAAACCAGCTTGGGATTCCCACATTGGAGTACCTAAGTTTGAGTCCTGCCTCTCTTTCTAATTCCAGCTTCCTGCGAATGCCCACCCTGAGCCACAGCAGTCATGGTTCAAGGAGTCAGGCCCCTGCCACCCGCTTGGGAGACCTGGATTAGGTTTCTCCAATTCCCAGCTTCTGCTTTGCCCAGTCCTGGCTGTTGCGAGTGTTTGGGGAAGCGACCAAGAAATGATCTCTCTTGCTCTATCTTTGTCAAAATAAAAAAGATGATATAAATGTTGTTATCAAAAACCTAAATATTATCTGTTACCATTTGGAGGATTCATTAGATTCCATGGAGGCACAGCTTTACATGAACCCCAACTTTCAGTAGAATGGAACATCCAGTGAGGACCTGCCAGAAACTGAAGGTTGAAGGAACTAGGAGGAAGCAGAAACAACAGATGGAATATGGTACAATAGAGATATTGGCAATGAACAGATGGTAGACCAGGTGAGCTAGAATGTCTAACACGGAAAGAGGGATCTGGGCAGAAAGGACAAAGTCCTAGAGAGGCTGGGAAGCTGAGCACTGGCAGGACTACCAGCATTCGGTTCAAGGCCAGAACACTAATCCCCAGGAGACAGAAACAAGATTGGGTCTTGCTACTAGACCCAGAATGACTCAGTCAACAGGACAGGAATCGCGATACTAGACCTGAGAGCCGCCAGGTCCACAGTCAGCTTCACGGCCCCAGGCACGAACATCATCTTCAAGCACAGTCAACCTGGAGGTAAGGACTAGAACCCGACCCAGGTCCTCCCTAGTGCCCTACTTAATAGCTGACCTCTCTGGGCACAGCATTCAAGAAAGTACTCAATATTGGTAGTTCATTCATTTACACCGTGCCCTCCAGGTGCCAAGCCTAAAGAGTTGGAAGTATTAGAATGGCTCTAGATTGAGAATTTGTTCTTTATGTGGCCCATAGGTAAAAAAGATCTGAATTCACCCTCCTACTTTGAATAAAGCATTCTCAAGCTTCATTATGAAGGCATGCAGTCTCAGATCTACTGCCACAAACCGACACAACACCACACAAATGCCAGTATGAGTCACTGTGTCACCTGGTTAGTCTTTGACAGTTTCAGTTCTGCTATGAAAACCCCCAAAGCTGGTAAATTTAATCATCTTTTCATATATTTGAGAAACAGAGAAAGAATTAGATATAAAGCACACTCCCATCCACTGGTACAGTCTCCAGATGCCTGGGAGAGCCAGGCCAATGGGCTGGAGCTGGGAGCCAGGAACTCAATCCAGGTCTCCCAGTTGTGTGGCAGGAGCCAGCTCACTTGAGCCATCATCTGTGGCATCTCAGAGTAAACCTTAGATGGAAGCTATAGTCAGCAGCCAGAGCAGTGGGCTGAAGCCCGTTGATGTGGGACCTAGGCATCTTAACCAATAAGCTAAACACCCACTCTAAAACAACCATTTTATTTCTCATGATTCTTTGAGGTTGAAAATCAAAGTTCAACAGATGCCTTCTCTATACCTTGCGGGGTTGACCGACAGGTTTGGTTGCAGATTAAGGATCTAGGACAGCTTCAGCCAGTGTCTGACAGTGTTGTCACTCAGGCATTTTCTCTTCGTGGGACACCCATCCTGCAGGTTATGAATATGTATTCATCATGCCCTACTCTCCCTTGCCTTCCCTCCTTTCTCCTCTCCTTTCTCTTCTCTTCTATCTTTAGTCCTCCCTTCCCTCCCCTTCCTTCCCCTTCTGTCACTCCCTCTCCTTTCTCTCATTCTATCTCCCTCCTTTCCCCCTCTCCTCTGACTTATCCTCTTTCCCCATCTCTCTTCCTTTCTCTCAGACCTCTGTTATAGTAACACAAACTTCTTTACATGGCACCTCACTTCCCAAAAGATAAAATCACAAACTTCAAAGTCAAGGTCAAGAAGTCACTTGCAACACTTTTGTTGATCAGACAAAATCAGAGCGTCAGCCTGAATTCAAAGAGAAGGATCTCAAGCTTCAATTTTTCTTCTTAAGATTTATTTATTTGCAGGCCCAGAGCAATGGATTAATTGGCTACTCCTTCCCCATCAAGAGCCTGGATCACATATTGGCACCGGTTCATGCCCTGTCTGCTATATTTCCCATCCGGTTCTCTGCTTGAGGCCTGAGAAAGCAGTACAGGATGACCCAAAGCCTTGAGAACCTGTACTCATATGAGAGACCCAGAAACTGCTCCCGGTTCCTAGCTTCAGATCAGCTCAACAAAGGCCATTGCAGCCATCTGGGGAGTGGGCCAGTGGATAGAAAAATCTTTGTCTTCTCTCTGCAAATCTACCTTTCCAACAAAATCTTCTTAAAAGATTTATTTGTTCACAAGCTAGGAGAGAGAGCACTTACAAAAGAGTAAGAGAATCTCCCACCTACTGTTGCGCTTCCCAAATGACTGCAGCAACCACAGTTTGACTAGGACTGGCCATGAGTCAGGAACTCCACCTGGGTCTCCCACCAGTGTGGGAGACCAAGTACTTGAGTCATCATCACCTGCTCCCTTCCGGGATGCATTAACAGGGGGCTAGATTAGAAGCAGAGGAGTCAAGACATGAACTGGGACATGGTGTCCCACATGGTACCTTAATGGCTACATCACAACACTTATTCCTACTTAACTTCTTGACAGGAGTGGAATGTGTGCATAATGATGGGAATAATGGTTGGCAGCCCTCTGTGTACACACTACCACTGAAAGCCCTGTTTGCTAAGTCTGTTACAGTCTGCCCTCAAGCAGCACTTCTCCTTTCTACATACACTAATGTTTTCCACCATATACATCACAAGTGCCTTCTCCCAGTTGGGTCACAGCAGTGATGGTAATCTTTCACAAAGGCATTTCTAGTTATGGCTAATGCAGAAATAACCATCTAAAGTTTGAGACATTCCCTTAATTCTATATGGAGTTTTGCCACACATGTATACACTACACTACACACACACACCTGCGTCATCTGACTCAATGACAGAGGAAAAAGCATGGGCATGCTAATTGTCTTAAGTTGAAATAGTGTGCAGTTACTTCCTGTAGGATCACATACCTAATTGCTCCCCCAAATAGAAAAACAAATTGAAGAGACACATACAGAATCCACAAAAAGCTACATTTGGGAAGGATGCCATGCTCTGGACATCATGCCTACTACCACAGGCATGATGTTTCTAGCAGTTTCTAGCAGTTTCTAGAACTGTTTCTAGCAGTTAATAAATATAGTGAACGAAATTAGATTTTGGTTCCTAATTCTGCTCACAAATTGTCCTTATCATCTAACCGACTATACCCAGTCTCTATCATATTGGTTATGTTACTGGGTGTGAGCGAGATCACACCAGACATGTATAAGGTCTTATTGAGGAGTCTTTATTAACCAAGCTTGGTGATAACAGAGCATACTAGAAATAGCAGATCACAAGTCCATTTTGCAATCCAACCAACTGAACATAATCCAAAAGGGAACAAATGGTCATTACCCTTAAGTTCATCCATTAAGCTGAAGACCTCTGTCTCAGCTTCCCCAACAATATGCAACGAATGTCTAAGAGACATGCAACGAATAACCTGGACACTCTTACAAAGCTGCAGACACTCACCTTTTCTTGGCTTCTCTGCCCACATTCCACTACTGCTAGGCCTCATCTCTCCTGGAACTCCTGATAGTACACAAACCAGAAACAACATTAATATATCCATTGTCCCATCAAAGCAGTACACAGGGACCATGCTCAGGGGATTACCTACCTGTCCTGGATCAGCCAGAGGTGCCAGAGTAACAGTAACACCAGACTAGAAAGAGAGAGAGTGAGCCCCAGCTTCACAGGCCTTTTAAAGGTGCTTGTGAGGGGAGTGGTTATAGGTGAGTCACAGGTGGGCAGGAGCAAATACCTAAGTGTTGTGAGTTAAGGAGTTAATTGGCGCTCATTGGGATGGGCAGGAACAGGAACTGGGCTTGTAGGTAAAAAGACTAATTGGACTCATCTGCACCCAACATCTCAGCTGAATTAGGATGTGGGGGGAAGAGTATACAAGGAGCAATCACTAGCTGCACTCCATAACAGTTAAACTAAATATAAGTGAAAGATGAGGACAAAACAGTGTTTTTAACCCTAATACAAATATATCATCGAGTCCCATTGTATGCCAATTACATTTGGACAGTAGAGGCAAGTATTTGACACACTGCTTAAGACGGTGCTTGTGATACACGCATCCCATAACAGGTTGCCTAGGATTGAGTCTTATCTCTGCTCGGTCTGATTCAGCTTCCTGCTGATGTGAATTGGATGAGGCGCATCAGGTGATGACCCAAGTACCTGGGTTTCTGCAACTAACATGGGAGATCCAAGTGAAGCTCCTGGCTCCACACTTTGACTAGGCTTGGGTCTGGCTGTGTCACGTTTGAGGAATACTCATAGTAGATGAAAGAGCTTCATCTCTCTTTATCTGTTTCTCTCTCTCTCTTTATCTGTTTCTCTCTCTCTCTCTCTCTCTCTCTCTCTCTCTCTCTCTCTCTCTTTCTCTTTCTCTCTCTTCCTCTGCATCCCCATATCTCTGCCTTTCAAATAAATTAATGAAAGAATGAAAAAAGAAAATGCATGTAGGAAGTAACACAGGGTAAGTTTAGAACTTTTTTAAAATTCACTTTCTCAGTGATAAGCAAGGAAATAAAACAGGCCTGGAAGGTGTGCCTAATGTTTACTGGGGAGGGCCTTAAAGAGGTCAGATGATAAGGTTCTAAGCATATTCACAGAAAGTGTCTAAGGCAAAGAGAAAACTCCACTTTTCAGAGAATAAGCAGAACCCTACTATGGAAAATGATTAAGACACAACCACTCTGTACGAAAAAAGGATCAGCATGTAGTCTTTGCCCCCATAAGTCCATAGCGAGCTAACCTATAATTGCTAAGCTCTTTCTGAAGCAGGGGGGAAAAAAGCATCTGGGTGGAGGGCTCACCAGTTGAAGGAGAAAGTCCACACTTCCAGTGCCCTGTTAAGCAGATGTGGGGTTTAGGAAGACAAAACAACCTTGAAGATGGGTCACTGGACTTGCCTGGACAGTTATCCCTACAACATCATAAGCAATTTTCACCTTCTACAGTGTATGTATGCCTGCAATTATAAGGCAGAGCATCAGAAAGAGAAATGGGGGAGACAAATAGTTCATCCTCTGGCTCATTCCCTAAATAATAACTACAGTTGCCAGGCCTGGGTCAAGCTGAAGCTTGGAGCCAGAAACTATCCTGGTCTCCCACATAGTACCATAGGTCTGAGCTCTTGGATCATCTTCTCCTCACTTCCCTGGGCACATGTGCATGGAATTGGATTAGAGGCAGAGTAGCTGGGACTTAAATCAGTGCTCTAACATGGCTTAAACTGTTGCACCAAAACATTGGCCCCATATAGGAAACTTCTGATTGTGCCATGATAGTAAGAACCAAATTCCTCATGTCCACTATGAGGAACCCTAACCATGAGCATGATTTCTAATTGGCATGAGAGAGTGATAGTAGAATACCCACAACAGCTTCAAGAATAACATCAGAGGAGACCATTGAGTAAAATATCACCAGGAGAAATAGTCTGTGTGAGTCTAGAGTATGTGAGATTTGCTTGAGATAGTTCCATAGCTTAGACCTGAAGGCTAGCTTGGAAACAGTGAAGAAAGTGAGTTTGGAACTGGAATGTTGCAATTGCCAAGCAAAGTTCCTCCTTTTGGAAAATAGATTGTCTTAATTTACTTACTTATTGTACTTTAAAGGGAGAGATACACAAGAGGGACAAACAGCCATATAGAGAACTTGACATGTACTGATTCATTCTCCAAGTAGATTAGGCCAAGCTGGGGCTGGGGAATGGATACTCAATTTGAATTTTCCACAAGAATGACAGGGAATCAGTAATTGAACTATCAATTGCTATCTTGCAGGGTGTGCAATAGCAAGAAGCAAGAATCAGGGCAGGGTTGAGACTCCAGCTCAGGCAGCACAGTATGGCCTGTGTGTGTCCCAAGCAGCATGCTGATGGGTTACACTAAATGCTCACACCAAAAGAAGAACATCTTAGGAGATGGCCCATAGTTTTTTTTGTTTTTGTTTTTGGCCCATAGTTTTTTGAAAGTAGATGTTCAGTGGGATGTAAGTATTAACAAAGCATCATCCTTCAATTTGCTTTTCTATGATTTCCCACAGCACATGCTATGTTCTAGTTATCAGAAAACATTACGAAGGATATAGATTCTAAAGTTATGCTGTTATACTTTTACTTTCTGTGGTTGCATCATTTCTGTAAGAACATCTTTCTGAAAACTGCAATCACTATCAAAGCAGACCTGGAAATTGACAAAAGACCAATTGACTATAGACTACACAAAGGCCTGGCCGTTGCTGGATTTACCATTGCAACACAGTTCCAAGCATAGCAGCTCACATAAGACTGTTTCAGTGAATATTTGTTGAAAGAATACAAGAGATTCTAACTGAAAATGAGTGAAGTAACCTATTTCCCATAGTTCAGCACTTCTGGCATGTACCTAAAAGTGATGGATGTAATATTTTTAAAACTTTTTTTTTTTTTTCAGAAAAATACTTGGCCCAAATCTGTGAGAAAGAGCAAATCCCACAAGATAAGCAGTTGTTAAAGTTAGCACAGCCTGCTGCACACACTGATAAAGCCGGCCCGGTGCAAGAGCACTAAAGTGAAAGCGGAGGCTACATTTAACCAACTCTCAGCAACCGGAGGCCTGAGTCAGCCCAGAGAAGGACCGTTTTGAAAGGCACAAGAACATCGAATGGGAACTACAGGGACTGTGTTTAAATCAGTCAGTACTAGCAGAAGCAGGAGAACTAAGGCCCAGTCTTGAACAGCCTAAAACACATGTAAAACAAGAAAGAGATTCTTTGCAAGACAGATTATTTTTGGCATAATTGCTGGGCTGTTATAAAGCTACTTCAACGTGAAAGTCCTAGGTAGGGTCAAGATTAAATATCTGTGCATAAACTCCTTTTTGATTCTCTTCTGTGCAGCTACTTCAAGAATTTCATGGGAATGGAATTGAAAATTAGGTTTATTGTATTTATTTTGAAAGTCGGAGTTATAGAGGAAAGAGAGAGAGAGACTTCTTCAATTTGCTGGTTTCCATCTGCCTTGCCAGGCAGACACCAAGAAGATAGAAGCTTCATCCCGGCCATCTACATGGGTGAGAGCAGCCAGAATACACCTCAGCCTTATGGAGGTCGATAGTGCAGGTGGTGGCTTTACCCACTCCACCACAACATCAATCCTTCAAAAAGGCTTGTATTCAGAAATTTAAACTTTCTAGAATTTGATTATTAGGCATTACCTTTAGATTTATTTTTTATACATATGTTTTAAATGTCCAATCTACCAGAATTACAGTGAAGAAAAAGATAAGAAAAGAATTTGTCAAACATCAAAGTCAAAGAAATTGAAGGTTAGTTGTATTTAGAGGTAACAGAGAAGCATCTACAGGATTTCAGGGGATTTGGAAAATGAAGTACTAGTATTGATTAATTGGCACAGTTGTAAAGTAAATCTTTTAGGCCAAAGAAAGAAAACTGAAGATGTCAGAAATTTCTATTTCTTTTCTTTTTTTAAGATTTGTGTTATTTTTATTGGAAAGGCAGATATACAGAGGAGAGACAGAGAGGAAGATCTTCCCTCGGATGATTCACTCCCCAAGTGACCACAACGGCCGATGCTATGCCGATCCAAAGCCAGGATCCAGGAACTTCTTCCGGGTCTCCCACGCGGGTGCAGGGTCCCAAAGCCTTGGGCCGTCCTCGACTGCTTTCCCAGGCCACAAGCAGGGAGCTGGATGGGAAGTGGGGCTGCCGGGATTAGAACCAGCACCCATATGGGATCCTGGGGCGTTCAAGGCGAGGCCCTTAACCACTGCGCCACTCTGTGGACCCAGAAATTTCTATTTATTTCAGACAAAAATTTCTCAATCCTCTAGCAAAAATGTAATTCATTTTGCAGCTGACAATTTTTAATTGAATGTCATTTAGAAGAAATAAAAGTACTTAATTTTACAAATTTAATTAAATTGGTACCTATAATTTTGCATATAGAGGCCTTTTATAACAAAATTTAGATTTATTCTTAGTTTTTATTTTTTATGCTGCTTTGAATATCCATTTTATACATTTTATTTTCTAATGATATGCTTGTATTAAATGGATATTCAACTGATTTTAGTATGGGTGTTTCTAACTACTCTTAAATTCAAACAGCTTGTTATTAGGATTGTTTTGACTTTTCGGTGTACAATGCAATAGGTTGAAAATCTGTATGCTTTCTTTGACATTCCTCTCTTTGGGAGAGTCTTGTTTCCTTCCATAGTGTGAGCTGCATTTGCAGCAAGAATGGCTGAGCATGGCTTCCAAGGCAAGGCTATACCATCTTCATCCCTCTTAATGATTTGCTGTAGGAAGTCAACTGCTGTATCATGAAGAATCTTAAGTAACCCTCGCACAGGCCTGTGTGCCAGCCCCTGCTCGAGTGAGGGATCTTGCAGTGAATCTGTCAACCCCAAACATTGGGCTAATTGTGACTTTCATTGACACCATGTCTTCCTTAAACAATAATTGAACAGTTAAACCACTCTGACTTTTAAACCACTCTGATGTTCCTCACTCCCAGAATGGTGAGATAACAAATATCTGTTTCCTTACATTGCTAAATGTGGGATAATTTGTTATAAAATAATAGATAAAATATATACTATTGTGTTTTCACACAATAGTTCTATTTCTTCTCCATCATTTCTTCTTTTGTTAGGGATAGTTTGTTATAAAATAATAGATAAAATATATACTACTATATTTTCACACAATAGTTATATTTCATCTTCTTTTGTTCTTATTCGTGACTTATCATACAAGGTAAGCCAAAATAGCACAGAACTGATGAATTCTCATTTCCTGTTTAAAGATTAGATTTATCAGTAAGCTTAATTCTTTTTTTTTTTTAATTGGAAAGGTGGATATACAGAGAGGAGAGACAGAGAGGAAGATCTTCCCTCCGATGATTCACTCCCCAAGTGAGCGCAACGGGCCGATACTATGCCGATCCGAAGCCAGGAGCCTCTTCCGGGTCTCCCATGTGGGTGCAGGTTCCCAAAGCTTTGGGCTGTCCTCGACTGCTTTCCCAGGCCACAGGCAGGGAGCTGGAAGGGAAGCGGGGCTGCCGGGATTAGAACCGGCGCCCATATGGGATCCCGGGCGTGCAAGGCGAGGACCTTTAACCACTTGCGCCACCGCGCCGGGCCCAGTAAGCTTAATTCTTATGTTGGGCTTCCCCCATCACATATATCTTATTTTGTAGCTCATCAGAATTCTTTTATTTTTTAAAAAATTATTAACTGTTTGAAAGAGAGAAGCAGGCAGAACAGAAATATAGATCTTCCATTCCCTGGTTCACTTCCCCAAATCCCACAACAATTGGGACTGGACCAGACCAAAGCTGGGAGCCCAGACCTCCATCCGCGCCTCTCACATGGATAGCAGCAACTCAAGCATTTGAGTCATCACCTACTGCTTCTTAGGGGGCACACTGGCAGGAAGTAATGATGGAAATAAGGTTCAAACTCATACACTCAACGCCCAGATCCTTTGGCCTGGTCCGGTTTAGGGGATTGTGATTATTTGGGGAATGAACTGATAGATTATTCAATATATATATCTGTCTCTCTCTGTCTCTGAAATAAAGAAAAAATAGGTACATTAAAAAAATTATTTTTATAAAAATGCTTGGTAAATTATATTTTTCAAGGGAAATTTTAGATTTTTTTCTGAATTTTCAAATTATTCATAATTCATAATTGTTCTCAGTACTTGTACTGCTTTGAGTGTCAAAAGAATGTATACTTTTGGCCCTTTATTCAATACTTATCTGTGCCATTGTGCTTCCCCCGCTAATCTCATCAATACCATTGGTCACATTAATGAATACCTTTTTTTAATATAAAAATGTTTTCTAATTATGATCTGCTCTTTGTTAATTCTTTAATTTGATGTTATTTTTCTAAAATCTTGCTAAAGTGATTTAGCTGATTTTTTCTTGGTATGTCTTTTCTGTTGTATGCATTTTTCCTTACACCAGGATCTTTAAGGCATCATCAAATGACCATTCCCCATCCCTAATGTAGTTTTATAACAAGGAGCAGCACATCACCATGACCTCCACAACCCCTGCCTGAGAACAAAAAATTGAAACATTTGTCTCACCTACTTTCTTTCACACCTGACCCTTCCCACCATAATCAGAGGCCCACATGAGCATGCATCTTTCTCAATTATGCAAGCAACTTTAAACATTTCTTGATGCTTATTTATTTTTTCTAATTTGAAAGTCAGGGAGACAGAAAGGAAGAGAGAGAAAGGAGAGAGAATCTTCCATCTACTGATTTACTCCCAGATACTTGCAAAAACCAAGGCTGGGTTGGCCAAAGACAAGTGACTGGAATTCTGTTTGGGACTTGCATACGTTTGGCAAGGACCCAAACACTTGAACCATAATCCAGTATCTCCAAGGATGTGATAGCAGGGAGCTGCATTGGAAATACAGTAGCCAGGACTAGGACCAGGCAGTCATATAGGAAATGCAGGGATCCCAAGCAGTGCTTTAACCAGCTGCCTTACAACACCTCCTCCCTTCAATATTTATAATTTCTATTTGTGAGAGATTTCAAATTCTTTTAGTTATTTTGAAATAGCTCATGCTTTAGAATCACTTTTAAAATGGCATATATATGGGGCTTACATGTTGTAACAGATTGCCTGCAACACAAGCATTCCATATGGGCAGAGGTTCAAATCCCAGCTGCTTCACTTCCTATCCAACTGACTGGTAATGTGCCTTGGAAAGCAGTAAAAACTATGCCAAGTTCTTGCCTCTGCCACTCATGTTGGAGATCCTGAAAGACACTCCCAGCTCCTGGATTTGTTCTGGACCAGCTCTTCCATTGCAGCCATTTGGAGCATAATCAACGAATGGAAGATCTCGCTCTCTCTCTCTCTCTTTCCCTCTGTAACTGCCTTTGAAAGAAATAAAAATAAAATCTTATTTCAGCAATAATATACACATTACCCTTAATTTTTGTCCTGATAAATTTCACTTATGTCTTTAACAGTTGATCACATTTTTGTGAACAATTCCTGCTTTTATTTTCACTTCTGCAAATGTTTCTTTAATTTTATTGATTGATTTGAAAAACAGAATCAGAAAGGGAGGGGAGGGAGAAAGTGGAGGAAATCCTCCATCTGCTGGATCACTCCCCAGACTGGGCCAACTGAAACCAATACTTCATTCAGGTCTCCCATCTCCCACCGTCTTCTCAGATAATTAGTAGAGAGTTAGATTGGAAGTAGAGCAGCCAGAGCACAAACTTCTACTTATATGGGATACTAAAACTGCAGGCAGTGACTCAAACTGATGTATCATGGTGCTGGTCCCATCATTTCTGGAAATGATTTTTAAGAAAGAAATTTGGTTGCCAAAATCAAATATAAGGACCCCAGCACTGCAGCCTAGCGGCTAAGGTCCTTGCCTTGCACACACTGGGATACCATACGGGTGCCAGTTCTAATCTTGGCAGCCCCTCTTCCCATTCAACTCATTGCTTGTGACCTGGGAAAGCAGTTGAGAACAGCCCAAAGCCTTGGGACCCTGCACCCATGTGGCAGACCTGGAGGAAGTTCCTGGCTCCTGGCTTCAGGTCGGCTCAGCACCAGCCCTTGCGGTCACTTCGTTAGTGAATCATCGGAAGGAAGATCTTTTACTCTGTCTCTCCTCCTCTCTGTATATATGACTTTCCAATAAAAATAAAGAAATCTTAAAAAAAAAAAAAGGGGGCCCGGCACTGTGGCACAAGTGGTTAAGGTCCTCACCTTGAACGCCCCAGGATCCCATATGGGTGCCAGTTCTAATCCCGGCAGCCCCGCTTCCCATCCAGCTCCCTGCCAGTGGCCTGGGAAAGCAGTTGAGGATGGCCCAAGGCTTTGGGACCCTGCACCCGCGTGGGAGACTCGTAAGAGGCTCCTGGCTTCGGATCGGCATAGCATGGGCCGTTGCAGTCACTTGGGGAGTGGATCATCGGACGGAAGATCTTCCTCTCTGTCTCTCCTCTCTGTATATCCACCTTTCCAATAAAAAAATAATAAAAATAAATCTTTAAAAAAAATTGACCTGTACATATTCCATATCAGAATGTTTGTTAGAAAATTAGTAAATCTTTAAAAATATATTTATTTATTTATTTATTTGTTTATTTATTTATTATTGGAAAGGCAGAGTTACGGAGAGAAAAGGAGAGATCCTCCATCCACTAGTTACTCCTTAAAATGGCTGCAACAGCTGGAGCTGGACCAGTTCGAAGCCAGGATGTGGCAGCTTCTTACAGATCTACCACTACAGTACAGCGGTCCAGGGACTTTATTCATTCTCTCTTGCTTTCCCAAGCCATAAGCACGAAGCTAGCCCAGAAGTACAGCACTGGGGACTCAAACAGGTGCCCTGGTGGGATGCTGACTCTAGTGCACTGGCCCCAGTAAATCCATCCATTTGGAGAGTGAACCAGCAGATAGAAGATCTTTCTCTGTGTTTCTTCTTCTCTCTACAAATCTGTCTTTCCAATAAAAATAAATAAATGTTTAAAATTTAAGCTTAATACATATTGTTATGCTTCTAACATTACATATATATGTCAGTGGCAGCTGTACTTTGTAATTAGAAAAATCAATTTCTGACTTCAAAATAAATATATGGTAAATATGAACATCTGTATGGCCTTCATCCCAATATGTGTATTTTTTGTCTTATGGGCTGGAGGCTTGGGACTTTTGCAGCCACGCAGCCAGGAGAACTTGGTCTGGGTCGGGCTTGTGGCTTGGGATTCTATCTCTGTCCACTGCCGCCATGTGGTGGGCAGATCTTGTGCTAGTCTTGGCTTGAGCTTCAGGAATTTTCTCTGTTCCTGGTTGTCATACTATGGGCGGATCTCTAGTGGGTCTGGGCTTCAGGCTTGGGAGTTTTGCTTCCCTGGATGAGTGGCTGCAGCTAGGGAAACTCAGGCTGGGTGGTGGTGTGCTCTGCAGACTTGGGGGTGTGAGGTTACAGGGATTCTGGGGGATGGTATGGGTGAGGGCAAGCAGGGACCTGAGGGTTCATGTCCAGGTGAGGAATGACTTCATGTTCAGGTGAGGGACTTCCATGGACAAGGCCAGTGTACTTGAAGGGCTAGATCATAAAACCCACCAGCAGGTGTCTGAACAGGGAACAGGTACTGTGAGGCTGGGATAAGAAGTCAACAAACACGTGAGTGAATCAGGTCTGGGATAGATTCTCAGGGGGAGTATGTGGGCTCACTCATGTGGAACAGCATTCTCCATTGGCATGGGGCAAGAGCTGTGGCTGGGAATAAGCCTGGTTGGGGAGCTAAGGGCTTGCCCTGACTGGGCTGAAATTCTCATTGGTGAGCACGAGAACCAGGATGGTGGCATTGGGCTAGGCTGGACATAGATGCAGTCTCCCTTGGCATGGGTATGAATTGGGTCTGACAAGCTCCAGACTGGGCTAGACTCCAGCACCCATTGGTACCCATAAGAGTCAGGATGAGTGTAGAACGGGCTGGACTAGGTCATGACTACTGTTGAACCATGTGAGAGCTGAGTCTGGGCATGTATCAAGTGTAGCTGGGTGGCAACTCCGAAAAGTAGGAATTGGAAAGAGCATGGGCTTAATTGAATATGGTCACAGCTCCTGCCAGGACAAGAGGTGGACAAAGTCAACGTGGGCCAATGATCCACTGTTGTGCACAAGATCTGCCACTGGGAGGAGACCAGATGGAGGAGTTTGGAGAATTTCTTTGTCAGATTGCAGTCCCTGCAGGTAAGTGCAGAACCAAGGCAAGGAGCAGCCCAAACCAGGCCAGGTTACAGTACCCACCAGCATACATATGGGTCAGGTCTTGGGATGGGCCAGGCCAGGCCAATTCATAACATCCATTGGCAGAGCACAGAAACAGGATGGGGTGCAGGAGGGGCTGGGTTGGAATACAACACCAGGCAGTTCACACTGGAGCCGGGACAGGGGGCTGACTGGGCAAAGCTAGGCTGTAGCACAACAAGCATAAGCTGAAACTGGGGGTAGGTTGGATCAAACCAGGCTGAAGTAATCTGCTGGTGGATGCTGAGGTGAGATAAGCCATGCTAGTCCAGAGGTGGTGACTGATTCCGTGAGCCCCCAGGGACAGAGTGGTCTGGTGGGTCTCAGGACATCTGGTCTGGGACACTTGCTCCACCTGTGCAGCTGGGTCCGTGAACCCCAGAGGTGAAGGTCCGGCACAAATTGGGTCACCTCGCCCAAGTTCTTGGGCCCACCTGCATGGTGGGTGTTTGGTCCGTGAGCTCCAGGGATGAGGGTCTGGCCAGGCGCGGGTCACCTGGCTAAGGTCCATGGGCCCAAATATGAGAACTGGTCTTCCACAGTGTAAAGGATGGATTGCTACATGGTCGATCATGGTGCACACAGAGAAAATGGTAGTCCATTGGAGCCTGCAGAAAACATCTTGTATTATAGCAGAAAATGGAGAACAAAACATATGGACAACTACCCCAACCAAACGATGACAGAAAGTATGTAGGTGAATGGAGACTGTAAGGTCGACCGTGTCAGCAAATGGGCCTTGGAAAGGGATACTCACCCATAGATCGGTGAGATTGACAGCATTTCAGAACTACTGCATTCACCTGGGCAGAACCCTTGGAGCACGCACCACATTTTGACCCTGGGTTGATGTTCAGTAGCCGTTCCCCATCCCTGGGTACTGGTATGGTTGGGAAGCTGGATATGGCTTCTCTCCTTATCTCCCCTCTCGCCCCAAGAAATGGAAAGAAGAAATAGAAAGTTTGGAAACAAAATGATCACATGAGCTTCTCCCTAGCTCTAGACCCTTTCCACCCTGATCAACCATGTAAACATCACAAATAAAACCAAAGGAGAAAAAGAGATTTATTTATTTTTATTGGAAATGGACAGGAAGTGTGGCATCCGGGACACAAACCAGTGCCCATATGTGATCCTGACACATGTAAGGCAAGGATTTAGCCACTAGACTACTGTGCTGGGCCCTGGATGATTGTTTTTATGAGCATGTAATACAATAACATGATTATATCTGTGTTCGTATGCATGACTGAACAAACATAACTTTAATTTATATGCATTCTTAAGTGAGAAATGCCTTTAAAAACTTACTCACAGGACAGTGTTGCAGCACATCAGGTTAAGCCACTACCTGCAATGCCAACACCCAATAAGGGCACCAGTTCAAGTCATGGTTACTCCACTTCCAATCCAAAACCTTGCTAATCTACTTAGGAAAACTGTGAAAGACAGCCCAAATACCTGGGCCCTACATTCATGTGGGTGACCTGGAGAAATTTCAGCTTTCTGGTTTCAGCCTGGCACAACCTTGGTCTTTGAGATCATTTGAGGCATGAACCAGCAATTGGAAGATCTCTCTCTTTCTCTTTCCCTCCTACCCTCTCTTACTCTCTCTTCCTTGTCCCTCTCACTTCTCTTCCTCTTTCTGTATAACTCTGTCCTTCAAATACATTTAAAATAAACAGATCTTTATTAAACTCACTCACATGGCGTGAGTATTTGACACATCAAGCAATTCTGCTTGGGACACTCAAATCCTGTACCAGCAATGCTGAAGACCTGGCTTCATTTCCAGTCCAGCTTCTTGCTGATGTACAACTGGGAATGCAGCAAATGATGGCTTTAAGTAACTTGCAACCCATAATAAAAATCTTGAGTTTCTAGCTGCTGGGTTTGACCTGGCCCTACACCATTTATTGTAGGGTTTGAATAGTGAACTAGTGGATGCATGAAAGATCTCTTTCTGTCTCCTTCTCTCTGGCTTTCAAACAAAATGAAAAAAAAAAAAAAAAGCAAACAACTCAACTCACAGTGCCAGTGCTCTTCTGTCACTTGCATCTCATGTTTGAGTGCCCGGTTTGAGTCCCAGCTGCTCCACTTCTGGTCCAAGTGCCTGCTAATCACACCCTGGTAGACAACAGATGATAGTCAAAGACCTCAATCCTTGCCACGCATGGAGGAGATCAGATTGCGTTTCAGTGCTCCTGGCTTGCAGGTAGCCCAGATCTAACTTGTGTGGGCATTGGTGGGTAAGCCGCAGGTAGAAGATCGCTATTTCTCTGTCTCTTCTGTATCTCTCTGACTTATTTTAACAAGCTCAAAAGATGTGTGTTTGTGGCCTGTGAGAGATCTTATCCAGACAACAGAAGCCTTGCCCTACCTTATTTGCCTTGCTATATGTAAAGAAAAAAAAAAGGCTGAGAAAAGTAAACATGTTGTTTTTTTCTAGTTTAATACTATGATCCCTTTATTGGCTCACAGAAAATTTTATTATTAAAGAAAATTCCCAGAGGAAAAGATGAGTATTGAGACCCAGAAAGAATAAAAGCAGCTGAACCCCACTTCTGTTGTTTGGAATAGAATGGGGTTGATTCTAAGCAGGTGTGACTTTCTTCAGCAATACATTCGAAATGTAGGCCTCGTTTCATTAAGCTGTATTTTCAATTCTGCTACACACATAATTCTTCTTGGAAATCACGTAAGTCATGTAACAGAGGCATGAGTTTGTACACACACCCAGCCAGTTTGAAAGGGCAGTGGTGATTAACAAGGAGCAGGCACTGTTTAACAGAGCTGCTAATAGTGGCAGTTCACGCTATGTAACAATGGCATTGTCACCTGCCCGTGACACCTTCCACCATAGTGTTACCAACTAGAGTTCAAAGCGTCTCTTTTGCTGTCATTTCCTGAAGCCTTAAGATCTTGTCTATTTTTAAAACAAAGAAAACAGATTTTTACCAATTGCTCTTTGACCACAAGTCTTTTTGCTTTGCTTTGTTTTAACACAATCCCTATTTCTGAAGTTCAGACCTGATGAATTCAAGCTGTGAATATCATCGGGTGTCTGACTAGTATTTCTCCACCCTCTTTTCAGTTGGCACCCTTTTTCTCTTCTCCTTTCACTAAACTTTAGCAAAACAAAACTTTACTATGCTTGCCTTCAATCTTCAAATCTAAACTTTGTCTCCCATGCACACAAATTCTCATTTGCTTTGATTTTGTCTCAAGTCTCAGTAAATTGTTGAACTCTGTTGCCAGTGGTCTGTGAGTTGACAATGAAAGTATTGCACTTGACCCTTTGTTCTAAAGTACCCTTTGATGTCAATGAGGCTTTCAGCCTATCAAGTTTACCTAACAATTCGTAAACATTTAAAGAAAGAGATATGAACTTGGGAAGTAATTTTGTCATTATTTTGTTTTCATTTCCTTTATAATCTTACAGAAAAGTCTATAATCCTGTATTTATTGTGAGACTAAAGCCGTGTAAACTACTTTGAAGTTATGACTTCAAAAACTTTTCAGCATCATAAGGCCCAACAGGGGAAAGAAGACTTACTTTATCGTAAGTCTGATTTGAAAAAGCAAAGAACTTGCATTATTTTAAAAGTTTCTAAACAAAGTTATCTGAACATCTGGAGGCTATTAAGGAGCTGAGGAAACTATGCCACAATTACGTTTAGAGGCATTTGATTATAAATTCCTCAACAAAGTTAAGTCTGTATAACATTATCGCTTTACTCAGATTTCTTCTATTAATTAAGTATAATGTGATGGAAACATACATAGTGCTTATCTAGATAAGTGGATCATTTAGTTTATGAGGTCTGTAAATGCTGATTTTAATAGCAATGTAAGATACTATTTATATACATTTTTGGTTTACATTAACCATATTAAGTTCTCAGAAGCCAGAGGTAGCGTTAAACTCCAGCTCTTCCAGGTCCTAGACAAGATTTATCAGAGACGTGTTCTCCTCTGTATAGAGCAGGGATACCTCTTCAACACAAGACCATTAAGTCAGGTACAATTTGATTATAGCTTACCTGAAATGCTTGGAACCAGAAGTGCTTTAGATTTTGTTGTAAATGTTGGACTGTTTGCATATGCTTAATGAGATAGCTCGTGGTTGAGACCCAAAGGTAAACCTGAAGTTGATTTGCTACATATACGCCTGAGATGCATAGATGTTGATATTTATTAATTGTTTGCACCCCAAAAGTCAGGTTACCAAATGTCTGAGGACCTCAAGTCTCAGACGTTCTCCTCGGGCCGAGAATGATGCGGAAAGCAAGCTTCCTGCTGAGACTGCGGACGGCATTGTGGACACAGCATGCCTGGATAGGCGTGAGGTGTCTTCACTATCATTTCCTTCTTTAGTGGCCTGAACGTATCTGAGTACAAAGTTCTGTTAGATTCCTTTTCTAGTTAGATTTGTTTGTTTACCAGTATTGGGTTCTGTAATTCATGTTTACTTATGCTGTTACCTGAGACCTGGTGATTGTTTTCCTGTGTGATGTGTAATTGGAGTAGCTTGTATACTATTGTTTTCTTAACTAGCAACTTTTATCTACCTGCTTTCACTGCAAAAAATTGGTATAAGTTGCCACATAAAAATTCAATTAAGTGTACTTTGGTTTATCTCACCTTTGCATTCCCTGTGTCCCACAGTTCTTCTTGGCATGGATGTCACACCTTGAGTCCCGATCCCCACTAGAGGGACCCCCGAGACACAGACTGATGGTAATCATGAACAATTGCTGTGGTGCACCTGCGCTTTGACTGTGACTCATTCTAAGAGGTCAAGTATGGAATTTTCCACTTGCAAAATCGTCAGTGTCTACAATAGTGCCTAGCACCAATTATGTTTCTGTCTTTCTTTTCCTTCTCTTGCATTTTTTTGACCTTCTCTTTCAGCATTGTTGTTGATATATTACCTTGACATTTCATTTCCATGCCCGGACAGATGTCACTGACAATTTTTATAAGCTTTCTTTATGCTACATATTTTTCCATCATTGCCAACAGTTTAAAACACCAAAAATCCTCACAAGGCTTACATGTTTACTTCAGGGAGAAAAGAGTAGAGGAAAAGCTGTGAGGGTATATTTCATTTGGCAATAGATCATGGATGAAGGAAGAAAAGTGTCTATTGAGCTTTACTCTGAGTCATACAGTACATCAGATCTAGGGAATTTGCACATTTTTATCCCCACACTACTAAGGTATACCTTATACTCAAACTGATGCTCTTTTTGCACCGGAATGCTGCCACTTTCTCTTATGGATGTGCCCAAGGTAGAAATAATCTTGTAGTTTTAGTGGGAAGATTAAAATAAAATTTAAACCACAGACTTACAAATGGCTGCAGAGGACCAGGGCAGATCCGGGTAGCCGGCTGTTTCCAACAAAAACGGAAAGGGAAGCATCTAAGGCATATGAATAGATCAAGGGCAGTGTTGCCTGAGAAACTGTTCACGGATTCCCTGAACTGTGCAAGAGATGAAAACAATAGCTGGGAATCAGAGTGAGGCCTGAGGCCAGGACGTACAAAACACAAGGCAAACTGGATCAGCTTAGCCTGAACTATGAATGGAGAGTGCATTGAAAAGAGATTGAAAACGTATCAAAGAACAGGGTGTGGGATGGGTAAAACCAGGTGCTTCTTCATTGAAACTCTCCAAACTCGATGGAGCCTCCCCAGCGTGGGGACAAATCAGCCAGGAAGGAGGACACCCCCCTATTCGCAGTGAGTTCTTAGCCAGCTTCATTTTCTTTAGGGAATTCTTCCTGTTCTTGGGAGCCATGGGTATCAGTCATTCACACTTTAGTACACTGTACATTATTTTCATAATCATGATATAAAACATGAAGCAACAGGTTTTACAACAGTGTTTGTAGTTCTTCTTCCTGCTCAAGTATACCTTTAAGATGACTCTTGCATCTCTAAAAATTTTTCTTGTAGTAGATAAGAAAGTTAAACGAGAATATTATGGGGCCAACATTGCTGCATAGTGGATTAAACCTCTTTGCTGCAGGACCAGCATCCCATATGGGTGCTAGTTCTGGTCCCTGTTGCTCCACTTACCATCTAGTTCCCTGTTGGTATGCTTGGGAAGCAGCAGAGGCTCATGGCCCAAGTGTTTAGGCTTTTGCACTTATGTGGGAGGTTCAGAAGAAACTCCAGTCCATCTCTCCCATATGCGGGACAGGGGTCCAACTATTTGAGCCATCAACTGATCCATGTAAATAGCAGGTAGCTGGAGGTATGAGCTTGAGGCAGGTATCTTATGCAGATATTCAAATAGCATGCAGTTGCGTCAACTGACATCTTAACCACCAGGCAAAATGTCTGGCCTTTCTCTATATTTCACATGTTTATCTTGATCTTTAAGTGTCTCCTCTAGAGTATGGTTCAACAAGAGCATTTAGATCCTTATCTGTTTTATATACAGACTGTAAAAATACCTACCCTATAGCAGCTACTGGATTAGTAAATAAATAATCATGGGAGCAGGTATTTGGCAAAGTGGTTAAAACACTGCTTGGGATGCTAGCCTCCCATAATGCAGTGCCTGATTTGGGTCCTGGCTCCTCTTCCAATCCAGTTCCCTCTAATGTATACCCTCAAAGTCAGCAGTAGCTGCTCCCTGCCACACACGGGAGATCAAGATGAGTTTTCAGCTCTCGGTTTCAATCCGAGTGAGCCTCAATACTTATAGGCATTTGCAGAGTGAACCAATGAAAGAAAAGTCTCTCTCTCTTTCTCCCTGGTTCCCCTTCCCTTCCTCCCTTTCAAATAAAATGAATAATAAATAAATGCATGTTGAACCAACCAATGAATTAGTAGTCACAATATGATTCAGTCATAGCTATACCCACACTGTCCCTATGTTGTCTTTGGACAACATTTGTTTCTCCATGAAGAATGCATTCTTGTGTTCCACTGTGGTCAACAGAAAAATACCTCCCCAAAGAGTGGCCCTTGCTGTTTGGGTGATGATTCTCCAAGTCTAGAGGAAGCAAGAGATCAAAAGCAAGCTCCTGGGCCTGGTGCCGTAGAAGTCCTTGCCTTTAGAATTGGCGCTGGGATCCCATATGGGTACCAATCGTAATCCTATGGCCCCGCTTCCAATCTAGCTCCCTGCTGTGGCCCAAAACTTTGGGACCCTGCACCTGCATGGGAGATCCGGAGGAGGTTCTGGACTCCTGGCTTCACATTGACTCAGCTCTGGCCATGGCAACCACTTGGGGAGTGAATTAACGGATGGAAAAGGTTCCTCTCTGTGTGTTCTCTCTGTATATATGACTTTAGAATAAAAAATAAAATAAATCTTTAAAAAGAATTTCTTTTGTGGGGATAATCTGAAAACCAGCTTGGAGGAGAGTCCCGGTGTGCTGGGAGTAAGTGAAGCAAACACTGTTGATACACACTCCACAGCGGCTCTGTAACTGCACAGCCATTGACCAAGAAAATGTTGAAATAATAAGCTTACTCTTTTTCTTGTTGCATCTTTTATAATTTCTGAGTATATGCTGCTATTGGAAGACTTTATGGGAAAGGAAAGGAGGTAAGCACAGAGATATGGAGGTACAAGAAAGATTGATCAGATTAACTGCTAGCGAAGAAAAGAGACTCATTTTCTAAACCTGAAACAAGTAAAACTACATCAATTGGTAAGCAAGAGAAAGGGAACTGGTGACAGTTCATCCATGGGAAGCTCTTGTGACCTACATTATAACTTGTTCATCTTACTTTCACTGGAACAAATTAGTATTTACCCTGCCCTTTATTGAAGACTACAGCCTAAGTCAGACATTTCAAGAACACGACAGCTTCCATTTTTCATAGCACCTGTTCCAACACAGGACTAATCACTGGTCGGTTACCTTTAAAAAGGAAGGAGAGCTACACATCCTGTATTGTTGGAACTAATTACAGGGTTAATAAAAACAGACTAACTTTATGAGATTATCAGTCCTTTCATTTTCAGATACTAATTTTTATTTCAAAATATTCCAAAAAAATTCAAACAGGGAAAACACTACTTATTTTCTTTATAAAATTTATTTATTTTTGAATAGTTACAGAAGGGGAGACAGAGAGAGAGAGAGATTGATTTTCCATCCACTAATTGACTTCTCCAATGGCAACAATGGTAGAAGCTAGAAGTCACTTCATCTGGGGCTCCCACATGTGTGCAGGACTGGGGCTACCCTCTGCTACTTTCCCAGGCCACATGCAAGGAGCTAGATTTGAAGTTCAGCAGCTGAGACTAGAATGTGTGTCCATGTGGAATATTGGCACCACAAGAGGAAGCTTAGTTTATTACACCAGGGTGTGCCCCCCCACACTTCTTTTTTAATGGCTTACATATGATTACTGACATTCAGTTATTTTAAAAAATTTTAAATCCTGCATACATATCACTTCAGAGTGACTTCAAGATGTTGATAAATTTTAAGAACGTTGGCTTAATTAGCTTTCTCTTTCACTGTCACCAGTCTAATTCTTTACTATTGTAGCCTTCATGGCTTCACACAGCTTAAATCTTCATTCTGACATCATATCTGGAAAGAAGAAATTTTGTTTTATTGTGGCAAAATACACATAATATAAAATTTGCCATATGATTAACCTTAAGTACATTCACAATGTTTTGCAACATCCTTGCATGCGCTTCAGAAGCTTTTCCATCTTGCTAACAGGAACTCCCTATTGCCATCCTACATCCCTTTATCTGCCATTTCCAGCCAGCTCCTGGTAATTTCCTCTTCTTCTTCTCCTTCTCCTTAACAAATAAGATTATCGGAAAAGTAGAGCAGCAGAGAAAGGGTGTGGAGAGAGAAATTTTTAATAATCTTATTTCTCTAAATGACAACAGCATTTGGGTTTGGTCCTGGTCAAAACCAAGACCCAGTTAGTCCATTTGGGTATTCCATGTCAGGGGCAAGGGATCTAAGCATTTGAGCTGTCATTTGAGCACATGAACAAGGAGTTGGATCAAAAGAGGAGCAACTGGTTCTCAAGCTAACTCTCCAACATGGGAAGCCAGTGTCCTGAGCAGCAGCTTAACAGACTGTGCCTCAACTCCATGCCCATCTCCTGGAAATTTCTAACCTATAGTACATCTCTAGGAAATTTTTAATTCTAGATACTTTATATAAGCAGAATCCCTTCATATTTATCCTTTGTATGTGGCTTACTATAGTGAGCATAGTGTTCTTAAGGTTCATCCATATTGTAGCAATGCAAGAATATCCCTGCTTTCTAAGGTTGAATAATCTTTCATCATATGTCTAACCAGATTTACTTTACTCATTCTTCTATTGACAGACATTGTGATTGTTTCTGGCTCTTGGGTATTGAACGATGTTGCTGTGAAGGTTGGCGTACAATCAGGAATGGAGCCTAGAGGCAATTAGAGTTAGTTAGATAGAGTAACGGTGGTGAAGCTCTTACCTTCTAAGAAAGCCTGCTGTCTCTGTGTACACTTTGAGGAAAGGCCATGTGACAGCAGGGTGACGAGGTAGCTGTCTACAATCCAGGAAGAAAGCCATTCCCATGAATCAACAAACTCCCAGACCTTAATCGAGGACATTCAGACTCCATGATGGAAACATTTTTCCATGATAGTAAGAATTTATACTTTTGATGGTGGTGTGAGCCACTTAGATTTACTATGATGTTTTATTTTCAAAGCCTTAGCAGACACTGTGGGTACCTGTGCTGTGTGGAAGAGAGAAGCCAGGACACGAATCAGAGCCCAGAGGAAATGCTGGTACTTTAAGCAGCAGGTTTACCTGCTATGTCACTACATTGGCCCTAGAAATATGACTCCTGATGGGTCCCTGGATAACTTCAAGATGGTGGCTGGTTGCTAGAGAAGCCAACCAAGTAATTAAAAGTTTGAAAATTTCATACTTTCCCTAGACCCCAAGGAAGAAGGATGAGCTAGAAGTCAAGTTCATTCACAATCTTGCCTGTGTCTGGGACCTCTACAAAGACCTGTAAACTTTGGAATCTGAGTTTTTCACACATGTGTCAAAAGAGTGGGAACTCCAAATTCTGAAGACATAGGTGATCCCATGCTCAGGACCCTGGTAGACACTTCTGTGTCCCTTCAGATGGCTGTTCATTTGTATGCTTTATAATAATACCACGAAATAAAGATTTTCTGAGTTCTCTGAGCCATTATAGCAAATTATGAAACCCAAGCAAGGGCCACACGCACTCCTGATTACAAAGTATTTTATTAGAAGCATGGATGCAAGCCAATGCTTGCAGCCACAGTCTAAAGAGAGGATAATCTTGTTGGACGTTCATTGCATTTGTGGAGTGTGATGCTGCCTGCATCCAGGTAGAGCGTAGAGATTCAGCTGTGTTGATGGCAACTGAGAGAATCAGAAAATGTGTATGGAAAAAACTCACACATTTGGTGTCAAAAGTGTTATGAACAAAAACAGTTCCTTATTCTCACTATAAAGCAGAGCCTAGGAAAAATGTAAAGAAGAGAAAATGGGAAAAAGAAAAAGGATGCTGTACTGCCAGACCCTTCCAAGGAATTCGAGAATGGTCCAATAAGGAAAGGAACAGGCAAACATTTAACTTACTGGTTCCTGTCCTCCTCAATCAGTGGTTGCTCCATTGGGAATCCATACCTTTACACTTATAATGTGCACTTACATGAATGCTATGATCTCTAGAATCAAACTACTTTTTGCTGTAAGAAAGACCCTGAATAAAAAAATGAGAAAATTAGCACAAGTGGAACAAGGTGCCAACCCTCACTCCTTGCACATTACAGCCTTGACTTCAGGCTCCTTTCTCTACTCTCAACCTTGAAATTTATTTTATCAAGTAGGCCAACTTGTTTTCTCACAATACCACATTTATCTCTTCCCTATCATACTGTTCCCAATGGACACATAGTTTTGGGAATGCAAGGCCATCAATGCAAAAAACAAAACCCCAGATAGTAGCCAAGTCCAGAGTTACATGGGAGGCAAGTCAACTTCAAGACAATACAAGGCTAAGAACTGTGACAAATTTGAAGATAAGTCTTTATTTATCATCTTTCAGCATGAAACCATTTGGAATCCTTCCCCACCAAAGGCTAAAATTACTCGTCTGAGAAATTATTCCACATGTGAAGACCACTGAACACTTTAGTATCTTTGATGCTATCTGAAAATATTTAATATTTGCCATTTAGTTTTATATTAACTTGGATATTTTATTATGTCGCCTGTGTGCCCATCATATTCATCTACAATTGTATTTTCTTTTATAGACAATAATCTATTAGGTTAGGAATTAGCAAACTACAGTCTACTGCCTCTGTTTATAAAGCTGGCAACATAAGAACTGATTTTACATTTTAACTGGTTTCTATAAAATTCAGATAATACTATCTCAAGCATATGGAAATAATCTGAAATTTGAATTTATGCACATATATGAAGTTTTCCTGAGACACTACCATACCGATTCATTTACATATTACCATGGTTCCTTTTTCCTAAAAGGGTAGATAGTTACAAGGATGACTGCAGTCCTTCAAAGCTTAAAGTATTCACAAATTGGCATTTTCTAGAATGTTTGCTATTCCTGTTGTAGGAAATAATCATCATCATCATCTTTGGTTTCCTTTGTGTATTATCTAATCTAGGACATCCAGACACTTCGAATTGTTTTCTAATGAAGATAATGATTCATATGTGTCACTTGCATAGATTTTGATTATGCCACTCAAAATCTATTAGATAGGCACTAGTTTTTCCAAAGTTATTTTATATTCTTCACAAATCTGGGACATAGGGCGCATTTAACAAATGTTTATCACATCAACTAATGAGTGAATAAATGTTGAGTCTGTTGGTATGGGAACCCAGCATAAAGCATGCTTCAGATTTTCTTAGAGCTTGATGACAAACTTCAAGTTGCATATCTGATTCCAAAACTGCAGACTCTTTCACAGTGAGATTTTAGGATGTTAAGGTGGCTGTCTTATTAGATGTAGTAGCTTAACAGGATAAATGACTAGAAGGAAAAACACTTCATACAGCTGTTGACTAATCAGTCCTGACAATCAGTACACTGGGTCCATTCCCAAAAGATAAGCTTGCTCTTTGTAATGACAATTAACCAGAATTACTTTATAACTTCCTGTGGTTAGGTATTTCGGAATATCATAACCAAACTCTTAAAATGTTCTTCCTGTTCTTCAACTTAATTCTTCACACAGTAATAAAGTCCTGCTTTTAAAATGCTAATGCATTCAAAAGCATTTTTTAATTTTTAATAAGTTGGGCTTGTTTGTTTATTTGTTTGTTTTAGATACAAAAAAAAGACAAAGAGAACTTGCACTACCTGGTTTATTTTTCAAACATCTGCCCAGCTGCCTGGCAGACTGATGTGGGAAGTAGGTCTTGTACACGGTTGTTAGGAATATAACAAAAGTCATTACCCCTTGCCTCCCAGGATCTGTGTTATCAGAAACATGGAATAGCAAGCAAAACTGTAATCTGAACCCAGATACTGTAATGTGAGATATTGATAGCTTCACTGATGAGTCAAATGCTGGCCCCACATTCAAGACATCATACAGTTCTTGCCTAATATTGATGGTTGTGTCTATTTTCTCCTGTTCATCCTTTTCTCAACTTGGGAACAGTATTTGGCATATTTTCATATGCCTGAAAGTTATTATTATGCATTGGTGGTTTCATTAGTAACCATGAATGGATTCTTCTTCTTCTTCTTTTCAATTTATAAAGTTTATTTAAAGGGTGAAGCGCTAATAGCTGTACAAGAGCAATGCTCAGGAATGGAGAGGACCATGAAAGGAAAGGTAGAAGCAAGACAAATGTCTCCTCCCTCCATCTTGTGTTTCAGGGAAAAGAGGAAGAGAGAGAGAGCGAGCCCGGCTGCATTTCTTGACCACTGATGTGTTTGGGAAGGGAAGTGACAGCATAACACTGGTGAGGGAAATTATGTCTTGGGGTGGGGTCATTTGCTTGGTAGATGGGCAGGTGGGAGTTACACAGAGCAGGGGAGGTATGGCTTTCAGCTCATAACCCTAAGGTAGCCACCTAGGTATTCCATTTCATTTCCTCTTCAAAGACTTCCAACCCTTAAGATTAAGGTTGCAGATTCATTACATCTTCTATAGTTGCTTCTTGCTTATTAGGTGTGTAGGACTTACTCTTTCAGGGTTGGAAAATCTCTGTGTGTCCTCAGATGAATCCCTCTCACATGCTAGGGAATTTCCAATCAGTGCCAAAGGCTGTATCATCCACATTGACAGTGTTATTTGGAGAAGTTGTTGGCTTCTTTACAAAGGAATGGGGGTGGACCAATCCTTGAATGTGTCTGCTAAGACCAGATCACACACACACGGGCTCTAATCCTTGAGACTGGAGATTCTAACATGTCTGGGGGCAGTGAGACATGAAAGCATGGGGTAACCACAATGGACAAAAGCAACTAGTGGTCACCCTCCAGCAGGTGCTGTGACTTGGACCCGGAACCCTGGGGTGCCAGTACTTCAGGCGCCATTCCAACCTGCTTGCAGCACCAGCTCTTGGGCTGACTGGTGGCTGCAGTGTCCTGGTCCAAGGGAGGATCTTGGTGCCAGCTCTTGGGTCCACTGGTGGCTGTAGTGGCCTGGTCCAGGGGTGCTCTTGGTGCCAGTTCTTTTGACCCTCTTTCATGGCCTCTTCCCAGTCCTGGCTACTGATTTGATTCTAATTAAAGATCTTAACTGTGCTGAAATTTCCACTGGAGCATTTTTAGAATAATTAAAATAAACATATTTTAACTTTTACTTCATTAGAAGTAATGACTTATAATATCAATTACATGTTACCCATTTGCCCATTATAGAAGGCATATTCATAGATTTTCTTTTTTTTTTTAAAGATTTATTTTTATTATTTTTTCATTGGAAAGGCGGATATACAGAGAGGAGAGACAGAGAGGAAGATCTTCCGTCCGATGATTCACTCCCCAAGTGAGCGCAACGGCCAATGCTATGCCGATCCGAAGCCAGGAGCCTCTTCCGGGTCTCCCACACGGGTGCAGGTTCCCAAAGCCTTAGGCTGTCCTCGACTGCTTTCCCAGGCCACAGGCAGGGAGCTGGAAGGGAAGCGGGGCTGCCGGGATTAGAACCGGCGCCCATATGGGATCCCGGGCGTGCAAGGCGAGGACCTTTAACCACTTGCGCCACCGCGCTGGGCCCCATAGATTTTCTCTAGTACTCCCAATATGGGAATTTATAAGCTATGATAGTCACAATATTGGAGTTTGTCTAATAAGAGCTGTCATTATAAACTACTGGAAACTCATCTAGTTTGTAACTTGCATTTAACTGGATATGGCATATTACTGGGAATATAAATAATACAAAATTATTTTCAGTTTTGGAGACTCAAAAGACCAAATTCAAAGAATAAGAATCAACAGGGTTCATTTGCTCGTGGATGGAGCATGTTTTTCCTTGATCACTGTGGGTGAGGTTTGCACATATAAATTTGAGCAGCGAGGGAAAGAGAAGCATTCAACCATCATAGACTCACAGCCTGAACAGCAAGTTCTGGCTTAAGGCTGAGTGGCTGTTTCGTGAATATTTGTTCCTATTTGTCCTTTTCTCTGTGAAACTATGATTTGATCACTCTCTGAGCCTCAGTTTCCTCATTGATGAAATGTAGGAAGAAAGATCTTTCTGGATCAATATAGTTACCAAAGGCTGTGTTTCTGAAAATACACTAAACCTATGAAGAATTTCATAATTGCAAATGATGGATGAGGACATGAGGATCTCAAAAATGTAAGACAAGTGTCTGTAAGTGGCAACACACAAATTAGGTCAGAATCAATATTTACTTGTTTCTTCTCCTAACAGTCACCAGAGCTCAGAGAGAAGGGATGTTTACTTTTCACTTAATAAACACAGAACTCTGGGTCTAAGGTAGAGGCCAGCCTCTCTTCGTTCAAGTCAATGTGGTTCTTCAGCAGCAACCCCCGTGAATTCCAAATGAGGATCCTGACTGTGCTGAAATTCACGAGGCAGCTTTTTTGGACAAAGAAAGACTTTTAAAAATGTGCTTCATTATTAGTAATGTTTTATTATGCCAATCAAATGTTACAAATTGCTTTGGTCAGTGGTATAAGGAATACACACAGGTTTTTCTAAACAGGCTTATTTAATCAGAGGTCAAGAGAACAGCCCAGATTTGGATGTTTTAAGGGGAAAGTCCACTTAAGTAGGTGTTATTACAAATCTGAAAGAAATGCTTAGTTTAACCATTATGCATACATTCCTGTGCATATTTTTCTTAAACGGCCATGGTTCTGCTCTCAGAGTAGATTGAAGGTTTTGTTTTCTTTCTTTTTATCTTTTCTTTGGGAGCAATATTTTGGCTGCTCTGTGAGGTCTCTGCCCCAACTCCTCAGTCTGCCATTGAGTGTGAAAGCAGGCACAAACAATATGTAAATGAGCAGGCATGGCCGTGTTCCACTAAACCTTTATTTACCGAACAAATGCCAGCCTGCAGGCTCTAGTTTTCTGACTCCTGCTATCTACATTAAAGTACAGACATATGCGAGCCCCCTACTTTCTGTGAAATTGTAATACTGTACGCAGTACACAGCAGTCCTAATGCAGAGCAACACTAAATCACCATCTCTTTAGTCCCTAGGAACTTTGAAAATGTATGCTCTCCCACAGGACTTTACACCGATGCACTACAGTAGAGGCACAGTGACTGGACCATGTGAAAAGAATTCACAAACAACCTTTATGTTTCTTAAGACATACACTGGAGGCTGGAGAATCTCCTGACAAATGCCAAGGTCTTGTCAACCTGATAAATGATGTAGGAATCCCAAGGTCAAGGCGTGCCAAGATATTTACCCTGGGAGAAAGATTATTCTTGGGTGACTTGTATCCCTTACCATCAAGAAACCAAAGCCATGCTTATTCCAGATACTTTCTCAGAATCTTATCTGCCTGCCCCTGAGGATAGTGAGTCATATATTACTTGCTGGCACTCAGCAGCACTTCCACTTCCTTTTGTGATCTCCAGTTCATGTCAGGGACTGAATGAATGAGAAGTGAATTTTCCATAGCTCTTTGCCAGAAGGCTTTCAAATATAGTTTACATTCTACCTCTGAGTTTTCCAGCTGCTTGAATTAATGTTGCTCTTTCTGCAGCCATGGTGGTGACCATGTGAACTGAAGAAGACGTGATGTTTAGCAACGAACTCTACATTCCTCGGCATCTTCCAGCCCAGGACCCCAGGGAGACTGTGCTGATCAATTCAGTCTCTTCCATCTTCCTGACTTCTACATGAAAACAAGAAGATTCCCATTTTCTGGATTTCAGTAACTTGGAAAGTTGATGGCAGATCTCCTGGCTTTGACTCCTTAAACCCTTTTCGTTTACAGCCTCTGGTTTCAGTCTGGCCCAGCCCCAGTTGGTTCGGGCACTTGGCTAGTGAAACAGAGGATAAAAGATCTCCTTCTTCCTCTGTGTGCCTCAATCTCTATCTCCTTAGCTTTGCCTTTCAAATAAAATTAAAATAAGCACAAATTTAGGAAATGCTATAAATATCAAAATTCAGTACAAATTGAATGCCTATTAATCTTTAAATAACTTAAATTTATTTCCACTTTTTTGGATGAGACTTGATGGTACACAGATAAGACACAATTTATTATTTGTATTTTCTATAGTACTCAACAGATAATTGTGGAGGAAATGCAGCAGGATTAATAACTAGATTATATTAGAATACCTCGTTCTAATTATGACATCACCCAAATTTCTTGTATTGATGCAGAACGTTATTGTTTGTGTCTAAACCTTAAGCGAAGTAGTCTTCCTAAAGGATTATTACAGAGTATTATCACTCACTGCCATCTGGCTGTCTGTTATGAAGATATAAACAGCCTCCCTGTTGAGGTAAACAGTCCTCATTGTTTGAATATTGTACACAATTTGATCCTATGTTCTGGATTAATAGGACATCCCCTCTGTAAGTAAATTCAAAAGCACAGATAGTAGCAAAGTGTTGCAAAATAATTAGGAATTAATGCATTTTGACGATTTATTGCCTTATTTAAAAAATAACAGCTTGTGAAGATTCAATTTTCCTATTTTAAAATTCATGCTCTTAAAGTGTGCAATTAATTCAAGGCTGGCAGTAAGCCTATCAGCTAAAATTCTGGTTAAGATCCCGATGTATCAAAAAAAAAAAAAAAAAACCAGATCCTGATGTCTCAGACTGAAATACCTGATTCATGCCCAGCTCCACATCCTGATTTCAGTTTTGACAAATGCAACAGGTGATGTCTCAAATATTTGCGTTCCTGCTACCCATGAGGGAGAAATGGATTGCATTCCCAGAAGTTCTTCACTTTGGCCTGGTCTGGTCATAGCTGTTGTAGGAATTTGGGGAGTGAACCAGCAGATGGGATCTTTGTCTCACTATATCTCCAATAAGTAAATATTTTAAAAGTAAAGTATGAAATTCAACAGTTTTATTATGCCTATAGTGTTGTGTAGCTATTGATGTCATCTAATTTAAGAACATTTCATCATTCCAAAAAGACATTTTATAATTTTTAGCAGTCACAGTCCTCTCTCAGACCTAGGTAACTACCTGCTTATTTTTTGTCTGTATGGATTTTCCTATTCCATATGCTTCTAGTTTTCCCACATAATCACCAGCATTCTTCCATGTTTGTCTTTTCTAAAATTTTGTTTATTTATTTCCTTTGGAGAAGGAGAGTTCACATCCTCTAGTTTATTCTCAAATGCATGCAAAGGCTGGGGGCCAAAACCAGGAGCAGGGAACTCAACACAGCAGCCCAATTACTTGAGCCAATTATTCGATGCCTCCCAGGGTCTGCATTTGCAATGTTCTGGGATCAGGAACTAGAGTCCAGGACTGTATCCAGGTACTCTTACATGGAATGTGAATGTCCCAACTAGTTTCTTAACCCCTAAGCTAAATCCTCTTTTTTTCTAATACAGTCATCCTTGTATATAGCAAGTGGCAAACCTTTATGGTTTTGACTTTCATTTCCCTCAGCTGTATTCCCTCAGTTCCCAAATGTTGCATTAAAATCATTTTTATTTGTTTTTATTTGATAACTCTAACAAGGTGGTATATGATGGTATATGATGGTGGTATATTCAGGGTTGATAGTGCCCCCTGGTGACATAGAAGCAAATCCATCTTCTTTTTGAATACTGCGGCTTCAAACAGGCTTGTTTCCTTACATTAGATCCCACAAAAACTCACAACCAAAAATCACAAAACGTAAGAAATAAGAGCATTGTAACTATGAATCTTGAAAACAAAGGCCAGAAAGTATAATACAATCTATAAATGCTTCAGATATTAGGACTTTCAAGTATAGATAAGAAAAATCATTAGCAAGTTTAAGGAAGACTTGCAAACATAAGCAAAGAAGTGGAAAACAATACAAGGAAATTTGAAAAAGAACAAAATAGAGGTCCTAGGAATGAAAAATACAACTTTCAAAACTGAAGACTCAAACACTGAGTCAAAATCATCTCAGACAAAGCTGAAGAAAGGATTAGTGAAATGGAGAGAATATCTGAGGAATGTCTCCAAAATTAATCTCAAATAAACAGAGATAAAAATATTAACAGGCTAAAATTAGTGGAAGATGAGTGCAGTGTGATGACTCAGTGGCTAAATCCTTGCCTTGCCAGGATCCCATATGGGTGTCAGTTTGTGTCCTGGTTGCTCCACTTTCCACCCAGCTCTCTGCTTGTGGCCTGCGAAAAGCACTAGAGGGTGGCCTAAGGCCCAAGGGACCCTGCACCCACGTGGGAGACCTGGTAGAAGCTCCTTGCTCCTATCTTCGGATCTGCTCAGCTCTGGCCACCTCAGCAACTTGGGGAGTGAACCATTGGATAGAAGATCTTTGTCTCTGTATCTCCTTTGTAAATTTGCCTTTCCAATAAAAATAAATCTTGAAAACAAAACTAATGGAAGACAAAGTTAAAATTCCCAATATAATTCAACTACTGTTATAGAAGAAGGAAAAAATAATGTTATGGGGAACAAACAAAAAAGGTAGATAATGGTTGAGTGTTTTCCTGAATTGTTAGGATATACTGAGTTTCAGATTTAGGAACAACAATGTTTCTAAGCAGGATAAGTAAAATAATTCATGCATAGATAATTGAAAGTAAAACCACAGTGGATTAAAGACAAAGAGATGATCTAAAAAAATAAATAGAGGGAGAGATTATTAGATAACAATAATATACAGTTGAGGTTGGTAACAAAGTTGAAGCAATGTAAAGTTCTTGAATTATTTGGGAAAGGATAAAGATTTTATTTTAGAATTTTACCTAAATAAGCCTTGTTAACTATTTTGGGTAGCTGATTTTATAAAAAAATTAATATGGAGCACATAACTTCTATATTAAAAGAGAAAAATCAGAAGGAAGAAATTATATGGTATTTATTTAGTCTAAAGTAAGGACTGTGTTAGATTTGATAGAAAATAACAGGCGAGCAGTCCCTGGCAGGGGTGTACCAGAGGCCGGGATGAGACAGAGCTGCTGATAGATTTCTTCCTTTGTCAGAATTAGCTCAAGGTCATAGGGTCAAGTGCTTTGATATTCAGCTTTGGGAACTACGGAAGTCAAATTTCTGTAGAGAAAACAAAACAAAAAATCTGATTAGAAGTGCAGCCCATCAAAGGTTTTGGTTAGAAAATTGCTGAGAATCAACTTTAGAATTTATTATTTTTTTAAAAGATGAACAAAATACTAAGAAGAAGAAAAATGTTTATATTGTCTGGAAATTCCCTAGAATTGCCATTTGCCTATTTTTAAGCATAATCATCTATGCTTTCATGCATAAACATGGTTCAGTTAACTCATCAATTAATTCAAAAGGTAAAATAGTTCAATGTCCTGTTTGCTAAAGAGAGTACTAAGTTGCCTGAAGGTGCTCACTAGACAGTAAGATAATTTCCTTGAGTGGAATGAAAATATTTTAACCACTCCAAAGAGTGGAAATAAAGTTTATGGAGAATTAGAGTAGAAAATATTTCCATAGGGTTGAAAAGGTCAGATGAAAGAAACACATATGATAAAAAGTGACTAAATCTTTTTGCACAGTGAATGAAGATATTGAAGGCAAAGGCATACACACTAGAATACATTTGTCTGAAGTCTACAAATATGCTTTGTGAACAACACCAAATTATTCACTTATTTGATGAATTTCAAAAATATTGGGAAATAATAACACCTCCCTTTCCCCTCAAAAAAGAGTGTGTAGAGATGATTTGTGGTGGGTTTCAAATATGTCATTGAAGAAGTCACACTTAATTTGGTAAAAAATTGGAATTGTAAAGAAAATTTGGAGCTGCCTCCTGGCAGCTGGTGGGTCTCAGGACGGGGCGTCTCATGCCTGGATTCCGGACGGCCGCCATGGGCACATGGTGAGCCGTGTCCGGGCCTGCTGGGTTCCAGAGGCTGCTTCCTTTGGGGTGAGTAGACCGAGGGGGGAGGCCTCTGGGACCGGGCAGGTCCGGCACCCAGCCACCGCCCTCATTGGGCGGTGAAGGGGATTTGGGAGGGGCGCGACCTTAGGCCTGGGAATTTAAACCTCCAGCTGCCTCCTGGCAGCTGGTGGGTCTCAGGACGGGGCGTCTCATGCCTGGATTCCGGGCGGCCGCCATGGGCACATGGTGAGCCGTGTCTGGGCCTGCTGGGTTCCAGAGGCTGCTTCCTTTGGGGTGAGTAGACCGAGGGGGGAGGCCTCTGGGACCGGGCAGGTCCGGCACCCAGCCACCGCCCTCATTGGGCGGTGAAGGGGATTTGGGAGGGGCGCGACCTTAGGCCTGGGAATTTAAACCTCCAGCTGCCTCCTGGCAGCTGGTGGGTCTCAGGACGGGGCGTCTCATGCCTGGATTCCGGGCGGCCGCCATGGGCACATGGTGAGCCGTGTCTGGGCCTGCTGGGTTCCAGAGGCTGCTTCCTTTGGGGTGAGTAGACCGAGGGGGGAGGCCTCTGGGACCGGGCAGGTCCGGCACCCAGCCACCGCCCTCATTGGGCGGTGAAGGGGATTTGGGAGGGGCGCGACCTTAGGCCTGGGAATTTAAACCTCCAGCTGCCTCCTGGCAGCTGGTGGGTCTCAGGACGGGGCGTCTCATGCCTGGATTCCGGGCGGCCGCCATGGGCACATGGTGAGCCGTGTCTGGGCGGCCAGTGCGCCATTGGCGCCAGGCTCCGCCTACTGGCCGCCCGGCTGGGAGCTCTGGGGATTTTGTTCTTTCAGTCGCTGCTTAATTAGCTCCAGGTTGAACACATTGTGATTCTCGGACCTGAAACAGGCAGTAACTCTTTCTTTGTAAAAGTTGTAATCACTAATAATGCTGGGCACCAAATACCAGTCCATGCAGAAGCCTGGGCTTGGGGCTTGTCCTGCAAAAGTAGCTCCAACGGCTGGCTAATGTGTCAACTGGTGGGGAACAGAGTAGATCTGGTACGAAGGAGCAAACCTTAGCCCACAAGCAAAACTAGAAACCAGGAGGGAGCAAAGGTCATGCCAAGCTAGGCTCTTGTACCTACTGGTCTGCAGGAGCCAGGGACACAAAGCCACAGTGTCTAAGGCAGAGGTCGGGACAGGTGAGGAGCTGTGCTAAGCTGAGTCAGAGCAACCACTGGCATGCGAGTGATTTATCGCTGGGAACAGACCCGGTTGGGGAGCAAAGGGGACAACCCTAGCTGGGCTGAGGTTCCCACAAAGAGGCACGTGGCCTGGAAGGGGGGCTGCATTCTGATCTGGATACAGTTGTAGTCTCCCTTGGCACAAGTGTGGACTGGGATTGGATGCACCGAACCGGGCTGGACCCCGACTCCCCCTGGTGTTCTGGAGGACCAGGGCAGATGTGTGATAGACTAGGCAAGGTCTCAAACCCCTACTGAGCCATGTGTGAGCCATACGTAGGTATGGACAAGCCATGGCTGGGCTGGAACATCCAACAGCAAGAACCAGATTGGGTGGAAGGCCAGTCAGGAAAAGCCACAGTTCCTGCTATGACAGGAGGTGGACTGAGTAGGATTGGCTCATGGACCCACTGGTAAGCGTGTAACCTGGCATTGGGAGAGGTTCTGATGGAGGAGCCTGGGCAACTCCTCTGGCAGGACACAGACCCGGCAGGTCAGCGCAAGAAACATGATAGGAAACAGCCCAGAACAGGCCATGGAAAGCTACCCACTGGCATACACTTGGCAGACGTAGGGGCAAGACCAGGCTGAATCTGTCCACGTCATCCACTGGCAAATCCAGGCACCAGTGTGGGTCGACCTAGGTTCGGTTGCAACAAAGACTAGTGCACAATATGGAATGCCGAGGTGAGGTTGCCTGTACCGGAGGGGACCGCAGCGCCCAACCAGCCTGAGAACAAGAAAGGAAGTAGGCAGAGCCAGCAGGGGAATAAGGGAGGGTTCCTTTGCTGGACAGCTACTCCCGCTGGAGAGCATGGGCTGGGATGGGGGCAGACCAGACTAGGCAGAGCTACCACACCTGTGCGCCTCATGTGGACTAGATCAGGGAAAAGCCAGGCTTGGTGGATTATTCCTACTGGTGCAAACAGAATTAAAGTGGGCGAGGTTTGTTTTGGGCAGCTGGAATCTGGGAGTGGGAGAGGCCTGGGAGGGTAATAGTGGGCTCATCCCTCTTGGGTTACCACTTCCACGGGAGGACATAAAACTAAACAGTGGCTGGGGTGGAATGGGGTGTGGGGCAGACTGGATTACTGCTACACTTACTGGCAAACCAGGGTAGGGGCGGTCCTGGTGGGGGTTATTGTGGGTCGCTCCAACTAGGCTGCAGCTCCCACTGGTTTAGGTGAGGGCCAAGTATGTGCTGGGCAGAACCAGGCTGGACTGCAACACCCATTGGTTCCAGTGGAAGTCGGGAGTGAAAACAGAACCAACCCAGCAATTACAACCACCAGCTGATTGGAGCGATGGACGGTGCCTGGCCCTGTACTTGTTAGCACATACAAGAAGTTTCTTTGGAGATCTTCCTAATCTAAATGCTGGACTCAGAACCCTAACGAAGAAAAGAGAGAAGACAGAACAGGTCAACCAACCATCTCAGCTATGATGGACTATGTCAATCAGTGGATTTTTCAAAGACCTCATAGTGCTTGGAGTGGCGAGATTGACAGCGATTCATAACTGTTGCAACATCAAAACCACTCGAGCAAGAACCTCAGAGCATGCCCTACACCCGGGACTTGGGGAGGGTGGGAAATTGGGTTGGCCTTCTCCCTTAATACCCCCCTTTTAAACATGAAGGTAACAATATGGAAAACATACTAGTATTATCCACTTTCCTGTAGCCCTTGAACCTTCTTACTCTAACTAAGTATGTAAAGAATATAAAAATAAATTATATTTAAAAAAAAAAAAAAAAGAAAAGAAAATTTGCCTGAAATGCTTTTCATAGATTCTAACCTGGCTTTCCAAGTCACGCTCTCAACCCCTTTACTATGCTGCCTGTGCTCGGTGGTGTCTTGCTGTAAGACCCTTAAATTGTTGACAGACTGTTTTTGCTGCTTGATAAATATCTTATGAATAGAAAAAAATCAGTATTGATAGTTGAAGACATGTAACTATAAACAATTAGCAAGTATTAAGTGCTTAGTAAATCTGGGGCAGTGAGGTTAGTGAGGGGATGTTTGAGATGCTGAAACTTTCAGTGTGGTTTCTTCCCTAAAAACAAAAAAATAACCATTTTGATGTGTGTTTCAAGAAAACTATAGAAAAAAGAGAAGAAAAATCTGGTTATATTTACATATACATTCTACTGGAAACACAAACATGTCCAAAAGATCACAATTTGGAGACTGGCTAAAGAGATGATGGTACATTAATATAGCAAAGTACCATAATATAGTATAAATAATGTTATAGGAAAGTGAGTATTAGGTATATAAACACGTGATTGGACATTTTACATAAAATGTGATATCAGCAGTATCATGTATTAATATATACATAAAAAAATTATGGCTGCAAAATGTGCTGTTAGTATAAAGTGATACAAACTGAGATTAGATCAGGTATTTTGGGCAATTGGTACTTTATGATGCAGTAATTTTTTTCAGTTTTGGTGATTATAATTATTTTGGCTATTTTTCACATACAACCAAATCAATAGAAAATGAAAGATTTTCTTTGAATTGAAACTGTACAATATTTAGGCAGAGTTGTTAAGTAATTAATACATTCAAATAGACTACTCTCTAAGGAAATCCTTTGTTGTGTAAGTTTCATCCAAGTCTGATTCGATTTCTTGTGGATACTGTGCAGTTTTTTCTATTTCCTATATTCTCTGAATATAATTATCAATTATACAAATACTGTAATTGGAATGCATATAAGATTAATCTTTGCAAGTGAGAGCTTATGTAATGCATATTTTGAGTATCATTGTACAATTAAAACAATGAGGAATACCTATGCCAACTAAGCAATAGGATGATTAAATTTGAGAAGCTGTGAAATCTGCTAACCCATACATCAATATCCAATTAATAAAATTTTTGTTAATATCTCTTTTAAAAATATCAATATATGAATTTAAAATAGGCAAGCAGAAGTTTCAGTTAAAACTGCATCAATAACTCTGGCATATTAGGACAGTGAAACTAACAAACCAAAAAGAGCCTGATGGACCAGAAAGTGAAATTTCATAGAACTCTTTACTCTTTCCTTTTAACGTTAAGAAATTCTCTCTAGAGAGCCACCATCATTCCCAGAAAGGAAGGGCAGAGAATGATCCATTGCCAAGTGTGATGATGATTTACACGATGTATTCAATACAAAAAGTGAGCAAAGAAACAGTTAGGTGCTGAGAGTTCTAGTGGGTGTGATGAAGTATCAAATGAGAAGATAATCAACTTCAGTAAGCCTAAATATAGCTGCTTAGCCTAATCTGCAAATCTGGCATTTACACAACACATGCTCAGAGGAGCACCAACTACATAGGATATAAACAGAGATCATCGCTGTCTTCTGAGCAGTAACACAAGCAGCACATACCTCATGACAAGGAAAGGATCTCTTTCCTTTTGACTGAAGCAACACAATCGTTCACAATCTGTCTCTCTCTCTCTTATTTATTATTATTTTGTTAGATCTTTCATGCACTGGTTCACTCCCCAAGTGGCCACAATGGCTGGAGCTGAGCTGATTCAAAGCCAGGAGCCAGGAGCTTCTTTTGGGTTTCCCATGCAGGTGCAGGGACCCAAGGCTTTTGGGCTGTCCTCCACTGCTTTCCCAGGCCACAAGCAGGGAGTTGGAAAGAAAACAGTACAGCTGGAGTACGGACTGTCATCCATACAGAATCCCAGCACATACAAGGTGAGGGATTCAGCCACTAGGCTCCTGTACTGGGTCCACAATCATTGTTCTTGGTGTAAATGTTTTTATATCTTTATGTAAGATATGTAATATATGTGTGGTTGACTCAGGCATGTGATATGGGGTACAATGGTAGCATGATGGCACAGCAAGTTAAGCCACTGTATAGAGTGCCTGCCTCTTACATGAATAGTCCCTGGGTTTAAGTCTTGAACACTGCTTCTAATCTAGCTTTCTGTGGATGCAGCCTGGGAAGCATCAGATGATGGCTCAAATATTTGAGTTCCTGTTGCTCATGTGGGAGACTCAGGTGGAGTTCCTGGTTCCTGAATTGGGGTGGAGTATTCCTGATTATTGTGGAGCGTTTGGAAAGTGAGTCAGGTGATAGAAAAATCTCTAATTCTGCCCATCCCAGTTCTGTCTCTCTATCCTTCAAATCCAAGCAAGCATATGGAGGAGTTTTCTGTGCTCCCATGTATATAACAGCTGAATTCACAATGGCTGAGATAGGGAATCAACTCAGATGCCCATCAACTGATTACTGAAGAAAGAGAGATGTATATGATATACAGCCACAAAAAAGAATGAAATCTCACCTTTTGCAACTAAATGTATCCAATTGGAAACCATCAAATTGAATGAAATAATCCAGTTCCCAGAAGACAACTATAATACATTGTCCCTGATCTGTGATAACTAATACAGAGTATAAAAACTATAATCTATATGAGATTGACATCCTTTGATTTATTATTTGCCGACTTTGTCTATATTTTTGAGGAACAGTAGGCTGTCTTGACTTTTCTACTTTCTACAGGTTGATATCTTTACATAATGGAGTGTTAAGTCTGTGATTGCAAAGTGAAATGAAAATATGTCACTCTAAAAATTAGGGGGAAAAAAGAAGTAAGAAGGATGATGGAGAACGTGAGCAAGAGGGAGGGCAAAGTGGGAGCTATCATTGCACTCCTCTTTTAAAATGAAAACCCTTTTGCTGGTTGAGTTTGATGACTGATTTTACTGAGGCTGTCTGAGCATTGAGGGGAAAGGCTCTGTTTTCCACTGCACCCTGTCTGCCCTCCTGCTCACTCAACCGTGCTGCTCTCTCCATTCTCCCATTTCTCATCTTCTGGAGTCTGGTCTGCTCTTGGATCTCCCAATTCATCCCCTCTGCCTCTTCCGCATTTGTATTTATTGGGGAGTCAGGAAGAGAGAAGGAGACACAGAGATAAGGAGAAGTCTTCCATTCACTGGTTTATTCCTCAAATGTCTGAATACTCAGAAGTTGACTAGGCTGAAGCAGGGAACTGGGAAATCAACCAAGGTCTTCTCACATGTGAATGGCAAAAGCCCAATAGCTTGAGCTGTCACCTCTGCCTCCCAACGTACACATTAACAGGAAGTTAGAGTTAGAGAGTGGAAACCATATGCCTGCTCCTCCCTACTTTCTAATGTCCCGGCACCAGTCAAACCAAACTTTTCTCCCTGCATGTTAATAATGACTGACGTTCCCCAATGACTGTCATGGAATTTCTCAACTCTACCACTTTAATTTGTAGACCAAGAGCAATTTCAAGCTTCTGTCCATCATGCTTGGATAACTTGCAATACTGCAGTGAACTCATTGTACTAGTGACTTCAATTATCTGCTCTCTTCAAGAAATTCTGAACTGGACACATGAAGCCATCCTTCGCTACATCAAGTTTCAAGATCAGAGATTGATTTTTTAAAGATTCATTTGTTTAATAGAAAGGCAAGTTTACAGAGAGAAAAGTTTTCCATCTGTTGGCTCGCTCCCCAAGTAGCCAAATGGCCACAATGGCAAAGCTGAGCCAATCTGAAGGTAGGAGCCACGAGCTGCTTCTGGGTCTTCGATGTGGGTGCAGGGTCCCAATGCTTTGGGCCATCTTGTACTGTTTTCCCAGGCCTCAAGCAGGGAGCTGGATGGGAAGTGGAACAGCCAGGACATGAACCAGAGCCCATATAGGATCCCAGCACATGCAAGGTGAGAATTTAGCCATTAGGCTACCATGCTAGGCTCAGAGATTTCAATAAATCTCAGTTCTTACAAATTCAAACTGCTTTGCTGACATGTAAGATTTTCCATCATCTGGTCCTAACTGAAATTTGCAGCTTTATCTTCCAGTCCTTTGCCGCTTGAACCAGTCAAACTAGCAGGCCCACTCTTGTGCATTTACTTGCAGAATTGTGCCTGTACAACTTTACCTGCACACCCCTGGGATGTGTTACCCCTGCTGCTCCAGCTCTCTTCATGCATTTTAAAATCTGATCTCAAACATTACCTTTCCTTTCAAGCCTTTCCTAACTCTTTCAGTCCATAGATGTCTTTACCATTTGACACAGTATCTAATTTCTTTGATTTCTACTTGTAATGCATGGGGGTACTGGGGAAGAAAAGGAAAGAGGTTGTTTCATACGGATTTCTTTTCGTTTAAATTGTATTTTTATTTTAGTTGAAACCTATAAGTGACACTGATGCTACAGGCAGAGGATTTGCTTGCAATACCACCACACTGGCCCCTATTTAATTGATGTTTGGAATGTATTGGTTCTATGAAGTTCTTACAAGGAAAATTATACAGGGATTTAAAAATATATATTTATTTGAAAAGCAGAGCTACAAGGAACAGAAGGAGAGTTCTATCCATGGGTTCATCTCCTAAATGGCTATAACAGCCAGGCCAAAGTAGGAGCCATGAACTTTTTTCAAGTCTACCATGTAGGTAGACTTGGGCCCAAGGATCTGGGTCATCCTCTGCTGCTTTACGAGGTGCATTAACAGGGAGCCGGATCAGAAGCAGAACAGCCTGGACTCAAAGTAATGTCCACATAGGATGCTGGAATTGCAGGCAGCAGCTTTATCCCATAACACTGGCTTCAGAATTTATTTATTTATGTATGTATTTATTTATAATTTGAGAGGCAGAGTTAAGAGATAGGAAGAGAGGAAGAAGGGAGAATGCAACCATATGGAACACTAGCGTGGCAGGTGTGATGTAACCTATTAAGCTGTCATGCCTACCCTTAAACAGGGATTTTTAAGCCTTTGTATTTGTTGATTTCTCTCTCAAGTCATTTTCAGTATTTAACAATAATAAAATGTGGCTTATTCAGCACCACAACAAACTGAAGTGGCTCACTGCTGGTAGGAGACTGTGGCTGTGTTAGAGCTCTGAATCGCTTTCTGTTTGCATCAGTCCCTGACCTCACCCTTCTGCACAGGTTCTTAGTGCCCCACCTTGGGCTTTCACGTATGTATGCTCAAGCTCCCAGGCTTTCCGCTGCATTCTGCTGTTTCCTACATTGGACTTTATGCCATTCAGTGGCAGTCACTGTGTTTTAATGTCTTCGTATTCCCAAGTTAAGTACAGGTCGGTCAATGGATAATTGCTCAATTAAAGAATAAAACTTCCATAAACAGTAGATCGGCCGATTAAGTGCTTGAATTTGTCAAAAAAAAAAAAAAGCACACAAACTTAAACAAGGAAAAGAAAGGAAGGAAGGAAGGATGAAATAATATCATGGACAAAATTCTTTATTCTGATGGGTAGATAGACAAAGATTATATCTGCTGGTTTACTCCCCAAGTCTCTGCAAAAGTGAAGTCTTGCCAATAGCCCAGAACTCAATCTAGGACTGCCCAGCGGGTGGTAGGAGCTCAAGCACTTGAGGAATAACCTGTCCTGCCCCGGGTACTCATTAGCAGGAAATTGGAATAAGAAGTAGAGCCAGACTGGAACTTTGCAGAATGTGGGTGTCCCAAGTGAGGTCCTAACCATTAGGCCAAAGGCGCCCCATTCATGGGTAATCTGCAGGTCTTGAAATTTCTCCAGCCTGAGGCTAAAAGCTAGCTGACATTAACATTAACATCTGGATTCAGACAGCTGGGTGAATGCTGTTCCTAGGTGACAATCTCTGTGATATCCTTCTAACATACTTCTGAGTTCCCAGACAGTGTCTGCTGTTACCAGCGAGTGGGCTGCTCCCATTGCCAGCTCTGGTCTGCCCGAGTTTCATTTGTGGAGTCCCAGCTCCATTAGAGATCAGCAGTCTGTGCTCCTGACCACCGTGGATACTCTCAGTGCTCATGGTGACCTTCTCTCACAAAGAACAGTTCCTCCCTATACATTACATAGGCTGTGCTAGGAGTAGCTCAGGGTTTGGGGTTGTCATAGAATTATACGGACCATAGCAAGTATCTTTATACACACAGCCCCTTTTCTCCCTAGAGAAGGATGCACACTGCCAAGGTAACGGGATTAGGATTCATTTTCAAACAATCACATTGTTCTTAGACCAAGAGTGATCACCTGGCTCACTCATCCTGTCAATCTTATTTCTGAATGTTGTATTTTTTCTTTAAATTTAAATTAAAAAAATTTTTTAGTTAAAAGGCTAATCCTCCACCTCCTCCACTCCCCTCTCCCACACACAGAGTAGAGAAAAAACAAGAGATCACATCAGTTTGCCTATATGGTTGGCAGGGACCCATACGCACAAGCCATCACTGACTGAGCCCCAGGTGTAGCGCAGCAGGAGAGCTCGACTGAAAGGCAGAGATGGGACTTGTTTCCAGGCACTCTGAGATAGGATGTGGGTTCCCAAGAAGTTACTACTCACTGCATCACAAGGAATGCCCCTAGTTCCCACCTTTATGATAGTCCTCACTGGTCTGGGCTTTGTGGCACGGTAAGATAGCTGAGATCCACCTTTTATGCCTCCGTTCTAGTTTCTCTAAGAAACTTGGAGAGCATCCTCTTTTTTAGGACATAGGCAGCTTGATGTGTCCTCTGCCCGAGACATGTTGAGTAAGACTATACTCACAGTGCTAGTGGTGGACTCTTAATAGGTGGCATTGAGGCTCTATCCTTGTTTAGGTAGAGAAGGGAAGTCTCCCATTTGTCGTGGTCCACATTGGAGAGGAGAAAACCCATTTGCCTTCTTGGTTCAGTAGCTGGGGATGTGGAATAAAATGAGAAAAGATAATCAACAGAAGAGCTTTATTAAACACTCACACAAGAACTTCAGAGAAATAAGTAAATATCAAAAGGCAATGGGTCCCGGAGCTTTACAAGCCAGCAGGGGCTCTGTTGTGGCAGACAGAGCTAAGTCACCACTTTTGAAGCCAGTTTAAGTATTGGCTGCCATGTTTCCAATCTGGCTTCCTGTTAAAGTGCCTGGGAAGGCAGAGGAAGATGGTCCAAGAACACTGGCCCCTGCCATGCCTATGGAAGACAGGACAAAGTTCCTGTCTCCTGGTCCAGCTCTAACAGTTAAGGTCATTTGGAGAGTGAACTAGAAGATGGAACAGCTTTTTCTCGCTCCACCTCTCTGTAACTATGTCTTTTAAATCAATGGGTACCTTTTAAAAAGAAAATAATAGAATGGGGGCCCGGCGTGGTTGGCTAAACAGGCTAATCCTCTGTCTGCAGTGCTAACCTCCACACGGGTGCTGGTTCTAGTCTCAGCTGCTCCAGTTCCAGTCCAGCTCCCTGCTGATGAAAGCAGTGTAGTACAGCCCAAAGCCTTGGGGCCCTGTAGCTATGTGGGAGACCCAGAGGAAGCTCCTGGCTCCTGGCTTTGGGTTATTAGCTCAGCTCTGGCAGTTGTGGTCATTTGGGGAGTGAATCAGCAAATGGAGGGTTTCTTCCTATCCTTTTCTCTGTAAAACCTGACTTTCAAGTAAAAATAAATAAAACTTGAAAAAAGAGAAAGTAATAGAGGTGCGGGTTTCTAGGAGAAGGTGCCTGGGAATTGTGTGGTAAATGAGGCTTGTGCATTGAGGTTTGTAATGCAGGTAAGAGTTGATGACCTTAGCTTTATGGCTTAGGAAATGTGGAGCCTTATGGCTTGGAGGCAAATGCTAGCTCCTGAACGGGCCTCTTCTCCCACTGGACCTTCCTCCTTTAGCTTGGCTTTAACTGAACTGCTTTGGGTGGCAAATTAACCTCTTGCCTCAAATTAACTGACTTGAAAAAGGAGTGGCGCACCCAGCCCTAAAAAGGAGCCCTGAGCAAAAGACTGTGAGGTAATTCACCTCTTCCGCAGATGGAGTGTTTCCATGTTCACCCTGCGGAGTTTTTCCAAAAGTGCAAGGCCCTGAGCAAGAATTATCTACCACCTTACTCAATGGGGCCCACGTTGCCATCATCCAAATCCATACAGACCAATCAGGGACCTGTAAGGGGCCGATCATACATCTCTGAGTCCCAACTTTAATCTGTGCGATCCTCTGCCCCCACTCCCGGAGGGAGCCCGGGGATTAAATAAACTGCTAGTATAATTCGTATCAGCACTGCGATTTGCAAAAACTGGGAGTGGGGTTTCCACTTAACTTCTAGGTATAAAACCCTTGTTAGAAATTAAAGATTGTCACGGTTTGGCTTTTCAAATGCGTACTCTAAGTAAATATCTCCTTACACAGATGTCCAACGCCTCGTTTTTTGAACATCCCGATCTTCCGATGTCGCAATCAGAACTCGATGTTTTCAAAGCTCTCGGCAAAAACTAAACACAGGCGTTCTCAGGAGACACCAGGCCAAAGGAATGTTTCCAGGCGGCCCCGATCTCGCCCCTCAAAGCGTGGGACGGGAAAGGCCGCGCCACAGGAAATAGCTGAGGGCTGCCAGAGGCCATCGGAGGCCGCCCGGCTCGCAGGGCCAGGCCGCGCTCCCGCCCGCTCCCGCCCGCCCGGCGGCGCCCGCCGCAATCCGGGTCCCGCCGCAGGCCGGGCCGGCCCCTTCCGGCGCGCAGCCGGGGCCATGGCGCTTTTACGGCTGCTGCTGCCGCGGGGGCTGCGGGCGTCCGTAGGCCGCCGCTTCCCGCTCGGCCCCTCCGGCTGCCGGCGTCTCCGTGCCGCCTCAGCCCGCCGGGACGCACGGCCTCCGCGCACCGCGACCATGGAGCAGCCCGGAGCGGGTGAGGCGGCTGGCTGCCCGGCGGGCCCGGGGCGGTCGGAGCCGGCGCGGTGCTCGGCCTCCCGGAGGGCCGGGCCTGTGGCGGGCCGGGGCTGTGGCGAGCCCGACCCCCGGCGGCCACGCTCGCTCGGGTCGCGTTTCTCCCTCTGCGGGGACTCGGTGTAGCACTGGGGAGCGGTGCTGGTGAATGCGCTTTGGGAACGGTGCTGCCTGGGCCGCGGAGTTTTAAGGCACGCGTTGATGCGACTGGAGGCGAGGCGTGTGAAGCCTGCCCCATTTCACGTTTGTTTTCCCTTTTCTGTTCTCGCGTTCCTTTACGCCAGTGAGTTCTTGCCAACACATTCGACCCCAGAGGTTTTGGCGTAGTAACCCAAACCCAGAACCATCTCCATTTTATTTTCTATGATGAGAATCGAAATCCTCGAATTGGCAGACCGTTTCGTGTAGGATTTTATTCCGGGTTGGAAACGACCGATTTAAAAGTGGCGCCCAGGCTTTCCTAGCTCCCAGAGTGGATTTCCGACTTGGGTCAGCAGTGGCGGCAAAGTGAACTGTGTGGGCCGAGCGAGGGCGGGATCTGGTGAAAGGGATCAAGAACCAATTAGAGGAAACTTACACAACAATGGGTAGTGCCAATAGGATGATGAAGGGCTCCTGGGCAGGTGCCTAACCAGTGAATTAGGGAGCTGCATCCTAGGAAGGGCGTTGTGAAAGCGAAAGTTACATCTCAGTACTTGCGCTGCCACTGCCCTTGCAATTCAGGATCCTGTCAGTGTACCTAGGACAGTCGGGTCTTTTCAGTATGCATGCTGTATTAAGGAGGTTTAAAGTGATTCGGAAAGTTATCTCCTCTTTTCCTTCCTTTTCAGATATTACAGTGTTGTCCATTTCTCCTCAGTAATTTGGATTGTACTCCTTTGATTCTTTTTGATGAGGAAAAAACCAGAGAGTGGAGGTCAGGTGACTGGCTGAGTAGCAAATACTTCTCAACATCCATCCAGATGCAGGAAGCTACCATTTTTATTAACTAAGCCACCACTAGTGGATGGCCTTTTGTAAAGCTTTAACCCGGCAAAGCGATTGGAGAGAGATGAAGCTGAATAAGATTGTATTTTGTTGCCCAAAGAGAAAACTTGTGCTTGGCGTGCCAACAGGCCAACCGTGTATCATAGCTGACGTGATCGGACCTCAGTCATATCCTGAAATGCAGCTGTATCAGAGTGTTAGCTTATGTTTACATACATGGTTTTATAATGTATCTTTGACATGTGAGAAGCTGTTTTTCTTATAAAAGTCATATCCAAAAGCATTCGAATAGAGGAAATGGGAAACATACAAATATATTTCATTTAGCTGTGCCAGCTTTACGGTTAATCTATATCCTTTAGCTTTCCCCTACATAATTGCAACTCATGGAGCAGATGCAATTATGGAAGAACTTTTTAAAAAAAGATTTATTTATTTTTATTGCAAAGTCAGATACACAGAGAGGAGAGATAGAGAGGAAGATCTTCCATCCAATGATTCACTCCCCAAGTGACCACAATGGCCGGTGCAGTCCCTATTTGAAGCCAGGAGCCAGGAACTTCCTCCAGGTCTCCTATGTGGGTGCAGGGTCCCAAGGCTTCGATTGCTTTCCCAGGCCACAAGCAGGGAGCTAGATAGGAAGTGGAGCTGCCGGGATTGGAACTGGGGCCCATATGGGATCCTGGCGTGTTCAAGGCAAGGACTTTAGCAGCTAGGCCACCGCGCCGGGCCCTTGGATTAACTTTTAAAAAATATTTGCTGTAAAGCTCTTTGCCCTTGTTGCAGTTGCCATAACCAGTAGTCAAAGTCGTCTTGGGAGTGAATATGTTTTGTTTAACCATTTCCTTGTTTAGTAAGTTTTTACACTTCTTTTTTTGATGCCATTGGTTTAAGCAAATCTGTGGTCAGTCTAGTCTGTTTGGACACACGTGATAGACAGCCCTAGGTTAGAGCAAGCACTGACAGGCTCCCCAGGATTCCCTATTGCTTTCTGAAAGCAGCAGCTCAGGTTACAGTGCAGGCCTGGCAGGGTGCTGGGAAGGGTAAGTCATGGAGTGCTTGGGTTCAAACTCCAGTCCCATAACTTGTTAGTTCCTTGATTACAAGTCTGTAAAATGAGTATTTGCTAATGGCATGGGCATGTGATTTAATCACGTTACTCTGAAGTGCCTGGCTCAGAATTCAACTTTCACCATGAGCTAGTGTCCACTGCATGTTGATGTTAGCAATGCAATTAGTTGTGTACTTTTTCTTCAGGTTTGCACAAAAGGGGAAACTTTAACTACAGTTTGACCAAATTTTAGGAGACTTAAAAACACTTAAGGCTTAATTAAATGTGGTCTGAACGTAGTTGAGGTGCTTTACTTAAGGGTTGGTTATTTTAGAACAACTTTCCAAAAGGCCAAATGGTTCTTGTTTCTGATGAACCTTTGTCCAAATGCTAGAGCTTTGATAAATGGAGGCAGATTCTCCGTGTGCGAAAGCGCGAACGATTATTTCACGGAACAGCCAACTAGCAGTTCTTTGAAGACTTCACTTGACAGTGGCACTCTTTTTCTTTTTCTTTTTTTCCTTTTGAGTGAACAAGTCCTGTCTAGAAATTGCCTCAGTTATTCTATGATTTAATAGCAAATAGTTTGTGTTTCACATTCTATACTCCTTCATTATTTATTTTTATTTTGATTATTTTTTAAAAATTTGAGTGGCAGACAGAAAAGACACACACTCACAGCTCTTATGTGCTGGCTCGCTACCCAAATCCCTTAACCACAGAGTTGGCCTAGGGCCCAGCAAGAAGCTTGGCCCTCAGTCCAGGTGTCCCGGGTAGGTGGCAGGAACGCAGTTACTTGAGCTGTTGCGGCTGCATTTCAGGAAGCTGGTTAGAATTCTGTCAATTCTGATGTAACATTACCTTTGAGTTTATTATGCTTTATTTAGCAGTATAAATAATGTTGGGCAAGTCATGCTATATTTTAATATTTATTTTTATGTCAAATGGGCTGTTTGTCCCTTTGTGTTATTCATCCAGTGGAAATGCAGCAGATGTGATAATACTAGACTAATGGTAAACACTGAACATTATTTTTAGTGGGCATTGACATAGTTGCATTGCAGTGTAACCTGAATGATTTATTAAGCACTCCAGAAGTATACTTAGCAAAAATTTATTGAGCACCTATAGAAACAGTAGCTCAAAGGAGACTAAGGCAAGGCCCTTAAAGAAGTAGGGTACCACTCTTATGCTAGGGTGAAATTATGGAAAGTTCCCCCATTCATTTTCAAAAGTGTTCTGGTTTCAGTAGTAAATTATAAGGTCGCTTTGATCATGGAGTCCAATGCAGGACAGACAAGTGAATGTCTGTAACATAATGCATTGCCTGGGGAGATTGTATTGTCAATTGCAGGCCACAGAATCAGGTCCATTTTCCCCGATGAAATGGAAGTCTGATCTGAGTTTTGCCTTTGCAGTTGGTTGTTCTCATCCATTGACACAGTCTTTAGTCTGCTCTAGAATCAGGAACTGGAGAAGTGGAAGGGGACCTTTGAGGAAAAACGCCCCCTTGTACATTGGAGTCACTCTTACGACTTTATTTTTGACTTTGTTTATTAACTTGAAAGGCAGGGGTGGAGCGAGAGAAGGAGAGAGAGAGAGAGAGCACGTGAAAGCGAGCTTTCATCCCTAAATGGCCACAATGGCTAACACAGGGCCAGGCTGAATCCAGGAGCTCGGGACTCCATGTTGGTGCCCTAAGTGGGCGATAGGGACCTAAGCACTTGGGCTGTCTTCTGCTGTTCTCCCAGGTGTTAGTTGGATCTGGACCTGATCTGGGATTCCTGTATCCAACTGCAGTGATCTAACGTGGTACAACATGTGCTTCTCTGTGGGACTCTAAGGAATCCAAGCATGGCTTGATCCCTAGAGAGTTCAGTATGCTTAGCACTGAATGGGGCCCTGAGGCTGGTAATTTTCTGAAGGCTTTCAGTGCCTGTTAGTGTGCAGTTACCGTCATCACCCTTGTTACTGCCCTAATCTCCCTAGCTATAACCAGAATCACTCATGTTTGCTGTTTGAGCCCAGGATGAACTGTAAAAGTTAGACTATATCCAGAACTTTTTTACTTAAAAAGAATTTCCTCCTTTCTTTCAAAATGTCTCATTGGAGTTTTCAGAAGTCAGTTTCCTGCGTTCCAAATGTTGCCAGCAATCCTTATTTGTGAGTGGCACATAGACTTGGAAGCTAGCTAGTATTGATGTCTGTTTTAAATGGATTCGTTTCATGTCACCAAATTCTTCGCTTGAGAATAGAGAAAAAACAGCAGTTAGGTTTCATCTCTTTGATTTTTTATTCAGCCTGGTTCATATTTTAGTGCACACATACTCTTAGTGCTAGCTTTTTATGTGTGATTGGCATGGTCAGTGATGATCCTTTATGTGTAACAGCCTGTGTCCATAAGTCTGTTTGATGTCTATTTGATCTCCTCATGTTTAAGTCTAAACTGTGTGAAGACTGAAAGACACTTGATTTATGCTCATACTTTTCAAATGCTTATAAGTTTATGAATATGCTCATTTGTTAGATACTTTATATTTCAGGCACTCAGGCACTCCCTAATTTTTTTTTTAATTTATGTACATGGTTCTCACTGTTTTGTTTTAAAAAATATTTATTTGAAAGAGTGATAGAAGAGAGGAAGAGACAGAGATGCTGCTTAATTCCCCAAAGTGGCTGCAGCAGCTAGGGCTGGATCAGTTTGAACAGTGGCTTGGAAATCCCTCCAGGTCTGCTCCGTGAGTGGCAGGAACTCAAGTACCCGAGCCGTCATGTGTTACTTCCTAGCACGTTAGGAAGGAGTTGGATTGGAAATAGAGTAACTGGCACTGCAGTATAGGATGTGCAGCTTGATGGATTATACCTCAGCACCCTAAAATTTCAACTGTAATATAAATAGTACCACTATTAAGTACACAGTATTACTTTTGGGGGGCATTGAATTGGACTCTCTGTATATCCGCCTTTCCAATGAAAAAATAATAAAAATAAATCTTTAAAAATGCTATAACTGAAAACTCAGTGCTCCCAAGTATGAACATGCGGAGGACTTTGATCCAAAGAAGCAGGCTTAAGGATTCTCTGCCACTGCTTCCTCTGCCACCACTGGTTGTCTCTAATCCAGTTTTCCTGTTTGCTCCCCCCCCCCCAAAAAAAAAACATCAGGGTCTCTTCGTTTCAGGTTCTCTTAGGTATTTCTAAGGAATGCACTTGTCTTGGTTTCTGTTCCTGAAATTTTGTTAGCTTGAGGAAGTAGTCACTGAGATCATTGTCATCACACCTGCCTTGATGAGGTGATCTGTCCTGAGGGTTGAGTTTTCATTTGCCTAGCAAGATAGCCTTTCTTCCCAGTGTGTTTCACCTTCCCAAGATGGGTGACTACCTCCTTCAGAGTGCAGAGGGATGTTGTTCTGGGCCGTCAACTGTTCTGATTCCTTCGTCCTATGCAAAAATAATTTACCTATTCTTTAAAATTGCCTACGCATACCTTTCTTCCCTATGAAGAGGGTACTTAAGCTGCAACCATCTGGCCCTTCTGTTGAATTTTGTGCTCTGGGCAGTTCCTATGTAGTTTTACATGAATAAGTTGGCCCTTTTCTCTTGTAAATCTGTTCATTGTTAGTTTATTTCAGCAGATTCTAAAAAACAGAAGGGAATTCTGTTTGCTCACATAATATGAACAGTAATAGAGATGACTCAAGTCAAAGCAAGCAAAATTTAGCTCAAAGATAAATATCCATTTTGATTTTTATTTGAAAGGCAGATACAGAAAGAGATGGAGAGATAGCTTCCATCCAGTGGTCCATTCCTCAGATGCTGTAACAGCTATAACTGGGTCAGATCAAAGCAAGGATCCAGAAGTCAAACCAGATGTCCTACTTGGCTGGCAGGGACCCAGGTGCTTGACTGTCATCTGTTGCATTACAGGTGCTTCTTAGCAGGAAGCTGGGTCAGAAACCGAGAACTAGTACACTGTTACGGGATGCAAGCAGCCCAAGCCGTGACTAAAACAAGTGGTAGCTTAACCCACACACTTGTGCCAACACATAGGCTTTTTTGTGATTGATTATGGCCTACCATAGTATTTATTACTTGTATGTGAAAGTGTTTTGTTGGAATTATATTTGAAAATAGAGCGATATAATAGATTCAAATAGATGAGTATTGAAGTATCTTGAGTTATAAATTAGTTCTTAGTAAATCTTATTGTAAATATCCCAGGATTATTTTCAATGGTAGTTTCACTATTTGTCTCTATCACCAAAGATAATGGTAGTGGGGAAACCACCAGCTGGTAGATTTAGCAAATAACTGTCTTAGTTTAAACAGATACCTGTTTTCCTTTACCTTCCACCCGAGACACATTGTTTTCTCACCCAGAACAAGAAAATAAAACAAAAACTAAATAATAAATGGGGATTTAGTATTGGTATATGACCATGAAAGAGCACTTAGGGAAATTGTAAGATCATTTGTTTTTTATGAGACTGACACGCTGCCTACTGCGCTAAGGAGGCAACTGATCATTTGTTTTTTAATAATTGAAATTCCAGAAAAGCATGTTTAGAGTCACATATTTTAAACTGAATTTAAAATGTTAAGTATGACAATGGAAACAGTTTAAAAGTCTCTTCAAGAAAAAAGTCATAGCTTATACAAATGAGAATCTAGAAATGGTCTATTCAAAAACCAATGTGAAAAGATCGAGTGTATTTTCAAAAGGTATGTGGAAAAAGTGCAGTTTTATTAAGAAAAACACAACTGCAGGTAACCTTGAAAGTTATTCATCAGTTTTTATTGTGCCTTGAGTTGGATGCTGTGCTCTAGAAAGTTATTCAAGCTTTAGATGTTTGTTTAATATGAAAGTGGATGTAGAAAATATATACCAGTGTATGAATAATGCTAATGTAGATAGATTTACAATATATTTGAATGGAATTATAAATTTCTTAACACTTAGTAACATTGAATTCAGTTGAGTAGTTTTGTTTAGGATGTGAGCTGAAAAGTAAGTTAAATAATACAAATTTCTCTTGTGATATATTAAAGGAGGAGTAAATCCCAATGAGGATGAAAATGTGTCAAGAAAGGAAATATCAGAAGAATTTGAAATGGATACTGTGGATTCTTTGATAGACATGCCATTTGCTACAGTAGATATTAAAGATGCTTGTGAAAGTAAGTACTTTATTCTCATAAGTATTTACTGAGGAAAAACAAATAATAAATGTAATTATATGTAGTACTTTAATTAAAACATTGATTTTAAATACATGTCATATTTTGAATTTTGGTTGTTAATTATGATCTGTGTCTCTGTTGTCAAACCTGCCATGGAATATATGAAGGCAGCACAACAAATTTGGGGTCCAATCATTCTGTAGTTTATGAGCTGCTTCTGAAAATCGTGGGTGAGATCATCTGATGGCTTAGCGCCTCTTTCAGCTTATCTGGAGCCAGTGGCAATCTCAACAATACCCCATCGTCTGACAGCTTCTTCCTGACTGATAGACACTGCTTGTCTAGGCCTTTGGAGGATCTATCAGTGAATAAGACAGGCACTGACCTGCCCTCCTGGTGCCCAACAGAACTTTCCATTATTGGCATTACTAGATCAGTTCAGTCCTCGAGAGCTCATATAGTTTAGAAAGACTAAATGATTACTTGTTTGACAATCTGCTGAAACTATATAAATATCCAAATCTAAATTTCATGTCATAAAAAATAATAGCATATGTTATGTTTGGGGTTGCCTCCGCTGTAAATGTGACAGATTGGGCTGTTACGCTTGTGAATAGCAAAACAAAGGAAAGCATCAATGTGTTCAACACAAGTATTTATTGCTGATGTACTCTCTGCCTCTCGCTTGTTGTTTTACGTGAAGCTTCATTGTGACTTGATAGGTTGTTATCATGACTTCAGGCTTCATGAGACTTTATTTAATTCAGTCTCTTCATTTTGAGAAAATGGAAACTTACAGAAATTAAGTACATTCACTAAATCCGTACAGTTGAAAGGCACCAGTTACAGTATCTATGATTCCTGATTCTTTAGTCATTTCTTGGAGGACTATTGATTGGATTCCTGGAAAATGCCAGGAATTGTGCCATGAGTCCTTGGCTGTCAAGCAGGCCGGAGCTTATTAGAAAGCCAACACATTAACAGCCATAATTTCATAAGGCAGCTGCCATGCAGGATGCGTGGGGGAGGAGGGTGCCCAGGAAGGCTGTTCAGAGGTTTGGAGGGTAAAAGCAAGACACTTTCAGAATCCTGGAGAGCAAATAGGAGTTCCATAGCCATGGCATCCTTACAGCTGTGCTGATGAGAAGTCTAAGGGACTAGAGAGAAGCAAGGAAGTAGTTTTGGGGCGTGTTTTCCATTCTTGTTCTGACAGTGAGCTGCTTTTTCAGTGTTTGGGCGTCTGGGGACCGGGGCGTGCTTCATATGACTAGGATTGTTTTCCTGCAGTGGCGTATATATATTTTACCAAAGAGATGAGGTTATCCATGTATATCAGAGGCCCGGGCCAGTCATAGAAGCCTGTTTTAACTCTGTGGTGATACGCCACTTTTTCATAGTCCAGATCTTCATAAGTTAAAAGTGTTTTGGATTTGGGTTAGATTCACGAGAACACAGATTTCAAATTTCAAGCTCCAGTGTACACATGGGAAGTAAACAGGAAACTGTGTTTTAAGTTTTAGTTATTTCCTTTTTTGCTCATTTGACTTTGGACATTTAAACTGTAAACTGGGCTTCTTTAACTGTAAAATGTGGATAGTAATTCCCTCCCACTTACCTCATACTGTTGCTGTCAACAGAGATATATGTGCAAAAAATAGTTAACATATTTATAAAATATTTGCAATATACCTCTTAGCTTTTCAGGAACAACTTACTGTCTCATTTTTATGATGAGGTTACTAAAACAACAAGGACCAAGTGGCAAAATCCTTTGCAAATGGGAAACTACTAATTTTTGTGAAGTTTTAAATAGAAATGTAAAAAAAAAACCCAAGTGTTTTCTTGTTAGCCATTAAGCCTTAATATATATATAATAATAGTTTTTCTGCCCCAAATAAAAAATAGCCAACTTGTGGTATGAATGAACTCGATTAGGCTTTCTTTTGTGTTTGGTACCTTGTCACTCCACTGGCCTGCAGTAGATACCCAAGTTATCAGGTTGTGCTAGTTGCCTGTGGTTCCTTCAGTTTTCTTTGGCGAATGGAAACTGAGTTATCTGCCAAAGAAGTCTTGCCAATAGAAATTTTGGCATAGTGAGGAGGAAAAGAGTGCTAACAAGGGCATTGTGAGAAGGGAATCTTTGCCAGTGAGAAAACTGCTGGGATGCTTAGTTCAGTGTCCATAAGCTGCCAGTGTGTTAGCTTTTAAGTGAGTTTAGGTGACATGAGGTCTGGTTAGCTGGAATGGGTCTTTACAACCTTTGCTGGTTAGCTTTGTAAGAAGAATATTTTATTAGAGTTATATATTAGAATATTAGATCTACTACACTGTAGATACTAGAACTAAACATACATTGGAATATAAGAGTCTGTTAGAGACAAAATTTCAAAATAAAAGTTAAGAAAAAGTTTTTAGAGATAACTGGTGAGGAAGCAATACAACCTGGGTACATCTTTGTCTCCCTTTGGGTCCTGTTTTAGGAGAAAATCCAGCATTAGTGCGTGTTTGACTGGGACCTTGGTGAATTTCTGCTCTTTACAAGGGAAGTGTCGTGGGTCTTATTAGAGAGCCAGCACCCATCCTGCCATCCAGAGCCCAGGAGGAGTTACTGTTATGTCTGAAAGTTGAATGGGTAGCTGTCATAGACAGTCATTCCGCTAACTCAATCCTCTTGCATTCATTGGCTGCATATTTTTAAAGATGAACTTTAACCTTGTTTAACTGTTTCATTTCCTGTGTAACTGGTTTTAAGAAAAAGCGAGGACAAGTGTTTAACGTTTTCCCCTTAATCTTTAGATATTTAAAATAATACTTCTACAGAAGCTTCCACAGGTGACCTGTGAGTTTCTGGCTTACTTTCTTTTTAGTATAATCATGAACTGATGGATTTAAACATACTTGTTCTATTTCATACCAACGAAATTGCACAGATAGTTCCGTCCTGGGCTACGTTAACCTCAGAGAGCTCTTGACACGATCCTAGGAACTTGTCCAGGCTTCTCTTACACATGATGTGCCACAGGTCTAGAATGTGTGATTTCTCCATGGGATGTGCAGTTTTTAAGTTCTCAGACAAGTAAATGCACTAATGAGATTGTTAGAAAATGTCCTGTGGTTCTCTAGTACAGACTCCTCGGGAATGGCCTCAGCACAGTTACCTTCCCAGCAGCCCCTGCTCTCCCCCCTTCCCATTGGTAGAGTGCTTACTTCCGCAGGACAGGTTGATAACTGTTGGAGTCTCAATATCCTCACATGGAATTAACCTTGTATTTTAAATTAGGCAATAAAATGTAAGAGGAGGGGTACTGGGAATTTTCTTAATGCTTAAAACTGTAGTTTTACTTCATATAACCTGTGTTTTGCTTTTGAACATTTGCTTTTCAATGTTGTATTAATGAACTTTTCAGTATAAAAAAATACCTGGGGGATGCCCATCTTAAAAAAAAGAAAAGGGGACAGGCATTGTGGTCGAGTGTCTTAAGGTCTGCCACCTGTGACAGGGACATCTCTAGTGGGTGCTAGCTGAAGTCCATTTCCCATTCAGATTCCTGATAATCACCCGGTAAAGCAGTGACCGAGTGCTTGGGCTTCTGCCACACATGTGGGAGACCTGGGTGGAGATTTAGGTACCTGGATTTGGCCTGGTGCAGCCTGAGCCCTTATACTTGTCTCGGGAGTGAACCAGTAGATGAAAGAGATCTTTTTCTCTGTTTCTCTCTACTCTGTGTAACTCAACCTTTCAAACAAATAAATAAAGGTTAGAGGCTTAGCCTACTATGCCACATTGCCAGCCACTATATCTGTATATGTGTATGTATACACACACACACATAATTTTTTTAAAAAGAGAGAAATGGTTTAGTTGGGCAAAAAGTTGTGAAAGTTCAGTTTCACAGTCTACAATCAAGTGGGCAATTTTGATTTGATCCCATGGGGTGATGTAGAACATCATGTTTCAAGAGGGAAATGTGTCTTTCTCTCCTGTAAAGCTACAGTGATTTAGGGTCCGGTGTGGCAGCGCAGTGGTTAAAGCCTTTGCCTTGCACTCGTTGGGATCCCATATGGGCACTGGTTCTAATCCTTGCAGCCACACTTCCCATCCAGCTCCCTGTTTGTGACCTGGGAAAGCAGTGGAGGACGGCCCAAAGCCTTGGGACCCTGCACCCACATGGGAGACCTGGAAAAGCTCCTGGCTCCTGGCTTCGGATTGACTCAGCTCCAGCTGTTGTGGCCACTTGGGGAGTGAACCATCGGATGAAAGATCTTCCTCTCTGTCTCTCCTCCTCTCTGTATATCTGACTTTCCCATAAAAATAAATCTTTCTTAAAAAAGGTACAATGATTTGATATTTGCCCCAGTTCAATCTAGTCCCTTGCCAAACACCTTCTCTGAAAGTACTGTAATGGTTTCTCTCTACCATCTTAGTATAAATAACATGAATACTTTGGGAACTAGATCTTTAAAACATGTGTCTTTGGAGGATATTTACCATTTAAACCAATATACAGTCCATAAGAGATATTATATTTCATTTTAAAGAACTCCTCATTTTCCATGTTTATAGATCGCACAAGTGGTCTGAGTGAATGATAAACCACAGCTACCATATACATAATCTGTTGCCCTTTGGAATCTTTTAAATCATATTTTGAAAAGATTTTTACTTATTTTTACTGGAAAGTCAGATTTTACAGAAAGTAGGAGACACAGAGAGATCTTCAATCCACTTGTTCACTCCCCAAGTGGCTGCAATGGCCAGAGCCGATCCGATCTGGAACCAGGAACCAGGAGCCTCTTCCGAGACTCCCACATGGGTACAGGGTCCTAAGACCTTGGGCCGTCCTCGACTGCTTTCCCAGGCCACAAGCAGGGAGGCAGAAGGGAAGTGGAGCATCTAGAACATGAAGAGGCACCCATATGGGATCCTGGCACATGCAAGGTGAGGACTTTAGCCACTAGGCTACCATGCCAGGCCTGTAAATCATTTTGGTAATACAGATTTCTTTCCCTAATTGTGCTAATTCAATGTCTGGTCACTATAGCTGCTAATAATATCTCTTATTTTGAAACAGAACTAAATTATTTTGTGTATCAGTTCACTTTATTCTCAAAAAGAACTTTACCATGTATTATTACTCTTCTCAAATTCAGAGAGATGATGCTGAAGGAAGGAAGGCCTATGTGACTCATTGAAGAACACACAAGGAGTGTGAGAGCCAAGATTCCAAACCTTAGCTAGTTGTATTAAAAGTTCAGGCCCCGGCGGCGTGGCCTAGCGGCTAAAGTCCTCGCCTTGAATGCACAAGGATCCCATATGGATGCCGGTTCTAATCCTGGCAGCTCCACTTCCCATCCAGCTCCCTGCTTGTGGCCTGGGAAAGCAGTTTAGGACGGCCCAAAGCTTTGGGACCCTGCATCCGTGTGGGATACCTGGAAGAAGTTCCTGGTTCCCGGCTTCAGATCGGTGCAGTACCGGCTGTTGCGCTCACTTGGGGAGTGAATCATCGGACGGAAGATCTTCCTCTCTGTCTCCTCCTGTATATATATCTGACTTTCCAATAAATAAATAAATCTTTAAAAAAAATTAAGTTCATTTCCAGGTACCAATTATTAGCATCATGTGGAGGTGGACTAGGGCTAAAAATGTGTCCAAAGTATAGTGAAATATATATGTTGCTTCATTAACATATTTTGGCTTCTGTTGAAAAGTGGTGTATAGTTCATTTTAATGCAATCAATGTGGATCTTTACTTAGATATCTAAAATTACAAGTGGTTCAGCAGCATACTGATTTCATTTTCTTTATTAAAACTGCATTAGAAGAGAAATCTAATGGCTTCGTGTATGAAGTGATTTAGATACCTCATAACATGAATGAGAATGCTATGATCTGTCAGCAATAGAATTTATGAAGTTCTGCCAAGTGCAGATGTATAAAAGAAGCTAATAACTTATATTTTATATATATATATGTATATATATTATATATAATCTTACAGAGATTGGTCACTTAGTTACTGGGCACACTGATGACAAATGTACAAAGCCACCAAGTAATCTTGCCTTAAATCATGGTATAGTCTGATTTTTACTCAGGACCCCTTGCATTTACTTTACTTCTCTAGATTGCAAAGATAAATGCTCTGTTTTTGGGAACAGCTCCTGCGTTAGAAGGAGTAAATTACTACTTAAGACATTTCAAAGTATTTATTATTATTATGTCAAAGTGCAAAGAGAATGAGAACATCTGTCGTTACCCTGTGGCTTTATGTGTAGTTTTAACCAGTTACACAAGTCCTCAGAGGAGCAGCAGGTGATATGGGAGAATGTCCACTAGAAGGACAGTGAAAGAGCCAAGACCCCAGACATGACTGACAGCAGTTTTCACAAAGGTGTTTTTTTTCTTTCAATTCTTTTATCAGGTATAAAAGAAGCTATGTAGCCCCATCAGAGTACATAGGTGTTCAGGTTTAGGGCTGTAGGCTGAGCCCAGCCTTTTCTTGGAATCCGTTTTAAGATGTGTGCAGGTGGTCATTATGGTCTTCTGGAGTTTTCCTCAAAGACGAAACCAATGCCTGCTGGGTTGAATGTAAGACAAAATGGCCCATCCCTTTCCCTCCCAAGAAAAAGAACTGCATTTGAATTCTTAACAGTATCTGTGAGGCACTGTATTTTGATCAGTAGACAACTGTTGGGGAACACAGCCTAGAAACTGTTAATGGTAGATTTGCATGCAAACGAAAGTCCTTAATCTGTGAAAAAAAGAGACAATAGGTTTTCAAAAGATTTAGTTTATTTATTTGAAAGGCAGAATTACAGAGAGAGAAGGAGAAACAGAAAGAGATCGTCCATCTGCTAGCTCACTCCCCAAATAGTCACAATGACCTGTGCTGGGCCAAACTGAAGCCAGGAGCCAAAAACATCTTCCAGGCCTCTCAAATGGGTGCAGGGCCTGAGGCGCTTGAGCCGTCCTCTGCTGCTTTTCCATGTCATGAGCATGGAGGCGGATCCGAAGTGCAGCAGCCTGGTCTCCAACCAGCACCCGTATGGGATTCTGGTGCCACAGGTTAACCCACTATGTCATGGTGCTGGCCCCAGGGAGAATGGCTTTTCACAGGGATTTGACACCTCCTTCTGAGAGCATAACTTCTCAGAAAATTGGGAGCGCTATAAAGTGAAATATTTTAATAAATGTGTATTACTTATGAATCAGGGTAATACAGTTTTTTCTCTTATTGTTGCTTTATGTTTAGAGTCTTTAAGCCTTCCTTTCTGTTTGGTCATAAAACATGTAGTAGTTTATTATGAATGATAGTCATTTCACTGCACTGTGAAGTGTATCACTTATTGATTCTGTTTTGGTACTAGCTTTCCAACCAGCCTTTATCCTCCCTCTCATACTCTTGGTCTTTGCTAATCACTGTTTCTTCTGATTAATTTTTGTTTAGCTTTCACATATGAGAGAGAACACACAGTGTTTGTCTTTCTGTGTCTAGTTTATTTCACTGATCCTGATGTCAGCCAACTCCCTCAGTTTCTTAATTTACAAAAAGGTATGGAGTAAAATGTGTTAGTTGTATTTTGTCTAGGCCAGTTGAACTTGAATATTCATATAAATTTTCCAATTTTAAGTCATTATCAATTTTTTAAAAGATTTATTTTTTTTTTATTACAAAGTTAGATATACAGAGAGGAGGAGAGACAGAGAGGAAGATCTTCCGTCCGATGATTCACTCCCCAAGTGAGCGCAACAGCCGGTACTACACCGATCTGAAGCCGGGAACCAGGAACTTCTTCCAGGTATCCCACACAGATGCAGGGTCCCAAAGCTTTGGGCTGTCCTAGACTGCTTTCCCAGGCCACAGGCAGAGAGCTGGATGGGAAGTGGAGCTGCCAGGATTAGAACCGGCATCCATATGGGATCCTTGTGCATTCAAAGCGAGGACTTTAGCCACTAGGCCACGCTGCTGGGCCCAGTCATTATGAATTTTATACATTCTTTCTTCTCAAAGAATTTATATTGAAACTGGCTGGTTTATGATAAAATACATAAATCACTATGAACATCATCAGTGTCTTGTGAACAAGTAATGTTAACTTTGGAATAATTAAGTATTTGAATTGACTTGATGAGATAAGATACTTTTAAGTATTTATGACAAGATTGAGTATGACAAGATTTATGCTTATTTTAAACACATAACACACACACACACACACACACACACACACACACACGAGCCTCTTTGCTATTTCTTAATTTTTCTCCCAGGACCTAAAACTTTTTAGACAACAGCTTTACAGAAGATTTCCTTTTCCTTTAAAAAATAAAAAAAACCCACAGGCATAATTAGGCAGAAATATAGGTTTGATCTTCCCATTATCTTTAACTTTTTTTTTCCTTAGCATATAAGCAAATGGCAGTAAACTTTACAAAGAGTTACAGAAGAGTTCCCAAGAGGTGTTTTCCTGCAAGCTCAACTAACTAAAACAATTTCTTAATAATAGGGAGGAATTCATTTGCTATCTAAAAGGTAGGTCTTTTTTCCCTTCTACCAGACAATTCCTTGTGAAAGTATTGGAGAGAGGATCCACTTATAAGTGCTTCCATACCAAAAAGAGGTTTTAACACTCTTTACAACTAATAATCTGCTGCATTTTCAACTCAGGGGAATGTAAAACTATGCCCTTTTCAGAACCTTAGTGAAAACAAAAGGAACAAAACCCCAAAATGTGGCAATGACAACAAAATCATCGAATTCTAATTCAGATGATGACTAACACCTTTTACCTAGTAGCTAAGTCTCCAAAGACTCAGACAAGTAGAATGAATTTTAGCGTCCCTTTTATAATGATTTGAATTTCTGTGCTATCAAAATTTTATTTTGCCTATAGACAGGTGAGCAGAATGAAGTCAGGAGTAAAGGTTAGATACAGTTGTCTGTGTATTCTGTTGATTATTTCCTTGTTGTGCAAAGCTTCACATTTTGATATAATCCAAGCTATCTATTTTTACCTTAGTTGGCTGTGCATGTGTAATCTTAAAAATTGTTTCCTGTACTGATGTCCTGAATGATGTGTATCGCATAGGCTTTCTTCTAGTATTTTCATAGTTTTAGGTCTTAAAGTTAGGTTTTTGATCCATTTTGAGTGGATTTTTGTATAGGGTAAGGGCTTGACAGAACTACTTCAAGTCTTCTGCCTGTAGCTTTCCAGTCTCCCCAGCACCGTTTATTGAAGGGGCTGCCTTTTTTCTCATGTATGGTTTTGGCACTCTTGTCAAGCAACAGTTGGATGTAGAAGATGGAATGCATTTCTGGGAATTCTGTTGTTTTACATGTCTGTGTTTTTGCCAAGATCATGATATTCTGGTTACGATAGCTTCATAATGTATCTTGAAATCAGGCATTGTGATATGTGCAGCTTTTTGTTTTGTTTTTCTTTTTCAAGATTACTTTGACTACCTGGGTGATGTGTTCTTCTATAATACTTTTAGCATAGTTTTTCTAATTCTGTAAAGAATATTTTGATATTTTGATAGGAAAATACGATGTATTTAAAAATTTTAAAACATTCTCTTAAATTTTGCAACAAGTAGTATATAGTATGGTTTTGGCCAGTACTGAACTTTGGCAGTGCTACAAGAGTTCTAAAAGTCATGAATATATGTGCCCATAAACAACTATGTGTAAAAATGTGTTTTTGTAGAATTCTGAAAATTGTAGCAAGGAGGAAATAAAGCTTCTTAGTTATACTTTAAGTTGGGGTTAGCATACTGTGGTCCAGGTGTCAAATCTGGCTAGCACCTTTGTAAAGATAGTTTTATTAGAAAATCTATTTTTTATTATTATTTTCAATAGAACAGCTGAGCAATTAAGACAGAAATCTTAACATTGTAAGCAAAGCAAAAAATATTTATGTTCGACCAATTCCTGTTTTAGATTTGAAGCTGACAGCCATGTGTTCTTATGTTTTGCTGATTTTTTCTTACACATTTTATGTTTACATATATGAGACATATTATTTGATTTTCTCCCTCTAGTCACTGATGTACCTAAACTAAAATTAAAGATAAATAAAGAAAATGAGTGTATCAAGAGTAATCAAATAAAGAAGAGGAAAAGAAAAGGGGAAGATTATCAACCCAACTACTTCCTATCCATTCCGATTACCAACAAAGAGGTAATATATTTTTTAAGATTTATTTATTTTTATTGGAAAGTCAGATTTACAGAGAGAAGGAGAGACAAAGATCCTCCACTCATTGGTTAACTCCCCAAGTGGCCACAACAGAGTTAAGTTGATCCTGAAGCCAGGGGCCAGGAGTTTCTTCTGGCATGCAGTTTCAGGATCTGGAGGCTTTGGGCTATCTTCCACTGCTTTCCTAGGCCACAATCAGTGAGCTGGAATAAAAGTGGAATAGTTGGGACATGGGATCCCGGCTCATGGCAAGGTGAGGACTTTAGCCAGTAGGCTACTGCACCAGGACCAAAGAGATACTTTTTTTTTTTTTTAGACTTATTTATTTTTTTATTGGAAAGTCAGATACAGAGGGGGAGAGACAGAGAGGAAGACCTTCATCTGCTCATTCACTCCCCAAGTGGCCACAATGGCCAGAGCTGAGCCAATCCGAAGCCAGGAGCCAGGAGCTTCTTCTGGGTCTCCCATGTGGGTGTAGGACCCCAAGGCTTTCAGCTGTCCTCCACTGCTTTCCCAGGGCACAAGCAGGGAGCTGGGTGGGAAGAAGGGCCGAAAGAATTAGAACCAGTGCCTACATGGAGTCCCAGTGCATGCAAGATGAGGACTTTAGCCATTAGGCTACTGCACTGGGCCCCAAAGCGGTATTTTTTTTTAAGTCTTTTTTACTATGAAGTTTTATTCTAAGTTATATTTAAACTGTACTAAATGCTTGTCAGTAATCTTGCTTTTGTCTTCTAAGAGATTTTAGGGCCAGGTTACACAGAAGTTGGTGTTTAAATAGTAGAAATATAATTAAACTATCCTTTGGTTATTTGGGGGCTTAGCAGGAGTTTTCTTTTTTCATTTCGTTTTGTTAATCCAGAGTCTCAGCTCAGATGCCTTCATTGGTGACCCTCCGGGCTAGGCCAGTTACTTCCTATTTTCCTTGTTTCTTTTCTAATCTCCACTCCCTGGAGAGACTTTTATAGCTCTCTGGTTGTCATTTGTCATTGCTTCAACTTAACCATTGTCTTCCTCACAAGATCTAAGAGCTTTCATTTGCTTGCTTTGGTTTTATCTGAAAGGCAAGAGAAACAGTCAGATGGATTGTCCATGTCTGTTTCAGTCCCAACTGCCTGCGACAGCCCAGGTTGGGCCAGGCAGAAGTCAGTCTGGTCCAGTAATAGGTATGTACGCACACACAATGCAGAGTCGAACGTGAGCTCCTTTTTGTTTTGAAGGTTTATTTGTTTTTCATGGAATGCAAGATTTACAGGGAGGAGATACAGAGAGAAAGATACTTCATCTGTTGGTTAACTCCCCAAGTGGTTCCAATGGCCAGAGCTAAGCTGATCTGAAGCCAGTAGCTGTCATCTGGGTCTCCCACATGGGTTCAGGGTCCCAAGGCTTTGGACCATCCTCAACAGCTTTCCCAGACCACAGGCAGAGAATTGGAATGGAAGTGGAGCAGCTGGGATCTGAACTAGTGGCCTATGGGATTCCAGCACATGCATGGAGAGGACTTAGAGGACTTTAGCCACTAGGCTAACACACGGGACCCAAAGATGTGTTTCTGCCTTTCCAAGTTTATCCAGACTGCTGATATATTAAGCACAGTGTTATGAATGCTTGTTTCACTATATATGTATATATATTTTTAAACTCTTTTAAAAATATTTTATTTTATTAGAAGGGGAGACACCAACCTGCAGTGCACTGGTTTACTGCTCAAAAGCCTGGGGGATCATTCCAGGTTTCCCATGTAACTGGGAGGGAACAATTACGTGCTACCTCCGTGGGCGCTCATCTATAAGAAGCTGAAAGTAGGAACGGGGACTTGAACCCAGGCGCCACGATGTGTGCTGTGGGGTCCCTGGTGCCGTGTTTCTACTGTGTCAAGCAAGTACTCCTGTAGGCTTGACAGCAGGTTTTGTTTTAGAGGAGGTTGTGTGACAGGTTTCAAGTAATCTTGAAACAAAAACGATTTATTCCTTTCTTCTTAAATAACTTACGTGCATGTAAACAGCTGGGAGAGGTAACATACAGACATGGGTGGGGAACGCAGAAATTGGGCGAGATTGGGAGGTATGTTTTTTACCTTCTATGTGAGCATCTTTTTTATTTTTTTCTTTTAAAGTATCTGATGTTAATTTTGTTTTTAAACTACTTATGAGCTTTTGTGGGAAGTCCTGGGAAAAGCAGCACCATTTGTAACGTTGGTTCAATGGAAGACTGTATTCCAAGTTCCAATTAAGTGACCTCAAACAGGCTTTTGGAAGCTGGGACATGCACAATGAGTTGCTCTACTTCTGCCTTTTTACTTATTGACATCCAGTTTTAAAGAAAAAAGTATCCACAATCACACGGTTCTTTGATTTGAAACACATTTTTAGAGGGTTGAAATTCTGTATTGATGCAAAATGTTGATTCATATTTTTAGGAAATAAAAATCAGAAAATAATTAAAATGCCTGTATAAAATAATTCTAATAGGAAGCATATGAAAGTAATTCTCCATTAATTTCTGATGGCATCTTGGTTTTAAAATGATTTTAAATAGAATTACTTAACTATTTCCAGCTATATTTACCCACCTATTGGATTTTTCTGTTTGTTTTAGTTTAAATGTTTGTGCAGTTATTTATTTTTATCTGCTTGAATGGCAGATTGTCAGAGAGACAGAGAGGTATAAAAAGTTGTATTCTGGGCCCTAGCAGCTAAAGTCCTCACCTTGCACATGTAAGGATCCTATATGGGCACTGGTTCAAATCCTTGCAGCCACACTTCCCATCCAGCATCCTGCTTGTGTCCTGGGAAAGCAGTCAAGGATGGCCCAAAGCTTTGGGATCCTGCACCCACGTGAGAGACCTGGAGGAGGTTCCTGGCTTCGGATTGGCTCAGCTCTGGCCATTGTGGCCACTTGGGGAGTAAATCATCAGATGTAAGATCTTCCTCTCTGTGTCTCCTCCTCTCTCTATATCTGACTTTCCAACTATCCAATGATAATAAGTAAATCTTAAAAAAAAATAGTGTCTTCTGCTCACTTGTAAGCTTCTCAAATGGCTGAATCAGGCCAATGCCAGGAGTCTGACATTTCATCTGAGTCTCCCGCATGGGTGGCATGGGCACAAGCACTTGGGCCATCCTTGGCTGATGGACGGCATATCTTAGTAGGAGGTTACATTTGAGGCAAAAGAGCCAGGACTTGAACAGGCACTCAAGTTAACTTTGAAAAAAATACAAGGAAAAGTTAGAAGCTATTTGAAATAAGGAGTGTACTGATTTTTTTTTTTTTTCATTTGGGTGCTAGTTCCAGTCCTTGCTGCTCCACTTCTTGTTTAGCTCTCTGCTAATGTTCCTGGGAAGGCAGTGGAGGGTAGTGCAAGTATGTGGGCCCTGCACTCATGTGGGAGACCCAGAGGAAGCCCCTGGCTTCAGCTTAGGGATGACCCAGCCTTGGCCATTGATGGCTATTGGAGGCCATTTAGGGAGTGAACCAGTCGATGGGAATATCTTTCTCTCCTTCTCTCTCTTTAACTCTTCCTTTCAAATAGAATAAAATAAATTTTTAAAAAGGTTTGATTTTAGTATACTAATGAAAATAGGTGATTTTGCTCAGGAGCAAAAAAATATTTGTTCCATTTAATTCTGTGTTGTATCATTTTTGCAATGTGACATTTTCTACTGTCACCAATATATGAAACTAAATAAGAATGCATTCAGTTCTTTGCTAGAAAATAGTAATAATCATATTTGTTTTCCTGTGGTAAATAAAGACACATTCTTCTATTTGAAGTATTTTATTTTTATTTTTACTTTTACTCTAACTATTGTTGTATCAACAGTTTTAAAAGTTATTTTCATGGTTGTGGACAAGAAAAAGCTTATTTGTTTCTGAAGGAAAATTAAGCAGAAAACTGATGTGAGAATTCTGATAAATTTTAATGAGGCAACACATTTAGGAACAATATGACATCTTGGAAAACTTGCGGAATGTCAAAGGCATTCTCCTACCTTGTATTAGAATGTAACTCTTTTTTTAATGTAGAAGCATGTTAACTTTAAGACGTTTTTTGTGGGGTTCATATATGCTTTCAATCAATTCAAAAGTTTAAAAGATATAAAATGGATTTTCTAATTGCATTAATTTTAGGTATGTGATGTGATGTTTAACAGATGGGTGTCTTTTTGTCTGTATAAGAAATTATTTCACAAAAGAAACGTTTATGATTTCAATAAGGTTTTCATTTTTATAAGACTCTTTCAATTTCATATATAAATTTGACTTTGTAGTATTAGGTTGAAATCGGTATGATCTGTGCACTTGTGTGAGTGGCTGAGGACTGGAGTAACAGATAAGCTTTATAAATAATGTTTCCATTGGTCTTTGATGATATGGGTACTTTGTAAAAATATCATGCAGTTAGCACTATGGAGTTTTTCTTTTATTTGAAAATATGTAATTAGAGATAATAGTTACTTTTTAACAAGTCTTAAGACGGTATCAAAGAATATGCAAATTAATCTAAATCATCAGAGCACAGTGAGAAATATATTACTTGATTACAGTTAATCCTACATATGAATAGTATTCGACTTCAGAGAAATGAACTTCTTCAAAGCATTTTAGTTTTTAATTTGCAATCTTATAAACTACTGGAAAAATCCAAAGATGTTAATGTATTTTACCCTGTAGGATGTTGCAATACAAAGTTGAACACATAAATAAGTGGCATTTTGAACATTATCTTGAATGTGTATGCCATTAGCAGCAAGCTCCCCACTCTCCCTCGCCAAGATTTCAATCTGATTCAGCTTCCTGCTAATGCAGGCCTTGGGAGATGGCAGGTAATTCTGTTGAGTTTTTGACATCCATGTGAGAAAGCTGGACTGAGTCCGGGGCTCCTGGCTTCCACCCAGCCCAGCTGGATCTTGGGAGAGTTTGGGGTGTGAACTAGCAGATGGAGTAATCTCTCTGTCTCTTTGCTTTTCAAATATAATGAAAACAAATAAATAAACAGTAAAAAGAACAGAAATGTATTTCTCATAGTTCTAGAGGCCAGAAATCTAAAACTGATGGGCAAGTGTCTGGTAAGGGGCTTACTGCTGCATCACCCCTTGACAGAAGAGGAGAGGGTGGAGAGAGAACAAGAAGGAGCTGAATTTTCCTCATACAAAGAACCTACTCCTGCAATCAAATCCGCTTTCTGAATTGCTTACCCAAATGTGCTTGCGAGAAACTTTGATTGATTTTGGTTCTTCTCACTCTTTTAGATAACTGTCTAGCTGGCAGGTGTTCTGGTTACTGAGAATGGCTATACTTTGAACAGTAGACTATACAGAATGTTCAGTGAAATAGTGAACACTTCCAGCAATAATAAAAACAGAAGTTTTAACATTTTGTGTTGATGTAAAAACAATACAAGGGAGTAAATGGAGTCTTGTTCTGTTATCTTGGGGATATCATCTGCTTTTAAGGAAGTCTTATGTTGAATATACTTAATTTTAAGCCATCTGTGGATTGACAAGTTGAAAAGCTTTGAGTCAAAGCTTGGGCTATACAAGCTCTATTGCTGTGTTAAAAAAAAAAAAAAAAAAGAAAGAAACCAGGAATCTGATACTGTTCCATCCAATGAGACTCGAGAGCAGTTTCTTTGGCAACATTTCTAAAAGGTCTACATCAGAATTTAGTTTGTGGAAGGAGTGATTATTATCATCAGTAGGTGTCTCATGGAAAGCTCAACTTTTGAAAATATATTTTGCACAAAACACCAAGGCCTTGCAGTGTTGGGTCATGTCAGAGCCAAGTACAGGGGATATATGGGGTTCATTATTGAAGTCATAGCCTTCTAGTTACTCTTTCACAAAGAGTGTATATTTTCTGCTAGTGCTTGATCTAATTACTAAAGAACTAGTAATAAAACTTATGGGTAGGCTAATCTAGCTGAGTTTTATTTAGCTAATACAGTTGTAAGTGTAATAGTTTACATATATTTTTTTAGGAATGTGAAAATTAGTATGCTTACTAAACATTTTAAATCACTGGCATTTATTTTCAAAATTTATTTGATGAAATTATTTCTAATTATTAACTTTTTTCATTATGGTCTTACACTTGTTTTCAATCATCTATAAATGCACACATTTTTATAATGTGTTTCAGGTAACACAATAGAATTTATGTCACTGGTCTATGCCTTTTCAAATATTAATCATGTCTTGAATCAGCAAAATTCTACTTCCTGTGTGATGGTTCAATTGACTGATTCTCCCCTTGCAAGTGTCCAGATCCCATATGAGCATTGGGTTATGAACTGGTTGCCTCACTTCCCAATGTGAAGCCAGGAGCCAAGGGCTTATTTCTTGTCTCCCATGTACATACAGGGTTTGAGCCATCCTCTTCTGTTTATGGCATAGGAAAGCAGAAGAGGATGGCTCAAATCCTGGCTTCACATTGGCCCAGCTCTGGCTGTGGGGGCCATTTGGGGAGTGAACCAGCAAAGCTCAACTTAAATTCCAAAGAATTTAACAAATTCTAATCTCATCCCATCTTTCTTACTTTTAACCTAATCAGTAACTAAAGGAATAGAAAGTTCCCAAGCAGCCACAAATATGTACTGAATCTTTTTCATGTTCAAAGCTTGAACTGAAGAAAATAGAAAATAATTATGTAAGAGTAGCTATTTAAATAATTTCAAAGTCAAGTTAAATAAAATCTAGTAGTCAAGATAATGTATTATCATTTGATGGTATGTCACCAAGATATATGATTTGTGCTTATAGAATACATAAAATCTTTTCTCTTTATGTTAACAAAAAAGAATTCAACACATAAAAAGTTTCATTATTGATGACTTACCAAATTCTATAGATTGTTCTGTAGAATACATTTCTGTTAGTTCATATTGAGTAGTTATAGGATATTAACTTGTAGTATTCCCTGTCTTTATTTTTGGCATAAGATTCATCAACAAAATGTTGAATGGAGTCTAGTTTCTGTCCAGCACTTGGTTCACTGTGTCAGACACCTCATTCAACCTCTAGATCCCAATCTGAATTGCTTACCTCATCTGAAAGCTAGTAACTGGATTTATTCAATTTCCTGTGGTTGCAATCAAAAGTAAAATTACTCAAGTAAAAGAGTTTGGGACACAAAATTTGGAACTTGAGATCTTGGGTACTGAAAGTAGGACCACCAGAAGTAGCAAGAACGCCCTGAGTATGGTCCTCTCAATGGGTACCTCTTACCTGTTCCTTGAAGGTCCCTATGATTGCTGGCAGACTCCTCTGAATCCCACCACTGCTATCAAATTATGAAAGAATGATCTGAAGCACAGAAACATTTTAAAGAGTTTATATGAATTAGAAACACTTAATGAATTGGAGAACACTAGACTGAAGGACATTTAGTGTTGTGATGTCAAATGTTAGAGGAAAGTATTTATAAAGAAAATACGCACATAAAATAAAGAACTTACTTGATTCATTTCAGATATAAGATTGCCTTTTAAAAAAACTTTTTGAAAATCCCCAGTCCCATAGTTGGATGTTAGTTGGTTGCTTATGATTGTTTAAGTTTAAATTATGCCTGTGGTAACAAAAGCAGAAATAACTAGAAATGACCCAAGTTTTGCTTAGGCCTACTGTTTAAGCAAGATTAAGGATGTTTTCAAGGCCTAATTGGTTTTGCTTTTAGGAGTTTTTTTAGGCTTGGTCTCTGTTTCAATTTTGCCATAATACTTCCTACTGGGAAAACATAATTTCCTGTGTTAGCCTCTGAAATGATAGGAAATAGAAAAGTCCTGAGGTTATTTTGAATATTGTAGATCAACTGTAAAGATAGGTAATGTTAAAGAGAAGTTACTCATGACACTTAATGGTACAGCCAAATTGATGTAAGGGGCTGTGAAAACAGAACTAGAGAATGTTGTAACAAAATGTTTGTGGGAGAGAGGTTGGACTTAAAACTCCTACAAGAACAAGGGATTTATGACTGAGGAATAGGGCTGGGAATCAGTGAATAGAAACTTACTAAGTGGCCCAGTGTGGTAGCCTAGTGGCTAAAGTCCTTGTCTTGCACTTATTGGGATTCCGTTTGGATGCCGGATCTAATTCTAACGACCCTGCTTCCCATCCAGCTCCCTGCTTATGGTCTGAGAAAGCAGTCAAGAACATCCAAAGCCTTGGGACCACGCACCCGTGTGGGAGATACGGAAGAAGCTCCTGGCTTTGGATTGGTACAGCTCTGGCCATTGTGGCCACTTGGGGAGTGAATCATTGGACGGAAGATCTTCCTCTCTGTCGCTCCTTCTCTCTGTATATCTGACTTTACAATAAAACTGAAATGTTTTTTTTTTTAAGTTAGTAAGAGAAATATCAAGGATAAATAGTTTCTGGTGGGACTGATTTGATAGGATTATTGCTAGAGGCAAGGCTGAGCAATAAGGCATCCAAGGTTTGGAGTGTAGGGGGATTTTTTTCTAACCTGATTCAGTAGAATTCCTGCTCAAAATAGAAAATGCAGGGTCAAGAGAAGCAAAAGTCAGCCCTTGTCAAGCAGAAGGTCCAGAGGAGCCTGAGTAAAGTTCTGGTCAAAGGAGAGCCTTTGTCAACAGGAGGTCACATCCCAGAACAGCATCTCATGATTTGCCCAATCACATTCCACAGATAATGGGAATATTGTTCAGGATAAAAACAGTTACTCTCCTATCAGAACAGTCTGCTGTGCTCATGATTCACTCCTTTCTTATCTGTGTTCTGTTGGTGGATTCTGCTTCTGTGGCCAGCTCCCTCTCTTTTCCTTTTTTTCTCAGTAATATTCTGCTGCCTCAGAGCTTCTGTTTCCTTAGGGCTTCCTTCCATGTGTTCCCTCTTTGCCGGCCTTGCTATTTTCAGTTGAAAAATTTGCCATTGACCGAACTGGATCTAAATGGAATAGGAGGAGGAGACACATCATTATTCTTTGTGTTTCAACAGAGTAGGTGGTGGGGCTGCGGGGGAAGGCAGATAAGTGACCTGGTCTGTGGGAATTTTTCCCAGATGCAGCCTGGGACATGTTTTTCTAACATACATATTTGTACTTCTTTCGACACTGTCTCCATGGTTATGCCTCTTCTCACATGTCAGGAAAAAGTCAGTGGTCACTGCTGCTGTAATTATTGCTAGCCTAAAAATTCTCAAAGGCCATGAGGAATGGCATCCAGACACATTCACTTTGGGACAAATGAATATTACTTCTCACAGAAATGGAATGTTGTCTGCTGGCGTGACCTTTCTGTGGCAAGAATAAAGCTCCTCCCACCCCTTTAGGAAAGATCATAATTATTGAGTCATGCTGTATCTTCCAAAGGCAGTTTTCTGAAAAGATGCATGCCATTGAGGTTTTTTTTTTTTTTTTTTTCACACTCAGCCTATAACCTGATCTGCAAAGTTTTGGGTTGTTAAGACAGACATTGTATAATTTCCTAAACTTTTTCATTATGTTAACCTGGCCAATCATCTAGGATAGTTGAAAACAAGCAGACAATTGAGTGATTGATCCATTGAAGACTCTCAATATTGTTACAGTTTTGGTTGTTGCTCATTTTTCTTCTTGATTTACAGTTTATTATACAGAAAATTTGCTTACCTAATTTCTGTTTCTTTTTGTGTGTGTGGGATTAGATTACAAAAGGAATTAAGATTCTACAGAATGAGATAATACAACAAGATGAGCGGTTGGCCAAAGCTATGGTCAGTGATGGTTCCCTTCATATTACACTGTTAGTGATGCAATTATTAAATGAAGATGAAGTAAATATGTAAGTAATGAAACATTCTTGAAATGTATTTTTCAGTTATTATCTTAATATAAATATGTGTTGCAGTACCTAAAGAGACATTAAACTTCTAAAGAAGTGGTCTTCATTATAATTTATTTCAGTTTGTAGTCAATGTAGAGAATTAATTATATAAAGAGTCTTCATAATCTAGAGTTTTTCACTGTATTATTTATTATCATGTTATAATCTTTGTTTTTTTAGTTGTTTTTTTCATGTTGTCTAAGTAAATACTTTGGAGTCTGACCTTTGTAGTGATTCTGGCATCTCCCAACCACCTCTTTAGGCAAACCATTCATTTTCTAAGTAAATGAAGAAAATAATAGTATCAATACATGCAGGCATTCGTAGGATGGGGCCTGGTATATAGTAGGCACTTTGATGTTAGTTGCTCTTACAGCTGCCTTTCATTAGGCCATTAGACAGTTTTAATTCCACTGTTTTTTTTTTTTCTTTATGGTTAAGACAGCAGAAGAGATACTTTATTGTATATTTTTTATACTTGGCCACAGCTGAGATCAGAAATAGTCCAGAATGTAGGAGTCCCAGGGCAAAGGGCCATCAGAGGTTGTATCTGTATCAGCAAAGTGGATCTCTAGGTGGCCATGATCATTTAGATCTTTTGAGACAAATTGTAGACAGTTCCAGGCATTCTAACAATTAGCTCCAGCATCCCAGGGTCTGGCACTGTGACTTCTGCTCCTTTGGCTGTTACCAGGTTCCCAGGCCTGCAGTTAACTTGGACTTTTGTCTCATCGTTGTTCTTTTGCACTTCAGCCTGAGCATTCGCTTCTTCCACTGCTTGGCTCTCATGGCTCAAAAGTTTCCATACAGGTAGCACTAAAGCTGAGAGTCACTTCCACCTTAGTTCTTAGAATTCTTGTGTACCACTCAGCACCCACTCCGGGGCTATGTTGTAAAATTTCAGTATAAAGTTATTGATGAGCACTTTCCATTCATAAGTGGAGGAAACTTGTCCCTTTTCTAGATTTTCTGGACACCCCCAGATGGTTCTCCATTTTTCTGCTGACTTGTTGTTAAGCCTAAACTCTGCAGAAAACTGGAGCAAGAATGCATGGTAGATTATTGTGTTCTACACCTTGACATATGTGGCTCCTGAAAGAATGCAGAACAGGCTTGAGTTTGGGCAGGGTGGTGAGGAAAAGGTAAAATAAAAGGGGGGAAATAACTCAAATATTTAGCCATATGATTGTAATGTCTTCTGAACAGAGGTAGAACCCCATGTCTTTAGAGATTAGTGTTTCTTCTTTATTCAAACTGACCTTCCCAACAGCAGCCTTGACCAACTTATGTGGGCAGAGAGTGGGAGACAGTTTATTTGATTCACTTGGCTGATCAATTTGCCAATCCGAAGAAAAAAGTAAGCACTATGAAAGGACATGCTAAAGAATATGTGATACAAGATAAAAGACAGAGAGGAAGGAGTCGTGCCCTATGTGTGTGTTGGAATGGTTAAACTCTCCAGTAAACCAGAACCAGGAGGATGAATATCTACATTGATACCTAAGTAAACATAGATTTCTCTACATGAAGAGAGTTAAGGAATTGGCTGATGTGATTAAGGGGGTTGGTGAGTCTGAAATAAGCAGTGTAGTCTGGCCCACCACAGACAGGAAGACTGTAGGGTCAAGTTCTTTTTTCTCAGGGTAAGTTAGTCTTTTCTATTAAGACTTTCAACTGATTGAATGAGGCCCACCCCCGTTCTGGAAGGTCAGAGCTGTTAACTTTTAGGTTACGGTGAGATTAAACATGTGTCCACATTTTGGGCAGCTAGAGAGTAAGAGTGAAATTATTTTCTGAAAAGGCATTGTTTATGTGAAAGATTTTTTTTTAAAGGTTCTAAGTTTTGGGGTGAGTATTATGGTGTTGTGAGTTAAGCTGCCACCTGAAATGCTGGCAACTTGTATAGGTGCCCGTTTGAGCCCTGGCTGCTGCTCCAGTTTTGACCCAGCTCCCTACTAATGTGCCTGGAAAACAGTGGTAGATGACACAAGTACTTGGGCCTCTGCACCCGTACGGGAGACTCAGGTGGAGTTTAGGCTCTTGGCTTTATTCTGGCCCAGCCCTTGCTATCGCAGGCATTTGAGGAACTGATGCATACAAGGTCTCTTTCTGTAACTGCATTTAGAATAAAATAAGATCTGTATTTAATGGAAGGATTCAAACTTTTTATTTCTAACTTCCATCCTTATGAACTAATCTTAATATGCTAGAGACCTAGATTATCAGTTTCTTATTCTATATTATTACTTTCATAAGTTTAGTATCATATTTTAGATGTTCAGTGATAAATTGACCAAATAATTGGAATGTATAAAACTTCTTAAAATTATGAATTATCTAAAGAAGCTATCATCTAGGTCCTTTGTGCTCTTACAGTATAAAATAAAGAAATAGAAATACAGCAGACCAGACCTAGACAAAGGATTGAAAAGATAACTTACCCTGCTCTAATTTGAAAACAACCTCTGAGTCTGAATTCCAGTTTCAAAAGTCTATATGCACATACTTTTTACTTCTATGATCCCAAAAAATATTTTCTGGAAACATACTGTATTGAAAAGAATTTTAATGTTAATGCTACCTCCAGTAGATTCTATGATTTCCTCTTTATCATTAGACTGTGTTTGTTGGTTTTTGCTAGAGAGCTGAAAGCTGAGATGACTTTAGCTCATCCAGATTTTTAAAAAGACACATAAGGAACTTACTGTATTTCAAAAATATTACCTTTTCTCATGCCCCAATTTGGTGTAGTTTCATTTAAAATTAATGTCTTGAATTTTTCTAATTTATGATGGATGAGCTTAAGGCCATTTTTCTGTCACGTTCTTTAATCCACATGACACAGTGAAAGACAATATTGAATTAGAATTATGCACTTGATATTGTTTTGAATATACATAAATATTTTGTTAAAATTGGATTTGCAATGTGGATTTATAGGTGCAATGAAAAATGTTGACATTTTCAAAGCTGTTCTATAAGATTGCATACATTATGTTATACAGAGAAATGAGATTGAATATGGAAATCTTGGATGAAAATCACCTAGACTTGATGTGAAGATTAAATCAAAAGTGTAAAAGAACAAAGATGTTGAAACATAACTAAACATTTTTTCATGCATCTGATGGGTGGGTAAACAAATCACTGATCAAAATACTTTAAATTAATGATACTTCACCGGAGTGTTTTAGAGCCTGTACTGTTAAGAATGTGTGTATTTCTTTTTTGAGTAATTGCTGCCCCCTAGTGAGGCTTCCATTTTTTCATAGTAAAATATTTACCCAGATTCCCATCAAGTTGGAAATAATTAATCCTGATTTTCAGCATTTAAAATCTGATCGTGTCTAATTCATTAGTATAGTAAATGTCTATTTTAAAAGAAAAATAAAGCACTTGGAGTAGTCCTATCATCACATGGGCTCTGTAACTGTTACAAACCTATAGCTATAGTTAGAGAATATAATGAAGCTTAAGCTTTATTTGAATCCTCATACAGTAAGTTACTTTAATATTATGGAAGTTATTATATTGTACAAGATAAAGGATATTAAAATTTGGTACTATGCCTTGCAAATATTAACTACTTTGCCTTTTTAAATAAAAAATTCTAGAACTTTCCACAAAATTTAAAGTAAGCTGAAGTAGATATTGCATATCTTGAGGTGTAGTATTAAATATTTTTTTGTTACCTATGTAGTACTTTCTCAGTTACAAATTTTTTGTGAACTATGAAGTTGTATTTACTTTTATGTTTTTAATAGTGATTATAGTCAGATAAATATTTAATTTACAACCTTCATAGTTTTTATTTAAAATTAATCATTTTAAATGTATAGATTGGACCTAGAAGGCATTTAGAACTTTAATTATTGCAAATATAAAATTAATTTTTCTTCCTAAAATTAATTACTTTGTTCTTTCTTTTGAATATTTCTATTACTGAATAAATAAAGTTACTGAAAAATCTGTTCTCTCTCATCAGTGGTATTGATGCGCTGTTGGAATTAAAGCCGGTCATAGAAGAAATCCTCCAAGGAAAGCATCTGCCTCTGGCCTTTCAAGGGATCGGTACTTTTGATAACCAGGTTGGATTTGTGAAGCTGGTGGAAGGAGATGACATACACCGACTTTTCAAGATAGCAGGTAAAACGGTCAACAGCACACTTCAGAAAAATCTCATCTGTTGAAGAGCAACTTTTTTTTCAAGTTGGTAATAGACATTTTTAACTTTGGGGAGCCAGTGTAACCTCATTTTGTAAGGGAGCTGCTTAGGTATTGCTTTATGAATAAATAGCTAAGTAAAGGACATAAAAAGTGATCTGGGTTCTGGGTCTCCCTGAAGTTGACAAGCTAGATTCAATTTGCTAAGATTTTATCCTAAAAGTAAGTCTGAAGTCTCATAATATTTATCATAACAATTGACATTTGGTTGGCACTTACTAAAGTACTAGGTGATTGAATAAGAATTTCCCATGGCCTACCTGAAGGCTTGGGGGTTTTGGAATTCCCATCTACCCCCACTGCAGAGAACCAACCAGTGGGTGAATCAGCATCATTTCCGTTTGTGTTCTTTTTGTGCCCTTTTGGTCTTATTTGCTGAGCAGAAGATCCATTTTTAGTGATAGAAAACCTTACATTTATTGGAGAACATGTTACTTTACTGTAGAAAGGCCAGGGAATTAGAAGCAGGAAGAAAAAAACGAATCCTGAATGAATGAATTTTGGGTTTGTTCCAGAGCTATTAGGTTAGCTATTAGCCTATATTTTCCTTTCTTTCCATGTCATGTAACTTCATTTTGTGTCCTCTCACTTTAACTTCAGTAATTCTTGGTTCATAACATGTTCTCATTATTGGTCCACACTTGGTTCACTTTTATCTGTCTGTCATCTTTTTATCTCTTGATTTTTTTCTCTTTTTCTTTCCTCCTTTTTTTCCTCCTTCTGCTCACTCTCGTTACTCTCCTCTGTCTTTATTTATTTTATGTTTAAATTGGAAAGTCAGATGTACAAAGAGGAGGAGAGACAGAGAGGAAGATCCTCCATCCACTGATTCACTTCCCAAGTGAGCGTAATGGCCATAGCTGTGCCGACCTGAAGCCAAGATCCCGGAGCTTCTTCCATGTTTCTCATGCGGTTGCAGGGTCCCAAGGCTTTGGGCTGTCCTAGACTGCTTTCTCAGGCCACAAGCAGGGAGCTGGATGGAAAGCAGGGACATCAGGATTAGAACCAGCGCCCATATGGGATCCTGGCATGTGCAAGGCAAGGATTTTAGCCACTAGGCTACTGCACCAGGCTCTCACCTCTGTCTTAAAAAAATAATAATGGAATATTCTGGAGTTCACCTTCCCCCCCAAAAAATAAAACAAAACAAAATTAAGATTCTGGTAGTAATCCAGATGAGTTGTTATCCCTTTGTCTTCTAACTTTTAAGCTAACTATTGTTCTGAATGTGGTTGTTTTCGTTTCCTTGTATTCTTCCAAAGTATATGTGTATGTGTTTATTTTAATCTTGGTTAGTTTTAACTTAACAAGAAGGTGATCTTGTTGTCTTTTTTGAGGGGATATGGTTTGTTCAAAGTGTACCTCTAGTTGGGGAATGGTAGAGTGAGTATTAGGGTTCGTTGTTGGTATGCTTATCTCTTGTGGCCTTAGGATATTTGTGACAAATCTTTTGTGCATGCCAGTGTTTGTATATGACATGGCCATGATTTGTATGAATTATTGAGGCAGAATTATTGTCAGAATATCAGACAAGATATCTGTTGTTCTGAGCATTGTGTGGTTTCAGTCAGCAAACTTCATCCAAATGATCAGAAATAGAGCTGTTTAGTTCTATTTGTAGTACATGATTTGTAAAATGCTTGAAATATATTTTACATAAGACCATTTTGGTTACATTGCAGGTATAATCATTATTAATCATTTTGGATAAGCAATCAAATTTATCTTAGCTAAGATTGTAAAATTTTTTTCCGTTAAATTTATTTCTTCTGTATAATGTTGAACTTACACAATTACACTGTACAGTTATATTAGCTTACAATCATACTGTAGTTGGAAGAATTCATTCCTCCAACTTGTGATTTCTAGTACCAACTAGGTGCTTGTGCTAGAAAACCGAAAAAAAGTTTCCTAATAATGAGTCTTGTGCAGAAAGAGACCAGGAATTATAATAAAGCACAATAATTTTTGCAATTACAAGTAGGTACAGAGTATAATAGATGCATAGGAGAAGAGGTATGGATTGAGAAAGTTGTTCAAGAAGTGGAATTTGAGATGTGGTTTGGAAAATAAAAGCTTTCTGTTTGGAAATTGGAAGGGAGTATTTTGAGCAGAGGGAACAGCATGTGTCAAGAAACCAAGGCATGTTTGGGGACCTGCAAGTTATTTAGTTTTATTTGATTATAAATTGCACATGTAGTGAGATTATACAAAATGAGATTCTTGTGCTAAAGTGAACCATGACAGTGAAAGAAGGGCTTGAAGCAAGTGGTGAGTTTGGAATAGTGACCGAGAGAAATGGAAGGGAAAGTCTTCTAAGTAACATCTGATGAATTTGTAGAGCAATGCTGAAAATGCATATTTGATAAGATTTCAATGATTAGTGATGGTGATTTTCTCTGCTATTTTATGAAAGTTTTATTTTTGATGATAACATAGTTGATTAGGGTGGGAAGGGTAGAGGCTTAGGGGAAGTGGTGAGACGATTGTTTCCAAATTTTTTCTTCTTGCTGTGTCTGGGGGAACGACGGAGAGGGGCAGAGATCAGGAGAGAAGCCAAACCCAGCCTCCCAGCTGCCTCAGTAACTGGGGATGTGGAACGGCCACCCAGTGTCATCCCAGGGTCCCTGATGTGGAGCATGCTCTGAGGGTTCTGCTAAAGCTGTTTTGATAGTTCTGAAATGCTATTGATCTTACTTTGGGTATTGTATATTTATTATGTATGTTTATCATAATACTTTTATACATATCTCTTTTCCTTTTCTGTGTTTTGAAGCAGCATCTTTTCTTCCTCCTGAGAAATATATCCCTAGACTTGGCCAGACCTTCAGAAAATTGGATCCATATTCAGATAAAATCCTGGAAGTGTCTGTAGAATGACATTTCAGAATTGCTGTGGCTGTATTTCTTTTGGTTTATAATGATTTTATAAAAGGTTTATGGAAATTTTGTGTGTGTAAATGTTTAAAAACTGATTTTTGTTGGGGTAGCCATTGTAGTGCAGCAGGTTAAATTGGCAGCTGGGATGCTTGTAACCTGCTGGAATCTTGGCTGCTCTGCTTCCTGTGCAGCTCCCTGCTAATGCACCGGGGAGGCAGTAAGGGACGGCACAAACAGTGGAGTCTTTTCCTCTAATATGGGGACATGAATGGAATCCTGGATGCCTGGTTTGACCTGAACCAGCGGGTGGGAGGGCAGTACATCTCCCTCTATCACTCTGCCTTTGAACTAATCTTTAGAGAAATAAAGACATATTATTGAAGATTACATAAGAGCTTATAGCGAATTTCTTTTTAAAATACCGATGTCAGAACTGATTTTCTTGGACAAATAATTTTTTTTTTTAACCTCATGGATGTTATTCAACATTAACTGTTTTTGAGTTAGAACTGCTTGTTTGAAATCTTAGAACCTAGTTTATGGCTTGCTTCTGTTTAGAGTGTTAGACAACGTCATTCTGTGAATTTGCTCACACGGAGCTTTCCTTTTTCTTTCCAGTCTCAGTTCTCCTTTGCCTCATTTTCCTTCTTAAGGTGTATTCTGCTATATGTGTAAAGTAATTCTGCTATAATGTATACTTTTTGAGATTATCCTATGGCCTAATTTGAGCTGTGGATTGGAGTACAGTGTGGACAAATAAGCAATCTTTCAAGCCAAATTTAGCCACAAGGACTTTAGCCATGAGGCTACTGCCCTAGGCCTGGTAACTGAAATTTTGATTACAAATAATTCAGAAACTGATACCTATAGTTTGTTTAGTCTCTCTTCCAAATTATTACAAGAAAATGCTAGACTTGAATATTTTTTTTTTGTAATAGAAATATCTCTAAACTCCAGAAACTTGTTTTCGTTGTTGTTTTAAGTAATTTGGTGGATGCTGCAGCACTGAGAATTCCATCCATTCTTTGCAAGCATCCTCCATAGCATATTCCAGTAAGGATGAAAAACACATTGTTTTCTGAGGAATGTGAAATCTCACTGGCTTTAACTTGAATATAAATCCAAAGTGCATCATTTTAGCAAAGGTCACTATCCCTGTAAGTTCTTTCTTGATTTTATAAATCTCAGTTACTGTTGCTTAAAGGTATTTGTAGTTGTCAAACAATGATGCCAGCGCCCAGCGTGATATCTAATTCTCCACCTTCAAATGCTGGCATCCCATATGGTCAGCAGTTCATGTACAGCTGCTCCCTGCTGTGGCCTGGGAAAGCAGTGGAGAATGACCCAAAGTGTTAGCACCTTGTGCTCCTGTGGGAGACCCAAAAGAGGTTTCTCTCTCCTGGCTTCAGGTTGGCTCAACTTTAACTGTTCAAGCCATTTGAGGAATGAACCAACAGATGGAAGATTTTTCTCTCTGGCTCTTCTTCTCTCTGTATATTTACCTTTTCAATTAAAAAATAGATATCTTTAAAAATTATGACAAAATATTACAAACAATGGCAAATGGGGGGGGGGATGAACAATTTGTTCCCTTTGGCAATCCCTGTTTGCTGTGCTTTCTTTGAGTGTTTTTATTTTTTGTAAGATTTGTTTATTTTAATGATAGAGTTACGGAGAGAGGAGAGACAGGGAGAGAAAGAGAGAGACAGAGCTTTTCTGTCCACTGGCTCACTTTCCAAATGGCCTTAGTGGCTGGGGTTGGGTTGGTCTAAAACCAGGATCTGGGGGCCAACAGGAGACAGAGATTTCATCTGGGTCTTCCAGGTGGGTGCAGGGGCCTAAGTACTTTTGCCATCTTCTCCTGTGACACGTGGGCTATCTTCTGCTGTCCCTGGAACAGTATCAAGGAGCTGGGTAAGTAGTGGAACAGCTAGGACTCAAACCAGTGCCTGTATGGGATGTTGGTGTTGAAGGAGGAGGTTTAGGTGGCTACACCACGGCTCTGGCCTCTTCGAGTCTTTTTTGTGTATGTTGCATTGTTTATTTTGATTGTGGCTTTTATCAGAAATCTAAATAGTGAATATATATGCAAGTTGTTTATTCACCCACAGAAACAGCATGCATTAATTAATTTTTGGATACATACTATATTAGAAATTGAAGTTTATTCTAAGCCTCTGTTTACATGGTGTCCAAAATGTTTAATAAGTAAATTTTTGTCAATGTTTTGCTTTTTAGGTTTATTTTTAAAATTTAGATTTTAAAAATAATTTAAGGAGAACAATTACATGTATTTCCTAGATAGAGTTCTAAGAAGCTGACCATAATATGCTCCCTCTCTTTCTTCAATCCCTCTTGGTTCCTTTCTGTTTTTTTATTATTATTTTTGACAGTAGAATACTTCCAACTTACTTTCTAACCACAGATGTAATGTACCATGAACCATAATTTTCAGTAAGTAAAAATTAGAAAAAACATTGCTTCACAAGCGCTATAAACAATAATCAAATGATGAGAGAGAAAGAGCGTGAGAGAGACAGACAGACTTTGATTTTCCATCTGTAGATTTACTCCTCAATGACCGCAACAGCCAGAGCTATGCCAGACCAGGATAAAGCTAGATGCCTGAAATTCCGTCTGGGGTCTCTTACCTATGTGACAGGGGCCCCAGTAGTTGGGCCATCATCTGTTGCCTTCTCAGGTGCATTAGCAGGAAGCTGGATTGGAGGTGGAGCAGTTCAGACTGGAATCTGCACTCCCATATAGGATGCTGGCACTGCAAGTGGAAGCTTAACGTGATGCACCACAACACCAGACTCAAAGAATATGTTTTAGATACTGTTTGAATTTGTTACGTAAAAGTTTCAGGATAAAGAATAATTTACAATTTCTTGGGTCTTTCATCCACTCTTTTACTCTCTAGCTGCTCACAACAGCTGAGACGAGAATAGTTCACAGCTGGGAGCTGAGAACACAGTCCATGTTTCACATGTAGGTTGTAGTAGGGATCCTTGTATTTGAGTGGTGTACATTAGTGGAGAATGGAATTGGGTGCAACTGTGACTTCAGCTCAGGTACTCTGATGTGAGATGAAGGAGGCCCAAGCAGCATCTTAAGTGCTATGACAAATACTTCACCCAAGTTTTGGTGCCTTTTTTTAATGATTTTATTACTATTACATTTTTTAAAATAACATTGTATTATGTGACACAGTTTTATAGGTACTGGGATTCCCACCTCCCCTCCCATAACCCTCTCCCCATGATGGATTCCTCCACCTTGTTGCGTGACCTCAGTTCAAGTTTTTTAGTTGAGATTCCTCCATTGCAAGCATATACCAAGCATAGAGTCCAGCATCTTATTGTCCAGATAAGTTCAATGGCTTTTTGGGGAGACCTTCTCTGGTCTGAAGGTAGAGCCGACAGAGTAAAAACCCAGTCAATCAAAAGCCGCAACATAACATCAGCAACAATATACAATATTATGGTATTAATTGACATAGTATTGAGTAAACAATCAAGTTTTGGTTTTTAATATGTAACATTGAAAAAAGCTTATTATACATTTTGAACTAGTAGAGTCTGAATCGATGGGGCACAGGATATGCTAATTTTCACATATATTAAGCTGAAGGAATTTGAGAACACAGCGAAGCAGGAAGATTGATCTTTGACCTCCTGCTCCTCTCACCAAAATCTGACCCTAAAACCCAGGGCGGTTTTCTGAGCTTCCCTGGAAGCAGGTCATAAGCTGCACTTTGGAGAAGGTGCCCTCCCTTCACCCAAGGAGAGGAAGATGGTATGTGTCAGGATGTGCAGAAGAAGCTGAGTAATCGTACCTTGATACGTTTCCCCCAATTTATTACCACTAGGTCCTACCTTTATATCAAATCATACTTCTCATCCGTGATTTGATCAATAAGGCTAACACAGAAATATGCAGGCTTGCCTGTTTCTCTGGGTCTGTGTCCATATGAAGGCTTTTATGTTGTGTAACTGTTACAGTTCATAGTACATGTATGTTTTCCTTTTTTCATCTTTTTTTTTTGTAACAAGTTTTTGGGTGAAGTTCATAGGATGGTTGAGAAAAAGATATTTCTCTTCTCCTACACTGTCGTAACTTGAATTCTGGATCCAGTTGGGGTGCCTGAAAAATTATTTTAGGTACATGCTGGTGGGAAGAAGAGGCCAGGCCCACTGATTCACTGCATGTGCACATGGATTTATGACAGTGCCACTCCAGGGAGCAGGTGGTGGCATCAGAGATGTGCATGATCTCAGATTTCTACCTTGACCTTGATGATGTTTTTCCAGAATAAAAATGCAACTTTTTCCTTTCTTAGTCTGCTCTTAAAGTTCATAGAATTATGAAGATACAGAAAATCATGCATTTATATGGCACTTCTCCACATATTACAATGATGAAATTACATTGAAAGGCTTTTTGCATAGAAATAGATATGCGATTTTATTCATTTTTTTAGCTCAATGTGATTTTAAAGAAAGTTATTAGATTATGATGGTTAAAAATTTTGCCTGCTAGTATTATAATGGTCCATGTGAATTGTTTTTTCAAAATGAGGAAAATATCCTTGGTTAACATGATAAAAGATTTCAAGTACATTTATTTCAGGGAAAGAAATAGAAAATTTTTTAGGCTGTTCATTTAAACATTTTACTTTATCTTATTTCGGCACTTCTTTCACCCACAACTGGTGAATATACCCTGAGTTTTCTGTTCCTTGTGCAGAACTTCTTTTGTGTTTGGTTACCTTGGGCTCTTCCAGGCTGCTCTGTTGCTAAGTCATGGATTTCTGGACACCACAAGCTGGTAGATGTCCCTGCAGCCTGATAACACTTTCCTTAACAGTTGGCCTGGACTGTCTTCAGAAACATCTAAGCTTGGCTGTGCTTTGCTCAGAGCCTGGGACTCCTCCCTTGTTGCTGTTTGCTTGTGTCCTTGTTCTTCCCTTTCCTTCTCACCGCACCTCTCTTGTAACTTTTTCCATTGGGTTTTATTAAGTTATTCTCATTTTATTTGAAAGAAAGGCAGAGAAAGAGGCAAAAGGATGGGTGAAGATGTTTCAGTTAGTGGCTTTCTCCCTAAATTCCTTCAACAATCAGGCCTGGATCAGGTTCAAACAAGGACCTAAGAACACAACTGGAGTCTCCCAAATGGTGTTAGTGACCAAAGTACTTGATCCATTCTCTGCTGCCTGTCAGGGTGCATATTAGTAGTATGCTGGATCATAAGTGATGTACCCAGCTCTGGGCCTTATGGTCATAGGAGTGAACCAGCAGATGGAAAGTCTCTCTCTCTCACTCTTCTGCTCTTGTTTTCAAGTAAACCAATAAAATTAAAGAAGAAATCAAACTGGAGTTGCCAGGGCTTGAGCTGGCAGTGTGATATGGGTGAAGGCATCCCATGTGATGATATCACTGTTGTGCCACGTGCCTCTCCTATTTATTTGATTTTTTCAATCAAATGCTTCATAGCACTTTGTTCCAAATGTTTAATTATCTTGTAAATACTAATTCATTCAGTCTCAACAAACTCATGAGTCTCAGAGTCATTATCTGAACCCTCATTCAGCAGGTAAGGGAAAGTGAGGCACAGAGGCTCAGTGGTAGAGCCAGTACGCTAGTCTGGGGAGTCTGATGGCAGAATCTGTGCACTCGGTTGTTGTGCTACACTATCACACTGTAAGTTTGCAGCTGGATTCCTTAAACATTCTCAAAGTGTCTTTTTGCCTTAGCGGAGACCTACATTGTTGACCTACAATCACAGCTTCTTGTAGAAGAAGACCAGTCATTTCACCAGGTCCCTAAAGCAATGAAACCCTAGATGCTGTGCAGGTTCACTCAGTTCTCTGTGGCTTTGGTTCTGTTCTGCCCTTACACAATAAAACTTTCATGGATGGTGCTTTATGTTTTCTGGATCAGAAGTGGAACAGCCAGGATTCAAACCAGCACCCATATTGTTTTTAGCATTTTTTTTTATCACTTCTCTATGGTGAGTATATTCATACATCTGTCCTCTGAGAAGAAATACAATGCATTATTAGTTGTATTCATTTGACTGTGCTGTGGAATCACAGAACTTATCCTTCCTGTCCAACTGTAGCATCAGATCCACTGACCTACCTCCCTCTTCCCTCCCTCTCCTCAGTCATTCGTAACTATTTTTCTGCTGTATTAGATTCAGTTGTTTAGATTCTATATATTGGGCTCAATGGCTAAATGCTCACCTTGTAAGCACCAGGATCCCATATTGGTGCTCATCATGTCCCGACTGCTCTACCTCCCACCCAGCTTCCTGCTTGTGACTGGAAGAAGCAGTAGAGGACTGCCCAAAGTCTTGGGACCCTGTACCCTGGCTTCTGATTTTGAACTGGCTCAGCTCTGGTTGTTGCAGTCATTTGGGGAGTGAACCAGTGGAGGAAGATATTTCTGTATCCTTCTCTACATAAATCTAATCTGCCTTTCCAAGATAGATAGATAGATAGATAGATAGATAGATAGATAGATAGATAAACAAATAAATTCTACATAGGATCACATGCTGTTTGTCTTTGTGCACCTGTTTATTAGATGCCTGTGTTACAGATTGTGGCTTAACCTATGGTGCTCCAAAACTAGTCCCAAAAGCATTGTTTCTTTACCAAAGTATTTACTTCAGTGTTCTTTATATGTGAAGTCTCCCGAGTTTTAGAAAAATTGTTCTTCATACACTTTCATATTCAGCTGTAAGAGGTAAATCATGGTGATTAGGGCCCGGCGTGGTGGTGCAGTGGTTAAGGTCCTCGCCTTGCACACCCGGGATCCCATATGGCCGCCGGTTCTATCCTGGCAGCCCTGCTTCCCATCCAGCTCCCTGCCTGTGGCCTGGGAAAGCAATCGAGGACGGCCCGAGGCTTTGGGACCCTGCACCAAAACTGGTTCATATTATTTCCCATGTCACTTATGTATTTCACAGACTCCCTTTCTGCCAGGACATGGGCATATGACCTAGATTCAATACGTACTTTGAGTCAGAAGCTAGTCACTTGAACAGCGGAGTGAAAGAACTGTGCAAACCTTATTTTTGGGAGTAAATTGTACATCAGTGGTGGTTGCTATTATCCAAAGCAGCTCTTTCGGTTTAGAAGTGTCAGTTATTGCACCTCATGATGGGGTGCTGTGATCCTGGGTTGGACTGTGCCAGAATGTTGGGTACCTCCTTAGGTTTGTGGCCTTCCAGCCTGGTGCTTTGGCTCTTCTTATGTCTTATGTACAATCCTTCTCTGCTCAGCTCAGCCAAAATTGCCATCTGTTACTTGCAACTAAGAACTGGGATTTTTCTTGGCTTTTACTGGCATATTGCCTAAATTTCTTTATTATCGTAGATTAGTGAAGAAAAGCTAATTGGGCGCAGTGACCATCAGGGAAGAGCTTTTAGGACATGATCCAAATTTGCAAAACATTATTGAAATGTCATGTTTAACACTTATTTGCCTTAAGTAAACGCTAATTTTTTTTTTTTTTCAAATGGCCAGCTGTTTGGCCTAGTAGTCAAAAAAACTGGTGAAGATGCCCAAATCCTGTATTGGTGTACTTGAGCTTGGTTCTTGGTCCTGCACCTGACTGCAGCTTCCTGTTGATGCTAAGAGGGCAGTGCTGATGGCTCAACTAATGGGGTTCTTGCCACTCATGTAGGAGACCTGGATTATGCCCCCAGCTCCTCTCTTTTTTTAGCTGGCTCGTTCCTGGCCATTGTGGTCATCTGGGAAGTGAAGCAGTGAGTGGGAGCTCTGTCTGTCTCCCTCTCGTTAAAAAGTGAAAAACAAAAATTACATGACAAGAACTTGGCATTGATGGGCTAAAATTTGAGGTGTCAGCTAAGAGTTTCTCTTCTTGGGTTTTTATGTCTCTTGTTCTTTGCCCAGTGTCTTCCAGGCAGCGGCAATCAAATTCTTAGGAGAGTAGAAACACAGAAGCAAAAGCAAAACTACAAGGTTGTGTAGTTTTGACAACTTGTTATGTCTGATGCTGGTAGAGTTTCTGGGTTTCTTAAGTCTATTTTTTGCTGTGGTAATTTATGGTCTGGGCAGTTTATGAAGTGCAGACATTTACTTTTTGCCATTGTAGAGGCTGGAAAGATTAAAGCTCTGGATGGTTTTTGCACAGAAGACATTTGATCTAAATTTACAGTGGTGGCTACTAGAGATTAGGAGGGTGAGAGGAGGGCAGAAAGAGGAGGTTTGATAATGGGTACATTGTTAAGGACATTGTTAAGGAGAAGTAATTGGATCTAGTGTTGATAATTCACTATAATGTGTTTAAATACTGAAGAAAGAACTGGAAGAGAGGAGCTCAGAGGTTCCCAACATCATGGAAAGATTAAAAAAAAAAAAAAGGAAATGTTTATTGTCTGATTTCATTCATTTACACAGTATATTTGTGTTGAAATATTACACAGTGTCTGATAAAAAGTTCAAGTGATCCATGTTAATAAAAATTTTTAAAAATAAATCAATGAAAAATTATATAAAGAAGAGAAATTTACTTTTCACATTTGGAGACTGGGAAGCTTAAGTGCTACCGTCTGGTAAGGGCTTTGTTACCGTTCCTGCAGGTGGTGTAAGGAAGAATGGCAAGTAAGGGACGAGCTCTGGGTTCTTGCCTGGCAGAAGAGAGTGAATGCGTGTTTGCAAGTCCTTTATATGGTGGCATTAATCCATTCATGAGGTCAGAGTCCTCATCATATAAACACTTGCCACTCCTTTCCTCACCATAGGCCACACCTCCCAACACTATTGCACTGGGGATTCCTTCCAATCCATGAGTTTGTGGGACAAATTCAGATCATGACCCTGATGGGAATTAGAGGCCAAATAAGAGGTAGCTTGTCTCCATTATCTTGTGAACAAAAGAAATCCAGTTGAGTTGGCTAGCAAGAGTGCTTCGTTCCTGAGTGTTCCAGATTTCCCCATGTTCCTAGAATGTCAGTGAATGTGAAAGGAGGGACTTTAGGTTTTGTACTGAATGACCCATGATGCTTCTGTGTGCCCAAGGGTAGCAAAAGGGCAACATTGTTCTTCGCATTTGGGCTCCTGCCTGCCTTGCTGTGTTGTGGTGAATGTTAGAATGAAATCTTGGAGTATCTGAGAGGCCACACAAGTTGCAGAAAGTCAGCATTTATGGGAACAAGAAAGGATCCAGCTGTGGGTGCATGTGCCTCTCCCTGCTCTGTATCCTCTGGGCCAGGCCAGCATGTGGGCCCCTCAAGACAGACACTACCACCAGCACTTGCAGTTATGTCACTACTAAATAAAATGCGTCAGTTTATTTTTTCTTTGTATTGGCATCTCAATATTGAAACTCTGCTGTTCTCTGTGAATTATATTCATGCCATTTAAAATATTTTTGGGTGGACCTGTCATTGCAGTTAAACCCTTGGTTTTCTTAAAATAATATGTATCATTGTTTTGTTGACACAACATCTGTTTCATTTTATGTTCCCATTTGAAAAAATAAATGCAAATCTTAAATTGTGCAAGAAATTTGCAAGCAGGATGGAGATACTGATTTTTGTTTTCGTCCAGATATTTATTGTTGTAATTATGTGCATCATTAGTAATCTCCAGAGCTGTTGGTTACAACTGAAGTGTGCTTTTGACTTTAGTCCTGTGTTAAAGCCATCTTTAATTTTGAGTTCTCAGCCCCAGGACTGTAAAGTGAGGTAGGGCTAGAATAGAAGTTAGGTTGCCTTAACTCCTCTTCCTCCTTTGTTGCTAATATCAGGACCCAGGACCGTGACCCTAAGCATTAACCTGTTCTTCAGGTTTTTTTTTTTTCCTCTTTCAGATGGACTTAAAACTACTGGCTCCGCCTGTTTTTGGATAAAAAGATTAAATGTAAAGTTGTTTACCAATGGTTTTTAAACAGTGTGACTTTTTCATATTATGTAACAAATAATTTAACTTTCCAGTTATGTATTCTGCTGTACTGCCTGTGTAATTATAGCAATGCTATTTTGCTAATACATTGCCAGTTTATTATTTTGCTTTTTAAATTTTTTCTAAACTATTACCTTAGGGGTTATTATTACAGCTCAATATACAGATAAATATGACATTGCTACTTTTCCCTGCCTCTGCCCAACCTCTACCTCATTACAAGGAATTCTTCACTATTTTTCTAGCCAGTGAAATTCTAAATACAAATGATTTTATTTCCCTTTGAATGTATAGTAATGTGCTATTTATTTATAATAACTATATAACTTCTTTTTTTTCTCTCTTAAGATTTATTTGTTTGTTTGAAAGAGCATCAGAAAGGAGAGGCAGAGGGAGAGAGAGGAGAGGGGAGGAGAGAAGAGAAGAGGAAGAAAGATCTTTCATCCTGTGATCATTCCCAGATTGCTATAGTAGGTGGCCCTGGGTCAGGCCAAACCCAGGATCCAGGATCTTTTTCCAAGCTTCTCACAATAGATAGCAGGGACCCAAACACTTAGGCCATCTTCTGCTCTTTTTTTTTCAGGCCATTGGCAGGGAGGTGGATGGGAAATGGAGGCTGCTGGAACACAAATCAGTGCCTATGTGGGATGCTGCTGTTCCAGGCAGTGGCTTTATCCACTATGCCACAATGCCAGCTCCATATCTCCTCTTTCTGTTGGCTTAATAGGTCTATAAACATAGCTGTACAATGCCGTAATAAACAGTAGAATGTTAATGTAACTGTTATAAAGGAGTATACCACTGTAATCATATGGGGGGAAATGATAGGAGGGGAACATGGAGAGGAGGAAAGGAGAGGGAATCCCTATACGTACCAAAATATATCATGGAAAACAATAAAAATAATGAAAAAAAGGAGCTGTAATTAGCCCCTTTTATTAGCTATGTGATAGTCCTTAATATGTCACATACTGATTAATCTATTTCTGTTGAAGGTTTTTAACTTATTTTCCTTATTATTTTGTTTTACAGTTTATGCTAACTCAGACAGTACTTTAGTAAATATCTTCTACGTAACATTTTATGTGCCAGTCCTTTTATTCTGTGTATTTTTCTTTTAATTGGATTCTATGGTCCAAATGCTTGTGTAGTTTAAATGCTAATGGCTACTACTCGGATTACTTTGCGTTTTGCCTGTGGTTGCTCTGTTTTCAGCAACTCCAGCTGTATATACTTTGAGCAACTTGCAGTTGACCTGCTGTTCTCTGAAGTTCTGTTTTTTTTTTTTTCCTTTCCTTTCTTTGTTCGCTTTTTATTTGTTGGTAGTTCTTATTGCTATGTTTTCATGTATAGTAATCTTTTGTTTTGCAGTGTCTAATCCATAATTTAATTTCTATCTAGTTATTTTTCTCAGACATTGCAGTTTTCATCCCTGGAAGTTTCATTTTGGTTTTTTCTTTAGCTTAGATATCTCTACTTTGTAAAGATAAGGAATTGTAATTCTTCTAAGGATTTATTTATCTTTATTGGAAAGGCAGTTTTACAGAAAAAAAAAAAAACTCTTTTGTCCTCTGGTTCATTCCCCAAATGGCTGCAATGACCAAAGCTGAGCCGATCTGAAGCCAGGAGGCAGGAAGCAGGAGGCAGGAGCTTCTTCTGGGTTTGCCACGTGGGTGGGTGCAGGGTCCTTCTCTTGGTCCATTTTTAACTAATTGGCTTATCTCCTTATTATGGGTCATATCATTTTGCTTCTTTGTATGTCTGGTAATTTTTGATTAAATGCCAGATGTTAAAATATTTAACTTGTTGGATCCTAGATGGTTTTATATTTGTGTAAATATTTTGGACATTGTTTTCAGATATAATTTGTACCTGAAACCCGTTCACCCCCACTTCATGCACCTGCCACCCCTTTGGATCTTTCTTCTAAGATCTGTTAGGTGTCATGAGAGCAGTGCTAGTCCTGAGCTCATTATTCCTCAGTACTGATGCAAGACTGTTTCTGCAATATCTCATGAATCTTGAGGTTTTTCAGGATACATTTTTAACTTGAAATAGCACTGGGTACTTTTCAATCCTTTTCAGTGTTTCCCAGTCACTTCTGGTAGTTTCCTCATTTACATGCAGTGATTAGAATTCAGTTAGTATTCTGCCAGAGATAGAGAATGTTTTTGTCTGCCAAATATTATTTGAATATTTGTAATATTGCTTAGGAGACACACAAAGTTATTGATTATTAGCCTACTACAGATTTACTGAATTTTGAGTCTCCTACCTGCAGTTGCCTTAATAGGGACAGACCAAATGATTTTACTGGTCTTGTAAGGCTCATCGGCTGCACGTTCTGCCCCCATGTTAGGGGACCTTTTCCAGATCTGTGGAATTTTCTCTAGGTCCAGGTCTCACTTCTTAGGTGTTTTGTCCTATTAGCTCCGGTTACCTTGGTCTCTCTCACTTTCAGCTCTTTCCTCATGGTGGTGCTTGAGCTCCATCTGGGTTTGCTCCTCCTAGTGTAGGGGCTTGGGCGCTCAAGGATGTAAGCTGGGGCAAGCAGAGGGCTCCCCTTGCTTGCTTGCTTCCTGTTTCTTAGTGTTCTTATTACTGCAGTTGGCTCAGAAGTGCACATTTTAGATATGGAGCAGTACAGCAAAGCTACTCCCTTTTATTCATGTGGGAACCACTGGAATATTTGGTGTAAATCAGCATCTTATTAACCTAAAAATTCTTTGTTAGATGCGTTCTTTTCATTTATTTTGAAGATTTGTTTATTTTTATTTGAGAGACATATTCACAGAAAGAAGGAGAGACAGAAAGGTCTTCCATTTGCTGGTTCACTGCCCAAGTGGCTGCAATGGCTGGAGCTGAGCCGATCTGAAGCCAGGAGCCGGGAGCTTCTTCCAGGTCTCCCATGTTGATGCAGGGTCCACAGGTTTGCTTTCCCAGGCTAGAAGCAGAGAGCTGGATGGAAAGTGGAGCAGCCAGCACAAGAACCAGTGCCCATATGGGATCACGGTGCATGCAAGGTGAGGATTTAGCCGCTCTGCCATCCCACTGGGCCCAGATGCTCCCTTTTAAAGGGATCACTTTTTTGTGATTCATCATATGTTGGAAACCACTGGAGGTTTAATTGTCATATAGTGTTTGTTACTATGCACACTGTAGCTTTTTATTTTTAGAAGCCAATATCTAGGTGCTGGTAATATGCATTGGATTAAGCCACTGCATACAACACTGGCATCTCATACTGGGAAACTAATTTGCATTTTGGTAGCTCTCCTTCTGATCCAGGGCACTGCTAATGTGCCTGGGAAAGCAGGGGACGATGTTGTAAGTACGTGAGCCTCTGCCCAATGCACGGAGGAATGCAGTTCCGAGAGCTTCTGGCTTCACTTTCACTCTTGGGGGCATTTGGGGAGTGAGCCAGTAGATGGAAGATCTCGCTCTCTCCCTCAGTTTCTATCGCTGTGTCTTTAAAATAAGTAAGCAAACCTTAGGAAGGAAGTAAAAAAAGCAAATGAATCTTTATCATATAATAATTATTTCTTCAATTGTCATAAGTTAAGACAACTATGTGTTGTAGTAACAACTTTGTATTTCTTTCCTTTTATTCAGAGACTGCAAAAAGAACATTTCATGAAAAAGGTGTCAAGGTAGGAGATGACCGAAGTTTTAAGCCTCACTTGACCTTTATGAAGTTGTCAAAGTCACCATGGCTGCGTAAGAATGTGAGTGTACTACCTGTGATACCAGAATAGGTGTGTGTGTGCGTGGTTGGGGTAAGAATGTCATTTCACGTAGTTTTTGATGTACTAGCACTGTTTCCCTGGGGGTTCCTAATGAATTTGTGTCCAGTTCCTAGGGATGCTGAGGAGGTTCAAGGGCCTTCACAACAGGACAGATACATGCCTCTTTCCCTCCTTTGGTTATTAGTTGCCTACTCTGACCACCCTTCACTAGTACCTAGTCTCTTGTCAGATCTGCTTCACCCCTCAAGTGGCCTGCAGGAGGCAGTGTCGGAGTCCAGTGTAGTGTTGATTTGGCTTCTGGTTGTCCGTATCCCACTAGTCATAGCTTCCTCTACTGGCTGTATGCACAGTGCTGCTCCCTGCACCTGGGGGTCTTCAAGGTGGGAAAATCTTTGTAATCATTCCTCCTCTCTAAATTGCTCCTTCAGGGTTTTCAAAGGACTACCCTGTGCTTCTATGAGTTGTCTGCATTGAGGACTGGAGCAAGGGCACCAGGGGCCAAACAAGGGGATGACTGAGGGATCCTACCTTCTGATGTACTTAAAAGTACTCTGAGAGAGTCAACAGGCAGGCTGAGGAATCTGCATTTTGACTTTCCCTATATCCAGGTGACCTGTTGCTTTTCCTGGGCTCTCCTTCCTTCTTCACAATTAGATTTACTCTTAGCTTTCTCCTGGATTCATGAGCGTTTCTCCTGGAATCCTAAGGGCACCTCCTTTTGCTATGCCGCATTGCAGCCTAGGGGCTTGTCTAATCACACTGATGGTGTGCTCCTGCCAACCCGAATTTGGGAATGGGTTTGCAGATTCCTCTTCTCTCCCTGCTCTCCATGGTCCTCTGCTGCGCTTAAGGCTGGTTAATAGCATGGTGTAGATCTAATGCTTCTGTCTTCAGAAAGTCTGCTGGGCTTTAAGAATGTGTGGTTCACATCCAATGGTTATGAGTTTTCAACCAAACTGTTAAAGATTTCCTAAAACATGAATTTTGTGTGGTTGTTTCTTTCTTTTTTTTTTAAAGAACTATGGTGAAAATTCAATAATGCCTGTATCAGACACAATTCCAGAATATCTTAGGTACAAATACTTTGTATAAGTAATAGATTTTGATATCTGGAATGATAACAGTTGATCTAATTTGTAGACTCAAATTTACCTCTCTGCTCGTTATCTTTCTTGTTTTGCTTTCAAATGGATTGTCTTCTTCCAAGTGGTTTCAAACTTAATCTCAGAATGACAAATCAGTGGTGCAGGTAATATTCCCACTTCAAAATGTTTCTGTGTCTTTATAATATTAACATTGACATGACAGTACCCAAGGATACTTGTCATAGGAATGTTAAAGTTGGAATTTCATTTCACCTTTTTCAGATTGCACTTAAATGATACCTTGGTAGCTAGGTTCACAGAATTGACTCCATTACTGTATAGGAGAGGGGTATGAGGCATAGAATGATTAACTGGTTTAAATGAGTTCACTTTCTTGTTGGATTCTGCTGTGGCCAGCATGGCTTGAACAAGGTTGAGCAGGAAGTGATGTGCAATTAGATAAGAGAGACAAGATAGGGATGGGTTGGGGGTGGATGGGGTGGCAGTGGTTCAAAGGATTCCTCCTTGCCAAGCAGAGAGGATTGCCAACTGAGCCTCACCCAGCAGCTTTTGTTCTTGGGGAAAGTGTTGTCAGCATTCATGCTGATGTGTCTTCAGGGCCATCAAGGGGTTGCTGAGGCATAGGAGGGAGGAGAAAGATAACAATATGCCTCTGGGTATGCTAGCTCTTTGAACTTGCAATCTTGAGAATGTGCACCTCCCTGTGCTTTGACTTTCTTATGTGGCATGACCTTGGGCTTGGCTTTGCTAACCGTGGACTTTGTCATGTGACATTGCTATGCAAAGCTTTCATTAAAAGACTCTCAGTTCACATCTTTCTTATTCCGTGTCATGCTGCATAAATGTGTTTTCTCTGAATCTGAGAATCTGTCTATCTTAATCTTATGTTCCCTCCTTCCACTTTCCAACTCCAATTCCCCAAATTGATTTCTCTCTTTTAGGAACTCTCTGTTCCAAATTATGTTAATTTGACCATGTTTATTGAGTCCCTACCGTGTGCCAGACACACAGGACTTTGGGTCATAGAATAATAAGATAGAAACTACCCTTGCTTGAATATTTATACAATCAGTTTACATTTTATTTATATGTTGATGATTACTCATTTGATAATAAGTTACAATATTACTGCCTTTCAGAAAGCCAAATAATAATACTTGCTTTTTCATTTAAGGACTGATTCTATTCTAGGCCTTAAGTTCTGATTTGGAAGTAAACTACAACTCGGTACTTCTGCAAGCTGCAGATTTCCATTCTTTTCCACAGAGAATAAGGGTAGACCTGGGTAGGATCTTGGCCTTTGATTTTCAATATGTGCCCTTAGATCCTGCTGTGGATAATTGCACCAGTTTCCTTATGCAGCAGATTTACTGCAAAAGTCAGAACCAGTTTGAGAAAGAAGCATGCTTATACATACACATAGGTTTCATGTTTTACTTTCTTGTAACTTGTGGTTTGCAATATAGATGGCTTGAAATACATGACTGCTAATTGTGTGACTCTGCAATCTCTTTGCAACTTTTGTGCACATTTCTGACTCTATTTTCTTTCTCAGATTTAGTTCTCTCAATATTTTATAATAAGATTTATTGATATGATTTGGGCCCTAGCTACTGCCAGACCTCATGCACTCTGGGGGTCTGGGTGCATGGTTGACATGTATGGAATGACTTGTAAGGGATTCCACGGTCACTGCACCTGCAGGCAATGGGGGTAGGTCAGAATCCAGAGGGCCTACCTGGATCAGGCCAAGCTACTGCCCAAATTCATGAGAGCCAGGGTAAGGAACCGACTGAGACAAGCTAGGATGTAACACCAGCTGGTGCTGAAAGATATGTTGAGGGTGAGTCTGGAGGAGGTTCTTTGGAGTTGCCTGACTAGGCCACAGCATGTGTCAGCAAGTGCCAGAGCTGGGGGTGGCCTGAGCCAAGCCAGGCCACAGTGCCTGTCAGTGTATGTGAGAGCCAGGGTGGGGCATGCCAGCCCAAGGCTGCAGTCTGCACCAGCATATGTGAAAACTGGGCAGGGTACTAGGCCACAGCACTTTCCAATGATAGCTGAAATTGGGAATGGCCCGGGCTAGACTAGGCTAGGCTAGGCTGCAATACTTGCTGTTGAGTGTTGGAACAAGGGTTTGGGCCATGTTGGGCTGAGCCACAGCATCCTCTAGCACACTCAAAAACCAGGGTTGGGGTGGACCTTGTTGAGGATCTTTGGGGATATCTCTACTAGAATGTAGCACCTGTTGGTGTGCATGAGAGCGTAAGCCAAGGTGGGCCAGGCCAGGCAAGGTCATAGAATATGCTATCACACATGAGAGCTGGGGTGGAAGACTAGGCTGCAGCACCCACTGGTGAAAACTGGGACTGGGGGTGGCCTGGGAATGGCTGTGCCACAGCACCAGCCAGTGGAAAGTTTTGCTTGTGCATGGACCACTTTAGCTGGGCATTAGCATCACCAGTGTGTCTTGGTGCTGGGGATGGACCACATCAGGTTAGGCTGCAGCAACAGCTGGCATGTTATACTGGGGCTGTGGGTGGGCCTGGTATGATTTTTCTGGGGACACCTCTGTAAGATTGCTGCACCCACTGATGTGCATGAGAGCTGGGACTAGGGGCAGGTTGCTGGCGCACAAAAGAGCTAGATCTTGGGGTGGGCTGGGCTGAGCTGTCTCCTTCCACTGTATTTGAAAGGGAGACAAAGAGAGAGAGAGAGAGAGAGGAATTAACTTAATATATGTCCATAATAGCTAGGGTTGGAAAGGCTGAAGCTAGAAGTCCTGAACTCAATCTTGAACTTCTGTGTAGGTGGCAATGCCCCAGTTACTCATGCCATCATGTGCCTGTGAGGGTGCACATTGGCATGAGGTAGAGCAACAAAATCTTGATGCAGACATTCCAGTACAGGGTGTGGACACCCCAAGTGGCATCTTAACTGGTTCTCCCAATGCCTGCTCAGTTTTCATTTTTTATTTCTTTTTCTTTTTTTTTTTTCTTTTGATGATCTTTACATAGTTGATTAAGAGCTCAAAAGGTCGGGCCCGGCATGGTGGCGCAGTGGTTAAGGTCCTCGCCTTGCATGCCCGGGATCCCATATGGGCACCGGTTCTTATCCTGGCAGCCCCTCTTCCCATCCAGCTCCCTGCTTGTGGCCTGGGAAAGCAGTCGAGGACGGCCCAAGGCTTTGGGACCCTGCACCCGCGCTGGAGACTTGGAAGAGGCTCCTGGCTTCGGATCGGCATAGCATCGGCCCGTTGCGCTCACTTGGGGGAGTGAATAATCGGATGGAAGATCTTCCTCTCTTTCTCTCCTCTCTGTATATCCTCCTTTCCAATAAAAATAAAAAAATAAATCTTTAAAAAAAAAAGAGCTCAAAAGGTCAAGGGCTACAGAGAAATGGGTAAGACAATTGTTTGCACATTCTCTTTTTTCCTTCCTGTATCTGGGGAAAGGGGAGAGATAAAGAGAGAAGCCACATCACCCTCCCAACCATCCCAGGGTCCCTGATGTGGGGCATGCTCCGAGGGCACTGCTCAAGTGGTTTTGATAGTTCAACTGTTCTGAATTGCTGCCAATCTCACCATTCCAAGCATGATGAAATCTCTTCAGAATCCATTGGCTGACATAGTCCACTTTAGCATCTCCACTTGCCCAGATTTTCACTGCCAACACTTGGCTGGGCTAGTTGATTTGATTTGTTTTGTTCTCTATCTTCTGTTGTGGTACCAGGTATCCTCTGCAGGTTCCAATGTACTGCCATATCCTCCACGAGCACCTGGATATGCTGTCCACTGCTTTGTCTAAGCCACTAAGGAGGCCCAGTTCTGACACAGGCACTCCACGGTCAGACTGTGGAACCTGCACTTCTCTTCATGGTTGGAGTTCTGAGATCAGAAGTTCTATTGGGGGAATTCCCAAAGAAGCTATCTGAGGTGATCCCAGATCAGATTCTTGGGTGTGTTTGCTAATGCAGAGTCTAGCAGAGACTGTCGCCCCACTCAGCCTATGCATGTGCTGGTGGTTGCAATTGCTGGGTCAGTTCTGCCTCCAGCCCTGTCTTCTACACAAACCAATGGGTGTAGGAACCCAACTCGATCTTGCCCACTACACACTCGGCCCTCATGCAAACCAGTGGGAGCTGCAGCCTAGTCAGAGCGACCCGCAATAATTCCCACCAGGCCTACCCCCTGCACTGGTTCCCATACTTGCCAGTATGGACAGCAGACTGGTTCAGTGGGTGCTGAGGTCTAGCGTGGTGAAGCGTACTCATCCCCAGTGCACACTTGTGCCAAGGGACACTGCAGTCATGTCCAGACCAGAATGTGGCTCCTATTCCAGCAGCCGCACTTACTAGTGGGAACCACAACCCAGATAGGGCATCTCCTTAGCTTCCCATCCAGGTCTTTTTCCAGCTATAGTGTTGCACGTGGCAGTGGTTGCTCTGACCCAGCTTGGCATAGTCCCTCACCTATTATGACCTTTGCCTTTGGTTGCTGTAATCTGGCCTGACCCGGCCTGCCCCAGTCTCACCACTAGCTGGTGGGTGCTGGTACCTGGCCCTGCTAGGTCTGCTCTCATCCCAGGCTCACGCAAACTGTTAGGTATGACAGCCTAGCCCAGCTTGACCTGTGCTCCAGTCTGGTTTCTGCTCTTGCTGGTGAGCTAAGGTTTGCTTGGTCCTGCCCAGTCTGCCCTCTCTAAAACCAACTCACATATTAGCCAATGGTTGAAATTACCCTGCCTAGGCTGTCCAACTCCCAGGCCTGACTATGTGCTCACCAGCAGGAGCTATGACCTACTAGGGGAGTTTCTCAGGTTCCTCCACTCTGCCTACTCTCTGACCAGATCCCACACGTGCCAGTGGGTGCTATGCACTTGCCTGGCATAGCCTACCCCTCTGTCTTGGCTTTGTCATCCGCTTTTATGAGCTGGAGGATGTTGCGGCCTGGCCTCACCCTGTTTTATGATGCACATGTGGGTGCGCCAGCCTGGACTTGCCCAGCCTATTCTCAGTCCCAGTACCCATGAGTGTTGGCAGATTCCCTGGTCACTCCTTGTTCAGCCCACCCCAACTCTTTTTTTTTTTTATTAACTACATTGCTTTATGTAACACAGTTTCATAGGCTCTGGGATTCCCCCAACCCCTCCCCGTGCCCTTCCGCCATGGTGGATTCCTCCACCTTGTTGCAGTATCACAGTTCAAATACAGTCAATGTTCTTTGCAAGCATATACCAAGCATAGACTCCAGCATCTTTTTTTTTAAAGATTTATTTTTATTTTTATTGGAAAGGCGGATATACAGAGAGGAGAAATAGAGAGGAAGATCTTCCGTCCAATGATTCACTCCCCAAGTGAGCACAATGGTTGATGCTATGCCGATCTGAAGCCAGGAGACTTCTCCGGGTCTCCCATGTGGGTGCAGGGTCCCAAAGCCTTGGGCCGTCCTCGACTGCTTTCCCAGGCCACAGGCAGGGAGCTGGAAGGGAAGAAGGGCTGCCAGGTTTAAGAACCGGTGCCCATATGGGATCCCGGGCATGCAAGGCGAGGACCTTAACCACTGCTCCACCATGCCGGGCCCGAGTCCAGCATCTTATTGTCCAGATAAATTCAGTGGTTTCTTGGAGAGACCATCTCTGGTCTGAAGGTAGAGCTGGCAGAATATCATCCCGATCAATTAAAAGCCACAACTAAACATCAACAACAATTTACAACATTATGGAATTAATTGACAAGGTATTGAATGACCAGTATGTTAGAAATGCAAGTTCTTAACCACATCCTGTGACTACTTCATTGACATTTCAATTTTAGTTTATATACAGAACTGGCTGCTATCCACCTTAAAATGGCTATAGGGTACTATTCAGTTGTCTTGTTTCTATTTTCATTTTAGTATTTAGCAGTTTATAGTGTTGAAGCATAATTTTGCTGAGCTTGGCAGATTTTAGGATAGTCTAAACTGGCTTATAACTCTAACAAGGCATATGTCAACAGTTGAGGTGCAGAACAGTTTTAGGAGGGGTGAGGAGTAACTAATCTTTGTGTCTTACCTAGTAAGGTGTATGTGAGTCCACACTGACCATTTCCTGTCTGGTTCTAAGCTTTCCTTGTTGTTCTCTGTCTATCCCAATTTTTTTTGGTTGCTTTGTTTTGGGGTGGGGGCCTTCAGAGCGACACTGATGGTCATTGCAAGAGAGGGTGGGAATCCAAAGTTGGAACTAAGTAAGGACCAGAGAAAGCTCCTCTCCCTAGTCCCGAAGGAAGTTTACTGTTCTGTTTCTGTGGTCTGCTCAGGGCTCCTGGCTGTTGTTCCATCGGATCCTGCGAGGGAGGATTTGGGCTTCTTCCATTCCATGCACCACCCCAACTCTTAAGCTAACCAGCGGGACTTGTGTTTCCATAGGGTTGGGCCCAGCCATAGCCATAGCTTTTGTGTGGGCTGGAGTGCGGCGGTCAGCGATTTTCTGTGCTAACAGCCCATCTCAGAACTCCCATGTGGTCTGGTGAATCAGTCTGACCCATACAGATTTTCCAGTCTGTCTCCTCTAAACCACCAGGTCTCATTCCTCTCGCTTACCTGCAAGTACAGTGACCCTGTTGCTGGGAATAACACAGGATTCATACCTCACACAGTGGCCTTATCCATGGATGTCACTAGGCAGCAATTACATACCCCCAGGACCCTCGAGCTCACCACGGGGTGGCCAGTGAGTGGAGCCTGGTGCCACTTGGAGCACTGGTCGCCCAAAGCCCAGAACTTGCTCTCCACGTGTCAGCAGTGGCCGTGGCCAGGGCCCCAAGCAGAGTCCCACCTGCTCAGGTACCCCAGCAGCTGCAACACTGCAGGAAGCTCTCACCACCAAAGCTCTGCAGCTGAACTCCCCCTAGGCCTGTCCCACCACAAGGTGGTGAGAGTGAGGTGGAGCCAGGGGCCTATCCCAGTTCTGGAGAGGTTCCCTCAAGGCATACTTTCCATGAGGGGGGAAACCTGTGGGGCCTAGGCAAGCCCAGGGCTCACTTACCGCTAATTAGCAGTGTCTATGGCCAGGGCCCCAAGTGTTGAGTCCAACTTTGTTCAGGTACCTCCAGCAGCTCCCTCGCTGCTGGAAGCTCATACCACACAAACCCTGAGGCTGAACTCCAGTTTTCATTTTTAAATGTCCTAATTATTTTAAATGACCTGAAAAGCTATTATCCATGCTAATCTAAAAAAGAGAGACCAGATTAAAATAGGAGCCCTATTTCATTTTTTTAAAAGATTTATTTTACTTGAAAGTGAGTTACAGAGAGTGGGAGCAGAGACACAAGGAGAGGAATCTTTCATCTGCTGGTTCACTTCCCAAATGGCTGGTATGGTCAGAGCTGATTTACACGTAGAGGATTAGCATGCCAAGCCACCACACCAAGCTCTGCCCTCCTCCATTTTGAAGGTGAAACATCTCATTGTCCACCAAGGGTGGACAGACATCTGGAGCAGGGCACAGATTTTTTCCCCTTGGCCTGATGGTGAAGATCTAGTGTGAGGATTTGCTGGTGATGTTCTGTGTCAGTGTAGAAGTACCTGAGCCTCTGGGCTGCTGTCTCCTGGGAGGCACCAGTTGCAAGTCAGAGTATGCATGCCTTAGGAGTGACCAAACACACAATAAGGTTTCAAAAGGTTTGGGTTTTGGATTTTGAAAATATGGAAACTCTTAGGTTTCCTGATGTAGAACTCTGTCTGCTATAGCCTAGTATCATGGTTCCCTAGCTGGGGAAGTCCAGGATAAGGACAGATTCTGGGGAACATGAAGTTTTTCCTGTCAATTTGTTTTTCTCACACCAATGTGTGTGTCCATTTAGCGCATTCTGTATTTCATGAAATTTCAGCATGTATGTTGCATAAGAAAATATTGAAAGGAGTTATATTTTTAAAGCTACTCTGGTGACTACTGTGCTTTATTATCTTTTTCATGAAGTAGGTGGGGCATCAGAAACTGTTACTGAATTGCTGAATATCTGAAATAGCTCCTGAAGTTCAAGTTATTTGTATAGTTGTCTTAGAATATACCGGTTAGACATGGCTCATCTGCCACTGTTTGCCTCATGCTTTTCCTATCGATTCTTTTGGATTTATATTTCTTGTTTGAGTGAGTGTGTACTTGTGTGATTTAAATATTGCAAAAACCTGGCGAGTTAGGAGTGTGTGCTAACACTTGGTGGCAGAAGAAGACCAGTTTCAAATCACTGCAGACCTAGATTCCTTGGGAAGTAACTGATCATGCATTGAGAGATTAGAGGTTTTTAAGTGTAAATTTTTCCTGAGCTTCTTAGATATCTTCCCTGATTTATAAATCTTTTAATTACTAGTTTAGCGTTTAAATTAACAGAGATTTTGTTAATTAATATGTATTTCTCATAGCAGTTTTAAAATGTCAAACAACGAGAACTCTTTATTTAGTGTGATAGAAATGTTCTTTTTTGAAAATTGCTAGCTATTATTTTTACTTGGGTTGATTTTGACAGCACCATGTGATATGCTCACAGTGGTGGGAAAGGGCTGGTTGTGGGACCATGTGTTGATGATATTAAAAAGAAGCAGGAAGAGGATATAGGGTATTCGTTAAATGGGAATGGTAATAGGAAGCAGAAAGGAGAGGATGGGTGAAAATTCTTAATTGCCACTTGGGATACCTGTTTCTCATGGTAGGGCACCTGGTTTGAGCGAGTCCCACTTCAACATCCAATCTAATTTTCCTAATATGTGCTCTGGAATGCAGTAAAGGATGACTCAAAGACTCAAGTTCCTCCACCCATTTTAGAGATCCAGAATGAGTTCTGGGCTCCTGTCTTTGGTCTAGCCTGAACTATGGATATTATAGGCATTTGGGGAAGTGCACCAAAACTCCCTCCACTCCTTATCTCCCACTCTGTTTTTAAGATGAATTAATTAAAAATAAAACTAAAAAACTAAAAAAAAAATTAAAAAATAAAGCTAAAAAAGAAAATCCTGTTCTGATAGTTCCGTTAGGGGGAAATCTCAGAGCCTACAATGGTGATTGGATATTCAGAACCAAGACTGAAATGAACATTTTTATACTAGGTGGACTGAACCCTAGCCTCCCTGTGTACTCTTTCTCGGCTGAGACCTGCTGATGTTATCTTCCTCACCTGTTGCTGTTGCCTGCCTCTACCTACCTGTGTACCTCCCTGCCCGCCTACTTACCTGCTTATCTGTTGTGGTAGCACCTTTTTTCAGATTTTTTTAAATTGGAATAGCGTAATTTGTCTTCTGCTCACATTTTGCTCTCTGTATGGTCATGTTGTTTCTTAACTCAGGAGCAGAGCACCAAAACTATTTTTTCTTGGCTGAGTCTCTGAAATGAATTTGAGGGTGTTTGATTTATTTTTGTTTGTTTTGTTTAGCTCTGTTATCTAGTCTCAAATAATTTGGGTAACCCGTCTTCCCTCCGTCTTCCCTCTGTTTGCTCAGAGTGAAGGAGGAACTTGGTCTTAATGACTCCTCTTCTGCTTTAAAGTTCCAAATCCTGTGTGAGTGTAGGCAGTGGGACCAACAGGACTTGTGAGAGAAGCTGCTTGCTGATGGGCTTAGAGCAAGGGTTGAGGGCTTTCACTTTAGGGCTCACACAGCATGAAATGGATGGAAATATCCCCGAGGAGCAAAAGCTCAGGAGCCACCATCTTGGGAAGAGGAGGGAGAACCCAACCGCCATTGGGTGTCATGATTGCTGATGACACTCCTTTCCCTCTGGGAGGCAGAACAGTAGAGCTGCAGAGACCTATGTGTATTAGTTTAAAAGCTTTTCAATTAGTTTATTTTTGTTTAATTTGAGAAACCTACACACTCAACTCAATACAACGAGACAGGAAGGTGCCATCCTTGGTTGAGTCCCCAAACACCTGCAACAGGCCAGAGGTGGGATTTGGAAGTGTAATCTGGATCTTCCACTAGGGTAGGAGGAGCCTCAGTACTTCATGCATCACCTGCTGCCTCCTGAGGGTGCATTTTAGCAGGAAGCTGGAATCAGTAGTGGGGCCAGGACTTGAAACTAGGCTATGAAATATCCAAGGCGAGTATCCAAGCAGTGTCTTAAAAGGTACACTGAATGTCCACTCCCATTTTATATTTTTACATTAATTTCTTGGGGAAGGATAGAGGGATGGGGATACAGAGCCAGATAAACAAAGAAAGAAAGAAAAAGAAAACAGAAAGGAAGAAAAAGAAAAAAAGAAGAGAGTGAGCTCCTGTCTTGTAATCGACTTCCTAAATGTTTGCAAGTTGTGGCTGGGCCCGACCAAAGCTGGGAGCTGGGAACTAAACTCAGGTTTCCCACATCGATGATAGGAACCTAGTTACTGCCAGAAGCCATCACTGTTGCATCCCTGGGTCTAAAAGAGCAGGAAGATAGAATCAGGAGTCAGAACTTGGTATTGAACTCAGGCAGTGTGATACGGGGTGTGGATGTCTAAACTGCTAGGTTGAATGCTCATCTGCTTCTTCACTCCTAAAATGGCCACAGTGGTTGATTTTGCATCTACTGGTTTACTCCCCACATGGCCACAATGGTCAGGGCTGAACCAATCCAAAGCCAGGAGCGAGGAGCTTCCTCCAGGTCTCTGACATGAGTGCTGAGTGCCAAAGCTTTGGGCCATCCTCTGCTGCTTTCCCAGGTCGTAAGCAGGGAGCAGGATGGGAAGTATAGGTGCCAGGACATGAGCTGGTGCCCATATGGGATCCCTGTGCATGCAAGGTGAAGATTTAGTCATTAAGCCATTGCCCAAGACCCCCCTCTAAGTGTATTTTAAAGAGCTTTCCATCCATGTAACAAAGGAGGAAGCCCTTGAGCTGAGACATTTGGTAACTGTTCTGCTACTTTGTCCATCCATGTTGAATGCCTTCATAACAGTCTTTATGAGTGCAGATAAAAAGGCTTTCTTAAAAACATTCTCACTGTAGGATAAAGCAACTTGTTTCCAAAATGCATTCCTATATCTTCCAATGTCAAGTGGCTTATTCACAGTTTTTAGTTGTTTTGAGTCATTTTTCAAATTACCAAGTGCATTTAATAACAAATCACTTTTTACTTTAATAGCTTTTAAAAGCTAGTAATTCGATGAAATTTAATGTGAAATGGAATTGCAATTTTCACTGAGATATCATAGGTGCCATTAGTCAACTGTGTCATCCATTATGTGTCAAAGATACATAACGTGTGACCTGATTACATTACTAATGCAATTTCTATCTTCATGTTGTTGTGTTGTTTGTTTACTTCTATGTATTGAAAAAAGTTTGATTGCTTAAAAATTAGCAATGATATCTAAAAAGAAACCCTGTCTGAAGTTTGTTTCAGAACCTTTTAGTACATCTCTTAAATAAAAAAATACACAAAACAGTTGAGAGCTCAATTTTAAAGATTTATTGTTATTATTTGAAAGGCAGATTTGCAGAGGGAATGAGAGACAGAGAAGGATCTTACATCTGCTGGTTTACCCCCCGAATGGCCTCAGTAGCTGGAGCTGAGCCAATCTGAAGCCAGGTGCTTCTTCCAGGTCTCCTACTTGGGTGCAGAATCCTGGGTTTTGGGCCATGCTCTGCTGCTTTCCCAGGCCATAAGTAGGGAGCTGAATTGGAAGTGGGGCAGCTGGGACACAAACCAGCACCCATATGAGATTCAGCTACTTAAAGGTGGAGGATTAGCCTGTTGAACTATGATGGCATCCAGAAAGCTCAATTATTTTGAAAGATATATCCTAGGTCAGTATTAGACACAACTCCTGGTAAATCCTGAATCTGTTAGAGAATTGGAAAAATCTTGAATGCCCTTGAAGAAATTATACAACCTAATATTATATTTTCAAAGTGGAATGGAGAGTGGAAGCCAGAATCTCTGTTAGCATTTTCTGAACTTTTGCTCTCAGCGTTTTATGTGACATAAAGTTTTTGTGGTGAAATGAATGTGAGCAAGGATGGGCTAAATAAAGTTAATCTCATTCTTTGTTTTAGGGCTGCTTGGGGTCTCTGAAATTCAAATGCTTGTTATGAGTCTCAGAAGTTTCTAACATCAAAGATTCATTTTTCTGCTCATGCTAGGAAGTCATGGCTTTGCTCTGCCTTGTAGTAGTGACTTTGTACTGGGATTGAAGGGCTTTGCTTTAGGACATTGCTAATCTGGCAAAGCTGATTCTTTTTTTTAAAAGATTTATTTATTTTATTGGAAAGGCAGATGTACAGAGAGGAAGAGAGACAGAAAGGAAGATCCTCCATCCAATGATTCACTCCCCAAGTTGGCCGCAATGGCTGGTGCTGCACCAATCCAAAGCCAGGAGTCAGGAACTTCCTTCTGGGTCTCCTATGTGGGTGCAGAGTCCCAAGGCTTTGGGCCATCCTCGACTGCTTTCCCAGGCCACAAGCAGGGTGCTGGATGGGCAGTGGAGCTGCTGGGATTAGAACAGGTGCCCATATGGGATCCCAGCTTGTTCAAGGCGAGGATATTAACCATTACACTATCGTGCTAGGCCCAAAGCTGTTTCTTAAAACCTGCTGAAAATGGATACACATCATTCTTGGTCACATGTTGTTATCTCAGGGAGAGATATGTTAAAAGTACACTAGTACTAATTTGTTGAATGACTCAGTTTCTCAGTTCTTTTCAGTTGATTATTTCAGGAAATTAGAATGAAAGAAAAAAAAATCACTGACTTTTCCCCCTAGGTTCAAACTCCACAACATTTAGTTTAAGTCTTAACAGAATTTGTTCATTTCACCTTTGGCCACAGGAGTTTGGTCTGGTTCTTATAGCAGGTTTTCTGTCTCTGAGACCTGCCTGATGGCAATATTTTAATCTGTTGGCCAAATTTGCAATACCATGTTTCAATGCCTTCCAAATCTGTTTCTTTATGTTGCCTTCAGGCTGATGTCCAGAGCAAGTCACTGCTTGTGCCTGCTACATTCTCCACATCCGAATTTGACGAATTTGACGAGGATGCTTTGACACATCACTTTGTTTAGAATAGAGCCTTTTTTCACAGTAATCTGAAGTTTGGTCTCCAGCAGGGATGTGATATTTTAATAGGTCTTTCTTTAGAAATAGCCCCCTTTCTAGCTACAATTTTCATGACTTAGTCTCCAGAAGTCCATCTTTCTCTGTATCCTCCCTGATTTAGCTTATCAGAAAATTGTAAACAGAGTGCACTATGCACTTGGATTTCAGTTCAAATATCTCTAGAGTTCAGTGTGTTTAAGTTGGAGTTGGTCAGTAGTGTCCTGGGAATAGGATGAACAAGGAGGAAGATTGTGTCTAGTATACTTTTCCACCGATACCAACCTGCCATTGCATTTGTCCCCATGATGCCTAAAATGCACACATTTTAGGGTAGACACAGATGGGGTAGACACAGAAGGATGATTTCAAGTTTGGCATTTCTGGGGTAATGTCTGCAGAGACAGTGGGCTCAACCCAGTGCTCTGAGAACACACAGACTGGGTACTGTGAAAGGAGAATGTGTCACAGTGTTTGTGACTTTTTCCACTCTGTCAGCTCATGGTACCAGTTCCTTGCTACTTGTTCATTTTTGTTTTCCTTTCAAACCCACTGTTTATGCTTTAAGAAATGTTTTTTGAAAATCTAGAAAGATCCTTAATTTTAACAATCTCTAAAAGAGAAGGCTGTTTTGAAATTATTGACTATTCTCCCTTTCTTTTGCTGTGACTTTTTTTGAACATTTATATATATAGGCTAAATGAGTACATTAGCAAAAACTATGTAAACCTGTATTTTTAATGTTTATTTTTACATTTTTAGTTTACTTGAAGAGCAATTGTGAGAGAGAAAGGGTTCTCCCATTTGCTGTTCCACTATCCAAATACGCAACAGTCAGTGAGGCCAGAACTGCGACTTGGGAATTCAGTCTTTTCACACAGCAGGCAGACACATAATTACCTTGAGCCTTATCTGTTACCTCATAGAGCCTGCAGAAGCAGGAAACTGGAATCAGGACCTTGAAATAGATTTGGAATACATGCACTTGATGCAAGTTTCTTAACTACTAGGCCACATGCCTGTCCAGTAATTCCATATTTTAAACTTAATCAAATAGGAAATTTTCACAATTAGATGTTTGGGTAAATTGAAAATGTGGACAAAAGACTGTTTTCAGTTGCATATTATATATAAAATATTTTTCATAGTAGTGTTAACCATGTTAGAAAGTCTTTGGCTATATTTCTTGGTGAGGAACATTCATTTTTTATTTGATTCATGGGTCATATGTCCAATGGCTATTCCATGTCCAATTACTACTTTTTCATTTCCCACTCAACCTTCTTTTTTTCTAATAGCATTCTATCCAGGAAATGATTTCAATCAAATAAAAGAAAAAGGTTCATAATCCTGAGCACTCTTAGTCCTTCTCCTTTTTCTAAGCTATGGAACAATTGCTGATTGTAAATCAGTGTCTGTTTCTTTCCCATCCCCTCATTCAAATCTGTGTCATTTGGTTGTTGGAGCCTTTCCTTTGTCAGGTAGAAATTTCTTTCTTAGTGGCATGCAGGGGCTACTCCTGCAGTGTTAGGAAACGTGCAGGTGAAGCAGTACATTCTGTTGGAAATGATATTGGTGAGGAGACTGAGAGGAAGGGCTGGAAGGAGGAAGAATGTGGATGGGAAGGGAGTTTGGAAAATCAGTTCATTTGAGGTGGGCAAAGGAGAAAGTGCTGGATGTAGAAGACCAGGATGAGCTGTCAAAGTGCTCTAGATTTTTCTTGAAATCACTGAGTCATAATTAGTGATGGCAATAGATGAAACAAAAATCTTTTGCCAATAGGTAGTCTCTCCTATATTTTCTGTGAGTTTAATTCATCTGTGATATCTTTTTGTGATATGGTTGGGTCTGAAGTTGTGTCTTCACATAACCTATCCAATATATATGAATGGTTCCATAGTTTGGAACTCTAAGCTGAATACATTTTACTACACTATAAATGTGTTATGCAGTATGTAGCTTAGGATGTTTTTCTGAATTTATTTTTGAATGATCTTTTACAGAACAGTTTTACTCTACTGCTTATTTTTTTTAGGTCTTAAGAATTTTTGTTACCAGTGGCAGACATTAATTAATGTTGAAAAGTTTTGGTTACAAGGGAAAACTATTGTATTAAAAAAGGAACAGATGTAGGTATAATAGATATTACTTGATGAGATACTTTGAAGTAGGAACAATTTATGTTTTATCTTTAGCAATAGAAGTAAATGGTTACGTTGGTGATTTTAGGAAAAAATGTGACTGTAAACAAAACATTAGGAAAACAGATGTGGTAAGAAAGAGAGAGAGAGAGCTGTGGCTTGCTTACATTTGAATGACCACAGGGCTGTGCTGAGCCAGAGCACAGCTGGAATTTAACAGGCGGGTTGAGAGTCCAGTTGAGACTGAGCTGTGTAACAGCTGAGGCTCACCCTGCAGTTCTGAGGTCCCTTAGTTTTAGTGTCAGAATACATCCAGCATGGTAGCTGGGACAGTGGAGGCCTATGGGGTCCTGTTGAGAAGAGGCTACAGGAAAGAGGAGGTGGAAGGCCTTTCAGCCAAAGTGTGCTCTAAGTTTTATTAAGTGTATAAGAACTATAACCCTGGAAACAAACTTTGTCGGTTGCCTAAGAGAGCACTGTCCCCCTACTTGTTTTCAGTCACATCTCCTCCCTAGGAACCCACCAGGTAAACTTGCAACTATCATGAAAAAAGCCACATGCAGATACAGCAAACAGGAGGCAAAAAAGTGTATGGTCTGTCTTGGTATGGGGTGGATTGAGGAGGAACTGAGAAACAGGAGTTAAGACAGGCTGAGCAACCCAAGGATGGGGCCTTCTGGGAACACACTGAGTTGATTGTGTTGTAGTGTTCCAGAACTTACTGTTGAACTACAACCTTGAGTAACTCTTGGGTACCAAGGACCTGTGCTTTTTTTCATCAACATGGCCTTCCTTAGGTGAACATGGTGTTTGTGGATGGATGCCATGTTTCTTCCTCTCTCCTGTTTGATGCAGTGTGTCATGGAAAGGAAATGCCAGGACAGGGAGGCAATCTAGCGTTTTCTCATGGTGGCTTTGAGGAAGTAGTTGGGCCGGGGAGCAGGTGTGCAACCTCCCCTTGTGACTGTTCTCTTTGCTACGTGACGCCACCAAGGTGCATCCAGCTCTTCCCAAAGTGGTAGGATAGACAGTGAGGTGTCCCCAGCAGAGTTTCTACTGTTTTTGCTGAATGCTGTGATACTGCGAATGTCAGATAACAGGAGAGTAAGGAGTTGCTGCTTTTGATTTCTTTAAAGCCTCAAGATGAAACAGGCATGAGCACAGAAAGCAAGTTTATAAACACAGGGATTAGGGAGATGCCTTGCCTCAAAAGTCCCATGGTGAGTTATGGAGCGGCTCTGGCCTGGAGTAAAATGAAGAATTTATAGGTATTATAGACTCAAAGAGCTGGTGTAGAAAAGTCAGGCAGCCTCTGTAAGTATTTTACTTGATTATTTGGATATCTGCAGTGTAAGAGGTTTTTTTTTTTTTTCAGCCTAGATCATTACAAAGTCTTTTTTTTTCTATGCTTATATGGCACCTATGAATTCTTTTGTATCTGTCTTTAAATTTCATAGTAAATGAGGTTCATATACTGTAGGAATAATTATTTGCTTCATGTGTTAATGTTAATTCAGCATATTAAAGGCAGGTATTTCATGTTGCTAGAAATCCTGAAAAGTAATTTTGGCATTGGTTTAGGAGATATGGTAGTTTGTGTGATTATACATCAAGAGTGATTAGTGGGCCCGGCAGCGTGGCCTAGTGGCTAAAGTGCTTGCCTTGAATGTGCCCGGGATCCCATATGGGCGCCGGTTCTAATCCCAGCAGCTCCACTGCCCATCCAGCTCCCTGCTTGTGGCCTGGGAAAGCAGTTGAGGATGGCCCAAAAGCTTTGGGACCCTGCACCCATGTGGGAGACCTGGAAGACGTTCCTGGATCCTGGCTTCGGATCGGCATAGCATCGGCTGTTGCGCTCACTTGGGCAGTGAATAATCGGACGGAAGATCTTCTTCTCTGTCTCTCCTCCTCTCTGTATATCTGACTTTCCAATAAATAAATAAATCTTTCAAAAAAAAAAGAGTGATTAGTATTCTTAGAATTGCAATATTTTAAAGTAAATATTTCAGAACTTCCGTATTGTTCTGTTCTTCCTTTCAGTTTATCTGTATCTTTTATTTGTCCTGAATCTGCATCCAAGCTCTTCCCTTACTAGTATATCCTTTAGTAGGGAACCTCATTCCTCTGTGATTTAGTTTCCTAGTCTGGTGATAATAATGGTACCAATCTCACAGCATTGTTAGTGATATTAGATGAGATAGTGAGAGTTCTTAGAGCTGTATGTATACATAGCATAAATACTATTGTTACATGGATGACAGAAGGCATGTTTTTTTTTTTTTTTTTTCAGATTGGTCCAAAATAACATATCTTTTTTTCTGTTTGATCAGCTCCTTAGTTTCGCATCTCTGAACTCACCAACAGGTATTGCATGGGATGTCGGGACTGCTGGTCAGAAGTAACCTGCCTGACTGCCCCAGGTCCTCCACTGCACATACTGCCCCAGGGTCGGGGTAAGAGAAGGCTGCAGGGTAGTTCTCACTGGGTGCTGGGACCAAGTCTCAAATCACCAGGGACAGGAAAGGGTCCCAGTGATCCCTATGGGGAGGAGCTGAGGGAAGATTGTAGCTGACAAGGAGAGTCAAGTGTTTCGAATCAGGAGGAAGATGGAAATGGAGATGTGCAGATACCAGTAAAAAATGTGGCTGTGCAGGGATCTGAAGTAAGATTTACCCCAATAAGCCTGTTATCAATACATTTCATGACTTTGAATTGTTGATACATAAATTTTGATAAGGGCAGTGATGAGTAATATGAATTTTAAAATTTTGAACAATATGTCACTGAAGAAATGAGCCTTTTTCCATGTGAGAAAATAATTGTAAAATATTGTCAGTCTTCTTTAACTAATTGATGACCCAAATAACAAACCAATTTAGTTTAAGGCCAACATTCCAGGGAAAATATTTTTTTTCAGTTTTAATATATTTTTATTTTGAATTTTGAATTGTGTGGTAAAATTTTGTATAGGCTGGAATTCTCTCCCAAACTCCCATCCGCCATCAGATTATTTCCATTTTGTTACAATAGTGTAGTCCTTCATAAGGAATCATAATTCTATCAGTCTCTTTTTTAAGTGTGCCCCGACCTTGTTGGTACAGACGATGTCAGACAGTCCAGCATCCGATTGTCTACACATGTCCAACAATTTCATTGGTATTCCATCTTTCATCTGGAAGCAGGGATGCATGTTCCATTGTACTCCCATGTCTGTACATGACAGACCCTAGTACTCCATCACTATACATTTCTTTAAGTAGGAAGCAATGAAACAAGGTCAACAACTGGTATAAGTTAGAACAGCCACAGCAGCAACAGCAACATCAACAACAAATTACAGCACCATGAAAAAATGTGCTGCTGAGTAACCAACACATGGGTGACAAAAAGGAAAAACAAAATAATCTTGGGAAAAATGATGCCATCGTATAATCCATGAGTCCATGATGAATTCGACAAGAGAAAAGAGATTATTTAGAATAAACCAAACTGAAATAAAAAAAAAACATCAAAACACATGGGATACAGCCAAAAAAGCAAGCAAACAAACAAAAACACAGTATGGATTGGATTATTGAAGTTACATTTTCCATGTTGATTTCCTTATATAAGAGAGAACATATGGTATTTGTTCTTTTGTGATTGACTTATTTCACTGAGCATAATGGTCTCTAGTTGGGACCATCTGTTTGTAAATAGAATAATTTCATTCTTCTTAATAGCTGAATAATATTTCATGGAGTAGATGTACCACAGTTTGTTTAACCACTCTTTGGATGCACATCTGGATTGTTCCATGTCTTTGCTGCTGTAGGTAGTGCTGCTGCAAATATAAGATTACAGATCCCCTTCTCATATGCAGATTTCACTTTTATTGGGTATATTCCTAGAAGCAGGATAGCTGGGTCATATATGGCAGGTTTATTTGCCATTTTCCAAGCACTCTCCATACTGATTTCCACAGTGGTTTTGGAAAATAATTGTAAAATATTGTTAGTTCTGTTTAACTAATTGATGCCCCAAATAACAAACCAATTCATTCTCAGGCCAACATCCCAGGGGAAAAAAAAATATATTTTTACAGCTACTTCCATGGCAGGAACGAACAGCAGAGACTCACTGTTAGCAGGACAGATAATTCCCTTGTCTGATATAGAGCCTGTTTATATAACTTTTGAAGTTATACAAGTAACAATAGGAGGTTTCTTCTATTAAAAAAAAAAAGCTTCAGCCTGCTTAATAAAATTAACAATCCATTGTTCTAGCCACAATAACTTTGGCAGGGAAGTTAAAGAATAATAATATGTAGTTTATCTGTAGGAGCATTTAAATGAATGATTTTTCCATTTCAGATTGTCCTTTTGGCTCATATTAAATTATGTGCATCATTTAGCTAAATGTAAATTATTTTGTGAGTGCTTCCTGAATAAATAATTTCCATTACTTATTAGATTCAGCCATCAGATGATGCTAAAAATACACATCATGCTGGCAGTGTCATTTTTCCTGGTTGACTGAATGCCAAGTGAGAATCAAGAAAGAAATTCCTCTGTTGCATGGTACATTGTATCAAAGGTTATTTGGCAGTTTTGAATATTTTCACTAATTTTTCAGAAACTGTGACAGAAAGAAAATAAAGGGAAGTATAACATCAGTCCATTTCTAATGATTATTGAAGATACTCTTTAAAAAGTTTCTGTTTGATATTTCTTGCCACTAATTTATGGCCTTAAGATGTCATATTCTGTATTTAAGTTCCTATTTCTTCTTTTAATATTGTGTTGTATAACTGATATGTCACTTAAACTGGATAGAATTATAAGTGTGAAATCCTTAAAAATATATTTCATCCCTGTTAGATTCAAGATAATGGTAACTTTCAAACCAGGTCCCTAGTTGCACTAAACACATTCAAAGTGCCATTCAGTGGTTTTGGTGAAGACTGCCATGTGTTGCTTCTTGCATTTTGTAAAACTTATTTTTTGCATTTCATATTTTCCTGACTTGAACCATTTCTCACCTTCTTTTGAGTTCTTCTAGCATGTTATATATCTATTAATCTTTACATGATAGGGCGTCTTAGAAAGATGAGGAAGAGGGATGAGCATTGTGGTAAAATGGGTTAAACTGCACTTGTCCTACAGACATTCCACATCAGGTTCCTGTCCCTGCTGCACTGCTTTCAATCCAGCTCTCTGCTAATGTGCCTGGGAAAACTGAAAGATGGCCCAAGTGCTTGGGCCCTGCAGTGCACATTGAGACCTAGAGAGAGTTCCTGGCTCTTGATGCATTGTGGTCCAAAACTGGCTATTGCAGCTATCTGGGGAGTGAACTGGTGAATGGAAGATGCTCTTTGTTTTTCTCTCTCTCACTCTGTTTGGTTACTCTAGCTTTCAAATAAGTAAAAATTAAATCTGTGTCTGGGCCCGGCACGGTGGTGCAGTGGTTAAGGTCCTTGCCTTGAATGCCCGGGATCCCATATGGGCGCTGGTTCTTATCCCGGCGGCCCCTCTTCCCATCCAGCTCCCTGCCTGTGGCCCGGGAAAGCAGTCAAGGATGGCCCAAGGCTATGGGAGCCTGCACCCGTGTGGGAGACCCGGAAGAGGCTCCTGGCTCCTGGCTTCGGATCGGTATAGTATCGGCCGTTGTGCTCACTTGGGAAGTGAATCATCGGATGGAAGATCTTCCTCTCTGTCTCTCCTCTCTGTATATCTGCCTTTCCAATAAAAAAAAAATAATAAAAATAAATCTTTAAAAAAATTAAATCTTTTTAATTTAAGATTTATTTATTTTATTGGAAAGGCAGATGTACAGAGAGGAGGAGACACAGACAGGAAGATCTCCTGTCCGATGATTCACTCCCCACGTGGCCACCACAGCTGTTGCTGCACCAATCCGAAGCCAGGAGCCAGGAACTTCTTTCCAGGTCTCCCACGCGGGTGCAGGGTCCCAAGGCTTTGGTCATTCTCGACTGCTTTCCCAGGACAGAAACAGGGAGCTGGATGGGAAGTGGAGCAGCTGGGATTAGAACCAGCACCCATATGGGATCCTGGCATGTTCAAGGTGAGAACCTTAACCATTATACTATCGTGCTGGGCCCCAAAATTAAATCTTAAAAATAAAAAAAAGGAAGAAAGGAAGGAGATAAGGAAGGAACAAATAAAGACAAAGAAAGAAAGAAAGATGAGAAAGGGAAGAGACAATAATTTTGGATCCCAAGTCTCAAAATTATGCTGACACTCAGCTTCTCTAGCTTTATGTGGGACCTTGATGGATATCTTTGTGACTGTTTTGATAGCTCAATGGATTCAATCATTAAATAGGAACTTTATTAACATTACTCTGAGATCCAATGTTGATATAGTCATTTATTGTTTCAGAATTATAATCCTTTTTTTAAAAAAAAAAGATTTACTTATTTTTATTGCAAAGTCAGATATACAGAGATGAGGAGAGACAGAGGGGAAGATCCTCCATCTGTTGATTCACTCCCAAGTTGACCTCAGTGACTGGTGCCGCGCCAATCTGAAGCCAGGAATCAGGAACCTCTTCCAGGTCTCCCATGACGGTGCAGGGTCCCAAGGCTTTGGGCATTCCTCGACTGCTTTCCCAGGCCACAAGCAGGGAGCTGGATGGGAAGCGGAGCTGCCGGGATTAGAGCTGGCAACCGTATGGGATCCTGGCAATTTCAAGGCAAGGACTTTGTTGCTAGGCCCCTATAATCCTTTTTTATAAAAGAAAATCATCTACTGCTGCCAGATGATAAGACAAATAGACTTTAAGAGAAAAGAAAAGAAATACTGCCATATAAGAATTTCTCCAGAGAAATAAAGATAATGCTAATGGTAAAATATGAATATGAATATATATACACATATGTGTATTTTTCTTCATTAGTGAAGATTTTTGTTTCATTGGGGAATGTGATTTTAGTGCTTTATAAGGCCTTATGTGTTTTTGAACCACAAGTTTCTCTATACATTTTGAGTAAAGAAATTAATTCTATTTCACTTGCTAAGCAAAATGAATTTCTTAACATTCCAATTAGAAGTCATCTGTGAAGCTTTCGTGCAAAATAGTTGATGCTTACGTTTTGTTAAAAATGAGTATTGGGCCCTACGGTGTGGTCTAGTGGCTAAAGTCCTCGGCTTGAACGCATCGGGATCCCACACGGGTTAATTAACCGAGTGGTTTACAGGAACTCCCACGTTTTCCTTATTTCTTACTTTTAATAAATGTATTTCATTAAACTGAAATGGAGAATATAATATCATTGCTGGCAAGGCCCTTCCTTGTTTGCCAAGTTATCTCTTCTGTCTTCTTTAAAGGAAGGACTCCTTCAGTCCCCACTGTAAAACCCTCCTCTCAAAACCCACACATGCGAAAGCACTGAAAAATACTATAAGAATATAGTATAAGAATAACATAAGTATAAGTATAACATACTATAAGAATATATATGCATGGATTTAAACATTTCTTTCATCTCTGTTAGCCTATATTATTTATTTTGGTTTGAGAGTTGCACAGAGTGGGAGAACACAGAAAGGGCACTCAAAACGCTGACAGCCGCTGATTGGGCTGAGGCTGCGTTTATGCCAAGGCTGGGAGTTGACAAACCATGTGTACCATGTGGCAGGTACCCAACTGAGCTGTCACCATTGCATCTTAGGATCCACGTTAATGGAAGCTAGAATTAGAGTAGAAGTTGGATATCAGGTTCCAGTACTCCAGGACATCTTGAACACCAGGATATCAACTTTACCCTTAATTCCATTTTCCACTAACTGAAATAATACAGTATGTGCACATGGACATATGAGAGTTCTTCTCAAAGTTTATATAAAAGTGGAGTTAGAATGCAAGTTTATTTTGAAGCTAAAATTTTGAAATACACATATGCTTTTTTTCATTGTATGCATTTCTACAATTTTTTCCCACAGATTTTAAACTATTAGCATATGTGATGTATGTGTGTATGTCTTTATGTGTACAAATAAGCATTTATTATATTTCACTCTTTCAAAGACTTTTGTAAGTCACTTGTTTAACCCATACAACCTTTGGAGATAGAGACTACTGTCAACATCATTTTACAGATAAGGGAAATCTGCATAGCTCAGGGGTGGCTGAGTTGCAGTTTGAACTGAATGAACCAAAAGAAATATGCTTAGTTACATCCTTATTGAACTCTAGCAAATTTTGATATGGTCAGCTCTCGTAAAGTCTCACAAAGAGACTTGCCATTTGCGATAGTTATTTATTTAGCACAATTTCATTACAAGCATTCTTCTAGGCACCAGAGATGACTAAAACTCAGACATTGTTACCCTTGTAGAGAATGCATGCTAATAGCAACAGACAGATAATGAAAAATAAGCATAATAAATAAGTAAATTACATGTTCTTTTAGGAGATGGTGAATGTTATGGGGAAATATGTGTAAATGGATACAAAAAAGAGAGGCAAGCATTTGGGAGTAACTTTTGGGATGGAAATGCAAAATAAACCTTAATGTATGAGCAAGACATCCATGGAAATGAGGGCAAAGCACATTAAGACACAGGGAACAGAGCAGCCAGAATGAAGATAGTGAGGTGGCTTGTGACTGGCATGTTCAACGAATAGTGAGGAGGCCAGGGAGGGGGCAACAGTGGCAGGAGATTGGGGCTGGAAAGTCAAGGAATGGGCAGGGCAGTACATGGCAGGCTATTAGGGGGTCGTTCCTGCTTTGGAAGGTTCTAGAAGAGTAAATTCATCTGCCGTGTGTTTTTCTATTATCAGCTTGCTGTAGAAGAGGCAATAATAGGAAGACAGGAAGTCATTATAATCCAGTTCAGAGGTCATCAGTCAGAAGTAACAGTGGAGTAGAAAAAAAAACCTAGGCGTATTTTGAAGGTGAAACCAACATGATTTTGATTATATGTGAATTGAGAGGGGGGGAAGCAAGCATAATCTCAAGGCTTCTATCCCGAGCGATTAGGAGTTCCCTTGACTGAGATGGCGACCTGGAGCACTTTTTAAAAATAAAGTATATAATGTAAAACATGAAACATGGAACACTTTTTAAAAAAAATAAAATATATAATGTAAAACAGAAAGGAAAACCCAAGTGTCCAACAGTAAAAAATTCAATAAATAATTTGTGATGATAGGGTCATATCCTACAGTATTTGGAGACAGAGAGACTTCATACATCTATATTTACTGACCTGCCATATTTAAAGTTAAAAAACTAATGATCAAATAATGTTTGAGATATCGCCATGTTCATATACAGTGAAAAGATACTTAGTATTTATGTAGAAAATGTAAAATGTAACAAAATTGTAGTAGCGGTTCAGAGTGATTTTATGTTTGATACTTATGTCTCCATTGAGTTTTTGTGAATTAAAAGGGGAGAGGCACATTTTCATCACCAACATCTCACAGAATGGGAGTCTGAGGCTGAGTTGCAAGGCCATTGTGTGAAACAGGAGTGGTAGCAAAATTCTTCCCCATGAGTTGCAGAATACAGATATACCTGGGACATCTCACTGTAATTTTGTTTTCAAAATGGGTTGTTCCTGCTAAGAAAGTACACTAGAAATAAGGAGAGACAGATAGAGAAGAACCTGCAAGATCCACTGATTTTCCCTGTTCTATTTCATGTAGCCTTTGTCTTTCAGGTAACTCCTATATGTGTAGGTTGACAGTTAACATCTGTCTTACTAGAACATTTTCTGCGCTCTGAAATGTTAGGATCTACATCACTTTAAAAATGTTCATCTGTTTTTTTCATTGCAAATATAGATGGATTTTGCTTTCCTTGGTATCTCATTTTTTAAAGATTTATTTATTTTTTATTGCAAAGGAAGATTTACAGAGTAAAGGAAAGACAGAAAAATCTTCCATCTACTTGTTAACTCCCCAAAGGCTGCAACAGCTGCAGCTAAGCCAATCAGAAGGCAGGGGCCAGGAGCTTCTTTCAGGTCTCCCATGCAGGTGCAGGGTAACCTAAGGCCTTGGGCCATCCTCCACTGCTTTCCCGGGCCATAGATAGGGAACTGGATGGGAAGTGGAGCATCTGGGACACGAACTATCACTTGTATGGGATCCTGGTACGTGCATGGGGAGGATTTAGCCACATGAGCCATTTCACCAATCCCTGGTATATTGAATTTTAACACAATAAGCTTAATAATTTTTCAAGACTAAAATGTGTCAAGTTCAGAATGCTGCCAAATTTAAAATCAAAACCCATTATTGATTTTTTTTAAAAAATGCAACTTAGGCTAGGAAGGGAGACTTTAAAAATAACTTTACAACAGCTTTGTAGTATTCATTCTCCAGTGCCAGTGGGTTGTACGGTATATTAAAATGTAGTTGCTGAATCTCAGAAGGTGATATAGATATGAGCTGTCTGTGGGACTGAGATGATTGACTGATGTGATTTTTTGTTGTTATTTCAAGGGTGTGAAAAAAATAGATCCTGAATTATATGAAAAATTTCTCAGCCACAAATTTGGAGAAGAAATGTTACATCGTGTAGATCTTTGCTCCATGCAGAAGAAGAAACAAAGTAATGGTTACTATCATTGCGAGTCTTCAATTATGGTTGGTGAGTAAAATCTAAAAATTATTTATTATATTTATTTTTGTATCTTTTGCATCATTTTATTTTGGCAACTGTTTGGAGTAGCTTATATATGTTTTTTTTCAATGATGCATTTTCCTAAATGTTGTAATTTGCCAATAATGTATTGAACATGTTACAGAACATTTTCAGTATTTAAGTTTGTCAATAAAGATTTTACTACCTATAATTGTTATACCATCATTGGTTAAGGATTCATTTCATTTTAACTTTATTTCATCAATGTAAGGAAAAATTCATTTCCACGTGAAGGCCTCCAGGATCTCAGTATTCCATACGTCGCACTCTCGTCTTGCTGCTTTTGTTTTGGAATAGTATGTCAGGTCAAAGAATTTGACTCCAAGAAGAAAAAATGTAGGTGACCTGTAAAATATGAAATGTTGAATTTCTTGCTTAAGGGGAACTTGTCTTAATGGGAAACAAATATTCAATCATAAATATTTCTGTCACATGGCACATGAGAAATACAGGCCTCTACATAGTTAAGTTTCAGGATGGAAAGTTTGTTCACCAAGTGAAGATCACTCAGCCAGACAGGATTATTTTCTATATTTAAAAAAGTGAGTGTATTTCAGAGGAAGTTGCTGTTTAAAGCAGACATTATTTTCATTGAATTGTAGGCTTAAAGACAATCTGAATTGTAGACTTTTAAAATAGAGCTACTCAAAGAAAAGGGTGCCTAGCTTTTTTCAAGATCTTCAGCCAAGATAATTTCTTCTCGTATCAGTTGGAGTAAACCTGTGGATATATACACACATCCTGAGAGCATCTTAATGTTGGATTTTACTAAATGTTTGTAATATTCAAGTGACAGAATTTTATTTCCAAGTTCTTCATACAGATGCTCAGAAAAGATGCATTATATGTTTGTATTAAACATTTTCTTATCTTACATATGCCATCCAATCCTTATATATAGTTTGTGAGATTTTGGTAGGATATGGAGATAGCATTCATCATTCCAATGTAAGACAAAGTAGATTCATTGGTCCATAGCCAAACTTTGGAAGATGTTATGTCTATTTATCTTTGGGCTGCAATTCCTTACATATTTGACTGCATTAATCAGTGAAAATCTGAGTCTTCCCCAACCCAAACATTGTTTAGATTTATTTTATTTTTATTGGAAAGTCAAATATACAGAGATGAGGAGAGACACAGAGGAAGATCTTCTGTCTGTTGATTCACTTCCCAAGCAGCTGTGATGGCCAGAGCTGTGCTGCAGCTGAGCTGGTCCAAAGCCAGGAGCCTGAAGTTTCCCCTGGGTCTTGCGTATGGGTACAGAGTCCCAAGGCTTTGGGCATTCCTGTACTGCTTTCCCAGGCTACAAGCAGGGAGCTGATTGGGAAGCAGGGCTGCTAGGAATAGAATGGGCACCCGTATGGGATCCTGGCGTGTGCAATGCAAGGACTTTAGCCACTAGGCTACTGTGCTGCCCCCAGCCTTTCTTTTCTTCTTCTTCTTTTTTTTTTCTTCAAGATTTACTTATCTCTATTGGAAGACAGATCTGCAGAGAAAAGGAGAGACAGAGAGAAATGTTTTCCATTCCTTGGCCCATTCCCACTAACTGGCTTCAATCGCCAGAGCCAAGTCAACCCAAAGCCAGGAGTCAGGAGCCTCCTTTAGTCTTGCACGTGGGTGCAGGATGCCAAAGCTTTGGGCCATCCGTCCTTCCCGGCCACAAGCAGGGAGCCAGACAGAAAGTGGAGTAGCCAGGACAGGAACACACATGGAGTCCCAATGCTTCCAAGAAGAAGGATTAGGCGTTTGAGCCATTGAGCTGAGCCCAAGAGAACAATCCTAGCTTTTCTTGGTGAAAATTAGAACTGGAAATAATAGTTCAGATGTCCTAGAGTTGTGAAAATTGTACTGTGTGAGCTACTTGAAACATAGCTTCTCTGAGTCAATGGAAACTTTGGGAAGGTTCTCTTGTGCAGGTCAGTATATTTGTAACTTTTATAAGCAGAAGTAGGAATAAAAACATTGCCTGGAAACTCCTCCTTTATCTTTGGCTGAATAGTAATATTCAACATCATTGCAAAGAGCCTTGTTGAGCATGCTATTATGTTTTGGGTTTCATGATCTAGGGAAGCATAAGACATAGTTGTTAGGAATGATGTGGACTCACCAAGCTGTCCAGACCTTACCAGAGAATCTGAGGGAGGAAGCATGGATGAGCAGTGCTTGTACATAACATTCATGGGCTCGGGTAGGAGACAGTAGAAGATTATAATTTTACCTTTTAGGAGAGTGTAGGGATGGGGAGAATTGGAATTCAGCACATTGAGATGAGATCAAATAACAGAAATGGATAGCAAAGAAAAGAGACTTTCTAGGTATCATGGACAGTGTGTGAGGTGCATTTTTGATGAACCTTTGTCAAAATTGGGAAGATCTTCAAAACTCAGTGATTCCATATTATTTATTTATTTAAAGATTTACTTATTTAACAAGCAGTTGCTTTCCGTTTGAGTATTCATTGGTAAGAATATAGCAAGTGCAAAAAAGATCCAAACTGATAGGAGCATATCGATAAGAAAAGAATCAACATGGTTATGGGCAATTGATATTTTGTAGTATTGGAATGGCTCTTTTGTGGTGGGTAGGACCAAAAAAAATTGCGCTGTTTTCTTTTAAACAGGCTGACAGGGAGATGATTAAGAAAATTTCATGTCTATTTAGGCTAATTAAGGTGAATGTAATTGAAGTGTATTAGAAGAAAAACTATGAAAAATTGGTTTATCCTCTGAGGGAAATGTACACCTTTGTTCCACTCCTGAAGGCTTTGGGAATTTTCTCTGTTCAAAATTATCATGTAATTTAGTAAAACTGAGCAGGACTATTATTTATGACAGAGAAATTGGTGATCATGTAATTTTTCATTTGAATGGTGTATTAGTAAGTGTGAAAAGGGGATCTATTGGAGTAAAAGAAGAACACCAGTACCAGGTAGTTTAACTGGACTTATGTCACCTCATCAAAGAATGCAATGTTCCTTAGAAAGTAGAGCTGTTGATGTACATTTTTTAAGGCAAATCTTGTTCATTTTTGTAATCTATTCATTCTTTGTATGCTCCTTTGACGGAATATGTCTTCTGAGAAGAAAATCTTTGAAGTTTCATTGTGATATTCCCCTAATAAAAATGAAAAGTAACTGATAAATGAATTGCCCAGCTTCTTTACATCTGCTTTAGTTAGAGGAAGCCTCAGGATAAGTAGCTGAGAAAATTAATCTTAGCAATGGCTTACTGTAGTTTTGCATTTGTATCAGCTATTAATCTGGATGCTAACACAAAGTGGCAGCTGTGACTTACATTATTTTGAAAATTCAGCCATCTGTTGGCCTGTTTCAAACCTTATGATTTATGTTAGACACACTAAAGGGGCACTGCTGAGTGATAAATTTAATTGACAAATTATGCGTCATTGTTCAAATGATATAGTAATAATTCACTTTTCGAACTAATACCTTTTGGTTTTGAGTGTGTTTTACAATATGTGAAAGTAAGTATTGAGTTCCAAATAAAAAGAAGGATGAAACTATATGAAGGAAACTCTTGAAATGCCAAGTCCAACCAAGCCATTAAGGTATAGGAAGCTAGTAGCAGAAGACCTACCCATTTGCTAAAAGTGATGGCAGATTAGTCCATTGCCTTGCCTAATTGCCTCTGGATAAATTTTCCACCACACTAATCAATACTTACTAATATTCTGAGAGTACTTAGCACAGTGACTGGGTTACAAAATATTAGTAATGTTAATAGCAGTGCTAGTCAGATTAGAATATTAACTGCAAGAATATTCTTGAATGTTCTAACTTTGGGATGCCCTTTTGATGGTTAAGAACGATTTGCATGGTTTCTAGTGCTTTTCTGAAATTGGAATGTGATTAATGGGTAAAATCCACATTTATATGATATACATATGTCAGGTGTTTTTGTATGTTTATGGGTGTGATTTATGTGTATAAATACGTAGGTGAAGGTAAGAACTTTTAAACATAATTCTTTTAGATGTGAGAAAAAACAGTTAGAAAATCTGTTCTATAAAATGTTGTTAAATTATGAATGAAATATCTGAGGGTTCCCTTGGAAAGCCTGGACTTCCTACTTGGCTGGTGGAGGGTTATTTGGGAAAAATATTTTCATGGAAGACCATAGACTTCAAACAAGGAGTGAGGATGGAGAGACCAGGATTGTAAAATCATTTAGGTAAATAGGACATCTGTTTATAATTTCTTATTGGTCTATTGGACACTGATACCTTAAGAAATGGTCGTCTATTATCAAGGATCCCTATTTCTGCAAAAACACTTGTTCTGGTAAAACCAAAGGGATAATAAGGATTGAAGAGGTACAGATTATAACTTATTTGCCCTTAAATTCTGGGCATCCATTTTCATTATCCCATGCAATTCCTTTGCTCTTTTACCTTGCTTAACATATTTTATATAAAATAACTGACTGAGAGAAGAGTTTGTCAATGCATAAATTATGATTCTGTTTGATCTATCATTGAGTGATAGTAGTGATGCAGGTTACTATTTTGCCTTGATTCTGGCTGTAAAGGACAGCGCATCTGCCCGTACCAGTTCTGTGTTTTGTACCAGGGAGCTATGGTTGCCAATTGATTTTTGTTCCTAGCAGCTTTTACTTAAACAGACTTAGCATAATAAGGTTTAGAGAAAGACACTTCACACTTTTGTTACTTGCTCTCCAACAAAGTATTTTAGGAAAAATTTGGTTTATAAATATGATTATATTTATCCATGTATGATAGTTATTTTTAAATTGGCAAGACACTTTTTTTTATTGATGTGCTTTTTTGAAAAAAAAAACTGTATTTACTTATGTGAAAGGCAGGTTTATACAAATGGAGGTAGAGGTTTAAATAAAGAGAGAAAGACATCTTCCATTTGCTGGTTCATTTCTCAGATGGCTGCAATGCCTGGTGCTAGATCAGGCTGAAGCCAAAGGCCAGAAGATTCTTCCAGGTTTGCCACATGGCTGCAGGGATCCAACCAGTTGGGCCATCTTGTGTTGTTTTGCCAGGCTTATTAGCTGGGAGCCAAACTGGAAGTGGAGCAACTGGACTCAATCCCATGTCCATATCCATATTGCAGATGGAGAAGAACAGGAAGACGGAGGGAGGGCGAGAATGAATCAGGAGGAATCCACTGGTTCACTCGTCACACTCATCAAGTGCCTGCATGGATACGGTTGAGCCAGGCCAAAGGTAGAACTTGTTACCCCATCCAGGTCTCCACATGGGTGTCAGAGATCCAAATAGTTGAGCCATTTTATGCTTCCCAGCCATGTATTAGCAAGAAACTGGATTGAAAAGTAGAGTAGCTAGAACTTGAAGTGAGCATGTAATATGACATACAGGTTTCCTACATGGTGACTTAACTGTTGGAAGAAATGCATGTTCCAAACTTCATATTTTTTAAAGATTTTTATTGGAAAGTCAGATATACATAGAGGAGGAGAGACACAGAGGAAGATCCTCCATCTGTTTATTTACTACCCAAGCAGCTGCAATGGCCAGAGCTGAAGCCAGGAGCCTGGAGCCTCTTCCAGGTCTCCCATAACGGTGCAGGATCCCAAGGCTTTGGGCATTCCTGTACTGCTTTCCCAGACTGCAAGCAGGGAGCTGGATGGGAAGTGGGGCTGCCGGGATTAGAACCAGCAACCATATGGCATCCTGGCACATGCAAGGTGACGACTTTAGTTGCTAGGCTACAGAGCTGGGCCCCTAATTTCTTATTTTTAATTGATCAAAAAGTAGATGTATATTAAGCATCCCTAATCGAAAATCTGAAGTGGTTCAAAATCTGAATATTTTTGGGCACTGATGTTATGAATAAGAGAAAAATAAGAGAAAAATAAGAGAAAAATAAGAAAAATCCCATATCAAAAACTGTTCCATGCCCAAGAATTATTAAAATTTTGTGTAAAGTTACTTTCAGGATATGTATATGTGTGTATATATATATACACATATATGTATATGTGTGTATATATATATATATATATATACCTAATTTGATGTTTAAACCCATTCCCAAGATACACACACACACACACACACACACACACACACACACACACATATTTCAAAATTGGAAAAATTTGAAACACTTTTGAAGCACTTCTGAAATCTGAAACGCTTCTGGGTTCCAAGCATTTTGGAAAAGATCCTAGATTTGTACTACATTTTTAGTAAAAGGCACATAAAAAGCTCAGGCAGACACTAATGCTCTGTCGGTCCTCGGTCCATTCTCATTCTGGTTTCTTCCCCTTCACTGTAGTGGTTTGGGCTTCAGGGCGTTTAGGCCTGACTTTCTCCCAGTGAGTGGGTGGTTGGTTCCTTTCTTTCAGCTAGTGATTAGTATAGGACACAGCGTGTTACCCAGTTCTGATGTGTGAGGGGAAGTTCTCTGGGGGACAAAGAGGAAAAAAAGAAAAGATATTAAAACAAGACTTGAATGGGTTTGGAATTGCAGTGCAGCAATAGGCACTGGTTCAAGTGTCCTCTGCTTTACTTTCTATCCAGTGTCGCCTAATGTGTTTGGAAAAGCAGCAGAAGATGGCTTGAGATCTTGGGCCTTGTCACCCATGTAGGAGACTTGTATGGAATTCCAGACTTGTGGCTTTACTCTGGCCCCAACCCTGGTTTTTGTGACCATATCAGGAGTGAGCCAGCGGATGGGAGATTTCTCTGTTTGTGCTCTATTCTTTGTAACTCAGTCTGCCTTTCAAACAAAAATAAATCTTTAAAAATTAGATTTTTAGCTGGGAATTGATTGCTACATGTGATCCTGGACTTTGTTTTTAAAAGTTTATTTATTTATTTAATGATACAGCTCCATAGGATTTTCCCTCCCCTTCTCAAGTCCCTTCCCACTCCTCTGATTTCCCCTCTAGTATTACAATGGGTACTCCTTTATGACTAGTCATAAGTCCATCATTCCACTATTAAAGTGTTTCCTGACATTGGGCATGGACAATGGCAGAGAGTTCAGCATCCTACTGTCAGGATAACTTTTTTCACTATCTTAGTCATAGGAGTGCAGAAGCACCTGCGCTGCATGTGGGACCCTGGGAAGGAGAATCTGAGTATTTGTGTTGAGCCACTGACTTCACTCCCAGATTGAATTTACCACACGCGATGGAGACGATGGCTGCTGTGGTTTTAATTTTAACTTGAGTGTCCCCCAAAGACTCATATCTGAAAGGCTTGGTCCCCAAAGTGATTAAGTCATAAGAGAGATGAAAACACAATTCAAGTAAAGGGTTTGGGAGAAAGGGCCCCCGTGGGAGGTGTTTGGGTTGTACCTCAAAGGGCAGTTCTCCCAATGTGGCTGGTTAAGAATGACAGAAAAGTGTGCTCCTGGTGTCTTTGTCTCTGGGTTCCCCATATGCTCTGTCCTCTGAGAGCTGTTTGCCATGCCAGCCTCCAGCTGCACCTCAACTTCAGCTGTGATCCTTGCAAACCATAGCCAGAATAAATCTCATCCTTCATTAGTAGCTCATGTTAGATATTTCTTTATATTAATGAAAAGCTGGCCAGTGCAATGGAATTTCTTTATTAAACATTTCAGGCAGGAGATTTTTTTTTTAATGGCTTTGTGTAGCTGATTGCATCGTGACAGGTTGACACTTCAGTTCCGAATTAAGGAATGCATTAATGAATGATGGACTCAGTGTTTTGGTTTTGTTGGTATTTAAGTGACAGTTCTGACAGTTGTTAGAAGCATCTGTAAATAACCTAATCAGAATGGATATGCATTGACATAATGTATCAGAAAAATGTCACCCTGCAGCAGATGCTGAGACCTGACAAAGCACCTAGGTCTAACAGCACCTCATTTAGAATTAATGGATTTGATTTTTTAATATCTGCAGGATTCCCCTTTATTCTTCCTTGTCCTTTTAAACCTTATTAGATAAAAACAAACTTTAGCAATAATGTGTTGAGTTATTCAGGCATTTTCTATTTGAAGCATGACATGTCAGGAAATGTGACTGGCTGTTCTCTTGCCCAAGGTCAAACAGTGGACCATTTTTACAGTTAAATATAGATCCAGAGTATTCCACATGAAGAATAATTAGGACCTTTGGAGAAATTCTATTAAATTAGACATTTTCAAACCAATTTGTATGTTTTTTTCACTTGTTAAGATACAGATAAATATACTCATTGGGTCCTACTGGTTTCTGTGAAGATGTTGCCCCTCTCTTCATTAAGATCGTGGGTAAAGAAGGATTAAAGGCAAACAAGAAAGCAGCCATGTCTTATATATAACAGAAATATATTCAGAAGGTTAGATGTATTTTTTGCTTTGCTTTTTATCCTTGCATGTCAGATTTTAATACCCAAGTGTTTGTCCTTGAATAAGTAACTCCTATCAGTTTTTGTGATTTTATCACTATCCCTGAAAGGATACACTGTCATTCTTGTGCAGGGGCCATGCTAATCTGTATCATTCCAATTTAGTAAGAATATTTTAGTAATTCAGAATCACTAAATTAAAATTGCTGGCGCTTGTTCTCTCGTGTCTGCACTGCCTCAATATAACTAAGAAATGGGCTTTGTGAATCAGTATTTTGGGCTTCTCCTTGATTTGTCCTGGTTCTCTCACCCCTGCCACCTAAACATCTAGGCTCAAGAGTAAACTTAACCCCCAGAGCTCAAGTAACTATTGTAACACACACAGTACATGTTTGATGAGCATCAGCCAGGCTGGAACTGATGAAAAATGGGACGTCACAGTGAGCTGTCCAGTTAGCTTCTGCACTTTGCAGCCCTCCTTGTTGCGTCCTACCTCCATTACTCTACTTCACAGTCTGTCCACTGGTCAGGGAAGTAAATTCTCCACCCTAATATAGTTCTCAGTTAAGGAAAAGGTTGTGGCTCCATGGGTTGTTTAAAGTTGGGCCACACTCATAGAAAAGAAATGGACTGAATAGTAACCGTAACAGCTGTTTCCAAAATCAGCACAAAGAAGAAATGGGTGAGCTGGGATTGATGAATGGGTGTTAGAAGTTGACAAATAATGAGGACTTCTTTCGCAGGTCTGGTTATCTACACATCTGTTACTGTTTATTATGTGCACATATGTGGCAAATGGCGTGCTAAGTCTTCCTTGTGTTTTGTAGAAAAAAAATTCACTTTTTAATTATGTAGCAAAATTGCATAGTATATGACAATTTCAAATACTGATATGTTTAACTTTTAGTTTTAGAGAAAGACAAAAATACTGCAAGGAGAAATAAAAGATGTGTTGCGAATACTACTAAAATAGGAATAGTGGCCAAAAACAGTTCTTGGCACAGATTTTCCAGCCTGTGACTCTTTCTGAGTGGTTTTAAACAGGACTTTTAACACTGAGATGTACAGCTAATTCCTAAAGGTTTTTTTTTTAATCTGAATTTTTAGCCTCTTTCCCTTACAGATAGAGCCTTGTAAGAACATATTTAATCTCTCAGTGTTTAAGTATATAGTTCCAGAACAAACTTTCCCTTTGGTTGCTGGATATTATGAAGTACAGTGGTGGCTAACAGTGGAGGAACATCTTTCCAATGTGGGCAGTAAATCTACACTTACTGTGAATTAAGAGTTCATTTCTTTCCGTTTTCCAAGAATATAGAGTAACAAAATATAAGTACAGTATTGGGTATATCTATTTAGCCTACTTTGAAACAGTTGTCTTTTGGCACTTGTATCCACACAAAAAGTTAGATAATTTCTGAGCAGCCCCTTTTCCAAAAACTGTCAATTACTCCTTGAACTCATATTTTCATGGAAACTCACATTTGTTGAAATACCAATTTCTTCATATGTGCTATTCGTTGTGCTATGAAATTCTCCTAAAATGTCTCTTCTGTGCCCAAAACAGGCCTGCTAAAGCTTGCTTTCAGATTAGGGAGGAATAAAGCTTTTTAGTGTTATATTTTCTTTCTCTTCTATTGGATAGAGTCATTTACTTTTTTTTTCTTTTTTGTATTTTTCCACCAGTTGTCACATTCAAATTTTCTTTATGTGCATTGGAAATGTAATTTTTTTAGGTCATGTAAAAAGATATTTATTAACAACTCTTAGCGATGTAACAGGTTTTTAAAAATAAATTTAAACATTATTTCTCTAACAGTTTTACAGGTAATAATGTCTAAAGAACACACAATTTTTGAGACTAATATATGAAGTGACTTTCTAATTTAAAGTTTTGTAGATTTAGAATCTTCCAGAGAAGTTTCGTTTCATGTGAAAATTTTCTGTAAGATTGTCCAGAAATCCAAATATAGATGCAATAAACTGTAGATGGAAAAAGAGGCCAGTCCATGACACAGAAGTTAAAGTGTGTGGTCATAGTGAAAAATTATTTTTGCCACTAAGGACAGTAATCAGCTGATATTTTAAAGTAGAGAAAAGTTAGCTGGCACCCTCTTCTATTCTATAGTTTAGTTCTGTGCTACACTATAGTTCTATTCCTGCCACTTTTAACCATTATAATAAGAATTCAAACTATTCTAGCAGACAGAGGCAACTGTCTAAATCATGTTTGGTCTGTAGCCAGGCATAAGAGAAAAGCCAGTGTGGAAAGGTTATGGTTTTAAATTAATGAAAATGTTATCATTTTCTTCATCAAGGCTAAGCTTATTTTATTATAAAATCTTGTAGCTGTAGTAGACCTCTGTGTACTCCATAATTCCCTACAAAAGTCTGTTGCTGTCTTTGGCTATTACTTGTTAATGGCAAAATTTGCTGTTCTTCCTGGAAAACAGTTGCTTTGCAGGACCTTTCTGGAATCTCTGTACATCTGTGTGAGTCAACTCTCTGTAGGTGACAGGCAACAGTACTGGGGTCTTATCCTTTGTTTTTAAATAGTATTTCAAGGGGTGTTCCTTTCACAGTGCCATTAGCGGGGTTGACAGCAAAAATATGAGAAACCAAAGCACTATTTTAAATATACTACAGCATAGTTTGGTTAAATGATATTTTTGTGTGACTTATGCTAAAATTCTGGTGTGTTGGAGGTGCTCCTCAGTATCCATGGGGATTAGTTCCAAGATTATCATACTTGAAACTCGGAATGCTCAAGTCCCTTATGGTGTATTATTTTTGTATACACACATCTTCCCAATGTATCTAATATCATCTTTAGATTACCTATATTACCTAATACAATGCTATATGTGTGTAAATGGTTATTTTACAGTATTGTTTAGAAAATTAAAGCAAAAGTCTACATTTTCAGTAGAGACACAATTTCTTCAAATATCTGTTAAAATTTTATATATTTAATTTATCTATTTGAAAGGGAGGGAGAAAGAGTGGAACAAGAACTTCCATAAATTGGTTTATTACTCTAATGCCCACCACACCTGGGTCTGGTCTAGACTGCAGCCAGGGGTTTGGAACTGTGTCTAGGTTGCCTACATGGGTGAACGTGGGCCATTATCCCATGTCTTCCCAGGTGCACTTAGCAAAAAGCTGAATTAGAAGCAGAGTGACTGGCACTCTAACCATACTTATGAATGGGACGTACATATATTGAGGTGGCAGCTTATACTGTTGTGCCGCGACTCCTGTCCCTCCCAATTTATTTTTGGTAGTGATTGGGTGTGGAAGACCCAAAGTGTATAAAGCTGATACCACATAGACACTCTGTTTAATAATTCAATGCTGTGGACCAGACACTAGGGTTTATAGAGCCAGACCAGTCAGAGTTCAGATTGCATTGTTGTCATATGCTCTGAGGGTTTTTGCCCAGGTTACTTTCTGAGCTTGAGTCTCTTCATTTGTAAAATGGAAACAGGACTGACCATTGCCCTCCCTCAGGTGGAGATGAAATGTAAAGCATTCAGGAAAGGCATTGTCCAAGAAGTGTTAGAGATTCCTATTTTGAATTGCTGCATTGTTTTCTAATCTTTTATTGTGGCTAAATCACTTTTTGTGTTTATGGAAAAAGAAAGCATCTGACATTACATAGTTCCATCCTCTTAGGTTATAGGATTTCTTGATAAATATTGTTAGCCAATGAAACATTTTATGTTTTATTCTTACATTTTTGAGTATTTATTTATTTTTTGAAAGGCTGAGTTATAGAGAAAGGAAGAGAGACAGAGGGGCCTTCCATCCACTGGGTCACTCCATAAATGGCTGCAAAGGTCAGAGCTGGACAATTCTGAAACCAGGAGCGTGGAGGTTCTTCCAGGCCCCCAGATGGATGCAGGGGTTCAATCCTTTAGGTGATTTTCCATTGCTTTTCCAGGTACATTATCAGGGAGTTGGAATGGAAGTGGAGTAGCTGGGACAGGAATGTTGTCCATATGGGATGCTAGCAGCATAGGCAGAAAGCTTAATGCACAATGCCACAACTCTGGCTCCCATGTTTTTTTCTTAATTGCACATTTTCATAGGCAGTGCCAACAGGTAAGAGAAAACAAGAGTTGATAGAGTTCATTGTATGAATGTTTCCTGCATGTTCTGCATTTGAGTAAGGGGTGTTTTATTTGGAGTCCAAATATGTGAGTGTAAACCCAAGATGATAGCCAGCAGGCAGAAATTGAAAGAGGAATGGGCAAGACTAGCTAGCTGGGGCTAGCAAGCATGTGATGTGTCAGAATGTTCCTCAAAAATCAAGGAAAAAGGCAAACCAGGATAAATTTAGTTTGCTACAAGCATTTTAAAAATCACCACATAACTTTTTCATAATATGCATATTCATGAGTTTTTGTATGTTTGATTTAAAAATTTTATGCACTGTTTAGTCTTTCAGTTCTATTTTTATGATTTTTTGAAGATTTACTTATTTTTATTGGAAAGTCAGATACATAGAAAGGAGGAGAGACAGAGAAGAAGACCTTCCATCCGATGATTCATTCCCCAAGTGGTTGCAACGACCGGAGCTGAGCTGATCCAAAACCAGGAGCCAGGAGCTTCTTTTAGGTCTTCCACATGGGTTCAGGGTTCCAAGGCTTTGGGCTGTCCTCGACTGCTTTCCCAGGCCACAAGCAGGGAGCTGGATGGGAAGTGTGGCTGGCTGGGACAGGAACTGGCGCCCAATGAGATCCCAGTGTGTGCAAGGCAAGGACTTTAACTACTAGGTGACTGTGCCCAGCCCAATTTTCTATGAACTTTTAAAAACATCCTCATGTGAAAACACAGTGTCAGTCTCTTCTTTTTCCCCCTCGACCAACACTATCTACGTTGCAACAACAAACTAAAATTTTATAACGAACTTACTCAATTACAAGAAGATAATTGTTTCCTAATTTTTAACAGCAAGGATTCAAGCTTATGATTGCTGATTGTAAAGTTTTTTTTTTTTAAACACTTGTAAATAGTTAATTTTAAAAAAGCTTTCCTGGAAGGCAAATTGGCCAGTTACATCAGAAGTCCAAAAATGCGTATGTGATCACTGTATTTTTTTCTTTTGAGGCAAATATATGCTTTAATAAATTATGTATCATTTGTGGCATACCAAAATTGCATATACCACTGTTTTGATCAAAAACAGACTGCACATATGACTGTAGTCTCATAATAGCATATCATCCAGTGACGTGGCTGTCTTAATTTGCGTGAGCACAACCTATGGTAGTGGCACAATTTAAAGGCTGCCTAAGAACTCATTTCTTAAAATGTACTTCACTTGTCAGGCAGTAAGACCTGTGTGGTATGGCTTAAATATTAGCTGCTGCTCAAGGAAGCTCCTCTGATAATAGAATATGTAGGAAATATTTAACTGACACTATCTCATTTGGTTCTAATCAAATGTATACACTTAGGAGTATTATCTCCATTTCACATATGAGAAAATTGAAAGTTTTTGGTAGAATTGAGACTTGAGAATCTAAAAAAAAAGTTGATCTCGTAGAAGTCCTGATTGTAATGGTGACTACCAGAAGAGGGGTGGTTGGGGGAGTGTAGTGATGGGGAGACACTGGTCAAAGATACACAATTGCAGTTAGATATAAGGAATTAATATAAAGAGATTATTATGTAGAAACTGGCCAGGTCATTATGATAGATTGCATATTTATAGAGCAGATATTTCATACTCTCACCAAAAAGTATTGCTTGTGTATTTTTTAATGAGCTAGATTTAATGTTTCTACTGTACCTCTACTTCACCTCATGTTGTGCACATTGAAAACACACAATGTTATATATGTTAATTTAAAAAGCTGTGACTGAATAAGCTGGATTGTGTACCTGATGGGATATCTGTCAGGAACCGACAAACTTGATTCTGTGATCCGACCCAAAACAGGCCGTATCCTAGAGGTCCACATCCAACCACATAGTTAAAGTATTTGGGAGGAGAAAAACTCATCTCAGGTGAACACATGCAGATCATATTCTTCTCATTATCGTCCAAATAATACAGTAAATAGCCATTTACATATCATTTGCATTTTAAAGAAATATTTATTTATTCATTTGAAAGGAAGAGCAACAGTGACACAGAAAGAGGCAGAGATCTTCTGTCTTGTGGCTTCACCCCCTAAATGACCGCAAAAGCCGTGTCTGGACCAGGCCAAAGCCAATAGCCAGGAGCTCCATTCTGGGTCTCCTAAGGCTGGTAGGGGCCCAAGTACTTGGGCCATCCATACTGCCTTTTCAAGCAAATGCACTACCAGGAAGCTCAGTTAGAAACAGGGCAACTGAAACTCAAACCCTAAGTGTCAGTTTAACCCACTCTACCATATGCTGGCTCCTGAATTAGATGTTATAAGTTAACAAATATTTTAAAAAATTTGACACTCAAAGGAGTTAGGGGATAGGCAGAGAGAAAGACAGAGATCGAACTCTCATCCACTGATTCACTCCCTATTGGCCCACGATGCTGAAAACAGAAGCCAGGAATACAGTCCAGGTCTCCCTAATGGGTGGCAGGAACCCGGTTACTTGAGCCAACATTGCTACTTGCTCAGGCTCTGCGTTAGTAGGAAGCTGTAGCTTAGAATTGAACTCAGAATGCTTGCTTCCTTTATATCAAGTACAGTATAATACTTAAACGCATACACAGAATGCAGTGGTCAAGCTGGGCAACCAGCTTTTCATGCCCCTTGTCCTTTCTCTCCTTTCCTCCAGCTGTTCATATAGTATAGAATCAAATACGTAATTATAGTTATATGATTATAATTAATGATTATGACCTAGTCACCCCACTGTGCTGTGTAACACGAGAACTTGTTACAATTTTCCAACTCTGTTTTGCTATTTGGTGTGTGACCTCCCTGTATTCCCCTTTCTTACCCTTCCCAGCTTTAGTAATCACCATTCCAAGTTCAGAGCAACTATTAAACTTACATGTTTGAGGGAGAACATATGGTTTGGTCTTCCTGGGATTATTATTATTTTTTAATATAACGATCTCCATTTCCATCTACTTAGCAGCAAGTGTTAGGATTTCATTCCTTTCTTGTGGTTGAATAATACTGTGCATATATATCACATTTTTTTCTCTGCTCAGCTGTTGATGGACACCAAGACTGACTCCCTGTCTTGGCTGTTGTGAGCAGTACTGTGATGAACAGGGAGTGCAGCCATGGCTCCAGGTTGTAGCATTGTGCCAGTACTGGTGGCTGGAAACTTTAAGGGAGGTTACTCAGTAAAGAGCATTTACTGCAAATATTTCTTTCAACAAAAACGCATATTTATGGTAATTGTTCTCTGATTATTAGATTAGAATATCCTTTGCTATTTTGATTATAATATTTTGTAATGTTAGTTGTGAAGAGGATCCTAGTGTTACTTCTGTCCTATTTTTAGAGAAAGAAGCTGAGACCAGGGAGGGCCCAGGGCTTGTCCAGTGTTTCCCAGCTGCCAAGTAGCAGCGTAGGGACCATAAAGCACCTCACGCTGTATCTCTTCTCCAGTGTTCAAAGTATGCACTTGCTTCTGATGTTGCTTCTTGTAGGACTGGAGGCCACTTATTTGCTTTCTAGTCTTCATATGGCTCATATTAGAGTAAAGCTTTATAAAAATCTACTTTTAAGTATCTACTGCATACATACATATATTGGGGAATTTCAGAGGAAATAATGTAACATTTAGAAATTGTTATTAATTTACAGGTTGGTAAGTTGTGAAGAAGCAAACCTCATTTTAGAACTGATAATGTTGATATGACCCTATTTGAATCCAAGCAAAATAAGCATTGCATTTGCATTTTTAAAGAGCCTGATATAGTGAAAGCAATTTAAAGATAGATGATATTTCAAATATCAGTTTTAATTATGTGGATATGCCAGCCAGTTTTGTTTAATAAGTCAAATGATTGCCTTTTATTTCATAGATCACCACAGATTTTAAACCTTGTGGTATATTCTGTAAATACTCTTAGACATATTTATCAATATTTTTAAAATGAAATTTCTGCCTTGCTGTAAAAAAAAGGGCTATCAAAAAATATATATTATGGGTCTTTCCCACTTCTTAATTGGAGCTTTAAAAAATGCACATACAGGATTTATAAAATTCACTATTATTCCGAACTGCACGCTTGTTTTCTTTGAATGAGCATGACAGTGGGTGTGGTGGCTCAGAGCCACACGGGGTCGTCCTCACCACTCAGTTCACTCTGCTTTCATCTGTGGAAAATAGGTGTGTGTGTTCTCACAGGAAGAAGAGGAGGGAAAGTAAGAGGTTAGCCAGAATTGCTGGCACGAAGAGCAGTCTTTTATTCCTGCACTCTGGTAAAGAAAGGCTATTCCCTTTATAAGGTAACAGATTTTTTAATCCTTAAATACAATTTGCTACTTCATGTCATGAAGTTCAAAATGTGCTGTGTCTAAAGCGAATTATTTTTGCTGCCCCCGAATTTGCTCAGTTACCTGCTGTTTTTATTGAAAAAGAAACTAGTGTCCCTGTTCTTTTTCCCAGCGGTGCTTCTGCATTTGGGAGGGTTTTCTAGGCTATTGATATACTTGATGCTGCAGTTTAAAAATTCATAGTGTAGATTCAGGCTTTAGTAATGGGCGCGAGGCAGCGTTTAGAAGGCAGATATTCAACTTTCAGAAGCAGGCTGTCAGGTGCCAAGAACAGCTGACAGTATCTGTCCCCGCCCCGTGTCCCTCCTGGCACCTCGGTTCCTTGGGTACTTAGGTGGTTAAAGCTGCTTCTCACAAGTTGTGTTTGACTGGCCGGGGCTCGCTCGTCACCAGATCAATCACAATCACAATCTGCGGGCCAGAAAAAGCAAGCTCTTGCTCTTTAAATAGCAGACAGAAAGTAAGGGATTTTCTTCCGATTTTAATTGCCGTGTGTAATCAATGCATTTGTCCGTGGGAGAAAGGACTGTGTGCTGCCTTGTCCTAGTCACACAGGGCTAGCGGCACAGTGCACGTGGCACGGACCTAAAGCTTGGGGCTCACAGCTGTGTGAGGATCCAGCCAACCTGGGGTCGCTTTTCTCACAGATCTCCGGTCCCAGAGCACTTGGTGTGGCTGGTGGGCCGGGAGGCGGAGCCTTTTTTTGGTGGCAGCCGCAAGCTCCCTTCTCCAGTCTCTCCCGGCTTTGCATTGGCTCTCCCAGCCCCGTGTGCTGCCCGTGGGAGAGGAACAGGCAGGGTGTGCTTGCAGACCCGCGGTGCAGCTGCAGCTTCTGTTCGAGTGCCCTCAGAGGACACCGGGAAGGAAAGCCAGCTCCAGTACCATGGGCCAGCTCTGCTGCTTTCCCTTCTCCAGAGAAGAGGAGAAAATCTGTAAGTGTGATGCATCCTGTGCACAATCCTCTGGGCTCGACTGCTTCCCACTCTGGCGGGGAGCCTTCTGGGGTAGCTGTGGTTTTTCTTAGGGAAGAAATAGAACCATCAGCTGTGATTTTTAAAAAATGTGCATTTCTTAAAAAAAAAGTAAGTGTGTAGTTATAGATTAATAAAGTACAGGGATTCAATAGGTAGGTGACATTAAAAATACAGCATGAGCAGAACTCATTTCTGATTTTCTCCTGTTGGTATTCTTGCAGCTCATTTTAAAAACAAAGCTATCTAGAGTCAGAGTTTAGTTTTGAGCTATTTTAAATCCCTGCAATTCAATTTGCTATGTAAAACCAGACTTCATGTTTCTTATCTGAAACAGGCAGATTTGTAGAGAATGCTCAACAGTAACACATTGAGAGGCAAAAGCACTTCCAAAATTATGTATCTTATACATTTGCAGGGATTTTTGTGTATTCTCTGTTCTTCCCGGAAAGCATTCAAATATAACTCAAACATCAGTGATGCTGTTTTGAGTCCAGCAGAACCCTCACTGAATGTTTAAAAATAAATATTAGGCAGATTCCACATTTGATTGTGATCCAGATAAGAGAACTTAAAGTGGTGATATTTGCTTTGAGATTTCCCCCACTTACTGGTTTGTTACAGTTTAGCTTTGTTATATGAATACTGGCATTTGAACTTGTGTGCTGAATAGAATTTGCCTTTCATGAGTTGCCCCATAATACTGAATTTTTACTTCCCTTTCAAGAAAATGCTTCCCAGTCATATTTGCTAAATTTGCGGTCACATTTCTGTCACATCAGTGCTTGAATCTAATTTAAACTGCTTCATGGTATTCCATGAAGACCCACATCTGGTTTGTATTTCCTGCTACTTGTGCCTTGGGACACCAGCCAGGGGCACGTTTAAACTCATTAATATGTATCATGTACCTTGTCACTTGGGAAAGCAATCTTTTGGTAATGCTTGGGAATAAACGTTAGAAGACTTTGGAGCAGAGCATTTGACTGTTAACAAGGGCCAATAAACTCTGCTTGAGATTTTACTTGAGAAATGATAGAGAACAGGATGGTCTTACAACCCGAGATGACCTCACTAGCCAGTTTCTCCCTGCCTCCCAGGAGCACTGACATTCATTTGGGAGCTCCGAAACTCTCAGATGTTAAAGTTAGAGGATTTGTTTGTAGTTCCTGCAGATTCTAATTCATTGAATCATTGCTTGGGGAACCTCCCTATCTGAAAATGCTTGGCATAGAGAAGTGCAGAATGAATTGCTCCTCTCCCTTCTCCACTTCCTGGTTCACTGCTTCTGTATTCACCCCAGAGTACCTGCTTGCCTGCAGCTCGCTCTTCTTCCTCCCTTGCTTTAAAGCAGCCTTCCTGTCTTTCACTAGATAAGTCAAGCTTCGACTCAGAGAAGAATTTGGTGTTATCTTTATCACCTAAGAACCAATTGTTGATGAACGAAGTTTTGAACTTTACATGCACTAATTCCTAATACTGGTTGACAGGAAGTACTGTACACTGTTTTGTTTTTTTCACTGTCTCAAATTCCAGACTTCTAAAAAAGACAGTGCAGATAAAGTAGTGGATCCAAAGCAGAGTTCTTGTGCAGAAGCACAAATAATGAAATAATGGTTAGAATGAGGGCGTTTGTGCTGTGTACTCAAATACCACTGAGGACCCAGTTCAGTCTTCTCTAAATATCATCCTTTCTTCTTTTATCTTTGATGTTCAAACCTTGCTGATTTTCTCCTCTTAATTCTGTTCACGTTCTGTTCCCCCACCATGCGTGGACTTGCACATGCTTCTGCATGAGTTTGCTGAAGCTATGTTTAATTTCTGTGCAATAGGGTTTGCTGAAGGGAAGTTTCGGTGTCAGGCCTTTCTATTCTGCTAGCAATACCTCCTGATAATACATGTCTAAGGCTACTTATAAAGGGATGTTTTAAAAAGCAACACAATATTTATGGCCCTGCATGCCTTAGGAAACAGATATTTTAGCACGACTTGATGGTTTCCAGTCCTTGAGTTGGACTGATGACGAGTGAATGGATCCACAGCTGAAATTTAGGAGGGCTCTACAATTTTCTGATGTTGCTACTGGACTGTATGATAGCCTCTTGGATCTTACGCATCCCTGTGTCCCAACTCCGAGACTACTTAACTCTGTGCATGGTTCCCAGGGATGAAGCACAGAAAGACCAATGTCCACACCCTTCTAATTCTGTTGTAAAGGGTGGTGGGCCTGGAATGTTTCTTCCGAGGGTGAAAGTATCTCAAAGAATGGAGAATTGAACAAGTTTTTGACAAAGGTTAAAATATGTGGGTATTGTTCTTAAAACACAGGTGAGTTGGAAAGCGCATCCTCTGCCATCCTCCAGAGATACAGCAAGGATGTACACAGCTGGCCAAGTGGTAAGAGTTGAGTGACACCTGCTGTCTTATCATGCTTTCTGCCCTCTGGTGGTGGTGGTGGATAGAATTAATTCTAATATACTTGATTTCCAAATTGCACTATATCAATCTATTGTTAGCAAGTAGAATGATCTTTTAATTAACTGTGCATGGGTACAGATTTAGGCATGGAACAGTAACTGAATGAATATTCAGAAATCTTGATAATGGGGTGACTAGTCAAGTACAGCCACACTCATCATGGTTTAAAATTTACCAGCTAGGGACTGATGCAGTGTCATTACAAGTTAATTTTCTGTCTTCAGTGCTGGTATTCCATGTGCCCATTGGTACCTGTCTTGGCTGCTCCACTTTTGATCCAGCTCCCTGCTTATGATCTGGGAAGGCAGTAGAGGATGCCTAAATGCTTGGACTCCTGTACCTATGTGGGAGACAAAGAGAGAAGCTCCTGGGTCCTGGTTTCATCTCGGCTCAACTCTAACCTTAGGGGTCAATTTGGGGAGTGAACCAGTGAACCTCTCTCTGCAAAGACTGTCTTTCAAATAAATAAAAATAAAATAGAATTGCCAGCCCATACAGCAAAATTCAATGAGGTCCTGTTATTTTTTTAAATAAAGTTTGATTTCTTTGGAACGCAGAGTGAGAGAGCACATCCATGAATGTTTACAACTGTTTATTCCCCAAATGCCCACCACAGCTAGGACTCAGGTGGGTTGAAGCCAAGAGCCCAGAACTTAATCCTGGTCTCCCAATGTGGGTGGCAGGTACCCAGGAGGCTTCACCTTCTGCCTGTCAGAGTGTGTGTTAGCAACAGGCTGTATCAAAATGTGGGACTTGATTCCAGGCACTCCAGTGCAGGATGTGCATCCAGTGAAGCAGCTGAAGTAGCCGTGCCACAATGCCCGCTTGCACTGTTTTTGTTTAAAGTTCAGCAGATGAAACTGCACACGTTTTTGGACTACAGAAAATAGGGTAGAGTGACAATGCTTCTTGGAATATGCTCTTATCTATCGCTACACAAACCATGCTGAATTTTTTAAATTGTCATAAATATTGAAGCATTAATACATATTATAGGTATTCCCCAATGTAGTATTTGTTGAATTTGATTTCTCCAATAAGGAAACTCAGGGCCATATTTAAGATGTATACATGAAGAGAGATGTCCTTGCACAAGCATAGTGACTACTGCAGTTTGTCTCATTAAATAATACCCCTCCAAAAAAACACCCTTTTAAACTATGTATTTGTGTAACTAATTAGAAAACATGTTATTACTGTTTCTGATTATGGATTTTTCAGTTTTTCTATAGTTTTTATGTAGAATTGCTGAGTGTCTTAAGAACGAACCTGACTGCCTCATGAGGTGGTCTGTATCCTGTCACTACAAGTGCTTGTTTTAAATATTTGTTTCTTTGAAAGGTGGAAAGAGAAAGAGTTGGAGAAGAGGAGCAGTGACTGCTCATTTGCTGGTCTACTCTCTAAATGACCTCAATAGCCAGGGCTGGGTTAGGTCAAATCTAGGAGTTTCAGCTCAATCCATGTCTCCCATGTGGTTGCAGGGATCTAACCACTGCTGCCATCACCAATCGCCTCCCAGTGTATGTGTTAGTAGGCAGCTGGCCTTGGAAGATTAGCTGAAGCTTGAACTCAGGAATGCCAGTGTGGGCTGCAGGCATTCCAAGTGACATCTTTAACATCAAGGCCAAAGGGAATCCCCACCAAGGATGTTACAGAGACTGATACCACTAGCCATTTGATAAATGGATAACTCAGTTATTTTCTAGTGTTGATATTCTGTGATGCTGAAAATAGTCTGTATCTTATAAGACACATATTTACATTTTATACATGAAATATGTTTCAATTTGGCCCCTTTGTGTGGGATGAATAACTAGGATCATTTATAGTTTCATTTTATAAATAAAGTCAAATCTCAAGATCATTTCTGAGATGACTGGGAACTTGATGGTGTTCTATTAATACATAAATTTGGGCATGCAATATGAATTTCATTTCTGGTGAATGTTATATTCATCAGCTTTACCAACATGATGGTAATTCTTCAATTGCAGTCAGGAAGTCTATATGTAGATTTTCTAAGTCTCCAGAAGGCTTCCTAAAACTCTTACAGATTTATGCTTGGCTTTTCTTCTTTGCATGTAAGATATACTGACTTCATGGTTACCTTTCACATGGAAGATAGATAAAGCATGACTACTTGTCTTATCATGTGGATCCCGAGCACCCTCTACTAGGGACAAGTGCCATATTCCTTCCCACCAGACCCTATAGTTGAACAGGTTCTCACTTTGACTCTATAGCCTGGACCCCAGGGATGGTGAACAGGGAACCTCCTATCAGTGGACAGCACCATCTGTTTTCCTCCTTGGCCACTAGAAGGGCACTTGCACTCAGGGCCACAGCAGCACCTCAGTTCTGCAGCTGCCTGTTGGAAGCAAACAGCCATGGCCTGGTATGCAGTTCCTCCTCTGAAAAGAGAACAAGACCGGGAGGACGGAGACCTGAGTGAGAAACCCAACTCTTATTGTCATCCAGGCTGATTCAGGACAAGCTGCTAACCATTGTTGGCTCTTAATTTCTTGTATTTGAAAGATGTGGATGTTAAACTACTGTGGTTTTAAAAGGTTATTCATTCCACTGCTTTCCATTTGCCCTTTAATGCTAAGGGTTTAGGGAATTAAAAAAAAATGAGTGATATGAATATTTTCTTTCCATTTCTTCCTCTGTCCTTCTCCAGCTCTTGCTCCTTCCCTATTCTTCCCCCTTCCCTGTTCTTAATTTGTCAGATGCTTCCTGTATGCCAGATACTGTACCATGCCAAGATTAGCTTCAAAACTGCTTATAAAATGTAACAGAAAATACACACCCCAAAGCTGTGCCATCTAACAGGGAGTTGCCGAATGCCAAAGTGTAAGGAATCTCTCAGTGACAGTTCCTCCTGAGACTTCCTGGGGCCAGGAGTTGGCAGTGGGCTGGGATCCCGAGCAGCTCAGCATCCAAAGCAGAGAAGCCATCCATGCTGTGTAGAACCTGAGACTGCATTTCGCACAAGACCTCTATGGCTGATACTGTGGCAGCAAGAGTAATATGGGGCATTGTAATCCATTTAGCCATGTCACTGGAGAGTGGAGTCTTCCCTTGTTAAATAATGCATAACCATGAGATTTGTTTCTAAATAAAAGAATGTTAGAGCAAATGCTAGTATTTACAATTTTTATCTTGCCTCCCTGATTTTTTTTTCCTGTTAATTCGCAGGCTGCGTGCTTACAAAATTTATTTATTTATTTTTTTTGTTATTAGCAGACTTTTCTAGAATTTACCTGGATTCTATCATCAAATGCTGAATGATGTCCTTTGGAAACAGCAAAGTTGTAGAACCATCCCCATCCCCTGTTAGAGACATTGGGGAGCTAATTCCAGAGGTTCACTGCTTCAGCAATGTCCTGTGTCCTGTGTCTTCTTTCTGGGGAGACATAGAAAAAGAAACCAGTAATGCAATACAAAGGAAGGTTTGGAACAACTGAAGAAAGCTTCCAATCCATTACCTCTTCTTGGGGACATTTGATTAAGAACATTTTACAAAGAATAAATTAGCCCAAGTGCTCCTGGGAAGCATTTGCAGTCAAATAAAAGAAACAATAGTGACAGTCCAAAATAATCTCTGGCGGAGGAATTTCAAGCATTATACAAAGGCAAGAAGACTTTAGGAGTTTGAAAAAGAACTTTCCATAGGCCTTTAGTTTAATTTGGGCCATGCAAGTCCTTGATGTCCACAAACTTGTGATACCCATAGAGAAGAAATGTAAAAGTGCCTCAAAACATTGCAGAAAGAATAGAGGTTTGTGGGTATCACAAGTTTGTGAACATCAAAATGGACTCTGCTTTCATTTTTGGTTCTTGACATTTCACTATTTGATGTCTCTAAATCTCTTAACCTCATCAGAAATATCTACCTCTTGTGAAGAATTAAACTGATGTCTATAAAATAATTAATACTATACCCATCATACAATTGATCCAGTAAATATGCAATTTCTGTGTGAAAGTAACGTATTTATTGAATAACCATAGTCAAAGTGAGCTTGGCAAAACTAAGGTTTATTTACAAGATGCCCAGAGGAGAGAACAGATGGGACTTAGGACTTCAGACCCTGGATTGTGAAGTGGATTGCAGCATTGATCAGCACTGTATCATTTCCTCTGAAGGATTCCCTTTACCTTTGTGGGCTCTGTTCCTTCATGATGTCATGCTTTGTGTCCTAGGAGAGATACTTGGTCCAAGAATAGTCAACCATAGTCTTCCTTGGGAGTTACAAGTTAGAAAGGGTCGAAGTCCAAGATTGTTTGTTGGTAGAAGTGAGGGGGAAGTTTGTGAATGAAGTCTACATAGAAGACAGTAGAGATATTGCCCCACGGAGGAAGGGTAAGAGCAGGTCCTGATGGGAGTGCCCAAGTTCAGCCACATTTGGAACCTCTACTGCACAAAGCAATAGAAGCGATAAATCCTCGCTGTTCGATTTGGTTAAACTTGAGTTAAATTGTGTCACTTGTAACCAGAGCCTCTGAGTGTTTAAGTATAAATAAAACCTACTTTTGCAAGTTAACTCCTAAGATGACTGTGGTTATACAATAAACACACACTCTTATTTGTTGCAGAGAATTATATTTATACAGTTCATTATATGTCAAGCTCCAGTGTATATTCTGGAGTGAACATTATCAAACCTAGTGAAGAAGTGAAAGCTCTGATTTCTCCTGATCCTTCATGTTCCATTATGGTTGTAGTGAAATTTGGCTCTATCAAGAACTGCTGTGAATAGTAATTCAGTTCACTTTAATTAACGTTACTGAGGTCAGCACATTTAGAAAGCACTGTGCCAGGTGTTCTGGAAGATACAATGATGAGTTACGCATGGTCCCTATTGTTGGATTTTCTTTTTGTTAAGAGAATGCTTGTTGTTAGACTGTTAAGCACTCTTAGATCCCAAAATGTACTATGCTCTGAGCAGAAACAGCCAAGATACGGGTTCTTGATGTTTTTAGGCTAATAAGCAAAGCCACATTCTTACCTGTCAAAGAAGATACAGGGCCAAGTTGATAATGTCAGGAAATATGAGCTAGTTACCACTCAAGTTGGAGCTTACCTTGAGCTTCTGGGCAGGGTTTATAACTTGAAAGGAGCAAACATAGTTTCTGTCACAGACATTTGAGCAAATAAAAGGGCATTCAGTATGGTAGAGTTACTAGTTGACAGACCTTGGAACCATTGGAAGACATATTTCAGTTGCATAGTAAAGCTCTTTGCCCTCAGTATATAGTCATAGGCAAAACCTGAACTGTATGATGAACATATAAGGAATAATTATAGCTTTAAGTTAAGTTGTGTGCTAACCAGGATGTGAATGTTAATTTTACCAAAGGCTGAGTTAAAGTCTTGTAGGGTATGTATTTTCCCATCTTGATATATTGCACTCAAAACTTGTGCAAATTTAGTCAAGACTGTTTATAAAAAAGTATATGAAAATTGTGAAAATATTCATAAACATTATAAAGCTGCTCTGTATCAGGGAGAAAGTGTTGTTCCAATAAGATGCTTGTGTATCTGGAGAGAGCTCCTGTAACTGGTGATGCTGTTGGGAAGACAGCCAAGAAGGAATCTGGTGGGAAAGGGTCACCTGCCTTTGATTGCCTGTTTCTGCACTCTGACTGCCTAACCCCAACCCCTCTGACTTAGTGGTCAGAGAGCTGTCAACATTTGTCTTGTGAATTGCACCAGGCGTTAATTTGCTATTTCACATCTGTTTGAGTAAAAATAAAATTCCCGTTTTGTAAGCATTTTAAATGTTCAGCTAAACTGAGCCAAAAAGTATTTCCTTTTCACAGCTTTGATTGATGTTTATGATAGCTGGTAAACTGACAAGCAGATGATTTGTTAATCTGAGACTTTCCATCTAGGTCTGTTGTAGTCAGACTGTATTTAGAGTTTTGCTGACAAGCTCTAATGTGTCCTGAGGGAGGCCCGCGTAGTGTGGAGTCTGGAAATCAGGGAGAGGAAGGCACTGAGACTCAGGCTGCCAGGCTGGCTGGAGAGAAGGCAGAGACAGTAGTCTGGACTGATTTAGGGTGCTCTTTCATGTGGGAGGGGGAAGAGTTAGAGTAGGGATTCAATACAGCGCATTTTTGTGTCTTGAAAGTCAGATGGTAAAGATACATTAATAAACCTGTAGTATTTTTATATTTTCAATAAATCTGGTTTTAAAAGTGAACAGAATGAAAATGCATTCATAAAACAGAGAAGTTATCCTGGCTAAATTTTGCTTTACTCATTCATAAGATGTGGCCAGAAAGAGGATCTCCAAAAAATTATGTGTAACTTATGTTTGAATAGATACATATATACATGTATGTATTCAGATATATTTTTATATATCTGTGTATATATTTTTAAGGGCAGAGGGAGATATCAGCTGTCCATTATTCGCTCTCAAATACAACAGCCAAGGCTGATTAAGGCTGAAGACAGAAGCTGGGAACTCAATCTGGGTCTCCTGTGTGGTAGCAGTACCTGATGCAAGCATTTGAGCTATCACCTACGGCCTATAAGGGTGCACATTAGCAGGAAGCTGAAGTTGGGATTGTAGCCAGGCCTTGAATTCAGCCATTAGCATATGGGGTGTGGGTGCCCCCAGTGGTGTCTCAACCCATGCAGCAAGCACTGCTGTAACTGTGGCCACAAACAACTGCCCCCTTGAAACAGGACTTTAAAGTAGATTTTTTAAAAAATTTATTTTTATTTTTATTTTTATTTATTTGTTTATTTTTTATTAATTGTATTGCATTATGTGACACAGTGTTATAGGCACTGGGATTCCTCCCACCCCTCCCCGAACCCTCTCCCCATGGTGGATTTCTCCACCTTGTTGCATTGCCACAGTTCAAATTCAGTTGAGGTTCTTTCATTGGAAGTATTTACCAAGCATAAAGTCCAGCATCTTATTATCCTAGTGAGTTCAACAATTTCTTGGTGCGACCATCTCTGGTCTGAAGGTGAAGCCGGCAAAGTATTGTCCCAATCAATTAAAAGCCCCAACATAACATCAACAACAATTTACAACATTATGGCATTGATTGACATGGTACTGATTAACCAATATGTTAATAGGAAAATGCAGGTTTTCAACTGCATCCTGGGACTTCTTCATAGACATTTCAGTTTTGGTTTATATTCAGCTGGGTTCTATACACCTCAAAATTAAAGCAGATTTTAAAAAGACTTTAAATTCACAAAAGTCTTCTTTCAAATTGAAGACCAAAAATTTTGTGAGAAACTATATAAATCTTTCTTATTTCTTCATTTATAATAACTGTTAGATGACAATTTTAAATTAGTACATCTAGGGTCAATTAATTTGTTTTAAAATACAGGTGCAATGTACAAATTTGGGCTCTTGGGAAGATTGTTGAATAACCTTTACACTTCATGAAACGTTGGTTTATCCCATATTAACTTTTTTTGACTTTATTATTTTTGGGACAGTGCTTTAAATTTACCTGTCAAGAACTTAATGCTCCACTCAGTCTAACAATTTAAAAAAAAATTCAACAAGTAAAAAGTGAAAAGGCCATAATTATGCAAACAGACAAGGACTGTATACAAGGTTCACCTGAGGAGGTGTTTATCTCATTCGCATACATCTGCTAGTAGTCTCAAAATCATCAAAACTACACTAATGTTTAACTCTTAAATATTTGATAAAGATTTAAAACAAAGTTTGACAGACACTGTGTTTACACTAAAGCAGATACAGACATTTCTTTTTTAAAACAACTAACAGTTTGTATCATGAGTGCTAGAGATAATAATGTAAGGTCTATTGCCTATTTTGGCTGTCTTCATAAATGATTTTTTATGAAACTATTTTAATCGCAGTTTAAGTTCATATTGTGTTTATATTTCTGTTCATTTCTTTTCTAGTCTGCATTTGGTGATTTGAAGAAGTTTATTGCAAGGTTGTGACATCCCTACTATTTGTACTTTGCCTATCTAATTACCCATTTAAAATTAGGTTTACAGACTTTTAGCTTTTATGTAATGTTAAAATGTATTTGCAGAACAGTATGACCTTTGAATATTACTTTTTAAGATGTATTTATTTTATTGGATAGGCAGATTTGTAGAGAGAATAGAGAGAAAGAACTAATATTGGCTGGTTCACTCCCAAAGTGGCCTCAATGGCCAGAACTGAGTTGATCCAAAATCAGGAATCAGGAGCCTCCTCTGGGTCCACCACATAGGTGCAGGGTCCCAAGGCTTTGCGGAGTCCTTGACTGCTTTCCCAGGCCACAAGCAGGGAGCTGATGGGAAGTGGAGCAGCTGGGACATGTACCAGTGCCCACACTTGAACACTCCCCAAAATGCAAAGCCAGCCCAACATTTGAATATTGAATGAAAAGACCTACCAAATAATTGTCTTATGGGGATGCACACTCATGGAATTATGCTCTTAATGTAAAAAAAACTACAAACCTGTAGCTGTTCCTCACTGTATGCTCTTTGCCTTCATGGTTCATGTCTTGGTCTTGGTGTTCTGTAAGTACAACATTGTGGCAGGAACATTCACTGTTTATATCAGGTAGGGTTCAGCTGAAAATATAAAGACTATACATTATTTTTGCAGGGAGAAATTTTTTAAAGATTTATTTTATTTTTATTGGAAAGTCAAATATACAGAGAGGAGGAGAGACAGAGAGGAAGATTTTCTGTCCATTGATTCACTTCCTAAGCAGCTGCCACAGCTGGAATTGCAGCAATCTGAAGCCAGGAGTCCAAAGCCTCTTCTGGGTCTCCCTCATGAGTGCAGGAATCCAAGACTTTGGGCCATCCTTGACTGCTTTCCCAGGCCACAAGCAGGAAGCTGGATGGGAAGCAGGACCACTGGGATTGGAACCAGTGTCCATATGGGATCCTAGTGTGTACAAGGTGAGGACTTTAGCTGCTAGGCTACTCCAGCAGGGAGAAATTTTTTAAGGGAGTATTTATTTATCTATTTATTTGAAAGGTGGAGTTAGAGGGATAGACAGAGACTTTCCACCTGCCAGTTTACCCCCGAAATGGCCACAACAGCTGAGGGTGTACAGGGCCAAAACCAGAAGCCTGGAGCTTTTCTCTGATATCCTGTGTGGGTGCCGAGACCCATGAACTTGGTCCATCCAGCTTTCTCAGGTACATTAGCAAGGAACTGGATGTAAAGTGGAGCAGCTGGGACTCAGATTAGTGTTCAAATATATCTGCTATGCTACAATGCTGGCTGCAAACAGAGAATTTAATTCAGGGAATTAGTTGAAATGATTTGCAGGAGTAATAGGCAGGACTGAGGAAAAACAAAAATAATAACTTTCAGGCTGGGATTGCTTAAGGAAAGGATCCCCTGAGACTGAGGTACAGACTTTTAAGAAATGGTTACTGTCACCAAGGAGGTACCCAGGAACACAAGAGACCCTTTGGGCTTGACTTTGCCTCTGAGGGAGGGACACCTGAAGACTTTAATGTATCTGAGGGAGTGCAGTGAGCAGGCAGATTGCAGGAGGGAAAAGATAAAATCTGGACCCAGTTGCTGCGATCAGGAGGAACTATCCTGGTGGGCCAGTTCCATTCCCCTAGTGCAGCTGTCCAGTTTCCCTCTAGGGCCCTCTTATGCTGAGCATAACTGATTCAGCTGGCCAACAGAAATGTTTGCTCAATCCAGCTCCAGTGTCAGAATCTGTGTAAGATGAGGTAGATTTGGAGCTAAGACAGTGGTTAAGAACTAACACAGAGTTGTTGTCTGTGTATTTTAAGGACTTATTTTTATTTGAAAGGCAGATTTAGAGAGAGAAAGCTCTTCCATCCACTGGTTCATTCCCCAAGTGACCACAGTGATCCTTTGGATCAGTGATCCTTTGGATCAGCCTCTTTCTACCACCTTTTCCAATGCTTTCCCTGTATTTACTGGTACAGTAATTCAGATGAGTTACTGTTTCCAAGAAAACCCTCACTCAGATGAACAAACTTAAAAAGAATAAACTTTGAAAAACTAACTCATGAATGGTTTATAAACATTCTTTGCAAGTAATTTATTCTTTTCAAGTTTGCTTAATATTTGTTCTGAAGTAGAACTTATAGTATTTTTGGTGACTGTTTCTTTAAAGCAGTCCTCTCATTCTATGTTCCCCATCAGTCTGACACAGGGATAGGTTGATATGCTAGAGAGAGTTAAACCTATTGGCCAAGGGCAGATGAGCATTTGGAAATGAAAAACCATGGTCATGACTTCCATGTGGCCACGGCAGTGGTTGTATGCACTGAGAAGCGTAGGGGATTCTTAGGAGGATCTGAGAATTACTGAGGGAAGGCATTGGAAAAGGTGGTAGAAAGAGGCAGAGAGAGAGCTGAGATGCTAAGAATTCACATCTTAAAGGCAAATTGTATTTTTTATACCTCTCACTATTAAAAAAAATTTTTTTTAATCTATTTGAAAGGCAGAGAGATGGAGGGAGCTTCCATCCATTGGCCTCACTGCCCAAATGCCCACAACAACTGGGGCTGGAACTCATCTGAAATTCCCAAGTGGCTGGCAGGGACCTCAGCCATTACCTGCTGCCTCTCAATGTGTGCATTAGGAGGAATATGGAATTGGAAGTGGAGTCAGGACTCAAATCTTGCACCCCACTATGAGAGGCGGGAGTCTTCAGCAGGATCTTAAAACAGCTTTGTTGAATGCCCACCCATACTTTATTTTTAGCGATAGAAGTAATTTTTTACTAACACGTGCCATTGGTAGAAATTGCCCTTGAGAATCTGCTGTAAGTATTTGGTTATTACATCTTTCAATGTCTGTGCTCAGAGTCTCCACAGCTTCATTCAGTAGTGAGGCCAACACCTTCAGGCTTTTTGCTTGAATTTTTAAATATATGCTGTGTGTCTGTTCCTTTTTGTTTTTTACTACATGCCAAGAAAGGGTGGCAAAGGATTACTTTATTTTGGTACTGTATTAATAATTAATCAACTTTTTTTGCCATCTACATTCTGTCTTTTCTTTGCTATTTCCTATCTTTATAAGACATTAAAATTGGGTGTTGAGGATGGAGAACAGAACAAATCGATCATCTACCCCAGGCATGTGTTGGCAGTGAAAGTCTGGGCAAATGGAGACTCTAAAGTGAACTGTGTCAGCCAGTGGATTCTGGAGAGGTTTCATCATGCTTGGAATGGCGAGACTAGCAGCAATTCAGAACTGCTGAACTGTCAAAACTACTTGAGCAGGACCCTCAGACCATGCCCCACATCGGGGATCTTGGGATTGGTTGGGGCTTGGGTGGGGTTTTTCTCCCTTTATCTCCCCCCTTACCCCAGATACAGAAAGAGAGAGAGAGAGAGAGAGAGAGAGAGAATGTGGAAACAATGGTCTTACCCACTTTCCTGTAGTCCTTGACCCTTTGTGCCCTAATCAACTATGTAAAGATTATAAAAATAAAATAATTTTTTAAAGTTGGTGGTGGCAACTATCAAAGAGAAAGAACAATAGAAATTTAACCTATTTTGTATCTTTGATACATGAATAGTAAAGTAGAAAATTTTGCAATGTAAAATAGATTCTATACACTCATATAAAAAGGGTTTGGTTTAAAATTAGTCATCTGAGTTAGATGAGCTAGTTTCAAAATCATTTTTAGAAATAGTAGCAACAATTGTTAAACCCAGCTTCTCTTTCTGCACCTTCTGGGACTCCTATAACTGTTATATTTGGCCTTTTAATAGTATCTTTCAATTTTTGAATACTTTTTTTTAGCTTGAACCATCTCTGCTTCTAGCTTTTTGTTTGTTTCATCCTGATGTCAGGAAATGTCTTCCAATTCTGAGATTTTTTCCTCTGCATGCTTCATTCTATTTTGGAGACTCTCCACTGTACTTTTAATTTGCTCCACTGTATTCTTAATTTCTGATATATCAACTTTCATTTGATTCATTTTCAGTGTGTTGTATTCCTTAAATTCCTTGAATGCCAGCTTTACATGCTTCTCCTTGTTGATAAGAAGCTTTATAACAAGTGTTTTGAATCTGTATCCCCCATTTTCTCGATGTCTTCCTTAGTTAACTCTGACGTTGGTAAAGGCGTTTGGTCCTTTCCAGGGGAGTCTTCAGTAATATTCATTGTGCTTTTGCTTTTTCTTTTGCTCTTGGTCATGATACTTCTGATAATCAGATTTTTCTCCTTGGGGCAGATTTCTAAGCTGTGTCACCCTCAGGTCTAAAATTCAGTTTTGCTTATTGCAGTTGGTACATGGCTCTTTGTTTGCAGTCACTTGTTCCACTCCCTCCAGTGAGTTCCAGGTCTAGGTTCTTATGTCAGATTTCCACCATGGTCTCCACAGCCCCAGCTCCTGGCTCACCACTCTTCACCTCCTGTGATACCGTGTTAAGGCTGCACTGTTGTCTCTGCAACCTTTCTCCCACTTCTGGTTGGAGCAGGTCCCAGGATTAGGGAAACACCAGGTGTCCTATATAGCTAGGTTGTTGTTGGTGCTAATCTTGCAGGAACCTGTTGGCCATGAGGTCTGAGGACCACACAGACGTATTTTGACCTGTACAATGCCAAAATTGGTCTTATTTTCCTGTGGGACCAGTGCAATACACTGGTCTCAGTGTGTTCTCACCGAGCTCAGTACATGCACAGCACACTGTTGTCCCTGCAGTCTTAAAGCCACACCATACGAAATGGCGCCTGATGTGCCGCTACTGGAGTTCTTGATCTGCTGGGCATCAGGTCTGAGGGCTACCTGGACCTGTCTTGGGTAGAACCTGTAGGATGCCATGTTGTTGCGGTTCACTGAGTCACTCCCAGCTCAGTGCATGTTAAGTCCTGTCCCATAGCCTTTGCCTCCTTAAACAAAATGGTACCTGTTTCAGCTCTAGGGGGCAGACGTGGCTGTGAAATCTACCCTGTTCCTGCACTGCCTGACTGGGACCTGCTGCTCTGTCTCTGCTAATGGTCAAATCAAACATACCAGCAAGATAGGCAGTATCTATCCTTACTTCTTGACCAAAGAAAAGATGGACTCACATTGAAACTGTTTACTGTATCTTGACAATAGGATGCTGGACTCTGTCATTGTCTGTGCCTATGATAGACATGTGATTATTTATGAAGAACTAGATTATTGTAATAATATAGGGGAACTCAGTGAAGAAGGATTGTGGAGGGTGTAAGGGAAATCACAGGGCCTATGGAAATATATCATAAAATAATAATAGTAATGATAAAAAGAAGTAAAATTAAAAAGAAATGGTATCAAAATAAAAAAATGCTTTCCAGCCTGTGATATTTAAAGTATTTATCAAATTTTTGTGCTTGTATTTTAGTCCCTTTCACGGAGCTTAATGACTGGTTATTTGCATCAAAGACTAAAGCAGAACAAAATCACTCAGTAATGACACATCCAGTGTTTTCCTACAAAATACTATGAATGTTCTGAGAACCCAGTTTATATTTGTCAAGGTTAGCATTGTCCTAGAAATTGAATTTTTGTTAATATTGTAGCTCATGAGTGAGTTAAAAGAAGTGATTCTCTGGAGACAAGCCTTAATAATTTGTATCTTAGGATGTGGAAGTGTGAATTGATGATAGCAGTGCTCAGGAAATAGTTAGTGGACGCCTTTAGACCTGTTCTGTAAGCCTACATGAACTCTCCCCTGTGCGCTGCTGGCCTCATCCTTGCCCTGTTTCCCACCTCATCAATCACTACACCAAAGAGCAAGTTCTGTCATTACCCAAACAGCATGCCAAGTCGGTCCCAGCTTCCGGTCCTGCTGTTTCTCCCCTGGCTTACCTGAGTAACTCTTAACAAGACCTGTCACTCAAGAAGATCTGTTTCAAGGCTCAAGAACATGACACTGCTTTGGGTAATTCCCCTCTGATAGAACTAATCATTCTTTGCTCACTGTAGGTACAGCTTCCCTAAGGAGCAGTCATGGTCTCTTATTTATTAGTTAATGTGTGTTTCCACTTCCACTGAATTGCAGACTTCATAAAGGCAGGGTCAGTCTTGAACTCATTTTTGTAATTCATAGTACAATGCTTATTACATGCACAGGGTGTTCAGTGGATGCTAATAGAAGGAAAGAAAGAAAGAAATGCCATTTTTTTTTTTTTTTAGTAAAGGAAATTTCCATCTGAGAATGAGACCTAGATTTTTCTTTTTTCTAAGCAACCAGCCATTAAATTGTGTGGTATTTTCCACATGTGTGCTTTCTTTTTGCTAGGATGAGAGTTCTGTGGAGTGTTTGGGCAGTGGATGTCCTGGGTGAGCTAAGGTTCCTGATTTCTAATCAGCGGGCTGTGAGCCCATCACTGAAGCTGTGTGAGCTTAGATGCTTTATGTAAATGCTTGAATGTTATTGTTCTCACTTTAGACATGGGAATAATAACTTATTTTACCTCATCGCATTTCTTTGAGAACCAGATCAGAGAACATTGCGGAAACTACCTTTGGAAGAGGTAAAGAAATATCTGCAGGGTGTTTGTTTCACTAGATAAGGTTGATAACGTTTGTTCTGCTGACCTGTCTTGGTAAATGTCTTCAGAACAGGAAAATGACCTTTGTTTCTGCTTCAATCAGTACCTTTTCTAGAATATCACTCTAGAAAGACAAATATGTATTACAATGAGCAGATATGTTACCCAAATACGAGCAAATTAATTCTAGCTTGTCATGCTTTCAAATTCTATGTGAACATTTCTTAAAACAGATGATAATAAGTTATGTGAATGTAACAATTTTAAGATCCTAAGGAGGGCTTCTTTTTGGCATGCTTGTTCTTATAATCAAAGGCATGATTAACTGGAAATTTATGCTTGGGACATGTTACAGATTATATTTATTTGTTTTCTGTAACATTTTTTTATGCTAGCTATACCTGCATTGCGATTCTTGTGGGATATGTGTATGGAAGGTCTCCTGCTTTCTTCACTACTCACCTTTGCAACTCAGTCTTGCACAGAGTGGCCCTCAGCACCCAGAGGTGCTCTTGAGAAGTCCCTCCTAGCCTAAGCACATAGGAGATCGAAATCCAAGAGGAATTCCTTTGTTTCTCTACAGTAGAGACAAAAAGCCAATGGGGATTTGGGACAACACAAGGCCAAGCAACTGTCAGGAAGCCAGTGCCCCCTCTGAAATGAATTTCAGTAAGAATCATAATGACCACTTGACAGTAAGGATCCTGGGTGTGTACATGACTCATGTCTGGCACACTGAAGGAATGAATGAATGCCGTCTCTCTGGGTCTCATTCATGCTCAGAAACCACCTCAGGAGCGGGCAATCGTTCTCTCTTTCTCCTGTCTCTCTTTCCCCCATCTCTTGTTGCTCAGCCTTTCAAATAAAAATGAATAATAAATATTTAAGGAAAACTCCACAGTCTACTTCATGGAAGTGATTTTTCATGTTTCACATTTTTCCAAAGGCAAGCAGCTGAGAGCCTGAGGCCTGCAGTGAGAGTGTAGACACTGCAGTTGAGCTGTGTCCTTGGACGGAGAGGAGCTGAGAAAGTCATCCTTACAGCCAGGCGTGTGCTAGCTGCCAAGAGGGACCAGGCACTAGTCCGTTCAGCAGATTCACACAAAAGGGGAAATTGTGCTCATGAATATGTTTTAAGTTGAAGTATAATTTATAATGTATTAAAATTTACCCTTTCCCGTGCTCAGTTCTGTTTCAGTAAGCACATACCACCACTCCCACAGGCAAGATTGAACAGCTCCATCATCTGCTAAGATTCTCCTATGCCCTTTTGTGTCAACCCTTCCAGCCACTGCCAGCCCCAGGAACCAGTGGTCTGTGTACAGCCTAGTTTTGCCTTTTCTAGAATGTCATTAAATGAAAGTGCATGGTATGTAGCCTTTAGGATATGGCTCTTTTTAAACAGAAAGCATATTTGAAGAGTCATCTGTGTGGTTGCATGTATAAGCATCTCATTACTCTGTACTATTTACCTTTTTGTGGATGTGCACAGTTTGTTGAGTCATTCACCAGTCAACAGTTATTTGAGTGATTTCTGGTTTCGAGTGGTTATGGATAAAGTGACCACAGACAGTCATGTATATGTGTTTATGCGAGTATATGCTTTCATTTTACTTATTTTCAAGACTAGCTAGAGTGGAATTTGCTAGATCACATGATGAGAATGGTCGGCACTTTAAAACTTTTCCAGTCTGTTTTCAAAGTGGCTGTATCATGCTTGTATTCACGTTAGCAACAGGATTCTGAATTGCTTCACGTTCTTGGTGACACTTGCTATGTTTTAGTTGACAACTGTCCTAGTAGGTGTGTAGAAGAATCTCATTTGTGACTTTAATTTGTATTTTGCTGATGACTGATAATGTTATCTTTTCACATATTTATCAGCCATCCATAAACTAAGTGAACTGTTCCATTCTATTAGCTGTTTTCAGTTCTGATTGGTGGCTTTCTTACTAAGGTGTAAGAGGTTTTTTCTGTATCCTAATTACATGTACTTTAATGATAAATGTTTTAAAGAAATTTTAAAACATTTTAAAGAAATGTTCTTATTTTTAGTTCTTATTTTTAAAAGTACTTTACATTTTTGGCATCCTAATGAAATTTATTTTTTGCCAAATTCAAGGTAACTAACCAGTTCTACTTTTTGTTTTATGTATTTTGTTCATTTAGCTTCAGCTCTTATATTGGGTCTGTGGTCTATTCTGGGTTAGTTTTTGTATGTGGTGTGAAGTTAGTATAGAGACTCTGTTTGCATATGGATATGTAGTTATTCTAGTGCTATTTGTTTAAAAGGTAATTCTTTCTGCTTTGAATTCTTTGATGCTTTTGTGGAAAATCAGTTGGTCACATTTGAGTGAGTTTCTTTCTGAATTTTCCATTTTCCTTCATTGATTTATATCTGCCTTTACACCAGGACTGCACTGTCTATATATCTGTACCTTCAACATAAGTCTTGAATTCAGGTAATTTTAAGTGCTCCAACTTTGATTAGGTCTTTTTTAGTTCTATTATGTTTTTATAGAAAATTGATATTCTTATCAATTTCTACAGAAAATGCATGTTTTCTGTTGGAATCACTGTGTATTTTTAGAGTAATAAGGAGAATTGACATCACGATGATATTGAGTCTCTTGATTCATGAATATGGTTTCCCTTTGCATTTGTTTAATTCTTTTTTAATTTCTCTGAGGAAGTTTTTTAATAGTCACATTTGTACAGATTTCATTGAATTATCCAAGGTATTTAATATCCAGTATTAAAATAATATTTAATTTTCTGAAAGTTTCAATTTGTGGCTATTTAGTGATTGTAAATATTGGTCTTACTAAACCTGTTTTAGTAGATTCCTTAGGGTTTCTGGGTAGATCATGATGTCATTTGCGAATAAAATCAGTTTCCTTCTTTGTTGATTATGATGCTGTTAATTTTTTCTCTTGAGTGATTGCACTAAGGCGTAGAATACAATGCTGAACCAAAGCAGTGAGAGCAGGCATCTATGCCTTTATTGCTGACTCTAGTGGAACTAGTTTCAGCATTTATCAGTCAGTAAAAAGTAAGATAGAGGTTTCAAAGTTGCTTTTTTGACCTGAGATTGCTTGATTTATTTATTTGTAAAAGAGGAGGGAGGAGAGGGGAGAAAGGGAGGGTGAGAGAGAGGAGGGAGAGAGGGAGTGAAAGAGAAAGAGAAAGAACACAGTGAGCGAGAACTCATGTACTTGTTCATTTTTTAAATGCCTACTATGGGCAGGGCTAGGCCTAGCCAAAGCTGGGAATCAAAAACTGTCCTGCCTCCCATGTGGGTGATGCAAGTCCAGATACTTGAGTATCTGCTAGCTCCCAAGGTGTGCATTAGCAGGAAGGGGATTAGAAATGCAAGAGCTAGGGCTTGAACCAGGCGCTTACTGATGTGAGATATGGAACTGGCAAGCAATGACTTAGCACTATGCCAAATGCCTGTACAATGACCCAGGACTTCACTGCATGGGACACAGAGTCCTTTATCCTTATCTGACTTCTTCCCTTCTTTGCCCCATCCACCCCACCCCATCACACCCCCGGCTCTTGGCCTTGTGGAAGTACTTGCAGTCCTCTGTTACTCATTTTTATGCCCTGTATGCATGCTCTTGTCTTTGTTACAGCTGGAAACCTCCTATTCCTCCTCACTCCTGCCCCAATGCTGACTAGCTTATATTCATTGAACTGAAAAACCTCTTATACTCTACTATAACATTCAGTTTATTTTCCTATAGTCAGTATTGGTCACACTTCCAAGAACCACTTTTCTGCACCCAGAGATACATATGTTACTTATTTTCAATACTTGACAGTTACACATAATTGGTACTTAATGTTTATTGAGTAAGAACATGATTGGTATTTAGCAGATATTGGGCTTGTTTTTTTTTTCAAATAAGTGAAATATAGATTTAATCCTAAGCATATATGAAATGTATTAATAAAGTAATCACCCACATTATGTGAATCTACTATGTTCCAGGCACAATGTTAGCTATTCTGTTCATGTCCATTGTTTTTAATCTTTGTAACATCAGAGTAAGGCGTATTATCATCCTATGATAACCCAGCTTAAGTTTTATTGTGGATGAGACCAAGCAGATATAAAATGCTGAAATTCATATATGTGTTGTGCTTTTTCCTACTTGTACACACTAGGACTTTCCTACTTGCACACATTGCCCTCAGGACTTCCCCAGATTTGCAATAAGAAATAATAGCAGAGATTCTATAATAGGGAGCCATGTGGATCATGATGTGGACTTAGAGAATTGATATTACAGGCTAAAGAAAAATCTATAAGGGAGTGTGAGGTGATGTCAGGAAAAAGGCAACAGGAAAGATCTTATGTTTTTTGGTGGATAAACACCAGCAAAGAGATTTTATCCTGTCTTTGCTATAACTATAGAAAAGCAGTCTTGAGGATACAGTAACTTGCAAGAATTATCTTAAACCATATGACTAGAAGTTCTGGCAAGGATGTGTAATCAAGAGGCTGGGTTCTGACAGCAACTTGGGGAACAGTGGAAGGAGATAGACTCTGGGTATGCCTGTACCAACAGCCCTGGACATCCATAGCTGTTGCAATGCGTGACTGGGAATGCCTGGATGCCCACCTTGGCCCACTCAGGCTGCCAGTTGAAGGGCTGCTGGGACCTTATTTATGCTTTATTTCTGTCAACACTACTTTGGATATGCAGTTGAACAACTTTCTCTCCCCATCCTCACCAATTGCAAGTGGTGAGGGCAGAAGGATGCAGGGGTGCAATGCAGAAGTCTCTGGTAGCCCTGGGAGTTGTTCTTAGATACATATACAGCATTCTCATTTTTGTGCCTAATCTGTGCTACTAAATCCAGAATAAAATGTGCAGAAGGCATGAGTCCTTCCCTTTTTATGTTCTAAAGTAGGGCTTACGTATTTCAACTATAAAATTTTTGTGTGTATAGTAGTTGGAATGGAAATGTATAGGAGCTCTGTTTCCTGAGGTATTCAAGCTAATATGCTTGGCATGAAAAAATTCTAGAACAATGTGGGTTTAACCTGAAGAAAATTCCTGACCAGTTCCCCATCAGAAATTAGTCTCAAGGAATGTGTCACTCCAACTTTTGGAATTAACAAAGTAGATAAAAGGAAAGATGAGCTCTGTTAAAAAAATCCACTTATGAGGGGAAGCACAGTTTTGTTTCATAGAAGAAGGTCTTTGGGAAGCCTTTGTTCAGACATCCAGTCAGAGTTCCTTTTTTTTAATAGTTGGAACAAGTGAAAATAGAATTTTCAGTGTTTACATGTTTTTGTGTTCGAATGTTCTCATTTTAATGTGTCTGCAATTTCCCTTTTGATTTTTTTCTTTGCCCTGTAAAACAAAATAATAGGTAGATAGAGGCTGGCAGTGTGTGGTGGATGATGATGGTTTCCAAAATTGTTCATATGTTATCAGGTAAGCTACAGCTGGGACAACTCACATATCAGACAGGTTAAGCCACATTAAAACAGACCTTAGATTATCCTATTAGATGTGAAATATTCTTGTTCCTGCCAAGAATTCATTTATTTTGTTTATAACTATGAAAATTAAATTCCCTTGAGTGCTTGATTGGTATTATTGGTCTCAGGTAATGTAGAAACCAAATTATATGTCCAAACCGTGAGAGTGATAATGCTGCAAGTCCACAGACAATGGATTTGCTTGCTTGATGCTACAGAATTCACTAAGGCTGTTCTTCTAGGAATATCATTGTTTCTGCTAGCTTAAAATTTTTTTTTTGGTATTTTTAAAATATTGCATTTAAAATATTCTCTAGAGAAACACATCAAAGTGAGTTTAGAGAGATTTTTAATATAATAATGTCAAAGACAACAAAGGTTTCTCTTTCGTTTTAAGTAGATAGAGGACATAAACCACATAAACCAAGAAGGAATTTTTAAAAATATGTATTTGTTTTTATTGGAAAGACAGATTTACAGAATGAGGGAGAGACAGAGTGAAAGATCTTACTTCCACTGGTTTACTCCCCAAGTAGCTGCAATGGCCAGAGCTGAACTGATCTGAAGCCAGGAGCCAGGAACTTCTTCTGGGTCTTCCACATGGGTGCAGGGTCCCCAGGTCTTAGGCCACAAGCAGGGAGCTGGATGGGAAGTGGAGCATCTGGGACACAAGCTAAAGTCTATATGGGATCCCAGTGTGGGCACGACGAGGATTTTAGCCACTAGGCTACCATGCTGGGTCCAAGAATGAATGTTTTTATCAAGAGCTTGTCACATTGGAAGTAGTTTTTGTGTGTACTTTTACTGGAAAATCATAAGGTAGCTTGTGTATGTTGCAGATGCCTGTTGGCTGCCTTTGTTATCTAGGCTTCAATTAAAATGTATGTAGTCATCTATCGTAGAGTTCACTGTGAGCCAGATCTCATTATGCAAGTCGTAGGCAGAAGAAAACACATGGCATCATTTGCCTTAAAATGCCTCTTTGATACAAAGACAAAATAAGTGCTAAAAGTGGGAATATAAATAAGGGCCCATTGGAATGAAGATACGTGTTCCTTGATTTGTCTTGTTCATGAAGGGCTCTGTGCTAAGTCTCCCTTTAGCCTCTTCTCGGGGTACACTGTACAATTATCATAAAGGAAAGTTGAAGTCCAAGGAAGATAAGATGCATTTGTAAATTTGTTTATTTCTTTGATTCTTTGATTGGTTGGTTAATAATTGTAGGTGGTTAATATTTGTCCCATAGGTCAGATATTTTCTTATTGACCAGGTTCATCAAGCAAAGGAGATGCAGTTTTTCATATGGATGCTTTTAAGTATTTTCCTTATTATTTTTTTTTTTCTTGAAAAATCACCAGATTCACCTGTTTTAAAAATGACTTGCTTTGGGACTCCCACAAGGTTTCCTCTAGCACACCAAGGCTGGAAGTACTTTTCTCAATTTATTTTCTCATTAGTTGTCATGTTACTGTAATACAAACAAATGGATTTTTTTTATAGTTCATAGTTACAGTTCTAAGAATATAATGATACTTCTCTTCCTTTTCCTTCTCTTTTCTTTCCCTTGCTCTTTCTTTCCTACCTTTGTTTTTTAAATTTTTGAGATGTTTTCCTTTACATTATAGTAAAAGGCTCAATGTTCCACTAAATTGAGTTGAGCAATTAAAAAGTCAAAAGATCAGAGTTCAGCATGAACATAGACAAAGGCTATAAACAGTAATGAACTGTGAAGATGTCCTTATCACTTGTATATACTAGATTAGAACATAACTAAAGAACCTTGAAGCTATAGCATATTACTATTTTTTGTTTTAAAAATTATTTTCATTATTTTCCATGATGTGCTTTTGTACATATAGTTATTCTCCCATTTCTTTCCCCTTTCTACCTTCTTATTTTTTGCTTCCCACCATTTTCTCCTATATTACTACAATAGTATAATACTTCAGCAACAATTACAAATCTAACATTCTGCTCTTAAAGTGCATCATAGCATTATATAGGTAGAGATGAAGGAGCAAATTCTAATGTCATTATAGAGGTATATTTAACTGTTTCACTGGGAGTATTCTTTTCATGGGGGTAGGGGATAGAAATGCATGCTGCAACTACTATGCTAGTCTCCATTATACAATTCATCTATGAAAATATATGTATATATCTATCTTGTATTTTGCATGGACGGTGCTTTATATCAGAGAGAGCATATTTGTCCTTTTGAGATTGGCTTGTTTCACTGAGCATGATGCTCTGTAGTTGGGACAATCTAGTTGTAAATGGTGTAATTCCATTCTTTTTAATGGCTGTGTTGTATTCCAAGGAGTAGATGCACCACAGCTTCTTTGTCCACTCCTCTTTTGACAGATAGCTGGGTTGTTTCCATGCTTTTCCTATTGTGGATTATGCTGCAATAAACATAGGGATGAAGATTGCTTTCCCATATGCAGATTTCACTAAATTTTGATGTAATGTAGCAGTGGGAGAGCTGGGTCATGTGGCAGGTCAATTTTTAGCTCTCTCAGCACTCTCCATACTGACTTCCATAGTGATTGTACTAGCTTGCATTCCCACCAACAATGGAGTAGAGTACCTTTGTCTGCACATCCATGCTACAGGTATTGTTACAGTTCTGAATATAGAGTATTCTCACAGGAGTCGGCTGTAACTTAAATGTAATTTTCATTGGTATTTCGTATAGTTAGGGAATTTTTTTCATGTGTCTGTTATGATTTAAATTGTTTCTTTGGAAAAAAATGACTACTCATTTCCTTTGCTCATTTCTTCACAGGGTTGTTTTGCTGTCATAGAGTTTCTGAAGGTCTTTGTAAGTCTTGGATATTACTCCCCTATATATTGTGTAGTATGCAAAGATTTTCTCCTATCCTGTTGGTTGACTTTTTGCTTTGTTGATTGTTTCTTCTTTACAGTGTGTGCAGAAGCTTCTTAATTTGATGTAGTTCCATTTGTTAATGTTGACTGCCTGTGATTTTAGTGATGTTTCTAAGAAGGCTTTACCAATGCCTGTGTCTTTAAGAGTGCTTCCTATGCTTTCCTCTAATAATCTGATGGCTTCTGGATGCAGATTTAGTTCCTTGATCCATTTAGATTTTATAGAAGGTGACAGGTAGGGGTTCACTTCTTGTTTTGATTAGCTGGTACCCAGTTTTCCCAGCAGCATTTGGTGAAATCAACCTTTCTCCCTGAGTTATTTTCAGTTCTCTTGTTGAAGTTTACTTGGCTGTATATGTTGGCTCACTTCTGGGGGTTTCTATTCTATTCTGTTAATCTTTGGTTTTGTACCAGTATCAGAATTGATATCTGGAATTGTGGTTCTTCCAGCTTTATTATTATTCTTCAAGATAGCTTTGGTTATTCATGGTCTCTTGTGTTACCAGATTAATTTTCTATCATCTTTTCTAGCTCTGAGATTAATGTTATTTGATTGAGATCACATTGAATATTACTTGCAGTAATATGGAAATTTTGATGGTGTTGATTCTTTAAATGCAGGAACATGGTAAATTTCTCCATCTTTTAATGTCTTTTTTAATGTTTTGTAATTTTCATCATATAGGTCTTCCATGTCTTTGGGTAGATTTATTCCAAGGTTTTTAAGGTTATTCTCTGCTATTTTAAAGGGGACTTTACTTACAAGTTCTTTCTCGGATATGAAGTCCTGTTGTGTTGGGCCATCTAGATGTTAATTTTGTACCCTATTACCTTGCCAAAATCTCTCTTATGAGTTCCAGTAGTGTCTACCGACTCTTTTAGTTCTCCTATGTATAAAATCATGCCGTCTACGAATAAGGGTAATTTGACTTTCTCATTTCCAACTTGAATTCTTTTAATTTTCTTTTTGTTGCTTAATAGCTCTAGCAAGGACTCCAATACTGTGCAGAATAGCAGTGATCAAAGTGGACATTCCATTCTAATTGCAGATCTTAATGGAAGTTTCCAGACTTTTGCTGTTCAGTATGATGCTAGCATTGGGTTTTTCATGTATTGCTTTGATTGTGTTGTAGAATGTTCCTTTTCTGCCTATCTTGTTTTTTTTTTAAAGGGTTTTTAGCATGAAGCTGTGTTACATTTGATCAAATGCCTTCTCTGCACCTATTGAGATGATTATATGGTTTCTGTTCTTCAGTTTGTTGATGTGGTATATCTATTGATTTGCATGTATTAAACCATCGCTGCTCAGCAAGGATTGTTCCACCTGGTCTGTGTGAATGATCTGTAGGGTGTATTTTTGGATTTTGTTGGGTAATATTTTGTTGAGGATTTTTGTATCCATGTTCATCAGAGCTATCAGTCTGTAGTTCACTTTCTCTGTTGTATCTCTATGGGTTCAGTTTTAAGGGTGTGTTGGCTTCATAGGAAGGTTTTGGAAGAATTGCCTCCATTTGTATTGTTTTGAATAGATTATGGAGTATAAGTCCTTTTTGAAATGTTTTGTAGAATTCTGCAATGAAGCCATCTGGTCTTGGCCTTTTCATTGTTGTGAAGGATTTAATTACTGATTCAATCTCTGTCGTTGTTATAGGTCTATTTAGATTTGTAATAACCTCATGATTCAGTTTTGGTAATTTGCATGTGTAAAACTCTGTCCATTTCTTTCAGGTATTCTGATTTGCTGGCATATCATTTCTTGTATAGTTCCTGATTACTTAGTATATGTCTGAGGTACCCATTATTTTATTTATTTTTCATCTCTTATTCTATTGATTCATGTCTTATCCTTCCCTCCCTCTCTCTCTCTTTATTAATTGGGCTATTGGGGCATCTATTTTTTTTTTAAAGAACCAGCTCTTTGACTCATTCATCTTTTTTTCATTTTTATTATTAGTATCATTTCATAATAGAGTTCCATAGGCCCTGGGATTTCTCCTAACCTCTTCATTAGTCTCCCCCTCCACCCCCCGCCCCCCGCCCAGTGAGTTCTCCCATATCACTACAACAGCATAGTTCCTCATAAAGTTATAAGTCCATCATTGCGGGCATGGACGATAGCAGAGAGTCCGGCATCTCATTGTCAAGATATAACCAACAGTTTTGCTGGGAGTCCATCCTCAATCTGGAAGTAGAGATGCACACTGCACTGAATCCTCACATGTTGACATGTCAGTCTCCACGACACAGTCACTATAAATCCCCCTCAAGTGAAAAGCCACAGAACAAAATCAACAACAGGAAGAAAACCAAAGATTTACAATGCCATGAAGTTAAACAACATGCTGCTGGAAATGATATCTCCATGCTCTTTTAGGTCTCTGGTTTATTTCCTGCCTTGTTTTGATTATTTCTTTTTTTCCTGTTAATTTTAGGATTATTTGCTCTTGTTTTTCTATCTGTATAATTAATTCACTTACCTGATGCCTTTCTAGTTGCATGACATAGGCACTGATTGCAGTGAACTTTGTTCTTAGCATTGCTTTGACTGTATCCCACAAGTTTTGGTGTGTTGCAGTGATGCCTTCATGCATTTCAAGCTTTTAAAAATTTCTTCTTTGATTTCATTTCTATAACCCATTGTTCATTCAGTAGCATGTAATTCAATTTCCTAGTATTTGTATATTTTTTGGGCTATTTTGGCATGTTGGTCTCTAGTTTCACCCCATGATGGTATAAGAATATGAATGGTATAATTTCAGTTTTTAAAAATTTGCCAAGGATTATTTCATGAACTATAATATGATCAATCCTGAAGAAGGTTCCATAAAGAAATTTATTCTGTGTTTTGTGTCTTAGGATGAAAGATTTTGTAGATATCAATTAGGTTCATTTGTTTTATTGTTTAGGTGAGCTTTGTTGTTTCCTTGCTAAGTTTTAGTCTCATTGATTTTTCCATTGAAGTTAGCGGGGTATGTAGGTCCCCCAATGTTAATTTATTGTAGTCTCTTTATCTCTTTAAATCCATTAATATTTATTTCATGTAGTTAGGGGCCTTATCATTGGTGTGTTATTTATTCTTGCTGAATGGATCCCTTAGTCATATATGGTATCTGTCATCTTTTAGTTTTTTTTTTTTTTACATTGAAGTCTGTATTATTTGATAATAGAGTCACCACATCAGCTTGTTTTAACTTTCCGTTAGCCTGGGATATATTTTCACATCTTTTCCATCCTTTCGATTTTCATGTATCTTTGTTGGTGAGATATGTTTCTGTAGGTAACAAATGGATGGATCCTAATTTTTGATCCAGGCTGCTGATCTGTGTCTTTTGATGGGTATGTTTATTCCAGTTGCATTCAGGGTTAATATCAACAAGTAGTGATTTGGTCCTGCAGTTTTAGTGCTGTTTTTCTTATTGTTTGATTTAGATTACTTTCGTGATTTATTGAAATGCTTTCCACCTTTGTGCTGGAGGCAAAGACTTTCAGCTTTTGTTTTCTTTGGAAGTGTTTTCTTACATTTTCAAATACAAAGGAAAGCTTTGCTGGGTATGTTATTTTGGGCTGACAATTTTTTTTTTTTTTATTTTCAGGATCTGGAATATGTCACCCATTCTTTTCTGGTCTGTAAGGTTTTCTCCTCTGAGAAATCAGCTGTGAGTCTGAATGGTGTTCCTTTATAAGTTATCTGACATTTCTCATATACATATTTATGTATCTTTTCTTTATGTCTAGCTGAAGAGAGCTTGAACATAATGTGCTGTGGCAAGGATCAGTTCTAGTCGAGTCTATTTGGGGCTCTCTGCTATTCCTGTATTTGGTTTCCTTTTTTTCCCCCATGTTACATGGAGTTCTCACTTATGATTTTGTTGAATACATCTTTTAATCCAGGATCTCATCCCAGGACTTCTGGAACTCCCATGACCCTTATTTTGACCTTTATATTGTCACTTAATCCTTGGATGGTTTTCTTGGCTCTACTCAATTCTTCCATTTTGCATATGGTGTATTCTAGCTTTGAAATCTTTTCTTCTGTCTTACTCATTCTATTATTGAGACTTCCATTAAATTTTTGATTTGTTCTATTCATTTCTTTTTAAAAGATTCATTTATTTTTATTGGAAAATTGGATATACAGAGAGGAGGAGAGACGGAGAGGAAGATCTTTCATCTGCTGTTTCACTCCCCCTGGTGGCCACAATGGCTGAGCTGTGCCAGGAACCAGGAGCTTCGAGGTCTCCCATGTGGATGCAGGATCCCAAGGCTTTGCGCTGTTCTTGACTGCTTTCCCTGGCCACAAGCAGTGAGCTGAATAGGAGGTGGGTCCTCTGGGACACGAACCAGTGCCCATTGGGATCCTGGCACATGCAAGATGAGGACTTCAGCTACTAGGCTACAGCGACAAACCCTATTCTTCATTTCTAATAATTTAGTTCGATTTTGTTACAATGCTGCTATTTCTTATATAGCATATTCCTTGAACTTCCTCCTCTGTTTCTGGCTGTTTTATGGAGCTTTATAGTGAAATTTAAAAATTCTTTATCTGGCAGTTGAAATAGACTTTTGATCTTTTGTGGGGGAGACATCACTAACCTCATTCATGTTGCCTCTGTCTCTTTTTTTGCCCTTGGCCAGTGCAATTCAGATTGGTAGCTTCTTCTCCTTGGTGCTAATTTTTAAGTTGTGCTATCCACCTGTTTACAGATCAAATTTACTGATCCTGTTCAGTGCCCAGTATTCTTTGGCCACTTTCTCCAGCAAGTTTCAGTCCTGGGCTCCCATTCTTTGTTCCAGCTTTGGTCTCCATGGTTGGGGCACCTGGGGCTGCCACTCTCCGCCTCCTGTGATCCTATTTTGTGGCCTCACCATGTTCTGCTTAGCCTTTCTCCTGCTAACAGTTCCAGCAGTATCTGGGATTAGGGAAACAATAGCTGTGCCTTTATATTTTATCACAGGGATATCAGCAGAGCCCTAGGTTGTCATTGGCACATGAATTTTTTTTTTCACTTCTTGCCAGAATTTGCAGGCAGCTAGGTCTGGGGTCTACCTGGATGTATTTTGAATGTAATGTGTGGGGTGCCAAGTCAGCAAATGCATTGAGCTGCAAGTAGATTCTTTCTAGACTTATTGTTTGCATGGTTTGCTGATATCCTGGGGACTTTGCAGCAGTACTAAACAATGGCATCTGATGTGGTGCTGATGGGTGCCTGAGTTGCAAACTCTATTCTGTTCTCACACTTGTGCAGAAGGGTTCCACCGCTCCATTTCAGCTCATGATTGGATTGGAATTTCAATGGGACTGCAATTCTATGGCTTGATTTATCTCCTGCTTTCCTGGTGTTCATCCCTTCCTACCTTCCACTGGTGGAGCTCTGGGGACTGCTGGGGTACCTTTTCTCTGCAGCACTGCTCCGCCATCTCTGCTGTTTATGTAGCTCCACTGATGCACAGGTGTCTCTCAGCAGACGATCTGTTTACTCCTGCAGCCTGGGATCACTCTGTCTCTGCTTCTCCTCTGCTGATCCATCTCCATCCATTTTAACATGTCCTCACCCTAGTCTGCCATCTTGTACTCCCTATAATATATCATTCTTAACCAGTGGTTTAACAGTGATGAAAAACTGATAATGTTATAATTGTAGCAATACTGATAGAGTCAGGAATTTCTTTTTAAATTTATTTTTCAAGTTTTAGCTTTTACATTCAAGGGAAAATAATACAGTTACATGGATATTTGAATTCTGTAACTTTGTGCTCTTGCTTTAAATGAGAGATTCCGGTTATGATATACTGCTATTATAGGAAGATAAAAGTACTGCACTGCCTTTAAAACTTTAACAATTCACTTGGCTAACACATTTCTTGGATTCTTACTATGATTAAGACAGTGTGTCATGTGTGTTTTGGGAAGATGGCTGAGAAGCCCAGGATATAGTTTTTTTTTTGTTTCTCAAGATTGTTTTTAGCAAGCAATCAGTAACTGTCAAATAAGCACACCAATAAGTAGCAATTGTAATTTTCTTAAGAAATTACAAAAACTCCAATGGGGTATTGTTTTATTCACTTCAGTATCCATGTAAACTGGAAAAATTCTGGATATAGTAGACCCAGTACACGTTTGGTGACTGAGAAGTGGCTGTGTACTGTCCTTACACTTAGAATCATTGGAACCCATGGAAGCTTGTCATTTCCAGTTGGGCTAGTCTGGAAAGGCTTCATAGAGGAGATGGGATTTTAACTGATCAAAGTGTGGGAATGCTTTGTAGAAACAGGGAATGGTGTGGAGACTCCTAGAGAGATGTTGGAAATGATGGAATTGAAGCTGTGCTACGTGATCGAATTGTGAAGGCACATTTTTGAAAAGCCTCGGAAGACAAGCTTAATTTTCCTAACAGAGTAGAAACTGATGGGGGTGTTTTAGAGATTTGATTTAAATGTGTCATAACCAGATGCATTGAAAATGGGAGAAACTGTGAAGTGCCCGTTGACTAGGTTCAATAATGAAGTGGGATGATAAGTGAAAGGAACACAAAGATGGACCAGTGTTGTTTTAAGCTTGATTGACTTGGGTAATAGTGAAAGTGTAAACAAAAATAGGAAGAATTAGCATTTTTCAGGACACTTTCTGTGTTTTAAGTCTTCTAATCTTTAAGGCAACAAGAACATTTTACTGTAGACTTAAACAAATCACAGAAGTGCAGAATATTAGACCTGAGAGGAATCTTGGAGATGGAGTTATTAATTGAACTAGAGTGCAGCAACCTTGGTTTTTTTTTTTTTTTGTCTTACCCAAGAGAAAGCTGTGTGGTTCAGGAAAAGGGCCATGGGTGCTCTGGCAAAACACAGAGCATCAGTAGGGTAGCAAGTAAAGAGCTAGTTCTAGTATTTTGAGGGATACTTAACAAGCATTTGTTCATTTTCAGTTTTATTTCCCTATCAAAACTGAAGAGCCTTTATGTAAGTAGTTCTGAGTACCATCTTTGGTGATATTGTCTCTGCAACATAAGCACTGTGTTGTAAGAGTGAGATAAAGTCCTTTTAATACTATCCCAACATATTTACATTTTGTGTGCTGTGTATAGTTGTTACTGAGTTGATGTTTACTGAATTCTAAACAAATTTTGTGTTGCAAGTGTTGTTTCTTGTACCGTTGATCATGGGTCTTGGGTATCATATTGTCACATCTGTGGCGATAGTAGTGGTTGCTAGGACTTCCTATTGTCAGCATTTCTACTTGGTCTTGAACTCATCCTTCCTTCTGCTTAAGAGAAATAGGAGTGGTTGCAGGTAGACTTGATTTTGATGTTTGTTACAAAGTAGTAGGGCCCTGGAGAAAGTTTGGGCCAGCTCTCATCATGGCACATCTACTTGTCCTTCAGTACCTGTAATGTGAGAGGATGGAAAATCCTCTTTGTCTTCCTGATAACACCCTTTGTACCCTCCCATATCAGACTAAGTGCCCACTGGCTTTGCCTTCTGATACTCCTGGGTGAGCTCTAAAACAACTTACTGAATGTGTAAGCTTATGATGGCTTCTTTGCCTTTAACAGTCTGGCTTAACTCTGGCGTACATCTCAAGAAAGAAAGATGTGGGATTGAATGGATAAGCTTAGCTTCTTTCTTGCTTAAGGCCAACAAGGAGGTGAGAGGCTGGGAAATGAGTAACATGAGAATAGATGGGAAACAACTCTTTATAGTGAAAGGAAAAATTCAATGATTAACCCTGGTCTATTTCAAGTTGGGAAGCAAAGTAGTTATAAAACATTAACATTTAGTAATTTATCGTCATCATCCTAACTCTTCTTTGAAGAATTTTTCCTGTGACAAATTCAGTAATATCATTAATAATAAAAAAAAATTAATCTTACAAGGTTATTTTCAACCAGTTTCTAGCTGTGGTAACTGCCTTTATCTTCATGGAAGGGTGGAGAATTCAATGCTCAAATTATAGATCAATCATTTTAAAAGCAGCTTAAGTGATGAGTTGATAAGATAGCTTATTGATTAACTGAGGTTTGTCCTTGGAGAAGGGGAGGCAGACAGAGATGTCCTTGGTAAATTCGTGGGTCTGGACCTCTAAGTGGCAATACCTGCGGTATGAGAGCCTTGGATAAGAGAACAAAAATTCCGTGTAGAAATGGGCAGCTGCCAGCGTTACTAGCTTGCATATGTCCCAGATTGGGACAAACGAATTACTTTTAACCTGCAATCTTTGGGAATACACAGGCTCCTTCTTCTGAAAATACCAACTGAAAAACCAAGCCACTATCCTTGGGTTTGTAAATCTAATATAGCACATTGAAGGACACTTGCTCTTTCTGCTAACTGAACGCCCCAGTCCCTGTATGCTGAGTTTCTATGGCAATATGAGCTCAGTGACCTCTCTTCTCTGTTGTGGAATGTAGGTGAAAAGGATGGAAGGGAGCCGGAGGATGCTGAACTATTGAGGCTCAGTAAGAGGCTGGTGGAGAATGCGGTGCTCAAGGCTGTCCAGCAGTATCTGGAAGAAACACAGAACAAAAAGCAGCCAGGGGAGGGGAGCTCTGTGAAAACTGGCGAGGCTGAGCGGAATGGCAATGACAGTGATCACAACAGGAAATGAGGCCGGAACACAGGCTCCCGCTGCTACGTGGAAGGCATCCCTGCTCCCTTGTGCTGAGTCCAGGGACTGACTTGCAGTGTGCTGTTTGTCTCTTGTCCGATCTGTGGAGATTGCCTACTACTTATCATGATCGATGTGTTTGCATTTCGGAAGCACAACAGAAGAGAAACAGAGTGCTGGCACCAGCAGAGGAAATGAATTTATAAAAGAAGAATGGCCTGTGTTTCATGGGCCCTCAGCTGTGCCTCAGGGAGAGCAGGGACCCTGGGTTATGCCTCCTGGATTCAAAGGCCGTGGGGGCGGCCTTGCCATCAATGGAATGCTGCCATTTATATTGCTTAGCAGGGCATTTGACTATTTTTATCTGAGGCCAAAACTCACACACAGCTCTCAAGTGCTAAGTGTAAAAGAATCACTACTGAGAATATCATCTGTTCAGTTAGTCCCTCATGTTTGTGTTTGTCCTAAATATGGCGTCACTATGCACTGATCTTGATTTTTGTAAATTATGTTTCATGTATATATTTTGATACATTTTTTTGGCAAAATGCAATCTTTTCTATAAAATGTGAGCAACATTTTCAAGGTTTTTTAACCCTGGTTTGATAAGTCAGTGTGCCATATTTAATATTTTCCATTGACATTCATGTGTTAAATTGTGCATATGATTTTTTTTTTCTTTAGGCAAGAAACCTATTGGAATCCAAGACTTAATTAATGAAGCTTTGCATCAAGAAAGAATGAGACTGAAGTCCAAAGTGAAACAGATAAAGGAACTTTTATTAAAGCCTGAGACTCAGGCTAATATTAGGAGGGAGCTTTTTGGAGAAAGGCTTATTAACAATATTTCAGGAAATGATGTTGATTTCAGTAAGCCTTTGACGTGAGCACTGTCTGGTGGAATAGTTTATGGTATATTTTCAGATTGTTAAATAGCTCTTTGGTAAACACCAAAGAAGTATTGTGAGAGTGTTTGCATGACAGCAAACCAACATTTGGTAAGGAATGAACAATTTCTTACCAGAGGATAGTGACTTTTTGCACCCCCTCACCCCCACCATTAGCTAAACTTGCGTGTTAAAATGTTTGTTTCTGTCATGTTGAGTTATTTCGTAGAAATCACTTCTTAATTCGCTGTTGTGGGATGTTCCTTGGGTCCTTGGAGATAAAAACACTGAAAAATCATCTGCAGACAAGCAACAACAACAATAAAACCCAAAGCCAACAATAGTATTTTAAGGGTCGCCTGCCCCCCCCCAACCTGATTGCTATTGTAAATCAAGTAAGCATTCTCTACATGTTTCTATATCTATTGTAACTTTTAAGTAGAATTTGAATGTTTATTGAACATTAGTACTTGAAAGAGGATTTATAAATATATTAACTGCCATCACTGATTAGGAATGTATGGTAATATCCATATATATTGTTTTTCACTGATCAAAATGGAGTTCATGTTTTCATTTTTAACTGTTGCATATTTGGGGTTTTGATTTTCTAGTTATTTGCAGTTGAGGTCCAGGCCTTACCATGTTCCCTGTAATTTGATTTGGTTTGCACTGATTGATTTTTAAAGAGCATCCTTGAACAACTTTCTCTATCATTGGTAACAGCATTTTTGAGTCATTGTGAAATTGCTGCTACTAACAGATCATGAGGGTAGGGGAAATGACTGGACATCAACTATATAATCATGTCAAATATAAAATCTACTCATGGATTTTTAGCTACTTTTTCACTGGGTATATTATACCACATTTATTTATAAATGAGTTTATGCATTTTCATGTCTCTTAATAAATGGATTGTTTTCCTGTGTTGCGTTTTCTCATTTTTTTCCCTTACTCTTGGAAGTTGTTGGAGCCTCACTGACAATTTTAGTGTTGCCTCACCTTTGCATTCCTGTCCTTCAGATGAAGACAGCAGAGCTGCCAAAGCACCGTCACCTTTAGAATTTTAAAGCATATCAAATCAGTAAGCTTCACAGAAAAGCCATAACAAATCATTAAATTCAAAGAAAAATCTAAGTGACTTGGATGACAAAGGTCCAAGGGGGAGGATCCATACAGGTTACTGCTCACCATGGCCCAGCTCTACATGAAGATACATCCTTAAATAAAGAGCAGACATACTTTTCTTGTTGCTTTGTTTTTCAGTTGAGGAAACATCGCATAGACCAACAGGTTAATACTTCCTTAAAGGCCACTATGCTATTAGGGAACAAGATTTGAACAACAATCCAAAGTTGCATTTCAGTGTTCCAGGACGATTTTCACCACCCTGTCATCTCAGTTAGCAATATTTCAAGAGAGATGGAAAAACTCAGCAAGCAAATCTCAAAAAAATATACCCAAGGAGTGATTCCCAGTGTGTCTGAATAATTTGAACGCCTAAAATAGTATACGTTTTGCAATCTGGGGTTACTTGGCTTAGTGCTGTTTGAGTTGAGATTCGGTTTCCATTTGTGCAGCACCTGGTAAAGCCCAGGCTGTGAGCTTGGTGATTCAAGCTCATAATTAATTTTTTCCCCTTCAGTGATTCTGTTAGGAAGTAATTAGCAATTTTACAGATTAGGAAATTGGAACTCTGTGTGTTTAAATGGCCTAGGGTCATAATGCTAATAAAAGGGAAGGCTAAATTTAGAATCAGATCTGATCAACACTGTTTTCACAGTGATGCTTCCCCTTGCTACCAAGTAAAATATATTTTATAAATTAAGGATGCAGCAAAAGAAAAGTCACTCTTTTATTTGACTATATCAGGTTGCTTGAAACCCTGGATTTATGGGAACAGTTAGCTTATGTGATAGAACTAGGAAAAACACACACCCAGATATTTTAAATATTTTTTCAGTTTCCATTTGAAACTTAAGAAAACTTCATTATTAAAATGTAAATTTGGGGTTTCATGTTCAATATAACTTTAATCCAATACATCAGAACCATGAAAATTGCTTGGCAAGTCATGTAGCAATAGCCTCTTGTCCTCAGCTGGTACTGTGTGTGATGCAGCCTTGTCCTCGGGGGGCAGAGTACCTGCTTGGGCCAGGAGGCACACTCTGACTTCTGGGGTTCACCATGAGCATGTGATCTGAGCTAATCAGGTCACCTGTCTTACTTCCCAATATGTAGTTTGGAAGTGTTTGGCCAGATCATTTCAGGACTGTGGATCAAAGATCTTCAAGACCATACTCCTGTCAATGCCACCATCTTAGCTGCTGCATGACGAGGCCACCTTAGTCCATGTGTGGTCGAAGGTGGCTTAGAGTCTCGAAGACTTTATTTTTCTTTGTGTTAGTTTTTAACTTCTTTCAGAGAATCCCCAGGGAGCATATATTCACATTTATAACCAAAGTTTAAGATTTTTGGGTATCAGTCTTTTGAAAAATAGTAGGTCCTATTTGAATATTTTAAATTTGTGATGAACATTTAATGCTTTTGGAGGACTTTTAAAATAATGCAATAATTATTTGGGAGTATATTTTAATGGAGTAAAGTATTTCAGTACATGCATTCAGCATAAACTAATCCAAACACATGATTAGTGTCATTGGTATTTCCGTTTCTTTCTCTTTCTCTCTTTGGAACCTGTGAATTCCTTTCTTCTAGCTCCCCCTATAGTGTGTAGTATGTCATCATGATCTGCTGTGGAGCCCTGGAATTTATCACTTGTGTCTGTGATTTGGTTTATCCCTCATGTATTCCCCCTATTCCTACCCTTGCCATCTGAGTTCAGATGGACTCTTCATGTTTTGGATGCCCCTTCTGACCCAATACCAGTAAGATATGTTGGCAGATCTACACTCAAAGGTGCATAAACCAGCAAATTAAGAAACAATTTCATTATACAAAACCAACAAATCTATAATATCTCCAAACATGACTGACAAATGAGTAACCTACCATCCATTACTTTGAAAACTTTCAAGTCTCACAAAAGCTTTATATTAAAACACACTGGATGCATTCTTGAGTTCTAATTTTTTCATGTGGAGTTCATATAAACAGAAATAGGCTTGGTATTCATTAAAAACAGATTTTGGGACCCTACATGAACTTGGTGATAGTACATATTATGGCAAGACAAACCCCTAGATTCTACAATTTGCAATAGAAAATGAATACTAGAGCAATTTTCTCAGAATTTGAATTAAAATTGTGATATCAGCTGTAGGACTTCTTTTCTGGATTACTGTATTGAGAATAATAAGGCTGATTTACAAGGTAATTTGAGAGATTTTGCAGGATGGTGTTACTTCCATTTCTAGTGTAGTATACTTAAAATTACTTATCTGGTTTTTTTTAAAACTTTTTTAAAAAACCCCTATGGAATGTAACTCTTTAAAAAAAAAGATTTATTTATTTCTATTGGAAAGTCAGATATACAAAGAGGAAGATCTTCCATGCATTGATTCACTCCCCAAGTGGCCACAACATCTGGAACTGCGCCAATTCGACACCCGGAGTCCGGAGCTTCTTTTGGGTCTCCCACGTGGGTGCAGGATCCCAAGGTTTTGGGCCATCCTTGACTGCTTTCCCAGGCCAGAAGCGGAGAGCTGGATGGGAAGTTGGGCTGCTGGGATTATAACCAGTGTCCACATGGGATCCGGGCATGTAAGGTGAAGACTTTAGCCAGTAAGCCACTGCTTCAGGCCCATAAAATTACTTATTTGATTCCATTAAATGTAGCTGATTAATTCATCTGGGATGGTTTAAAAACATAAAGTAAGATGTATTCTCCTACATGTTCCATCGTTTATCACTTAGGAGAAGGCCATGATCCTGTGACAGGATCAAAGATTGGAATAATAAAACTGAGCACTTAATTGTTTCCAGGAAACCAGAGTTGCTTTCCCTTTAATGACTCAAATCGCTTCAGAAAAGCAAATGTCAGAGGACATGGAGCTGTATGTCATTTGTTTTAACTCAGAGTTTTGCCTGCAGCATTTCCAACTTAAACAGCTTATAGTATTTCAGCTGTTGTTCTTAAGCTATTGTTAAACACATTGGTATAATACTTCACATTACTCCCACAGTTCCTGCCAAAACCTGCCAGGCACAACTGTCACCTTGACTTCTTCATACCGAAGTGTACTTCAATTTCAGATTTTGTCTAACCATGTCCATTTTATGTTACCCATAATTTTTTAAAAATGCTTTTGAAAACATTTGTATGGGATATATAAAGTTTAGAAGGTGAGAGAAAAAAAAATCCATGCTTGTGCTGTTGGACAGAAATTGTAGTGTTCAGGAAAGAAAACTACACACATGCATCACTCCAAAGGCCGTCTGATATGGCTATTTGCGTGGAGAAAATTGAATGAATAGTGAGGAGAGCCACATGCTGAATTCTGGAAGACAAACTGGGGAACTTCCCATTAGGACCATACTTGGGAAGTGCCTTTAGGGAATGGCACGTGGCGAAGATTTCGAATAGATTGGTGAACACCTACCACTCTTCATGTCTGCCCAACATGTTGTGGACACCTCGCCTTGATTATGTAGCTTCCTGCTGTGTGAGCTTTGCTTCTTCAGGGTAGAGGCCACAAAGTAGAGATCTGGAACTCGCCATCTCAGTCCTGTGTCACTGTTGTTCAGACAGGGATCTGGGCCCCACCAAGCAACAGGGAAACCCTGGTAGAATTGACCAGTCTAACGAGGATGGCTGAGATGAATAGTGCTTTCTTTTCCAGCCACATGAAACAGTTAATGCTTTGTCTTATCCCTACTTATTAAGAATCAATTTAGGGGAATGCACATACATCCTAACTAAGAGTTAAAACGCTCAGGTCACTCACTGGGTTTTATCGTCAGTTCTAGCTTCTGACCATGCATACCTGGGGAGACAGTGGTGGTGATTCAGGTAACTGGGTTTCTGCCACGACGTGCAAGCGTGTACTCCCAGAATGCAGTCTAGGTCTTGACTTTGTCCTTCTGACCTCAGCCCAGCCCTGACCCTGCTGGCAGTTGGGAATTGAACCAGCAAATAGAAGTATTTCCCTCTTTCTTTCCCCTTTCCTTCTTCCTTTCCCTTTGTATTTTTAAAAACCAATTTAGTTTCAACAAATACATGCTCAGTGGATCCCATGAATACATTACCAGGTATGTGCAGAAAAATTTGAAATCAAGGCACTTGCACACTTCATGTAACCGGTGCATGTGGGCAATGACCGAAGGGTTCAATCGTGATGGTAGTTATCACTGCAGCAAGAATTTCCTTGATTTACCTTATTCTTTGAGTACACTTAGACAATGAAAAATTACAATTCCTAAGCAGAATTACATGTACAAACAGTGCTCTTTGCTTTTCATTTCGTAAGCTAGAAGAAGCCTACTTACATGTACCTTCTGAAATAAGATCTTGTAATGTAATTCATTAATCAATCATCCATAAGAGATTGATTGTAATCACCCAAGATGGTCAATGTCCTTTTTTATCATGTTATTGCTACTGCCTATAAATAACGAAGATCTAGTCCTCATTGTACCTTCATTAGGGCCATGGGACACAACGATGAATTCACAACGAAATGACTGGCAGTCTCCTACATGGTTGGGAGACACTTCAGCAGCCTGATGGACTCGGGAACATTCACAAAAGACATTCATTGTGAGACTGGAAGGGAGAACAGAGGGGAGGGAAGGGAGCTTGCGGGAGGGGAGAGAGATCCCAGCGGCAACTGAACTATCAAAAAAAAAAAAATAATAATGTTGAAAAAAATAAAAACAAATAATAAAAAAAGAAAAGTTTAGGTTCACTTTAGATGTGGAAAAGCTAAAGGCTTTGTGAGATTTTGCTTCCTTTATTTCATTTTCATGGACATTTATCTCTAATAAACTTCTTGCATATAAAAAAGTTAAGAATATTTCACATTACATGCTTGAGTTAATGGTGAATAATAAATGTGGAATGTTTTAGCATATGAAATGTAGAGATGGTAGAAATATAGCAATTTCTCTTACTATTTATTTTACTTGGAGGAGTTACAGACAGCAAGCTCTCCATCTGCTGATTTAGTCCCCTCGTGGTGGTTATGGCCAGAACTGGGCTGCTTCAAAGCTGGGAGCTAGGAGTCTCTCTGGGCTCTCCTACGTGGGTGCATGGACTGTCCTCCATTGTTCTCTCAGGCATATCAGCAGGGAGCTGGATCAGAAGTGGAGCAGCCAGACCAAAACTGATGCCAGGGCTGCAGCCTGCAGCTTAGCTTACTATGTCACAATGCTGAGCCCATGGGGTTGTTTTTGTTTGTTTGTTTTAACGATCAAATAATGTTCTTTAGTTACAAAATAGAAAAATACAGCCCAAAGACGTAATGATTTTACCCGGATGGTTAGTATTACTCCATGTGTATAGGGAGATTAAGTAGGTAGAGCTCAAAAGCTGCACACTGTCCCATGATTGCCATGAGTTATATATAGCTGCAAATACAGTACCTTGCAGCAAATGTAAAAACACTTCCAATTTTCCTGCATATATCTAGAACATAAATATATTTATGTTTATATGCTATAAATATGTAAATATAAGTTGTATATGTTTATAACATAAAATGTGATCCGGGGCCTGGCACGGTAGCCTCGTGTTTAAGTCATCACCTTGCATTCACTGGGATCCCATGTAGGCATCGGTATGTGTCCCGGAAGCCCCTCTTCCCATCCAGCTCCATGCTTGTGGCCTGGGGAGGCAGTTGAGCATGGCCCAAAGCCTTGGGACCCTGCACCCACATGTACCCAGGGGAGGCTCCTGGCTCCTGGCTTCGGATAAGCTTGGCTCCAGCCGTTGTGCTCACTTGGGAAATGCATCATTGAACAGGAGATCTTCCTCTGTCTCTCCTCCTCTCTGTATGTCTGACTTTACAATAAAAATAAATAAATCTTTAAAAAAAATTGTCCTGAAAGAAAGGCTGTAAAACAAAGATCAAATATGAATCGTTTACATACAAAAGCATTGCTACCAGACACCAGAAAATTTGGAATGTGTTTCAGAACATAATGGTTCTCCTAAGACGCCACAGATCCTCTTCTCCAGCATTGTTTTCTGTAGCACCAAGTAGGACACCGGGTACGTAGTGATGTAACATAGACACTCACTTTTTTTTTTTTTTAAGATTTATTTATTATGAAGTCAGATATACAGAGAGGAAGATCTTCCGTCTGATGATTCACTCCCCAAGTGAGCGCAACGGCCAGTGCTGTGCTGATCTGAAGCCAGGATCCAGGAACCTTCTCCAGGTCTCCCACGCGGGTGCAGGGTCCCAAAGCTTTGGGCCGTCCTCTACTGCCTTCCCAGACCACAAGCAGGGAGCTAGATAGGAAGTGGAGCTGCCGGGATTAGAACCGGTGCCCATATGGGATCCCGGGCGTGTTCAAGGTGAGGACTTTAGCTGCTAGGCCACGCCGCCAGGCCCGACACTGACTTTTTAAAAACAATTACTTTTTCCAGGTAGTGGCCAGAGCATGGATTTCTCCAGAAGGTACAGTCTGAGACTGCTGTGATGACAAAAATGGAAATTAAAGAAATGGAAAGTTCTGGGGGTCTGGGTGGGGATGGACAGTGGGGAATGTCATAAATTTGGCTGGCAGGAATACTATTCCTATATCTGCTTGAACTCTTCAAATCATGTCCCAGGGGATGAGACACGTGTAAGGACATCACAGTGGACAAAAGCAGCCCTCTGGGCAGTGAGGGCAGGAGCGTGATGCTGGAGAGAGACCCATCTGATTTTTCACTGGTCCTGGGGTGGTAGTTGGGTTGCTGCCAGTGCCCTGGAGGACGGCGAGAACAGGCAGCAGTGACAGGTAAGCTTCCTATCAAAGATCGGAGTCCAGTGACGGGCTAGAAGGCTGCACATGGAACAAGGCCCAACAAGCACAGGTTCAAAGGGATGCGGCCAGACTCAGAGTCCTGGGCAAGCTGTGGTCCACTGATTCCTGCACAAGTTTCTGGCAGTGTGTCCAGGAAGACCTCATACTGCCCTAGCATGGGGACACTCCGCCCTGTGTTAGGAACGTGGCACAGAGAATGGGAAACTGTATTCTGGGAAGAAGACACAGAAATGAAAGGGTGTGTGTGTGTAAAATCACAGCTACACTGAATTTGCTAGAGATAAACTCAAAGAGGGTGCGCATCTGCCTGCGTGTGGATGGAGTGATCACGTGGCAGAGCCCAGTCACTCGCCAGGTAGGGCTTTATATAGTTTGGGGTCTTGGTGACGTTCCTAGGGGTAGAGAAATTCTAAGAAACTGGAAGATTGGGTGGGGGACTTCACCAGCTTTTCACTGCCTTTTCAACCTTGGTGGGTCTTGCTCCCTGGTGCTGAGGAAATGGGGAAACTGGGCTTAGATGAGCCTTGTGAAATACAGTGTCAGAGCTCCTGGCAGGAGATTCTCTTTGCCGTCTTCTGCCCTTGTTCCTTTGATTCGTGGCTCTGTACAGATAAGGAAATGGGGCACTGGCTTCTCTCTGGCTGCTTCCTGCTGATAAGGACATTGATGTGGGGATACTTGATGGATCCGATTGATTGGAGAAGGAGAACAGTCTGGCTTGGTTCCTGAGTGATGGCTCTGGATGTAGCAGTCATCCTCTCCTTTATGAGCTTATTTGTTAATAATACACAGTGGAAATAGAAGCACTATGATTATGAGGATAAGACAAGCTAATAAAGATATTGCCCATAGAATAAAAATGGCCAAAATGAGGTGCAGTTATTTTAGGAATACATTTCATTAACGTTTTTATGCAACCCTTCTCTTACTATACCCAACCTACTGATGTAAAAACAACCCTCTTCATGATGTAGGAACCACCCACCACTTCACCAGCTCAGAGAAGGACTGACGTTTGAGACTCAGGCCTCGAAGAAGTTCATATAGGATGGCAGCTGGATTACAAAATCCTGGAGCAGGAAGAAGTTGCTGTCAAACACTGCAGGGAAAGCTGCACAGGGAAGGTGGGCGGAGGCACCTGTGTCACAGCCTGGCCTTTTTACACAGCAGCCACTGCACTAGGTCCATCGAGGGCATTGTTCTCCTGTGCAGGGCATGGTTCTGGCTCGGGAGATCCTGCATCATGACTGCCAACTCCCTCATTGCTGTGAAGCGTGACTCAAACATCAGCCCTGAAGGCCCCCTACATTTTGGACTCAGTACTATTTTAAATATCTGATTCCCCTAGGTCGGCTTCCCTAAGATTCACGTGCCTTAAGGTTCTAATTTTGTTGTCTGCCAATCCACTGTAACCTTGTAAGCTTGCCCACCCCCACCAATATGGTGTAACCTCATGGCCCCTTACCTGACAATTCCACCCACCAATCTCTCGCGGCCCCTCCCCCTAATTCCACCCACCCCTGCAGCTCCAGCAATCCTATGCCCCAGTCGCTCACAGCTGCCCTCCCACTCACTTTGTCTTCCTTCTCTCTCTGTCCCAGCGCATGCTGACACACCGCACTGTCATTCTGCGGGGCGGTTTCCTTGTCCTCCTTCATCTTGGCCCCTTCCCCTTTTCCCTCGCAGCCCCTCCGACCTCCATGGCAGGAGATGTTTCCATTCTCCACTCTCTCCTTCTGCTCCAATCCCTATCTGGCTGGAACCTCCTGGGTGCCTTGCTGCATCTGGTATTTTGGCTTTAATGACAGCAAACTTATGAAAAGAGGACTTAGCTGTAGGAAATTAGCTGTGTGTAAGAACTTAATTGTGTGTAAGAACTAACAATTCCTACCATGGCCTGCCTACCTCTTGGGGATATTGTAAGATAAATACTACTTTTTTCTGAGAACCATGAGAGAAGATTTCAGACACAGGAATTGCAAAGCTACGATTTTTGCAATCTACTAACCCCTAGGGACAGGTGCTTCCTGAATTGAGTGACACGTGTAGAAATATAAAAAGAAGTTCAGCAGAGCACTGAAATCAAAGAAAACACAAATAAAATAAAGTGTACATTCCATTAGATATAGAATCTGGAGGAGTCCAACTTCATCTGTTAAGAGACATGGGCAGTTTTCAAAGCAGTCATGCTTGTGCTGCGAATGCCCTAGACTTAGCTAAAAGAGAAGCTACGTAAAGACATTCAGGCCTAGGGTGGATTGGATTATTGTTCAACGTTTTACGCCCTCCCTTCATCCTTTTCATTGCGACTACTTTTCTGATGTGATTTTACAGCTAATTTGATCTAATCCTCGCTATTTCTCCTCCCTCTGGATGCTAGACTTGGCCACCTGACTTAGTTTGGCTAATAGGCTCATTGGTTGGCCTGAAGCAAGCAAAGACTTGAAATAGGGAGATGAGTGGAGCAGCCTGGAACCACAACCACACACTAACATCAACCTCCGCTCATGTGCAGTTTTGACTAGAAGCCTACCCTTGAAAATATATGGGTTAGTAGTCCATAATGTTTGGCTGTTACGCAGCATTTTTCTGGTAAAAACTGACTGGTACAGGACAAATGTGAGGAGTCAGATGTGCTGATAGGTAGTTAGGGTCTCTGATCCATGAGGAAGATACTTTTAAAAATATAAAATCTTGTGTTTCCCACTCTTTCCCCTCCCAGTGGTACGTTCTTCTTAGCTTTGTCCCTCGGTGTCCTTGAGGAAGAGCAAAGGAGCATGTCAGAATATCAGTTCCCATCACTTTGCGTTTTGTAGCTCATACCTGCGTGCATGTGTGAGTTACTGTCAAAGAGAAGGCTCCTGATTCTTCAGCTTATCATCAGGATGGGAGGAGGAAGCCACTAGCCACACCCTCTTTGCTCTGAATAAGGTACTAGACTTTGCTGTCCATTACAAATGAGTTCCCCCTTGTTTTCATTTCTATCTTTTGATTGATTCATTTGCTGCCCTCCTCCTCCCAGATGGTGCATAAAACACATCATTTCTAGCATTTTCTTGGGTTTTTCCTCCCTGTCATAATGGCAGGAGATCTTTCTCATTCTTTCTTAAATTTTGCTTTGCACTCTGAAATTACTTTTTTCATGTAAGACAAGAGCACATAACAGTTAGTTGAAACACAGTAGCAAACTGACACAAAACTGCGCCTTCAAGGAAGTGAACACACTGTTAAGAAAGAACATATCAAATATTGAATGCTCGTCATAAACATATATCCTGGGTGAAGCTCCAGGCTCCTTGCTTCAGATTGGCTCAGCTCTGGCTGCTGTGACCACTTGGAGAATGAATCAGCAGATGGATCTTTTTCTCTGTTTCTCTTTCTTTCTGTAAATCTGTCTTTCCAATAAAAATAAAAATAAATCTTAAAAAAGATAATAGTGGTTTTTTAAAAGACTCTTTTTTTGTATTGAAAAGGCAGATATACAGAGAGGAGGAGAGACAGAAAGGAAGATCTTCCATCCAATGGTTCACTCTCCAAGCGGCTGCATTGGCTGGAGTTGAGCCAACCCAAAGCCAGGAGCCAGGAGTATTTCCTGGATCTCCCACATGAGTGCAGGGTGCCAAAGCTTTGGGCCATCCTCTACTGCTTTACTAGGCCACAGATAGGGAGCTGGATGGGAAATGGTGCCATCAGAATGAGAACTGGCATCAGTTTAGGAATCTGCACATTCAAGGTTTAGGACTTCAGCCACTAGACTACAGCCACTAGACCGACCACAAAACACCAATAGTGTTTTGTTTTTCAAGGTATTACTCATATACTTATATAGGGAAAAGAGAGAGCTCATCCATCTGCTAATTCATTAACCAAATACTTGTAATAGTTGGGGCTGGGGCGAGCTTAAGCCAGGATTCTGGAACTCAATCCAGAAATTCCGTATGGCACATGAACCTAAGTAGGACGACCATCACCTGCTGCCTTCCAGGAGACTGGGTTAGAGCAGCTGGGGCTCAAATCTGGCACTCCACTGTACGATGGAGGGCTCCAGTGGCTGCTTAGCTTGCCACAATGCAACACCTACCCAACGGTGATGACTTCCAAGTACTTGGATTAGCATGCGCTTACTTCATAATTATGCATTGTTGGATTTTCAAAATGTTATAATTGTTGGCATCAGTCAAATCAATTATTCTGTTTTAAAAGAAAATGAATTTGTTCAGATGTTAGAAAGCTTACTACATTTCATCCTTAAGAGTTAATTGCAATGAAGATTTCATTAGTGAGGGAAGGGCACACTCATTCATTCATTCATGTATTTATTGAACATCTCCCATGGGTGCGGTACAGGCTGGCGGCTTTGGACTAATGCATGGCCTACTGAGATGAATGACAGTCCATTTATCCTTCTCTGTGATTTCTTTGCTTCCTCAAGTGCCCATCTTATTTCAGATAAGACCTTGTCTTCAGTAGGCAGCTACAGCTAAGAAAAAAGGAAAAAAGAGAGGCCAACTTCAATGTTAACTTTTCCTTTAATTTTTGAGCACCCGATGGCCAAGTTTTTGGATTAGTCCATTGGTTTGGCAGTATACCCGGATGTTGGAATTAGGCCCCGTTTGCTGTTGTTTCCAAAAAGACACCATTCATTGTGGAAATCCAGAAAACCAGAATGTGATGTAGACTCTTCCCAAGAATCACATGAGCACAGGGAGCAAGCCTCAGACCCCTAGGAATGGCCAGACACAACTGATGAGTACAAGGGATGTCTGTGAGGAGGGGGCACTGGGAACTTTCTTTACTTTTTGTCTTCTCCATAACGCAGTGGAGAAGGTAGCTGCCCAACCACCGTGAGACATTACCAAGGCTTCATGGCATCGCCTGGCTGTATCTCTAGAATGATCCAGCTCACCTTTGAGCTTTTGCCTGGAAAAGAAGTTGTAATTTGTTGTAGTCAACACTTGACCTTAGACTCATGACCCTCACTAAAAAAAGAAAAAGCTTTGAATTATAAATCCTCCCTCCATTCTTCTGGGAAATGCATGTACCTCCTGCAGTCAGGGTTGTTTTCCTTGAAGACTTGGATGTCATTCCTCTGAAATGTGATGATCAGAAAGGAGAGGGCCTGTGTTCCTCAGCCTCCAGGAGGGCAGCAGCCTGCCTGCCTTCCACAAATGCCAGCCAGCTGACCCAGGGAGCCTGATCAGAATATTTCCTTTGAGAAACCTTGCCACCTGCTTTTGTAACTTTCCTTTCTCTGACTCTACTCAATTCACTGCTTGCTTCTGCTACCCACTCTCTCATTTTTCCTGTAAAATGTCCAGAGATATTGAGTTGGAGCCCAGCTCTTTCTCTTGTTGTGACGGTTATTGAACAAAACCTGTGTAGAGGGACAGGATCTTCCTTCTCCTTGTTAGCGTCAGTAGCAAGCAACAAGCAAATAAAGCTCATTTAATGTGAGTTTTGAGTCACAAGGAGCTCTCATAAATGAAGAGCCTAAAACATGGGGAACTCTGTGTGTTGTTACATTACCTATGTTAAAGAAATGGAAAGCTGGGCCCTGCTCGGTAGCCTTTTGTCTAAATCCTTGCTTGTATGTGCTGGGATCCCATATGGGTGCTGGTTCATATCCTGGCTCCTCCACTTCCCATTTAGCTCCTTGCTTGTGGCCTGAGAAAGCAGTAGAGGATGATCCAAGGCTGTGGTGTGCTCTACCCATGTGGAGGCCTGGATGAAGCTCCTGGCTGCTGGCTTTGGATCAGCTCAACTTTGGCCATTGTGGCAACTTCGGGGAGTAAACCAGAGGACAGAAGACCTTTCTGTATCTCCTTCTCTCTGTATATCTGCCTTTCCTATAATAAGTAGAATCATTAAAAAAAAAAAAAAGAATTGGAAAACTGTGGAAAAATCTGGATCAAAGATTTGTGACCTGATGGTAATCAGCCAGGTGGAACTCTGTAAGGTCTGTTTGTTCTGATTCTTCTCTCTGCCCAGTGCTTCTACTGATAAGGATATTCCATTCCTCTGGACACAGAGAGGGCACCTCGCTGAGTGAAGAAATTATGACCCTCTTGGGATGAATGTCATGGAGTTGTATTAATGGGATTGCTTGTGGGGAGGTGGACCGGCGAAGATAGAGGAACGTTTTGCTTCTGTGCTTTTCTCAAATGCTGAGCCACATCTGGAGCAACGTCCTGAACGCATCACCTGCTACACCTGCTTTAACTGATGTCTGGCTTTGCCTGTCTTTAACAGTGTCCCCTCATCTCAGACTTCCTGGGTGACAGCCTGCAGAGGACTGCAAAGAGCACCCAGGACCCAAGTTCTGGGGTTGGAGACACGGGAGCCTGATGGTTGGGCGTCAGCCCAGCAAGTTAAGAGGTATCTGCATTCCCATTTGGGGATTCTAGAGGGACAAAAAGCTTAGGTGCACCTTGCCTGGGTCCAGGTGCTTGGGGGCCTACCCGCTACCTAAAGCATTCCCCATGGGAGGGAGGCCAGGCTGGGCTAGCAGTGGAAGAGCAGAGGCCTGGGAAGGAAGACATGGGCCAAATGTGATGGGAGATGTGGGAAGGAGTGTAGGGCTCATGCAGAGTAGAACTTCATCCTCCAGGGTTAAGGAGGAGCTTAGATGAAGTGCCAAGAGCTCACAGTAGGGAGCCGAGAGAGAAAGAGGGAGGGAGAGTGAGCATGCTTCTATCTACTGGTTCACTCCCCAAATACTCACAACTCCCAGGACTGGGTAAGTAAAGGTAAGATCTAGGAACACACTCGTGTTTCCCACATGGGTGACAGGAACCCAATTTCTTGAGCTGCCAGTGCTGCCTTCCAGGCCTGCATGAACAGGACTCAGGAGCCAGAGAGAGGTGGAGACATGACTGTCACCAGGACCGGCCATTCTGACCACTGAAGGGAGACAGAACTTATGACTCAAAGCGGCTGAGGAATATACACGAACCAGAAGAGAAAATCCCAAGTCCAAGGGAGTGCTAGGACATTTATCCCACTGAAGATTACCTTCACAAAATAGAACTTTCGGGGAGGGAAAAACAGAAACAAAGCTGTATTTGGATAAAACCAGAAGTTCTGTTTGTTCAACAAACTGGTCACAGCAAAATAATTAGATTAGACTTTGTCCCAGCCAGGGAAAACCTCACATTTAAGAGGGCAGGAGAAGGAGGATGAGAAGATAGTTGAGTCAGACGTAGTGGAGGTGGGGAACCAGCCCAGGCCTTTCCTGACCTGTTTTGGAGAATTGGTTGCATGACACTAGAATTCTTGCCTGCTTTAAATTAGGAAAATATGAGAATGGAACGACCCTTTGCTTTACTGCTTATACAGGTGACAGAGGTGGGACCAATGCAGTGGTATAGCATGCTAACTGACCCTTTGTGGCACCAGCATCCCATGTGGACAATGGTTCGAATCCCAGCTCTTCCATTTCCAATCAAGTTCCCTGCTTCTGGCCTGAGAACTGGCCTTAGGGTGGGCAAGAATGGCCCAACTCCTTTAGCCCCTGTACCCACATGGAAGACTCAGAAAAAAACTAGTAGAGGTACCAGCCTCGCACAGACATGACCCATGTGGCTGTCCCAGAGTTCAACTGTAAGACTATGCTGACAACTGGGGCTTTTTTAGGCTTAAGGAGACAGGAGAGAACCAATGTCTCACTGGCATAGAAATGGGTTAGAATCAAACATTAAGAAGTGGATCTCGCTAACACAGCAGTCCCCTGTTATCTATAGGGGATGGTTATACAACCTCAGTGGACAGATGAAGCTGCAGATAGTACTTAACTCCACCCTTATAATTTTTACGTGGTTCCCTATACATACATACTTATAAGGCGAGATTGACAATAATAACTAATAAAAATAAATCTAATGATATAACATGATGGAGACTATTTAAAGGCTTTGCATCGTTTATCTCTGGAATTTTCCATTCTGTGTTTGGATCCTTAGACTATTGCAGGTTAGCATTTGCAGCAGTAGTCAAGACACCACTTTGGGATGGGGGAGTAGGTTCGGCTGTCCCTTGAATGCTACTGTCCCATATCAGAGCTCCAGTGCAAGTCCTAGCTGCTTTATTTCCAAACCAGTTCCTTGGTAATGTGCCTGGAAAGGCAGCGGATAATGGCCCAAGTATTTGTATCCCTGACATCCATGTGGGAGAGCACAATGGACTTTCTGGCTCCTCGCTTAGACCTGTTCATTTGGGGAATAAGGCAGGAGATAGCCGGACTCATGACCCTCACTGTCTGTTGTTCTGCCTTTCAAATATGATATATTTGAAAGACCCCTTTATGGCCCTTCCTTCTCTCCACTCTCTGGCAATTGATGCCCTCTGTTCCTTTATTTTGCTTTTTTCCAAAATGTTACATGAATGAAATTATATGATATATAGCTGTTTGAGGTTGGGTTCTTTTACTTAACATAATATGTAAATAATGTTTTGTTGCACTTTTAAAGGAATGTTTAGGGGTAAGGTTTCGGCACGGCAATGAGGAAGCTCCTTGGGACTCCATACCCCATAACAGAGTTCAGGGTTTGTGTCTTACCTCCACATTCAAGTGCAGCCTCCTGCCAATGTGCATCTCTGGAGGCAGCGGGTGATGCGTGAGTTGCTTGTGCTCCAGGCACCTGCGTGAGAGGCCCAGGCTGAGTTGTTGGCTTCCAGGTTTAATCTGTCCTACCGTGGCTATTGCAAGCATTTGAGTAAGGCAGTACATGGAAGCTCTGTTTATTTGTTTTTCACTCTCTTTTAAAATAAATAAGTAAAAACAATTTTAAAAAGTTAAAAATAAGATAGGAAGAAGGCAAGAAAATCTCGGTGACTTTAGAATCCACCTAGAGAGCACCTCGATGTCCTAATGTCAATGGAGAAGCAAGTGAGACCCTGCTGGAGCCCTCTCCCTCCCCTCACGTGTAACCAGAGTCTTATCTATTTAAAGCACATGTGTTCCTACTGCCTTTTCTATTTTGGGCTTGTTCACATACAGTGTGTGTCCTCTGGAGGCAATATGCAAGAAACCTCACCTCTCTCGGTCTCTCCATACAGGAACATAATCATTCAGTTTTAATTAAAATTTTTTTTGTGTGTGTAGCTGGGAACTGAGTTTATTCCATCACTCATGAGATAATCCTTAGCAGCAGCATATTAGCTGGGTCCCTGGAAAACAGCTGCCCTTCCAGCTCTAATGGGTTTCTGCAGCCCAGGCAGTTCTGCGCAGGACAATTGTGCACAACACAGCATCAGCTTGGATCTATGAGTGGTGGGAAGAGACATGGCGTGCATTTCAGCGCTGGGGGCACATTGCCCACTGCTGTCAGTGCACTCCCACTTTCATTACACGTTGTTCATTCTCTGTGCTGCTGATTCCTGCTCTTTCATAGGCTAGAATCAATTACGCAGGGAGAGAGTTAATATTGTGCTTTGGAATTCCCCTTCAGGTGAACTTGTTTAGCAAATAGACCAGTATCTGCTGGGTAAACAAAAGCAGCAACCTTTAGTTCCAGTGGGGCTTCTCACACACGTACACACCCACCCACACACACACACACACACACACACAAACACCTTCACAACCACATGTGTGCTGTGGGGGCTGGGAAGCAGTGGTGTTCAATTTGAGATAGGATGTCCGGGGAATAGGCTACGATGAAAATGATTGTTGTATTTTTAGGAATGATTACTCCTTTATTTATTTTAAAGATGGAGTTACAGAGAGACGAAAGACATAGAAACAAGATCTTTTATCCTCTGATTATACTCCCCAAATGGCCATAATAGCTGGGACTGGACCAGGTAAAAAGTTAGAACTTGAAGCTTCTTCCGAGTCTCCCATGTGGGTTCAGAGGTCCAAGCATGTGGGCCGTGCTTCAATACTTTCCCTGATATGTTAGCAGGGAGCTGAATGGGAAGCAGAGGAACAGGCACTCTGCCAGCCCTTGTTGTTGTATTTTTAATGAGATTATTTCCAAGCAGAAGCAAATGTGTGGGGAAATGTATAATGTAGGGCACTACATTATATATTACTAGATAATAGCAATGTGAAAAATTTATTTCCTCCGTTGGCTATTAGCAAGCTTTTAGAATTAATTGATTTGGCCAATGGGCCTCAGTTTTGTGCTTCCTAGAATTTTCTTTAAAGACATGTTATGATTACAAGCAGATATGTTTGCAAGTTTACTTTTCTACTCACTATCTTATGGTGTTACCTTTGTATTTCCCATTTGTTTCTTGAAAACGTAATGCTTGAAAATTAGAAAAGCTTATGTTCAGGAAGTAGAATAGCTCAGTAACCAACCAGGGCAATGGAATGTATTTGTATCACCCAGGTTTTTCAAAAAGTACTACAAAACTGGCTGGTTGAGCCTGGCGCAGTAGCCTAGCAGCGAAAGTCCTCGCCCAGGATTCCATATGGGCATCGGTTCCAATCCTGGCAGCCCTGCTTCCCAGCCAGCTCACTACCTGTGGCTTGGGAAAGAAGTTGAGGATGGCTCAAAGTTTTGGAACCCTGCACATGCATGAGAGACCTGGAAGAAGCTCCAAGCTCCTGGCTTCGGATTGGTTAAACTCCGGTCATTGCAGTCACCTGGGGAGTCAAACATCGGATGGAAGATCTTCCTTTCTGTCTCTCCTCCTCTCTGTGTGTCTGACTTTGCAATAAAAAAATGTCAAAAAACAAAAACAGAAACAAAAATACTGGCTGGTCTTTGATACTGGAGAAAAACTACTGCATGAAGACTAACAAAGTTGGTAAATGCCTGTCCGTAGCTAACTGGGTAATACAAATGAGCACTTTACTCTGCGACCGCTGTTGAAAGTCTGCCGTGTTAGTGACAGGTCTGTTTAGAATTGCGCAGGTTTGGCCATGTGCATCTAGCGATGCAGCCTTCCCTTGTGTTCCTATTACACCTGGACACACTCTGGTGATCGTGGGTTTGCTGCAGGTGTCTGCGCCTCACGTATCTTAGGGCCTTCAATGACCAGGAGAATTTTATTATTTGTTTATTCATTTATTATTTTATGATACAGTTCCATAGGCTCTGGGATTTCCCTTTCACCTTCCTTTATTCCCTCTCCTCTCTGATTTCCCCTATATTGTTACAATAATATAGTTATTGATAAATGGCTCTAAGTCTGTCATTGTGCTACTTAAGTGTATCCTGACATAGAAGGTATAGACAATGGCAGAGAGTCCAGCATCCTGTTGTCAAGATATAGTAAACAGTTTCATTGGGAGTCCAGCTCTGATTTGGAAGTAGAGATGCATACTGCAGTGTATTTTCACATCTGGATATGCTAGTATCTATTGCATAGTTGCTATACATCCCCTTCAATGAAAAGCCACAAAACAGGAAACTGCCGGAACAGGAAGCTTTCTTCCTCTTTAGGCTGTCATGCACGCCTTAGAGGAAGCCTCCCCTGAGAAAGGTGCTGCTTGCTCCATCCCAAAGCTGGGCACCCATATAGGTGATCAACTTCTGTTCAACTTCTACCATTCAAAGCCATGCCAGATCCTCACAGCCCTGCAAGCATCCTCTTCATCTCAGTAATGTGGCATCTGTCATTTGACCTCTAAACACATGGTTTATTGTCACAATGCCTTTCAGCAAAGATGCTGAATTTCCACTTCTGACTATGACGTAAAGGCCATGACCAGATAGAATCTGACAACCACCCACATCATCAAATAGCCAAGAGTGCACCAAATATGAGACTATATACTACAACTGCTTCAGACACTGGGAAATCAGCAGCATAGGGCTATGGTCCCTAACAGACAAATGTCTTAACTTTCAGTTCAAAGATGAATTCCCAGATTAGAAGGCACTAATTTGTTGAGTTTCTTAGATTTGGGAGGGTTTCTTGCCTTCTTGAAATCTTGAATTTTTCAATAATTGTTTCTTCAATATTTTTTTCTTTCCCTCTCTCAATCACAATTTATTCTGGACTGTAACTACTAGTATGTCAGTCTTCTTAACACTTTTCTTTAATACAAAATTTCTATTCCTTTTAAATTTATTTATTCTCTATACAACATGTATAAATAACAACGTAACTATTTTTTTCTGACCTGCACCCATACCAACACATAATCAAATTTCTGAAAACCCATTAGTAAAATAAACTTTGAATCTGGAACTATTCAAGCCATTAAAATAGATATTTTCAAATTATTATTTTATTTGAAAGATAGACACAGAGGTATTCTATCTGCTGTTTACTCCTTGTCCCAAAGTGCCCTGAACATCTAGAATAGGGCCAAGCAAAAGACAGGATCCCAAAACTCAGCTTGGGTCTTCCATGTGAATGGCTAAAACACAAGTGGCTGTGTCAGCATCCTCTTCCTCCAGGATGTACATAATCAGGAATTAGAGGAGCTAGAATCAACCAGAGGACAGGCATCCAAAGGTTTATTTAACCAGTGCACCAAACATTTGCCCCCATAGCCTTTTCTGAAATGCCAAAGGAAAACTATCCCTGTACAAAATTTTATAATCAGCAAAAAGGTTTTTTCTCACAAATTAATGCAAGGGGCAGGCATCCAGCTAGCAGTTAAGATAATCAGATAAGAACTAACATCTTGGGCCTGGTGCGGTAGCTTAGTGGTTAAAGTCCTTACTTTGCATAAGCCAGGATCCCATATGGGTGCCAGTTCATGTCCCAGCTGCTCCACTTCCTGTCCAGCTCCCGGCTTGTGGCCTGGGAAGGCAGACAAGGTTGGCCTAAAACCTTTGGAACTTGTACCTGTGTGGGAGACCCAGAAGAAGCTCCTGGCTCCTGGCTCCTGGCTTTGGATCAGCTCAGTTCTACCCATTGTGGCCACTTGGGGAGTAAACCAGCAGACAAAGATCTTTCTGTCTCTTCTCTCTGTAAATCTGACTTTCTAACAAAAATAAATTTAAAAAAATTTAAAAAGATACTAACATCTCACGTGGAGTGTTGGGCTTCAGTTCCTTGATCTGCTTTTGATTCCAGCTTCCAGCTTCCACGCACACTAATAGGTAGCAGATGATGGTTAAAATCTTTGGTCTCTGCCACCCATGTGGAGGTGAGCCTGGCTAGCTAGGCGGTGGCAGCCACAACATGAGTGTGGGCTGGATACTGGGGTCAGTTGGGTTGAGGCTTCAACATTCATTGACATGTACAAGAGCTGAATGGGATGTGGGAGTGACTGGACTAGTATGATGCACATACTGGCAAGCATAGGACTCAGGGCTGGAAGTAGGCCTTGTGTGAGTTGCTCCGACTAGGCTGTAGTTCCCAGTGGTATACTTGAGGGCCAAGTGTGTGGTGGGCAGGGTTGGGCAAGGCTATAGCAGCCATTGGTTTGCCTAAGAAACATGGCTGGAGACAGAACTGATTCAGCAATTGCAACTATTAGTGTGTGCATGGCCTGATGTGGGTGATGGACAGAGCCATACCCTGTACTGTAACCACACACAAGTCAGGTCTGGGATCACTTCAGACCAGCTTTGTTTGTAATCTCCCCAGCTGAACTGCTGGGCTAAGAACATCAACCATGGGGAGAATAGCAGGATCTTTGGTCTGACTCTAGAGTGCATGAGCCTGTGTCAGAACTGGGCCTCCTCAGTGGCTTAGACAGAACAATGGACAGCATACGCAGATGCACATGGAGGATATGGCAGTACATTAGGGCCTGCAGAGGACATTGGTTGACATAGCTGAGGAAGGAGAGAAAGAACAAATTGGTCAGCCAACCCAACCAAGCACTAATAGCAAGTATCTGGGATAATGGAGATTCTAAGGTAGACTATATAAGACAATGGATCTTGGAAGGATTTCCTCATCCTTGGATCAGTGAGACAAAGATAGACAAAATTTCAGAACTATCGAAACCATTCAAGTATGCTCCACATCAGGGACTCTGGGATAACATTGGGTGGCTGTTCCCCATCCCCAAGTACTGAGGCATTTGGTAGACTGGGTACAGCTTCCCCCCATCAATCCTGTTTCCCCAGACACAGGAAAAATAAAAAGAAAATTTGGAAACAACGGTCTCACCCATTTTCCCCTAATACTCGATCCTTTCCACCTTAATCAACTATGTAAAGATCACCAAAAATAAATTTGTATTTAAAAAAGATTGAACCGGCCCGGCGCGGTGGTGCAGTGGTTAAGGTCCTCGCCTTGCACGCCCGGGATCCCATATGGGCGCCGGTTCTAATCCCGGCAGCCCCGCTTCCCATCCAGCTCCCTGCCTGTGGCCCGGGAAAGCAGTCAAGGACGGCCCAAAGCTTTGGGACCCTGCACCCGCGTGGGAGACCCGGAAGAGGCTCCTGGCTTCGGATCGGCATGGTATAGGCCGTCACGCTCACTTGGGGAGTGAATCATCGGACGGAAGATCTTCCTCTCTGTCTCTCCTCTCTGTATATCCACCTTTCCAATAAAAAAATAATAAAAATAAATCTTTAAAAAATAAAAAAGATTGAACCATTAGTTTAATATCTTACAATCTATATAATTTATCACATTAATAAAATGAGGGATAAAACAACAAGCTTATTTGAAAAGATGCATAGCAAGAACTTGCATAGTTCAATGCCCTTTCACTATTAAAAAAAAAAAGAAGTTCTCTTAGCAAGCTAGAAAATGAAGGGAACTTTGTGAAAAAGTTTGTTAGTAAAAATTAGCATTATACATAATGGTTGAAGAATTCCCCATGGAATCAAAAATAAGGTAAGAATGCCCTCTTTTATGATTTCTATTCACAATTTTTCCTAGGGTCCTAGGGTAATACAGTAACTAAAAGTAAAGAAATAAAAGAAATACAGATGGGGAAGGAATTAGTCAAATAGATTTTATTCAATGATGACATAATTGTGTATACAGAAATTAATGCAAATTTCATTAAAAAGATGCCAGGTTGCAGTTTACAAGTTTAATATACATAATGCAATTAAATCTTAGTATAATAATAATAATTTGACATTAAAACCAAAAGCATTATTTACAATAGCATCTAAACCATGAAAACTTAGAGAAATGAATGTAATAAAATGTGTACAAAATTGGTTGACAGAGTAAAATATGCTGAAGGATATTTAGGAAGACAAAAACAAATGGAGAGATATCATGTTTACTATCTAGAAGGCTCAGTGCTGTGTCTGCGCGCTGCAGGCTGACCTGTGGGTTCAGGGCAGTGCTTCTTGGTACTCCGTTTTCACTCCAGTTAGAATGAACTTTTCCTTCAAAAAGGCTTATCCTTTCATTCTGCTGAACATGATGGTTTTTAACTGTCCTTAATTTCACTAAATTTCATGAAATTTGAAATGCTGGAAACATGCTGATTTGGGCTGAATGTGTTCTTGAGTGGCAGAGGTGATATTTCCAAATTAGAATTTGTAAAATTTTTTGGTTTCAAATTAGAAACCATTCAAAAAAAAAAAAAAAAAAAAGAAGGTGAATGAATTAGTAGGCTTTCAGCTCAACTATTTTATGATAATTTGGGGTTACTTTTATTATTGCCAAAACATGCACTTGTGCCTCCTTTTCATAGACCACATCGAGTAACTGGAGTCTGAATTGACAGCGCCTAAGTTCATGGAGATCTAGGACTTTTTATACTGTTATTGGAAGTAAACGTGATATTTGTTAGAAATGCAAAACTACCCTTTAGTACGATATAATAACATTCTGTATTTTTAATAGGAACCATGGAAAATTCCCATGGTGTCCAAATTTTTAGAAGTGCTGCACATTACCCTTCATCATAAGTCCTCTGCTAACTAAATTGGAGTGAAGTGGATAGGGTATCCCCAGAATGAAAACAGACAAGATATCTCCAGAGTGAAAAGGGACAGGATATTCCCAAGTGAAAACAGGATATCCCCAGAGAAAAAAACAGGATATTCCCAGTAGGTATTACTTGTGTAATCTCACTGGGTTAACATCTCTTTTAATAGAAACATAAGCAGAGGCTGCCACCGCGGCTTATCATGTTAAGCCTCTGCCTGTGGTGTCAGCATCCCACGTGGACACAGGTTTGAATCACGGCTGCTCCACTTCCAAACCAGCTTCCTGTTGATATTCTAGAAAAATGACAGAGGATGGCACAAGTTCTTTGGCCTCCGAATCCACACGGGAGATCAGGAAGAAGCTCCTGGCTCCCAGCTGTAGGCCAGCCCAACTCTGGCCATAGTGGCCGTTTGGGAAGTGAACCAGTACATGGAAGATCTCTGACTCTCCTTCTCTCTGTGCAATTATGCCTTTCAAGTGAAAATAAATAATTCTTAAAAAAAAAAAATAACACAGGACTCAGCACGGTAGCCTAGCAGCTAAAGTCCTTACTTTGCATGCGATATCATTGTATATGGGCACTGGTTCTAATCTTAGCAACCCTGCTTCCCAGCCAGCTCCCTGCTTGTGGCCTGGGAAAGCAGTAGAGGACGGCCCAATGCCTTGGGACCTTGCACTCGTGCGGGAGACCCAGAAGAAGCTCCTGGCTTCTGGCTTCATTTTGGTGCAGCTCCAGACATTGTGGCCACTTGGGGAGTGAATCAATGGACAGAAGATCTTCTCTGTCTCTCTTTCTCTTTGTATATCTGACTTTCCAATAAAAATAAAATATATCTTAAAAAAATTAACACAAGGAAATGTCACTATTTTCCTCTGACAAGATTTGGAAGTGAAACAATTATTCTCAATTAACATAGCATTGGGGATTCTCAAACCTTATATTTTGATGTGAAATGCAAAATGTAAGGGTTGTAACAGATCCATTATGTATTAAATTATATATACTTTAATGAGAACGGCACATATAATTAGGGAACAGGGAATGGTAATCAAGTTATGATGCACTTTTTAATTTGGTAAGGAAACATTTGAAATTTTAAATACAAATCCAAGTGTCACTTTCATTCATTTGTTCATTCATTCTTTGATTATCTATTAAATGTCTACTGTGAACCAAGTGCTGTGTTAAGTGGCAGGGGCATGAAGTAGGGATAAAGCTTGGACCTTGCAACCAGGAAGCAAGAGAATCCCCTAAAGCTTTAGGTGCTATCACAGAGGTATCCCAGATCTCAGTGGCTGAGGAAAATTCTACTCTGCACAGGCAGTGGCCAGGGGAGGCTGGGAAGAGATGCTACAACTTGATTTGACGATCAGAAAAAGTCCTGAGAAGGAGCTGACTATAGCAGCAAGGTGGCTATGCCGCTGAAACCTGTGTGTGTTAAAGTCTACTCCTGTGAATTAGTGTGTGAGTGTGCGGGGGGAGGTGGAGAGGATGAGAGAGAGAGATAGGACAGGGGGAGAGAGAGGAAGAGAAAAAGAGAGAGGGAAGGAAGGAAAGAGAGAGAGGAGGATATTTAAATGGCTTCATGAGCATGCAGGGATTCCTGCAAACATACCTGTTAAAGGATCACAGCTCTTCCATGCTATTGGGATTCCAGAGGGAAGAAGAATAGGCCCATAGTAACACACTCATGCTTTAAGAGCAGGTGGCTACAGATCTCTTCCTAGGGCTTAATTACATTTGTATGCACTTTGTTTAAAAAAAAAAATTTTTTTATTAGAAAGTGGGATACACAGAGAGCAGGATCTTCTGTCCGTTGATTCACTGCCCAAGTGACTGCTGCAGCCGGAGTTGCACTGATCTGAAGCCAGGAGCCAGGAGCCTCTTCCGGTTCTCCCATATGGTTGTAGAGTCCCAGGGCTTTGGTTGGCCCTCGACTGCTTTCCCAGACCACAAGCAAGGAGCTGGATGGGGAGCGGGGCTGACAGGATTAAAACTGGTGCCCAAATGGGACCCCAGAGTGTGTAAGATGAGGACTTTAGCTGCTAGGCTACCATGCCGGGCCCACTTATATGTGCTTTTGAAAACTTCCAAGCACTTTTTTTCCCCCAATCGTGTTGATTCTTATGTCAGTCCTAAAAGGCAAAGAAAAAGGTATTATTACTTTTATTTCATGCATAAAAAAGCAGAAGTTCCCAGACTACTGCCTCATGCATGGCCTCTCAAATAGTAAACAAATTAAAGAAAAATCATGCTCTCCCTGAAACTCGGCCTATATTCGTCTACTACTGCAACAACAATCACTAAGTCAATGGCCTTTGGAAGCTTGCTCTAATAATACACATATGGGAAAATAGTATGTGATGTGAAATAGGTGAAGAAGCCTATTAAAAAGTTCTGTTCAGCAATAAAACACAACCATCATAAATGTATATGCACCCAATGCAAGACCACCTAGATACATACAACAAATGATGTTAGACTTAATAGAATAGACTAGTACAATCGTAGTGGATGACTTCAACATGCCACTCTCCCAGCGAAGAACTCAACTAGACAGAAAATCAATAGATAACACTGGAGTTGAAGAATCCTATCAAACAAATGGGCCTAACAGACATTGATGGAATATTTCACCCAGCAGCTACAAATACGTATTTCTTATCAAGAGATGGAACATCTAGGATACACCACATTCTAGGCCACAAATCAAATCTCAGCAAATTTGAAAGGATTAAGAACAACTCATGTGTCTTCTCAGATTATAAAGGAATATAAAATTAGAAGTCACAACAAGAAGGACAATAGAAAAGCCATAATTCAAAATTAAACAACATAGTACTGAATGATTAATAGATCACTGAAGAACTTAAAAGGAAACTAAAAAACATTTCTCAAAATAAATTAAAATGTGAGGTCAGCAGTGTGGTGCAGCAGGCTGTTTGCCCATGGAACTGACACCCTGTATTGGTGCTGGTTCAATTCCTGACTGCTCCACTTCCAGTCCAGCTCTTTAAAATGGCCTGGAAAAGGAGTGGAGGATGGTCCATGGCCATGGACTTATACACCCATAGGGAGACGTTGAAAAAGCTCCTGGCACCCGGATTTGGACCAGTCCAGTTCTGGCGAGGGCTGCTATTTGGGAGAGTGAAACAGTATACTGAAGATTGCTCTTACTCTGTACTCTTTCAAGTGAAAAAATTAAACACACCTTTGAAAAATAAAAACAAAAATACGCTATATCAAAATGTGTGAGATATGAAACAGGCCATACTGAGGGGGAAATTTATAATATTAAATGCTCACATTTTGAAGGGTTAGAAAAACAAATAAGCCAAACCCACAGTCAAGGAGGACATAAGTGATACGGATCAGAACAGAAATTTAAAATTGCATCAAAAAACATGAAAGACCAACAGAACAAAAATTTGTCTCTTCTTGAGAAGATAAAAAAAGCAAACAAACAAACCTCTAGCCGTATGAATAGAGAAGAAAAAGAAAATTAGAGATGAAAAGGGGATATTAAAACCTACACCATTAAAATAAAAGGAGACATCTGTAACTAGTTGAGGAATTATATATACTATATTACTACTGGAAAATTTCAAGGAAATGTGTAAGTGTCTGAAACAATAAATCCTTCTGAGTTTAAATCACGAAGATACAGGGAATGTAAATACGCCCATGATGAGCAATGAGAGTGAAGCAGTAAACAAAAGTCTTCCATCAAAGAAAACTTGAAGTGTCATGAATTTACTACTGATTTCTATAAAACATTCAAAGTGGAAATCACTCTAATAGTCTCCTAACTATCCAAAAATATTGAACTCTGCCAAATTCTTTTGGTGAGGCAGCCTTAGCTCGATTCCAAAAACAAAGACATGACATGAATAGAAATGTAGGCCTGTAGCCCTACTGAATATAGATGCTAAGATTCTCAAGAAGATGCTAGCAAAGCAAATTCAAAACCACATCAGAAAGACTATGCATTATGATCAAGTGAGATTTATCCCAGAAATGAAAGGGTGTTTTAAAATCCACAAATTGGTAAACATCATACATCATATAAACAGAATGAGGAATAAAAACCATATGGTCATCTCAATAGAAGCAGAAAAAGCAGTCGATAAGATTCAACACCACGTCATAATGAAAATCCTCATCAGATTAGCTATAGAAGGAATGTTCTTCAAAATTGTCAAGGCTGTATATCACAAACCAATAGTTGATATCATACTGAATGGGACAAAGTCGGAAGCGTTTCCTCTGATTTGGAACAAGACAAGGATGTCCACTTTCACTACACTTAGTATAATACTGGGAATTCTAGTGAGAGCAATTAGGGAAGAGAAAGAAATTAGGGACACCATAGCAGGAAAAGAAGTCAAATTATTTGTGTTTTCAAATAACATGATGTTACATGGAAAAAATGAAAATAATTCATCTCAATGCTGTTAGAATTATGAAAAGAAGTTATCAGGCAGTTCTTTTAGCAATACTCACACAAAAAGACTTTTTAAATAATGAAGTGCTTTTTAATAATAAAAAAGCTGTTAGAATTGATAAACCAATTTGGTAAAGTTGCAGATTATAAAATAAAGTTGTTTTTGAATGATAAACTCACAGAAAGAGAAATCAAGAAAGAAATTCCTTTCATAATAACCAGGAAAAAAAATCAAATGCTTAGGAATAAATTTAATCAAGCAAGTGAAAGATCCCTGTAATGGAAATGACCAAACATTGATGAAAGAAATCATCAAGGACACAAAAAAATGGAAAGATTTGCCTTGCTCAATCTAATAGATTGGAAGGATCAATATCATTAAAATATCTATACTACCTAAAGCAATCTATAGGTTCAAGGCAATCCCTATCGAATTACCAATGACTTTTTTTGATACAATTAGAAAAAGCAATCCTAAAATTTATAAATAATCACAAAAGACTCAAAGTAGCTAAAATGACACTGAACAAGACAGGTGAACCTGGAGACCTTATAATACCTGACTTCAAAGCAAATTACAAAGCTGTAGCACTTAAAACAGCATGATACAAGCACGAAAACTGAATCATGCATCAGTGGAAGAGAATATCAAGCCTAGAAATTAATCCACATATGTACCACTAACTGATTTTTGACAAAAGTGCTCAGACCATACAGTGGAACAAGAATAATGTCTTCAACAAATAAGGCTGACAAAACTGGATGCATAAATATACAAAAATGAAGTTAGATCCATACCTCTTAAAAAAGGCAACTCGAGCTTGGTCAAAAACCTAAGTTTAATGCATGAGACTACAAAACTGCTGGGTGAAAATATCAGACAATATTCCAAGTCATTGGTATAGGCGTTGACTTCTTGGATAATATTCTCAAAGCACAAGTAAAAACAGTGACATAAGATGCTGGTCCCTATGCTTGGTATATGCTTGCAATGAAGGAATCTCAACTGAACTTGAACTGTGGTCACACAAGGTGGAGGAATCCACCATAGGGGGAGGGTTATGGGAGGGGTGGTGGGAATCCCAGTACTTATAAAACTGTGTCACATAATACAATGCTATTAAAAAATAAATTAATTAAAAAAAATCAAACTCAGAAGCTTTTGACAGCATAGAAAATAATCAGTGTAACGAAGAAATATTCAACATGATGAGAAAAATGTATTTGCCAGCAAGCCAAAGGACTAATTGGCAAAGGACTAATATCCCAACTACATCAACAACTTAAAGACTCAGCAACAATAACCTAAAAAAAAATTCCAGTTGAGGGATGGTTAAAGGACTTCAATAGGAAGTTCTCAAAAGAAGAAATATGAATGACCAATAAATATACCAAAAAATGGCCCAGCATCACTATTCACCAGGGAAATGCAAATCAACAATACAATGAGGTATTACCTCGCCCCTGCAAGAATGGCTAAAATCCCAGGCACAAAGAGTAACAAATGCCACTGAGGATGTGGCAAAAGGGCAACATTTAGACACAGTTGGTGGGAGTGTGAATTAGTACCGCCACTGTAGAAAACAACAATTTTAGAGATTTCTAAATATAGAAATAGACTTGTCATGTGCCCCAGCAATTGAACTATTAGGTATTTGCTCAAAAGAGTGAAACAGTATGGCTTGAAAAGATGCCCGCACCACCATGTTTACTGCAGTATTGTTCACAATAGCCAAAATTTGGTTGAACAAAGGTGTCTTTAATCAGATGAATGGATACAGAAAACTTGATACATATGTACAACAGAATATTAATCAGTTATGAAAAGAATAAAATTCTACAATTTGCAGTAAAATGGATTCAATTTGCAGACAGATTGATTGAAATAATGAAGACCAAGGAAAACAAATACCACAACATTTTCCAAATGTAAATTGGGATCTAATATGAAAGAAAAATCAAAAAACAAGAAAAAAGAAAGGAATGGCTGTGTATATTGTTGTCACTGCAAATATAGTTTTGTAAACTTTGTTTATACTTTTGTGAAACATGTTATTAAGAATGTTATATTACTGTAGTTTTAGTGATCAATGATTGTTTTATAATTTATCGTGTTGGGCAAAACTCATTTTTCTGTTCAATCATTGTTTATTATTGTTGTCTGCATTCCCACTAAACCAAGTGTGTGTGTGTTTTTTTTTTTTTTACTTGTTAAATTTTTTTTGTTCCATGAAGTATTAAGCCTTTTACTGTGGCTTAGGTCTAGATTTTTTTAAAAAAAGTTTTAGGGCTCAGTGTGATGGCTCAGTGGCTAGATCCTTACATTGTATGCACCGTGATCCCGTATGGATGCGTTTGTGTCCTTGCTGTTCTACTTCCCATCCAGCTCCCTGCTTGTGGCCTGGGAAAGTAGTTGAGGACGGCCCAAAGCCTTGGGACCCTGCACCCACATGGGAGACCCAGAGGAAGCTCCTGGCTCCTGGATTTGGATCAGCTCAGCTCTGGCCATTGTGGCCATTCGGGGAGTGAATCAGCAGCCGGAAGATATTTCTCTTTGTAAGTCTGTCTTTCCAATAAAGACAAAAAAATCTTTTTAAAGAAATAAAGTCATAAAAAAAGTAAAAGAAAAGTTAAGAAGTTGAAAGAAATGATGGGTGAGGAAAAGAAGAATGGGGGCAGGTAAGAAGGAAATGTCATTTTATTTTTAGAATTTTACCTAATCTGTTAAATGTTAATTAAACTTAAAATTGGCAACAATATTAATTTTAAAAGTACAAAATAAAATAGATTGTGATTGACCAGGTCTATTGCAGGGAGTGAGGTGGGGCAGTGGGAATGACTGATAATGGATAAAGGTCTCTCTTTTGGGGAGATGAAATGTTCTAAAATCAGATTTTGGTGAGGGTTGCATAATACTTTGAAAATAATAAAAACCATTGAATTGTATGCTTTAATGGGTTAATCATGTTAATTAATCAGTATGTGAGTTATGTTTTAATACAATTTAAAAAATAAAGGTAGAGTTTTTTCCTTACCAGAAGAGATTTCATGGTTATGATCCTTTGCATACACTGAAATTCAAATGAGAATTGCCAAACCACAATATTTTTTGAAATCTTTGCAGGATAAGAACAGGTGACTGAAAACCCAAGACCTTAAGGGAAACCAGGGTCGGGAGAATGGAGGATTGTAGGAGCAATGAGCGATGTGAATTCCACACTCTCAACTTATTAAAACAGCGTAATTGAGGCAATGCACTAACTAAAGCAAGTACATGTGACATCTTTCAAATAAAAAAAAGTAATGATGGGTCTTATAAAATTAGCTTCCATTTCTAGTTCTACTTATACAGAAACCTGTTCATCATCCCCTACTGGGTTCTTTCACATTCCCCCCATTTTTTTTTTTTCCTGAAAATGAGTAAGATTATTTGGTAATTGAAAAAATACGCTGCAGTTTCAGAAAAGCTCAAAGAATTTTAAGATTTGTCTTTAAAATCAAGCCCATTTGTGAGGACTTTTGAATGTGTGACTCTGAAAGCTCAGAGGCAGTGGTGGAGCTCCAAATAGAATAATGCATCTTTAAAAAAAACTATTCAATTTTATTTTTTAAAGAGCTATCATCTATGTACCTATGTATGTATGTATCTATCTATTTTTATTGAAAAGTCAGATATACAGAGGAGAGGAGAGACAGGGAGGAAGATCTTCTGTCTGATGATTCACTCCCCAAGTGATTGCAAAGGCTGGTGTCGAGCTGATGTGGAGCCAGGAGCTTGGAGCCTCTTTCAGGTCTCCCACGTGGGTGCAGGGTCCAAGGCTTTGGGCTGTCCTCAACTGCTTTCCCAGGCCACAAGCAGGGAGCTGGATGGGAAGCGGGGTGCTGGGTCTAGAACCGGCATCCATATGGGATCCTGGTGAGTTCAAGGCGAGGATGTTAGCCACTAGGCCACCGCCCTGGGGTCCGAACCAATGAATCTTGTCTCAGCTTTTGTCTCTTACTAATACATTTACCGAGCAGTTTTCTTACATTTGTATATTGTTAATGATGTAATATCCTGTGACAGAACAAACTAGTCACCTCTGGAGAATTACTGCAGAGTCATCTGGTACATGTTTATAAAAACACATTACATGCAAAAATGTGTAATTTATAAATTATCCTGTAATTAAATAATTGCTGGCTATTTAGATGAGGGTTTCATTTCTGGTAGTCCTAGTATTGTTTTGTTTTGTTTGTTTTTGTGTGTCTATTTTTATTATTTTATGACACAGTTTAATAGGCACTGGGGTCTCCCCACCATCTCCCCAAGTTCCCTCCCTTCTCAATCAATAATCGCAAAAACATGGAAGCAACCTAAATGCCCATTAACAGAGGACTGGATAAAAAGTTCTGGTTCATCTAGTCTATGAAATACTGCTCAGGTATTTAAAAAATGAAATACAATTGTTTGTGGCCAAATGGGCTGAGCTGGAAACCCTTATGCTAAGGGAAATGAGCCAATCCTGAAAGGTCAGCTATCATATATTTGCTCTTAATATAAGATAATACAATGTCAAATATAAGGATTTTACATGTGAATTTTACTGTGTTGCACTTCTTAGTTATTTGTACCTTTCATAATAAGATCTTGTGATGTAATTCATTAATTAATCTTCTGTAAGAAACTTAGTAGTCACCTGAGGGTGTCAATGCCCCTTTTATCACTGTTACTGCTAGTGCCGTAAGTAATGATGACCTAGGCCAATAATTAGTGCCACATGGGACACAAGCTGGCGTTTATTCCTACAGGAAGATGTTGGACACTCCTTTTCACCATGCTAATGTCACATGTTTTTACTTTGTTACATGTCCGTCACTTTCATGGGGATGAAAGTTCACCATTTTTTCTCCCCATGGTGGACTGCACCTAAGGGGATGCATAATGAAAGTGTAGCAGAAATTAACATGTTCATATGTCAATTTCCTTTTAGTTTGTTGCCAGTAATAAGCAGCTTCTAGAGCATTCCCCTTCTTGCCTTTCCCTGCCTTGTGTTTCTTACTGTTGGTTCTTGTTGTTGGTCCACAATGTTCTAGAAACAAATAAAGTAGCACTTCCTAAAAAATTATGTCACTATCATTTAGAAAAGACTAAGGTTTGTGATATTTTCCCTCAACTTCCAATGTCACATATGGTTCTATTAGAAAAATTAAGCCTCTACTTTGTCATCCACTGTATCCCTTTACTTCTCTCAATAAATAATTTTAAATTACGAAAGAAAAACCCAATGTACGTCTGTTTGATGGTGAAGGTGGCAGCTAAGAATTGTGCTGTACCAGGCCTTTTTAAAGGTGTTGTGCTTAGATGAACCCATATAATTCTCATATGTGTTAGAAAAATTATCTGAAATTTAGAAATACTTAAAAAAAAAAGAACTGGAGATTTTTTTCAGGGCATTTTTAGTACTTCAGTGTTAGTGATTTTTCTGCTGCCTGGACTGTTTTGCAAATCTGCAGATACAGAGGTAAACTTAGAAATTTATGTCGAGATGCACATCATTTCTGCTACACAAGGCAGCTGTGTGTATGTTTTGATAATCCCAAAGGTTGTGTTTCATTGCCTTCTTGGGCACTAATTTGGCTTGCAACTCAACAATCTTACCCTGATATTTGCTTAATAAACTGTCTGTTAATGTCTAAATGCTCAAAAGTTCTTTGGATCAGTTTTAGTATCTTACTATTCTCTCATTAATTAATGAATTAAAATTTTTTGCATTGTTAATGGGGGTAGCTTCTGTAAGTTGAGAAGCAGCTGAATAAAATTGACAACACTCAAGCTGTCTGACAGCTCACAACCATGTGACTTGATAATGACCTCATTCTGCTCTTTGTAATTGATTCTTGTGAATCCCATTCTCCTCCCTCCCAGAAAATGTATCTAGAACTCTCCTCTTCAAAACATAAGGTCAATTAAAGATGCAAATTTTTATGTAATAAAACATGATAGCACTAATTTCAGTATGGAAAATATTCACAATATTTATTCCTCATCCGTAGCTATGGCCCTGGATAAATAACCCAGAGAACATCTTATTTTAAACAAAATTGCCAATTTTGTGCAATGCCATGTTCTATTTTACCAGCAAAGCTTATTTATTTTAAAGTTGCAAAAATAATGAAAACTGTGTAAATTTTAAAAGGTTTTAGAAAATAAATGCTTGGAGAAAAATAAGTAACATGGTAAAGTCCTTAGTCTTTATATCTAAAACTAAATTGCTATCAAGACCCCCAGAATAGAAATTAATTAATTAATTTGGTGTTTTCTTTTAAAAATTTATTATTAGTTTGAAAGCATTACAAGGAAAGAGGGAGAAAGAGAATTTTCCATTCAGTGGTTTGTTTCCCAGATGACCACAATGACCAGGGTTGGGCCAGCCCAAAACCAGGGGTGCAGGAAATCTTAGCTGGATCCCCTCTTTGATGGCAAGGGCCCATGCACATGAGCTATATTCTGTTGCCTTTTCCAGGACATTAACAGGTTGGAAGTGCAAAGGTGCAAACTGGCACCCATATTGAACTTTTACTATTGCAGGCAGTATCTTAATCTGCTATACTACAATGCTGGCCCCCAATTTGATGATTTGTTATAGTTAATTGAAAATAGATCTCAGAATACTTTCATAATACTACTAGTTTTACAAACTTTCTGTAATGTATGAATATTTGTTTTAATGCTGAGGGACGTTGAGAGGTCAAGACAGAATGAAATCCATAAAATTCAAGAAATGAATGGAGTGGAGAGAGGGGGTGGTATTGTCATGCTGTGAGTTAAGCAGAGGGTTGCAGCATCAGCATACCATGTTGGAGAGCCTGGTCCCATCCAGCTGCTCCATTTCTGATTCAGCTGTGTATCAAAGTGCCTTAAAAGGCAACTGGTGTCTACCAGCCATGTGGGAGAACTGGAGTTCTACCACTCTGGCTTTGGCCTGAACCAGCTATTGTAGCCAACTGAGGTGTGAAACAGGGAGTAAGAGGGAAGATTCATCTCTGTCACTCCCAAACTGTTAAATATACCTTAACAACAGGACATTAAATTACCTACCATTGTTTGTACCTGCAATGCCATGATACCCTCACATAGCACAATGTTGACCTTGTAACTATTGTTGAAGGACTAAATAATTGTAGAACTATGGGGGAAAACAGTGGTGGAAAGTTGGAGAAATCGCTGTGCCTACAGAACTCTACCATGAACTACAATAACAAAAAATGAATAAATAAAAATGGAAACTTAAAGGGAAGGGAAGAATTAAGAAGGGAAGGAAACTTTTGCAGGGAGGGAATTACAACACTTTAAGAAACGAATTTAAATATTTTCTTCTTTATACTGAAGAATTTCCAAGAGTGCTAATGCATTGAAAATGTCTCTCACACCCCAAAGCTCCTATGATGTCCCAGGGTGCTCTCAAGTTAGAAGGAATGACAGCAATCCCTCATTTTATTTGTGGGTACGGGCTCCCAGGTACCTACAGTCCAGAAGAGCTCTGAATTCCAGATAGACAGTGCTTCTGCCCCATCCGAGCATACGTATGATAATATTTAATCTACAAATTAGGTACAGTATGAGATTAACAGCAATAACTAATAATAAAATGAAAAATTATAGCAGAAAACGAAGTTATTTAAAACTTAGGAATTATTGATTTCTGCTGTTTTTTTCAGTTAATATTTTGTGACCATAATTTATAAGCAGGTTACTGAAACCAGAGAAAGTAAAAGTACGGAGAAGGAGAAGGACTGTTTGTGCATTAGCTGCTGCAAACTCAAGGTACTTAGAAGCTTGAATCTGAATCAACCCATTTGAAGATATGACAAAGAAGATTCTGACAATACAATTAGGCAGAGAGGTGAGAAGCAGGCAGAAAAAAAAGGGCAAGCAGACGATTGCTGACTTAACTCTCCACTCCCATAGACCAGGCCAGCCCAGGTGATCATGGCCCTTCAGATGTATCACTTAATACCAAACCTGTGCTCACAAAACTCACCCCTGTTGTACTGTTCCAGAATTTCATGCATTTCTTCTTTTTATTATTATGTAATTTCTGCTGAACGCACTTAGTTCATTCTTGTCTTTAAACAAGCTCCAGATTGTCCTACTCATGAAGGTAAACAATACCCAAAAAGTTACTAACACTTAAACCTCAGTGCTCAGTGCTTACCAGAAATATTTTCTAAGTACCTAGAATAATTTGGTACACTACGTGTGTCCTTAAAGAAATTTTCTGGGAGTTTAGTTCAAGAATGTCCTCTTTGGCATAAGTGCCAGATCTAAAGGTGTGAGGTGTGAAAAATTTATTCGTAACTGGAACATTTCTTTTTATTAAAGATACATTTCTTTATTATTGGGAAGTTAGAGAACAAGGTCTTCCATCTGCTGGTTCACTTCCTGACTGGAGCTGAGCTGATCCGGGCCCTTAATTGGAACATTTGAAGACAAATAGTTAAGTTTGGTCTGAATTTAGAATAAGTGCAAAGCGTAGCTTAAAAGTTTGAGATGCTGGACTTCCTATTTACCATAAAGTAACTTGTTAGGACACAATAGAGTAACTTTAATGTGACAGGCACATTAGGTTAGCGAGCAAGCACACACTGAAATTAGAAATCACAATTGCTCCATAAATCTACTGTCAAGTACCTGGCATACCTAAACCTCATGAAAAACATTTTTAGTAAAGGAAGGTGGGGGATGAGGCCACAATGCTGTGATTTCTGGAAGTTTCTTCATTCAGTTTCCTTCAGGAAATCCCCTTTACTAGAGGTTCAATGCTCAGAAGAATCTGCCTTGGGTGTTAGTTCTGTAGTCCCAAAGCACAGCACAGGGTCCCAGGCCAGATCCTGGGCACAGGCTCATGTGCAATAATGGGTTTTGGAAGATCAGAGAGATCCTGAGTTTGAGGTCTGCTGACAGCTGCTGGGTGTAGAGAACTGACCTACCAATTTTGAAGGCTTTCTCTAATGGGATTGTGTAAGAGTTTGTGCCCTGTGGTTTTGAAATAGAATCCATCGTGCTAGGATTAGGTCGGAGTGGGATCTGTGTCTATGAGAGAAGTGATAGTAGCTGAGACGCCATGTCTCACAACTTGTTTCTGTGCATGTTCTGGGTCAGCCATCAGCGCTTTTTATCCCTGTGTGGCTGGACACTTACGCACTCAATATAATAAGTAGAAATTGGAAACTGAATGTGCTTTTCAGATTGGAGCGGGTAAGAGGGCGGAGACGGTGTAGTGAAGAGTCCAGAAGAGGAGCACAAAAGTGCCTACCAGGGAGGGAGCCATCTCAGGCAGCCACCTGTGGAGGCAGTTGAAGGATCCTGAATGATGCGAATGGGGACCTGTCATCATCTCCTGGCCTGCCCCTGAATGTCTATTCTTTTGGCTGCTAAAACCTATTGTAATGATCAGAAGAGAATGACAGAGATGGGTTCTTGTGAGTGGGACATTTAATCCAGAAGACATTTAGAGAACTCTTTAGGAAACTGTAAAATGAGGAAGGCCTGGGATCTATTGTTTCCAAATCCCATTACTTCAGACATTGCAAGTGTGGTTATGAAATAACAAAACAAAGGGCAGGCCTGGCTTTCTGAGCAGAAGTACTCTGCCTTCTGAAAAGCTCTTTACAAAATCTAATTTGATTCTTCCTACATGTACCCTGTGTTCTTTTGATTTCTTCAAAACCAATTTCAGAGGTAAACAGTTAAGTGTCAAATGCACTAAATTCAACAAATGCAGTATAATTGCATAATTCTTCACTATTTTCCAATTATTCTGTTCCTTATGATTCAGATTATTGAAGGAACTCATTTACTTATGACATTAACTTGTTGATCTAAATCCTAGGCAACTTAGTTTCCAAGAAAATTGGCATTTATAATCTTTGAATGTGATATTGCACAGATAAGACTAAGGTTTGCCACTATTATATTTTAAGCACATGGGCTTATTTCAATTTCCTTTTTGTTCTCATTATTCCTTGGGTTATTTTATTCCAGCAAATCTCAAACTCTTGTCTATTGTCTGGTGAAGTTCTTTGCATATTTAAGTATTTCCTATGGAAATACCATGGAAATTCCTAGTTGCGTTTGGAAATTCCCGAGATGATGAAATCTATAGATTTTAGGCCTTGTTTGATATTAGTGTGAATGTGAAGGTCAGTTAATACATTTACATTTATTCAGTGCAGACACAAGTAAAATTATATCCAATTATAGATAGATAGATAGATATAAGTAGTTTACATTTCTAAGATTAAAAAATAATTATTGGGAAGGCATTGTTGGTGTAGTGGGTTAAGTTGCTGCTTGGGACCCCTGCACTGACTTTTTTTTTAAAGATTTATTTTATTTTTATCAGAAAGGCGGATATACAGAGAGGAGAGACAGAGAGAAAGATCTTCCATCCGATGATTCACTCCCCAAGCAGCTGCAACGGCTGGAGCTGAGCCAATCCGAAGCCAGGAGCCTCTTCCGGGTCTCCCAAGCGGGTGCAGGGTCCCAAAGCTTTGGGCCATCCTCAACTGCTTTCCCAGGCCACAGGCAGGGAGCTGGAAGGGAAGCGGGGCTGCCGGGATTAGAACAGGGCGCCCATATGGGATCCCGGGCGTGCAAGGCGAGGACCTTAACCACTGCGCCATCGTGCCAGGCCCTGCACTGACTTTTAGAGTGTTTACTCAAGTCCTAGCTACTCAACTTTGCCTTTTACATTAGGGAAGTAGCACATGATGTCTGGGTACTTTGGTTCCTGCCATCCATGCTAACTCAGAGTCCTGATTTTGACTGGACAGTTGCTGGCATTTGAGGAGAGAAATCGTGGAGGACTTTTCTTTTCCTCTCTGTCTGACTCTCTGTCCCTCTTGCTCATTATGTTGATCTCTTTGCTATTCTTCAAAGATTGCTTATTTCAAATAAACAATCTTTCCTTTTTGGAAAGGAAAATACTTGTTAAAATTTGGTGAATTTCACAATTAATACAAAGGATGATGATAATATCCCATTTTATGTTTCAAGGGGTGAAATAAACCCAATGTTTGCATTTTTTCTTGAAAACTTACAATGACTTGTTGAGATGAGTGTTGCAGACAACGAAACTGATTTAGAAGTTCAGGAATTTACCTTAGTCACATAGCTACTACAGATCAGATTCAAGGCTGGAATCCAGATCTGATATCAATGCCTGTATCCCAGGAAGGTTTCCCTAGACAGATGTAGATTAATAATCATAAAAACGAAGATATATTTTTCCTTGGGATCCGTTAAATTTTTTTATTGTTTCCAAAATGTTCTTATTTCCAACTTTAAAGAAGTCACCCCTATTAATGACCAGATGTTAGGTTGACAGATGGTGCAAATACTTGATACCTGTATCCTTTGCAATTAGTTCCTAATTTGTTGCTTGCAACATATCTGAATTTGAATCTGTGCCGTGAAAACATGGTAAGGCACTAGCACTGTACTTTTTACCATAGAATCATTTCATTCTAATTCCAAAGACACCTGGATGCTGGCTGTTTCTCTTTCAGCTTGACTTCTTCCTGGCTGATTTTACATGGAGGGTCAGGAATTTGCTATTTCTTTTGGAGATGAAATCTATTTCAAAGTCCCTCTGACACTGATTGTTTCTTCAATGAACAATGCCCCCCTGAACATTTATGGAAAATACACTATCCAGTAGATGAAAGAAATATGTGTCCACCTACCCTCATATTACTCTGCCTTCTAAAATAAATAAATCTTTCAGAAAAAGTTTAGTTTTCATTTAACTTGGTTTCTCAGCACCACTTAGATTCTAAACGGTCTTGTTGATGATAAATCAAAGCACTAGTTAATTAAAAGGCTTCAGATTATATATTTACATTTCCCAATTTTAGTCCAGAAATAGAATTTCATACTTATATTCTTAAGAATAAACTTATTTTAGCAGATGTTTAGTGTACAACATGGTTACTTTTATGTTTTCTTTGCTGCTTTGTTCTGTGAATTTGTAGATATCTCATTTTGTTTTCAACTCTCTCACCAGGACTTTTTCTCATACTATTGAATCAAATAATTTTTGAAGAAAGTCAGGCTCTGACTCTGACTTTTCATTTTAGTTTATATTATGGTCTTGCAATGAAATATATTTAAAAGCAAAACTAGTCTGGAAAGGAAAATCCACTGGGGAGTATATTAGAATTGAATCTCATGTTCTTTGCCACTTCCCCAAGGCCTGTTTTCACCCTACACTGTTTTTACAAGAAAGGAGCTGATTTCATAGAGCCTTTGTTGCTATGGAGATAATAGGGCAATACTAGTTGGAAAGTTAATAGTGGTTTTTTTTTTTTTTAATTATCTTCTAGAATGTGTAGCATATGTGGAAGCAATAGCAAAGTGATTAGTAAAAAGTAAGGTCAGTGATCCCAGCTGCGGAGGCATTGTCTGCTCTCAAAAAATTGAATGGTCAAGGTCCTTTGTCAGCCATCTCTCTGAACAGTAATACCCAAGGGGCCAGCTTTTCACCTGTTTCAGGGCCTGCAGTCCTTAAAAAGATGACAAAGAATAACAGTTACCAATGGCATGAAGCACATTTTGGAAGAAAGAGAGGAAGGAACAAGCAAAAATGCTAGGATTCTCAGTGATGTATAAATTTAAGTGGGCCCTGTTAAAAGGAAGACATAGTGGTGGGGATTACAGAGAGGACTAATGGGGAGAAAGACATGAAGACATGGTTAAAACTTGCTGTCAACCTTGTGATAGAGCAGCCTATGTGATTGCAAATTAAAGAAACAAACTTTTAAAGATAGATATATACTCATACGTCTCTCTAGCTCTAGGATTATTTGAGCACTAACAAAAGATGGCAGATTAGCAAGTAAATTGCTAGTGTGGTTTAACTTGGAAATAGTGTGTGGGTGGAAACAAAGCAGGAGAGATCAAGGGAAACGAGGGAAAAAGATGAAGCTTCTGTGTGACCAGTTAGGAATGTCTCTGGAGATTTCTGTTCCCCTTTGGGTTTTTGAGGGTCTCACTTTGTATAGACTATGCTCTGGGAATGCCTAGTGAAGGGCTCAGCTAGATCAGGAAGCAAAGAGTAGGGTGTTTGCCATTTCCCTAATATGCAGAACTATGTCCTTTCTTGCTTTTTCTTTTAAATGGGGGGCAGGGATGCTATGGAGCATGGAAAGGAGATTGGTGGTAGTGTGCAAAGATAACAGTGCCAGCATAACATATGAGTGTAAAAAATTCATTGAATGGTTGAAGAGTCTAGAACAGCCCTTGGATTTAAAATATACTGCTTATAAAGGCCTAAAATTTAATCCATGGAGTAGGCATTTGGCTTGGTGGTTAAGACATCTGTCTATGTTACACATCTGACTGCTCGGGTTCAGTCCTTAACTCTGGCTTCCTGTATGTGCACGCTCCAGGAGGTACTAAGTGAGTGCTCAAGTAATTGGCTTTCTGCCAACCACAAAGAAGCCCTGGATTGTTTCTTGCTGATTACTTTTTTTTTTTTTTTCAGAGACAAACCAGTAACTATTTAACGGGGGAGCTGGAAAAGCACAGATTCAGCTGTGTCAACGAATCCCTGCCAGACATCCCCAGAATTGCATCTGGTTGTACAGTTAGCACAATAAAACAATAGCTGATATGTACTGAGGGTTTGCCATGGCCATTCCATAAAATGTGATCTCACGGTGAGAACTGCGATCTTTAGTAGTATCTAGGCTCAGAAAAGACCCAACTTCAAAGATTCAGACTTGTATAGACTGAGTACTCCATTTCCAGAAGTTCAAAAACCTCCTTTTTTTTTTTTAAGATTTATTTTATTATTTTTTCATTGGAAAGGCGGATATACAGAGAGGAGAGACAGAGAGGAAGATCTTCCGTCCGATGATTCACTCCCCAAGTGAGCGCAACGGGCCGATACTATGCCGATCCGAAGCCAGGAGCCTCTTTCGGGTCTCCCACGCGGGTGCAGGTTCCCAAAGCTTTGGGCCGTCCTCGACTGCTTTCCCGGGCCACAGGCAGGGAGCTGGAAGGGAAGCGGGGCTGCCGGGATTAGAACCGGCGCCCATATGGGATCCCGTGCGTGCAAGGCGAGGACCTTTAACCACTTGCGCCACCGCGCCGGGCCCCAAAAACCTTTTTTTTTTTTTTCTAATCTTGGGTATGTCTATCATTCTCCTCAGCTTCAGCTCTCTTCAGTTCCAGTCAAAAACCAGGAACTTTAAGGGGTTTAACTTAAGTCCACCTTCATTAACGTGTTCTTTAATTCTTCCTGGAGTCCTGACATCACACGCTTCTCCAGCAACTTGATTTGTTCCTGGACCTTTATGTGTTTTGCAAATAATTTCATAACTTTGCTGTCTCCTTTAAATGCTGTCATTGACCTAATGAGCTCCACGGTGCAGATGGTAGAGCTTCAGATGATCAGCTTTAGGATGGATTTATTCTCACGGTGGTTTTTCCGAAGTTTTACCCACTTAGGACAAGTTTCTTTTAGGTATGATGAAAGACTGTGAGTCAAATAATTGGCCTTGAGGAAACAAGAATCTGGTAGGTTCAGTTCTTCTAATCAATCACCGAGCTACTGCTGCTGTAATAGTCCTTCATCAGCTTCTGTAGATTTTCAGGTGTGCCTGGCTTGGGCTCTGATTTTGCAAAAATATCAGTGATTTTCTTCTTTCTCCTCTTCTTAGTCTTGGTGCCACCCTCTTTTGTTGTCTTTGGCTGAATTAACAAACATTCTTTAGGCTGTTTGGTTTTCTCTGACTGGGCAGGGGCTGGAGCTGTCTCCTGCTGCATCACTTCTGTGTCCCCACCTGCTTCAACATTTGGTGCATCCTTTCCAGAATGAGAACTCCCTTTCCATAACAAAAATGTCCCACTCCCATGGATAGCTCCAAGTTTTCCCATCCATTAATCCTGAGAAGGAATAACTTCAAAGCCTTGGACTGATGGCTGCTCTTGCCAGCTGGTTCTCCCACCACTCGTCCCCAAGGTCATCTGCCATCCCTTCTCGCAGTTCCAGGCCCGGGAGAGAGCAGCCGAAGACCAGCAACCACGTTGCACACCGAGCCTCCTACACACACCCTCCTGCTTCTAACTTTGACCTGGCCCAACCCCAGTCTTTGAAAGCACTTGTGGAATGAGCCAGCAAAAGGAAAGTTTCCCTCTGTAAGTCTTCGTCTCTCTCTCTTTGTTATTTTTCTCTTTCTGCTTCTCAAGTAAATAAATTAGCAGTAATCTTTCTACATTTTACTTGTTGAACATTATGGTTAGTGTTGCATTAATCCTGCAAATAAAAAGTCAACTGAAATTAAATTGTTGCAGAAATTAAACAATAAAAGAGGAAAAGAATGAAGGAATGAGATTGGGAGAAGGTGGGAAGGAAGAAAATGTGGTTATCGTCTTAGACTTGCATCTATGAAACACATGAAATATGTTTTGTTTATAGTATAAAAATTTAAAAACTAATAATTTTGCCTACAGTTGAGTGGGGGTGATGAGTACATTTCAACCCATGGATACTTCTGTGTCTTTGCTGTTATTTACTGTGTCATAATAATTATTTGCCGCTGTCAAAAAATTATCTCAAAACTTGGTGATGTTGGATAATACCAAACATTTCTGTATGTCAGAAATTTAGGACTTCAGGTTGGGGGTTTCTTATGTTGTGAAGTCAGACAGTGGTTTGGAAAAGGAGGGTCTGGAGCAGCTGGGGCCAACTGGGCATCTCTGCACACACATGTAAACACATACACATATGTATATGTTCTCAAGGTTAACCTAGTCTTTTCAGCAAGGTGATTCCAGGGTAATTAAACTCCTTATCTGGTGGTGGCTGAGAATGTCTAGGACATGCATCTCAGCTATGAGAACAAACATTCCTGCTAATTAAGCAGAAGCAGCATCATTTTTATGGCCTAACCTTGGAGGACCAGTAAGGTTTCTTCAGCTCACATTCAGTTGGCTGCTTATGGTCACAATTTGTCCAGACTCACAGGGAGGGAAATTAGATTCCATTCTTGTTCGAGTAGCAACATGGTTCTAGGATGTGTGTAGGATGGGAGATGTACTTATGGATATTTTATAGAAGGATAATCTGCTACATTTTACTGCGATAGTTTTAAAGGCCATTGACATACAACAATGCTATAATGTATCTGATCACTGATCAGACTCATATACCACATGCCTGCCCTGCCTGCATGATACACCGTCTTTTCTCTAGAATTTTTGAAAAATGAAAATGTCCTTTCTAATAATGCCTGTATCACTTAAGTGATATGAAATGAAAACACCTAGAATTTGGCAACATAGAATGGACCATAGGGAGACAGCTTACAGAAGCAGGCAGAAAATTTTTTGGGAAAAACTGAAGAAGAAAGACCAGCTCTGAAAAGTATTATAGGGGCCTTCAGTGGAAAAGATCACAAAATAGACAAAATATTGACAAATGTTGGGGGTAGAGATTGCATTGAGGATACACTTGAACAACATAGGAAAAATTCATAAATAATACACAACAATAGCTCTTTCTTTATTTTTTTAAAGATTTATTTTATTATTTTTTCATTGGAAAGGCGGATATACAGAGAGGAGAGACAGAGAGGAAGATCTTCCGTCCAATGATTCACTCCCCAAGTGAGCGCAACGGCTGATGCTATGCCAATCCGAAGCCAGGAGCCTCTTCCGGGTCTCCCGCATGGGTGCAGGGTCCCAAAGCTTTGGGTTTGGGAAGCGGGGCTGCCAGGATTAGAACTGGCGCCCATATGGGATCCCAGGCGTGCAAGGCGAGGACCTTAACCACTTGCGCCATTGTGCCGGACCCAACAATAGCTTTCTTTTTAAAAGATATTTTTAAATTGGAAAGGCAGATATTACAGAGAGAAAGATCTTCTGGGGCCCAGTGTGATAGCCTAGCAGCTAAAGTCCTTGCTATGAACGTGCCAGGATCCCACACGGGCATCAGTTCTAATTCCAGCAGCCCCTCTGCCTATCCAGCTCCCTGCTTGTGGCCTGGGAAGGCAGTCAAGGATGGCCCAAAGGCTTGGGTTCCTGCACCATCATGGGAGACCCGGATGAAGCTCCTGGCTCCTGACTTCGTATCAGCTCATCTCCAGCTATTACTGTCGCTCGGGGAGTGAATCAACGGATGGAAGATCTTCCTATCTGTTTCTCCTCCTCTATGTATATCTGACTTTGCAATAAAAACAAATAAATCTTTACAAAATTAACAATCCTTACTACTGACCATGCCAACATGTTATGACCCACGTAAAGAGCAAAGAGGAACCATTGCTCTTTCATCTCTAATTTTAAGCAGTTCTCCTCTGATAATGCTCAGTGCTAATATGACTAGGGGTTGTTTTGCTTATCTTTGTAGGGAATGGCTCTTTCTTGTTTAAATTTAGTTCTGTGGTGTCAAATCTAATTATATTTGCTGTGCATGTCACCTTTTCTAATTTCCTAGTTATTTTATCTTTTTCAATAAGTTCTTGTGATTCATTAATTGATCATTCATAAGAGACTGTTTACTTGCCTGTAAACACCTGCGGTTGTAAATGTCCCTTCAACACAGTTTTTGCTACATCTCATGGGTAAGGATGTTTTAGTTTTTATTCTAATTATTTTTAGCACACATGGGTCATGCAGTAGCCTCAATTGCTATAATGTCTTTGATTTTCTTTCTTTTTAAATCACTCTAGTGGTGCATTAAAAAAAAATTTTACTATTTTTTCTTCCTGTGTTCACTGCCTGGATATTTAAGAGATTGTATAATGAAAGTGTGGTGAGACTGACAGGTTCAGATGTGGAGACAAAGTACAGTATGTTGCTATGCATCCAGACCGAAGATGAACTCCCAGTGAAACAGTTGCACAGTAGGATGCTAGACTCTCTGACATTGTCCGTGTCTACAATGTCAGGAAACACTTCAATAACAGCATGATGCACTTATGACTTGTCATGAAGGACCGCGTTGTCCTTCATGATGTGGGGGAGGGAACTTGGGGAAGGGGATGGGAAATCCCAGAGCCTACAGAACTATATCATAAAACAATAATCAAAAATAATTTTTAAAACTAAATAATCAAGGAACAAGTATGAAAATGCACTCAGCCAAGAGTCATGTGACCCAAGAGCCTTAGAATCAAAGATTCAGGGAAAACTGTTTTAAAAGGCAAGTCTAGTGAAAGAGAGGATAGTTGCTTAGAAATGTTACTGGGCAATGGTGATGAACTGGTTTCTATGATATTCCTTCCCCTAGCTGGGGGCAGAACACGTGCCACACAAAGATCTTCACCTGGGAAGGGAGCAGACCAGACAGTAATTTTTCCAGGTTTTATAGCTTGCTGATGACGAACAGCGAATAAATGGGGTGGGGGAGAGAGAAAGGAGAGCAGAAAAAGATCAGAGAATCTTTTTTTGGCTTTTGGTAATCATCTTTCCAATTATCTTTAACTCAAAGCACTCAGGATGTGCAGGTGTCATATTTTGAGGTATCATGTTCTGGGCCCCAAGAACTCCTATAAATGGACCTCATTGGTCAGCTGGGAAATGTAAGTTAGGATAAAAAGATGAACTTTTAAAAATCCAGATTAAAATATGAAAATATTGGTAATATTAAAGCATATTCCTTTCCATAGCTCCGGAAGCACTTGGGAAATGCCCACCCCAAGTTTCAGAGAAGAGTCAAGCAGAGTCCTCAGAAAGTCCTCAGGAAGCAACTTGATGTCCTTTAGCCATCCTTCTGTGTTTCAGAAGAGCAACTGAACAATCTGCTCTCTCAAACCTGGCTCAGTGAAGCCCTGAGAATCAGCCTCTCAGTCACGTCTACTTTTAGCCCCAGGAAGGAGCCAAGCCGACTTGTCTGAGCTGGTCAGCTCCTGGTGCCCTGAGACATTATCTGTGTGTGTGTCTCAGACACTGACAGTTTCCCTGCCTCTGCACATGGTGTTGCTCAGGCCTCATGAATCCTTCAGAGGGGCACCCCACTGTGTTACCAGGCACACTGTACTGCACCCAGTGGTGCCAACAGAAATTGATGTGTGCCCCATAACCACAGTTGGATGTACCATATCAAGAGCTGCCGTGGAATCCACAGCACCTAAGGGAATTTTGTTTCAGCTGGTGGCACAATGCCATACACCTGTATAATGCAGGCCATTAAGATACCCACAGATGTTACCAATGTTGATTGCAATTGTACAAGCTATATGGATGCTACAGTAAAGCACCCACCTGAAGCCAAAGTCAACAGTTTATCAAGCAACGTGCTGTGACAGACACATGACCAGAAGGAACTCTCTACCTATGAAAGTCACCATGTAAAGTTGGTAGAAGCAATTGACCCACCAGATGCACAATGACCACCACGGAGGTCTGAGAGGTGTGGAAACAAAGACAAAGAGAGATTCTAGAAACAGTCAAAGTGTCAAATGACTTTACAGTAATATGGCAGATTTCTTGACTGAAACCTTACAAGGCCAGGAAAGACTGGGATGAAATATTCAAAGTTCTTTTAAAAAAAATGCCAATAAAGAATCCCATATCCTGAAATATTATTCTATAGGATGAAAGAAATAGAACTTTCCATAACAAGCAAATACTGAAGGAAAGTGTCACCTCAGGCTGACCTTCCAAGAAATGCATAATAAGCAAATCCTGCATTAGAACTGAAAGATAGTAATTGCCATTACATAAACATATCAGAAATATAAATCTCAACAACCTCGCAGATACATAAATGAGAAAGAGAAGTCCAATTGTTCAGGCTGGTTTTATTTTGGGGGAGGGACAGGTTATTTATTACACATTTATTTAAGGACTTTAAACATGTTTTAATAGGACTACCATTCTGTAATTTTTTTTTTCTTGCGACATTGGATACTGGTATCAGGCTAAGTCTAGTCTTCCGAAGTGAACTGAGAAATGTTTGACCCTTTCATATTTGTTGAAAGAATAAATTATCTTGATTTAAAAAGAAATATTGTATTACGACTGGTGCTGTGGCATGATGAGTAAAGTCTCTGCCTACAGTGCCAGAATCTGATGGGGTACTGGTTGGAGTCCTGGCTGCTCCACTGCTGATTAAGATACCCACATCTGAGCTTCCTGTTAATGCACAAGGGGAAGCAGCATACAATGGCCCAAGTCCTGGAGCCCATGCACCCATGTGGGAGACCAGGAGGAAGCTCCTGGCTCTTGGCTTTGGTCTGCCTCTGCTGGGGCCATTGAGGAATGAACAAGTGGTTGGATGATCTCTGTGTGTACGTATATCTCTCTGTTTCTCTGTCTCTGTCTCTCCCCTTCTCTTTGTAGCTTTGCCTCTCAAATAGATAAAATCTTTTAAAAATTATTTAATTTATTAGGCAGAGTTGCAGATACAGAGAGAGAGAGAAAGAGAGCGATAGACCCTTCTACCTGATGGTTTAATCCCTAGATACCTGCAATGGCTGTGACTGGGCAAACCTGAACACAAGAGCCTGGAGCTTCACACAGGACTCCTACACAGGGGCAGGGGCATCAGACAACTTGGGCCATCTTTCACTGCTTTCCCAGGCGCAGGAGCAGCTGAATGGTTAACTGATGCCCACGTGGGATGGTTGCATTGTATGCGGCAGTTTAACGTGCTATGCACCAACACTAACTTTTTTTTTTAAGATTTATTTAATTTTTGTTGGAAGGTCACTTATACAGAGAGGAGGAGAAACAGAGAGGAAGATCTTCGGTCTGTTGATTCATTCCCCCATCCCAGGTGGCTGTAATGGCTGGAACTGAGCCTATCTGAACCAAGGTGCCAAGAGTCTCTTCTGGGTCTCCCACTTGGGTGCAGGATCCCAACCTCTATTGTTTTCCCAAGCCACAAGCAGGTGGCTGAAAGGGAAGCAAGGCTGCTGGTGACAGTGGCCACTGGGGCTGGGAGTGGAGGTGAGTAAACATAGGTGAGTCATGTTGACTGTCACAGTCACATAGGCAGCAAATATCCTAGAGGCTTACTGCACAGTAGTTGATTACAGATAACAAACATTATCTCAAAATTGTTAAAATATAGGATTCCATTTTATCCACAAAGAAATTAAAATTTTTGAAGTGATGGATATTCTAACCATTCTAATTTGGTCATTACACAGTATATATAATGCATCAGAACATCCCACATATGCATGTCTATTACATATGTGTATCTGCATATCTATTACATATAAGTATCCATACCCAGAATAGTATATCAGAATATGGCACTCCAATATATACTACCTTGGAATAAGGATTGTTTTGAGCTGAAGGCAAACTTTATAAAAGCAGAAACTAAGTAAGTTCTTGCCTTTATACCTATTTGCTTAAAAGCAGGATATAAATTTGCTAGGGGTCTTCCCTCCACCCTCCTGCACCAGGCAGGATAGCCACAAGTCAGTCACTGGGGATAACTATGGAGCCTTATCAACGGGCTAGAGGACTCTCATCACAAACTTTACCAACTAGCCTTTTCTTTAATTCATGTGCCTCATATGTTTGTCTTCATCACAATTTTCATCCTACACTGAAAGCTCTTTTCCTTGTTCTTGTTGTTTCTCAAAAAATTTACTCATTTTTTAAAAAGATACTGCATAAGGCCAAGTTATAATATCCTCTTTGTTCTACTCATTGCTGAGTGTTCCCATGTGTATGCATGAATGTTGTGTTAATAAATTTCTGTTTGTGTTATTCTTGTTAATCTGTCTTTCGTTAGTCAATTTACAGGGTCCCAGCTGGGACACTTAATTTGTCCCTTTCCTTCTCACATTCAGTGCCAACTTTGGTGTGAAGAATTGAAACACAGTGTTAGTGCCATTGGGAGTTTTAGCAATACATTCAACAGTAATTTGGCACTTTAATTAATATTACAATGGAGATATGTTTTCAAAGTTATTTATTCGAAAGGCAGAAAGAAATGAAAAGAGTGGAAGCAGGGAGAGAAAAGGTAGTCATTTTTTGTTTGCTGGTTTATTCTGCAGATATCCATAATAGCTGGAGCTGGACCAGACGGTAGCTAGGAGCAAGTAACTCCAACTGGGTTTCCCACATGGGTGGCAGGAACACAGGTATTTGGTCCATTAGTTCCTACCTACCAACTGCATTAGCTTGGAGCTGAATCAGAAGCAGAGATAGGATGCTATCCCAAGCATTCCATTACGGAATGAAGATGTCTCAAGCAGTGACTTATTCCACTGTGCCTCAAAACCAGCCCCATAAAAGATGGAAATCCACTTAACATGTCAATTATTGCTTTGAACATGTATACAATGAAATATTATATGCATACAAATATATACATTAGGGTCAGGTGTGATGGCTCAAAGAGCTAATCCTCTACCCACAAGTGTTCGGATACCATAGGGGTGCTGGTGCCTGTTCTGGCTGCTCCACTTCTCATCCAGCTTCCTGCCTGGCCTGGGAAAGCAGTGGAGGATGACCCAAAGCCTTGGGACCCTGTTCCTGTGTAGTGGGCTAAGAAGAAGCTCTTAGCTCCTGACTTTCTATCAGCTTAGCTCTGGTCATTGTGGTCTTTTGGGGAGTGAACCAGCAGATGGAAGATCTTTATGTCTCTTCAATAAAAATAAATAAATCTTTAAAAAAGCCCACAAATGTGCTCCTTAAAGATGATTTGTTATGGCAATTTAATTACTTAATTATTTGGCTACTTCTTTGAAAAGATTTATTTATTTTTATTGGAAAAACATATTTACAGAAAGGAGAGACAGAGAGAAAGAAAGAGGTTCACTCCTCAAGTAGCCACAATGGCTGGAGTTGAGCCAATCTTAAACCAGGAGCCAGGAGCTTCTTCTAGGTCTTCCACACTGGTGTAGGGTCCCGAGGCGTTGCTCCATCCTGGAATACTTTCCCAGGCCACAGGCAGAGAGCTAGATGGCAAGTGGAGCAGCAGGAATATAGACGCCCATATGTGCTTGCAAGGTGAGGATTTAGCCACTGGACCATTGTGCTGGGCCTGATAATTATTTTTTTAAAGTTTTATTTATTTAGAGAGAGATGGGGAAATAGTTCCTGCCCACTGGTTCTCTCCTAAAATGCCACAACAGCCCGAGCTAGGCCAGGAGCTGGGGACTCCTTCCTGACCTCCTGTGTGAATGTTAGAAATCCAAGAAAAGCCACTGCCTGCTGCTTTTCAAGGTATGCATTTGCAGGCAGTGGGAATTTGGAGAAGAGCCAGTGGAACCTTTTCACTCCCAGTGGGATGTGGGCATTCTCAGTGGCATCTTAACTGATGGGCCAAATGCCTGCCCCTGGCTGATTGTTTTATAACCACAGTATACTAGTACAGAGAAAGCCCTGTGCAAAATACCATACACAGCCGGTCTCTTGTGCTCCCTTAGCAAAGCTGAACATTTCAGTCCCTGGCATTCAGAATTTAGGCTGTAGCCTTTGTTTTCAGATGGATCACTGAGTGCCTGGCACAGTCCGTGATTTTAAGCAGATCTGAACAGAATCAAGGTCATCTGACCCGAAGAGAAGGAATGAAGGGCTCGATTTCAGGCCTTCCCAAAGTGTGGTTCTAGGTGTGATTGGGAGTTGTGTTCCCTGCCAAAGCCCTTCTAGATGTGGACTACAAAGTTCTTTTCCTTTTTGAAAGATTTATTTGTTTACTGAATGCAAGATTTAGAGGGAGAATGAGAGAGAGAGAAAATCTTCCATTCACTGATTCACTCCCCCAAATAGTCACAACAGTTGGGGCTAGATCAGGCCAAAGTCAGGATCCAGGAGCCCCACCTTGGCCTCCCATGTAGATGGCAAGGACCCAAGCACTCGATGCATATTATGATGCCTTTCCAGGTGTATTACAGGGAGCTGGTTTGGGCTGGAGCAGCTGGAACAGGAACTAGTGCCCATATAGGATGCTGCTGTTGTAGATGTTGGCTCAACCCCCTACGTCACTACACCAGCCTCTGCAGTGTCCTTCTCTGTGTGATATTCCTCCACTGCCTGAGTGGGGCACTCTGCCGAGTCTTTCTGCAGCTCTTAGGATATTCGGGGGTTCCGATCACCACTTCACAGTAGCGCATGGTTATGTTGGAGCAGGAGCTAGATGACTAGAACGGCCTCTGGAGGAGATACTGGCACTTCTCAGGCCCAACAGAAACTCCTGCTGCTACCAGGGTCATAGTGCATCAGTAGTTTTCTTACTTATAAAATCTAGAAAACCATTGAAGTCTGTTTATAAGTTAATGATTACATTTTTAAAAACACTTATTTTTATTTGGAAGAGAGATTTACAGAGAGGACAGACAGGGAACAATTTTCCACCTGCTGGTTTACTCTCCAGATAGCCTCAAGCGCATGAGCTTCACTGAGTTTCCTGTGTGGCTGCAGGGGTCCAAGGACTTGGTGCATCCTTTGCTGCTTTCCCAGGGCATAAGTAGGGGACTGGCCGGGAAGTGGAATACCTGGGACATGAACTGGTGCCCAGATGGGATGCTGGTGGTTGAAGGTAGAGGATTAGCCTGTTGAGCCACCACAAATGCATTTACAGAACTTTAGAACACCATGCAGCAAATATCCCTATCTGTTGTCTCAGACACATAGCACTATAGTAAAGATGAAAAAAATACAAAATGGTATGTACCTTGCACTGCTTACTATCTTATAATATATGTTATAAAGAACATGAAAATTTTTCCTACAAATGATTATGTAAGTAAAGGAAGAGCATTCAATTTAATTTCTCAGGGAGATTAGCAAAGTGTTGCTAATATCCATTTTGGGTGACACCGAATGCGAAACAACTTTATCTTGTAAGCACCCGTAGTTTTGAAAATCCTTCAGCAAGTGTACATTACTAATATTTGATAAAAGAAAAAGATTAAAGAAATGAAATGGGCCTAATTGGTGTTGGCTAGCCAGGTTCCAGTATCTGTTGAATGAATTAAGGGGTATGTTAGATTCATTGTCATGAGTACGTGCCTCTGGCTCCTGCACAGAGTTACAGCGGGACATCTACAGCTAAATTCATTTTTAAGACTCAGAGGGATGATACTTTTGTTTTTCCTGTGAGGAGGATTATTCCACTAAATTACATTTCTATTTTAATAAATTAATCCTATGCAGTGTCTTCTGTCAAATAAATTGGGTTAAATGCCGCCAACAACAATGTTTTATTCACTTGGAAGACCAAAGATTTGAAGCACAATTTTCCAAACTTGATTCACTTCTCTGCTCAAAATGACTAGAGCTTTCTCATTTCTTGCAATTATAGAACTTTATTGCCTTTCATTACAGAATGTTTTCCTTTAGGAATAGGTAATTTTAAGAAAGACTAATTTTCTGGAGCAATTTAAAGAATTGTAACACTTCCTTCATCTGAAATGTGAATTTGAACAACACTCAAAAACAGTTTAAATTCAACTCCTACTTTAGAAGGTTTCATTAAAAAATCGTCAATACCTAAAATGCACCAGGTAAGATTCTTTATTTCAGAGCTGTTGTGATTGCATAGTCAGCTAACCTTCTGACTGTGGTGCTGGCATCCCATGTAAGCACTGGCTTGAGTTCCAGAGGCTGCACTTTTGATCTGGCTCCCTGATAACATCAGGGAAAGCATCAGAAAATGGCCCCAGGCCTTGGGCCCCTCCACCCACATGAAAGATCTGGAAGAAACTTCTGGCTCTCCTCAGATTGGTCCAACTCTGGCTGTTGTGACTAGGGAGTGAGCCAGTGGATGGAAGAATTATCTCCCTCTGTCTTTAATCCCTCTCTAAACCTCTGACTTTGAAGTAAAAATAAATATTTAAAAATATTCTAAGTTTCTGCTCACTATGCTGTTTTTATCATTTGATTTCAACAATGGTTTAATTCCTAAAACCATCATTATTCCTACCCACATTAATATCACCAATTGAACCTGGCTGGACCCCAACTCCACTCATTCTCAAGAGAGGAGGATGTAAGAGCCTTCATCTTGCACCCAAAGTTCCAATACAAAAATTCACAGTGTGAGTTTGCAAACAAATGCAGTGGCTATGCTTCTTCTAAAATATGAACAACTCTGCATTTAATGTGAGCAAATGTACAAACCTGTCTTTCCCCCCAGGAAGCTCTAGGAAGGACAGGATCTCCACTAAGCAAGGAGCCTGCCCAAGAACCTCTGTTTCCTGGTTTCCACATACCTTGCATTTTCTGTGCGTGCTGGGGAAAGCCATGCCCCGTAGGAAGGCAGAATTTACTCTGTTCTCCTACCCTCTATCCCATTGCTGTCAGGACAGTGTAGCCTGATGACAGAGGCAGACAGATTTCATTCAGGTGTCTTTTGAGCGTGTCTGACAGCAGGAAATACAATGAATAAGCAAGATTTTTGTATAGATGGGAATTTTGAGGGTCTGGCTTTGGGGTCTCAATTGGTAAGTTCCTGTCATTTACCAAAATAAGGGGATTCAAGCCTTCAGTGACAACCCACAGGGAGTATGGAACTGAAGGGCAACTGAGAACTGGGCAATTTTCTTCTGGAGACAGACATTTTCCAGAGATTGCAACTCCATGGGAGCTACTCAAATTCTGTGTAATTAGTGAGTGAGACAGAGCATGGCAAGTGGATTGATGCAATCTCCGAATGAGGATCCAGACTGAACAAAGGCAGGGAGCCTGCAGACTGTGGGCTGCCAGTATTGTCTTTTGGTGAGGAAATGACAATTCTGCAGAAACTGGACTAAAGTAGGAGCCTAGCGGGGCACAGTAATTCAGACGCTGGACAAAGAAAGGAAGTCCAGGCTAGACCAGGCAGAAATATTATTCCCTTAACCACATCTGCCTCATTGATTGCACTAATTCCCACTGAGGGAGGATTGAAAGTTAATAGAAAAACCACAGGCTATTCAATTTGTAGTTTCAATGTATTAGCATATATATTCACGCCCAAGTTACTTTCTAAATATATACATGTTAAATTACTTGAGCTACTTTATGCTGGTGGAACTGAAACCATTACAGAGGAATTGCGGAGCCATGTGCATTGACATCACAGCAGACTCTGGCCCCAGCGGACATGAGCCCTGGTAAGTCCAGTGTGCCTTTCGGATGAGGGTGCTTTGTGGCTCTCTTATTCATTCTGTACACAGGTTCATGACTGGAGAATGCAGTGAGGTCCTATAGTAAGAAGTGGTGTTTACCTAGAACCGTACTGGCTGATCAATCAAGAAAGTCAGTCATAAAGTTCGATTAGCATCACATTTGGAATGCAGCTTTTAAGGCAAGGTTTAAGAAAAAAAAGGTTTTAATGCCAAGATCTGATGTGATACTAAATCGAGGAGTAAGACCAAGAAATTCACCTTTTAAGCAATCAATTAATTAATCAATCAACTAATTAATTTTGAAGGCAGATTTACGGAGAGGAGAGACAGGGAGAGAAATCTTCATCCCTTGGTTCATTCCCCAAATGACTGCAAGGGCTGGAGCTGAACCAATCTGAAGCCAGGAGTGTCTTCTGAGTCTCCCACGTGGATGGAGGGGTCCAAGAACTTGAGCAATCTTCCACTATTTTCCCAGGGTATAACCTGGATCCAAAGTGGATAGCCGGGCCTTATGAAATGATGGCATTGCAAGGTGTAGGATTAGTTGTGTCAGCCCTGAAATCTCCTTTTATAGAAGGATTGTAGATGACTATGATGAGTGAGAAAACTTTGCTTTAAGGAAAAGTTGGTTATTGAGCTAAAGCATTGGATAATTGTTTAGAGAGTAAACAATGGGAATTTCATGCATTGTCCTTGCAGTCTGTGTGCGTGGACATGCGCCAAGACCAAGGGTCTGTCAGTAAGTGGGGTTTGTTTGGTCTGGTTACTCTGTTCCTTTTTGGGCCGCCATAAACATTTTTGGTATCATCTAGAAATCTCCTTCTTGAGATTCCAAATCAGATTGTAATTAAATACAGAAAGGGGGGAATACAATAAATAAAAGGAAAGAGGGAATTCTTTAAAAATGAGGGTTAAAAATAATACCTCAATTCAGCTTTTCTACCAGGCAAGGTAGATAAATGAAGAGAGGCTGTGGGAATAACTGTTAAGAAAAAAAAAGTGTCAGCCAAATGCACTGCAGGAAGTGGAAAGCCCACAGGACTGCTTTGTCTTTATAGGAGGGTTCCTGCTTCAGCCACATCAGCTGCCCTAACGAGAGCCCTAAGCGCTCAACCTGCTCCTTGGTTTCTGAGTCTACACATAAAATAGAAAAATATTTTTGGTGTGTTTATGGAAGTAAGAAGTCTAAATTTTTCTGGAAAAACCACAAGAGAATGAAAGACAAGATATTTTCTAGAACTCTAGATTGGTGGCAGATTTTTTCAAGTAGGCCATTCTGCAGAAGAAGGCAATTCCAAGCGAATTTTGCACCTCCTTTTACAGATTATTACTTATAATATAATGAAGTAGTTATTGGTAAATTCCTGATGACATTTTGAAGTCTGGGCTGCTTAGGCAAATCTCATGGGCAGCCTTATCCTCAGCCACAGGGGCTTGTTAACAATCCATGTTTAGTTTGAAATTTAGTTCCACTGTGCACACCTGGAGGAGTAATTGCAAGGCTGAGGCTCGAGCTAAGAGATGGGTGGTCACAATGCGAACCACAAGATGTTCCTCTTTCTGACCTTGCAGATCTTGGGGCCCTACCTAAGGTTTCTCCCTGTCCTCCAAATCCAGAGATGCACGGAGGAAGCTCACTGTTAGGTACTTTGCAGGCTCTTCATAAAAATTTCCAGGAAGACAATCTACATTCTATCATTCTAATGCATTTCCATCTTTCATATTTTTTAAATTTATTGGTTCATGTCACTTCAAGTCAGAGAGACAGAGATCTCCTGTACTCTAGTTCTCTTTGCAGATGCCTGACATGGCCGGGACTGGGCTCGGCTGCAGCTGGAACAGGGGATGAATCCAAGTCTCTGAGATGGGAGACAAGGGGCCAAGTACTTGAATCCTCATCTCCTAATGCCGGGGTCTGCAGGAGCAGGAAGTCAGAGTGAGCAGCACAAGCATGTTGAAATGGGATGTGGATTTCTCAAATGGTGCTTAATTGTGAGGCCGAATGAAAATGTATCACCTACATTTCTTTTAAAAAATAAGTGTAATCAGTATTTAATAGATTTGATATGATTTATCAACACAGTGACATTCTTTTCCTACCTTCCCATTCTCCCTCCATCCCTCTGTTTTTCTTAACTTTGGAGGTAGCATGGATTTATACTGTAATAAGAGGCTTCATATTTCACTGAATAATAACCTTAAGAAGCAAAAACCAAAAAACGCTTTAGTTTAGTGAGAATATAGAAAATGGCTATGAATAATAATTGGATAGAAAAATGGCCACTTCACCCATATACAATAAATTATAAAATAATCATAGATCATCAAAATTAGTTTGAAAAAAGTATAAAGTTTTACAAAACTATGTTTATGGTGATACTGACACACATTTATCTTCCTTTGTCAAACTTATTTTTCAAAGTTTATTTACCACATATAGGAAAAATACGTGAATTTTTTTCTGGGTCCAGCTTATTTCATTCAATATGATGTCCTCCAGTTGAGACCATTTTGTTGCGAAGGGCAAAGTGTCACTTAGCTGAATAATATTCCATTGTGTTTATGCACGACATTTTCCCCTCAGTTCATATGCTGATGGACACATGGGTTAACTCCAAATTGTGGCTATTGTGAACAGAGGCGCTGTAAACATGGCGGTGCCGATATCTGTCTGGTACAATGTATTCAAGTCTTTGGGGTATATATTAAGTAGTGAGATTACTGGATCATATGGTAAATCTATTTCTAGTTTTCTAGGAAAGCTCCACACTGTTTTCCAAAGAGGTTGTACTAATTTATATTCCTACCAACAATCCCTAAGCGTTCCTCTTTCTACACATCCTCCTCAGCATTTGCTATTCTCTCGGTTTCGGATTTTAATTTTTCTGACAGAGTGGGGTGATATCCCATTGTGCTTTTGATTTGAATCTTCTGGTGGCAAATATGGCAAATACGATGTTGAATACTTTTTCATTATTCTTTTGAGAGCTGTAATTATTTTGCCCATTTCATAGCTGGATCAGAAGTTCTTGTTGAGTTTTGAAAGTTGCTGATATTTGGGGGATATTAATCCTTTGGCAGATAGGTGCTTGCAAATACAATTTCCCATTCAGTGGGAAGTCTCTTCACTTTACTGATTATTTTGCTTGTTGTACAAAAACTTATGAATTTGACATATAATTCTGCTTGTTTAGTTTTGCTTTTGTTGTTTGTGCTTTGGGGGTCTTGTCCAGGAACTCATCCCTATAACGACGTCTTTGCTTCTCCCACTTTTTCTTCCAGCAGCTTGACAGTCTCAGATCTTATTTCTTATAAATTCACCTAGTCTCAGTCTGTGTGTTCTGAGTCAAGCCTTGATTGCAGTGACAGAGTCTGGGGAAGCACCCAGCAATCTCATGCCATCTCTTCTTATGGCAACAGTTGCTTTTGGAGCACTCACACCTGGGGACTAAGGTGAGCACTTTGGGGATGAAATGGACAATAGAGGAAGGTATGTGAGACTAAAGTACTGTATTTGGGGTGGAAAGAAAATGTTTGAAAACACAACAGATCATTTTCTATTTTTTAATGTGCATGTATGATTGCTTCATATCATCTTTTCCTAGTTCCAGTTTTCTTACCTACAAAATGGGAACAAAGCCTAATTTAATGATGTCATAAAGATCAAGTGAAATTATAGAGTTGCCAGATTTAACAACAACAACAAAAAAACTAATGTTTTAGTATTTGTTCCATCCAATATTTGCAATACACAAGTACTAAAACATTTATTTGTTGTATAGCTGAAATGTAAGTGTAACTAATGCCCTGTGTTTTATTTGGAATTCCTAGAAATACTAGGTGATAATAGCGGTAATTTTTCTGAATGTTTATTTCAAGTCCGAGGCACTGGTAGATATTTCAATTACATTGATCACAACTCTAATAACAGCTGAAGGCAGTCATTATGATCTCCATTTTGCATCCAGGAGATGGAAGTTTTCCAAGGTAAAACAGCCAGTGAAAAGCAGAAGGCAAGATTCAAATCTTCTATGCCATGTTACCTCCTCAGGAGATGAAAGCATTTTGAGATTGGAAAGCACCCAAGTGATCATGAGCTCCTCGTTCATTACCTCAGTCTGGGGTGCAGCAAAGGACTCAGTAATGGAAATATGGACATTAAGAGTTTCCATCAAGTGTAGAAAAAAGCCTGTTCTTACTTCTCCACTTCCAGGAAATCTGTGTTTCTAGGGTTACCAAAGCACCGGTAGTAGGGGCTCCATAACAACACCACAGTGTAGGAGGCAATAGATGGGGTTTTGTACTTTGAAGCACATTTAGAGTAGAGCTTTGACTGAATTATGTATTCACCGCCTCAGCAGCCTTCCCAATAATTATAATATCCTGAATAATGGATGCCATTGCATATTGCAAATGACAACTAAGCAGGAGTGCCATCAGGGATTTTCATTTTTTATTTTATTTTTCAAAATACTTGCCTTATTTATTTGAAATGTGGAATAACACACATAGAGAAAGCCACACACAAAGAAAGAGAGAGACAGATTTGCCAAATACTATTCCACTCCCCAAATGGCCAAAATGACTGAAGATGTGCCTGGCTAAAGCAAAAGCCAGAATTCCAGCTGATCTTTTCCTATGTGGTAGAGGACCAAGCAATAGGGCCATCTTTTGCTGCTTTCCCAAGTGTATTTCAAGGAGCTGAATTGGAAGTGGAGCAGTTGAGTCTAGAACCAGCACTTTGAGGCCTGGCATGATGACTCAGTGGCTAAATCCTTGTCTTGTACATGTGGTGATCTCATATGGATACCAGTTCATGTCCCAGATGTTCCGCTTCTCATCCAGCTCTCTGCTCATACCCTGGGAAAGCAGTAGAGGATGGTCCAAAGCCTTGGGACTCTGCACCCACACAGGAAACTCAGAAGAGGCTCCTGGCTCTTGGTTTTGGATCAGCTGTGCTCCAGCCACTGCAGCCATTTGGGGTGTGAACCAGCTCATGGAAGATCTTTCTCTATGTCTTCTTCTCTTTGTAAATCTGCCTTTGCAATTAAAATAAATAAATCTTGAAGACACAGAGAGAGAATTCTGATGCTGTGTCACAGGCGAGGCTTAATCTATTGTGACACTATGCTGTCTCCTTGGACTTTTCCTTCCCACCTTCTCACCTAAAAACATCTTCCAGTCTTCCAACAGGTAATAATGGATTCAATATAATCACCTATATTTTCAAGTGTGACCAGAACATTACTGATTCCATCAAGAAGCAATTGTGTAACAGTACTTCCTAGGCAAAGTTCTAAACACTTTACAAATAATGGCTCATTTGATTCTCACATTCTCCCAGTAAGGTAGGTATTGTTATTCATGGAATAATGATTCCATGTTTGTTAGAAACGTGTATCAGCCATATAGCATCCCAAAGAGGCTCATGTCCTAATACTTGGAATGTATGAATATGTTGCATCACATAATAAAGGTATTTTGCAGGTTTAATTAAGCTTATAGACCATCTGATGGTGAGTTCATGCAAGATTTTTAGGTGAGTTCATTTGAATCACATCAGGTTTTAACCACAGAGGAGTTCATTGGACTGTGAGCAGAAAAGGTACAATAGAGAAGTGAGACTGATTAGAATCTAAAGGGACTTGATGTAATTTTGCTGGTTTGATGAGGAAGGTACAATACAATGAATACAAGTATCGTTTGATGTTGAGAAGACCTCTTGGTGGATAGCCAATGAGGAAGTGGGAATGCCGCCCTATGACCATAAGAAACATAGCTTTTACATGCTGAGTCAGTTGGAGGCTGAGTTCCCTCTTGAGCCTTCAGAGGAAATTGTATGTTATTCAACACCGTGATTCCAACCTTCTGAGACTCAGAGAAGAGAAGGTTGTTGATGTTGAACAAGCTGTTGGCTGGGGAATGGTGGGAAAATACCTTTAAGCTGCTAAATTTGAAGTGGTTTTTACAGCAGCAAAATAGATACAGACTATTATTTTAGGGTATTAGTTTTTAAAAATTCAATATGGTAGTCAGATAATCACCATTAACTAGAGGGGTTGATAAGCCAATCACTTCTTTCTATCGTGCTGATCAGGTAAGCTTTGCATGGTACAGTTGTTGAGATTTTTGCACAGAACTACACCTTGCTGTATTGATTTGCCTCGGGAGAGAAGCAGGCTCAGGGAAGACCACAGAAAGGAAAAAGAATGCCCTCTTGAAATTTTACTAGGAAAAGGCAGAAGAGGAAGAAAGCCAAAAACATAGGTCCTCTGTCTGAGTCTGCACTTTGAACACAAACTCATTATTAACTTATATGGCTTCAGGTGTGACCCCTAACTTTCTTTGTTTTAGTTTATTTTCAAAATGTGAGTGATGGTAAGAAAAGTTCCCAGAGTTGCCATCATGCTTTAACAGGTGATAGAAGCTCTTGTAATTCAGTCAGCTCATTGCATGTGAGCTCCCTAGCAGAAAAGGGTCACAGGTATGTGAAAATGTGATTAAACCAACTTGAGAAAAAGTTCAAAACAATTTGCATTCAGAGAAGTAGAAGTTAAAACAACAGTGAGCTGTCACTTGGAACTGATTGGATGGGAACAGATGGGAAGGATGGCTCAGCCAGCACTGGGGAGGGTGAAGGTTTTAGGGACTATCCTGATCCTCGCTGTTGGGGGGACAGTTCAGGCAGTCATCCTATTGAGCACTCTGAATGTCTGAGCATTCCGGTTTTCCCAGAAGCAGACTTGAGAAAAAATATTGGCGTGGAAGCGATTCATTCAATATGATGTCACAAGATACTGGTAGGATGTCGCGCCCACGTTTCTTATCGTCCGGCGATAAGAGGCAGACGCGAGTGAAGTCTTCTGCGGTTAATCTTTATTGCGCGCCAAGATGAGGAGGGAAAGGCTCCGACCCCGGCAGGCTGTCTGCTCTTATGTGCTGACTGGCCCCGCCTCCGCCGATGATAGGTCGGCGTCATGATTACGCAGGGTCCTGGGCAACTGGATTCGTCAGTCCCAGTGTTCATGCGCCGGCCACACCTCAGCTCACTGCGCATGCGCTAGGCGCCTGCGCAGTACCGCAAAAGCTACGTAACTCTCCATCAGGAACCAAGGTGTGGCTTTTCCGGCCAGCGCCATTTTGGGTATGGCATGTGGCCAGTACATGCAGATGCGGCTGGCAACAGTAGGAAAGGAAGATACTTGGTGACAGGCTTGTAAGCAACGTATCACGGTGTGTCACTGGAGCTTACCCGAGGACGTCCAGAAATGAGTGTGGAGCAAGAGTCTCATGGTTTCCCTACCAAAGGGGAAGGAGGTGGAGTGTTTGCATACAGTTCGTATTTCAGATTTGTTGAAAACTACTAAGAAAGCCCGCAGGAAAGTGCTGAGCACACTGGGAGTTTGGCTGTTGAGGATATAGGTAATGTTATGAGAAGCGGTGGGGATATGCATGAGGTACAAATACAGAGTTATGACCCAGGAATCCTATTTCTGGTGTAAACCTAAAGACTAAGTCACCAAGTCCCACTCAAGGTGGTATAGGGCATCATTTGCCTTGTGGTGAGTGGTGACATCTCTAGCAAAGGTGACTTGCTATCGCCACAAAGCTGAACAGAAACACTGTGGGGAATGATCTTGTGCAACATCATGCAGACTGAAAATACGCCACTGGAGGGACCATCCTTGCTTCCTAGGGGGTTAGGCCACTGACTGTGTTGCCAGTTCAAGGCTCCTCAATCTCTCATCTGGCCCCATGTTTGTGTTCCCAGGAAAGCGGTATAAGGCACCCCAAGTGCTTGTGCTTCTGTGCTTCTAGGTGGACGACCCAGAAGAATCTCCAGGCTTCTGGATGTTCCAGGCCCAGGCCCAGCTGCTTTGGCCATTTGGGAAACAAGTGAGTATAATTCTGTAGTCTTGCTTCTCAATTAAATAAATAACTATTTTTAAAAACAACAACAACAAAAAGTTTGTTGTATTCAAAAGAAAAATAAGAAAGGAAAAAGGAGGGTGGGGTAGTAGCATCAAAGAAGGGAGGGAGGGTAGACTGAGGAGTACCATTATGCTTTTAAAACTGTACCTGTGAAATTTATTCCCTTTAAATAAAATAAAAATCATACATAAGGAATATAAAAAAGTATTATATTGGATTATATATGGAGCTGTAGACTAAATCTTAATCCTCAGTGAGAGGAACGAATAAGATCTATTATGTTCCAACGCAAAGTCAAGTGGATGATACCTCCCAGGCAACTTGCATATGCTTTTATCTCCCATTGCCAAATAACAAGGAAGAGTTTTTCCTCCCTAATGAAACTCTTCAGAATACTACAACTTATGTAAACGACTAAATATAATTTGAATATATCTATGCTAACAATGGTTCAAATTTTCATTTTCACATGGCCGTTATATAAACAGTGGGATGGAGTTCTAAATGTAGAATAATTATTTTTTTCTCCTCTTCAGTCTTTTTAATCTTGTTTTTAAAATTTAAGGCATCTTTTTGTACCAGTCAAGAACAACCTAACCTTTTGTGATTTTTCATCAAACACAATGCAAATATGAAATAAAGAAGTATCAAGAAGGTCGTTTTATGCAGCATGCATGAAAAAACTCCTGATTTAAATTTAATTGAAAAACATAATGAAGTCAAGGTATTATTCCCAGCACAGTTCTATTGATGTGACTAAAAAGCCAGAGTCTATAAATTTGATTTATCTTAAGGGCATATTATAATGTTAAAAGGTTATAGGTCAGAGTGTCCCAGAAACAGTCTACCCATGGCAAGAAATTTCCAGTAACAAGGGTGTTTTTTAAATATCACACTTTCAGAAGAAATTTAGAAGCAAGTTTTTTTTCTAAGGCTACAAATATGATTTGATTAAAGACTTGGAAAAATTAGCTGTGCTTGCAGTTGGTTATATAGGGTTTTAATTTGGTCATAACCTGTCTTGGTTGTATTAACAGGTTCTGGCTGATCTGCTTAACCAAATGGACACTAAGATTATTTTTGCACTCTTTGCCATGTGATGCTGGATTGCTTGGACTGGCTTGCTGAAGCAAAATGTCTTCTTTCTGCCGATAGAAAAAAAAATCCTGTTAGATGGCAATTTATCAAGTCAGAGTGGCTTCTAGATGAAACATTTTGTTTACATTCACTACAATAGGTGCTTCCTTTGAAGTAGCTGCTATTCCCACGGAGGTTGTAGGCATTTAAAAAATCTGGGTCACTCTTCACGCATTCCAGAAAGAAATCTGTGATAGGCGAAGGCCCAAGGGCCCATCTGTAGCTATGTGGGAACATCATGAGGGTGTAAATAAAAGCAACAGGGGGCCCAGAACCTCTTTTAAACCCTGACCCTCAGTGCTAGGACTGCAAATACTGACACCTGGGGATGGGAAACAACCTTTTCACGTAAGCACATACTTTGAAAGCCAATCATACTTACATTGATAATGAGGATTTTAATATTAAGGAAGATGACAAAAAAAAAAATGGGTCGCATGTGAGGACCACTGAAACTCATTAAATACTATTGGCCTCTTTATGATTCAAAACAGGAGAAAAGGTTAACAATGTTTACCTCTTGTTGGTAAAGTATTCACATAACCGAGATAGGAAGTATGCTTTTCATTTTGTCAATTAAACTGAGATAGTATTGAGAAAGATAAAGAGAGATCAGTCTGCCAAGGTCCCAGCCTGAACCTGGAGCTGGAAACTCAGTCTAGGTGTCCCACCCAGCTACCTGGAATCCTGCTGCTTGGAACATCACTGTTTTCCAAGGTGACTATTAGCAGCAAACTGGAACTGGGAATTGGCAGCCAAACTCACACACAAGTACTCCACCTTGGGGCTTGAGTGTCTCAGTTATTGCAGAAGTAATTGATTGGTTGCTAGTGCTGTGTGTGGCGGAAGAATTCACCAGTAAAGTTACTGAACATGCTGTAACTATCTGCTGCCAAGCAGGCCAGCCTGAGCCAGGCTGCAACATGGGCTGCATTCTGAAGTAATACTTAACATCAACATCTCTTCTTAGAATGAGTTTTCCCTTCAGGAGATTTGCATTTCTGGGTAGAGCTTGTGAGTCTGCATCACTCTTAGTGTACAGACTTTCCTAGTTCATCAAGTTGGCAGGGATTTTCTACCACAACTACTAGCTCAACCGGTAGAACAAAACCCTGTCCCCTTCCCAGTTTGTTGACGTCACACAGGCTTGTACACGCTAGTGGAGAAGCAGAAGATTTCGTGAATACATGGGTTAAAATCTTGGGCGTGGGGATTACATTCTTGGAGCTGCAGCTGTATCACTTCCTCAATTTGGTGAGTTAAGTTAAGCAAGGAGGCTAGGAAACTGGGGCCTGATGGTATCGAACATCTGCATGTAGGTGCTGTGCAGGGGCTTCGTTTCAAGGAGATGGTGTCCACGTTCATTTCCATCACTCAGTAGTTTGTAGATCACTTCCCTATCTTGATGTGTACCAACATGGATCACTTGAATGGTTCCAGGAACCCGACAGTGTCTCATAAGCTTTAGATCAGTTACGATTGGGACAGCTAGTGAGGGTCTGAACTCTGATGATGCTCATTTAGGGATGTGTTAGCTTGCTAGAGCTGCCATTAAAAAGCATCACAAAGGTGGTTTGAACAACAGAAACCTTTGTTCTCCTAGAGGCTAGACCTTCAGGACCAAGTTATCATTAAGGCTGGGTCTCATAGTCTCTCTCCTAAACTTTCCTGGTTTCTTCCCTCTTTATCCTCTCTGCCTATCTGTGTCCTTGTCTTCTTTTATTAGGACCTATCTGTATCAACCATATAACCTCATTTTGTCTTTTAAAGCCCTGTCTCAACAAGTCACGTGTTGAGGTACTGGGATTAGAACCTCAGTATGAGGGTTTTTGGGAGGCACAACTCAGTCTATAACAAGGGATTTTAATTTGTGGCTTGGAGATGGAAGATAAGGAAAAAGAACAAATGTTTGCTTGCAGAGCTGAAGCACTGGATGCAACGTCAGCTGAGCTTTGGGGATTGCATGAGTCAAATGCTCAGAGGCTTTTGTGAAGTTCTACTTCAAAAGCTCAGGCAATTACTCACATAATTTCTCTCTTGGTACACATCTTTCTGTGACTTTCCGACACAATTATGAAAGGAGAGCAGCTTGCATGAAAAGAGATTTCCATGTGTGTCAGGTATTGCATTTTCATTTGCTTCTCTTTTTAAAAGAGTTACTTATTTTTATTGGAGAAGGAGAGTTACAGAGAGACACACATATGTATATGTATGTATGTATGCGCACAGCACATACATGTAGATGTCCATATATATATCTGGAGTTTGGCCAATCAGAAGCCAGGAGCTAGGAGCTTCTTCTAGACTTGGGCCATCCTCCACTCCTTTCTGAGGCCATAAGCAGGGAGCTGGATTGGGAGTAGGGTAGCCAAAACTCTAACTGGCACCCTGTGCGATGCTGGCGCTGTAGGCAGAGACAGTATGCTGTCACACAGTGCTGCTCTCATTTGCTTGTTAATGTTGTCAGAATCCACTTGATCCAGTCTTAAGGTCGTTCTATCTAAAGGCAACATGGTCCAACCATCCAAAAAATTTTAGTAGTCACATGCATTACTCGCATCTCCTCAATATCACGAAAGATGATATATTACTACACACACACACACTCCTTTTTGAGAAGAATTCTCAAAAGCCCATTTTCTTTTCCTATCTATTTTCTAAGGAGAATCTTCCCTGGAAAATAAAACAGCAACAAAAATGGAGATGTCAGCGTCAGACATAGTTTACATTTCCTGTAAACATGAACTGAAACTGATCTGACTGCAAACCGAACTCCTTTTCTATTGTTATCAAGCTACCAGAATATTTTCCCGTTTTTCCTAAGACTATTCCTCACATTATTCTCAAAAGCCTTTCTGCTCTCAGGCCTCTGGAACTCCACCCTATGTTCAGTCTGGCTTGTTATCTGTTCCCAGCCAGGCTTCCAAGGTCAACTGCTACACCACACCCAGGCATCAAGGGCTGCTGCACATGTGACTGTGGAGGTAAAGAATGCCAATGAATTAAAATTCAGGCCTCCACATCTAACAGGATTGGAAAGCTTGGCCTTGACAACAGGACATATGTACCCATTGAGTTCTAGCTTCTGTCATCAGCTGTTTACTTTCCAGCTTTCCTTTTGTGGGATTTATCTGGGTCAAAAATTCATCTCTCTCCATTTTTGCACTGAAACCATTTGGAAAATTTTTATGATAATGTCAAAATGCTTCTGACTGACAGTGACTAGAATCTTAGGTATCAAGGATGGTGCTTCCTCCAGCCAGGGCTGTGCCATTGCAACCTCATAGCTCATCTGTCCATTTGTAAGAAAAATAGTTGTTTGTCTATAATCTTAGACTAACATCTCACCAACTTGACAGATAAGAACAGAGTATTCTGAAATTCTGAAACACATCTTGGTATAGAGGATTTTGATGAGCTAGCTCACAAATATAAGGGAATAGTATAACAATGAAATGGACACTTTCACTAGGTATGTGTGTTGAATTTGTTTATTGATTTTTAAAGATAGATTTAATTATTTGAAAGGGTAACAGAGGGGAATATACACACTGGAACGGAGGGAAGGAGGGAGGGAGGGGGGAGGGAGGAACAGAGAAAGAGAGAGAGAGAGAGAGAAAGAGAGAGAGAGAGACAGCAGAGAGAGATGAGAGAGAAAGAAATGTTTCATCAGTTCATTACCAGGATAACCAAAATAGCCAGCGTTGGGCCAGGTTGACACTAAAAGTCAGGAGTGTCAGCTATTGTTTTTTCCAAACCATTAGCAGGGAGCTGGATAGGAAGTGGAGCAGCTGGGACTTGATAAATGTGATGTGGCATCTTTGGCATTAGCTTTACCCAGTATACCACAATGCTGGGCCCTGTGTATTGAGGTTGGCATCTGAATCTCAAGGGTAGGATCCTGCTACCAAGAGAAAGAATGACTAGGGATCAAAACCAGAACTTCTTATACAAAATATGACAAAATAAATGTCTTAGGGGAAAAGTCTATGCAGGTGAACTGGGTATACCATAATGGCTATGAATGTACGAAAGCATGCTATGAGTTTTAGTATTAATATCTCTAACCTTATTTTGCTTGAACTTTCAGTGTCACTTAGCATATTGTGATTCTTTCTTTCTTTAAATGCTTTTTTTGCTGTGAGTTCTGTCACCATAGTTACCTGATTTTCCTTCTGTCTCACTCCTTCTCACCCTCCTTGGCCAACTTTTTCAAATTAAGCCGTGTGTTAAGCTGTGAGATTTCATCTTCTCTTTACTAACATGCTTAAATGGGTGATTTAGGTAATGCTAATTATTTCCCAGATTATGAATACAGTAATAAAGATAATCATGACAGCTAGCATTTTTCTAGTGCCATGTGCCAGGTGTTGCTTTAAGTATTATAGGTATTACAAATTTAACCTACCATAGCCCTACTAATCAAGGAGGAAACTTAGCTAGTGATTTGGTGACTTTTCCATATGAGGTCACACTGCTAGGGAGTGCAGAGCTGGATTAAAAAGCAAAAGATCAGCTTTCACGGATCTTTTTTTGGAACAGCTTTTTTCCCCCCTATGGGATTTCCCCTTCCACCCTCCTCATCTCTTCCCTGCCCCCTCTGTTTCCCCCTATATTATAATAGGATAGTCCTTCAACAACAGTCACGAAGTCCGTCATTCTTCTATTCAAGTGCATCATGACATTATAGGTACAGACAACAGTAGAAAGTCCAGCATCCTATTGCTAAGATATATTTAACAGTTTCTTTGTGAATCTTAAAGGCTGTTGCAGACATCAATGATCCTCTACAGCCCCTGGATCTTCCAGCACACCTTGGCCTGTTTCCAGCTGCTAATATCTGCAGTTCTGAGCCTTGTACTCTGGAAATCTGTACTGTTTATACAACAGCAGGAACCTATCCTTGACCCACAAGTTTTGGAAATTAGCACCACCCCTCCTGGGTCATTCTGGGCACCGTGTTTATTCCTTTTTCCTACAATTTCCTCGTTACCAATGACTTTGAAAGAGTCCCTTGGGTGGATGGTTTCTCTTGCCTGACCTTATTAATGCTTGTTATACTTCCCAAATAACCTAAGTGTAACTGAATCCTGGACTCAGTGTCTACTCCTGGGAGAATACAAACTAAGACAAATATCAAGTATACACTAAGGTCCCTAAACACTGTCTCTACTAGTTGCAGATTTAGACATTCAATTTGTTGCTTGAATCTCCGTCTAGATATCTTCAAATATGGGATAACAAGACTATTGAGATCTCTTTTGTCTGTTTCAATTTTCTTCTCAGGGGATTTTCACTGCTACACCATGGCAATCAGACACTATGTAGTTTGAGGAATCACAGTGATTTTCCTCATGCCCTCCCTGGAATCATCTCTTTCATTCCTGGCTCTACTTTCTGGGCTGTAGGCACACTGTCATGTTACAGGTTCTCAAAATATCTCATTTTATCTCCTCTAAAGGCTTCACAGCTAGCTGCTCATCATTCCATGTTCAAAATGTGGTCAGTCTTTAGTATCAGTGTACAAGCCATCTTCTGACATGGACTTTTTGGCCATCCTTCCTTAAGGATCTTCTCTTTGTCTTTGTCTGGCTCAATGTATTAGACTTTCTTAGATTCATAGCACTCAGCATGATTGCCTGAAACAATACAACCTGTTTGGTGACGTATGTGTCTTCTGCTTTCCCCATTCTCTTACAAAGAAGGAACTATGCCTGCCTTGTCACTAGTGACTCCCCTGCACGGATACGTCTTCAGTAATGAGCATATAGTCTATAGATACCTGTTTGCAGTTTCTGAAATATGCTTTTGTTTTATTTGATTTTATTTATTTGTAAATCAGAGAACACACACATGAAATCACAAATGTTCACAGAGAGAAAGAGAGAGCGCGAGAGCTGCTGTCTGTGTGTTCACTGCTCACTGCATGAAACTAGGTTTGGACTGGGCTGAAACTGGGAGCTGAAAACAATCTAAGCTACCTACCAGGATGGCAGGAACTCAACTACTTGAGCCATTGCTGTTATCGTCTCCAAGAATGTGCGTTGTAGGAAACAGGAATCAGGAACCGGAGCTAGGAGTCCAAACCAAATATGCGGATGTGAGATTATAGAAGCTTTAGCTTTTAGGCTAAACACCAGCTCCTAGAATGAAAATTGAAAAATCTTAAATAGCGTCGAACATTTCTGAAGGTATGTTTCAATTTCTGTGATGTTTACCTTAAATTGACCTGTCCTCCTTCACTGTTGGTGGGAGTGTAGGCTAGTACAACCACTATGGAAGTCAGTGTGGAGAGTGCTAAGAGAACTGAAAATTCATCTGCCATATGATCCAGCTATTCTACTTCTGGGAATATATCTAAAGGAAATGAAATCTACATATGGGATTGAGATATTTAATCCTATATTTATAGCAGCACAATCTACAATAACAAAGACATGGAAACAACACAGATATCATCAAAAGAAGGATGGATAAAGAAACGGATACATCTGCTCCATGGAATACTACTTAGCCATTAAAAAGAATGAAATTCTGCCATTTGCAAACAAATGATCCCAACTAGAGACTATTATGCTCAGTGAAATAAGTAAATCCTCAAAAGGACAAACATCATATGTTTTCTCTGATTAAGGCAACCTTCATGCAAAATATGAGATCAATAGCCTTTTCAAACTGTTTTTGCTGCATAACTTGAGTTTTTATATTTTTGTTTTCATTTCTTCAGAAAAGTTTTATTTTTTTTATCAGTTTCTTCACTAACTCATAGATCATACAGTAGCATCATTTGCTTCAAGGGGGTTCTTGATTTTCTTTTTCATTTCTTTAGCGACACATTGGTCGTTCAGTAGCATGTTACTTAGCTTCATGTTGTAAATTTCCTATTTCGTTCCTGTTGTTGATTTTTGTTTTGTAGATTTTCATTTAATGAGATGTATAGTAGTTGTGTAATAGAGACTATCATTTCCAGATGTGAAGACATAATGCAGTTTGCATCTCTACTTCCAAATCAGAGATGGACTCCCAATGAAGCTGTTAAATGTATCTTAACAATAAGATGCTGGACTCTCTGTCACTGTCCATACCTACAATGGCAGCATAAACTTAAATAGCAAATGCTGGATTTAGGGCTGCTTATGAATGACTATACTACTGTAATAACATAAGTGGAATCAGTACTAGGAGGGGGCTTGGGGAGGAAGGAGGAGAAATACAAGAACCAATAAAATTGTAACATAAAATAATAATAACAAAAATCTCCATGGCCCATGCAAAAAAGTAGTACTAATTAAGAAGATATATATATATATATCATATATATTGAATTTATATGTATATATAAATTCACAAGCAAAAAAGGATAATAGTACAAGATATACACACAAATGTCTTAGTTGTTATTTATAATAATGAGACAGGAAATGACTATTAATAGAACATGTTTTAGGCTATGGAATAAACTACCCATAATTGTTAACGTAAGTAACAGCTGGTCTGTAATTTACTATGGAGTGATTCCCAGTATGTCTTGTTAGAGGAAGATTGTGTGATATGCTATCATTCACACTTACTGTTGTTATTTTTAATAAAATTCTTTAAAATTGTTCTATATTCTGTGGAAAATTGATTTGGAATGATTTTTTAGTTTTACCTCTTTACATCTTCTTTACTTTTTTGAAGAGCACTTCTTTACTTATTTTGCAATTTTTTTGAAATTCATTTTATTTATTAGTGAAGGGGAAGTGGAGAGAATATTCATACTTGCCAATTCCCTACAGTTTTCTGAATTCCCATTTTTCACACAATTTTTGTGAATTGTTTTGTTTGAAATATTCCAGTGTAAGGACTTGAGTGTAGATTTTTGAATTTCATGGAAATGGCTTTTTGAAATTGTTCTTAAAACAAGATATCTTTCACAGGACTGAGTCACTATTCAACAATCACATAATTAACTTATATGCAAGTTATACACAGTATTTTGAAGATTAGACTACAGATTTAATTGTTGTTATGCTGGTTTTTTTTTCTCCTTAAATTTTATTGTGATAAGATCACTTAACATTTTGAGAGTGCAGTACAATCTATAAGTACAATGTTGGATAGCAGATTTCTAAAACTTGTTTACCGTTTATAACTGAATTTTTATAACTGTTGGAAACTACCTGCATTTCCTCCTCTTCCCAATCACTCAGCAGAGAGTAGAATGGAAACCACCGCATTTAAGTAGACTCATGAGGTATTTGTTCTTCTATGAATGGCTGATTTCCTCCAAGTTCGTCTATTTTGTTGTACACGACAATATTTCCTTTTTCTTACATACAAAATTATATTGTATTTTATGTATATGAGGGTGTTTCACGAAGCTCATAGGAAATGGAACTTAGGGATGAATTTATGTTGATACAAAATGTTTTTGAAATTGTGCATGATTTTTTCATCATGCATCTTTTCTATGAACTTTCTGAATATTCTTTGAACATATCACACAACTGCCATATGATATAATTCATCATATCTTAGCTGTTGTGTATAGGGGTACAATGGATATAGGAGTGTAGAAACCTCTTCAAGAGACCTGATTTCAGTTCATTTGGATGTATGTCCAGGAGTAGGATTGCTGGGCCACATGGTTTCCTTATTTTGGAATTTTTTTAATGAATTTTCACACTTTCCATAGCGGTTGAGCCATTTTATATTCTCACTAATAGTGGGAACGTAAACTAACAGTGCACAAGGGCTCAAATTTCTCCACATCTTTGTCAACACTTCTTATCTTTTATAAAATTATTATTTGAATAGCAGAATCGCATAAAGCGAAGGTGAGACACAGAGAGAAAGTGATCTTCCATCTGTTAGTTCACTTCCTAAATTGCCTCTCTAAATTCCATTTTGGATGATTTGTTGGGACTGTATAGAAGTTCTGTTTTTATCTTCTCCAGGCATTTGACTGGATGGCAGTCCGATATCAGGATCATCCTATGCTGTTTAGGAACTCCCCCGCACAGTTCCTTGGACTGTGCTTACAGAAACGTCTCAGGAAACACTTTGTCCTCAAGTTGACTTGTGCACCTGCCTATGAACCTGTTATTCCTGGAAAACAGTATGTGTTTTTGGATATTCAGTCACCTCTTCACCTTGCAGAAAGGCTTTGTCTTGTGTCCTGCTGACAAGAGAAGCTTTAGTGAAGTTAAGTAGTCTGAACAGCTGTCCTATATGGGAGGGAGAACTGATGACCCAAGTGTTGACCTGTGGTACAGACAATAAACGCAGAATGAGAGACAAGAACAAAATGGAACTGCTAGCATACATTTCCACTGAAGTCGGGTGATGACGCATACCAGATAATGGAAATTTCTGTTAATAATAGACACAATAAAACCTGATTGTAAAGTAGATCTTTTAAGAAAACTCACATTCTTCTCGCAGAGCCTGATTGTTCATGGCATTTGCTTTTAGTGGTGATTGCAGTGACTAGACCAATGTAACTTGCAGCGATTAGGAATGAAATTATCCCTGAAATTTAAAAGACAAAGTTGTAAGAGCGACATCTTTAGATGATGACTGTAGAGGCAAAGCATCCATACACTGTTCATGGAGAATTTAATTAGGAAGTACAATTTCTGCAAACCAAGGAAGGGAAAAACCCACAAAACCCAGCATCACTGATGTGTGAGAGTTCCTTCTCACCAATGTGTTGAAGGAAGACTTTGTCACATTATAATTTTCCCTGACTTCCACCTGCTGCTTTTATGCTGTCTTTTATTTATTTACTTATCTTTAAAGATTTATTTATTTTTTATTACAAAGTCAGATATACAGAGAGGAGGAGAGACAGAGAGGAAGATCTTCTGTCCGATGATTCACTCCCCAAGTGAGCGCAATGGCCAATACTGTGCCAATCTGAAGCCGGGATCCAGGAACTTCTTCCAGGTATCCCACACGGGTGCAGGGTCCCAAAGCTTTGGGCTGTTCTCTGCTTTCCCAGGCCACAAGCAGGGAGCTGGATGGGAAGTGGAGCTGATGGGATTAGAACCAGCGACCATATGGGATCCCGGCACATTCAAGGCGAGGACTTTAGCCGCTAAGCCACGCCGCCGGGCCCCTATGCTGTCTTTTATTAACGGACTTGATCTTCGTAACAACCCCAGGGAATAGGCAATGTTATAATCACCTACATTTCATAAATAAGAAAACTGAAGCATGGAGTGGCCACACAGGTACTGTGAGGTGTTTTTCTTTATTTATTTGTGTTTAGTTATTCAAAAGATAGAGACACAGAAAGACAGGCAAAGATCTTCCATTTGCTGCCTTCTTCCCCAAATGTATGCAATGTTCAATGCAATGTCCAAACTGGGGCCCAGACCTCAGTCCAGGTCCTCCTTAGTGGGGCAGGGACCTATGTACTTGAATCATCACCCAGTGACTCCCAGGGTGCACATTAGAGGAAGCTAGAATTGGTAGTAAAGCTGAGATTCAGACTAAGGCACTTTGCTATGGGGTGCAGGCATCCCAAACAGTGCCTTATATACTGTGCCAAATAGAGGTATTTTTCAATAGAAGCACACATGTTCAAGGAAGAGAGAACTTAAATCCTTGCAAAATCACCTGCCAACTGGGTGACTAGGTAAAAAGGTGATTATCAGACTGAATGGAATTAACATATTAAAAGATCACTTACTGGAGGGCTTCTGATGAATTCTCTCATCAGAGTTAGGCAGAGACCGGAGGAGCAAGCCCATGTCCATTGGTAAGGTGGGAAAAAAAACCCTCAGCATGCCTCTTAAGGGGCCATGAGAAACGATACAGAAGAAAAGCAAAGAGTTCTAGTTTGGTCCTTGAATGTCAGTTGTGCATCCAAGGTGAAGGAGTGTAAGTGAGCATGTCGATAGAATGTCTTTTGCTTCAGTGTGTGTTCAGGTTCTGATGAAAACCACCCCTGCAGGCTGGTCCAGCCCCACGCTGGGCAACTCCATCAAAAAAGCTTGGTGCACATTGACACTAGACAGGAAGTGGGAATCAAGTTCCTCAGTTGCCAGGGATGCTTAGTGCAAAGCTTTTGCTTGTCACTGTGAGCAATGCAATGCTGTTTTATTAATGACTCTAGCTAGCAGGATTCTCTTTTAAAAATTAGTTTTACAGCCATTATCTTCATTTCAGATGCAAAAAAAATAAAGTCCACAATAGTCTTCAAAAGTGTCAACTAGCATAGGATAAACACTTGATTTTAAGAGAATATACAGAATACTGGTTATTTCCAAGCATCCCTAAGTTTAACTTTTTGCTTCCTGTACAAGGCAGAATGTTGATGCTCCACTCTCTCCTCTGGCTTCCCAAATTCAGTCACGAAACTACCATCTTTAGTTTGCCCTGATAGCCAGTGTGCTTGAGGTCTTGTACAATGTTTGCAGTGAGGCTGTCAGAGACACCGTTCAGGGATTCATACAGTTATCAGCATCATTAAACTTGAAACGAGCTGTAAACATAGGCATTTAGCCAATATGTTAAGTCTGTAGTTCCATCCGGTCCTAGTCTTAGCAAACTTCAATCTCTTTGGCTGGGCAGTCATTCACAGAAAAGGAAACTCTCTCCGGATGTGCCTGCTCCTCTCATTACACATTCACAGTGGGCAGCTTCTCCCCCTCAATGGCATGGCTGGTAGGAGCTACATAATTACATTGACTGGGAAGCTTGCAGATGAATATGTGATGGGTATTTATTAACACCTCTGATACCCACTCACTAGGCATCAGTGGCAACAATCAAAAAGGCCCGAGTCATTGTCAAACACCTCCTGAAAAGGTGTAGAATAGAGGAGAGATTGGCAAAACTGCTACTGGTTGATAATCACTGATGTTCGTTGCTGATGTCTAAGTGTTACCAGTCTATTGACAGTGTGTTCTAATGAGGTACTAGATGCTACAACTTTATGTCAGAATGCTGAAAAACACCCAGTTGGAGATTAAACTGGTAAACACAAGAATTTTCTATTTCTCTGTTTCTTTTCTCTGTAGTTTTTCTTGACAAATAAATAAATATTTTTAAGGCAGTAATGAAAAACCTACCCGTGCACTTTGACATGAGGCGTGGGCATCCCAAGTGATGTCTCAGGTGCTGTTCCAAATACCCAGTGTAACTGTGAGTCCAGCCTCAGCCCAACCCAGGCTCGGGCTGTGGTTCAGGGGCACTTGTAGCCATCCAGGTGTGACAGGATTGTGAGGGTTGAGTGGGAGGAAGGTAAAGATATAGCTCTGACAAAGTCAGTATCTGCTATTAACTGCAAAATTCAGCTACTCATCCATAAAATTAGAGTAATGATCAGGACTATTTTTTCCCTTTTCATTTGTGTTGTCCTTCAAAACATATCCATTTGTGTATTCCAGTGTGCTGCACTAATTATTTTATGTAATTTGTAAACAAGTTTTATATATATATATGTATATATTTAAGTATATATTTGTACATGTATATATATGTATATATGTTATAGAATAGCTAAATCAAGCTAATTAACTTATATATTACATCTGTATTGAAGATATTTATTTTTGAATTTCTATTTCTATTTTTAAAGAATTATTTATTTTTATTTGAAAGGCAGATTCACAGAGAGAGAAGGAAAGACACAGAGAGAGAGAGATCGACCATCCTCTGGTTCACTCCCTAAATGGTTGCAAAGGTCAGAGCTGAACCAATCTGAAACCAGGAGCCAGGAGCTTCTTCTGGGTTTTCCAAGTGGGTGCAAGACTTTTGAGCCATCCTGCACTGCTTTCCCAGATCACAAGCAGTGCACTGGGTCGGATGTGGAGTAGTGAGGATTAGAACTAGGGCCTGTATGGGATGCCAGTGCTGCCGGTAGATTCTTTGCATCGCGTGGGCCCCATGGTATTTAAAAATCTGTTATCTTAGCAATGTTTAAGTGTAAAATGCATTATTATTGCCCACATTCACTATGTCTCAAATCACTAAATCTTCTCTTACTTAACTGAAACTTTTAAAACTATCATTTGACCATCACTTCCCATTTTCCTATCACCATTGAGACTCCAGCAAAGATGACTTTTAATATGGACCACAACATAAAACAGTCCTGGTGACATTGTGATACTATGATTTACAAAAACTTTCTTTGTACATACAGCTCATGTGATTTTTATTTCTGATACAAGTTCTTTGCTCCCCTGCTGGACCAACTAGATTCAAATCTCCATTTAGGAGACCTTGGAGATGGCAATTCAGTATAAGCACAGAGTATATTTCCGGTACTATGAAGAAAAACAGTCCCAGCCAATTGCATTTGCCTTTGCAGGCCAGAGTCCAAATTTGAAAGCATGGGAGAATAATAAACTAAAACAGGTTCCCAGGGGTTTTTCCTACATCTAGTTCCTAATGGCCTGTGCTCACAAGAAGTAGCAAAATCACCTCCCACATGAGCTAAACAGCTTCATTATTTCTCAATCGAAATAAAGAGAAAAGGTGGGAGCGCTTACTCAGACATGCCATTTTGCCTATTTGACTGAATTTCCCCCTCAAACCAATACCTTTGGGCTACACACATTTTCAGTCTTTGTATTTTATTTTTTGAAGATCAATGTGCTTGACTCAACTAGCTGAAAACTGGGAACTGAAACAGTTGGATTCATTTAAGACGTCTCCTTTTCATTTTCACTTGAAATAAACTTTTCACCAGATTGCCTTTGTGGCACTTGAAGGCGAACATAAATTTAAACAGTGGGTTTCTTGCCTTAAGAAATCAAGACTTCCTGGTGTTTTTGCCAACAAAGGCGTCCTTGGGTTGGCAGGCACTGTGCAGAGAGAACACTGGGCTTTGTCAGCCTTGCAAACATGAGGGGAATTCCTGTTTTGGAGAAAGAAGTAACCAATTCAGACATAGCTTGGCTGGCGCGAACTCTGAGGGTGAGGCTCTCAAGTTATTAGCTGGTATCATGTGGTGCCACTAGCATGACCCCTGCCCAGACACTCACTGTTCCTCTCTGTTATGTACCTTCTAGTTTTGCAGCTGAAGAAAGCTAAGTTTCCAAAGGGAGTTAGAAGTGATGACCCACTGTGAAAATCTCTGTTGACTGTGCAAATGCAGCATTTGTCCTTGTTTCTCAAGTCTCAGCTTTGTCCAGGTTTGTCATTTTCCCCATGGGATCAGAGCTACCTAGACTACCAAAAGAGATTTTCCCCAACACTAGTTCAGGGAAATTGACCATGATTACCTCCAGGGATGCCACCCAACAAAGCAGAGGAGTGCTGATGAATAAAGCGATAATGTCACTTGTCCACTCATGTAACAAGTATATTTGCCAAATACGTATCAGTCATGCGCCATTCTTTGGGCCCATTTATTGATATTAATCAGATCAACATTATGTTAATCTCTCAAACAGATGTCAAAGCAAAACTGGGAAAGGGCATGAAGGAAGAGGTACGAGAAACTGAGGGAGTCCTCAACTAAGACTGGACCTGGTCATGGAAGCTCTCAAGGGAAAGTAAGGACTGGATGGAGAGGCATAAGCTGGGATAATGTGATTGCAGTGAGAAGTAGGGTTTATTTGGCAGAAGTTAGGGTTCTCTCATGCTGGGAATCCTGTGTCACATTTGGGCTGTCTTGTTTGAGAGTCAATGAGGATGTAAAGAGAAGTAACATGAGGGCCAGACCCAGAGCCAGGCCAGTCCATTTCAAAGCATTAGATCTTTGTCCTTTGAGCAATGAGTGAATCATTAGTGTTTAATGGCTTGTTTTTTTTTTTTTTTTTTGGCAATGATGTGGGAGGACCAAACTTATTTCAGATCACATAGGAGAGGCAAACTGTGACCTTTTCCCTCTTAAGTTATTCTTGCTTGAATAAGTTTACATGGGAAGGATAAATAGGAGAAATCATACACATGTATTTAATGTAGGTTTCAGGAGATATAAAAGCCCTCCATTAGAAAGCTGCCTCTACATTCCTGCCCCTCACAGGGTGGTGACAAATAAATGCTTTTATCCAACATCAAATGAAGAAACATTACTATGGAAAAAAAACAATTGACTTATGTTGGCTAAAAGGAAAATGAAAATGATTTTAGCATGGTCTGTTTTTCAGATTTTGTTCCATCTCAACCTTCATCTTTGGGGAGAATGTTTCTTTTCTTCTGCTTCTCTTCAAGGAGGGTTCTATCTCCTGCTCTTGTGAGTAAAGGTGGAAGGTCAGGGAGTCCTTCTTGCACCTGCAGTTTTTCTGAGTGCCTTCAACTCACAATAATGCATATGCCACAATCTCCTATCCTCCCACCATTCACTCAGTCTCTGTGAACTTGAACTCAGACCCCATGACTTCACACATGAGTAGGAATCCTCATGACAGAAATCAGAATATGTCATCTCAAAATATGTTGCTTTCACATTTAAAAATTATTTTGTAGTTGAAGACAATTAAGTTGTTGTGTTAAGGTTTACGTGCTATTTGTGGTCATTGCTACAGCCACACAGGAACTTAGCATGTGGATGGGGCTAGTATCCCACGCCCAAGGCAATTATTGAAACATTTTGAACTGGTACTGACACATTACAAAATAGCTTCATCTCAACAATGCTGAAGCTTTCACACAATTCCCTTTTCTTTCTAAAATAGAATGAAAGTATGTTTTTCATGGTTCTTTCTGCCTGCTCTAACAACATTCGAGGGAGGATTTCTATACATATATAGTGGGTAAAAAAGGAAAGCAAATCCTGTTAGCTTATTTTAAGCTTAGATTGTGGGGCTACTTACTGTTCAAATTGTATAGGGTAAGAAAATAAACTGCATTAAATTTACCAATCTCTGAAAGCAAATCCTATTGATAGAAATCTTACCGAATAGGAAATCAGCAATCGAACAAAAAAAGCAATGACTGCTGGCTGCAAACAAGGAAACAGATGGGAGGGAGCCAAGACTGGAGGCAATGCTGCACTGGCAGGGACAGAGGGTTGGTGTGTCTGCAAGCAGGGGTGACTCAACTCTGCAGAAGCAAGTGGTAGGGAGATTTGGTGGGGTTTTCTCCCAAGCCCCGAGTAGGTGTGTGCTCCTGAACAAGATGGGAATGTGTGCAGGGAGCAGAGCTGCTCTAGCTGTCCTACCCATCCCCACTGGGCCAGGCAGCCTGGAGAGTCTTTTTCAAGGAACCGTTTTCTGGGCTTCACACTGAACGAACTCAAAAGCCTAGTATTATAACTTGTTCACGCTCAGTGCTTTAGAGAAAATAAAAGGTTACACAAAGTTTCTCTGTGAAATTTATACTTTGGGGCGTTAGAGTCTGAGCACTATGTGCTCCTTTACATTAAGGACCTTCTCCTCCTGGGGTTTTCTTTTTCTTTTTTTTCTGACTTGCAGGATTACAGCTTTGTGTCCTTTTTGTCCTCTGGATGGTCAGTTCCCTAAGGGCCAACCTCTGGGTCACCTTTGCAAACCTGTCAACTGGTATTGGCACAGTGTATGTCCCTTAGCTGGGTGTTTGCTTTAATTTTATTTGACAATCCTACTTAAACAGACTTTTTCAAACTTTATATAACTCTTCCCAGTAATTCTGTAAATTTTTGAGTTGGAATTATAGTTTGTTATGGTGGCCAATGGTATTGCTTTATATCCTGTAGCATCATTAGGTTAGAAATATTATTTATAACTCTTACCTGAGTCACTGTTTATATTTTATAAGCAAACAAAACATAGGACTGAAAAATTGATGGTGGAGCCTCTCTGGTTTAGTTTAGTTCTTTTTCTTATGCAGCAACTGTCCTTTCTTGTGCCTCTTACTGCAGTTTGAAAGGAAATAGAAATATGAAAAAAATGAAATGCAGGAAATGTTCCACTGTATGATATTGTCTCTAAACTATGTGGTGGTATCCAGGAAAGGTGAAGTTGCGGTGTATACAGATGTAGGAGAAGGCATCCCAGCCTGGGGATATGGCATGCACCTGTCACAGAGATAAGCAGGAACGTGCTATGGGCTTCCTTGGATTAAACAGGGGGTATGTGAGAGCTGTAGTGGATGGTACACATGTGTACATAGGGAAAAGCATTTCAGAGGGAGCTGAAAACACTAGAAAAGACTGAGGGAGAATTATTAATAGGCTGCAGTAGTTGGTTATTTCAAGAAGTCCTAAGTCTGATGGTCTCTGTTTTCTTGTTTTGGGTCTCACAAGACCTAAATCATGATGTTGGGCAGATGTGACTTTTACCTGGAAGCTCTGGGGGAGAATTTGTTTTCAGGCTCATTCAGGTTGTTGACAGGATTGGTTCAATGCAGCTATGGAAATGAGATTTGTTTTCAGCTTTGCTGTTTCCTTTGCTGTCGCTAATGTGATTGGCCTGACTCCTTAGTTTTATAATCCAGATTAATCTTCTTTTATGACCCATAGCCTGAATTGCCTATGCCATGTCTGCTTTTCTATGTGATGTAACATATTCACAAACATGACATGCAAGGGTAATGATTCTTGGCCACAAATCCTGCCAACTGTGGCTACTTCTGACCTTCGGAAATGACCATACAGATAACTACTTGTGCAGAGGAACTCTTGAATTGCATAAGAGGAAATACATTATGGTCGGTAATACTTGAGGGTTGGGAAGAGGACAAAGGCAAAGAATGAGACTTCTAGTATTTGTATTTGATTTTGAATCAGGCAGGTATGTTACATGGCTTAAAAAATAAGTAGGCAATCTCAAAAAAGTTAAAAAGTAAAGCTACCATGTTGAGTTAGATTGTGTCCCAGGAATGCCAGGTGAAGCATTATTTCCAGGTGCATCTGTGTAGGTGTTTCTGCATGAGATCAGCATTTGAAAGGGAAGACTCAATGAAGTGAACTTCTTTCCCTGATTTTGGAAATCATCTTCTAGTCCATGGAGGGCTAAAATAAATAAAAAATATGGAATGGTGATAATAAATTTTCTATTATCTATCTATCTAATAAATTTTCTATTATCTATCTATCTATCTATCTATCTATCTATCTATCTATCTATCTATCTCCCATCTATCTGTCCTGGCCATAATCTATGTGATTATCATCACCATCTACCTGCACATCATCACCATCTATCTCCTGGTGATTCTGTTTCTCTGGAGAACTGACAAATAATTATATAGTCCCACAGTTCCTCTGCAGGGTGTGTATGTTCTTGGTAGCATCATTTGCAACAGCCAAGAGGTGGATGCGACTGAGGTGTCCACGGACAGAAGAATGGATAAACACAATGTAGTGGAACACGGTGAAATATTGTTCATCCTCATAAAGAAAGAAACATGTTACCTGTGTGAGAACATGGTGAACCATAAGGACCTCAAGCTGAATGAAATAAGGGACTTCATTTTAACAACTTGGGGATAAATAATAAGAAGGAGAATACAAGGAAGAGGAGGGCCTGAATGGGGGCAGAAATAATCTCTATGCATGATGCATGTAAGTCTGTATTGAAGGAAAAAAAAATCTTTACCAAAAAAAGAAAGAAAGAAAGAAAGAAAGAAAGAAAGAAAGAAGGCACTCACTGCAAGACAGCTAGCACAACAAGTCCACCTCCATGAGGTTCCTAGAGTAGTCAGATTCTTAAACTCAGGAGTAGAGTGGTTGTGGCCAGGGGCTGGGAGAAGAAGAAAGGCTGAATTTGTTCCTGCGTGGAGTTTCACTTCTACAGGATGAAAAGGTTCTGGAGATGAGTTTCACAGCAGTGTAAATGTACATGATATTGTTGAATTGTACACTTCAAAATGTCTAAGAAACCAATATTTACATTATGAGATACACCACAATTAAAATTCTTGAAAACCAAAAATAACTAAATGAAAGCCATGTATCCAGAAAGTGGATGAAATCAGGTAAAGAACATTTCTACCCCCTGTCCCTCAGCCACTGTTCACAAACCTCATAGTAGCAACTGGCAAAAGGAATTGGCACAATGTCACTGGTTAAAGTGAAGTGGCTTCCGGGTCTCCTGATGAGCAGTTTAGCCAATGTAAAAGCTAAGGTCTGCTCCACGTAACAAGGCCTGCCTGCCTTAGGAGTGTGGCATTTCTGTGTCACGAGGATTTCAGTTCTTTGTCTAGAAGAAATCATTTCCTCAGATCATTGGCAGTGAGATTATCCAGTCCCTTCATCCACAGTAAGGTATTCTTGCTCAATGTTTCCTAGTAGAAAAATTACTTCCAAGTATAAGGGCCTAACATTAGTGTGCTTTGGTCATAAATAATACTGCCAAGTATAGAATGGGAATTCCAGTTTTCTTTCTTACTGTCTAAGATGAGATGCTAAGAGCCTAATCAAGTTAATTTTGTGTTTTTGCCTCTGTTGTCGATATATCAGTCTTTCATACTTGGTCTACTATAAAATGGGGACAAACTAGCTATCATCTCTCCATCTATTTAGGTATCTATCTATTTGATAATATTATGGGTTGAAATATTTTCTCAAATCCTGCGTTGTAGCTCTAACCTAGCATCTCAATAGATCACCAGATTTCGAGATGGAATCCTTAAGGAGGTAAATAAGCTGAAATGAAATAATAAAAGAAAAAGATAGAGCAAACCAGGGTAGACACATACAGAAGGAAAACCATGTGAAGATGCAAGGAAAGCATGTCTGTGGATAAAGGGGTACCTAAATTAATGTTAGGTCATTAGGGTGAGAGAAGTTAAAGTTAAAATTAAAATGAGGTCATTAGGGTGATGTCCACATCAAGGCAGATACACACATAAGGAAAGCCATGTGAAGACTCGGGGAGTAACGACTTACTGGTAAGGCATGGAGAGAGGCCTCGCAGGAAACCAGGCCTGGCACTGACTCCTTCATCTCAGACTTGCAACCTAGAACTGTGAGAAAATCTTTTTCTGTTGTTTAACACACTCAGTGGGTGGCTCTTTGCTATGACAGCCCCATATAGTCCAACCACTGAATTTCCCTAGGAACCAGCAAACCACGACACACAGAGAAAATAAACACTTCCTGGACAAGCCAAAAACAAAATCTGCTGAGAATTAGCTCTGGCCACATATTTATACACATTTACTTTACCGCAAAAAGTATTTTCTTTGAGGCGGCATCTGTTCTTCTAGTGTTTAATGATGTTGTTGAAAGTGCATGCATAGTTACATTAAATTTGTATGATTGCCTTGTGGATTGTGTGTGTGTGTGTGTGTGTGTGTGAGAGAGAGAGAGAGAGAGAGAGAGAGAGAGAGAGAGAGAGAGAGAGAGAGCAAGCGAGCCGGACAGCAAATCAAGCAGCACGCTGAGGAGGGCTGCTCCAGAGTGAAGTGTGGATGGGCTGTGCGTGAGCACAACAGGGGAATAGCTACCACAGCTTGGACTGATTGTGATTCCCTGGTGCAAATCCACTCATGCTGCATGGTAATCTGAGTGTGAGGAAGCGACTGGTCTGAACAGTGTCTCTATAAACTTTTGAGAGCCAGACAAAGGAGTGATCACTGACAGAGTCTAACATGGATGGTTTTCTTTCTGACTCTAGCTGGCTTATTGAAACAGCTGAGCCTGGAAGGGAATGTGAGGCCTGAGGGTTTTTTTCTAAATGCATGCACACACCCCACAGCTCTGCTTTATTTATAAACACACAGACATTACGACACATCTCTGAGGAAGCCTGTGTCCTCTTCTCATGCTTAGAACTGAAAGCCAAGCTAAACTACTCTGAGTTTAAATGCTTTATATATATATATATATATATTTTTTTTTTCCCCATAGAAAAGGAGCCTTTTTACTTGACCTCCTTGATCTATCCAAATGTCAAACTGTTACTCAACAGTGATTGTTGATCACCACACTAACAGGGAATAGTATCTAGAATTCCTAAAGGTTGTACAACTACAACTGGCTTTTAGAAATAAGATACAGAGACCTGGAGTCACCAATGTCATTGAGATTAGCTACAGTGGAGAATGTCCATGAATTCAAACAGGTGAAATGCCATAAGCCAGGACTCAATAGGCACACTGCTAGTCCCACAGAAATACCCTCCCAGAAAACAAACAGGTCCCTGTTTAGTCAACTTGAGCCTGATATCATCTTGCCTATTTATACAGGTGCAGCAGGAAAGCTGCAGCTTGCATTTGAAACACCCAGGCACTAACCACGCAAAGTCACCCTCCTCAGGCGGATGTGCAGCTTGCTTACATCAACTGGCAAAAGCAGTAAAAGCCACTGACCGAACACAGTCTGTGGCCAGAGTAGTTGATGGGTGGCTCTCTTGATGGGAGTTTGATCCATCCCTGTGAAACTGGAATTCTAGGGACTCAGAGGGGCTTGTCTCCATGGACCTCCAGTGCCATGCATTAAAACCACATCAGTGTTTCAGTATTACCCAAGTAAAGCTGGTTTTATGGGCAGGCATAGAAAAGTTTGGTTTTAATAAATTAAACAGGTGTCTTAACTTTGCTGTTTTTTTTTTTTATATTTAATCAGTTAATGGTACCATGACTCCTTCAAAATGGAGATAAGACAACTGCGCTAGCAGAACTTATATTGCAGGATTTTAAAGATAGAAAAAGGCCAGGAGATGCAGAAGACAGAGAGGTGGCTGGCTCCTGTCTCCAAAGTTTTCTCTACTGCTTAAGAACCAAAGCAACTTGGAAGGGTTCTATGGAGTCCTCTTGGTGATGGCAAGAGTTGTAATTTGAAATAACAAAAAACAACTGTGCTGACTCTTCCTAATGAGGTTAAAACTTCTATGTAGACCAAATATTCACTGACCTGGCGTATGTTTGCTTAGGTGCTGTTTCTGAACTCCAGTGTTTTGTAATTTTTATCATATATTTCATTTACCTCTTTGGTCAATTTCTTTTAGAAATTTTTTATTAGTTAAAGGAGGATTAGAAAGAGGAAATAATGGATACAGGGACAGGAAGAATAACTTCCCATGGCCTGAAGCACAGAAGGCTGCCTACAGCCAACTGCAACTAATAGACTATTTCAAAGAGTTAATACAGGAGATTTTGAGTATTCCCAACACAAAGAAATAGGGTGTCTATATAATGCATATGCATCTCAATTACTATAATCTAACCATTATCCACTGTGAACATACACTGAAATATCACACTACACCCATAAACATGTACTGTTATCACATATCAGTAAAAAATAGGAAAAAATGCTTGATTTAATCTTCTCAAAATTATCTACTAACAATGAGTCCTATCATTTTGTGTTACGTTAGAGTACAAAAATCTCCAGAGGTCCTTACGCTAAGTATGTTATCAATGTGTAGAAAGCTGTCAGACCTTTTAAAATTATTCGTTTATTTTCATTATAGTTGATTGACAGACAGATATTTCAACTGCTGGGTCATTCCTCAAATAACCATAATAGTTAGTGCTGTGCTAGGCTACTAGATTTAGGAACTAAATTTGCATCTTCCAGGTGGAAGGTATGGAATCAAGTCTTGAGTCATCACCTGTTGTCTTATAGGGTGCATAGCAGCAGGAAGCTAGATTGCAAATGGAGTAGCCAGAACTTGAACCAGACCCTGGGATAAAAGATGAAGGTGCCCCAAATGATTACCTCCCTGCTCTACCAAATGTCTGTCCCTCTCAGCTCTTTTTCTGAGCGAAGGTTTTGATAAAAGAGAAAGGAAAGAATGAAAGTAAAAATAGAGAAAGAAAAATAGAAATTTTGAATGCTGTCTGGCAGAGAGGAAGGAAAGCGGAAGTTGGACTATGGAGAAGCCTCCGATTTTGTCAAACTGCAGTGTCTTAAACTGGGTCCTTTTGAAGCAGAGGCTGCTGCAGGGATTCTTGTAGAAGAGGTTTGGTGAAGGGGCACGTGTGTGTGGAAAGGAATCGAGAAGCCAGAACTGATGAGTGCAAAGCTAAGTAATGAGGTCGACTGTCACATGTATCTGTGTCAGGCATGCACTGGATGCCTGTTGTGTTTTGCCTGCTCTCCCTGGGTAGGTAGAATTTTCCAGAAAAAGAAATTCATTTTACACAGGGCACTGCTGTAGGGGAAAGAGCTGGTATGAATCCTCAGAGGCCAGCACTCACGCCAACTCCGCCAGATGGAGAGGGAGGGGTGGGAGTGGGGTGCCACTGACTGCACCCACTCCACACATGCAGAATTGGCTTTTTGGCTAAGAGAATCTGAAGTCGCTAAAATAGTTTATGAGAGTCTCCGTGTTCCTCCCTCTTTTAGAGTTCTCAGTGTTGATTAAAAAAAAAAAGGTCCTTCCCTGGTAATAACTTGAGATATTCTTGGGGGGATATTCACAATGCCCTAAGCTCTTCTTTCAGTTCCAGTAATTATTAAGGATTAGAGGAATTGTGATATTCTCCAGTCAATGCAGATTAGTTTCTTTTTTCCATCCAAAGGATTTTTCACAGGGCACTTGACATACCCATATCCTTTTGAGTAATGCTAAAGTTGCACACTGGAAAAAGATAAAAGGGTCAGTAGGCAGCAGTTCTCTTTGGAGAGGCAAAAGCTGGTTTCATGGCTTTCGTTTCTTTCACAAATTTAACCACACAAAAGTTAAAAGAAGAAAACCGTGTGCTTTTGAGATGTTCTGCTTCACCATAAAGCAATTCCAGGCCCATTTCAAGGAGACATCAAGGTAATCCAGTGCAGTCTCAATGCAAAGCGAGAGTAAAGCTTCTTAATGTAAAGGTAATTAAATTAATTTTCCCTAATTATCTTGTAGCTGTAAAGTCTTTCCTAGCATGTGCTGTGGAGAAATGTGATGCATTACTTTTCTTCTTCCTCTTTTTAACAGCTTCAGTGCCCTTTTCTGTGTCTTTATCAAATTATGAGGGCAACACCACTTAATCCATGCCCATGTCCTTGTTGGTGATCGGCAAGCTTATGTGAGTGAGCAGAGTACTATGTCTGTTGAAGAAAGTTACACTTCTAGGTTTGTGGACATTTATCAGGAAAAGATTTATGGACATTTCTAGACCCTCTTCACAGCTGCATTCCCTTTGGAAGCCCAAGCTCAGAGTGGGAATCAGCAACGTTTCAGTACAAGGAAGGGAAATGCCACTTAATTTCCTTTCCATCACCTTCACCAGATTGTACCTTTCTGAAAGAGATTTTTATTTTATTCTGTAAGTGTCTTGCACAATAGAAGCATTGACAGAAATTACAAATGGCTGGTGGGTCTCAGGATGGGGCGTCTCATGCCTGGATCCCAGACCACAGCCACCATGTGCACATGGTGAGCTGTTCCCGGGCCTGCTGGGCTCCGGGGGCTGCTCCCTTCGGAGTGAGTACACCGAGGGGGGAGGTCTCCATGACTGGGCAGGTCCGGGACCCACCTGCCGCCTTCATTGGGCGGTGAATGGTATTTGGGAGGGGCGCGACCTTGGGCCTGGGAATTTAAACTTCCAGCAGCCTCCCGGCTGCTGGTGGGTCTCAGGACGGAGCATCTCATGCCTGCATCCCAGACGACAGCCGCTATGTGCACGTGGTGAGCTGTTCTAGTGCGCCTTTTGGTAGCAGGCTCCACCTGCTGGCTGCCCAGCCAGGGAGCTCTGGGGTTTTGGTTCTTTGAGTTGCTGCTTAATTAGCTCCAGGTTGAACCCATTGCGCTTCTAGGACCTGAAACATTCGTAAAGATTCCCACTGCCAGTAGCTCTTCCTTTGTAAAACTTGTAATCACTGAACAATGCTGACCAAAAATACTAGTCCATGCAGAAGCTATGGCTCGGGGCTTGTACTGCAAAAGTAGCTCCAACAGCTGGCTAATGTGTCAACTGGTAATGGAACAGAGTAGATCAGGCAGGACTGAGCAAACCTTAGCCCACAAGCAAAGCTATAAACCAGGAGGGAGCACAGGTCATGCTGAGCTAGGCTCTTGTACCTACTGGTCCACATGAGCCAGGGACGCTAAGCCACAGTGTCTGAGGCAGGGGTTGGGACAGGTGAGGGGTTGAGCTAAGCTGAGTCAGAGTATCCACTGGCATGAGAGTGATCTATGGCTGGGAACAGTCCCGGTTGGGGAGCTAAGGGGACAACCCTAACTGGGTTGAGGTTCCTGCCAAGGGGCGTGTGACCTGGAATAGGGGCTGCATTCTGATCTGGAAATGGTTGTAGTCTCTGTTGACACAAGTGAGGACTGGGATTGGATGCTCCGAACCGGGCCAGACCCCAACAACCTCCTGGTGTCCTGGAAGACCAGGGTAGATGTGTGATGGACTAGGCAAGGTCTCAACCCCTACTGAGCCATGTGTGAGCCATATGTGGGTATGGATGAGTTGTGGCTGGACTGAAACATCCAACAGCAAGAACCAGATTGGGTTGAAGACCAGTCAGGAAAAGCCACTGTTCCTGCTAGGACAGGAGGTGGACTGAGTAGGGCTGGTTCATGGACCGACTGGTAAGCATGAAACCTGGCATTGGGAGAGGTTCTGATGGAGGAGCCTGGGCAACTCCTCTGGCAGGACACAGACCTGGCAGGTAAGTGCAAGAAACATGATAGGGAACAGCCCAGAGCAGGCCACAAGAAGTTTCCCACTGGCATACAATTGGCAGGGGTTGGGGCAAGACCAGGCTGAATCTGTCCACCTCATCCACTGGCAAATCCAAGCACCAGTGTGGGTCAAGCCAGGTTCAGTCACAACAAAGACTAGCACACAATATGGAATGCCAAGGTGAGGTTGCCTGTACTGGAAGGGACTGCAGCACCCAACCAGCACATGTGAGAACCAGGAAGGAAGGGGCAGAGCCGGCAGGGGAATAAGGGAGGGTTCCCTTGCCAGACAGCTACTCCCACTGGAGAGCGTGAGCTGGGATGGGGGCAGACCAGACTAAGAAAGCTACAACAACTATGCACCTCATGTGGACTAGATCAGGGAAAAGCCAGGCTGGGCCGATTATTCCTACTGATGCAAGCAAAATTAGAGTGGGCGAGGGTTGTTTGGGCTTAGCCACAGCATCAGCTGGAATCTGGGAGTGGGAGAGGCCTGGGGGGGGAAATAGTGGGCTCATCCCTCTTGGGTTACCACTTCCACAGGAGGACATATAACTAAGACAGCAGCTGGGGTGGAATGGGGTGTGGGACAGACTGGACTAGTCTGCTATACATACTGGCAAACCAGGGTAGGGGGTGGGCCTGGTGGGGTTATTGTGGGTCACTCCAACTAGGCTGCAGCTCCCACTGGTTTATGTGAGGGCCAAGTATGTGCTGGGCAGAAGCAGGCTGGACTGCAACACCCATTGGTTTTGTTGTGCCGGTTTTTGAAATTCCCAGATAATCATCAAGTCTGAAGTCGGTGCTAAGGCAAAAAGGTGATTTATTCAGGTTAGCCTAGGTAACCCAGGCACCTCCCCCAGCCCAGCATGGCTGGGCGGGGGAGGGGCAGCCGCAGCTGAGGCTGCTAGGATCCACAAGGAGGTCAAAAGAAGCGCCAGAAGGGAGAGAGCAAGAGCCCAAGCCCCCCAGTTCTTATACATTTTGGGCTATTAATTATACAGTCATGATTTAGCAGGCTTCTATTGGTGGGTCTGAAACAAGCAACTTTCAAAAAGTACAAATCGATGAGCTATTGGGCTGTGAATCTTATCAAATACCAGGTACTTCCTTCCTGAGGAGTGGTCTGCCTACGTGACCTGCCAGGTGTCACGTAGACTATCAGGCCTGAGGTTCACACAGCCCCCAGCCAAGCCATTAAGGCAGAATCACAAAAGGCAGAAAATGCCTAGGTTCTTCAGTTCCAGTGGAAGTCAGGAGTGAAAACAGAATCAACCCAGCAATTGCAACCACCAGCTGATCAGGGTGATGGACTGTGCCAGGCCCTGTACTTGCTAGCACATACAAGAAGTTTCTTTGGAGATCTTCCTAATCTAAATTCTGGACTCAGAACCCTAACCAATAAAAGAGAGAAGACAGAACAGGTCGACCAACCATCTCAGCTATGATGGACTATGTCAATCAGTGGATTTTTCAAAGACCTCATAGTGCTTGGAGTGGCAAGATTGGCAGCGATTCATAACTATTGCAATATCAAAACCACTTGAGCAAGAACCTCAGAGCATGCCCTATATCCGGGACCTGGGGAGAGTGGGATATTGGGTGGGCCTTCTCCCTTCATACCCCCCTTTAAACATGAAGGAAACAATATGGAAAAAGTACTAGTCTTATCCACTTTCCTGTAGCCCTTGAACCTTTTTACCCTAATTAACTATGTAAAGATTGTCAAAATAAAAAAATAAATAAATAAAGAAAAGAAATCACAAATGGCTCTTTATCCTGCTGGTTGGTAAGACTGCCATTTTCTTGAAGAGGTGTGTTGTGTGGGTATAGCGGCAGGGGCAGCCAAGTTGAAGGCATGTAGCCAGAAACTGGGTCAACACCTTTCTATTTTCCAGCAGCTTTTAAGCAAATGCATGTTTTCAATTTTCTAGGTTTTGCTGCATATTTAAACACTTGGAATTCCAAAAATAATATTATTTCCAACTCCTTTTAAGAAGCCCTCTTATTTTGTCTTTTTAAAAAGCTCAGCTTATAGAAATAAAAAAAACTGTAGTTTCCAAATAATACATTGGGTATATGTTTACAGAACACACGCAGCATTGCACCTGACCTCCCTACCCTGAAAGCCAGTGAGTGTCTAAGCAATGCAGTGAGAACCTCACTATGGCCTCAGTGGTAGAAAAGTGCATAGGGTGCTGAGGAATACATGCTTCCTAAAGTAGCCAAACCCTACACCCTGTGCACAAGGACACGTGTAGAAGTACACAGCACGTTATGGCTGTAGCTAAAAGTTTTCAGTAGATTCAGGGAGCTTAAAGCCCCCACCTTCTAGCTGCCATCATCTAGCTATCCTCATATGACTGACTTGCTCTTCCAAGGAATGGGCTTGCCTCTCCTGTTGGGGAACACAGATGTCCTCAGATTTAATCAGCATCCATTTTTTTCCCTCTGCTGGAACCTCAAATCCAATCTCAGCACCCATTCTTTCATCTATTTTTCCTGACTCAAAAGATGAGCCAGTTTCTATTTCTGTCTCATGCTGATCTTGTAAAATGCTTCATTCTCTGCTAAGACATGGAATAACTGTTTCCTCTCCTGTGACTCTTTGGTTGATTCAGCACCTGTCACATCTGTCACCGCAACCACAGCAGTGCTGCTCCCTCTCATCCCTCTTCTCACTGCTCTTTTCTCTACAAATGTCTGTCTCTCCCACTGGGCTGTGAGCTGTTCAAGCAGGAAGACCTCAGCTTATTCTTTCATTCCTGTTCCCCAGTGCTTGCCTGCAATATGTGCTGCTTATAGAACTGTGGAAGAGTACAAAAATGAATCTGTGCTTCAAGGATATTAACTTCCAAGGACCGTGTAAGATAGAAAGAAAAATGGGGAAAAATGGTGGTGGAATCAACTGCAAAACAGCTATTATAACAGTCTGCTTCATACATAATGAGCACCTAGGTAGCTGAATATGGCAGGTGTCAGGGAAAAGGCACATGCAAGAGAGTTCAGAGGCAGACTCAGCAGGCTGTGTGGCTCTTGTACTACAAACTGGCAAGGGGACAACGCAGTCAGAGAGGTTTGTAGGTGTGGAAGCCATTGACAAACCTTGACTTTATTCATTCAATCGTTCAATGAACAATTTAATACTGCCTGTCCTGTCAGGCACTTTTCTAAGGGCTAGGGACACAGAGATTAACACAAATGACAACTCAGGAGAAGAATCATATTTGAACTGGAGGGAGTGAATGTAATATATTGTATAAATTATGTGTAGCTTGCCAAGTTTAATATGTAGTGAGTAGTTACAATTCAAGTGGTGGAATTTTGGAGAGAATTCAAAAGTTCAGGTAAATATTTAGAAGCTATACAAAGCAAATAACAGTTATATAAACTCAAATGTAATAAGGTATAGAATTAGAGGAGAATCAAGATGGCGGAATAGGGTAAGGACACGTTCACACGGACAGAAAAACATTTAATCAGGATGAAGCAGAGAGGACATATTCCAGAAAATAGGAAAGGACAGACCAACAGCAGAGGGGTACCTGGAGACTGACAGACACAGGAAAGCAGCGGGCACAGCAGTGTGGTGTTGCAGTGAATGATACTCCAGCATAGCGATCTGAACTCCACCAGCAGCCAAAACTCCACCAGCAACCAGGTGGGAAGGGACTTTCACTGGGAGCTTGGGAGGTGAATCCAGACAAAGAACTGTCCATCATGCTGGTCTGTTTGATGTGACCAGGAGCAGAGACAGAGCAGCAGATCCCAGATGGGCATTGTGAGAACAGGGTGCATTTCACATCCCAGTCAGCCCCCTAGAGCTGAATTGAGTGCCATTTTGCTTAAGGAGGAAAAGGCAAGGAAAATGACTAGGCATGCTCTGAGCTGGGAGTGAGCTCATTTCTGACTCGGTGAACTGCAGCAACGTGGCATTCTACGGGTTCCACCCAAGACAGGTCTGGGTAGCCCTCAGACATGACGTCCAGCAGTTCAAGAATTGAAGTAGTGCTGGTACATCAGGCACTATTTTGCACACTGCGGCAAAGCTTTGGGACTGCAGGGGACAACAGTGAACTGCGCATGTGCTGAACTCCTGAGAACTTGCTGAGCTCAGTAGATTACACTGGTCCTGCAGGAAAATAATACTGACTGTGGCATCGTACTGGTAAAAATAGGTCCTTGTGGCACCCAGACCTAAGGTCTAACAGATTCCCACATGATCAGCGCCACCAACAACCTAATTATATAGGACACTTGTGGTCTCTAATCCTGGGACCTGCTCCAACAGGAAGTGGGATAAAGGTTGCAGAGGCAACAGTGCAGCCTCAGCATGGTATCACAGGAGGTAGACAGTGGTGAGCCAAGAGCTGGGGCTGTGAAGACCAAGGTGGAAATCTGAAATAAGAACCCAGACCTGGAACTTGCTGCAGGTGGTGGCACAAGTGGCTGCAAGCAAAAAGTTGTGTGCCAACCGCAATAAGTAAAATTGCATTGTAGACCTGTGGGTGACACAGCTTAGAAAACTGCCCAAGAAGAAGAGTCTGCTAACCAGAAGTATGATGATCAAGACCAAAAGAAGAGACAAAGGCACAATGAATATTTCTGAAAACTCCCCTGCAAAGGAGCAAAACCCTATGCCAACCTCAGAGTTCACTGAGGAAGACAACGAGAAAATGGGGGACACAGAATCCATAAGACTTGTTTTAAAGAGTCTGATCAAAAATGAGAAGCTCATGCAAGAGTTGAAAGAATTTATGAAAGCAGTAAAGCAAATCAAGGCTGATATATGAGAAATTAAGAACAGAGTAGAGCAAATTACAAGTACAGTGGAGAGTCTCCAAAATAGAATGAAGCAAGCAGAAGAAAGAATCTCAGAATTGGAAGATATTTCCTGTCACCAGGGGGAAGCAAACAAAAAGCTGGAAGCAGAGCTGGATCAGACCAAAGAAAGTATTCAAGAATTGAACGACACTATTAAGAGCCCAAATATAAGAGTTATGAGAGTCCCAGAAGGTGCAGAAAGAGGAGCTGAGTTTGCAAATGTATTTAATGAAATAATCAAGGAAAATTTCCCTAATCTGGAGAAAGAATTGGGAAAAAAGATCCAGGAGGGGCACAGAACTCCCAACAGGCTTGATCAAAAGAGATTTTCACCAAGACACATGATAATTAAGCTCTCTTCAATTGAACATAAGGAAAAGATCCTTAAATGTGCACGTGAAAAAAGCATCAATTGACATATAAAGGAATGTCGATTAAACTCACAGGAGATCTCTCACAGGAAACTCTACAGGCCAGAAGAGAATGGAGTGACATATTCCAGATTCTAAAAGAAAAAAATTGTTGGCCTAGGATAACATATCCAGCAAAGCTCTCTTTTGTCTTTGAAAATGAAATAAAATTCTTCCAGAGTTAAGAAAAGTTAAAAGAATTTGCCCTTTCAAACCTGCCCTACCAATGATACTTCAAGATGTTCTCTTGACAGAGAAGAGGAATAGCACCTACCAAAACCAAAGGCAAATGGGAAGAACATCCTAGTAAAATGACAACAGAAGACTAAACCAGTAAACAACACATTCCTAAAATGACAAGCCCAAAGTACCACCCATCCATATTAACACTGAATGTAGATGGCTTAAGCTCAACCAAACGTCATAGATTAGTAGACTGGACTAAAAACAAAACCCATCTGTTTATTGCCTGTAGGAGACACACTTCAACAAAGATCAGTGGAAACTGTTTCACATGGGTTTTGTTGTTTTCTGTTGGTTTCATCTCTTCAAAACACTTTCTTTTGATTAAATCATTCAATGACTCATAGATCATGCAGTGGCATCATTTTCTTCAAGAATGTTGTTGATTTTCATTTCTTCAGCTACACGCTAGTAATTGAATAGCATGTTATTTAACTTCTTGGTGTTGTCAATTTCTTTTTTCTCCCTGATGTTGATTTTGTTTTGTGGCTCTTCATTTAAGGGAATGTATAGTAGCTGTGTAATGGAGAGTGTCATATCTAGTGACATGTCATTTAACTTCATGGCATTGTAAATTTCTATTTTTCTTTCTATTGTTGATTTTCTATCATGATTTTTCATTTGAGGGGATGTATGTTAGCTGTGAAATGGAGACTAATATCCAGATATGAGGATGCGGTGTAGTATGCATTTCTGTTTCCAGACAAAGATGGACTTACAATGAAACTGTTTACTATGTCTTGACAATAGGATTCTGGACTCTCTGCTGTTGTCTATGCCCACAATGATGGACATATGACTGAGTATGCATAACTATATGTTAGAAATGATATAGAGGAACTGGGGGGGGCGAGAGGGAATTGGGGAGGGGATAAGGGAATATGGAACTGTATCATAAAATGATAGCGGTATTAATAAAATGTAAAAAAAATAATTAGTAATTATATTTGGTCTTGCAATAATTCTAAATTATAAATTTTGAAACAAAAGACTATTCTATAAATCTTTGAGTACTAAACACAGAGGCTAACCCTTTGAAGGTAGTGTAGGCTAAGACACATTGATGTGGAAGCAGAGACAATCCTTGGGTCCACATATTCTGGTTTCCTTTTCCTTCTGGAAATGAGATCAATTGTACACTCTTACCTCTCTTGGAATTAGGTGAAACCATGTGACTTGTTTGACCCAGTGGACTGTGAATGAGATTGTGTGGCTATAACTGTGAGCATCAAGAGACTGACTACAGTTTGCCAAGATGCCTTCTTCTTGGATACTCATGCAGATATGGATTCAGGTGAATCCTTCCACTTGGTTAGATCCCTCAGGGACTCCATGAGCAGAGTCATCTTGTGTTCTTTTCAGAATGGAGCAGCACAAATGAAACAAGCTTTCAGTGTGTGAAACCAGCAAACTTTGAGGATTTCTTCCAATTGCTGTCTAACCCAGACTATCGCAAGTGACACACAGGCTGTGTTTTTGATTGATTGATTGATTTTTAAAATAAGAACTTGTGTATAATCTTTGCCACATGTCATTCAAGGTTTCAGATTCTTTCCGTTTCAGACTTCCACCTTCCTAATGAATTTCCTCATCTGCACAGTTAGAGGTTGCTAACTGGTGGGAAATTCATCTCAGCCTTAGCATAAAGTAGAAGCAGAGTTAAACCAATCACCCTTCATCACACCCCATTGGTGAGAATCTGGTCCCAAGGTCATGCCTCCCAGCAGGAGAGCTGAGGAAGACAAGGTCAAGACGGGAAGTCATGGGTCCTGGTAAATCTGGATGAGAGGGCAGTTGTTCGGTTACTCACAGAAGGAAAGCAGGGAGAATGGTAGCATCGGCAATGTTTTTTACAAGGCACCTGGCTTGTTCAAGGAACTAATAGGCAGTAAGGCTGAAAAACAGAATGAGTCATGGGAAGAAAACATTCAACTGAAAAGAAGGGGGCTAAGGACAAGAGGGTTTTTAGAGCATTGATTGACATATCATGTTGCTGAAGAGGGGAAGTATTTCCTTACATCAATTAGGCAGCATTTGCAGCATTTTGGCACCAGTTGATAGTCACTGAGACTCCAGCAAGAGCTGAGAAGATGGAGGTATAAATCCCAGCAAGAGAGTGTAGGATTGAAAGATGAATGTGTAGTTTTCTAATTGGTAGTTGTCAGAATAATCCTACTTCTAGGAAAATGTCCTGAGAAGTAACTGCACACAGCTGGACGTTCACATAAGACTATTCCTCCTGGCTTGGTGCAGTAGCCTAGTAGTTAAAGTTCTTGACTTCCACGTGCTGGGATTCCACATGGGTGCTGGTTCTAATCCTGGCAGCCCCACTCCCCATCCAGCTCCCTGTTTGTGGCCTGTGAAAGCAGTCAAGGATGGCCCAAAGCCTTGGAAGCCTGCATCTACATGGGAGACCTGAGAGAATCTCCTTGCTCTTTGTTTCTGATTAGCTCTGGCCATTGCAGCCACTTTGGGAGTAAATCAATGGATGAAAGATCTTTCTCTCTGTCTCTCCTCCTCTTTGTATATCTGATTTTCTAATAAAAATAAATATTTTTAAAAAATATGTTGTTCCCTATTTATGCTCATTCTGGAAAATTAGAAACAACTGGCAGTGTCTCTGCAGGAGCAACCCCAGTACTTGCATGCACAAGAGGCTATTGTAACAGGGGAGGAAGTGCAAGTTCTTTGACATGGTTTTACAGTGAGCTGTTGAAGACACCAGATTCACTTCTAGAAGTACACAGCCCTTGTAGCTGGAGAAAAACTTCCATAGGGAAAAAAAACCAAGCCAAACCAAAATAAAAAAACCTTCCAGAACTCTGCTGACCATGGCAGGACAGGCCCTACTCATTGTCCAAAGCTCTTTATAAACTCTTTCCCTATAATTCTTTGGACAGTGTCATAATAGCTAAATTGGTGTCTTATGAGTCCCCAAAATAATTTTCCCTATGTACAATTTCTATTCTGTTCTATTTTTTTTTTTTTTATAAAAAGAGACTTATCATCTGAAAATCAAAAAGAATAAATGTTGCCAAGGATGTGGTAGATAAGGTGCTCTAATTTACTCTGGTGGGAATGTAAACTAATGCAACATTATGGCTTTTTTTTTTTGTATCTGAAAATAGATCTGCCATTCTATCTCTGGGAATTTATCCAAACAAAATAAAATTAACATACAAGAAAATTATCTGTATTCCATGTTTATAGTAGTTCAATTCACAACAAAGAATATGTGGAATTACTCTAGATACTCATTAATGGATTATGGCATAAGTAAAATGTGGCTTATATCCGCTATGGAATACTACTCAGCCTTATAGAGAATGAAATTTTGTCTTTGCAGCTAAATGGATGCAATTGAAAACCATTATGCTAAGTGAAATAATTCAGTCCCCAAAAGACAAATATCATATCTTTTCCCTAATCTGTAATAACTGATACACATATAAAATAAAATCTGTAGCAATGAGAATGACATTCTGGGATTTGTTAATTATGTACAGCCTTTGTATATATGCCTGAAAAACAGCAGATTTTTTTGCTCTATTATCTTTTTTCTGGTTTTTTGATGTTATTATTTATTTGCCAGGTGTTGATATTTTTACCTAATGGAGTGCTAAACCTGTGATAGTGAAATGAAATCAAAGTATGTGATTGTAAAAAAGGAGAGAAAAAAGAAATAGCAAGGAGTTGGGTGAGGAATGCCAACAAGGGAAGGGGAGAAGAGGTAAGCTCCTGAATCTGTATTGCAATTTATGTGAAATATTCACGTTATATAATTTAAAAAGTAAACATTTTTAAAAAGATTTCTTTATTTGAAAAATGTCTATTCTCATGTATGAGAGCTGAATAGGATGTGGGATAGACTGGACCAGTCTGCTGTGCATGCTGCAAGCACAGGAACCAGGGCAGGGGATGGGACTGGTTAGGGTTATTGCAGGTCCTCCAACTAGGCTACAGCTCCCACTGGTTTGTGTGAGGGCCAAGTGTGTGTTGGGCAGGATTGGGCTGGACTGAAATACCCATTGGTTTGTGAGGAAGACAGGGCTGGAGACAGAACTGACTCAGCAATTGCAACCACAAGTGTGCGCATAAGCTAACTATGCTGGACCCCATATTGCTGGACCCTGTATTTGAGATCACCTGAGATAGTTTCTTTGGAGATTCCTCCAACTGAATTGCTGAACTCAGAACCCCAGCCATGGAGAGAATTGCAGGTTCCATGGAACCTGCGCCTCCTCAGTGGCTTAGATGGAGCAGCAGACAGCATATCCAGGTGCACATAGAGGATGTAGCAGAATTGGAGCCTGAAGAGATCACATGGTACTACAACAGATGAGAGGACAGAACAAATCGATCAACTACCCCAACCAAGTGTTGGCAATGAGTATCTAGGCAAACAGAGATTCTAAGGTGGACTATGTCAACCAGTAGATTCTGGAAAGATTTCATTGTGCTTGGAGTGATGAGATAAGCAGTAATTCAGAACTGTTCAACTATCAAAACCTCTTGAGTAGGACTCTCAGAGCATGTTCCACTTCGGGGACCCTGGGATGGTTGGAAGGATGGGTGTGGTCTTTCCCCTTATCTACCTCCTTCCACCAGATACAGGAAGAAAAAAAAAGAGAGAGAGAATGTGGAAATAATGGTCTAACCCAACTATTTGTAGCCCTTGACCCTTATTAGCCTAATCAAAATTAAAATAATTATCTTTTAAAAAGTTACAGAGTTGGCATGTGGAGACACACACACACACACACACACACACACACACACACACACACACACACACACAGATCTTTAATCGGCTGATTCATATCTCAAAGTCCAAGGCTGGGCCAGGAAAAGCAGGAACCTAGAATTCCATCTATATTTCCCATATGGGTAACAGAAACCTAAGAGGTTAACCCATCTGCTGTTGCTTTCCAAGGCCCATTAATAAGGAGCTGGATTGAAAGTGTAGCAGCCAGCACTTGAACCAGCCCACATACAGAACCCCAATGTTGCAGGCAGTAGTGTAACGTGTCCCCCACCACATTCATTGTGTTTTGACCATTTGTATAAATTGTATTCCCAAATTTACTTACATATCTCATACTTAACTATGAAAATTGAATCTTAAGTAATGAAATGTGGCAATTTTGAAAATCAGCCCTTTCTAACCACACAACTGAAATATTTTTGGAAGTGTCATTGTGGGTGTTGCTGTTATTTAGTATATTTCCTGGATAAATTTTTAAAATTTTTCATGGTACATTTCTATTGAAGTAGAGATGGCTCCCAATCTTTCCCCCAATATTATTATAATAATGAGTTTTTCAACAACTGTCACAAGTCCAGCATTCTGCTACTTACTGTATCATGGTATTATAGGCATAGAGCAAAGTAGAAAGACTAATATGCTACTGTTAAGATACATTTAACAGTTTCAGTGACAGTCTTCCTTTCGTTTGGAAGTAGAGATGCATACCGCAATGTACCCTTACTTCCCAGAATGCTAATTTCCATTATACAGTTCCTCTATGAGGACACACACATGCGCACACACACATATACATATATATATACATGTTTACCTATTGATCCATTTATCTTGTATTTTGCATCGATATTGCCTTAAATCAGAGAGAACATAGGACATTTGTCCTTTCAGGATTGGCTTATTTCCCTGAGCATAATAATCTCCATTTGGGACCATTTTGTTGCAAATGGTAGAATTTTAATGACTGAGTCGTATTCCATGGACCAGATATGGCACTATTTCTTTATCCACTCTTATTTTGATGGACATCTTGGTTGTTTCCATGTCTTTGCTATTGTGAATTATGCTGATGCAAATTAAGATTGCTGGTTACTTCTTTATATTCAGATTTTACTTCCTTTGGATATATTCCCAGGAGTGGGATAGCTGGGCCACACAGTAGATAAAATTTAAGTACTCTTAGTACTCTCTATACTTACTTCATAGTGAATGTACTAGCCTACATTCCCAACAACAGTGGATTAGGGTACCTTTCTCCTTACAGCACGCGTTGTTAATAGATTTCTGAATGTAGGGCAAGGTCAATGAAGTTAGGTGGAATCTCATGTGGTTTTTATTTCTATTTCCATGATAGCTAAGGAGGCTGAACTTTTTTTTTCTTTTGTCAATTAGCCATTTGAATTGGTTCTTTGGAAAAAATGCCTACTCATTTCCTTCACCCATTTCTTCACAAGGCTATTTTTGTTTTGTGCCGTTGAATTTCTGAAGTTGTTTATAAATCCTGGTTACTAGTCCCTTATCTGTTGTGTAATACATGAAGACTTATTCCCATTCTGAAACTTGACTTTTTGCTTTGTTGACCATTTCCTTAGCTGTACAGAAGCTTCTTAGTCTGATGCAGTCCCATTTGGTTATTTTGCTGTCGACTGTCTATGCTTTTGGTGAGTTTCCTAAAATGTCTTTACCAGCACCTTTATCTGCTAAAGTGCTTTCTAGATTTTTCCTCTAAAAGACTGATTGATACAGATTTATGTCCTTGATCTATTTAAAGCTGATTTTTTGTATAAGGTGACCTGTGGGGATCTTGCTTGTTGCTTCTACATGCTGATATCTAATTGTCCCAACAGCACTGGTTGAAGAGCTATGATGACCCTTTGTCCCTGAATTATTTTCGGTTCCTTTGTCAAAGATTAGTTGGCTGTGCATGTGTGAACACACCTCTGGGGTTTTTGTTTTGTTCCATTGACCTCTGGTTTTGTACCAGTACCAGGCTCTTTCGATTTTCACTGCCCAGTAGTATGCTTTGAGATTTGGAATTGTGATTCCTCAAATTTTGTTCTTAGTTTTCAGGACAGCTTCAGCTACTCATGGTCTCTTGTATTTCCAGATGAATTCTTGTGTCATCTTTTCCAATTCTGAGAATGTTTTTGGGATTTTGATTGGGATTGCATTGAAGATGTACATGACTTTTGGTAATATAGAATTTTGATGATAGTGATTCTACTGATTCAGGAACATGGTAAATTTGTCCATTTTTCAATGTTTTCTTCTATTTTTATAGTGTTTTATAATTTTCACGATAACATGTTTCACATTATTATTAAGTTTATTAAAAGTTATTTAAGTTTGTTTATTGCTCAGGACGGGGCATCTCATGCCTGGATTCCACATGCCAGCCACCATGTGCATGTGGTGAGCTGTCCCTGGGCCTGCCAGTGTGCCATTTGGTGCCAAGCTCTGCCTGCTGGCCGCCCAGCCAGGGAGCTCTGGGGTTTTTTGAATCACTACTTAGGTAGATCCAGGTTGAATCCACTGTGATTCTGGGATGTGAGTCAATCCTAAAGATTCCCAATGTCAGTAACTCTTCCTTTGAAGAATTTGTAATCACTTAACATTGCTGAGCGCTGAATACCATTGCATGTAAAAGCTATGGCTTGGGGCTTGTCCAGTAAAATACCCTATTACCTGACGTGAGATTGATCAGCTGATGGGTCACATTAGGCAGGGCCATGACATTAACTAGCACTTGAGAACCATATAAGGGGGTGGAATCTGTGAGGGATGTGTTGGCCACACCCTGCGAAAATTCTAGCCCCACTGGTTAGCTCAAGAGTTTGGGTGGTGATGGACTAAGCTAGGTGTGACCAAGGAGCTTGCCATCAATCACAGGCAAAGGAACCTGCAACAGTCTGGACTGGTCAAGGCAGCAGCACCTGAATGTGCATCCTGAATAGGGTGTGGGGTGGGCCGGGCTATAACATTCACCAACTTATACAAGGTCAAATGAAAGGCCAGACTGCGCTGGGCACTGGCCTAAAATCCATTGGCATGTATGATAACTGTGAGGAGAGTGGATTAAGTGGAGGAACTTGGGAAACGCACCTGGTGAGTCACAGCTCCTGCTGGTGAACATGTGGTACAGACCTGGGGGTCAGACAAGCTGGGCAAAATAGCTCAAATGGTTGGCCATTGTGTGAACTGGCAGGACCTAGCAAGCCTTGCCTTACAAGTGAAACTAGAAACCAGCAGGGAGCACAGGTCATGCTGAGCTAGGCTCTTGTACCTACTGGTCTGTGTGAGCCAGGGACGCTAAGCCACAGTGTCTGAGGCAGAGGTCGGGACAGGTGAGGGGTTGAGCTAAGCTGAGTCAGAGCAACCATTGGCATGCACGTGACCTATGGTTGGGAACAGTCCCGGTTGGGGAGCTAATGGGACAACCCTAACTGGGTGAAGGTTCCCACGAAGGGGTGCGTGGACTGGAATGGGGGCTGCGTTCTGATCAAGGAAACGGTTGTAGTCTCCCTTGACACAAGTGTGGATGGGGACTGGATGCACCAGGCTTGGCCAGACTCCAACACCGCCTGGTGTCCTGGAGGACCAGGGTAGATGTGGGACAAACTAGGCTAGGTCTCAACTCCTACTGAGCCAATGTGAGCCATATGTGGGTATGGACGAGCCATGGCTGGGCTGAAACATCCAACAGCAAGAACCAGATTGGGTTGAAGGCCAGTCAGGAAAAGCCACTGTTCCTGCTAGGACAGGAGGTGGACTGAGTAGGTATGGCTCATGGACCCCCTGGTATGTGCAAATTCTGGCATTGGGAGAGGTTCTGATGGAGGAGCCTGGGCAACTCCTCTGGCAGGACACAGACCTGGCAGGTAAGTGCAAGAAACGTGATAGGGAACAGCCCAGAATAGGCCATGGTAAGTTTCCCACTGGCATACATTTGGCATGGGTCGGGGGCAGGCCAGGCTGAAATCCGTTCACCTCATGCACTGGCAAATTCGAACAAAGGAACAAAGTGTGGTCAAGCCAGGTTCAGTCGCAACAAAGACCAGTGCACAATATGGAATGCCAAGGTGAGATTGCCTGTACTGGAAGGGACTGCAGCACCCAACCAGCACATGTGAGAACCAGGAAGGGAGGGGGCAGTGCCAGCAGGGGGAGTAAGGGAGGGTCCCCTTGCTGGACAGCTACTCCCACTGGAGAGCATGGGTTGGGTTGGGGCCAGAGCAGACTAAGCAGGGCTACAACAACTATGCACCTCATGTGGACTAGATCAGGGAAAAGCCAGGTTGAGCTGATTATTCCTACTGATGCAAGCATAAATTAGGGTAGGTGAGGGTTGTTTGGGCTTAGCCACAGCATCAGCTGGCAGAAGCTGGCATTGAGGGCTAATTCTGTCAAGTCAAACCACAGAATCACCTAGAGAGTGCATAATTCAGGAGTGAGAGAGACCTGGGAGGGAAATAGTGGGCTCTTCCCTCTTGGGTTACCACTCCAGCAGGAAGGCACGAAAACAGAGGCTGAGGTGCCTAGACAGAGAGGCACTCAACAACATCCGTGAGGGCTGGACATTCGAGCTGGTTAGATAGAACTAATCTTCAACACCCATTGATATGTACGAGAGCCAAATGGGATGTGAGACAGACTGGACTAGTCTGCTACACATACTGGCAAACCAGGATAGAGGGCGGGCCTGGTAGGGGTTATTGCGGGTCGCTCTGACTAGGCTGCGGCCCCCACTGGTTTATGGGAAGGGCAAGTATGTGCTGGGCAGAAGCAGGCTGGACTGCAACACTCATTGGTTCCAGTGGAAGTCGGGTCTGAAAACAGAACCAACCCAGCAATTGCAACCACCAGCTGATCAGGGTGATGGACTGTGCCGGGCCCTGTGCTTGCTATTACACACAAGAATCTGGTCTGGGAATACCTCAAAGTTTCTCGGGGATCTCCCCAATCAAATTCTGGACTCAGAACCCTAACCAAGAAAATACAGAAGAAAGAACAAGTCAATCAACCACTTCAGCCATTTGTTGGCAGCAAAATATTGGGCAAATGGAGACTCTATGACGGACTATGTCAATCAGTGAATTCTTCAACGACCTCATCGTGCTTGGAGTGGTGAGATTGGCAGCGATTCATAAATGGTGAACTATCAAAACTGCTTGAGCAAGTATCTCAGAGCATGCCCCACATCTGGGACTTAGAGTGGGTGGGAAACTGGATGGGGCTTCTCCCTCAATATCCTGTTTTACTTCAGGTACATGAAGGAAACAATATGAAAATAATAGTCTTACCCACTTCCCTATAGCCCTTGAACCTTTTTACCCTAATTAACTATGTAAAGATTGTCAAAAATATAATAATAATAAAAAAAGAAAGTGAAGACAAAACCTGTCTGGAAATAAATTATTACCCTATGTACAAAAAAAAAAAAGTTAGTTTCTTCTTTGCTGTTTTAAAGGAGACTGTACTTATAAGTTCTTTGCCAGCCATGGAGTTATTTATGTAAACTAGGACCATCAATTTATGTTCATTGATTTTGTACCCTGCTACCCTACCAAACTATCTTATGAGTAATAACAGTGCTTTTATGGAGTCTTCTGGTTCTCCTATGTATAGAATCATGTCATCTGTGAACAGTTTCTGATCATTTTTGTTCAGCTCTGTTCATTTTTTGTCCTTCCTGCAATTTGTTCTCCAATTCTTTTTCTATGTTAGGGAAGTTCTCCATTAATTCACTGAATACGCCTTTTAACCCAGCTTCTCTTTTCATGCCATAAGTCTTACATTTGGCCTTATGAAGATATCTCTTAATTTTTGGATGCTTTTCTTAGTTTTACTCAGTTTCCTTTTCAGCCTTTGATGTTTCAGCATTAAGGAAGTGTCTTCCAAATCTGAGATTCTTTCTTCTATATCACTCATTCCATTATTCAGGCTTTCTACTGAAGTTTTAATTTGCTGTACTGTATTCTTTATTTTTAATAACTCAGTGCGATTTTTCATTGCTGCTATTTTCTGTGTCACATATTTACCAAATTCCTTTAGCTCCTGTATGTTTTTAATGTGCTTTGTCATGATTTCTAAAAATTCTCATTCTGGCAGTTCCTTGATGTCTTCTTCAGCCGACTCTGAGATTGACATAGTCTCTTTGCTCCTTTTAGTGGGAGGTGTCAACAAGAAGGTACCTGTCCTCTTCTTTTGCCCTTGGCCACTGCAACTCTGATGGGTGGATTCTTCTCTTTGGGGCTAGTTTTTAAGCTGTGGCATGTTGCCAGCCGCATCTGTATGTACTGGCTACATGCCGTACCCAAAATGGCGCCGGCCGGAAAAGCCACACCTTGGTTCCTGGTGACGTAGCTTTCGTGGTACTGCGCAGGCGCCTAGCGCATGTGCAGTGAGCTGAGGCGTGGCCGGTGCATGAACACTGGGACTGACGAATCCAGTCGCCCAGGACCCTGTGTGATCATGACGCCGACCTATCATCGGCGGAGGCGGGGCCAGTCAGCACATAAGAGCAGACAGCCTGCCGGGGTCGGGGCCTTTTCCTCCTCATCTTGGTGCGCGCAATAAAGATTACCGCAGAAGACTTCACTCGCGTCTGCCTCTTATCGCCGGACAATAAGAAACGTGGGCGCGACAGTGGCAGCCTTAGGCCCACTGTTGAGTGCCTGGATTTCTGTTTGCCGTCACTTGCGTCATTGCCTCCTGTGAGTTCCAGTCCTAGCTTCCATGCTGCACTTCTGGCATGACCTTCTCAGATGCAGCTTTGGGGTCCCCACTCTTGGCTTCCTGTAACCCTGTGTTATGGCCACATCACTGTCTGCTCACCCTTTCTCCAGCTGCTGGCTCCAGCAGTTTTAGGATTAGCGAGATTTCTGTTGTGACTTTAAGCTGCACCAGAGGGCTATTAGTGGTTCATGTTGCTTGGATTTTTTTTCTTTCCTCTTCTTGCCAGAATTTGCTGTCAGTTAGGTTTGGAGGCATCCCAGACCCATTTGGGGTGTAACCCCTGGAATGCCATGTTGGTGTTATATTCCCAGTGGGACCAGTGTAATGTATTGATCTATAAGTGAATTTTCCTTTTTGGCTTATAGCTTGAACAATTCACTATTGTATCCTCCCAGAGCCTTTGCCACAGATCCCAAAATGGCACCTGATGTGTAATAGTGGGGGTCTGGGCATTAAAATACACTCTATTCCCACACCTGTCTGCTAGGGCTCTGTCATTGTTTCCACCGATGATTAGATTTAAAATCAGCAGGACCAGGCCTGGCGCAGTAGCCTAGTGGCTAAAGGCCTCACCTTGACCACACTGGGTTCCATATGGACACCAGTTCATGTGCCAGTGGCTCTGCTTCCCCTCTAGCTCCCTGCTTTTGGCCTGGGAAAGCAGCCGAGAATGGCCCAAAGCCTTGGGACACTTGCACCCACATGGGAGACCATGAAAAAGTTCCTGGCTCCTGACTTTGGATCAGTCCAGCTCCTGTAGTTGTGGCCACTTGGGGAGTGAATCATTGGAAGGAAGATTTTCCTCTTTGTATACCTGACTGTCCCAGTGTTCTTCCCTTCCTACTTGCCCACTAGTGGAGCTCTGATCAGTGCTGGAGTATCTGGTCACTGCGACACTGCTCTGCTGTCTCTGCTCCTTCCCCATGTCCCCGGTCTCTGGGTGTCCCTCTGCTGTTGCCTGTACTCTCCTATTTGCTGGGATCATAGCCTCTGCAGCTTCTTGGCGAATTCTTCTGTCTGTTATCACCTGGCCTTTCCTTACTCTATTCTTCCATCTTGCTCTCCTGGATAATTTTTTAAAAATATATTTATTTATATTTATTAGAAAGACAGATTTACAGAAAGAAGGAGAGACAGAGGAAAACATCTTTCATTTGCTGGCTCACTCCCCAAGTGGCCACAAGGGCTGGAGCTAAGCCGATCTGACATTGGGTGCCAGGAGCTTCTTCTGGGTCTCTCCCAAAGGTGCAGGATTCCAAGGCTTTAGGCCATCCTTGACTGCTTTCCCAGGCCCCAAGCCTGAAGCTGAATGGGAGCTGTGGCTCATATGGAATCTCAGCAGATGCAAGGCAAATATTTAACCTTAGGCTATCGTACCAGGCCCCTAAGTGACTTTCTAAAGTTCATAGTTTTTGTGTAGTAACTGAAGACTCTAAGTTAAGTTAGTGCTCAGGTAATAGTTGGACAGATAATAGTATTCCTAAGTAATGTGAACCAACAGGTCTCGCAGCCTTAATCAAAGGTCTGTGTGTGTGTAGACAATGATCTGATAGGCACTTTAAAATTTTACCTTAGTTTTCCCTAAAGCTAAACGTGTATGGAATCTTGGTTTCAATCGGAAAAGAAGTATTAGAGATTCTGTAGTTGTTTCTGGGGCATACACACAGCCTTCGCATGTATAATGCCTTTTAGATTCCCACCAATGTGTGGAACTTTTCAAAGACATTTATTTTATTACTCAGTATTTCCATTTATGATTTTTGACAAATCTCATATTTGCTCCTCACTGCTTAAGGAAGTGGTGATGTTAAACAGTTGCTATGTATTGATTTTTTTTTTTTAATAATCTTACTTAGTTAATTAGGGTACAAAGGGTCAAGGACTACAGAAAGTGGGTAATATCATTGTTTCCAGACAGTACATCGTTTTTTCTCCTGTATCTAGGGTCAGGGAGAACCTATTGATTTTTACAAGTGTTCTGTTAGTAGAACTGTTTGCACAAGCAAGCTGTGAGCCAACAAAGCTCTGAGAATGGAACGTTTCCAGGGAACTCTCAGACAGTTCAAAACACCGAGAATGCTATGATAATGGACCCTTGGGCAGAGCTCCAAACATGGTGTTCTCTTTAGAAGCTGCTTGCCTGTGGTTTTTTTTTTTTTTTTTTTTTCTGCTTTAACTATTCTGAAGGTCTCAGTCATGGAGAGAAAGGGAGAGTGTTCTTCCATCTGCTGGTTCACATCACAAATGACTATAACAGCCAGCGCTGGGCCAGGAGCTTCATCTGGGTCTCCTGTGTGGTGGCAGGGGTGTAGCACTTGGGCCATCTTCTGCTGTTTTTCCAAGGCTGTTAATAGGGGTTGGATTGTAAGTGGAACATCTAGGACAGGAACCAGCTGATAATGGTTAGCAGCATCAGAGGTCTTACGTGCTATGCCACGGAGGGTTCTAGTCTGTTAGTTTTTATTACTGTTGGGGCAAGCTAGTTTGTTTTCAAGGTTGCCCCAAACTAGAGAACAAGGGACAGGAAAAACTACAAAATGAAAGTTTCATACGCCCCAGCTCTCACTGAGACTTTTAGGATTTTTTTGGGATAAATACTTCTCAGGTTTCTTCTGGATTCTGGCTATCTGTTAGAAGTTTGAGGATTGCTACAATATTCTATTGTTTTTATGGAGGAGCAAATGTTTGAAGATTCTCACTCAATTTTTATGCAAGTGCTTCTCATGAAAGCAAACAGCAATGAAGAAAACATAGCATATCAAAGCTTTTGCAATGTTGTTAAGGCAACCCTTAGGGGGATATGTATGGCAATAAATGTCTACAATAAAAAATAAAGATTCAAATCATAACCTTAGCTTTTACCAATATGAACCCAAGGGAAAAGAGTGGATACTTGTCAAGCAGTTAGGACTGCTTGGGATGTCTACCTCAGAGTGCTTGGGTTCGAGCTCCAGCTCTGCTTCTGTTCTGACATCTTGCTGATGCATACCTGTGTGGCCGTAAATGATGGCTCAGTAGCTGGGGCTCAGTATCCAGGTAGGAAATGTGGTTGAATTCCCAATTATTTGCCTTGGTCTGATTTAGCTCTGGGTGCATGGGCAATTGAGGAGTGAGCCAGCAATGAAAAATCTACCAAATAAATTGAGTTTGTAGTACAGCGTAGATCATAAGCACTCTGATGAAAGAAATCAAAATGTGAACAATGGGGTTTGTGTCCCAGCTGCTCCACTTCCCAGCCAGCTCCCTGCTTGTGACTTGGGAGAGTAATCAAGGATGGTCCAAAGCCTTGCGAGCCTATACTCATGTGGGAGAGCTGGGGAAGTGCCTGGCTCCTGGCTTTGGATTGACTCAGCTCCAGTTGTTGAAATTACTTGGGGAATGAACTGGCAGATAGAGAATCTGTCCATCTCTCCTCTCTGTAAATCTGACTTTCCAATGAAAATCAATAAATCTTAGAAAGTTTAAGTGGATATATAAGAGAATCAGAGTAGACACTTCAGTATTGAAGAATTTGAATAAACTCAGAACTTGAGGTATTAAAAAATTGGAATAATCAAAAGAATAGAGAAATAGAGCAATAAAATTTAATAGTGCAGAGCACAAACCCTCTTACCATGGTCAATTGCTCTTTGTCAAAAGTGCAAGAACAATTCAAAAGAAAAGAAAAAAGATAACCGGGACTGATGTGGTGGTATAGCAGGGTGGTCATCTGCCTGTGCCACAGGCATACTATTTGTGCATTGGTTCAGGTATTGGATGTCTCATTTCCTATACGGCTACCTGTTAATGCCCTGGGAAAGTAGTAGAGGATGGCTCAAGTCTCTGTGCCCCTGTACCCATGTGGCAGATCTGGAAGAGGCCTCTGGCTCTCAGCTTCTGACTGGCCCAATTCTGGTCATAAGACCATTTAGGGAGTGAACCAATGGATGGAAGATCCCTCTATTACTTTGTCTCCCCTTCTCCCTCTTTCTATAATTCAGACTTTCAAGTAAAATAAATATTTTTTAAAAAAGGATAATGTTTTATTTTAAAAATTGATTATATTTTAAATAAATGATGCTGGGAAAAAATTTATCAAGCCACAGACACTATACCTTTCACAAAAAAATTAACTCAAAATGGTCCATAGACAAATGTAAACTGCGAAAGTATAAAACCATTGGGAGTTAGCAGAATATTGTGTAGGTGACTTGGCTTTGGCAATGAGCCTTTGGATGCACCTCCAAAAGCATAATACACACGTGAAATAAATGTGTAAGTTTGGACTTCATTAGGATGAAATCTCTGCTCTGCAGAAAATAGAGGATGGGAAGAGAAACTACACTGGAAGGAAATTTTTCTGTCTAAAATGTACAAAGAATGTTAAAATGTAACAGTAAAATAACAAGCACTCAATTTAAAAAGTGGATCAAATCATAGAGATACATTTCTCGAAAGAAGAAATACAGTCAGCAAACAAGCACATGGAAAGATGCATGAAAAGAGCTCAACCTCATACATTAATAGGGAGCTGCAACTTCAACAAAAATACTGTATGCTTCTTAGAAAAGCAAAAATTCATAACAGGATGACAGTGTCCCAGAAAAAATTACCTTGCATTGTGAAAGAATGATCCTAGCAGCATTACATGAAAAAAAGGAAGGAAAGAAGGAAGGAAGGAAGGAAGAAAGGAAAGGAAAAAACCTTGCAAATAATCAAAATGTCTATAGGCGGAAGAATAGCTCAATATATTGAAGTATATTCACATAATGGAGTGTTATAGAATAGTTGCAACAAATGAACTACAACCATGTTGAAATAATAAAAATGACTCATGAGAGAATTAAGCATAAACTGTAAGCTATCAATTATTATGTAGCATTTGGAACTATTTTATAAGGCAGGTGTTTACAGCATATCTTTTGGGGATAGATTTGTATGTCCTATAGTTATTTTTGAAAGCTTAAAAGAAAGTTCTTCTCAAAATGGACCAGCAAATTATTTAATGACATGGGCTAGAAGGAGAACCAACAGGTAAGCGTCACCACATATGACCACGTCTTAGCTCTTGAGTTAGGAGCTTGGCATATTTTAGTATTACATTTCAGATCTTACTCCTGAGCCCTATGCATTTCTTGTATGCATTAAGTATAATATAATTTAAACATTTTAAAGTGATTGACGGATAATTCAAGGTTGAGAAATACCGCCGCAAAGAATGATTCTAATTTTTATCCTGTAAAAAACAGTTCTAAATTAATGTTAACAAGTCTCTTTTGCCATTAAAAACAAATGGTAAAAACCCTAGTTGACAATAAGATGCTGGATGCTTTGTAGATGTTTGCAAGGAAAAAAAATCTCAACTGAATTTGACCTGTAGTAATGCAACAAGATGGAAGAATCCACCATGGGGGTGGGGAAGCGGGTTTTGGGGAGGGGTGTGGGGAATCCCAGTGCCTGTAAAATTGTGTCGCATGATGCAATGTAATTTAAAAAAAAAAAGTTAAAAAAAAAAACCCTAGTTGACCATTCTCAGAAGGTTAAATTTCAATTGATATAACATCTTACTAGATACCTTAATACTACAAAATGCACCCTGGCTTAACAGAATGAATCGTGTTTTCAAATAAAATGTTGAAAGTAATTTTCCAAAATTTACAGCATTTGTTTTAGAAACATTGAATTCCAGCTCTTATTTCCAGCAGTGTTATAAATAGACAGCAGAACTGGGCTCTTGCTAAGATAATTACTGTTACGTGACAATGATCATGGTGCCTGCATATGGGAGAATATGTAACTCTTTTATCTTTTATGCATTCAACTGATTCAAAAGCAATCTGAATTCTTTGTGCCCAGGGGATCAAGACACACCCTTATCATCCAAGTAAACATTCTTATCAAAATGTTCCTACAGGCCCTGATACTTTTAATGAGAAGGAACTATATTTCTATTAAAATCACTAGCTGGAGTTAAGCTTTGAACCCAAAGAACTTAGTTCATGTTTCATACCAGCCCATGATATCTAGTACTGAATAGAGATTAGCAGAATTCTAAATAGTGCCTGTTAAATTATCACTTAGAACATGGGGAGAGTAGAGGCTAACTTTTTTATCTTTATAAATTAGCATAGGTACATGGTGTTTGGTGCAGTGGTTAAGATGTCATTTGGAATGTCTGCATCCCAGGCTGGAAGCCTGGATGTGTACCTTAAAGATGGCAGGTGATAGTTCCAACCATGCCTCTTATGTGGAGGATTTGAATTGAGTTCTAACTTCCTGGTTTTGGCTTAGCTCAGCCCTGGCTGTTGTGAGCATTTAGGAAGTGAACCAGTAGATGGAAGATTTCTTTCTATTTGCCTGTCTTTTTCTAAATCCATCAAATGAATAAAAAATAAACACAAAATAGAAAAAAAAATAAAATGAAATAAATTAACCAAGAAACTCACTTTCTTTTAAAGAAAGGAATGTTTATATGTGCCTCCTAACATTATGGTTACAGAATGTTATGGGTGAACCAGATGGCAAGGATGGTACTGTTCCTAAAGAGATCTGGAGGCAAGAAATACTGCCTGCATTCAGACAATTTTTTTTCCAGAGATTTCCATCTTACCTTGGGATAGTTTCTGAATCTAGTAAGAAATAATTGAAAAAAGAAGTTTCATAATTTCATGAATTCTATTTACATTTTATTTCTTCTTATTTTACTACAAGATAAGTGTTGGAGGACTGCATCCGCTGGTTCACTCTCTAAATGAGCCAAACAGCCAGAGCCAAAACAAACCAAAACTCAAGCAAAGAAGTTCATCTGAGTCTCCCATATGGGTGGAAGAGACCCAACTAGTAGAGCCATCATGTGCAGCTCCCCAGGGTGCAAATTAGCAGGGAGCTGGAATTTTAGAAGTAGCAGAGATAATCGCAGGCATACCAATGTAAGAAGCAAGCATACCAACTGCTGGCTTGAGAGCTAGCTGGAATACAACACACATATTCATCAAATGACATTTCCGTTTTTGATCAAGCTCCTTCAATTGAGTTAGCACAGGGTTTCAACCTGAAAAGATTTCATAAACGGTGAATGCACAGAAAGTGGCAGAACAAGAACCATGCTCCTTCCTGGTGTGGCGTAAGCTGGTGCTTGCTTTGGGCATTAGGCAAAGCACTTCATCAGTCTCCAGCTCACAGTGAAGTCAGCACTATTACTAGACCAATATTAGAGATGGTAATCTACGAAATCTCCTGAATCTAAAACCTGGCTTCTTCATGTCTACCTACAGGTAGACTGCAAATCTGTGCAATGATGGATGTGTGGACACATGGAGAGATTTAGTCTCTGTCAGTCATCCCACTGGCATAGTTGAGTCCTTTCAAGGAAATCAGAGGTAGAAGAGCTAGAAGGCTTTCACGACTTGACACTTTTGACACTCGGTTCCTTTTCTCTTCAAGGTTTACATTATGTATCTGAATCTGAACCCTGCAATGGCTACCCAGTTCCTTGTGGTACACTACCCAGATATTTATAAATGACTTTTGTTCTTTGATGGAACTATCCAGGCTCTATCAGTCATTCAACAAGCACATTTGGAATTTCTACTCCAGTTGGAATGGCAAGTAAGCAAAAGAGGCTAGAATACCTCACTGTGGAGAAGACAAGGTGTGACAATATTGTCATCTACTTTAGAATATCAGAATACTTTATAAGTTCAAGGAAAAAGCAGAAATAGCATAAGTCTGTTTGGGGATGTATGGCACAGGTTTCAACCCACGTCAGAATGCCAGCGTTTGAGTCCTGGATCTATTCTCCACGCCTGCTTCCTACAAATGCTACTGGAAGGTAGCAGGTGATGGCTAGTGATGATTCAGGTTCTTAACTTTCTACAAACCACGTGGGAAAACCAGATAGAGTTCTTCGATTCTGGTTTCTGAATGGCCAGACCTGGCTGTTGACGGCCACGTGGGAAGTGAAGCAATTGAAAGGGAGATTCTCTCCCTCTCTCTCTGCCTTTCAAACAAGTGGAATAAATACATGAAGATAAAAATTAAGAAAAAGTTATTCTGAAGTATCAGATTTGCAGAATGTAGAGGATCAGATGATATGAAATTCTGGCAATTGTAGACACAGCTGCAAAGCATTTTCCTGAAGGAAGAGACTAAGTGAGAGGTACCAGAAATTTTGCTTTCTGCAGTAAAATGAAGTCCCACTTCATTTTCTCACTTGCAGAGAACCCTGGGAAAAGCACTCCATATTTTCCAAAGGCTTTTAGAGTTGTGTTTTGCATTATTTAGGAAAGGACACCGGTATGCTATGCTCCTTGGGTAGAATTGAGAATGCTCATTTTTCTGGGGTCCTAATATTCGGCACTGTTGTATGAGTTATTTAATGTGGAATAGCAGGTACCCTAAAATTCAGTGGCTTAAATTTATAATAACTATTTTCACTGACAAAATAATGTCAAATCACATATGTGAGGGGGTCTCCAAAAATCTTATGACATATGTGTATTACAAAATTAATATTCTTCAGGACCAGTGTTGTCTGATAAAGACACCACTGTGAAGTTTATTTCAAATTGGAGCCCTGGTTTAAGTCTCAGAGGCTCTGCTTCCAATCCAGCTCCCTGCTAATGTGACAGCAGCAGATGGTTCAAATTCTTTGGTCTCTGCCACCCCTATGTGAGATCCAGTGGAGTTCCTTGTTTCTGGCTTCGGCCTGACCCAGCCTTGGTTATTGCAATTACCTGGGGAATGGATCAGCAGGTGGAAGATCTCTCTGTGTGTCTTCCTCTTTTTATTTCTATTGCTCTGCCCTTTAAATAAATAAATATTTTAAAAAGGAAAACATTGCATCTGTATTTAAAAATATTTCGCAGAAAAAGAAATACATTTATTGGTTACTTTAAAATCTCTTGTGAGGGCCCGGCGCGGTGGCGCAAGTGGTTAAAGGTCCTCGCCTTGCACGCCCGGGATCCCATATGGGCGCCGGTTCTAATCCCGGCAGCCCCGCTTCCCTTCCAGCTCCCTGCCTGTGGCCTGGGAAAGCAGTCAAGGACTGCCCAAAGCTTTGGGAATCTGCACCCGCGTGGGAGACCCGGAAGAGGCTCCTGGCTTCGGATCGGCATAGTATCGGCCCGTTGCGCTCACTTGGGGAGTGAATCATCGGACGGAAGATCTTCCTCTCTGTCTCTCCTCTCTGTATATCCGCCTTTCCAATGAAAAAATAATAAAAAAATAAATCTTTAAAAAAAAAAAATCTCTTGTGAGCTTTTGAAAGTGCCTTTTTTGCAGTCTGCTGGCGCACTGTGATGTCTCCCTCCTGAAAATGCTTAGTGGCCCTTGGGGCTTGTAGGCGCCTCGTAACAGATTTTGAAGTGTGAGAAGACTTAAGTAGTTCATAGAGAGTGGAAACAAAAGACAAGTTATTTTGGTGCTAAAAAATTTGTTTTCTGTGCCTACATTTTTCATAATGTGCGTTTTCCATGAACCTTCCGCTAACTCTGATGTGTATGTGTTCATTTGTACAGATCTTAATTCTCTTAGATGTCATGCTTAAGCAAGGTCAGGCCCTGTTCAACATCTTTGCAGAGTTGAACAATTGTGGCACGACTCCTGCAGATATTTATAGCAAAGGTTAGAAATGCAAAGATTTTACTTTAAGCTTTGAAAAGCATGTGAGTTAACAACTTCAGTTTCTGGTTCTTGTAATAATTATTATAACTCCATGTGACCTAAAAACATCCAAAAATTTAAAATATTAACATAGTTAAAGCAGCAAACTACAAATCATAACTACTGTCATAATTTCATTGTGGGTTCATGAGAGAAGAAATATTTTGGACATTTTTGTTTTGAGGATTGCACTAATTATCAGTGAAATGTTATAAAGAGGATATGCTTCAATTTTTATCATTTTACACAGAAATTTTAAATCTTTACGAATAGTGATTCCATTCTATGAAGTTGTTCCAAAAAAGTAACCAAATATAGACATAATGATTATGTATATACATGCTTAATTTGGGATGATTTACATAATAGCAAAACCCCTTTAAAATTAGAAACTAAATAAAAAATAAGGAAAAAATAGGCTATCAATCAAAGAGACAAAATGTTTTCTTTTTTTAACATTTCATTATTATTATCATTTTATGATACAGTTCCATATTCCCTTATCCCCTCCCCAATTCCCTCTCCCCCCACCTAGTTCCTCTATATCATTACTAACATATAGTTCTTCATGTTCAGTCATATGTCCATCATTGTGAGCATGGACAATGGCAGAGAGTCCAGAATCCTATCCAACAGTTTCATTGTAAGTCCATCTTTGTCTGGAAACACAAATGCATACTACACTGCATCTTCACATCTGAATGTTAGTCTCCATTTCACAGCTACTGTATATCCCCTTAAATGAAAAGGCATGGTAGAAAATCAACAATAGAAAGAAAAATAGAAATTTACAATGCCATGAAGTTAAATGACATGTCACTAGATATGACACTCTCCATTACACACCTACTATACATTCCCTTAAATGAAGAACCACAAAACAAAATCAACATCAGGGAGAAAAAAGAAATTAACAACACCAAGAAGTTAAATAACATGCTATTAAATGACTAGCATATAGCTGAAGAAATGAAAATCAAGAACCTTCTTGAAGAAAATGATGCCACTGCATGATCTATGAGTCATTGAATGATTTAATAAGAGGAAAGTGTTTTGAAGAGATGAAACCAACAGAAAACAACAAAACCAAGTGATACAGTTTCCACTGATCTTTGTTGGTGAAGTGTGTCTCCTACAGGCAATAAGCAGATGGGTTTTGTTTTTAATCCAGTCTACTAATCTATGACGTTTGGTTGAACTTAAGCCATTTACATTCAAAGTTAAATATACATTTGGTCCTGTCATTTTAGGAATGTGTTGTTCACTGATTTAGTCTTCTGTTGCCATTTTACTGGGATGTTCTTCCCATTTGCCTTTGGTTTTGGTAGGTGCTATTCCTCTTCTCTGTCAAGAGAACATCTTGAAGTATCATTGCTAGGGCAGGTTTGAAAGAGGCAAATTCTTTTACTTTTCTTGACTCTGGAAGAATTTTATTTCATTTTCAAAGACAAAAGAGAGCTTTGCTGGATATGTTATCCTAGGCCAACAATTTTTTTCTTTTAGAATCTGGAATATGTCACTCCATTCTCTTCTGGCCTGTAGAGTTTCCTGTGAGTTTAATCGACATTCCTTTATATGTCAATTGATGTTTTTTCACGTGCACATTTAAGGATCTTTCCTTATGTTCAATTGAAGAGAGCTTGATAATCATGTGTCTTGGTGAAGATCTCTTTTGATCAAGCCTGTTGGGAGTTCTGTGCCCCTCCTGGATCTTTTTTCCCAATTCTTTCTCCAGATTAGGGAAATTTTCCTTGATTATTTCATTAAATACATTTTCAAACTCAGCTCCTCTTTCTGCATGTTCTGGGACTCTCATAACTCTTATATTTGGGCTCTTAATAGTGTCTTACGATTCTTGAATACTTTCTTTGGTCTGATCCAGCTCTGCTTCCAGCTTTTTGTTTGCTTCCCCCTGATGACAGGAAATATCTTCCAATTCTGAGATTCTTTCTTCTGCTTGCTTCATTCTATTTTGGAGACTCTCCACTGTACTTGTAATTTGCTCTACTGTATTCTTAATTTCTCATATATCAGCCTTGATTTGCTTTACTGCTTTCATAAATTCTTTCAACTCTTGCATGAGCTTCTCATTTTTGATCAGAATCTTTAAAACAAGTCTTATGGATTCTGTGTCCCCCATTTTCTCGTTGTCTTCCTCAGTGAACTCTGAGGTTGGCATAGAGTTTTCCTCCTTTGCAGGGGAATTTTCAGAAATATTCATTGTGCCTTTGTCTCTTCTTTTGCTCTTGATCATCATACTTCTGATTAGCAGAGTCTTCCTCTTGGGCAGGTTTCTAAGCTGTGTCACCCACAGGTCTACAATGTGATTTTACTTATTGCAGTTGGTACACAACTTTTTGCTTGCAGCCACTTGTGCCACCACCTGCAGCAAGTTCCAGGTCTGGGTTCTTATTTCAGATTTCCACCTTGGTCTTCACAGCCCCAGCTCTTGGCTCACCACTGTCTACCTCCTGTGATACCATGCTGAGGCTGCACTGTTGCCTCTGCAACCTTTATCCCACTTCCTGTTGGAGCAGGTCCCAGGATTAGAGACCACAGGTGTCCTATCTAGTTTGGTTGTTGGTGGCACTGATCTTGTGGGAATCTGTTGGACGTCAGGTCTGGGTGCCACAAGGACTTATTTTGACCAGTACGATGCCACAGTCAGTATTATTTTCCTGCAGGACCAGTGTAATCCACTGAGCTCAGCGAGTTCTCATGAGTTCAGCACATGCGCAGTTCACTGTTGTCCCCTGCAGTCCCAAAGCTTTGCCACAGTGTACAAAATGGTGCCTGATATACCACCACTGCTTCAATTCTTGAACTGCTGGCCGTCATGTCTGAGGGCTACCCAGACCTGTCTTGGGTGGAACCTTTAGAATGCCACGTTGCTGCAGTCACTGAGTCAGAAATGCGTATACTCCCAGCTCAGCGTATGCTCAGTCTTTTCCCTTGCTTTTGCCTCCTTATACAAAATGGTGTCCCATTCGGCTCTAGGGGGCTGGCTGGGCTATGAAATCCACTTTGTTCCTGCACTGTTCGTTTGGGTTCTGCTGCTCTGTCTCTGCTCCTGGTCACATCAAACGGACCAGCATGATGGACAGTTCTTTGTCTGGATTCACCTCCCAAGCTCCCAGTGAAAGTCGCTTCCCACCTGGTTGCTGGTGGAGTTCAGATGGCTGCTGGTGGAGTTCAGATCGCCATTAGCTGAATGTTGCTGGAGTATCATTCACTGCAACACCACACTGCTGTGCCCGCTGCTTTCCTGTGTCTGTCAGTCTCCAGGTACCCCTCTGCTGTTGCTCTGTCCTTTCCTATTTTCTGGAATATGTCCTCTCTGCTTCATCCTGATTAAATGTTTTTCTGTCCGTTTAAACATGTCCTTACCCTATCCGCCATCTTGATTCTCAACAAAATGTTTTCATCTAAAAGTTAACTATGTGAGGAAATGTTAATACTAAATTATAAATGCAAAAACTGGGCCTGGCACGGTGCCTAATGGCTAAAATCTTAGCCTTTCATGCATCAGGAACTCATATGGGTGCTTGTTAATGTCCCAGCGGCCCTGCTTCCCATCCAGCTGCCTGAATGTGGCCTAGGAAGGTAGTCAAGGATTGCCCAAAGCCTTGGGACCCTGCACTCATGAGGGAACCCAAAAGAGGCTTTTGGCTCCTTGGTTTGGATCATCTCAGTTCTGGCAGTTGCTGTCATTTGGGAAGTGAATTTTTGAACGAAGGTCTTCCTCTCTGTCTCTTCTCCTCTCTGTATATCTGCCTTTCCAGGAAAAATAAATAGATCTTTAAAAAAAATACAGAAATTAGCAAATGCCAATGATGATGATCTCAATTCTGTGATAACCATCTCCCCACTGAGGAGATGGTCTCATTCGGCACCCTTGTTTCCTTCTGTGCAATGGTAAATTTAGATTGAGGATTGAGACTGTAAAAGTCTTCTCTGCTCTTCATACACATGATCTTGTGTACATTGAACTGGCAAGAGAGAGACAAGGACTAAAGGCTTGCATTGTTGAGGACTCCAGGTACATTGTCCAGACTGTCCCCGGTGCCAATTCATCTCTCTTTCTATTTAAGCTGATGTTATTTCATTGAAGAATCATTCCATTGCAATCAGATATGCCAAGAAAAGGCAGGCAATCTTTAATCTTGAAAAGGAATCTGGTTTTGTTTACCAGCTCTCCCAGATAATGGGGACATCGTTTGAACAGCCAAATGAATCAAATGAAGTATCATCCAATGATTTAAAGAGTCTTTGCTCTTATCTTGTATATTATGGAAGACTAGTGTTTTGAGTTAACTCTCCACTCATTGCTCTTCTTCAAAATGTTATCTGACTATTACAAGCTTATGTCAATTCAGTGTCCATCTGACTTCCATTACTGAGATATTCAGATAGCATAGCTTGAGGAGTTGCCTTGTGGTTTAGCTAGTCTGTTTTGCAAGTTGTGTCCTGCTGGTCCAGCCCTTCCTATACTCATGCTTAGGCTATGGGCACCTGAAATTAAATTGGCTCTTATTCTCATGTGCATTCTTCATCTGGAGTCTCTTGTCCCAAGAAGGGTGATGCTCCCCTACAAATGTCTAGCTAAATTCTCACTCTTTCTAATATCTTTTGGGAGGCATTCAGAATCTGTGATCCCATCCATTCTGTGTTAAAACTGAAAATGGTTTGGGCAAGCCCAATTCAAGTCCAGAAACTACTCATTTCAATAGAAGATGCAGACATCCTAGGAGGTGACTTCTCATGCTTTTAAATTGGAAAGCAGGCAATGGCTTTTGCATTTCTTTTGCCTTCTCTTCTCCAGAGGGGAGATTGCTGTGTTGTGCTTCACCAAGGATTTGTCTTATGTTTCCTGTCCTTTTCCCCTTTCCTCTCTTCCCCTCCCCTCTCCTCCCTTTCCTTTCCCTTTCCTTTTTTTCTCATAAGCTACCAGAATTGTGTAGGATGGCCTCACTCCTGTTCACCCTTCTTAGCACTCACCTATGCTCCTATGGTCCTCCTTCCAGTGGTCACAGTTGACCTATCCCCTTCTTTAGAACTATGGCGGGTGTCCAGTTGAATGGGAGAAATCAGTCTTGATTAGTGAAGTGTAGAAATAGGAAGGTATTTGATACATGAGAATGAAGTAGATTTTTATTGCTTGGAAACTAAAGAGGCTAAAATAAGAGTAAAATATGCAATTCTAAGCAAAATATTCTGGATCTGTAAACGTATCACACACAAACACATCCCAAGACAATTTATACTGTGATCTGCATTTTACTTACATTTTATGTGTGTCTGTGCTTTTTGTTAAGTGACAGTCCTTATGATGGAAAGTTCAAGTACTAAGAGATACGGGGAAAATTCTTTATATTTCAAAGCACTCACTCTGGTGAAGCTCTGAATGATACTGATGTCTCACATTTCTTTGAATTCTTTGTATTATTGCAATTACCTGACTCCTGAAAAGGACATAATGACCTCAGTTTCTTTACTGGTTCTGAAAAAGCTTCAGAAAGAGGTTCACATGGATCCTGACAAACACACTGCCCTGGGGTCCCACAAAGGCTGTTGGGGGAAGTGGAAGAAAGGAAGAAACAATCTTTTGACACTCATTTTCAGCTCCTGTGTAGTTCTTCCTGAAAGAATTTGATTGCTCTTCGCCCAGCTCAGAACTTTCAATACTTTTCTTGCCTTCTCTGTCTCTCTGATCTTGCTACCTTAGGGGTGTCATTTAAATGTTCGTGAACAAAACAGTGATGATAGTGGTGCATACTTTGGCTGTTGTGAGAAAAGTAGAAACCCCTTCCTGTCTTTATGGCATTCCAGATACCCCTGCATAATTGTTTGGGCTCAGGGCTTCATATGAAAAGCTCAACTTGGACCTTGCAGGAATAGTTGATTTCAACTTTATTCTTGAGGTGCTTAGGCAAGCTTTCCAGACCAAGATCAGTAAGATTAAAAGGCTTAAAATGCACTGCTCAGTGTTTTGAGAAGTGTAAGTATTGGGAGGAGAGGAGTGGTGTGAATTGGGAGCCTGAAGCTGAACCCCCACTGATGGTGCTCAACAGTCTGTGAACCTGTGCATCTCACTTGACCTTTCTGAGTTCCAGCTTTCTGCTGAGTGCAAACAACAAACCTATTTTTTCCTGAGAAAATCACTGCAAGTAAACGGGCAATTTTCAAAAGGAAAAACCTGAATAGTGAATAAACATATGAGAAGATAACAAAATCTGTAAGCAACAGGATAGAGGTGGGCATTTAGCCTAGTAGTTAGGATAACACTTAAATTATAGTTGAGATGCCCATTTCCTCTATTGGAATGCCTAGTTAAAGCCTTAGCTGCTCCACTTCCAATGTAAGTTCCTACTAAAATATACCAATAGAGGTGACAGATAACAGCTCAAGTATTTGGGTTCCTGCCAAACATGTGAGTGATCCAAACTGACTTGTTGCCTCCTAGCTTTATCCCCTTCTTGGCTCCAGCTGTTTTTCCCTCTCTTTTAAAAATTATTGTTACTGGTATTATTCATGGTATGGTTCCATAGGCACAGGGATTTCCCCAATCACTGCCTGCCCCAGTTCTCCCTTGCACTGTTTGCCCCCGTACTGTTACAAGAGCAATACGTTCAATGACTGTCACAAGCCCAACATTCAGTTGTTCAATGTAACATGACATGATAGCTATAAACAATGATAAATAATCTACATTCTTCCTTGCCACCCCAAATGGTAACCATGTGTGATGAGGGCTCTGCGAAGTAATTGAATGTGTTTATTGATTATTGTACTCACCTTGCAGTGTTTATATGTATATCAAATTATTATGTCTTACTCATTGAAAGTGTTTAATTTTTATTGATTTTATCTATGCTATCAAGTTGTGAGAAAAAAAAACAGTGCACAATGCTCTCCAACATCTCAGCTCTTGCAGAATTATGATTGATTTCTTTGTAATATCTTCTCCCTTTCCTTTCTCTTTCAATAGCCCACCAATGTTCATTTTAATTGTTTGTTTATTTATTTTAAAGATTTATTTATTTTTCTTGAAAGCCAAGAAATATATATGTATGTTATTTTATGTATGTATCAAGAATGTTATATAGAAAAACACTCCTTTTATATTTTTTTATTGTTATTATTTTTCATGATATGGTTTTGTAGGTGTAGGGATTCTCCACTTCTCCTGCCCTCCCTCCCCCCATGACACTCCTTAAAAGTATTTTGTAATTGCCATACCTATGAGTATTGATGGCTTAGACTGTATGTTGGCTGCACCTCAGAGCATGCTAGCTCCCTGCTCTGAAAAATGAATACAGAAATATTAAAAGTGTTATAGGATAACTTGGAATTAGCTAATTTTATTTGTAAAGGAAGTCATTTTCCAAAGCTGTTGGTTTGTAACTTATTACACATGCTGGTGTCTAATCTTATAATAATCATGACAAATAAATTTTCTTCAATAGGTGATTAGTGACATCTGATGGCTTAGATTTCTGTTTGCTAACTTCACCTGTAAGGCTACTTAAGGAAGATTTCAAAGAGCAAAAAACAATAACTTCTCAAATACTTGTCTAATCTATTTCCTAGAGAGAAAGTATTGGGGTTAACATGATATAGAATCAGTACTTCATAATTTTTGAAGCATAAAGGATTAAGATGGTTTGGTAAGAAACTTCTAAATCTTCCTAAACAATATGGAAAAATTTAAATCTAATAGTCTTTGAAATGTGACTTAAAATAACAGGAAGTTCTTAGTTTAACAAGTTTTAAAAAGTTATAAGAAAAGTATTCCTTTGATGCTGAATTGTGGGTCTTACTTAAAAAAAAGATGGATTTATTTTTTACTTGAGAAGAAGATTTACACAGAAAAGGAGACAGATTTTTCCATCCACCTTCTCACTTCCCAAATGACAAATTCAAAGCCAGGAACCAGGAATTTCTTTGAAGTGTGCAGCATGGGTGCAAGGACCTGGGGGCCTGAATCATCCTCTGCTGCTTTCCCAGACACTGGCAGGGATTTGAATCAGAAATGGAGCGACTGGACACAAACCAGAGTCCATATAGGATAACAGCACCATAGGAGAAGGGTTAACCTGACACACCAATACGTCAGCTTTGTAGTTAAAGCTCTTGCAATATCAGCATTCCAATCCCTGCTGCCACCACATCTAATCCAGCTTCCTGCTGATGTGTTTGGGAAAGCAGAAGAAGATGGTTCAAGTCTTGGGCCCCTACAATCTACATGGGAGATCTCAATAGAGCTCCAGGTTCCTGGCTTTCTTCTGGACCAGATTTGGCTTTTGTGGACATTTGGGCAGTGTACCAGTAGATGGGAAGGTTCTCTATCTCTGTTTTCTCTGTTTATGTCTCTGTCTCTCACTTTCTCTCTGTCACTCTGCCTGTCAAGTAAATAACTAACTAAATAAATAAATAAATAGAGAGATAATAAAATAATCTCCTGTGCTTAAGCAAATAGTACAAAATACCAGGTTTTTGTTTAAAGCTGTAGTTTTATTTTTACTTGAACAGCAGAGCTACAGAAAGGAAAGAGAGAAAGATCTTCCATCTGTTGATTCACTCCCCAAATGGCTGCAATGGCCTGAGTTTGTCTAAAACAATGAGCCTCTCAGGCGTCTCCCATGTAGGTGCAGGGTCCCAAGGCTTGAGTCATATTCTACTGATTTCGCAAGACACACACAGCTGGCTGGCTACAAAGCAGAAGAGGCGGGACTCAAATCAGTGCCCATAGAGTAAGCCATTGCCAAAGATGGAAGCTTAGCACACTACACCATTGCATTGGTCCCCAAAATGATAGTTTTTATGAACTACCCTAATCAGTACAAACAGATATAATCTATGAATAGCAATTTGGCAAATACCTAGACCAAAAATAATCATAAATTTAGACCTAGCATTTAGTTTTCCTTTAAACTATGTCAGGTAATAGGTTTATCAAAAGACATTTTATAAGGAAAGCTAAGACTTTGTGATAATTAAAGCATTTTTAAGAATCTACATGGGTTTGTTAAGCAATTCTTGGTGCACCTGCAAGATGCTCTATTTTTTAGCCACTCAAATGATGCACATTAAAAACCAGGTATGATATAGACATTACAATAACATCATATCAAGAAGAAAAATTAGAACCAGATTTGGCCATACAAGATTGCAACAATTTAGATCAAAAGAAAAAAAAAGCTAGACATAGAAAAGCACCAGAGGAAAACAGCTGAACAAATAAAAATTAGCTGGGGCTGCGGAAGTAAACAGTCTTTCCTGTGTACCATTCTTCTAGTTGGGATACCAGATACCAATGAAGAACCGCAGCTGCTTTGATGGCAGCCAGCACATTTCTGCCTAGTCACGCTGCAGCTGAGAAGCATCAAAAGGGCACCTTTCTTAAGGGAATTGTCACTCTGTGATTGAAGAATCTTGTTTTTTTAAATTACAGGCTGTCAGATGCTGTGTTCTTCGGAATCATAGAAATAAAAACTCATTTTATTGGGAGGATTTTGGTCACTTTGACACAGGCACAGCCTTCATTTCCAACCCATGTGCAGCACTGTAGATAAGGGGTTAGTGGATCAAGCATTTTACCACTGGCTTAACTATGATTTCCAAGGGACAGGACCTGGGACTACTTTGCAATGCAGACTTCATGCTGACTCTTACCCGCAGCTCCAGGTTTGCTTGGGGGTCTGTCAAAGCACAACTCTCAAGCCCATTTTTTCCCTTTCCTTTGATGACACACCACATGGTTTGTCGGGAAAATCCAACACACAGGATTTTTCAGGATTTCAAAAGCTTTATCCTGTTTGTGTCCTGACTGGGTTAGGGCACATCAAATTGGACATGGTGGCTATTTGCAAAGAATGAAGTTGTCCCTCTGTGATCACAATGGGATCAGGAAAGAGATGGATTAACTGTATGTCCCTGCACCTACCCTTGGCTGCCTCTGAAACTTCCATGGCCAATAACCTGAAATTGTTATTGCAGCAAATCCACTGTCAAGAGTTGACACTGGCCAACAACACCCAACATGGCTGTTGACAGTGACCCAAAATGGCCTGGAGCCTATTATGATAGGATCAAAATAAAATTGCCATGACTGATGCTCCTAGTCCAATCACACACTTGATGGATGCCATGACACTTCCAAGACTTCCTAAAATAGCCAGAAATGGGGAAGTCACCAAATTCTTGAACATCCTCCACCCTTATATTCTTTTAGCTTTTCTCTACTGTCTAAGAATTTTATTTCATTTTCAAAGATAAAGGAAACTTTTGCTGGGTACTTTATTTTGGGCCAACAATTTTTTGCTTTTAAAATCTGGAATATATCATTCCATTCCCTTCTGGCCTGTAGAGTTTCCTATAAGAGGTCAGCTGTGAGTCTGATTAGCATTCCTCTGTCAACTGATTTTTTTTTTCACGTGTACATTTAAGGAACTTTTCCTTTTGTTTGAAGAGAGCTTGATTGTCATATGTTGTGGTGAAGATCACTTTTGGTCAACCCTGTTGGGAGTTCTGTGCCCTTGCTGGATGTTTTTTCCCAATTTTTTCTCTAGATTATTACTTCATTGAATACTTTTGTAAACTTAGCATATCTTTCTATATAAGATAAAAATAGTGTTAAGCTAGTGCTGAAAAACTGTGCTAAGTAATCGCAGTAAAAAACTAGTGCTGACTAGAGTTAGGGCAACTTTTCAACTGTTAACATAATCACCAGATTTGACTTCTGTAATCATTGCTTGGATTTGCTGTATAAAGAACAGGACTGAGAGAGGCCTTAGGTAGGAGAACACGACTTATTTTCGTTTCACTTTAAAGTTTCATTTCCCCAGAGTGACGGAGTGGGCAATAGGGAACAGCCTTAAGGAAGTGGGCCAACCATTGGCTTTCACATGTCTGCGTGTGGAATGTGGTCTGCCCTGGTATGGGTTGTACGTGACTAAGAGCTGCTAACTGGAGTGTACGTGGCATATGTGATTTTGTGGGTGTAAGCACTGCCTGAAGCCAATGGGGGGTGGTGGTGTTCCTTGACTAGAGTCCACTGCATGGAATAAGAGTTGGACCCTAGCCTGAACTAGCATTAGTGAATGAGTCTTGGACCCTGGCTCAAACTATCAATATAGCTTCTTTGCTTTTGCATTGTTACGTGTGGAACTTGTCTGTCCTCGGTTCAGAGATTGATCTGGACCTAACATCTGCACCTTCTGGAACTCCCATAACTCATATGTGGCCTTTCAATAGTGTCTCTTAATTTTTGAATACTTTTGTTAACTTGACCTAATTCTGCTTCCAGCTTTTTTGGTTGTTTTCCCATTGTGACAGGAAATATTTCCTAGTTCTGAGATCTTTTCTTCTGTGTCCTTCATCTTATTTTGGAGACTTTACACTGAGTTTTCAGTTTGCTTTTTTTATGTCCTTTTGTTTCCAATAATTTGGCTTGATTTTATTTCAGTGTTACTATTTTCTCTGTGACATATTCTTTAAATTCCTTGAATTCCTGTATGTGCTTCTCATTGTTAATAAGAAGCTTAATAATGAGTTTTCTGAATTCTGTGTCCTCCATTTTCTTGGTGTATTCCTCAGTCAGCTTTGAGGGTGCCAAAGGTTTTTGCTCCATGGTAGGAGAGTGTTCATTAATATTCATTGTGTCTCTGTCTCTTCTTTTGCTCTTGGTCTTTGCACTTCTGGCTATCAGATTCTTCTCCTTGGGGCAGATTTCTAAGCTATATCACCCACAGGTCTACAGTTCAATTTTACTTATTGCAGTTGGCACATTGCTCTTTGTTCACAGTCACTTGTGCCACTCCCTCCAGCAAGTTCCAGGTCTGGGTTCTTATGTTAGATTTCTACCACAATCAGAGAAGCCCCAGCTCCTGGCTTACCACTCTTTACCTCCTGTGATCCTGTGCTGAGGCTGCACCATTGTCTGTATAAACTTTCTCCCATTTCCAGTTTGAGCAGTTCCCTGGATTAGGGAGACACTAGATAACCTATATTGCTAGGTTGTGGTGGTGCTAATCTTGCTGGAACCTGTTGGCCATTAGGTCTGAGAGTCACACGGACCTATTTTGACCCATATGATGCCAAAGACAGTATTGTTTTCCTTGTAGGACTAGTTCAATGCACTGAGCTCAGTGAGTTTGTTCCCAGCTCAGAACATGCGCAGCTCACTGTTGTCTCTGTAGTTTTAAAGCTTTTGCCACACTGTACAAAATGACACCTGATGTGCCACTACTGGAGTTCTTGATCTGCTGATGTCAGGTCTGAGGGATACCAGGTCCTATTTTTGGTGGAACCTGTAGGATGCCATGTCGTTGCATTCACTAATTTCAAAATGAGTTCACTCCCAGCTTAGTGCACGTGCAATCCTGTCTCATACCCTTTGCCTCACTATACAAAATGGTGCCCAAATTGGCTCTAGGGAATGGAACTGGGCTGTGAAATTCACCCTGTTCCCACACAACCTTTTGGAGCTTGCTGGTCTATCTCTGCTCCTGGTCAAATTAAACAGACCAGCAGGATGGGCATTTCTTTGTCTAGGTATACCTCCTGAACTCCCAATGAACTCCCCTTCCCACCTTGTTGCTGTTGGAGTTCCAGCCACCAAGGCATTTCCGATCTCAGCTTGCTGAATGCTGCTGGGATATCTGGTCACTGCAACAGCATGCCATTGTTTCTGTTGCTTTCCCATTTCCATCAATCTCCAAATGCTCTTCTGCCTTCAGTCTGTCTTCTCTGATTTCCTGCAATGTGCTTTCTATACTTCACCATGGCTAATGTTTCTCCACCTGTTTAAACATGCCCTTACCTTATTCTGCCATCTTGATTTTCCCCACAAAACAATGCTTCTAGGGCTTTGAACTAAATCAGAAATTGATATGTCAGAAGTTGCAAAGTCACTCTCACTTATTAATATAGCTATTAGTTCATCTTATGACATTGGACTATATTTTGGGAGATCATTTGACATCTACAGTAAAATGAAATTCAATTGGGGGAGGGGATACACAATTTTAAATTGTGATAAATATATTTGATGCAAAATTTTTTATTTTAACTATATATTAAACATTTTAGAATTTATCTGAAAGGATGAGAAGAAAAAAGAGAGAAAGAGATCTTTCATTCCCTGGCTACAACAGCCTGGGTTGGACCAGGCTAAAGCCAGGAGCCAGGGGCTTCATACAATTCTTCCTCCACTGACTTTCCAGGCCATTATCAGGGAGCAGGGTGAGAAGTAAAGCATCTGGGGTATGAACTATGCCCATAAGTGATGCTAGCACATCCTGATGTGCCACCATTCTGGCTCCTTCATTATCTTCAAAGCGTATAATCCAGTTGAGACAGTCCAAGCCTGCTGAAATCTTGGCCACACCTTCAAGTGTGTGGCACAAGCATTGCCCATCCATTTCCTAACTGGTTAAGAGCCCACCAATGGGGAACATTTACCGGCAGGTTCCTGCCCAGCAAGGAGGGGTCAGGGAAGTCTTAAAAGCCAAAGACCTTTACTCAAACCTTTGGTGTCTCTCCCTCTCTCCTTTCAAGAGGCATCCCAACTCCTGGATTTCTCTTGGGAGCTGCTTTCCCCTTCCCTCTTCTTTCCCTACTCACCGGATCCCTTGGCAAATAAACTTTTCTGTGTGTAACTGGTTCCTGGCTTTTTATTTCTTTATTTAGCTGAGGAAAGAACTCATCAGGCTTTTCTGGTAACACCAGTGGCATTAATTAAAATCACATCCTTTGCACTCATCAACAGTATCTACTTCCAAAACCTTTTTGTGCTCCTCAAAAGAAACTTTGTACCCGTTAAGCAATCATTTCTTATTTTTCTTTCCCTTCCCTACCTGCTCCTGTGATCCTTAATTTATTTGCTATCTCTATGAGTCTATCTGTTCTAGAGTGGAATGAAAAAGTATCTTTCCTTTTGGGTCTGGCTTACTTTTGTTAGAGTAATATTGAGATTTAGCCATTTTATACATAACAAGTTTCAGAGTTTCACTTCTATTTATCACTGAGTAATATTTAATTTAATGTCTATACTATGTTTTGTTTATCTATTTGTGGACACTTGGGTTGCTTCCACTTTTTTGGCTATTTTCTCAACATTAGCATACGCCTATTTGTTTGAGTCCTGTTTTCAGTTTTTTGGAGGAATATTCCTGGCAGTGAAATTGTGGGTCATGAAGTAATGTTATGTTTATCTTTTTGAAGAACTAATGAATTGTGTTCAACTTAGATTGTGCCATTTGACATTTCATTACCAATGTATGAGCATTCCAATTTCAAGGTGGAGGTATGTTTGAGATATGATTTCTAATTCTAGTTCTTTTGAGGATTTGATTTACTACTTCACATGAATACTGCATGACGTATCTCATTACTTGGTGTATTCTCTTTCTTTCCTTGAATTATAATGGAAAACTGTCTGGAAAGGTTAATCAGCTTCCTTCTTACCCACCCTGCAGTTTATCTCATGTGTAATAACTTTGGTATCTCCATAGCTAATATCTTGAGGCTGGATTTCAAGAATTATCTTCTTTCTATCCTACTTTATAAATAAGACTGCAGGGAATTCCATTCATAATAGAAATCACAAAAAATAACTGACGTTTTTGTGCTTTATGAAGTGACATACTGTTATATTTTGTTGGAAAAGAAACTGAAAATCTATTTCTCCCCTGTGATTGAACATAGCTTCTTTTTAGGTGAGATTTGCACTTTCAGGCAAGCTAACTTGGGTCCCAATGTGAATGGAGACCACACCCACATTCCTAAAAAGCATCCTCATCCTTCCAGATGGCAGCTCTGTATTTCACTCCAATTGTTCTTGTCATTTAGCACTTGAGTGTCTCCAGTGCTAAAATTAGTAAGTCCAAATGTCATCCTGTCTCCCTTGGCGCAAGCTGTCTGAGATTCATGTCCTCGCTCAAGCATGGAGACAGCTGCTCCTTATTCCTGCGGTAATCACTCTCCGGTCAGTCTGGCTTTGTAGGAAGGTTACTGGTGAGGCTGCACATTTGTCATACCCATCCTTCTTGGAGAATTATCCCTTGCTGACATGGCATTGCCAGGTAAAACACAACACACATAATCCTTCATGCTCCCGTTTCAAAGGCTCAGTGTCAGAAATCTTTCACTTTCTGCTCATCCTAAGACATAGCTACGCTTTATCCATTTTTTTTTTCTTTTTGGTTTCTGATGAGGTTTGGCCAAGAGCCCAGAGGGACATCAGAGAGAAGGCATGAGGACAGTTCACTTGACTCTTGTTCCTGTGAGATTGCATGGGGTTGCCTGGGATCCTACACAAGGTCAAGCTCAAGCACTCACTTCCAGACCATTCCTTCTCCCTCTCTGTTCTGCTTGCTCCCTTGGTTGTAGCTGCAGTTTTCTTCACTATTCCTTGTTTATCCATCTTCCATAAGGTGACCCTTTGCAAATAAACACTCCTGAATTAGTTTAACTTGGCCATCCATCTGTCTGCATGAAACAGGCAAGAAGGAATCTGGATGGTGCGGCTTCTTTAAATAAAGCTCACTCAGATTAAATGTGCAATTCTCTGTCTTGAGTTGTGACAGTTCTGGGTGACAAGATTTCAATAAATGTCATGAAATTTTCCAAACAGTCTCAACTGTAATTCAAAAACAAAAAGTTGACATTTTGCACCTGTAACTGGTGGGAGTAAGGAGTATGATTGTTAGAATCATTGGCTCTGTCACTTCTGAGATGATAATTGGCCATCAAAGGAGAAACAATCTAGGAGGCTGTGCAATTGACCCAGGAATAGCAAACAGAAGCCCCAGGACAGGCCAGGTGAAGACAACAGGAAACATTGATGGTTGTGAATTAGGGAGTGGATGCTTCACCAAAAACATAAAAATTCCAATTAATAATAATTTTTAAAAGCTATACAACTTAGCTATGATTTTTTTCTATGCAAGCACAGATGGTGAAACTGCCATGATATAAAACATACAGTTTTACTTGTAAATTAAAAATAAAGCTGCTGGGCCCAGCACAATGGCTCAATGGCTAAAATCCTCACCTTGCAAGTACTGGGTGCCAGTTTGTGTTCCAGCTACTCCACTTTTCATCCAGCTTCTTGCTTGTAGCCTGGGAAAGCAGTAGAAGATGGCCCAAAGCTTTGGGTTGATGTATATGCATGGCAGAGCTGAGAGAAGCTCCTGGTTTCTGGCTTCACCTCAGCTCAGCTCTGGCCATTGTGCTCATCTGGGGAACAAATTAGTTGATGGAAGATCTTTTTCCCTGTCTCTCCTTCTCTCTGTAAATCTGATCTGCTTTCAAATAAAAATAAAACAATATCTTTAAAACAAAAACTGCTGTGACATGTAAGGCTGTGTAAGTCAATGAATGAGTAAGTCAAATGTGTGAGAGGGTGGGGCTTATCATCAGAACAGAGGGCTTTTGGACAGCTATAGCAAAATGCAACAGCAGAAATGAGTTATCTAAGGCTTCTGCAGTCTACAAGTTCAAGATCAAGGGATTTGCAAGTTCAGTTTCTTCTGAGATCGCTTTTTGACTTGAAGCCTGCTTTGTCACAATCTGTAGGTCCTTGCATGATGTTTCCTCAGTGCATACAACAAGTCTTGTATTTCTATATGTCTCTAAAATTCCTTCTCTTACAAGTACTAGTCACGCTGGATTAGGACCACCCTAGTGACCGCATTCAATTTTATGACTAAAATTTTTTTGACAAGCAGAGAGACAGCAAGAGATAGAGACAGAAATAAGGAGATATACATCAAAAGAGAGAATGACAGAGAGATGGGAATGATAGAGGGAGAGAGCTCCCTTCTACTGGTTGATTCCCCAAATGCCCATGAGGGCTGGGTTGAACCAGGTGACAACAGGGAGTCAGAAACTCAGTCTAGGTCTCCCTTGTGTATCTCAAGGACCTGAGTTATCACCTACTGCCTCTCCAGAATCAGGGAAATACTTAGCAAGATGCAACTTAGGAGGAAACTGGAGTTGGGAGCAGAGCCAAATATAACGCCAAACAATCAGATGTGGGATTCATGCATTGTAGTTTCTTTTCACATCAGATGGGTAATGTGCCGATGTCATAACAAGGTTGGAGGGAGGCACATGTCACACATGTAAACCCAATCATCAGTTTATGTAGGGCAAAAGGATCTGGGATGCAAGCATTTCAACCACTTTCCTGTCTTCACATATAGTCACACTGTGAGGTAAGGGCTTCAACGTAAGAGTTCTGGAAGGCCATAATTTGCACTTAACAGGCAATAATGTCCCATTTCCTGATGTGGGGTATGGCTTCTGAGGTATCTTAATTTACAACTATTTATTACACTATATTCTTATGTTTTTATGCTCTTTTATAATGATTATATGTCACAGCTTTTTAAGAAATTGAATGGCCAATGGAATTGTATCACAAAATGATGATGATGATAAAGAAATATGTTAGAGAAAAGAAACTGAATGGCCAAAAGACACATGAAAAAATGTTCAGGATTACTAGCCATCAGGGAAGTACAAATAAAAACCACAATGATGTTTCACCTCATTCCTGTTAGAATTACCACCCAAAAATTTAAAAAAAAAGTGGTAGATGCTGATGAGAATGTGGTGGACGAAGGTATCCTAATACACTGTTGGTAGGAATCTAGACTAGTTCAATCACTATTAAAAATGGCAGATTTATCATGTGATCCAGCCATTTCACTACTGAAGACTTACCCCCTTCCCTAATATAAGTCAGAACACAAAAGGGTTATCTTCACCTGCATGTTTATTGAAACTCAATTTGCAGTAGCTAAGATATGAAGTGGATCCGGATGTTTATTAGCTAATAATTGGATAAAGAAAATGTGGTACAGATTTACACTATGGGGTGCTAATCAACCATAAAAATGAATGAAATCCTGTCTTTTGCAACAAAATGGATGCAACTGGAAATCATTACACTTAGTGAAATAAGCTAGTCTCACAAAGACAAATATCTTATGTTTTCTCTGATATGCAGCAGTTAATATACAATACAAAAATGGTGTAGGAATGAAACAAACATCTTAGAATATGATTGTTGCTTTTAGCTCTTGTTTATACTTTTGTGGAATTATGGTCTTCCTGATTTTTATTTGTTTTGTATTACAGTTAGTGGTAAATTGAGCACATGAATATGGAGTGGATCACAATCATCCTAAAAAGTCTAAAAAGTTAATAAAAAGAAAAGAAAGGAAGGAAGAAAGGAGGGGCTATGGAGTAGGGAGAAAAGTACAGTTATCTTTATGGGATTACATATGTGAAATACATGAAATATGTTCTCTTTATGTTAATACAAATTTAAAACAACAACAACAAAAAATAATTTGAACAAATCAGCTTATGGTCTGGGCAAAAGCAGCTCTGAGCTCACTATTCTAGTTCCTTCATCTAGACTGATAACTTTTGTGAGTATCAGCTGTTGTGGGCTAAGGAGTTGATTAGTGCTTGTTGGGCTGAGCAGGAACAGGAACTGGACAGTAATAGGAACTGGGCAGGAACAGGACCTGGGCTTGTGGCTAAAACACCTAGACTCCTAGACTAATTGGACTTATCTATATCCAATATCCTGCTAAATGAGGATGTAGGGGAAGAGTATATAAGGAGAGGTGAAAGAGCAATAAAGCGAGATTTCGCAGAGACTTCCACCATCACTGGTCTCCTGTCGGTGCTTCATCCCCAGACCCTCTCCCTGTCCACATTACTGGCTCTGCTGGCCGGAGCAATCAGCAGCAATACTTACACTGAGATTTTGCCAATTCATCTTCTTAGCACTATTTTTCTTACTTGAGCATGGTACAGTGCAGAATTTTTAGTACATTTTGCAGAATACCTAATCCATAAATGCTTTGTATAATCTTTATTTTTGACACCTGCTGAATATTAAAATTCTGCTAATGTAAACCCTGCTATCTGTAATATCCTCAGTCCTCCCCGCATGCAAATGTAGGGCAGTTCACGCTCCTGTAAATTATGCTTTGGCTCCTGCTGGGCCATAGATGACCTTGTGAAACTAGTGGTTCTGCTAGTGAGGTTGCTGCACTAATTGACAGCAGGGTTTTCAGCAGAGGTGCATTCCAAATCCACAGGTGGAGGACACTGTCTTTTCCATGCCTGCCTAGTGGAAAGGATGCTCATTGCAAAGCAGACATTTATCATAGTGTGCTCATTTCTACGCTCCGCCATTGAGATAACCTGAAGCGTAATTGGAATTTGCCTTATTGCTTTTTACTAGGAAGGATGGGAAAATGAGGTTGTGTGGTGTTATTTAAAGGGCACCAAAAGCCTTTCTTCCCTTGGGAGAACTTCATCATCCAGTTGGGAAAGCATGAGAGTCTCACCACGCTATTTCCTCATTAACTCCTTTCCAGCAATGTGTCAGGTAATGGGAGGAATGGCTGGAACCAGCACAGTTCCTATCCACAGGGAGCTCTCTGTCTCCTAAGGGAGCTGGGCAGGTGAGTTGACAATGACAACGCAAGCAAATGAAGCAAGACTGGGAGGCATGTAGAGTGGAAAATGAACATGGAGGGACATTTTCAAGCAGCATGAAGCTCAGGGAATTATGTATTTAAACGTAAAAGAGGATTAAAAGTTAATCAGGCTACAAGTCAAATGATAAGCATTCTGGAAACAACATAATGACATTAGTCTGTTCAGGGTGTGTAACTGTGAGGAGGAGTTAAATAGATGTTAGCTGTCTCAGGTCAAGCCACTGTAGGAAGAAGTCGCAAGGACATTTGTCATCTCAGGGTCTGGGACTATGATGATTTCTATGTTCATATTTACTTTAGATTTTATATTTGTCTACTTTCTGGTTTTTTTTTTCATAGTTTGTTTATTTTGTTTTGACTTCACTAGAATTCTGGAGAGGGGTTTTCTGGGAAGAAACAAAAGTTTACTTCAGCTTACAGTTTGGAGATTCAAAGTTCAATATTGAGTGGCCCCTTTAGTCTGGTGTCTGGTGGGAGTTTGACATTGAAACATGTGCTGCATATAAGGAGGAACTATCATGTAGAGATCCAAAAATCAGAGATAAAAAAAGTCAAACAATTCAGCTTAAATGAACAACTTTCTTGAAAGAATTACTTTCTGGAGACAGACCGCCAATATCTTCAACACCTCCCAGTGGAGCCACCTCTCAGTAGCCATAATTAGAATACAGTTTCCAGTCTAGGGCCACACCACCCTGAATGCACCCAATCTCATCTGTTCTTGGGAGGTAAGCAAGGTTGGCCCTGGTTACTACACGGATGGGAGAATGCAGCTTCCACTTAAATCTGTCAACCATTAGCCACGCTTGCAGTATCCCAAATGGACACAAGTTCATGTCCTGGCTGCCCTGTTTCCCATTCAGCTCCTTGTTTGTGGCCAGGGAAGAGCAGTAGAAAATGGCCTAAGAATTTCCCACATTCATGTGGAAGACCCAGAAAAGAAGATACTGGATCCAGAGCTATGGCTCAATGAATTAATCTTCCACCTCCACGTGCCGGGATTACTTATGGGTACTGGTTCAGGTCCCAGCTGCTCCAAATCCAGCTCTCCTTGCTTGTTGTCTAGGAAAGCAATGGAGGATGGCCCAGAGCCTTGGGACCCTGCACCTACATGGAAGACCAGAGAAAGCTTCTAGCTTCAAATCAGCCCAGCTCTAGCCATTGAGGTAATTTGGGGAGTGAACCAGCAGATTCTTTTTCTCTTTCTCTCCTTCCCTCTGTAAATATGAGTTTCCAATAATAATAATAATAGTAATAATGATAGCTTATAACAGTTTCCATGATAAGCTGCTAATTCTGCATGGTCCACACTTTTTCTAGCACTTTCTTTCTGAAACTGGGAGTCACAGAACACATTGTTAATAGGACAATGATTTTTGAATCTTTATATATCAGCACAGTGGGGAGAGCCATTCCCATCCAAGGAAATCCCTCATGTGACTGACTATGAATGACAGTGAACCATATAAACACACCCCATCTATTCATAATCAAATGGAAGTTCTCAGCTTTCTATCATGTGGATCCTCTAAATTCTGGTGATAACTCAATGCCAAATGGGAGTAATGGAAGGATGGCACAGTAAAAAGAGATAAAGCAATTACAGTCAAGATAGTTGATGTTTTGACCATTTTAAAACAAACAACCAATTGTATATATTGACAGAGTCTGCCTAAGACTCAGGAGGAGCTAGCGGAAGTGAAAGATGTTGTCTCTAGGACTTGGCTGCCTTCCAACTGAATCCATCTCTGCACTCTCGCAAGCTCCAAGGGAGACACTTCATGGACTAACCCTGTATGATACAAGCCAGGATAGACTTCCTTTATTCAGATTTCTGCTTTTTAATTGACTGTTACTGCAAGCTGTGCTTTTCCCCAATTCCCCTTAGTTGGTAAAAGAATGTGACTTTTAACTGACATTTCCACATGCTTAAAGCTTTAAGAAAGATATAAAGGAAGTACATCTGCCAGTCTGCACCTGTCACCTCCTCCTCACCTCCGAATTGTCTTCTCAGTCCTGAAACCACCCTCACAACAAGCAGCTTAGTAGTGCTAGTTGAGAGCATTTCAAAACCGAAGCATCTGCACCCAAAATCCTTCACACTCTAATGAAATATCTGTCGTAACACTAGTTTTCTCCAAAGGTTGAAAACACTTGGAACACGAATTGTGAAATGGTGTTTAGGCTGAAAAAAAAAATGCTATCTTAAAGGACATTTTACATTTCTGAGAACATTCTAGCAATTTAAGCTAAAGGAAGAAAAGTTTGATGCAAGGCTTAAGACACAGCTGCAGGGTGTAAGCAATCTTTTTTGTTTTACTTCGAAAATTGCTTTGCATTTTTTCTCCTACTGTCTGGGAGCTTGAATGAAATAACAATGTGAAAATTAAGTTCTTTTATTCCTGGATTCTGACAAGAGGCCAAGGATGTAATAATGCAGACACGTAATCAATCATGCAAAGCTCACAAGAAATTTTAATGGCTTTCAAGAATATTAGAATGAAATCAGAAAGCTTCATTTAAATTTGCACATAATATATGCTCAACAAATGTTTGTTTACTTACATCCTAAAATCAAAACTACCTTGCAGGAACATAATTTTGCCAGGGGTTACTGCAGTGTTATTTTGAAGTGAAGTTACCGATTGAAACAAAGATGAGGGAAATATTCTTTCACTACTTCGGAATTAACAGTATTTTTAAAAAAGTCCCTTGATTTAGCAATATTTAGTGGCACATACATTTATGAATTCTGTCTATAAAATGTGTAAAAAGTGAACTTGCTGTGTTGGGCACAAACAACCACTTGTATATGTTGACAGAGCCTGCCTACGCGACCCAGGAGGAGCTAGTGGAAGTGAAGGTCCTAGTTTTATCCTTGATGTGCTGAAATAATTCAATGATGAAACAAAGGAAGCTTAAAAGAGGGATAAACTTTATTAGCAAAATGCAAGAGGGAGTGCAGGTAAACTCATAGTGAACTGCAACCCACGGGTTTCAAGGAAAGTTCTCTATATTATCTGCAGGCAAAGGCAGGGAGTAACTTGGATACAGTTTTTCAAGCTAGGGAAGGGATTTCAAGGAATTTGTGACTGCCTATTTTCTGGCCTTTACAAAATGCCTCAAAGCTATCATAGCAGCAGGTGCATGATGGGAGTAGGATGGCCAACTCTCCTGGTAATTTATTAAATGAATATCATAGTAGGCTATAGACCATTGAGGATGCAGTCAGCTGTAGTTTTAGTATTTTTTGCTGAGTACTAGTTGAGTTGTCAGCCATGATAGAAGTTCCAGAGACAGTGCTGGCCTGGAAGAGGGTACAGTGATATGATTCCTCTGGTCTTTTCCTATTCTCTGACAGTCTTGTTACTTACATCTTTAGGATCATCAATTTATAGTTAACTCATTTACCAATCTGTAGCCATTGCACATTTTAAGCAACAAGTGAATTTATATTTAATTGTTCATAATAAGATTTGAATACATGAAAAAGGAAGAGGAATATAGAAAAACATTTTTCAAAGAACTTTAAATGGGAAAAGAAAGCAAAAATGTTACCAGTAAAGAGAACTTTGTAAATAAAAGAGGTGAACTAAGAAATCAAAACTTTTTTGTTTATCAGAATGGAGGAGGATACCTTTCTATTATTAGTTGTATTATAAACTCCCACAAACTGGTTGAAGGAATTGCTATAGAACCCCCCAAATTGAGTCCCTTGCCTGAGGCCCAATAATCCGATTATGACAAAGGTAGAGGAGTTCCTAGAGCAAGGAGTCAGACAACTGTTGATGACCCTATCCTGTCCCTAGAGGGATTAATGGCAGTGAATCTTAAAGTTTGCAATGGGCAAGTGAGCAGCACGTGAGCAGCTTCTTGATGGTTCACAGTGTTCCTGGCCTTCCTTTGACTAGGCAGTGATGGCCAAATTGCTTTTGAACTTGGAAAAGTGACGTCTAGCCTACGTGAGTCTCAGGAGTACTACATGCTTTGATCAGGGTTTGTGAGTTCCTGCAAAACTCCCAGAGGAAGGGCAGGCATTGAAAAAACTACGGGGGCAATTTTCAGCTTTGTGATTTATAGTCTTGGCTCTGACTGTATCCTAATTTAATGAGTTACTCTTTATAGAGAAACTACAGATTGAGGAAGAAGTACTAGGGCTTGAGAAAGTCTACAACAAAGGTGTTGGGGGCAGGGCGTTGCATTCCCCTTTTGGTCAGTGGTTCTTTTTGGAGGATCTACTGACGTAATGATCCCTTTAGTTGATGGCACCAATGCATTTATTGCACTTAACTGACATTTTTTTTACACTTAATTCTGAAAGTCATTGAAAATCACAGAGGTATCCTGGAATAGGGCTTCTTGGTGTGGTTGTTGACTTTCAATGTTAATTGAATGTGCATGCTTAGTTAAATCATTTACCTGCTCAGTATCCTGTTTTCCATCTGTGAAATTAATGAGAGGGATGACTTAGTCCAAAATTATGTTAATTATGATGACAAAAATAAATTTCTGAGTAAAATTCAGATTCTGTACAATAGGTAAAATGCCTCATTTCTCTTCCAGACCTAGCCCCACCTTTTTTTGCCACTCTTTCTCAGGAATAAGATAGACTTTGGGTAGAGAGAGTGAGGTAATTTGGATATTAGTATAGAAATGGTATGTCCCCAAAAGGTTTTGTCCCTAGGAGTGGCAAAACCTTTAGTAGTTGGGCCAAGTGGAGGCCCTTTAGGTCATTCAAGGTGTGCGCTCTGAGGCAGTTCTTGCAAGAGAGTATTATAAAAACCCAAGTTTGGGTCCAACAGCTCTTTCTTGGCTTTTCAGATTAGCATGCTGTTTCCTCTGTGCACATTCTGCCATTGTCATCTACCACCCCCAAAAGAGGCCAAGGACGAGCATCACACAATCTTAGATGTAGGCCTCTGAACAGTCAGCTGAATAAACCTTTAGTTCTTTGTTAAGTTTATTTGCCTCAGGTATTTTGTTGTAGCAACAAAAGCTGACTAATACACAGGAAAATTCACAAATCTTTGAGTTCACCCTGGAATTGGTTAATTCTGGTGCTTTTACAGTGTGCATTCACTGTTTGATACCAGAGTTTCCTGATCTTGAATACAGGTGGGAATTACCAATGGAACATAATCTCACCCCCACAAATCATTTAAAGTAGGATTGCTGGACATCAGTATATTAAAATAAAGCTCTCCATTTGCTTCAAAATACCAAAATAACAAAGAGGAAAGGCAGGGTTGTGGGCAAGTATAGATGAAATGAGGTTAGCTGTGCCTTAATAATTATTAAGTTGGGTAACAACTACACAGCATTCATTGTAACACTTAGTCTTCTTTTGTAAATATTTAAAGCTAGCCTCAAAAAAGCATTTCCCCCCCCAAAAAATATTACCTATTGATTCTAACCTATAATTAGAATTTGCTCCCAAGGGACCTCTACCTGCAGTAACTGTGGAGCAAGATTTGTTACTCTCCTCTCCTTTGAGTTTGCTGATAGCAAATTAATTAAGCAAACACTTGTAAACGCTTATTCTTAGATATAACAGTGCTTAGATATAACAGTGCCCACTCTCAGGCCGTGGAGACTCTTTATGCTTTGGTTCAATGAGATGTATCTACAAACAATAAATTATATGTAGGAGCTGTTTTTTGAAAAGCTGGCTGTAGCTGTAAAGGAATTTTGGGGCAAATGGGGGAGGTCAGTTGCACTTTCAAGAAGGATCAGATGCTGCTTCATGGAGAAGTGACTTTTAAGATGAACTTGGTGAAATTGACCTACCTTTTAGGATCCAGCTCAAATTCTGTTTTCTACACCCAAATTTCTGTTACCAAAGATAAGCTGCTTTTATTCTGTATTGTCTCCTTTTGTTTCTACTTTTTTTTTTTGAAGTTGGGCCTCATAGTATATTAGGAGGTTTTTTTTTTTAAGATGAAGATTTTTTTTTCTTTTTTGCTTCCTTCTAATCCTTCAAAGAATTGACTTGAACATTATAAAGGCTGAATAAGGGTATAGTAACTCAAATGAAATGTTATCCTTCTACTGTATAATCATATGAAGTAATTTTGTTAGACTTGATGTTTGAGTTTATACATCTGCCTTAAGTAGAAATCAGTATTAACATAGGAAAGAGTATTGGTCTAAAAGAAAAATAATCAAGTTGGAAAGAGAACTGCTTTTTTTTTTTATCCCCACCCCCCCTCAAATGGACACTAGTCTTTTCAAAGAGAGCTATAAATACACTGCGGGCTTTCTGCTCACTGAAGGAGGCATTATCTGGTCAAGTGTAGCCTTGAATGTTAATTGTGTTCTATTGAAAGCACCTGGGAATCAAAGTCTTTTTCTCTCTTGCAGAAGAGAAGTTTTATCGGTTGTGAAGATTTTTGAAGTGACCCAATTCTGTCACTTTGGTAGGAACGAATAATTTTAAAAAGTTGGTTGACACAGATGAAAAGCACAGAAAATGAAAAAAAGCAAAACACAGGAAATGTACGAGGAAGACCCTTTCTTGGCACGTTGCTAATTTCAAATGAGGTACTATTCCCCACTCTTTGACCTGACATATTCAAAATCATTGTTAATGCTTGGTTATAGAAAGTGAGCAAAAAGTGCCTCAAGTCCTACACCACACAATGTGTTAGCAAACCTCCCGGAGACTTCAAAAAGTTCATGGAAAATATGTAATGTGGGGAAAATGCACAGATTTCAACATTTTCTGCATCAAAATTAATATCTTCTTTAAAGTGTATGTGATTTTGATGAGGTAGAGAGAGAAAGAAACATTCTATCTGCTGCTTCATCTCCACATAGTCTCAACCGCCAGGCTTGAGCAGGAGCCTAGATTTCAGTTTAGACCTCAAAACGCATGTGTTAGGAGCAGGAGTAGCTGGAGTTGGACAAGCCATTACAATGACTGCAACTTAGCTTTAAAATAACTCAATTTATGATTAGATGAAATTCATTGATCTTTATCCTATTTGTTAGTTATGAGAAACAGCACTATTGAGAGCTTAAATTATGCTTGTAATTATTTATTTATTTGTAATTATTTATTTGTAAATTTATTTGTAATTATTCAATATCTGAGTTAGTAAAATAAAAAAAACAATAGTCATAAACGACTAAATACCAAGAGAAAAATCAGAAAATACAAACTGACCCACAGAAGAGCTGAATTTTAGAGTCCTTAGTCCCAGAATCTAAAATAATTTATTTATTAACATAACAAAATATTAGAGGCAGCTAACTTAAAAAGAAAAACAAACAAACAAAAAAGGGATTTTATTTAGCTCATAGTTTTGGAGACTTAAGTCCAAGATTGGTGGCCACGATGTTCTGTCCCTGATGAGGGCTGGAAGACAGTGAGCTGCACCTGTGGAGAAGAATCTCAGGAAACAGGGGGAAACAGATGTGGGGTCCAAAACATAGACTTTCACTCCCTGTCACAGGAAGAGCCTTCTAAGAGATAGCCCCACAGACCTAGCAACTTCCCACTCGTCCCCATTTTTTTCATAGCATACCATACAACTGAATTAAGTTTCTACCCTTTTCTGTTAATTATGACCTTGATGTTTTATTTATCTTTTTATTTGAAAGGCAGATATGCAGACAGGAGGAGAGGCAGAAAGGAAGATCTACCATCCATTGATTCACTCCCCGAGTGACCAAAATGGCTGAAACTGAGCTAATCTGAAGCCCGGAGTCGGAAACTTCTTCTGTATCTCCCAGGTGGATGCAGGGTCCCAAAGCTTTGGGCAGTCCTTGACTGCTTTCCCAGGCCACAAGCAGGGAGCTGGAAGGGAAGCAGGGTCACCGGAATTAGAACTAGTGCACATATGGGATCCTGGCACATTCAAGGCAAGGACTTTAGCTGCTAGGCTATCATCCTGGACCCAGATCTTGATGTTTAATGTCCTGAATGAGTTCTAATACATCATCATGTTTAGACTAAAACAAACTGTGATGAATAAATTCAAGGAACAACTTGATGGGATGAAGAATTTCAATAGAAAACCAGAAATTTCTCCTGGAGAAAAAAAAATCCTCTGTTGATTAATAAGTAGAGAGAGAAATAGATAGAACTTATCAGAAATGCTGAAGGACAGAGACCACTTCGGGAAAATATGCAAGTGTGTACTGCAGGGTGCAATGATGGACTCTTGCTTTTATCTGGTTACTCGAGTAGGTTGACTTTATAATAACCTATCAAGGGTTATTATATGGGATCTGTGTTCTGGGTGTTAACCAATAGTACTTGCTCTTTAAAACCCCTAGGATATGCTCCACTCTGATACTCTAAAGGAAATTCTGCGTGGGCCAGTGTTTTAGGAAGAGCTCTAGTAGTTACAGTAAATACAACAGGTGAAATGGACAACACATATTTCCAAGGGAAAATTTTAGACCTTGAAATGAATTTCTCTAAACTGGGTTGGTGGACTCTCTGCCATTTGTCATTTCCTCTGTTAAGCTTTCCAACTGGTCACCAAGGAATTGAAATATCCCAGAGTCTCATAGAGTATTCCATTTCTTAGAGTGTGCGATTACAGGAGCCTTGTGCTTTTGTTACTAACCTGTGTTGGTGTGCATACGCTGTTGACTGGTTTTCCACTGAGAACGTAGGGACTCACACAAACATATAAACATGTACATATTAAAGAAAAAGCAGTAAGAACTACTTCAGGATTGTGAGAACCACAATAGATCGTATTGTAGATTATGTAGACTTGCATCTAGGCAAGTGTTACACTACTGGGAGAAAAGCAGCCAATAGCAGGCATTCTGGGCCTGGTTAATGTCAAATCTGGTGTTAACTATACCAGTGTGCAAGCGTAGTTGTGTATTTTATTTTTTTATTTTAAAAACATGCAGGGAACTCTGTGTGCCTCCAATGCAGTACAGTGTGGCAGAAGATGGGGGAAACTGGGCTGGGACACACTGACCTGGCCCCTGGACACACCATGGTCTGCCGTGTGGACGAAGCGCTGTAAGTTACCCAGGGAAATGGATCTGGGGAAATTTTGAAGTGGGGGTTGCCAAGGACATGTTTGACAGGTAAGCAGTGATTTCTAGGGACTTCCACGGACCAGACCACTGTACTCACAGGTAAGCAAGAAAGCTGAGACTGGATGGTTTAAAGGGGAAAACCAAAGGGCATGTCTAGGTCAGGCCACAGCACCTGTTTTGGGCAGTGTCAAGTAGCATTGCCCACCACCTGTGGGTTCACACAAAGATGAGGGTTGGGGACATGCCAGGATTGACTGTGCTGCAGTACCTGCCTGCAAGAGTTGGGGCAGTAGGTGGGCCACATCAGACTGGGCCAAATCACACATCAGAATAAGATGCGTAGGCAAATTCTGTAGGGGACTTGTGGTTTGACTTCATAGGACTGCAACACCTTCTGGTTTGTGTGAGCTGGAGTTAGTGATGCGCTGAGCAAGGCTGGACCGTGGAACTTACTGATACTTACAAGTGGCTGGCTGTGCCAGGCTGTAGCACCCACTGGCACATGCAAAGCTAGGCTTGAGGGCAGAGCATGCGAAGCAAAGCCATGGTACATGCTAGCATGTGAGATCTGAGACTGAGAATGGGCCTGGTAGGAGAACTTGGGGAACTCCCCTGGTAAAAATAACAAACTGCGTAGACTAAATATAGCAATGATTGTTAGTCATTAATACAGAAAATTCTCCTGCAGGAATAGATGCACTTCATGAAGTCTGTCTTTGTAATACCTACTCTGTCTTGAAGAGAATTCTCCTGAGGAAATCCTTGACAGCAATCTCATCCTCTTACAATATTGAAATGAACTGGATCCCTTCTAAAACTGAAAGTGTGTTTAAATCATTAGATTAATAATATTAAAGCTTTGCTGGACAAGAAAGCAAACATAGAAAATTAATAGATAATTACAGTTGATGTTTGATGTAAATGATAAAATGAACAGGTAAAATCCACGTTTTTTTTAAAATTCCTGGAATATTTTAGAAGTTTTATTAATATATCTGTTGAAATGTATTGAATTTGAAAGCAAAGTGATAGAAAGAAGGAGAGAAAACTAATAAAACTACTTGCTAGTTAACCTCTTAAATGCTACAATAGCTAGGATTGGGTCAGATTGAAATCAGGAGCCTGATGCTCTGCAGATATCACATGTATGTGCCAGGTACACAAGTACTAGGATATTCGCTTGCTGCCTTCTCAGGGGTGTTAGCAGAGAGCTTGGTTGGAACTAGAACAGCTAAAATTCCAACCAACACTCTTCTCAAATGCCAGTCCTAACTCCTTTGCTTCCAGTTCAACTTCCCGCAAAATCACACCGTGAGAGACACTGGGTGTTGGCCCAAGTGCTTGGATTCTTTCTGCTCTCCTGGAGACCCGAGCTGAGTTCTGAGCTCCTCGGTCAGCCTGACTCATTCTTTGCTGTTGTCAGCTCTCGAGAAGTGATCCAGAAGGTGAGCAATCTTTCTGTCTCCTTTTGTTTCATATAAATGAAAACTAAAAGCCTGTCTACTTAATTTGGTTGTCTTATTTATGCAAATGTAAATACATAATAAGCATCTATTGGCTGGTGAGTCTCTGTTGCGCTTTGTCACAACAACATGACTACATGATTACCATGGAGAATGAAGAATGATTCCACTGGAACCTTTTACATTGGGTCATCATTTCAGGATGGGTTGGGGATAATTTCTTCCACGCTGATAGGAATTTCGGGCTAATTGTTATTATTTCCCACACAAATGCTTCTAGAACCAACAGCACCAAACTTGTGAAAGGCATCAGAACTTCACGTTTCTCATTTATGTCTCTTGATCACATGCTTTGGAATTTTAGGGATGGGGAAAGTGGATTCAAAGCCTGATTCACCATTTTTCTCCTGACTTTAAGCTGCTAAATGGCCCTGTAAAAGAAGTTTCACTTAATATTCAGGTTTCCCAGACACATGCTGGAAGAAATTAGGTCTTTGGAAGAGTTCTTGAAGACTCCATGACTGCAGCCAATGACGTTTCAGTTTTGGATGGAATAAAATGGGAACTGAGGGCTGGAGATGCTGACCTGGGAGAAAGAGAATGAAAGGCAGGCTAAGCAGACTTTAAGAGATTGGACAATCTGAGAACTCTTCCAATGAGTATTATGAGGGGTAGGAGCACGTTTATTCATTTTTTCACTTCTGGCTTTGATAAGGTGATTTCTAAGTTCAATAATAGGTAAGCTACCCAGAGGGCATGTAACAAGAAGCCTCAAATTGCATGTCCTATAAAATCGATTCTAAGCTCGAAGTAAAAGGCAGTGGAAGGGACGGGGTAAACTAGCACACTGATGAGTGATGCTTGCAGGGTAAAAAATACCACAGTATTTGGATCCTGGGCTTCTCAATGTTTCTATGTTTCCTATGGAACCATTTGTGCACAGGCATGCACTATTATCCTTCCTGATTTCCTCATCCCCGTTGGAGCAATGGGATCGAACAGCACTTCGGAAGCACTGAAACCACTCAGCTAGAACACTCGGAGCATGCTCTGCGTTGGGGACCCTAAGATGACAGTGGGTGGCTGTTCCCCATCCCTGGGTACTGGGAAGTTGCGAGACTGGGTGTGGCTTCTCCCCTTATATCCCTGCTTCCCCAGACATAAGAAGAAGAAAAAGAAAATTTGGAAACAATGGTCTCACCCCCCACTTTCTTCTAATCCTTTACTCTTTCCCCACTAATCAAATATATAAATAAAATTCATATAAAATTTAAAAATTATTATCCCTCCTAGATAATAGGATCACTTTTGAGGATCCAGCAGAGGGAATCACAGATAGAATGTGCCTTGGGTAAATCTCACTTACTTATTCTGTAGACGAGATGCAACAGCAGGCATCCGTGGCTGCATGCTCAACTTCTGAAAAGCCATCAGTGAGTGTTGTTTTTGTTGCTTAGGCAGACAATGAATGAGTATCACCAATGGATGGTTAATTTATGACATCCACACACTTTTAAAAATATTTATTTATCTTTATTAGACAGGCAGATTTATAGAGGAGAGATAGAAGAAAATTTTTCTCATCTGCTTGTTCATTCCCTAAATGGCCACAATGGCTGGAGCTGAGCCAATCCAAAGCTAGGATCCAGGAGCCTCTTCCAGGTCTCCTATGTATGTGTAGGGTTCCAAGCACATGAGCCTTCCTCCACTGATTTCCCAAGCCATAAGCAGGTAACTGAATTGGAAGTGGAGCAGCCAGGACATGAATCAGCACCGATATGGGATTCCAGTGGTTGCAAGGAAAGGATTTAGCTATTGTACCATTGTGCCAGGCCCACAGCCACACAATTTTTATACTGTCTGTACTTTCTCTTGCTCAAGTAAGAAAAAAAAATGTGGTATTTATCTTTCCGGCCTGGCTTATTTTATATAGCATAATGATACCTATTTTTTAAAAGATTTATTTATTACAAAGTCAGATATACGGAGAAGAGGAGAGACAGAGAGCAAGATCTTCCGTCCAATGATTCACTCCCCAAGTGAGCGCAACGGCCGGTGCTATGCCAATTGGAGCCAGGAACCAGGAACTTCCTCCAGGTCTCCCATACCTCCCATACGGGTGCTGGTTCCCAAGGCTTTGGGCCGTCCTCAACTGCTTTCCCGGGCCACAAGCAGGAAGCTGGATGGGAAGTGGAACAGCTGGGACATGAACTGGCACCCATATGGGCTGTGGGGGGATGCAGGGTGAGGAATTTAACCACTAGGCCTCTGCATCAGGCCCTAGTCCTGAGTCTGCTTCCATTTGTATTTCTTTCTCTGAAAAACACGTGCTCCTTGCCTTTTCCCACTTCTTAACTGGATTGTTTGTTTCCTCGTTGAATTTCTTGAGCTCTATATATACTCTGAATGTTAACTCTTCATCAGATGCATAACTTGAAAATATTTTCTCTCATTCTGTCAGTTGTCTCTTCACCTTGTTAACTGCTTCTTTTTTTATTCAGAAGCTTCTTATCTTGACATAATACCATCTGTCTGTTTTTCTTTTATTGTCTGTGCTTCTGAAGTCTTCTCCAAGATATCTTTGCAAAGACCAATGTTTTGTGTCAGTCCCCCTATGCTTTCCTCTACTAATTTCTCATTTCATATGTGAAGTTTAGATAATTGATTCATTAAGTTAATTGTTTTGTTTAGGACATACATAGGGATAGTATCTCAAGCTTCTGCATGTGGAAATTCAATTTTCCCAACACCATTTGTTAAAGAGACTGCCTTTCCCCATGGAATGACTTTGACTCACTTGTCAAAGATTGGGTATATGGATGGCGTTTGTTTCTGGAATTTTTCCCCCTTTGTTATTTTAACTTTTAATTAGTTTTTAACAGGCTCAATCTGGTTTGTAGATACAATTCTAAATACGTAATTATATTCTTCCCTTTCCTCTCTTCCTCGTACCATCCTTCTTTCTTCCATTCCTTCTGGATTTTTTTTAAAGCCTGGAGGCGCACGGGGGTGGGGGGATAACATATGTCGAATTTACCTTGCAGTAAACAGGCTTAATAGTTTATCAAGTAAGAAGCTTAACAAGTAAAAAAGCAAGAAGACTCTACTTTAGTGGGAACATACACAATGGCAATAAGCATTAATTGAATGGGAAAATGATCATTTAATTCATACAACTGTTCTGGAATTGCTGAGGCTTGTCTTATACTTTACTATTTCATCTATCTGAGAGAATATTTCATACACTTATGAAAAGGATGTGTATTTGGGAGCTGTGGAATGAGGTACTCTGAAGTTATGTAATAAGTCTATAGGACCAAAGCATACATTTGCTGTTTCAAAGATGGGGGAGTTGTTATTGGTGCAGCTGGCAGTGGTATGGCTGTCCTCTCTGCTCAGTACCTCACCGTGTCTCTGCTATGTCTTGTCAGTTATCCATTGAAAATTTCTATAGCTAACGGTTCCTTTGTTGATAATTTTGTCTGGGTGACCTGTCCAATGATGAAAGTGGGATATTGAAGTCTCCGATTGTTACTGTAGTGGAATTTATTTTTCTCTTCAAATTTGCAACATTTGTTATAAACAGAAAATAATATTTATATTGTAAAACTGGTTGCCCTTGCATTAAGGGCATATACATTTATTGTGGTCAATTCTTTGTTGTCGAATTGAGCCCTTAATATAATGACTTTTTTTTGTCTCAATTGGTGGTTATTATCACAAAGTCTGATTTGTTTGAGCATAGGTACTCCTGCTTGCTTTTGATTTTCATTTGTGATAGAATATCTTTCTCCACTTTTGACTTTCAGTCTGTGTATATTTTATTAATGAAGTGTTTCTTCTAGTCACCACAGTTCCTGTGTTGTCCAGTCAGCCTATCTGTAACTTTTAGTTGAAAGTTTTAGTTTATTTACATTAAGGGTGAGTATTAAGTAATTACTTAGTCCTGATATTCTCCCATAAATGTTCCTACTGTTTGTTTGGAATTTCATTTGTTGTTTTACTAGGATTTTCCACCTTCATATTCTTTCATGATGCTAATTATCCTTTTCCGTTTCTATATGTAGGAAAACCATAAGTATCATTTTAAGGCTGGCTAAGTAGACACAGATTCTTTCAATTTTTGTTTGTCTTGAAAATTTCACCTTCAGTTAAAAGTGACAACTTTGCTGGGTGAAGTGTCCTTGTCAGCAGGTTATTTCTTCTGGGACTTGGTCTGTATTTCTTCACGCTCTGCTTGCCTGTAGGCTTCTTGTCAAGAAATCGGCTCTCAATATGATGGGAGTTCCCTTAAAGATGATTTGCTATTTCCTTCTTGCCAATTTTAGGGCACTTTCGTTTTGTTTTATTATTGAAAATCTGACTGTGATGCGTTGTTAGTGAGGATCTTTTCTGATTATTCCTGTTTGAGGTTTATGTGCTTCTTAAACACCCATATTTTGGTCCAATTAGCAGAATTATCTGACATTATTTCATTGAATATGCTTTCTAAGCCACTCTTTTTTCCTATTACAAGAACTTCCTAAGACTTATATTTTTGGTTGCCTGATGGTATCCTACAGATTCCAAAAAGTTTTGTTCCTTGTCATTTTTCTTCTTTATTCTGATTAAGACAGTTCAAAACCCGTTTTCCAGTTAAGACTGTTTTTTTTCCTACCTCATCAAGTCTGTTTGAATACTTCATTTCTAATGTTTCTGTTTGTCTTTGTTGAGTTTTTCATTCAACCCATGTACTGATTTCCTAATTTAATTTGACTGTATCTTTGAGTAACATTATTGTGAATTTTTTAGACATTTTATCAATATCCCCTTCTTAACAGTCCACCCTTACTGTGTTCTGTTTGAGGAGCCAGATTTCCTTCCTTAGTTATGCTCTTTGTGTTTTTACATTGATTTTTGTGCATATCAACCATTTCTTGTCTCTATCACTTCTTGGAATATTAAGAAAATGCTTTTATTTTGAAGGCTTTATTCAGGCATCTGTGCCTCTGGGGCTCATGAGCACTAAGCTGCAGGGCTATGAGCTGGGCAAAGCTAGAGAGCTCAGGCCATCATTTCTGGATTATGCAAGAGTCCAGAGTGAAATCCAGCATGGGAGTAGTGGAGCATCCGGGACAGTCAGTGATGTTCTGCTCTGCGGCTGGGTGCGCTCACTGATTGGCCACTCCACGTGAGCTCATGCTGCCAGTGAACCTCTCATAGCCAGGCTTCCACACTTTCCAGAGCACCAACTCACCCCTGGCATACTTTCTGACTTAGCTGTGAGGTCTCTGTCCATTAGCAGAGAGCACAGAGTCTCTGCAGTCAGATGAGGCAGGCTGCACAGGAACCCTGCCACAACTTGTGATTTCTCATCTTCGTGGGGTGTTTTTCAGAACTCCCACAGTTACAGGGTGCAGGAGGTCGGCTCACCATCCTGTGAATTGCTGTGGCACTGGCTCTGATAGCTTCTGGTGGTGCTGGAACTACTTACTGTCCCCAGATTAGAACAGCATTCAGTAACAACTCTACCATGAGAAACTTATGCTTTGGTGAGAAGATGGGAGCAGAGGGAAGAAATCTGGCTTCCATTTTAGGAGCACCAGATCACATAATCTCTCTTCAAACTTCTCTAGAAGTTATAGGAGAGTTTTAAATTTTGTGTTAAAAATTGCCAATGGTAGGCTCCACAATACCTTCTTCTTACCTTATCTTGGTAAGATGGGGTTATCCAGCTGGAAGCTGACTTTGTGGATGGAGGAGTTGTTGCTGGTGCAGCCGGCAGTAGTGTGGTTGTCCTCTCTACTCAGTACCCCAGCGTGTCTCTGCTATATCTTGTCAGTTCTCCATTGAAAATTTGTATCAATTTGCTAGGAATAAGATCCTTCCTTTGTTTTTCTTGACACTCTCTGCATTTGAGGACAGGTAAGCTTACCACTCTTAATATAAATGTTAATCTTTTGCATAAAAAGTTCATTGTTATCACTACATGACCACTGGTTCAAAGAAAGCAAAAATAAATACACCTTTCATCTTCAAGTAGTTCATTATGATACGCTCAAAAAGCAGTGGCTTAAATCAACAACATTGTAATATTATTTTTATATAAGCCCGTAAGTATTCAGGAGACTTTGCTTGCCTGATCTCCATGAGAATTGCTACCACTCTGTAGCATGCTGGAAAGTGGATGGTCTATGATGGGAAGGAGTTTAGAACTAAAACTCAAGGAGCGAAAAGATTTAAATTTTAGTGTAAGAAAATTCTTAGGCAATTTACTTTTTCATAAAAACTAGGATCAAAGTGATAAAGTTAGAAGGAGTGTAAATTCCTAACGTCATGGCACAGCCCCCAAAATAAAATCTATATGATGACAAGGTTTGAAATACATTTAGAAAAATCAATCAGGGCCAAAGGTGAACCTTCCCTAAGATTTTCTCTCCATAACCCTTCATTTGTGAGACAAAATCCACTTATTAACCCCCTTTGTTGCCTTTTTTTGTCACTACATCTGCTTCCCTGGTCAGAGCAAGCTTTCTCAAGCAAGCTTGCTTCAACCCCACAGAGGTTTCGTTTCTCCTTAACAGTAAGTCTAAAGAGAAAGGTTCATTCAACTTCGACATTTTGAGACTCAAATCCAAGAGCAGGCAGCAGCTCTGGGTTGGCCTCTGATGGTGACAGTGATGGCAGAAGGCACAGCTATGGAGCCTGTGGGATAGCAGTGTCCGGGCACTTTGAAGATCCACTCCCACAGGTCCTGTTTGATTTCTCATCAGCTTCCTGTTGCCCTACACTTTGCAATAGCCCTCTCTAGGATCCATAAAGAATAAAGTTCTTCTGTTTAGTGCTTTGTAGTTTCACATCTTCATTGTGGCTCACCTGATCATGCTTGAACCTAACTTACCCCCTAGCTTAGGTCTCTCCAAAGAGTGGTTGCATAAGTTTGGGGTCACTCTTAAGCTAAACACCGTAACAATGAAAATCCATACATAACAACAAAAATTGCAACAGTTGACACATCAAGCAAAGTATAAAGTCATGACCCTGAGGGGCACTGCAAAAAGCCTTTAGATTATTCCTGGTTATATACCTGACCCTGCCAGGTGGTTAACACCATTGGGGAGGTTCCATGATTTGCTAGCGCGACTGCGCTAATGCAAACTACTGCACCTGCTGCTCTTGAGTCTCTTCCCTAATTGGGTGGGCTCTGCAATGTGCTAATGTTCTCAGGGCCCCAAAATTGCCTGCTTTAATATGATGCCAATAGTACCATCAACAAGGGAGGCTGCTCTTATTCCCCTATTAGAAATGACTGCCCAGAAGAAAACTGACTGCAATCCAAAGACCTGGCTAAAACCAAAGACCTGTTACAAGAAGCAGAAGCAGGTAACCTCTACCTAGGGGATTATTGGGTGCTTGACCAGAAAGAGGCCCAGCAGGGTGTGAGAGGGAAAATAAGATTCTGACATCTGCTGAGTTGGTTTGGCAGTACCTAGGGAGGACCTAACAAGATCAGTTAGGATACCCAGAGAGGGTGTTTGGCAGATTTGAGAAAAAGCAGTATCCTGAAGCCCCACTTAACATAGTTAATGTGGTGCTCAAGGATTAAAACTTGCTATGTATAATTGTTGTTTTAACATCAGTTACTTAAAGATCTCTATCCAGGCCGTCTTGTTTGAGATAGCCTCGCACTCTAGCCAAGACACTGTATTACCTCCTCCTGCTGTGTTTCCTGGCTCGCACCTATCTCTGCTTTATGGCAGCCTTATTTTCTGGGCCCCCTGGCTGAGCTGAAGCTCCAAGAGGGCAGAGACCTTACCCACTGTTGTTTTCTAGCATCTCAAACCTGGGACAAGTACCCCATAAATATTTCTCACATCCATACTGTTTTGTTTGATTTTTATTTTATCTGTATCAAGGAACATATGCCTTGTGCACAGACTTTGATAACATGACAGTCCAGCTGAACTGTGGGAAAGTCTTTTTGCCCAAACTTGGACCATCAAAACTGACAAAACAAGAAGGGCAGCTCTGTTGTCTTCAAAACTACACCAGGAAAGGATTATGTATTAATTTCCTAGAGCTGCCACAATTATGTCTTCATTTCTATTATACCAACAATTAATTGTTTACAACCAGAAAAATCTATTGTCCCTGACTTTGGGAGGCTGCACACCCTTGGAGTTCCCAGGTTCTTGGACTTCTTTCCTTGGAAAGGATCTACTCTTTGCCTCTCCCAGTCCTGTGGCTGTAGGCACTCCTTGTCTGCAACTCTGCCTCCATCTTCACCTGCTGTTCTCCTGTGTCTGCCTCCCCAATAAACCTTTATCATTGGATTTAAGGCCTGTTTGAAAGGGACATTATGGTAACTGCTTCAAAATTCCAAATATCATTTTTCACAAAAAGAGTCTTTTCCAAAAAAAGATAATATTTGCAGGTTTCAGAAGTTGAAACATGTGCATATCACATATGGGATTCACCAGAAACAGCAAAGCTAAATTTTGAACTCAATGTTTGTGATTCAAAGTAACGTTTATGAAATCCGGAGTTTCTAATGAGATGTCAAATTTTTAAACCTCTACATTCAAAGAGAAATATGAAGTGGCTTGATTTAATACCTATGGCACAAATGTCATTTGCTATTTGTCCAAGAGGTGAGAAACTTACTGATTTTTCACTACCCATTCTTAAAATATCCCCAAGCCAGCCACATGGAAAGCTAAGGAGTCGGTTGTTTTTCATAGGAATTGTCCTGTGTTCTCTATGGTCATTCTCTACGTCTTCAAGTAGTAATCCTTCTCTAATTTCCACTGTTTTAATTGTCTTAGTCTATTTATGTTGTCACAATTTGCCACAGACTTGTGACTTTTTTTTAAAAAAAAAAAGAATTTTATTTCACACCAGTCTGGAGGTTAAGAAGTGCAAGTTCAAGGAACAGGCAAGTTTAGTGTGATGGGGAGCCACTTTTCATCCTGCAGCAAGAGTCAAAAGTTGAAGCACCGTCTCGGACTCCGTCCTGGAGATTCACAGTCTGCTGCGTCTCTAGTTGAGGAAGTGTTGCTTTGCAGGTGGTATCATGGGCTCCTCCATTTTATATTGTGATGTTTATTTTGTATATCTTATATTGTTTAGGTGGGAAACAGTGCATGCATGAAACTCAAGTGATGGTGTTTTATGACAGTTGTTTCATTCTCTGAGGAAAATGGTCCCTGTAATATGCCCTGTTAACGTTTGTCTATCTGACACATGTTTTCTTATTTCCACCCCATATGAATTAAGATCATAAGTCATCAAAATATATGTGCTTATCAGGAACCTTGATACAAAGACATTGATACTTATGCTCCTTATACTATGTAGATTCGGGAGAGGGGTTACTTGTTATGGACTTAGCAGATGAAAGATCGGTGCCATGTGCAAACTCACATTGTCCATCTATGTGTGACATCCCAGTCCTCGTCAGTGTAAGAGGTCATGCGAAGTCCAGAGGAAGTGTTGCTTTCGCCACTTCTCACACAGATGATCTTTGCCTCATGATCCTGAAGGTGGTTTCCCTCATGCTCCCCATTGTCAGGGACATTCCTTCAGTATTGGTTCAGTGTCACCCGGTGCTACAATCTGTGAAACTCAAAAGTTGCTCACTAGTCTGTTGAGCAAGTTGAAAATCACAGAAGTCCTGACAAATGATTTTCCCTCAAGTGCATGATAAAGAAGACAAACAAAATTGCCCTAAGTTTTCCCTGTTTAATTGCCAGTATAGTATTAATTATTTCCATTTTTAAATATGGAACTTTCTAAATTAATTGTGTCTGATTTGAAAGGCAGTTTGATTATCAGCTTTCTACAGATAGTATTTTTTATTTCTATGGCGAAACCTATTTTCATAGTGCCTAGTTCCAAACTATTAAGTTATTTGAATTAGGCATTTGGTTTTTAACCTTCTGATACTGTAGAAGTGCATACACACACACACATCCAACATCCATATTTTACTTCACAAATTAGGATTAAAAATGTTTCTTTACCTCTTAGATTAAAGAAAAAAAAAAGCAATATCTTTCTGACTGCAATGACGGAAAATCCATCTTTGTTCAGTTCCACTACGGTGACTGACAAACCCAAGGAGTTTTATTCTGAGCAGGTCTTCTCGAGGCCCCTCTGGTGACTGGGCAGCACAGAGAAGGCAGAAGCTTCCGCTGAGACGTCAGCAAAAGGCCGGAGGCCTTGGCCCTGGATTGCAGCTCTCTACTGGGTTCCAGTCTGTTTGAGTGGCAAAGATGCTGCCATCGCCCCAGAAAAGTGGCTCTACCTGTCTCCCTCCTTTACCCAATGCACCTGCTGGGTGAGGAGGGTCCCTGTTTCTGGCAGGCCCCCAATCTGCTTCCCTGGTCAGAGCAAGCTTTCGAAGGTAAGGCTTCTCCAATCCCACAGAGGTTTCATTTCTCCTTAACAGTAAGTCAAATATTTTCAGAATCTTATCATTCTGCTCTATGGGTAAGCAAAACCACAATTTTGCAAGACGTAGATCTTTTTTTTTATCACTAAGATTGGAGTTGTTGGGGAAGAATACATATTTCTCATTCTTTCTCACCATTCCTTCATGCAAACAAAAACAGCAAAATAAAGCAGCCAGCAACCTCTCCCGACAATGTCTAACCACGTTGACCCCCAATGCATGCACATGTGGAATTTACTATTTACTCCTAACAAGTGTTTCCCTGTCCTGAGCAGTTAGATGCCTCCATTTATGACATTTGTCATTGAATCTTCAAAAAAAGAAGGAGACGGTGTGGATTGTTTCATGTCCTTCTAAACATATATATCGTTCTGGTGTTTTAAGTTAGTTCATAAAGCTTTTCACTTTGAGTTGTGAAATGCTTATGAAGTCCACGTTTCAATCAGGAGCAAGGTCTGCTTGCATGACTGCAGTTGCTGTTCCTGTGATGCAGAAGGCAGCGAGGGATCCTAACTTTTTGTTCAGTGCTCTGTCTGGAGACAGCAGCCTGGGCAGAAAGATTTAAGCATCTACATGGGATGGAACTAAATTGGACTTCAACAAGTTTATGGAAAAATGGAAATCAGTGAAAAATCTGACTTGGTGCAAAAACATTGAAATCTGTGCATGATGTATCCTAGTAAATGTTGTCCATGAACTTTTTGAAGACTCCTTGCATGTATGGTTCCTAAAAGAATGCTTTTTGCGGGCCTGGCATGATAGCCTAGCAGCTGAAGTCTTTGCCTTGCACACACTGGGATCCCATTTAAGTGCTGGTTCTAATGTTGGTGGCCCCACTTCCCATCCAGCCCCCTGCTTGTAGCCAAGGAAAGCGAAAGAGGACTGCCCAAAGCCTAGTGACCCTTCACCCATGTGCGAGACCTGGAAGAAGTTTCCGGCTCCTGTCTTCAGATTGGCGCAGCTCCGGCCATTGCGGTCATTTGGGGAATGAACCATCAGAGGGAAGGTCTTTCTGTTTCTCCTCCTCTCTGTATATCTGACTTCGCAATAAAAATAAATCTTTTTTAAAAAGCATGCTATTTGCAACAAAAATAAACATCAAATTCCATTTTCTATAAACTTTTAAAAATACTCTGTTACTGTATTTTCTCTCTCTGAGGAATAGAAGTACAAGTGTATGATAATCAATTGGCTTTCTGAAATGCCTTTTTCTTTTTTATTTTAGTCAATGTCCTTCTGTTTCCTTGGAAAAGTTTTGAAGTCCTACCGAAATGGTGATGATAAGCAGTGCTTTGCTTCATCTCCCTGGGCTGGAGGCACTGATGTAATTTGATTTCTACTTTTTCAGAGAAATGATGGTCCAGGAATGTGTTGCAGAGAATTCATTTAAATCTCATCATTTATAGAAGTCCCACACCCAAATAGAGCTATTTTGTGTCAGCTGAATAATTCACAAACGGGCAGATGGAAGTACACTCACAGCTGCCGTGTCAAAGTGTCCTTCACAGAGCAGTGTGCTGCTAATGTGCCTTCGTCCATCCCACCGCCCATCGCAGTGAAAGCCACACACAGGGGGAACGAACAAACTTCATTCTATAAGAATTCAAAGGTGTTTATTAAAACCTTTCCCGGTGAGAGGGGATGACTCTGCCGGCTTGCGGGAAAAGCACAGTAATGAGAACAAGGTATGTTACCACGAAGTAAGCATCCTGCCAAAGAATTATGTTCCTGCTTCGGTGCTTCTTCAGATCCTTCAAAAAAAATTTTTTTGGGGGGGCCCGGCGCGGTGGCACAAGTGGTTAAGGTCCTCGCCTTGCATGCCCGGGATCCCATATGGGTGCTGGTTCTATCCCAGCAGCCCCGCTTCCCTTCCAGCTCCCTGCACCCGCGTGGGAGACCTGGAAGAGGCTCCTGGCTTCGGATCGGCATAGCATCGGCCGTTGCGCTCACTTGGGGAGTGAATCATCGGACGGAAGATCTTCCTCTCTGTCTCTCCTCTCTATATAGCCGCCTTTCCCGTAAAAATATAAAAATAAATCTTTAAAAAAATTTTTTTTTTTTAATTTCAAGTATTGCTTACACATTCAGAAGCACAAACAGGAACATCCAGAGGCTCCCGGCTCAGGCTCCTGCAGCAGCAGCGGATGAATAGCTCAGGGAATTATGCATCCCATTAGCTACTCTTCTGTCTAATTCGCAGGGACCTTGTGCAAATTACTTGGAATGTTTGTGCCTTCTCTTGGCCTTTTTGGGTGAGGAGATTACCAGCCTCCTACCAGGAGAGCAGGGGGTGTGTGGCCAGCGAGCACAAGTAAGCATGCGCAGTCAACCCAGAGCAATGTGAAGCATCTCTGGGGTCCCTGTGCTGTGTGATGAGCCGAGAGCCTGCAGAATGAGATGCCAACAACGGCATTGTCGAGTTTTCCGTTCAGCCTTGGCACAGCTTGCAAGAGGTCTGACGGCTTTATTGTGGACCAAGGGCATAAAGAACTAAGAAAATACAACAGTCTGAACACTTACATAATTGAGCAACTCAACAAGAATTTGGAAGAAATCCGTCTGCTTCTAGTTTAGCATAAGGTCCTAAGGGCTCAGGAGCCAGTCCACCCGCCTCTTCAGTGCTTGTGCCCTGCGTGGCAACCACAACGTGGAATGGAACTTCTTGTCCTCAGGGGGAATCTCAGCACTTCGTGTTGAATTCGTTGTCCAGCAACTCTTTCCGATTCTGAGTTGAATTTTGCTGTTTCCTGGGATGTCTACCAACTCTAGTTCCTTGTCTCTGAAGCAGTACGCTCAGTCTGCTCCTTCTTCACAGACCTCCAAATGTTTAATGTTGGAGCTTTCTTTTTTTCTGATTTTGTATCTTCAGCTAAAATCTTTCTGCCCCATTTCTTATATGCCCATAGTGTTTCACTATCAATGTCATCTTGTAATTTAGGCTAGCTTGTTATTATTTCTCTTAAAATGAACCATTTATGTAAAAAAAAAAAAAAGGTAGAGTATAGCATATAACTTATGCATATTCTCCCATGTATTTTTTGCCTATGACCTTATGGGTTAACATGCCTGAGCTTTAATCCCACCTTCATTTCCAATTCCTTCTCTGCTAATGGGCACCCTTGGAGGTAGCAGGTGATGGTGAGGTAGTTGCACCCCTCTCATTCACCCATGTGGGACTCACATGTCTCAGCTGTTGTGGGCATTTGGAAACTGCACCCTACGATCTCTTTCTCATTCATCTCCAAAATAAACATGTTATCTCCAAAATGGGCCTGGATTTGAAGAGATGGGTCTAATAATTCAAAGTAGAAAGAGGTACATTTTAACGTAAATTTTAAACAGCTTTTTACTGAGTGTCTTCTCTGTCTCTCACACAGTAGATATAATGATTAAACAAAGCATACATAGCTATCAACCTACTGAAACTCACGCTTCAGTTATTAAGTGGGATGGGAAGACCTCCTAGGGAAAAAATTCTAAAAAAAAAAAAAAAAAAGTCAATCAAATGTATTGGTCCAGCTATTTGCAGTAGATACTCCCTGAACGGACTGTAGCGGACATGGCTCATTTACACTCCGTACGCATTTGCTCCTCCTTCTGCTTTGCCTTCTGATACAGCCCGCAGAAGCCAGCACCACACTTCTACGCTGGCATAACGCAGGTAGGAAGGTCTCTGTGTAGAAATCAGATTCCACACGGCAAATGCAGCTCAAAGAGACCCTTGTGAAGAAGTTTCACTCTAAATGCAATGAAAACGCTTTGAAATGTTTTAAGTAGAGTTTCCATCATTCATAATTTTAAAGCCAATTTGGTCAACTTCACTCATTGTTTTTTCACTTTTTCAACTTTGGATGCTTGTTACTCAATTATTCATATGAATACGTTTTCAGATAACTTTTTATTCATTTGAGGAATATGCCACTGTGGATGATGGTGCTGGGTTAAAATATGAACTTGATTTAAGAAAAAAATGATTTAATTTTTCCAACCTCTACCTACTTTTTTAAAAAGAGTTATTTATTTTTATTACAAAGACAGATAGCAGACAGGAAGAGAGAGAGAGAGAGGAAGATCTTCCATCCATTGATTCACACCTCAAAGGGCCACAATGGCTGGAGCTGCGCCAATCCGAAGCCTCTTCTGGGTCTCCTACACGGATACAGGATCCCGAGGCTTTGGGTCATCCTCTGCTGCTTTCCCAGGTCACAAGCAGAGAGCTGAATGGGAAGTGGCATTGCTGCGATTTGAATGGTGCTCTTATGGAATCCTGGTGCACTCAAGGCAAAAACTTTAGCCACTAGGCTACCGTGCTGGGCCCCTCTACCTACTTCTATCTCTAATAAATTGACTATCTCACTAAACATATTAAATAATGCTACAATAAGGAATTACGAGGATATTGTGGGAAGTAACAATTATGCATCTAAATTAGATTCATAACAAGACTTCAAAAATGACATCTTAGATGGCTGCTTAAGAGTGAACGACAGTTTACTGAGCAGAGAGAGAAAGAGGTAAAGGTGGAGTGTTTCAAGACTCGTGCTTATCTTATAGGATGGTCAGAGGCAAAAAAGATATGGGTGGTGCTTAGAAGCATTGATAAATTTAATGCAGCCAGTACTTGCAGTCTAAGCAGGGATAAAAATGCATCAATTGAGGTAAACAGCTAACAAATTACAGGTAGCATTCTGAGCTGTGTTTCCAAGTTTAGATGTGTGAGTAGAGTTGGATGGCTGAGCCTACTTACATGATAACAGAAAGCGAAGGAGCTGTTGAAAGAAGTGTTAAAGAGAAAGGGAGAATGTTGAACAGAGTTGGGAGAATGACAGACATTTTCAGAGGGAAGAACAAGACATGACTCACATCCAGGAGAAGGGATCCTACTCTTGGTAACTCTTGAATTTAATGCACCTGGGGACACCTAATTAGAAATGTTTTCATTCAGTAAGTATCTGGCTAAAAACCACAGTGGTACAAGATAAGTGAAGAAACTGATTTTGAATCATTGTGGAAGCTTTAGGCATGTAAGTGGACAAAATCAACCAAGAATAGTAGAGTATTCAGAACAAGAAAATCAGCGTGTGACTTAGACTCTGTGCTCCGAAACTTAAGGATGACCTCAGTGAGGCCAGGTGACCCTTTACATGAACGACTCATCCTGCACTCATGTTAACCTTCTGGCTTAATTCATGCCAGTTTAACTGGTTGCAAATAGCAGATAACCAATTCAAGCTAATTAAGGTTAAAAAATAAAAAGGTGTGTGAGCTCGAGGCTTAAGAGATCCAAGGTAGACCTCAGATGTTCAAATCCAGGGATTCAAAAGCTGATACATTTGTGTCTTATGTGCATTCTTTTGTGGGAAGGTTCTCCCTATGTGGTAGTAAGGCAATCCCAGTTGACCCAACCTACAGCATCAAAAGACAGAAAGTTGCTCTCCCCAGATGTACATACAGCAATCCTAGGGAAGATATCAATTGGCCTCACCTGTCTTACAGCCAACCAGAATTCAGTTATTATCACCAGGAGATAAAGGGTTGTTATTGGTTAGTCTGGACTGAGTGCAAAGAAAAATTAAAATTCTTGAAATCCACTCTAGTCTTCAGAATTAGAATATCCAGTCTCAAAAATCTGTTTACACTGCCTGCTAGTATAATTCTAGCTGAGGGGCTTCCCAAGTTGCATTTTAGGAGACTGGGAGTTCCAGAGCCGGCTTGCCAGGATGCTGTTTCAGAAGACTCACGCCCACACAGGTCAGTCTTGAAGTCAGAAAATGTTCAGGTTTTTGACAGATTGGAAGGGCCTCGGGAACAAGTGTGGGCTGAATTACTTTTCTAGGTGTGTGACCAGGCTCCTCAGTGCTTCTGAGATTTGCTTCCTTCAATTCAGTATACAGAGGAATCATTGACCCAGAATGGTATTGCAAGGGTAAATTAAGTGGTGTTTGTGAGGTTTGATTGCCAAGAAGTTCTTAACATTGCCTTTGACCTTCAATCCCTGGCTTCCATTGCTCAGCCTGTGGGTTCTACTTCCTGGTCATTTGCCTTTTGATGTCAAAGACTTCAGTCCTCTACGTTGCATTTTTAGGATGCTAAATTCTGTTTTGCCACCTGTAGCCTCACTTTGTCTTTGTCAGTTCTTTTATCTGCCCCAACCTCCAAAACTGCTTTCAGAGGGGTACTTCAGTCTCTCGCTCCATACTTCTAAAGCAAAGCTTCTGGCCTGAAATATCAACCCTTTATATTCATAGCTTCTGTGCTTGCCAATTCAGTCAACTATAAGAGAGAAATACTTGGAAAAAAATCCACAAAATACCAAAAAACCAAAACTTGGATTTGCCACACACCAAGGTCCTCTTTCGAATACATGAAGATGAAGTGAAGTGTATGCATGGTATTATGCGTTATAAGCAATCCAGAAATGATTTAAAGTCTATAGGAGAATGCGTACAGGTTACTACACCATTTTATGTAAAGGACTTGAGCATCTGTAGATTTTTGTCTGCAGGGCATTGTGAAACCAGTCTCCTGTTGATATTCAAGTATTTTTCTATACTTCATTCTGTATTTTCATGTACAACAAATGGAAGAAGAATTACCTTAAGGTGAAAGCTAAATTGAGTCTTTAGAGAATACAGACTTGCAAGAAGAAATAGCAATTGTCAGTCTTCCAAGAGAAAACGTCTCAAAGGACTTGAGATTTCAGCTTCTAAAACCACAGAAACTAACAATGCTGTGCAGAGCTATCCATATATTTGTTACTTCATTTTTAAATTTCTACTTAGAAATAGCTGACAAAAATGTACATATTAACAATGTGATACTTTAAAATTGTTTATTTATTTATTTTATTTATTTGAAAGGTGAGGAGAGAGATGTAGAGAAGGAGAGAAGCAGAGACCTTCCATCCACTGGTTCACTCCCCAGATGTGTATAGCAGCTTGAGCTAGTCCAAGCCAAACCCAGAAGCCAGAAGCTCCATCGGGGTCTTCCGCATGGATGGCAAGAACACCAGGACTTGAGCCATCATCTGCCACCTCCCTGTGAGTACATTAGCAAACAACTGGGACTCTGTGATCTGGAGTACAGGCATTCCAACCAGTGACCTTAACTGCTACTCCAAATTCTCACCCTTAAACACAGTGCTTTGACACATATACAGTTCAAAACAATTTCCACAACCGATGTATTCACCAACTTACATGGTTACCTTTCTATATGTTTGTGGTAAGATTGTTTATGTTCTTCTGTCTTAGGAGATTTCAACTAATCATCCAAGAACTTTAATCATCAATTAACATCCAAGAACTTTTATTACTTAAGTGCCATTTTTTTCTAGAAAACTTCAAAGGGTAAGACATTATCCTGCTTGTTCAGTCTCTAAATGATTGCAACAGCCAGGGCTAGGCCAGACAGAAGCTAGGAGCCAGGAAGTAGGTCTTTCTGGTATACCACAAGCATAGCAGGAACCCACGTGCTTGAGCTATCTTCTGTTGCTTTGCTAGGCTATTAGCAGGGAGCTGGACCGACTCCCATGTGGAGTCTCTTCCCTTTTACGTCTGAAGAGGGAAAGAGCAGCATAAACTTGGAGATCCCTGCTTTTGTTTTTCAAATCCTAAATTCCGAAAGGAGAACATTTGCGGGAAGAGGAAGAGTGACCACTCATGGTAGGCATAGGAGCTTACAAGGGTGTTCCCCACCTCTCAGGGATGCAGCAACGACACGGGAGGTTCCATGTTCTGCCCCAAGGTAGAACTCTCAGAGCACCAATACCTCTGAAGGTTTGGGGCCTCAAGGGCAAAGCAAGCTTGTACCCCACCCTCAAAACTGTGGAAACTAAGGCTTTTGGGGTCTTTCACCAGAGTCATGTACCAATGCATGCAAGTAATACAACTGTAAGATTAAGAGAGTTATTGAGGCAGATTTCTACAGTGCATGTGTGCCCAAAGCAATATAATTCTATATTTGTGTATTTTTCAAATTTTATTTATATAAGGGAACAAATTTCATGTATTTCATATCTATAGTTTAAGAACATAATGAGACTCCTTACCTGACACCCCTTCCTGACGTTACTCCCATGCTCCCATTTACACATATGTCAGGATGCAGGTTAGAATGGAGATTAAAATGAACTATAGATTTTGTCAAAAGTTTCTTGAACAATTGACTTATGGGCATCATCAGAAAATTTTAAAACATAATTGAAGCTTGGACAGCGGAAATCTTGGTGCCAATAATAATCAGCTGTGTGATCTTGAAAAGTTACCTAAAATTTCAATGGCCTTATATGTTAAAGGAAAACAATAGTAGTGTCTCTTTAAAATGTTGCCAAATTAACCAGGGTGATTTAGTCCAAGGACCCAGCAAAATGCGTTATTCCTACAGAGAAAGTACTCGATTCCAGCTTTTGATGCTACTGCCTTGTGCTAACAGAAATTTTGGTGAAATAAATATTGGTGAGCTTCTTTGTACTCATATTTAAGATGCATAGATTACACTAATTCTCCCATCTCTCAATATGTGTTTGCCACTCAGCTCCTCTAATGTTCATGTAAAAAGTTTTTAGAGAGTTTAGTACATGGGATCAAGTTAGGGTTCTTACTACAAATTCCAATGAGATGGAGCTTCAAGTAATAGATTAGAGAAAAATCATGACATTTAATTCAATCTTAGTACAGACATGGTGATTTTCTGGGGCTTTAACTTGATTTAATATCAAAAGTCAGGCGAAAACTTCAGTCTTTACTCCTAGCAAGACCTCTGACTTGCTGCACTCCTCTCTCCTGAGATTTGTGTTGACTTTTCTGTCAAATCTTTCCAGTGGTGGAGAAAATAGCACAATCCACAGCATTTGCTTTTGCCTGGAAATCTCAGATTTCTACCACAATTGTTGTCCTATATTTACCATGACAACTCAGGTCACCACTTCTGAAGCATCAGGAGATGACCTTGTTTCCTCCTATCTCTAGATTGTTCCACCTGCCTCCATCACAGCAGCTTCAATTTCTTCTGGTCCTGGCTCTTCCTCCTGGGAATTGACCCCTGTTCTCAGTGCTACTGGAAAACAAACAATAAAAGTCTCCTTTCAGACACCTTGCTCTTTCCACCCTTTCCCCTTTAGAATCAAATATTTTGAAAGGGTTGACCTACCCTTCTCCCTGCTGCTTCACTGTCCCATTATTCCGCAGCCCATCTCGTTCTGGTGTATGTCTCTTGTCTTCAACCACACATTACTCCTTTTTGATAAATCCAGCCCTCATCTCTACCTACAAGTGTCTTTGATGCTACCAAACCTTGCCTGCCCTCTCACCTCCCAGGAGCTTTTTAGAAATCTTCTCTGAGATCCCCACTTCTCGCCCTGGCTGTGTATGTCTGTGTTCATCAAGGTTCCCCTGAGGCCTCTTGTCTTCATCTTCACTCTCTCCCTGGATGCGGTACCTAATCCAATGCCTTCAACTACCACATAAATATTACAGGGTAGTTGTAAGTGTGATTAACTTTCCATTTTATCAACTCTAATATCCAGACTTTGTATGTCTTTTCTAGTTTTCTTCTCAGCACTTTTTTTAATTTTAAAAAAAAATTGAAATTAACTATGTTTAAAAATTTTTAAATTTATTCATTTGGAAAGTAAATGCACACACACTGGGGTCGGGAGAAGTGGTGGATGAGAAACACTTTCCATTCACTAGTTCCTTCCACAAGTCTCCTAACAGCTAGAAGCCAAAACAGTCTGGGTCATTTGCGTTAGCGTTAGGGACCCAACCACGTGTGATGTAACCTCATGCCTCCTGCAGTCCATACTAACGGGAAGCTGAAATATGAGACAGACTCAGGACCCAAATGGAAAGCAGGCATTGCAGACTCTTAACCACTGCACATGCCCCCATTTCCATCCCAGCATCTTACTCCTGTCTAGTTTCCTCCATTGCGATTTCTGAAAACTAACTTTAAATTCCTGTGGTCTCTCACTGATATGTGAAGTAGATTTATTGGGCTTCCTGTCTCTTACCTTTTCTTCTAATAACAACCACAGTCAGACTGGGCTTGCTAAAACAGAGGTGGACAGATGTTTTCCAGAAAGGGCCATGCTATGACTTGAATGTATCCCATGAATTTCATCCAAATTCATATGCATAAAATAGAGGTAATTCAAGAAAACTGGCTACAAATCAATCAGTAGACCAAATTTGGCCCATTGGCCGTAGCTTTCTCATCTTTGCTCTACAAGAAAAATTTGGTCATTTTCTTCTTGTGGCATTTAGGATGGATGACATATTGTTGAAAATAATTTATAAGGCTATCCAGACTTCTAACCATGTTCCTGCCTCACAAACTCAGCTCCTGATTTATTGGAAGGCTCACCTTACTGCACTGTGTCTTGATCCTGGCTAAATACGTCTGTTGGAAGCTGACAGTCTAAATAATACAAATTTCAGGGGCATAACACAATGTGGGTTTGGATTTCTGCTCTATTTCTTAGTGACATTTTGATCTTTGGAAAGATCAATTTCTTGAAAATAAGCGCGATTGCACTATTTGGGAATAGTAACAATGTCTGGCTCTAACAATAATGCAGCTAATTCAATGTGTGGAATTGCAAAAAAACACAAAAGTCCTCCTCAACTGTGAAGGGTTATAGAAATCTCGGTTTGCTCATGTAGGCATGGCCAGTTCCGCTCTCCTGACAACCCTGCTGTGACAGCCAGCATTCCTCGTCCTTGCCCTCCATGTCGGATCTGCATCGTGGCAGTGCCCAGCACCCAGGTGGATTCTGGCCATCCCTTCCTTCCTCGAAATGACCCATTTGGTCTTTCGCCAGAGCAGCACACTTACCTTGAATCTCATGATAGAAGCCTTGGCCCCAGTCTCTGCCCCAATTCTAAAACAGTTTATCACTCCCGTAGGTGCTGTTTAGAAATGTGTGTGTGTTGGGAGAGGTGATGGTAGAGAAAAGAATTAGGCCACTATTTCTGGTGTGACCTATTTCTCTCACTGTACCGGGGAAGAGAGTGCATTTTCTGATGGAGGGATTATGGACTGAGCAGATATAGTAAGTTAAAACATGTCAACCAATGCATAATTTATAGATCGCGTTTTTCCTTTATGAGCTCAGGGATCATTTTCATGTATTTGCAACATTGGAAAATGGCCTGTACTTACATATCAATTAGGACCTTTTATTGTTATATTTGCTTAGCAAAAAAAACAAAACAAAACAAAAAAAAAACCTTTTTGCACCTTCTAGCTTTAGTAGTCTTAATATTTAAAGACCCTCTGACTCATTCATATTGCTAATGCACCATACTGAGATTTTTCTGACAGACATCAAAGGCACTGGGAACTAATTTACTGTATTCTTTAAACCTTTAAACAGATACACACACGGACATACATACAGTCATCACATACAAAACCTGGATCAACTACCCAGTCAGATTAACATAAAGAAAATACAAGGCCACAAAGAACAACCACTTTTTCTTCACTTCCTTAAGATGTCAATTAAATGTTTTAATGATAGAAAACTTGAAAATGAACTTTTGAAGTACACAGGATTTACTTTTTGGGTGGACTGGGACTGGACGCACCAAGCCGGGCCAGACTCCAACACCTTCTGGTGTCCTGGAGGACCAGGATAGATGCGGGACGGACTAGGTTAAGTCTCAACCCCTACTGAGCCATATGTGAGATGTATGTGGGTATGGATGAGCAGTGGCTGGGCTGAAACATCCAACAGTAAGAACCAGATTGGGTTGAAGGCCAGTCAGGAAAAGCCACTGTTCCTGCTAGGACAGAAGGTAAACTGAGCAGGGCTGGTTCATGGACCCCCTGGTATGCACGAAATCTGGCATTGGGAGAGATTCTGATGGAGGAGCCTGGGCAACCCCTCTGGCAGGACACAGACCTGGCAGGTAAGTGCAAGAAACATGATAGGAAACAGCCCAGAACAGGCCATGGAAATTATTCCACTGGCACACATTTGGCATGGGTTGGGGGCAGACCCGGCTGAATCAGTTCACATCACCTGCTGGCAAATTTGAACACCAGAATACAGTGTGGGTCAGGCCAGTTTCGGTTATGACACATACCAGTACACAATAAGGAATGCCAAGGTGAGATGAGCCATACCAGATGTGGTTGCAGCACCCAACCAGCACATGTGAAAACCGGGGAAAGGAGGCAAAGCTGGCAGGGGAATGTGGGCTCCCCTGATGGACAACCACTCCCATTGGAAAGCGTGAGTCGGGATGGGGGCAGACCAGACTTGGCAGGGCTACAACACCTGTGGACCTCATGTCAGATGGATAAAGGAAGAGCCAGGGTAGGCTGCCTGTTCCAACTGGTGCAAGCAAAAATTAGAGTGTGTGAGGGATGGTTGGGCTTAGCCGCAGCATCAGTTGGCAGAGGCTGGCACTGGGAGCTTTCTGTCAAGTCAAATTCTAGAACCACCTGGAGAGAGCATAATCTGGGAGAGGAGTGTGGTCTAGTAGGGAGATAGTGGGCACCTCCCTCGGGGTTGCCACTCTCACTGGACAGCACAAAAACCAGGACTAGGGCAGGGATGCCTAGATAGAAAGGCACCTGCCAGTATGTGTGTGGGCTGGATAGTAGGTTGGTTGGGTTGAACTAGGCTTCAATGCCTATTGACATGTAGGAGAGCTAAATGGGATGTGGGACAGACTGAACAAGTCTGCAGAACATACTGGCAAGCATGGGAACCAGGGTAGGGGGAAGAACTGGTAGGGGTTATGGGGAGTCACCCCAAACAGGCTGCAGCTCCGACTAGTTTGCGTGAGGACAGAGTATGAAATAGGTAGGAGTGAGCTGGACTGCAACACCCATTGGTTCAAGTGGATGACAGGCCTGGAAACAGAACTGACCTGACAATAGCAAGGAGGAGCACGTGCATAAGTTGATGGGTGTCGGACTCTATGCTGACAAACTCATGCAAGAATCAGGTTTGGGATTATCTCAGATGAAGTTTCTTTGGAGATCCCTCCAACTGAACTGCTGATCTCAGAATCCCAACCATGAAGAGACTATGTCAGCCAGTGGATTATGAATAGGTCTAATCACGATTGGAACAGTGAAGCAATTCACGATTGGAAGCAATTCAGACCTGTTGAACTATCCAAACTGCTTGAGCAGGACTCTCAGAGAGTGCCTCACATTGGGGAAATGGGATGGGTGGGAGGCTGGGTGGGACTTTTCCCTTTGTTTTTCCCCTGACCCCAGATACAGGGGAAAAAAAATGATATTAGTGTGGAAACAATGGTATTACCCACTTTCATCCTGTAACCCTTGACCCTTTGTACCCTAATCACCTAAGTAAAATTATTTTTAAAAAAATTATTGAACAGCCAAAAAAAAAAAAAGAGAGAGAAAGAAAGAAAGAAACTTAGGAATAAAGTATCTGAAATTAAAAAAAAAAAGATTTACTTTTTGGATTACAAAACTATTAAAAGCATCATGAGAAGTGATCATATAAAAATCAGTTATGGGCTAAGTGTGACAGCCTAGTGGCTAAATCCTTGCTTTGCATACTCTGGGATCCTATGTAGGCACCGTTTCATGTCCTGGCTGTTCCACTTCCCATCCAGCTCCTTTATGATACCCTGGGGAAGCAGTATAGAGGATGGCCCAAAGCCTTGGAAGCCTGATTTGGCATAGGAGACCCAGAGCAAGCTGCTGGCTCCTGGCTTTGGATTGGCTCACTTCCTGACATTGCGGCCACTTGGGGAGTGAAACAGCGGACACATTTTCTCTCTGTATCTCCTTCTCTCTGTATATCTGCCTTTCCAGCAAAAAATAAAATAAAATAAAATAAAATAAAATAAAACTTCAAAAAATCAGTTAGTAGGAGTGCTGTTTCTTGTAATTAATACTTTCTATGTATATGTATTGTATATTATAACATTTTCACAAAGGAGGAGGTATTATATAGAAGGTACTGTAACTGATTTTCAATTTGAATTTAGTTAGAAATCTATTTCATTGTTTAATCACTCTTTTTTTATGTCTTGAAATATTTCTACATTCTTTTATCAGAACTAATTAAATGTACAAAAGCTTCCAGATCTGCATTTTGTGAATTACTTTATACAAGCATTGTGAAAAGGTTTGTGGAAACATGTAAATAAAACATAAGCATATTTTTGTGCAAAGACTTTGCATTTATAATTTTTTCAAATATAAGCATAGTTTTTTCAAAATACAAATTTATACGAACTTTTTGAAAACTCATGTGTCTAACAAATATGATGGCAAATATTAGACTATAAGTCATGGGGCTTCTCCATTAGAATTCCTGAACATCTTTGGGGAAAAGTTCTGGTCTGTTTAAGTTTTTTTGAATGAGTGTAGAGAGCCTTCTTTATTAAGCAAATACAACAAGCATGTACGCTCCTAACAACTAAGCCCCACACTATGTAAGGTAAAAATTGGTGGTACTGATAGGTGGATACTTTACTCCCTACTTCCTGCCACGAGCAGAATCAGTAACTAGGAGAACAATTCAGAAATGGAGAACTTGAACAACACTTCAAATGAGCTGGACCTCAAAGTTGTATACCAAAACCTCTACTCCAAACTAGCAGAGGAAGTATTTTCCTGATGTCCACATAAGACATTTTGCAGAACAGACCACTTATTAGCACACTAAATAAATCTGAGTAAATCTCATAAGCTTGTGACCATCACTAGAAATCCATAAAAGAAGAAAACTGGAAAACTCACAAATGTATGGCCTACACAGTGGTGGCCCTTTGGTCTGTCACCTGTGGACAAGGTGGGAGATGTGTAAGGTTGCAAAGGGTGTTGACTGATGATTTTCTGGAGCAGGAACAGCTAGTCAGGCATAACAGATTAGCTGCACTCATCACTGCTAATAAAAAGTTAAAAGAATTCTGAGGTTATGGATACTTAAGATACATCTGGAGAACGTAGTGGAAGACAGTGGAAGAACTGGTGAGTGATAACAGGTAGAAGGTGTTGTCTGAGACTCGGCTGGATTGTCCCGGCAGTGTGTATCCTTGCAACTGTCAATGAGCTTGAATGTGGGTGTCTTTGGCTTTCTAAGTCAACAAAAATAGATGAATCTCCAAATGTATCATGGTTTAAGCTAAATATCAAGAACTGAACTAGAGAGGAACACAGGCCTTAAAAACATGATGAACATGAGAAGGAAAATAAAAAGAATGGGATATGGCCCACAAGAGTACATTCCAAAAATTAATGTAAAATGAAATTAAGAGAGAATATTCTGTTATTGCCAAAAACCCCACAATGACATCAATGTATAGTTTCTCCATTTTGCATGTTTTCCATGATTGCTGAAAAATCCCTTATGTCTGCGCATTTCTAGGAACATGGGGCAGAGTAGGCTACACCCAATAAACAGACCCAGACAGAGCTGAACTAATAGAATTGAATGATCATTTAAACATCACGGAAAAAAATTAAGTTACTGCAAGCAAGTTTGAAAGACAGGATCTTAACCAGCTGAAAATCTATGAAATTGAGAATTTTGGCAGGGACTGCTGGATCCTTGCTGATAATACTTTTGGAATATATATTGCACTAATACGTTAGAAACCAACAGAGAAGATTGATGACTCCCCAGGACCATGACTTATCACTATACTTGATCATTACCTAATTCTTCTGTCTGCTCACAAAGTATGAGACCCACTCACGAACAACGTAATAATTATGCCTTTTTATAACTTTTTTGTCTTTCAGGAGACTTTAAAAGGTGTTTTGTCCCATCCACATGAGGAATTATCTCAAAATGGTATTTAAAAAGACTTATTTTATGTAACAATATTATGGGTCAGGAATTTGAGCAGAAATTAGTTGATTTTTTTCATAAGTTTCACTGTGACATTTGTTTACATCACACAGAACAAAAGGATCAGCAGGAGCCAATGACGTGGTGCAGTAGGCTAAGCCTCCACATTCGGTGCTGGTATGCCACATAGGTGTTGGTTTGAATCCCGGTTGCTCCACTTCCAATCCAGCTTCTTACTTATGGCCTGGGAAAGCAACCGAGGATGGCTCAAGTCTTTGTGCTCCTACATCCACATGGGAGACTCTAAAGAGGTTTATGTCCTTGGGTCAGCTCAGCTCTGGCCATTGCAGTTATTTGGGAATGAACCAGCAAATAGACAAATAGATTTTCTCTCTCTCTCTTTCTCTCCCTTCTCCATTCTGTGACTCTGCCTTTCAAATAAAAAAAAGTCATTTTAAAAAAGGATCATCAACTGAATTTTGTGGCATATCTGGCCCATAAAACTATGAAATTTAAAAAATGATCTGAAGGATGCATGCATTTCTGTGCCTTACAACTTGTGTAGATGGCAAAAAGGCTAACACAGCCAGGACTTTCCACTGATTTACCTCCATGTAGCCCTTCTGGTATTATGTGCTCAGAATAGGCAAACTTTTTACCTGGCTGGTCAGGGTGTCAAGGGACAATCTTCCTGTAAAAGAATGAGCCAGTGGAGAGAAGTGAAGGGAAGGGAGGAAGCTTGGGGCAAGGGGAAGGGAGACCCCAGGGCCAACTAAGCTGTATCAAAGGACAAAAAACAAACAACAACAACAAAAGAATAGGCTGGATGTGCTTTAGTAAGCTAGGCTTGGAAATGATTTCCTCCTAGACCTAAACAGGATTGAAATCACAAAATGGATTGATTTTTAAAGGGAGAATGCATAGACTCCTCTCTCCATTTAAATCTCAAGTTGTTAATTTCACACACATCTTCTCAAATACTTCCTATGATTTTATAAATTTATTAACTTACATATATGAAAACAACATCTAATTGTATTCTAGTTATATTGCATGGCATTGTCTGATGATCTGGTCATGACTTTTCAGGGTCATTCTAATTGGTAAAACGACCTTGAAAAGTTAGTTTTCTTGGTGAAATCATTTATAAGAATATATATATATATATATATATACTAATGTGCCACAAATGCCAGCTCTTGAAATGTATAAAAGTCTTGATTTTGCTCAAGTGATTTTGTCAATTTTCTGGACTCATAAATTACTATTTTAAAATATATTTTCATGCACTCAAAAATATACACCTTCTACTTGTGAAGTCAGATCGAAGGAAGATTTGGCTTTAAACAGGTGTTGATGACTGGGAAGTCATTCAAGTCGCAGGGGCAAGACGAGCGAAGTGGAAAGCACCCAGCATGCTTGAGGATGAATAAGCTAAGAACAGATGAAGCGGATCTGCCACCCACTTCAGTCAGGCTCAGAGCCCAAGTCTTTCTGTGCCACATTCTATGTCAGTTTCCATCAGATTCTTAATCTTGACATCTAAATTTTGTGTTATTTTATAGTATCATCTTCCTCTTTACAAGAAGGAAAGCAAACATTTGCAGATATTGAATAGATATTTGCTGACTGAGAAAATAAATCATTGCTATGGGTTAAATATTTGTCCCCTCCAATCCTCACATGGAAATTTAATTGCTATTATATCAGAATTTGGATATGGAGCTTTTAAGAAGTTGTTAGGCCAAAAGACCCCATCCGTGTGGTGGGTTTAATTCCAAAGGTACGCTAGGATTCTTTCTCACATCCTCTGTTCTGCTGTTGGATGGCACATCAAGAAATTTCTTACCAAATGCTGCCACCTTGATATTGGACTTGCCACATTCTAAAACTGTGAAAAATTTAGTTTCTTTATAAATTTCCTGGTTAGTGTCATCCCATTGTAGCATATCAAGGAAATGATCACCTTCACGGAATTTGAATTTAATGAGTCAGCCATTAATATTAACATTATACTGCTCACGACTTAGTTTTTCTTTTTTCAGAAATTTATCAAGAGGCATTTTGAGTTCTCTACTTGTACTCAGGGTTGTCAACAGATAATTTGTTACCATCACTTCAGTCAACGTTTTCAATTTTCTGAATGTTTTGATTCCCAATAAGGAAGTCCATATAGATTTCTCTCCTGCTGGGGTTTCTATCTAAACGAAAGAATGAAATACCAGGATTCCAAGAGTTCAGAGCATCTTGCTGACATTAAAATATATCACCAGCACTTCTAGTAACTCATAGAGCAAATCAAAATAAGATATCTCAGGGATGAATCTTTTGTTTCATTTTATTTCAATAAATTGCACCAAAAAGGATACAGTTTGTTCAATGCACAAGAAAGGGAGATAATTGTACAGATTCATAGCCCCCTTAAAGTAATCTGATTTAATTCTCTTTCAATTACCCTGTAATGTGAATCCAGAGAGAAATGTGCTTAATTTCCCAATGGCTTCTGCAAAGTTTCAGAACTGCCCTATCCTTGTATGTCACTAGAAAGGCATTGTGCTAGGGCACAGCATGTAACGCCACTGCCTGCAATGCCTGCATCCTGTATAGCCAATTTGAGTCCTAGCTGCTCCACTTTTGACTCAGCTCTTTGCTAGTGACCTAGGAAAGCAGTGAAAGATGGCCCAGGTCTATAGACCCCTGCCACCCAGGTGGAAAGCTTGGATAAAGCTTCCGACTCTTGCAATTATGGTCATCTGGGGATGAAAGATCTGCCCCTTCCCCACTGTCATCTCTCTTCTCTAACTCTTCCAAATAAGTAAATCTTATCTTTACAAAATGTTGTTTCATTTTTCATTTGAAAAGCAGAATTGCAGAGGGAAGAGAGAGATCCTTCATCTTCTGGTTCATTCCCCAAATGGTTGCAATCGCTGGAACTGAGCCTCTTTCAGGGCTGGAACAGGGCTGCAGGGCCCAAGGACTTGAGCCATCCACTATTTTCCTAGGCCATAAGCAGAAGTGGAGAAGCGGAGGCATGAACTGGTCCCCATATGGGATCCTGGTACCACAGGCAGAAGTTTAGCTTACCACACAGCAGTATCATCCACAAATAAATCTTTTTTAAAATACGCATTTTATTGATTAGCTCTGTCTCTACTTTCTTTCCCCTCCAAGTACCATGTTCTCTCTACATTGCCTTACACACCTCATTTAGCTCTCAAAATTAACATACCATAGTGAACAGAGTTCCCAAATCAAGGCTATTCCCTGACCTAGGGTGTGGTTTCAATTTTCCAATGTCCTCTCTATGTATATTTTTTAGTTGCTTGAAAAACATTGCAGGTTTTTGTTTCCAAGAATCTAGAGAGTGCTGAGCAGTGGGGAAGAATGAAATGTGAAATGAATTTCCACATCCTGTGCCTTGACACACTGAGCTGTGTTTGGTCGGGAAGCCACTCGGGGAGAAAAGCATGAGGGATGGACGTGTTGTTATCGTATGCTGTTGCAGCTAAATGCCTGGAGTGTGAGTATTTCACTATCATTTGAAAACAAACAGTTGCTGGTAAGAGGGCCTCAAGCTATTTTTGATTTATTGCCTAATTTTCAGACACCAGGAATTAACAATAGCAATGCAAACAGAAGAAAAAGGACAGAGAACACTCTGCAGTGATGATTCATTGATATAAGTGGCATCATTTGCAGCATGAAAACAAACTAGGTGGGGCCATTTGAGAAAGTTCTGCCTTTATTTCCCAGAATTTTATCATACTTTTTAAATGCTCGTCATTACCACGAATATCAAAAAGCTGTCTGCTTTTTCATAAGCAAAGGCAGCTACCAAAAAGTATTTTTGTAATATTGTGAGGATGAAACTTTCCATTCCTCTCTCTCTCTGTCTCTCTTTCTCTCTTTCTCTCTCTCTTTCTCTCTCTCTCGCGCATACACACACACACACACACTAAACAAAACAAAAACAGTATAAAGATTTTGCCTTCTCTTATTATCATTTTATTCATCCAACCTGGAGACTAAATAGCACCAGGACCTCATGCACTTCTGGCCAGGTTTGTAGAAGTGGGGACCATTCTGCACTGCAATTGCAGTAACTAACAAGTGCTTAGGGGCTCAGATATGCCTTTGCTTCTTATTCACCTTCCTACCTGTTCGCTAATTGGTCAACACAGTTTTTTCTGACTTACAACCTGGCTTATAGGATTGTCTTGAGTAATCTTTACCAAAATCAAATTATTTGACTCAGAGTTCCTAAAGTGGTAAAAATCAATAAATGGAAAATTTTAAGATTGGTTTTGTTCATTTTTATTGGAAAGTCATATCTGCAGACAGAAGGAGAAACTGAGAAGGATCTCCCCAAGTGGTCACAATGGTCAGAACTGAATTGATCCGATGCCAGGAGCCAGGAGCTTCTTCTGGGTCTCCCATGCGGGTGCAGGGTCCCAAGGCTTTGGGACATCCTCTACTGCTTTCTCAGGGCACAAGCAAGAAGTTGGGTGGGAAGTGGAACAGCCTGGATACAAACCAGCACCCATTTGGGTTGCTAGCCATGAAGCTATCTGGTGTTGGCTAATATTTCTATTGAATTCTGTTGCATTAGTTGTTACTGATAGCAGCTAATCACCAGTCTTATTTCTGATTTTATTTGAATAGACTTAGTCTTTTTAAATTTAAATAGCCTCCCTTTGTGTTAGCTTTTACACGTGATTAAGTTCTTAGACACAGCTAATTTCCCGAAGCTAAGTCCTCTTTCCACGATAAGTTTGCCGCCATTAAAGCCAAAACACTAGATGCAGCGAGGTACCTAGGAGGCCCCTTATTCCATGAAGAACTTCAGAATCAGAATCCCTACCATTTACTCATTGCTCATTGTTAATTGCAATATTTTCTGCTTTTGTAACTTCTGCTTTGCTTCCTTGGTTAAAAAACTGTGTGAGTTCACAGACCTAGCAGTCTACGTGACACATGATGACAAGCCACGATGACAAGCCATTCCTCAAGGCAAGATCCACTAGTGTGCTTTACAGTGATAGGACTTAGTTGCCCCATAGCTGTTGCCCTGTGGCCCGCCAATTTGCGTGTTTGACACTTGTTCGCTGCACCAATAGAAATCTGCCAGCTTGCGCTTTTTAAAAGTTAAGAGTGTAACTGTGAGGAATCCTGTAAATTGCATAAAAACCCAGCTGATACTTTGTCTCGGGGTCACAGCCTGGAGTTGCTGTGACGGGTGTCGGTTGGGACCCAAGCTCGGACGTGCAGAACTTGAATAAACCGCCCTTGTGCACTTGCATGGACATCAGACTCCTGGTGATTTATTTGGGAAACTCAGAATTATGGGCGTAACACCAGCACAGTAGGGGTGGGAGCCGAGGCAAGGGAGGGAGAGAGAGAAGGGGAACGTCTCCTGCTATGGTGGCAGGAGGAGGTGCAACGGAAAACAGGAAGAGCGCAGAGTGAAGGAAGGCAGGGAAAAGCCTGGCCGGGAAGCTGCAGCAAGCACAGGGGGAGAGAGAGAAAGTGACGGAGAAAGAGAAAGTGGGTGGGAGGATAGTCGTGAGTGATCGGTAATTTGAACAAGTCTTTTTAAGGGAGAAATGAGATCAGAAAATGATAAGCCAATTTATAATCAGAGTTGAAAAAGAGAGGCAAGATGGCAGACTAGGATGAGGACATTTAAAATGGACAGAGAAGGATTAGCAGAGGGAAGCAAACAGGGCACAATCCCGGGGGATAGGAATGAACAAGTGGCAGCAGAGTGACACCTAGAACCCATGGGCTTGCGGAAGCAGCAAAGACAGTGATAACACTACAGCAAAAACACAGCCGAAAAGCAACCAGAACACCATTGGCAAACAGGTGGGAAGAGGTACACAGGAGGTACATCAAGCCATAGATCTGAGGGTCTTGCTGTTTTTTTTTTTTTAAATCTGATCACAAGTTGAAACACAGCAGCAGAGCCCTTGCCGACACAAATGGGAGTGAGGGTGATGTTTGCAGCCCAGCCTCCACCGTTTCCACAAGTGGCACATTGGGCACTGTTTTTGAGTACAGTGGCAAAGCCCCTGGGGAGATGATGGTGAGTTACGCATGCACTAAGACTGGGGAGAGTCCCCGGCAGGGTATCCTGATGGCCTAAATTCTCAGTTTCAACATATTGGGATACCATGCGGGCTCCAGCTCTAATCCCAGCAGCTCTGCTTCGCATCCAACTCCCTACTCGTGGCCTGGGAAAACAGTCAAGGACAGCCCAATGCCTTGGGACCCTACATTCACATGGGAGACTCAGAAGAAGCTCCTGGCTTCTGGCTTCCGTTCGGTGCAACTCCAGCCATTGTGGCCACTTCGGGAGTGAATCAGTAGACAGGAGAATGGGGAGGGACAATTGGGAAAAAGGGGGGAATCCCCATACTTATAAACAGTATCATAAAAAATAGTTATAACATGTTTTTTAAAGAATTGAAAAGGGAGGGGCCCAGCGCAATGGCGCAAGTGGTTAAGGTCCTCGCCTTGCACGCCCGGGATCCCATATGGGCTCCGGTTCTAATCCCAGCAGCCCCGCTTCCCTTCCAGCTCCCTGCCTGTGGCCTGGGAAAGCAGTCGAGGACGGCCCAAAGCTTTGGGAACCTGCACCCGCGTGGGAGACCCGGAAGAGGCTCCTGGCTTCAGATCGGCATAGCATCGGCTGGTTGCGCTCACTTGGGGAGTGAATCATCGGACGGAAGATCTTCCTCTCTGTCTCTCCTCTCTGTATATCTGCCTTTCCAATGAAAAAATAATAAAAACAAATCTTTAAAAAAAAAAAGAATTGAAAAGGGGGAAGGTCAGACAGTGCAGTACTGTTTGGCAAAGCTGCTCCTCACTGATTCATACCTACGGCTGGGAAAACACGCAGCCAAGACAAAAACCACACAGATAACATCCTTTTTTAAAATTTGAAAGAAATGATTGCTAAGAAATTATTCAGTAAGAAAAAAAAAAAGCTTGCTGAAATCCAATTTATAATTGGATTTTTTAAATGGTCAGTTATTCTATTTTCTTCTAGAAACTACAGTTTAAGCAATGACATTTAGGGCAGTAGCCTCTTTCACATTAATTTTTGTCTGTGATGTGAGGAAGAAGTTCAACTTTTCTTTTTCTTTCTGGATATCTAGCTGCTTTACTATCATTTGTTGGAAAGACTTCTAACATTGAACTTTACTAGGGTCTTAGTTGAGCAAAAAGTAATTGGGATTTTTACTCCGCTCCATTAATCTGTAGAATTATCCTTTTAGTCAATGGAAAATTGGCTGTTTTAATTTGGGTGGCTTTTTAGTAAGACTTGGAATCTTTTAGTGTATCTCCTTCAATTTTATCATTCCTCTTCTAGATTGTTACGACTATTTCAGGCCTTTCTTCCAGAGGCATGTTAAAATCAGCTTATATGTATCTACCAAAATGGCTTCCAATTGGCATTAGAGTGAACAATTTAACAATCTGCAATGCTTGATCCACGTACATGGTGCATCTTTTTGTTTATTTAGATTGTCTTTAACTTCCTCAACAAACATTTACTTTTATGGTTTTCAGTTCTTAAGTTTGCTTTTCATTTGTTACATTCACTTCTTTGTTTTGGCTTTTGAAAATTAAATTTAATTCTGGGCCTTGCGCTGTAGCCTAATAGCTAAAGTCCTTGCTTTGCATGCTCCAGGATGCCATATGGATGCCAGTTTGTGTTCCCACCACCCTGTTTCCCATCCAGCTCCCTGGTTGTGGCCTGGGAAGGCAGTTGAGGATGGCGCAAAGTCTTGGGACCCTACATTCATGTGGGAGATTTGGAAGAGGTTCCTGGCTCCTGGCTTCAGATCGGCACAGCTCCAGCCATTGTGGCCACTGGGGAGTGAATCAGAGGAGGCAAGATATTTCTTTGTCTCTCTTCCCTTATTTCACTTAGTTTCAAAATTACTACTGATAAGCTGTGACTTGGACATTCCATGTTCCCCTAAACATCCCTATTGTTTTTTTTTTTAATTTCCTTCACATTTTTTAATGATGTTGATTATAGTTCTACTGCTGTGTGTGGTATAATAATTTATAAGATTGGCTGGGTGATAACAAGTTCTTTTAATGTTTGCTTGTCTTGACAGTTATTTATTTCTCTTTTATTTATGAATGATAGTTTTGCTGGTAGAGTATCCTGTGTCTAGTTTGTCGTATTTTCCTTTAGAACTTGAACTATATTCTCTCCTAGCTGGTAGGATTTCTGTTGAGAAATCTGTCATCAATTTTATGGGCGTTTTCCTCACAGTGATCAGATATGCTTTTGTTGCAAATATTTTAGAATATTATTTTTTATGTTTTACTTCTGAAAATTTGACTATCATGTGATTTGTTTAGGTTAGGATCTTTTCTGATTAAAAAATATTTGGGTTTTTATATGCTTCCTGTGTTTGGACATCTGTATACTTCTTTAAATTAGGAGGTTTTTTATTATTATTTCACCAGCCAGATTTTCCAATACCTCCAGGAACTTCTAAGTCTTGCATAGATTCTGAACATTGTTTTTTTTTCTTCTGTTTGTCTGATGGAAGTATTTCAAAAGACCTATCTTCCAGATACGATATTTTTTTTTTTCTGCCTTACCCAGCCTGCTGTTAAGGGCTTTCCACTATATTTTTACTTATTTTATTGAATGCTTCATTTCTAGCATTTTTGTTTGGGTTTTTTTTTTTTTCTAATATGCTCCTTAGACATTCAGAAGTAATAATGAAAAAATAAACAGCATTTTTGTAAGGAAGAAAAGGCAAAAAGAGCGGGGAGTGGAGCTTCCCTAGGCTTTACTTGGTGAAATGTGTGCTCCAGAACTCTCTGAGTTAGGGTGTATTATCCCAAAGGATGTAGAAGAAAAGTAAGACCCAAAGAAATCAATTCACTTCTGGGTCATCCGTCCGACATCGGCCTTAGTTCCCCAGAGGGTGCTTATCACGATTCTTGGTGTACATGTTTTAAACCGAGTGATTCATCTGACTCTAAATAATTCAGATCTTTTTGTAAAGGATTCATTAAAAAGTGGGGCAATGAGTCGATGCTGGCCAAAGAAATATGAGAAGATCTTTGGGCAAGGTCTCCATTTCCTCAAAAAGCCAGCTTCACTCTCTCACTGGCCCAAGCGAGGAGACACATCACCGTGGCTGCCTCTAGTGCTTACCTTCCAACCTCAGACAGAACTCGACTTCTTCAGCACAGGGAGAACGCCAGAGAAACAGATCCTGGGAACTTCCACACCTGCTAATCTCCACACTTTCTCTCATATGCAAGAGTAGTTTTTCTTTTCTTTTTTTTAAAGCCAGTTTACATGTCAGTTTACACTGAAGCTCATGCAGCTTCAATTATTCAATGTTAATTAACAATAGATACTGATACACACTGTGCATGTAATGGCTGACTGAGCCCTCTTAAATTTTTTCTTTTATTTAAAAACAAATGTGTTCATGAGTCATATTATAAAAGAGCATTTCTCCTTTTAAGTCAAATCCCACAAATCAGTAGAAAATAATCAACCATCAAATAGACAAAATATATTATAATACACAATTCATAGGAAAAGAAATACAAATATGAATGGATATGCTTCCTTGCTTACAGATAAGTAAAAATTAAAAATACACCAAGATTTTTTTTTCCCATCAGATGGGTACATTTTTTAAAAAAACATTTTGTTTACCTATTTGAAAGTTACAGAGAGGGAGAGAAGTACAGAGACAGACAGAGTATTCTATCCTCTAATTCACTTCACAGATGGCCACTCCAGCAAGGAGCTTTCTCCAGGTCTCCATGGGGGTGGCAAGAGCCACGCACTTGATCCTCTACTGTTTTTCTCAGGCCATTAGCAAGGAATAGTATTGGAAGTGGAGCATTCGGAACATAAAATAATGCCAGTTTGGAAGGAGTGTTGCAGGTAGGTGGTGGTTTACCCAATATGTCACAATGCCAAACCTAGTGAATGTTAATAATAATAATAATAATAATAAGCAACAGCAGCTCTGGAGAAATATGTATTCCCGTGTACAACTGATGGTCAATGGTCATTAAATTCGTACAGCTTTTATAAAGGGCAATTTGGCAACATCTCTTTGACCCAACAATTCCACTATAGGAACTTAAACATCATGTTTATTTACACCTATGAAAAGTGATAACTTCCTAACTTTATTGCCTTCAATATTGTTTGCAATAGTTAAGGTGGAAAGAACTTTTACATCTGCTGACAGGGGACTGGTTAAATAAATTATATTGACTCTACAGAGTAGAACATTGTGCAACTATCACTAGTGGAAAAGTTCTATCACTAGCATTACTAGTGGGGAAGTTCTTGGGTATCACTCACATCCAAAATATGTTGTCTGGCCTAAAAAAAAAAATTAGGTACATAGAAGTGTATATAGCAAGGTAACATTTGCATAAAAGGAAAATAGCAAGTTTGCATTTATATGACTTTATGTTTACATAAATATTTTTAAAATTATGCATTTGATCAGTTATTCATAAATTATATCTCAGCATAAGAAATGATGACTTTTTGTCTCTAGGACAAAGGACCGGGGGCTAGAGAAAAAAGTTAGAAGGATAGTTATGCTTTATAATTTTAAAAAGTCATTTTGAAATAAGCAAGCACAAATGAACACATATTGATAGTAGGACAATTTGTATTAGCATTGGCTTATTGCATTGAAGAGGGCTTCACCTAATGCTGTATATTATTGTGCAGACAATTTTTTATTAAACAAAGGTGTATATCCATATTATTGATATAAAAGAATGTCTTGGTCTTACAGTACACAAAATTGCATATATTCATACTAAGGTATGTGGGCAAGTTTATATGGAAAATGAAACCCAAAAATTAATTTTTTTTAATTTTAAAAAGTTGCACAGTGTACATGACATTTGTAATTTTTTAAAGATTTATTTTTATTTTTATTGGAAAGGCAGATATACAGAGAGGAGAAACAGAGAAGAAGATCTTCCGTCCGATGATTCCTTCCCCAAGTGACCGCAACAGCTGATGCTATGCCGATCCGAAGCCAGGAGCCTCTTCTGGGTCTCCCACGCGGGTGCAGGGTCCCAAAGCTTTGGGCCGTCCTCGACTGCTTTCCTGGGCCACAGGCAGGGAGCTGGATGGGAAGCGGGGCTGCCGGGATTAGAACCGGCGCCCATATGGGATCCCGGGCATGCAAGGTGAGGACCTTAACCACTGCGCCATTGCGCCGGGCCCATGACATTTGTAATACATGTTTTCCATGAACTTTTTGAAGCTCCTACATATATACACTTACAAATATACATGTACACATGTATGTGTGTACACTTACAGACGGAAGAGACACACATACACACATATACACACATACACACACATACACACACATACACACATATACACACAAACACTCCCCTAAAGAGATGCTGGAGAGATTTCCTCTTGCTTGGAGTGGTGAAGTCGGCAGTAATTCAGAACTGTTGAACTACCAAAACCCCTTTAGCAGGACTCTCAGAGCATGTTCCACTTCGGGGACCCTGGAATGGATGGGAGGCTGGGTGTAGCTTTCCCCTTATCTACCTCCTTCCCCCAGATACAGGAAGGAAAAGAAGAGAATGTAGAAATGGTGATCTCACCCACCTTCCCTTGACCCTTACCACCCTAATCAACTAGGTAAAATTTATCAAAAATTAAAAGAATTTAAAAATTAAAAAAAGAAAGTAAGTTTTAAATGATTTTGGTCAGACATTTGCTGTTTATGTGTTATCATTCATTTCATGCCTACTGATTGATTTAAACCAGTTATAATGATCTCATCCTGTGCCAGAAAGATTGAATAGCATTCAGTCTTGGGAAGGTTTGGTCAATGAACAGCAAGAGGTCACTGAACTCCTTTTGTTGGAAGTGACCATGCCATTCATCAGACATGTATTACCTTAGACCTAACACGTTATTGCAGAATCATAATCACGAAGTAACATGTGCTGCACAAAGTAGGTAGTATCTGTTCTAGACAGAATGCAGCAAATAAGGAAACCAGGGCCCACAGAAAGTCAAAGACCTTTCCATAATTACCCTCTTACCCCAGCTGCAGGCAAGCACCTAGGCAAGTGTTACACTGCTGGGAGGAAAATATCCAGTAGCTGGTAGGCATTCTGGGCCTGGATAAGGCCAAAATTGGTTAATTATACCAGTATGTCAACATAGTGGCTTCTTTTAAATTTTTTTCTGAATTGGGGAACGCAGGAACTCTGCACTGGGATATGCCACGTGGCCCCCAGGTGGAGGCATTGCAGATTGTCTACGGAAGTGGGTCTAGGTACATATTAGAGTGAGAGAACCTGAGGGCATGTGTGACATTGTGGGTTCTTGCACAGGCTAAGTCAATGCACTCACAGGTAGGCAAGAGAGCTGAGACAGAGGGGTTTAGAGGGGGGAAACTTGAGGGCCTGTCTGCTCAGGCTAAGGCACCCTCTCACCTGGGAGAGGGAGACCTGGGCTGGGCTAAATAAATTCATGCATGGACCGCTGGTGCTTGCAAAAGCTGCAGCTGGGACATGGCTGGCTGCGCCAGGTGCAGTAACCACCTGCAAGTGTTAGAGCAGAGGCAGGCCACATTAGGCTGGACTGCAGCACCCATGAGAAGGCAAGAAAACCAAATCTGGGGGGAGATTCTGTAGGGGAATTGTACGCTCTGTAGGACTATAGAACCCACCATTTTGCTTGTGTGTTTTTTTGTTTGTTTTTGTGGAGAACTGGGGACAGTAACAGACAAAGCCAGGCTGGGTCACAGAACTTACCTGACAGGAATCCACCTGATGTGGGAGCTGGGACTGAGAGGAAGTTGGATGCGGCAAGGCTGCAATACCCACTGGCAGATGCAAGGACCAGGAATGAAGGCAGACTGTGTTGAGTAGGGCCAAAAGCTAGGGATGGTGACAGAACAGGCCAGGCAAATCTACAGCACTTGTCAACAGTTATGTGGTCCAGGTTTGGGAACAGAACAGTGTGGGCCAGCTCTCAGCAACTTCTGGCACACACAAGAACCAGGACGGAGTATGAGCCAGGCCCAGGTGGTCCGGGCCAGGTTGGGCCAAAGCATCTGCCAGTAAGCACAGGACTTGGGGCTGGGAATGGGCCTGGTAGAGGAACTCTGGGGATTCTCCTGAGATAGGCTGTAGCACCTGTTGGTGAGAACTGGATTGAGTGCAGGCAAGTCAGGTTGGGCCACAACACTCACCAGTGAGTGCCAGGATTGGGGCCAGCCATGGCAGTCTGGGCAGCGCCTGCCAACACATGTGAGATCCATTGCTGGTGGTGGGCCTGGTAGGGGAACATCAGGAACTCCCTTATTATGCACAGCTTCTATTGTTGAGCATGAGAGCTGAGACTTGGGGTAGGCTAGACCAGGCTGACTGCAGTACTTATTGATATTTGCATGTTTCCTGTCTGGGGATGTACTAGGCAGTCAGTCCACAGTACACACTGGCATGAGTGAGAACCATGATAGGTTGCAGGCCTACCTGGTTTGGACCACACACCTTCCAATTCACATGAGTGCTGAGGGTGGGCCAGGCTGGGCTAGGCTGTCACACCTGGCTGCAAGAGCGGGGACTGGGGGTAGCTGGGCTGTCCTGAGCAATAGCACTTGCTGATGAATGCTGAGACTGGAAGTGGGCCATTTTAAATGCAGCCGCAGCATCTGCTGGAACATGCAACACCTGGGACTGGGAATGGGTTTGGTAGGGGAACTTCAGGGACTCCCTTGCTGGCTAGCTGCATCCACTGGTAACATGAGAGCGAGGACCTGGGGTAGGCTGACACAAGCAGGGTTCTATCACCCATCAGCCAGCATTTGAGCTGGGTCTGGGGGTTGGGGACCATGATGGGCTGGGCTAGTGTACCTACTGGTGCACACAAGAGCCAGAATGGGTGTGGGCCAGCTGAACTAGGCAGCAGCAGCAGCTTGCAGGTGCTGGAAGTAAGTGCAAGTCACATCAGGTTGGACTTAGTACTTCCTGGGAAGTGCAAGATCCAGGGCTAGCAACATCTCTGGTAGGGGACTGTGGGCACTCACTTGCTAGGCTATACCTTTTGTTGATGAGCACAAGAACCAGGGCTAGGGGTAAGTCAGACAGGTCATAGACAGGCAGTGGCACCATCCCTGTATATGGCAGCTGAGTCTGGTGCTGGGTCAGGCTGAGCTAAGCCTTAGTACCCACAGGTATTCATGAGAACCAGATGGGATGAGGACTGGGCTGGGTAAGGCACAGCAGATATTGGCATGTGCAAAAAACAGGGCTTTGGGGTGGGCCTGGCAGGGGTTATTGGAGGCATCTCTCCAACCAGGCTGTGACCATCACTGTTATGCATGGCGACTGGATCTGTGGTGGGCTGACTGGGCCACAGCACCTGTAAGTTTACCTGAGATATAGGACAGGGGCAGGACTGACCAGGCAGCTGCATCCACTGATATGTGTATCAGCTGGTACAGATGACAGATGGCAGCTGACTCTGCACTGGCTGTTGCACACAAAAGTAAAGGCTGAAGTCACCTGAGGCGAAGTTTTCTGGGGACTCCCCAACTAGACAACTGGATTCAGACCCTGGCCACAGGGAAAATGCCAGGATGCTTGATCCTCTTGGGGTGCCGATGCCTGTGCACACAGGCTCACAGGAAACGTGACAGCCAGCTCATCTAGGTCATCAAGGGATGTCAGCTGCTTCTTCAAAGGAAGGAAAGCAGAATATTTGGGCAATTCTCCTGTCCAAGCTTGGCAGCGTATTCCTGGGTCTGTGGATGCACTAAGTGGTTACACTTCGTCAACCAGGAGAACTTGGATTTTCTCAATCCTGGAGTAATGAAACCAACAACTTCCCAGAACTATCAAAACCACTCAACTAGCACCCTTAGAACACTGTTCCCTCTCTTGGTGTCTTTAGGGTGCCATCAAAGGACCCACCCCACCCCGGGTGCTGATGTGAGTTTACATTTTGGAGTAGCTCTTTTCCCCACTCCCCCTGCAGACAGCACAGGGGAAAAGAGAGAGAGAGAGAGAGAGAGAGAGAGAGAGAGAGAGAGACTGAAACATATGTCCCACCCACCTTTCATAGTACTGAGCCTCCCCACTCTAATGGGAGGCCCATATGGGCATGCATCTATATAAAGAATATTGCAGTTATATAAACACTATTGAAAAGAAAATAAAACTTTAAAAAATGATCCTTTTGTCAGTGCCAGTGAGGAAGTGCCTGAGACACAGGGACAATCAATAAATAATTGTTATATTAGAAGTTAGTGTGCATGGTCTCACATTAAAATCCACAAGCAATTCAGTATGTTATCACTTAACAATAATGCTTTTCAGAAAAGATAACAATGCTTTTCTAAAAAAATAACAATTGAGCATTTATCCAAATAATCTCCTTTTATACACTGATGTGGACTTTATGCATAACAACCATCCTTGCTGTCACCATGACAACACACTGTCCTTGGTGCCATCCAGGCCATTAAGCATATGTTATAAATAGAATAATCTGTTTTATTCCATCCCATTTTCTTTAACTTTTCTTATAATAAAATCAGACATCATATAACACATTTCTTGTCATGATGTGGCTGTTCCTTAAAATTTTCACACAGTCACGTTTATTTAACCTTTAGAAACTGTTTTGTTTCTTTCACAAATAGCAGAGTATGTACTGTCTGATAAATGTAAAATTATGTGCCACAAACACAAAGATCTGTACTTAATTGGTCCTTACATTTGCAAGTAAATTGTGCATTTTCATTGGTTCTCAAATAACTTCTTTGTATATCACTCATTGCAAAATTTTTGCTCCTAGTAAATGATTTAGTAAGCCAAGATTTTCAACCCTATGGCAGGTATCTTGTGTTACTAATTTTTTTTTTTTTTTTTTGCTGTGAACAAAACTTACTTCCTGACACTTTACAATCCCCCAAGACTCTCCAACCAGATTCAGGAACCAGAAAACCATCCTGGAGTAACTGTGACATACATTTTTCTCAGACCTTCCCCTTCTGTTCTGTAGCTTTGTCTCAGCACATGCTTATGGCTACAGGCGGTAATGAAGCAAAGCACTTTGGGTAATAAGACCATTAGTAATCAGTAGTGGTGTGGGTGAAAAGAAATTAACTCTCAGCTTGTGGTAAATCAGAATGCATACTGGATGCAAAAGCAATGGGAAGAACTGAGCATATAACCCTGAACGGTGTAGTTGTTATTCTTGAACCAATCTATTGTGTAAAAGCTCATTTCAACACTTTATTAATATTGTTTCATGTTCGTAGATTAATTAGAGGGATGTATTATTTTGTGGTAACACAATTATACCTATTTTTCTGATTATTTATGTGTTTCATACCTTTTAGTAAAGTCTATAATTTTCTGTGCAAAAATAAGGTGCATAAGTTCTTTCGTTTTTTTTTTTTTAAGATTTATTTATTTTTATCACAAAGTCAGATTTATATAGCAAGAGGAGGAGAGACAGAGAGGAAGATCTTCCATTGGATGGTTTGCTCCCCAAGTGGCTGCAATGGCTGGAGCTAAGTCAATCTGAAGTCAGCAGCCTGGAGTTTCATCCATGTCTCCCACGCAGGTGCAGGGTCCCAAGCCTTTGGGCCATCCTTGACTGCTTTCCCAGGCCACAAGCAGGGAGCTGGCTGGGAAGCGGGACTCTGGGGTTAGAATCAGTGCCCCATATGCAATCCTGGCACGTTCAAGGCGAGGATTTTAGCTGCTGGGCCCTGTTTCTGCATTTTAGTTGTATACACTCTTCATTTAGCCAAGAATCTTGCTGACCTCTGTTTGGATCTCCCAAATCGCCTATCAAATTTTCTAGAGTTTTGTGTGCAGATAACTGCAATCCCTATGGAAATTTTTGCCCTTGTAAAAATGCTTGTCTCATTCTGCTCTGTACTGCCACAGCAAAATATGGCAAGAGGCAATTTATTGTCTTTCTTCACAGCCTCACCAACACTTGTTATTTTCTGACATTTGGGTAGCAATCACATTAACTGGAATGAGGTAATATCTCAGTGTGATTCTCATCTGTATTTCACTAATAGCTAGTAATCTTCTCCTTTTTTTTTTTTTTTGGTGTTTGCATTTCTGCCTTTGAAAAATATCTACTCAGAGTCTTTGCCCATTTGTTAAGTATGTTATTTGTTTCGGTTGAGTTTTTGTGATCCTTATATATTCTAGATACTAATCTTTTGTGATTTGCATGATTTTCAAATATTTTCTCCCGTTCTGTTGTCTCTACACATTGTCAGTGGTTTTCTTTTGCTGTGCAGAGCTTTCTAGCTTGATATAATTTCATTTGTTTAATCTTTGCTCTTACTACTTGTGCTTTGGGGATCTTAGCCCCAAATCCCTTGTTTAGGCCAATGACTTTCAGTGTTATCCCTCTTGCTACTCATTGTCAAGAATCCCACATATTTAAGAAGATTTTATTTTACTTGAAAATCAGTTACAGAAAAAGAGATGGAAAGACACACAGAGAAAGTTCTTCCCACCCACTGGTTAACTTCTCAAATGGCCTCAAAGGTCACAGCTGGGCCAGTCTGAAGCTAGAAGCCAGGAGCTTGTTTCTAATCTCCCACGTGGGTACAAGGGTCCAAGGACTTGGGCCAGCATCTGCTGTTTTATCCTGCCATTAGCAGGGATCTGGGTTGGAAACGGAGCAGGGAAGTCTAGAACCAGTGCCCATAAGGTACACCAGCACCACAGACAGAGGAATAGTCTACCATGCCACCATTCCAGCACAAAGTTTCACATTTTGTGATATCAGTATCTCTGTTTTCAAGAAAAAAAGATGCATGTTTGTATGGGAAAGTAAATAAATGAACTTTTATTTTTTTTAACAAAAGAAATTTGTGTCCCAGTCTTCTGGATTCTGGGAAAACCAACACCAAATCACCAGCCCTAGGTGAGACTTGTCTTATTGTTTTCTCTATGAACAATTTACAAATCGTCCCTTACCTCACTAATCTCAAGCAATTTAATATGTGTCTGTTTTAGCACCCTAAAACAGAAGTAAGTACATCATTCATTTCATCCTGTACATGGTTTTTAAACCAAGTATATCTGCTCGGTGGAATGCCTATTCATTATTCTGATTCAAATGACTGGATTAATAATTCATATTTTCACTGGGATCCAAACTTATTGTTATTGTCATTGACTTGAACTACTATTTCAGCTTTCACAGGAGAGTTAAATAAGTAATGTATTTAAAGAGCCTAGTGTGATGCTTTTTGACTTTATACAGGCTGTAACATTTATTTTATTTAAAGGAAGATTTGACGCTAGGAAAGGGTTTCCGGAGTAGAAATTTGAGTTACTGCAATTATTTTCAAGCCCACTGCAATGTGCAAACCCAATATTACCTCCAGTCTGTGATATTTTAATGGAAATTATAGAGCAGCCTTCAGATCTGGAAAAGAAAGATATGGGAAATTATTTAACATATCAAAAGAAACCCACATCTATTCTAATCTTCCTTTTGGTTATGCCAACAGTCTTTCTCTTCTTGGAATGTTTTCCACAAGCTTTATAAAAGATTACAGATAGAATGAACCAGGTAAAGGTCAGCAGGAACTATGGAGTTGCTAAACAAACAGTCCAGGGATAAAACTGCAGCAATGGTTCATTTGATGATGCTCTTACTTGTAATATTTTTAGATTATTCTAATATAAAAAGACATTTCATGTGAATTGTAAAACCTAAGGTATCATTGAAAACAGTGAAAAAGCCAAAATGTTCTTAAGTATTTAAATTCTGAGTTTAATTTATACAAATCCAATGTATGTAGAATGTTTAGGGAAGTAAAAAATGTGATGTTACCAAATGTGGCTTTCTCAGAAATGTTAGATAAATAAGTTCAAAATAAGTGGGTAGTGTAAAAAATATTCAAGATACACTTTAAAATAGTCTCTGCAGGGCCCGGCGCAATGGCGCAGTGGCGCAATGTTTAGGGTCCTCACCTTGCACACCCGGGATCCCATATGGGCGCCAGTTCTATCCCAGCAGCCCCGCTTCCCTTCCAGCTCCCTGCCTGTGGCCCGGGAAAGCAGTCGAGGACGGCCCAAAGCTTTGGGACCCTGCACCCACGTGGGAGACCCAGAAGAGGCTCCTGGCTTCGAATCGGCATAGCATTGGCAGTTGCGCTCACTTGGGGAGTGAATCATCGGATGGAAGATCTTTCTCTCTGTCTCTCCTCTCCGTATATCCACCTTTCCAATAAAATAAAAATAAATCTTTCAAAAAACTAAATTGGTAATAGTTTGTTAAAAATAAAAAGGGAGGGCCCGGCGTGGTGGCGCAGTGGTTAAGGTCCTCACCTTGCACGCCCGGGATCCCATATGGGTGCCGGTTCTATCCCAGCAGCCCCGCTTCCCTTCCAGCTCCCTGCCTGTGGCCCAGGAAAGCAGTCGAGGACGGCCCAAAGCTTTGGGACCCTGCACCCACGTGGGCGACCCAGAAGAGGCTCCTGGCTTCGGATTGGCATAGTATCAGCCGTTGCGGCTCACTTGGGGAGTGAATCATCGGACGGAAGATCTTCCTCTCTGTCTCTCCTCTCTGTATATCTGCCTTTCCAATGAAAAAATAATAAAAATAAATCTTTAAAAAAAATAGTCTCTGCATATAGACACACCAAGGAATCTCTGCATCTTTAGCCTTTCTTGTTGGTACTGTCACTAATTTTTAACTTGTAAGAGACATAGAAGTTCTAACAATTACATACAAATAAACCAAGGTAAAAAAATGAAAATGACATCCCCTAGATTGTCTCACTTACAATTCTTATAGCACCATTCTTTTATGTCCTGCAATTCTACAAAACAACTGTATTTCCCAGTCCTTATTATTTTTAAAGATTTTTTTTTTTTTACTTGACGTAAGAACACATTTCATAGGTACAATTCTAGGAAAATAACCGTATGTTCCTCCTTTCCTCAACACTCCCTTCCATTCTTTTTTCTTCTTTAATCTTTGCAAAAACATAATTTCAGTCCACTCTATAATCACATATTTAATGGATCACTAACCATTATTAAACCAGTGAAAAGTAGAAAGACTGCAGTTCTACAGAAACATAACCAAAGGGAAGGAATAACAACCAAATCACAAGATGTACATTTCATTCCCATACATGTGTCATATTCTGTATTAACCACCACTTACCAAAGAAAATATATGATATTTGTGTTTTGAGAACTGGCTTATTTCATGAAACAGGATTTCCAGTTGCATCCATTTTACTGAAAAAGATAGGATTTCATTCTTCTTATGGCTGAGTGGTATTTAATAGTGTATTTATAACATTTTTTTATCCAATCATTTGTCAATGGACCTCTGAACTGATTCCCTATATTAGCTATTGTGAATTGAATTACAATAAACATGGGAGTACAAGTAACACTTCAGATGCTGATTTTATTTCTTTTGGATAACTTTCCAGAGTAAAGAGGCTGGGTCATGTGGTAGCTCTATTTTAACATTTCTGAATAATCTGCTACATTCTTCCCATAAACAGTGGATTAGACTAATTTTTTCCCCATGTCTTTGCCAGTACTTTTTTTTTTTCTAATCATAGCCATTCTAACTGGAGTGAGGTGAAACCTTGATGTGGTTTTGAATTCCACTTCCCTAATGGTTAGTGATCCTGAACATGTTCTCGTGTTGTCTACTGGCCATTTGTATTTCACCCTTTGAAAAATGCCTGTTCTTGTACTTTACCCACTTCTTAGTGGATTGATTTGTTGTTGCTGATTTTCTAGGGTTCTTTATAGATCTTGGATATTAGTACTTTATTTTTGCACAGTTGGAAAATATTTTCTCCTAATATATCAGTTGCCTCTTGACTTTGTTGAGTGTTTCTTTCGCAGTGAAGAAGATGCTTAGACTGGTGTAATCCATTTGTCTATTTTTGCCTTTATTGACTATGCTTCTGGAGTCTTTTCCAAAATCTCTTTGCCTGTGCCTGTGCATTTCAGGTTTCCCCCAAAGTTTCGCGCTAGTAGTTAGATGGTATCAGAGCATAGGTTTAGATACTTAATCTGTTTTTTTAATTATTAATAAGGTAATATTAAACTTTTTATTTTTAATTTTATGATACAATTGAATGGCTCTGGATTTCACTACCTCTTCCCTAAATTCCCAGCCCCCAACTGATTTTTCCCATATTACTACAATGGTAAATCCTTCAGAAGCAGTTATTTGTCCATCAGTCTGTTATTTAACTGTGTCCTGACATTGCTACTACAGACAGTACCAGATAGTCTAGCATCCTATTGTCAAGATATATCCAACAGTTTCATTAGGGGTTCATCATTGATTTGGAAGTAGAAATGCGTACTGCATTGTATAGCATCGTTTTACCCAAGAAGCTGTTGTGTTTTCTTTTTCATTTCTTCATAGATACATTGGTTTTTCAGTAGGATGTTGTTCAAGTCCATGGTGTTGTAATTTTTTTCTTTTAGCTTTATTCCTGTTGTTGAATTCCATTTTTTGTTTGTTTGGTTTTTTTTAAAATTCTAATTTTATTTTTTATTATATTTTTGACAATCTTTAAATAGTTAATTAGGGTAAAAAGGGTCAAGGACTATAGGAAAGTGGGTAAGACTATTATTTCCATATTGTTTCCTTCATGTATCTGAAGTAAAACAGGATATTGAGGGAGAAGCCCCATCCAGTTTCCCACCCACTCTAAGTCCCGGATGTGGGGCATGCTCTGAGATACTTGCTCAAGCGGTTTTGATAGTTCACCATTTTTGAATCGCTGCCAATCTTGCCACTCCAAGCATGACGAGGTCGTTGAAGAATCCACTGATTGACATAGTCCGTCATAGAGTCTCCATTTGTGCAGTTTTTTCACTGCCAACATATAGCTGAGGTGGTTGATTGACTTGTTCTTTCTTCTGTATTTTCTTGGTTAGGGTTCTGAGTCCAGAATTTGATTGGGGAGATCCCCAAAGAAACTTTGAGGTATTCCCAGACCAGATTCTTATGTGTTCTAGCAAGCACAGGGCCCATCACTGTTTGCAATTGCTGGGTTGGTTCTGTTTTCAGACCTGACTTCCACTGGAACGAAAGGGTGTTGCAGTCCAGCCTAGTTCTGCCCAGCATATACTAGGCCCTCACATAAACCAGTGGGAGCTGCAGCCTAGTCAGAGTGACCTACAATAACCCACACAAGGCCCGCCCATACCCTGGTTTGCCAGTATGTGTAGCAGACTAGTCCAGTCAGTTCCACATACCATTTGGCTCTCGTACATGTCGATGGGTAATGAAGATTAGTTCCATCTAACCAGCTCAACTATCCAATCCTCACGGATGTTGTTGAGTGCCTCTCTGTCTAGCCACCCCAGCTCCAGTCCTAGTTTTTGTGCCCTCCCGCAGGAGTGGTAACCCAAGAGGGAAGAGCCCACTACTTCCCTCCCAGGTTGCTCTCACTCCTGGATTGTGCACTCTCTAGGTGATTCTGTGGTTTGACTTGACAGAATTAGCCCTCAGTGCCAGCTTCTGCCAACTGATGCTGTGGCTAAGCCCAAACAACCCTCACCTACCCTAATTTATGCTTGCATCAGTAGGAATAATCAGCTCAACCTGGCTTTTCCCTGATCTAGTCCACATGAGGTGCACAGTTGTTATACCCTGCTTAGTCTGGTCTGCCCCCATCCCAGCTCATGCTCTCCAGTGGGAGTAGCTGTCCAGCAATGGAACCCTCCCTTATTTCCCCTGCTGGCTCCACCCCCTCCATTCCTGGTTCTGTGTACTGGTTGGGTGCTGCAGTCACATCTGGTACAGGCAACCTCACCTTGGCATTCCATATTGTGCACTGGTCTTTGTTGCGACTGAACCTGGCTTGACCACACTGTATTCTGGTGCTTGGATTTGCCAGTGGATGAGGTGGACAGATTCAGCCAGGTCTGCCCCCAACCCATGCCAAGGTATGCCAGTGGGAAACTTTCCATGACCTGTTCTGGGCTGTTTCCTATCATGTTTCTTGTGCTTACCTGCTGGGTCTGTGTCCTGCCAAAGGAGTTGCCCAGGCTCCTCCATCAGAATCTCTCCCAGTGCCAGATTTTGTGCATACCAGGGGGTCCATGAGTCATACCTACTTAGTCCACCTCCTGTCCTAGCAGGAACAGTGGCTTTTCCTGACTGTCCTTCAACCCAATCTGGTTCTTGCTGTTGGATGTTTCAGCCCAGCCATGGCTCGTCCATACCCACATATGGCTCACATTGGCTCAGTAGGGGTTGAGACCTAGCCTAGTTCATCGCACATCTACCCTGGTCCTCCAGGACACCAGAAGGTGTTGGAGCCTTGCCAAGCCTGGTGCATCCAGTCCCCATCCACACTTGTATCAAGGGAGACTACAACCGTTTCCTTGATCAGAACGCAGCCCCCATTCCAGTCCATGCACCCCTTCGTGGGAACCTTCACCCAGTTAGGGTTGTCCCCTTAGCTCCCCAACCGGGACTGTTCCCAGCCATAGATCACATGCATGCCAATGGTTGCTCTGACTCAGCTTAGCTCAGCCCCTCACTGGTCCCAGCTTCTGCCTCAGACACTGTGGCTTAGTGTCCCTGGCTCATGTGGACCAGTAGGTACAAGAGCCTAGCTCAGCATGACCTGTGCTCCATGCTGGTTTCTAGTTTTGCTTGTGGGCTAAGGTTTGCTCAATCCTGGCCAGTATGCCTGATTCCATTACCAATTCACACAATGGCCAGCCATTTGAGCTACTTTGCCGTTTGTCCAACCCCCAGGTCTGGACCACATGTTCACTAGCAGGAGCTGTGACTCGCCAGGTGCGTTTCCCAAGTTCCTCCACTTAATCCACTCCCCTCCCAGTTCTCATACATGCTAATGGATTTTTGGCCATGTTCCGGCGCAGTCTGGCCTTCATTTGACCTTGTATGAGCTGGTGAATGTTATAGCCCGGCCCACCCTACACCCTATCCAGGATACACATTCAGGTGCTGCTGCCTTGACCAGTCCAGACTGTTGCAGGTTCCTTTAGCTGTGATTGATGGCAAGCTCCTTGGTCACACCTAGCTTAGTCCATCAGCACCCAAACTCTTGAGCTAACCAGTGGGGCTAGAATTTCCGCAGGGTGTGGCCAACATATCCCCCGACAGAATCTACCCTCGCGTATGGTTCTCGAGTGCTAGTTAATGTCATGGCCCTGCCTAATGTGACTCGTCAGCTGATCAATCTCACGTCAGGTAATAGGGTATTTTACTGGACAAGCCCCGAGTCTTAGCTTTTACATGCAATGGTGTTCAGTGCTCAGCAATGTTAAGTGATTACATGTTCTTCAAAGGAAGAGTTACTGACATTGAGAATCTTTAGGATTGACTCACATCCTAGAATCACAGTGGGTTCAACCTGGATCTACCTAAGCAGTGATTCAAAAAACCCCAGAGCTCCCTGGCTGGGTGGCCAGCAGGCAGTGCTTGGCACCAATGGCACACTGGCAGGCCCAGGGACAGCTCACCACGTAAACGTAGTGGTTAGAGTGGGGATCCAAGCAAGACACCCCGTCCTGAGGCCCAGCAGCAGCCAGTAGGCTGCTGGAAGTTTAAACCCCAGGCCCAAGGTCGCGCCCCTCCTCAATCCCAATCACCACCCAATGAGGGCGGTGGGTAGGCTCCAGGACTACCCAGTCACAGAGACTTCCCCCCTTGGTGTACCCACCCCAAAGACTGCCGCCCCCCCGAGCCCAGGCAGGCCCGGGGACAGCTCACCACATGCACATGATGGCTAGTGTGTGGGATCTATGCATGAGACGCCCTGTCCTACAGCCCACCAGCAGCTAGGAGCAGGTTTAGATACTTAATCTGTTTTTAATCAATTTTTGTATAATATGTAATGTGGCAGTTTTATTTCTCAGTTCCACATGTGTATATCCAGTTTTCCCAATATCATTTGTTGAAGAGTCTGTTTTCTCTTCTGGGATTGATTTTAGCTTTTGTCAAAGGTTACCTAATTGCACCTTTTTGGAATAATTTCTGGGATTTCTATTTTGCTGCATTGATCCACATTTCTATTTTTGGCTATTTTAGACTGTTTTAATGATAATGTCCAGTAGTAGGTCTTGAAATCTGGTATTGTATGTAAAGATGTATTTATTCTTATTGGAAAGGCAGATCAGATTGATGGAGAGAAGGAGAGACAGAAAGATCTTCAGTCCTCTGGTGCACTCCTCAAATGGCCACAAAAACCAGAGCTGAGTTGATACCAAGTCAGGACCCAGGAGATTCTTCCAGGTCTCCCATGTGGATATATAGTCCCAAGCATTTCCCAGGTCATAAGCAAGGAGCTGGATATGAAGTGAAGCAGACAGGACATGAACTGGCACCCATATGGTATCCTGGCAATTGCAAAGTGAAAATAGCCATTGAGTCATCGCACTGAGCCCTATTTCTTTTTTTAATGCTTTGCAGTTTTCATTGCAGAAATCTTTCACATCCCTGGTTAACTTTATCTCAGAGTATTTAAATGCTTTTTGTATCTGTTGTGAATGGCACTGATCTTACAAGTTCTTTCTCAGTCATGGCATTGCATGTGTATACAAAAGTTATTGATATTCTTCTGTTTTTATATTCTGCAATTTTACCAACCTTTCTTGAAGGTTAGTTCCCATATGTAAGTCAGGTCTACCACTCAGCCCGTAACTTGAAGTTTTCATTTTTAACTGAGTCATAGGAAGGCAAGAGTTGAGGTTTCTCTTTTGTTGGTAAGAGATCATGACGTAAAGTACATGGTTGTGCTGGTAGCTTTGGCAATGGTCTCCTGATTTAATGCTTCCTAGCTAGGAAAAGGTAGCAGCTCCTGGGAGCTCAGTCTGTTTCTGCAGACATTTCAAACCATTTTTGGAAGCTGCCTGTGTCCCTTAAATGATAACTGTCTTCCATTAGCAGAGTTGGTGCTGTGACTTGCCACTAAAACCCCAGGAGTGGATTATAGCATATTACAGCATTCTCAGTGGAGCTGACAGGAAGAGGGCAGGGAAAGAGAATGCCCTCTGAAATACACATTTAAGAAGAGTTCATGTGCTGCCTCTGTATCAGACCCTGGCACACTGCTTGGTGTATAGCACTCAAGGGGCCTCCCATCTCAGTTTGTAAATACGAATGAGGCAAACAGGATGGGTGAGCAGGGAACAAAGTGAGATTGACAGATAAAAACAGCTAACTAGTCGTAAGTGCAAAAGCATGTTAAGCTTGGCATTCTTTAAAGTCTGAAATCTTTTGAAATCAAACGATGAAGGAAGACAGAAGGGAGGAGACAGAGGAAAATAGAGGAAAGAGGAAGACCATCTAATAGCTTGTAAGTGTTAATCTGACTGCTGCTCACAAATAATCTCATTAAAAGGCCATCACAAAATACAAACCAGTTTAGATATAGTGATGACATTTTTTAAAAGTCAGAAAATCAAGTCCTGAAGTCCAGTACTTAAATCTAAGCATATGTTCTTAGGACCTATAGTGTTTTTTAATTGAGTGGGGATAAACAGAGTTTTACAAAGTTACTGGAAAGCCTAACTGTGGAATTAATTCAGAATTATGAACACATGTTTTGTTTGGACTCTAGAGTTGTCTAATTTTTTTGGTATGAAAACAGAAGCTTTATACTATTTATGTTCTATTGAAATGGGTACGTGACCGGTTCTGATTTGGCATGACAGTTCCTGTAAATAATAACCCTGTGGGATGAGAAAGTGTAAGGGGTAGGAGGAACAAGCCTGCCAGAGTGAACAATGTGTTAGTGACAGTGCATAATGCCTTTATTGATTTAAACTAAGCAACCATGGAAATGAATGACTTTTTAAAGGACATGCTACATCACCAGTAGAGCTTACTTAATTTCTTTTGACACTGCTTCTAATGACTTAATAGAAAGCATTACATGGGTAATAAAAAGGCTTGATAACATGTGACCTCATTGCTGTTGCAGGTCAGGTGACGGGTATGTGTCTTTATTCTCCAGGCATTTGTGGCTTGTCTGTGTGAGTGTGTGAGTGTGCATATATGGCTGGATCCACTAAAATAAATGTTTGAATTATCAGACATGAAAAGAAATTAAATTCCATGGAAGGGAAACAGCCTCTTCAATTAGCAAATATGAGCAGAGTCTCAGCTCTGAAAATAAATGGCCAAAATTTAGTGTATTTGAAATTCTATATAAAAGCTAATTTTGCTAGTCCTTGCATGGTATTTCGGTGTGTATGTTAATCTAGCGCCCTCTTGTGTGACAGGTTTTAATAATAAAGTTAAAGAGCAAATGTTTATATGTGTTGGAGTTTCTTTCTTATTTCTTATTTCTAGAGTAAACTAGTCAGTGAAACAGGTTGTTATTTTGCCATCTTCTTTATTTTTGAATTTCCAAGGTGTACATAAGAAAGAGTGTAAAAATGGCAAGATTGAAGCTTGCATCTTTTGATATGTCTATGATTTTCAGCCTACAAAAACCATTTTTATAAATGAGAACATTTTTTCAGAAAATCAGATTCTTTATCAGGAGGCAACATGGATGTAAGTTTGTAAAACAAGACAACTGGTCCCAATTGATTCTTTGAATTTGAGGATAAGAAGAAAATGGGAGCCTCAGTGAGGAAGAGGGGGCAGGTCACCCTAGCTTTCGCCAGGTGCGCTGCTGCTTTCTCTATGAGGACCTGGCTCAAGGTGTTGGAACTCCACGTGCAGACCAGACCACATGCAGAAAGTCCACATGAGCACCAGTATGTAACAACTGCAAGTGTTGCTGCTTTAACCAAAGGCAAAGAAGGCAGAACCCTGCCCTTGGGACTCTCCTCAGAACTGCAAGGTTCTTTAAAGTAATTTCTATCTTTTATGATACAGTTTCATAGGCTCTTAGATTTAACCTGCCCAGCTCTCCACATCTCCCCCAACTGTTTTCCCCCAATATTATTACAACAGTATAGTCCTTCAAAAACAGTCACAAGCCCATAATTCTGTTACTTAAGTGTATCCTGATACTGCAGGCATAGACAACAGTAGAAAGTCCAGCATTCTATCGCCAAGTTTAACAGTCCAATTAGGAGTCTATCTTTTATTTGGGAGTAGAGATACATACTACAATGCATCTTTACTTGTTGCTATGATAGTCTAGATTATGCAATTCCTCCAGATGAATATATGTACAAGCATGCTTATCTCTATATCTATTGATCTTAGACTTTGCATGAAGGTTGCCTTAATCAGAGAGAACATATGATATTTGTCCTTTGGGGATTGGCTTTTTCGCTGATCTCCAGTTAGGAACATTTTGCAGCAAAGGTTAGAATTTCATTCTTTTTAATGGCTGAGTAGTATTCCATGGAGTAGATGTACTACAATTTCTTTATCCATTCCTCTTTCAATAGGCATATGTGCTGTTTCCATGTCTTTGTTATTGTAGATTGTGCTGCTGTAAATATAAGATTACAGATCACTTTCTCATATGCAAATTTCACTTCCTTTGGGTCTGTTTTGACAGCTTCCTTGGGAAAGCAGTGTACCCATATTTTATGGCAATGGCATGCAGATTGTCCCTGCTGGCTGAAGAGCAGCCAATAATAACTGAAAGTTTAGGCTGAACTTAACATCCCCATATGCAGAAAAACCTGGTAATAGAAGGCAATCAATAATTCAATGGGAACAATGTGCTTTCCAATGCCCAACAGCTTCCTAAATTTTATCAGTTCATCTCTATCAATTGTTTAAAGGAACTTCCAGACATCAAAATATTTTACTTTGTTAGCTGCAACTTTTAATAAAATCATCTGTTTTATACCAGGAGATAACATTTTCTTACTTTAAAGACATTATTTTACAGTATCTAAGATTATCTTACAACCAGTCCACTGTTGCACTCTGGTATATTTAGTAAAGCTGCTGCCTGCAGTGACAACATCCCATGTGGGTACCAGCTCAAGTCCTGACAGATCTGCTTCCGATCCAACTCCTTGCTAATGTGCCTGGGAAAATATCAGAAGATGGACCAAGTATGTGTGCTCTTTACGCATGTGAGAGACCCAGAAAAATCTCCTGGCAAAGGCCTTTTGGGGAGTGAACCAGCAGGTGGAGGGGCTCTTTCTCTTGTTTTTCTTCCTCTGTTCCTGTCACTTGCCTTTCAAATACATACATATATATGTATTTCAAATATATATAACATGCATATAATAGTACATATATATATAATTTGCCTATATATATAACTTGCCTTTTGAATAATATATATTATTACAGTGTCTATAATATGTATTTATTCTATATAAGTATACAAATAGAAATATATGATATATATTATATAAATATATATAATTTTCAAATATCTTTCTCTATCTATTTTCCCTCTATTTATTTACCTATCATCTATCTATTTATGTATCCTGAGCCCAGTTACACATACACCATTAGTCTTTGCATGTTTCCTTTTGTCTTTGGGTGTAAATGTGGATTCCTTTGGTAGAGAATGTGCAAAAGACAAAAACACTGTTTCTCAGGTTGCTAGTGGCTACTTCAGTGATATTATATCTTAGATATTTCATGGACACAACTAGAAAAAAATACATACTTTTAAGGATTGGCATTTTGGTGCAGCAGTTCAAGCTACCTCCTGAGATGCTGGCATTCCATATGTACAATGGTTTGAGTCCAAGTTGCTCTACTTTTGAACTAGCACTCTGCTACTGCTTCTGGGAAAGCAGCAGCAGAATGCCCAAGTGCTTAGGCACCTGCCATTCATGAGGGAGATCTGGAAGGAGCTCTACTCTTGTGGTTTCACCCCATATTAGAACCAGTCATGCGAAAGTTTGTAGAGTGAATCGGTGGATGGAAGATTCTCTCTCTCACTCAGTCTCTATCCTTCTCTCACAGTGACTTTATACTTATCAAATAGATATTTTAAAAAAGAAGCATTTTTTAAAAAATATGAGCTCCAAATTTGAAGCTAAATGTCACTAGTGTAACTTTAAAAATGACAATTCATGGCTTTTTAGATATTTGGTGTGTATGTTAAAAATTGTGTACATGGCAAGTGCTGTGGTTTAACAGGTTAATCCTCTACCTGCAAGTGCTAGCATTCTGTATGGGGGCTGGTTTGTGTCCTGGCTGCTCCACTTCCCATCCAGCTGTCTGCTTGCAGCCTTGGAAAGCAGCAACACATAGCCTAACTACTTGGGCCCCTGCTCCCGTGCAGGAGACCCATGCAGGAGACTTAGTGATTCAATATTACTAAACACGGAGAAGAAGAAAAGAATGTCTGGGGCACAGTGCAACAGTTTAGGGGCTAAATCCTTGCCTTACGTCCGCCAGGATGTAATATGGACACTGGTTCACATCCCAGCTGTTGCACTTTCCATCCAGCTCTGGGCTTGTGGTCTGGGAAAGCAGTAGACAATGGCTTTGGGCCCCTACACCTACATGGGAGACATGGAAGAAGCTCCTGGCTCCTGGCTTTGGATTGACTCAGCTCTGGCTATTACAGCCATTTAGAGAGTGAATCAGTAGACAGAGGATTTTACTCTCTCTCCTTTTCTCTGTAAATCTGTCTTTCCACAAATAAATAAATACATGAACAATCTTTAAAAAAAAAAAGCCAATATTGTACCATCTGTGTTTATTACCTCTGTGGTAAATTACTTTTGATACACACTCAGCTTATTTTGAATATTTCACTATTCTGCTAAAAAACAACAACAACAAAAACCAACAGCCAGTTTTGAATTCCATATGCAACGTGCTTCTTTTTTGTGCACCTTAATGACGTTTGAAGCTAGGAGGTTGAAGCTGAGCCTTCTTCCCATCAGCATTAAACAGCATCCTCATTCTTCTCCCTGTGGCCTGGCAGCAATTATGAAGGGACTGTGTGCAAGAGAAAAATTATTCAGAGAGGAAGACAGGGGTGAAGTTCTTGACATCCTGTTCCTAAAGAGCTTTTGTTTTTGAAAGATGATTTTAAACTTTATCACTCATTTCTTTTGCTTGAAAGGCAGAATGAGAGAAACAGAAGAGAGGAAGGCCAATGTGACTTGGACAGGTTAGTAACAAAGATTGAATTGTATCTTTTTCGTTTGTTCTTCAGCATTTCGTAGGCAGTGTTGGAAGCATCCCAGGGCACCCCCACCCCTACCTACCTTCCTTGGGGCTGGGGATGTTTGAGTAAAGGATTCCTCTAATTGGCTCAATGATTCTCATTCCTCTTGGTTTTTATATCTTGAGTTTTATCTACTAGTATGTAGGGATTTAGGTGCTTTGTGTGGTTAGTATGCAGCTTTATACAAAAACACGTAAGGATTTAAGCTCCTATCACATGGAGAATCCACCTTCTGTGAGAGGCCTTGCATTACAGACCTTCACATGCTAACTCCCTGATGTCTTTCCTCCTTGATTCAGGTGAGAATGCTCTATGCTCTGTGCCTAACGTCACAGGTAGAAATACCAAACAGGACTAGATGTTCCAAACTTGTTTATTTTTCTTTCCTAATACAACTACTGTTACATTCTCCAAGCAGTTTCACTGGGTGGCTCACTAAACCATAACCTTATCCAATAGTTCCCTGGCAAATGACGTCATAGAACTGAAGCCAATAACCTTTAGGACAAGAAGGATTTTTGGCTTCACTTGTTGGCTCAAAGTAACTGGAGCGCTTGTTTCTGTTTCTTTGACTCTATTCCACATTGAATTTTATTTAAAACAGTATCAATGGCCTGACATAATGGTTCAATGGCTAAATCTTCACTTTGCAGGTGCTGGGATCCCATAGGGGTGCCGGTTTATGACCTGGATGCTCCACTTCCCATCCAAATCCCTGCTTGTGACCTGGGGAAGCAGGCGAGGATGGCCCAAAGCTTTGGGACCCTGCGCCCGCATGGGCGACCCAGAAGAAGCTTCTGGCTTCTGACTTCTGTCTTTGAATTGGTTCAGCTCTGGTCATTGTGGCCAATTGGGGAGTGAACTAGAGGACTGAAGATCTTTCTCGCTGTAGCTCCTGCTCTCCATAAACCTGATCTGCTTTTCCAATAAATAAAATCTTGAAAAATAAAACAGTATTGATCACATTGATTAACTAATTTAGAACAATAACAGACATAAAATACTTAACACAGCTTTGACATCCAGCAAGCTCTTTCGAAGTGAGCAATTCTTTCTACATGATCTTTAGAGAAGTTGTCTTATTTGTCAGTCTTTTATTTAATCATTGCCACACAATATGAGAAAGCAAGGTCAAAGTTTTGACATGCTATACTTGGTGTTTTTCTATGCACTTTTCTAGTCTCCCTAGGTTTTAAACATTCCAGAGTGTTTTCAAATATTAGCAGAGTAAGACCTACATGAAAACAAACTGCATTCTCTGTGCATTATTCATGGCCTTCCTTAGGGAGAAAGGGCTGGCCTAGTTTCTTATCCACCGGGACCCTTTGTACAATCCACATTCAGTTTACCTGTTAATAGCCACAGCAGGTAATATTTTGTCAGCCAAATGTAGACATCTACAAGCCCTAAAACTTGGTAGGAAAATCAACTCCCATCAGGAAATCAATTTACAAAAAAATTAACGATGCATTTGAGCAATCTACATATCCTAAGTTGGACCTTACGTATTCTCTGATGGGATTCAAATTAGAAAAACCTGGAGGAAATGGATTTCTATCTAAAGCTTACTTATTCTTCAGCCAAGAAGATAGAGTTACCTTCCTTTTCCACCCAGGGAACATTATATGAAGATGTAGAGATCAATCACTTCTATGAAAAAAATGCAGACAATGCATGATTTGAAAGTACGTAAGGTAACTTCTTTCTACACATGCAGAGAGCAAGGCAAAGGCAAAGAAGGGGAAAGAAACAGACTGTAAGATGTACAAGTGACTGTTATTGTGCTGGGTACCCTAAAGACCAGGTGCCCCTGGACCAACACTAACCAACAGACAGTCCCCTGTGCCCTCAGTGGAACAGACACCAAGAAGACAATTTCTTTAAGTTAAGTGTAACTACAAGAAGTTCCTGACACACAAAAAGAAAAACACAGCTACATCAGGAATGACAGCCATTGGCTGGGGACTCCTCCTCAAGGAGCCAGCATCCTTCTGTTGCTGATGTGTTAGAATTGCCCCATATTATATGGTGCAACAATGTAACACTGATGTATTTATCCAGCAGCAATACCTATACACTGAAGGTAACACCGTGTAAGAGCCAACTACTACAACAATAAAACAACATATCTAGAAAATTAATTATTACATATTTGTCAAAGGATAATACACTTAGATTTGTCTCAGTGGAAGGGGAATCTTGAATTTTGAAGCACAGAGGTTGGCTGGGGAAAAAGAAATGAAAATACTTGTTTTTTACAAAATAATTGCAAAAATTTTCCAACTCTAATTACAAAGCATTGCAAACATGACATCTTATTAATATCTCTTTTTTAGAACTAAATAGCAATATGCATTAACACAATTCAACTTTTAACTAATTATTGTGTGTATCCTTGGGCAGGCCTAAAAAATGACAAAGTGACAGTTTAACTTGTCATATAAGAGGCTAGTTAGGGAGCCGGACATGATAGCTCAAAGGCTAGATCTTCACCTTGTAAGTGCCAGGATCCCGTACTGGCGCTGGTTGATGTTCCAGCAGCTACACTTTCCACTCAGATTCCTGCTTATAACCTGGGAAAGCAGTAGAGGATGGGCCAAAGCCTTGGGACCCTGCACTTACATGGGTGACATGGAAGAAGCTTCAGTGGATCAGCTCAGTTCTGGCTGTGGCAGCCATTTTGGGAGTGAACCAGCAGACGGAAAACGTTTCTCTCTGTCTCTTGGAAATCTGATCATCTTTTTCCAATAAAAATAAATACTTTAAAAAAAGATGCTAGTTAAGCACTTATGTCCCACTTGGGAGTATCTCAGTTAGATCCGGGTTCCAGCTCCTGGTTCTAACTTTCTGATGGCTCAAATGAAAAGATTTGAGTTAGTGCTCAATCAGGAACATGGACTGAGTTCCCAGTCTCCCAATCTCATGTTAGTTTAGTACAGCCCTGGCTGTTGTCTTTGTGGAGTGAATTAGTGGATTTGAGCTTTTTTCCCTCTCCTGCCCTTTCTTTTTCTCTCTTCTTTTACTCTTTTCTCCCCTAAAGGAAAAAAACAAAAACAAAAACAAAGAAAATACCTATACCTTTGAGAAGCTGAGTGTCTTAAGCCTTTAATTTTTCAAACTGCAATAAATGCCTCATCACAGTAGAACAACCAGTCACTGCTATAGCTTACTGGATACATGGGGGCAGGTTCCTGTCCTGGCTGCTCCTTTTTCGATCCAGCTCCCTGCTAATGGCCTGAGAAAAGCAGTGGAAGATGCTCTAATTACCCAGGGCCCTGCCACCCAGGTGGGAAACCTAGACAAAGCTCCTGGATCCTGGCTTCTCCTGGGCCCAGTCCTGTGCCCATCTGATGTGGCCAGGAGATGAAAGAGCTTTCTATTTCTTGTCTCCCCTTCTCTCTATTACTCTTTCAATTTTAAAACATAAAAGTAAATCATAGAAGAATTCAACAAATAATGGTTCTTCATTAGAAAAGCTAGTCTAAAACTAGAAAGCTAGTCTAAAACTAGAAAGCTAGTCTAAAACTAGAAAGCTAGTCTTTAGAAATTGGTTTATTATTCGTTTTAAAGACTTATTTATTTGTTCAAAAGACATAGTTACAAAGAGAGAGTGAGAGTCACGGAGAAACAGAGAAAGAAAGATCTTCCATTTGCTTGGTTCACTCTCCAAATGGCTGCAACAATGGCTAGAACAGGCTAAAGCCAGGAGCCTGGAACTTCATCTGGGTCTCCCAAATAGTGGCAGCGGCTCAAAAAGCTGCACCATCTACAGTTACTTTCCCAGGCATATTAGCATAGGGTTGAATGGGAAATAGAGCAGCCGGGACTGAAACCGGTTCTCACATGGATGCCAGCATTGCAAGTGGTGGCTTAACTTGCTGTGCCACAACACCAGGACCACAATTTATTATTTTTAACAAAGTAAAAGATTTCTGTGCTTGTCAATACTAAAATTGCATTTTAAAATTTTATTTTTTATTGGGAAGTCAGATTTACAAAGAGAAACAGAGAGAAAAACCTTCCATGTGCTGGTTACTCCCCAAGTGGCCGCAGTGACAGGAGCTGAGCCCATCTGAAGCCAGGAGTCAGGAGCCCAGAGCCTCTTCCAGGTCTCCCATGTGGGTTCAGGGTCCCAAGCCTTTGGGCTATCCTTGACTGCTTTCCCAGGCCACAGGCAGGGAGCTGGATGGGAAGCAGGGCTGTCAGGATTAGAGCCAGCACCCATATAGGATCCTGGTGGATGCAAGGCAAGAACTCCAGCCACTAGGCTACAATAACGGGCCCTAAAATTGCCTTTTTGAAAACAAGAATGCTTCTTTATCTTGGCTCTATTAGCATAGACAGAGACCTAAATAAAATGCTATTCAGTTCAAATCCCATAAAAATGACTTGTCACATGTCTAAGTCCCAGGTCTCCCTTCAGAACTGATGAAAATGAAGAACTACTCTTATGAAATAGTCCTGTCGCTTTCAGGAGCTCCAGGGCTGCTGAGCCCATCCAGGGACTCTGGTTGATCAACCCTCTCACGGAAGGTTGTTCTTTTCAAATACAAAGCTGGCAATAATCATTCAGCTTAAATTTCCAGAGCAATTGCAATCTGTGGTTTAACATACCTTCCAGGTGATGACTCTCCAGGTTGGATGAGCACTCATAGCCTCTTTTGACAAGCCCTCCAGGGGATTCTCCTGTGTGCAAAAGGTTTGCTATCTATTGGGTTAAATCAAAATATCCCCTTCTCAGTGCCTCTACCCAGAGGTTTTGACCTATTTGCTTTTTGTTGTTTTTAAAATATCTGCAGGAAATTCTCATGTGCAGCTGTAGATGTAATTTGAAGGTTTAAACACTGTAGGTGGGGCTAGGCATGATGGCTCAGTAGCTGAAGTCCTCACCTTGCATGTACCAGGACCCCATATGGGCACCGGTTCATATCCTGGATACTCAACTTCTTTTCCAGCTTCCTGCTTGTGACCTAGGAAAGCACTGAACGATGGCCCAAAGCATTGCGACCTTGCACCTGCGCTGGAAACCTGGAAGAAGATCTAGGATTCTGGCTTCAGATCAGCTCAGCCTGGTTGTTACAGCCACTTGGGTAGTGAACCATTGAATGGAAGATCTTTCTCTCTGTATCTCCTTCTCTCTGTAAATCTGCCTTTCCAATAACAATAGATCTTAGAAAAAAAAAAAAAAAGCACTGTAGGTGCTTTTACAGCTTTTTACAGCTTCAAGAGGAATGAAGTTTACTTTCCACACCAGTTTTGTGACTCCCTGCATGCATGGTAAAACCAGGTTACGAGCTTCCAGGCTGTCCAGTGTGGGAGGTGGGCCTGCTTCCACCACATGGGCACTCCGGAAGCTGGGATCCACTACCCAGCCCCCACACCCATCAATTTACTGTTCAGGAGTAGAGACCTCAAATCCTGCTTTTTGGTTCATTAATGAATGTAGACTTCTCCTCTACAGTTGTTTTTGATGGAAAAGGTAAGATACAATCTGTGAGTGCTCTGAATATAACCAGAGAACAGGAAATGTGCTCTTGGGGTGGAGACTTTTAACTTCCAATTGCTGTCCTTAGTGGCAAGTGGATCAATTTTTGTTACTAATCAGCCGTTATGCTAACAGTTTCTGTAAAACACATCTATTTCACAACTAATGGGGAAATCTTTGCTTTGTAACATTTCTAGGTTTTCAATTCACACAAGGGACAATTTTTGCAAGTCATTGCCCTCTTTGGAATATCTATTTTCATGGAGTCACTAAAGTTAGATTATAACACTGTCGTGTCCAATGGAGATGTTTTTATTAAGTAGCTATATAATTATATATTTGTATAACTTAAAAAAATAATAGCAATTATCGTTGTAGTTGGACATTTGTTATAGATAAGCACGCGATAAAACATATTTACATGTGTTGATAAAAATATAGTTCATAGGAGCCATTCAAAGTTGTTACTATTTATTATCTTCAAATAAGGGATAATTCTTCAAATAAACGCAGAGGTTTTTTTTCATCCTGGCATCCATGGATGTTTTATTAAATCACACAGTCTTCCATCATGACAGCTATGATTCTATAAGTTACAATGGGCAAAGATTCAAAGGGGAGAATTCAAGGATCTTCTTGCAACTGAGATTTAAAATTGAGAAATTTGTTATACAAGTTTTGTCATCTATTTCTGTTTCAAGCTGGTAAGAAATTCTTAATTGATACTGCATTTGTCTCGGCAGTGGCAAGAGAACAGCAGAATGAATCAACTCATTCACATTATCATTTACTACTGAGTTCAGGTAACAACATGAGGTAAAACAATGCTCTAAAAAATATGTCCTAACTTTGGCAAGTTGAAAAAAAGTTAACTGCATTTGATGAGTGATATGTCTTTGTTAAAATGAGAATAACAGATCAATGTGGTGGCATAGCATGCTAATCTTCCACCTGTGATGCTGGCATTCCCATATGGGCACCAGCTTGTGTCCTGGTTGCTCTACTTCTGATCCAGCTCCTTGGTAATGGCCTGGGAAAAGACCAAGATGGCTCAAGGCCTTAGGCCCATCTGCCTCTATGTGGGAGAACTGGCTCCCAGCTTTGGATCAGCTATACTCTGGCAATTGCAGCCAGTTGAGGAGTGAACGAGATGAAATACTTGTTTCTGTTTTCCTCCCTAGCTGTAATTCTGACTTTCAAATAAAATTAAATCTTTTTTAAAACAAATTAGAATAAAAAAGATATTTGCAAGTCCTCACTTTGTTAATTTATGTGATATTGACAAAGACAAAGGAAGAGAAAGTTTCAAGCAAAACAGAACTCTAGGATATACTTGCTGTTGAACAACACCATAATCTTCCAACTATGGTTTTTAAAAACACAAGAGACTATTTGACTTACAAAGAAATGGTCCTACTGTGAACCCTGTGTATATGCCATATCTGCAGAATTTTGTTTCCAAAAGAATTTCCATATATATTCATTCTATCAGAAGCCTGAGGACTGGTTTACATGTTTCTATTGAAGATGTTACACAGTCCTTTGACCCTAAAGGTCAATGCAGTTATTTGAGTTCACATTAGCCATACATAATTACATAGCTTTTGCATTATACTTTAGAAGTATTTTACCTCCTGATAATTAAATTCATGAGCAATAATTCTTAAACTTTCAACTTTGTCATGTTGGGTTATGGAGGTGCAGTTTATCTTAGGAAAAGCAGAAAATAATAAAGTGGTCAGTTTGGTGGAAAAGAAAAGTTTCAAGGAAAGTTGACAAAATAATTTTGATCTAAGTTCCTTGTTATGTTACCACATTCATGGCCTCTAAATGTCACACCACAGACAGACCTGGAAACGCCAGATGTTTATGAAAAAGACAATGTTGTTCTTATTAGAAATATTGCTCTCTCTATGTAGAAATAAATGTTGATTTGCTCTCTCTCCATTCCCACTATACCACTCCAATTCTGACTTTCAAGTAAAGGTAAATAATTCGTTAAAAACGAAACATCCTCCCTCCCTGCCATGCCATGACATTGCAATGGAATAGAGGACTGATGCTCTGCCTGTGACTCCCACATCCCATATGGGTACCAGCTCAAGCCCTGGCTGCTCCACTCCCAACTCAGATCTTTACTAATGGCCTGGGAAGGCAATGGAGGATGGGAAGGCCCTTGGGTCCTTGTCCCTATGTGGGTGGCCTAGAAGCTCATGGTTCACAGGTTTATAGCAGCCCAGGTCTGGCTGCATTGGCCAACTTGGGAATGAAGCAGAGGATAGAAGGTGTCCTTTTCTGTCTCTGTCCCTTCCCCTGTAATCATTATTTTCAAGTAAAAGTAAGTAATCCTTTCTTTTAAAAATTGATTTGCTATATGCAAGTACTAGTTCAGAAAATTCAAATTCCTGGGCCCTGGCCGTGGCCTAGTGGCTAAAGTCCTCGCCTTGAACGGGATCCCATATGGACGCCGATTCTAATCCTGGCAGCTCCGCTTCCCATTCAGTTCCCTGATTGTAGCATGGGAAGGCAGTTGAGGATGGTCCAAGGCTTTGGGACCCCGCACCCGTGTGGGATACCCTGAGGAGGTTCCTGGTTCCTGCTTCCTGGCTTTGGATCGGCGCAGCACCGGCCATTGTGGTCATTTAGGGAGTGAATCACAGGAAGGAAGATCTTCCTCTCTGTCTCTCCTCCTCTCTGTATATCTGACTTTCCAAAAAAAATAAATAAATCTTAAAAAAAAAAGAAAATTCAAATTCTTAATCCAAGCAATACTGATCTAGTCAGGAACCAAAGTAATTGATAGAGGTTAAAAAAAAGATACCTAAATTCAAGCAGTTATTATACAATGTTATTATCATTTACTTAAATACTGATTATGTTATTATGCTAATTTATATGGTGAAAAACTTTTAAACTACCTTTAATAGTGACACAATCTAAATATTCATCATTCAATTAATTTACAGAAAAGTCAGCTGGTAGAATAGTAGCAATTTTCAGACACAAAGAATTTTCAATATGAGGAATGTTTAGAAAACAATTCCAAAAAGTGAGTCATAAATTTTTTCCTAAAGAGCAAAATATTTAAATATGTAAAGTATTAAAAATTAATATAACAAAAACATTGGCTACATTTGTATATACATAATCTGTAAGGTTGTGGATAACGGACATTTACTTTATTCTTTTTAATGTTTTAAATATTTTGCAAGGTCACACATATACCTCTTAAAAAAATTTAGTCTGTTGTGGGAAAGAAAAGCAAATCTGAAAAATCTGACAGATCATCCAAATATTAAATGAGTCACTCAAATCAAATAGTAAGTGTTCTCAATCACATTAATGATATTCATATTTAATGCAAAACACTCATGAGAGTAAGTTTAAGAGAAAACCACAGATTCTTAATGCCTTCCTTGGAAGTTTGATCTTGCAATATGTTGGGTTTATATACCCATTGGTTCTATGCTGAAAATAAATTAAAAGACGCCTTGTCTGAACAAGCATCTGTTGAATGAACGGATGAGTAAAGATGATTTCTCAGGGTGCAAAGGAGTTGTTGCCAGCCGCTTTCCATTACCTGTATAATCTTTCCCTTTCTATGAAAAAAAAAAAGAACCAGCAAATATATTCACAAGCTAAGTTATATCTATAATAAACGTTTAAATGTGAAGTTCTATAAATACTTCAGTCACAGTTGTTCCCTAATCTTTCCTGATAAAATTAGCTTTAACATGCTTATGACACAATGATACAAATCTAACATTTTAAAGTATGATGTCTTATAAGGGCATGACTTACGTCCTATCAGTAGCAGAGAGAGCAGCAGATCTTGATCTTCCAGGCAGTTGTCGGAAAACTTCAGACGAAAGCTCCTCCCCAAAGTACAAGTACCTCCTAGCATTTAGTTTCAAGTTGGCAGCCACATCCATGGATACTACACAGTAGACAATGCTCCCGGCTTGCTTCCAATGGCCCTGATGGCAAATGCTTTGAGACGCTGGAAGTTCCAGGCTAAAAGGCAGGATCTCAGTGCAAACAGAATACAGTGGATACCTCTTGAATTTTCGGAAAGAATGTTGTCTAAATCCACCCATGGGGTAGACCTCTTTGCCTTCACATAGCTGTGGGATTTGTATAGTCTGAAGGCGTTTTGGCTCTCTGGCTTGAGTGTTTTGTATTGATTCTTAAAGACACATTAGGGCCTTTTTTGACCAGGTACAAATACACCAGTATTTCAAGGCAGAGTATTATATCTAGTAATTATATATTTATACACATATGTATATGTGTGTGTATGCGTACACACACACACTTGCGCGGAAGATTTATATACAGAAAAAAAAGAGATAGAAGGTTTTCCATCTGCTGATTCATTTCCCCAAATGGCTGCAAAAGCTGGAGCTGGGCTGGTCTGAAGTCGGAAGCCAGGAGCTTCTTCTGGGTTTCCCGCGTGGGTACTGAGGCCCCAGGACTGCACCACCCTTCCCTGCTTTCCCAGGCCATGAGCAGGGTTACTGGATCGGAAGTGGAGCAGCCATGACGTGATCAGGCACCCATATGGGAAGTCAGTGCTCCACAAGGAAGCTCCACACAGAACTAGTTTCACAAATCCTGAAGCAATGCTGTCTGCTACAATTGGGTTACTCATCGAAAACAAGCTAGGCTTTCATCTTCCTGGAAATCACATGCCAGGAGAAAAGTCACACTTAGTGTTCATTGTGTAAAAGGTTACTTAGAGCTTCTCAGGCCAGGCAATGACTTAAAGCACTCACCTCTGAAAATTACTCCAGTGACCTGATAGCATAATCTGGTGGCTAAAGTCCTCGCCTTACATCCGTCTGGATCCCATATGGATGCTGATTTGTTTCCCAGCTGGTTACTTCCAGTGTTCCAGGGTAGTTGCCTATTCTTTTTTGTTCTTTATTTTCTTTTAAAACTGTTTTTAAAGATATGCAGGGGGCCTTCAATATGCCAGGACTCCATATGAGCACCAGTTCTAATCTCAGCAGCCCCACTTCCCACCCAGCTGCCTGCTAGTGGCCTGGGAAAACAGAGGAGGATGGTCAAAAGCTTTGGGACCCTGCGAGGAGACTCAGAAGAAGCTCCTGGCTCCTGGCTTCGGATTGTCTCAGCTCTGGCCATTGTGGCCACTTGGAGAGTGAATCAGTGGACAAAAGATCTTTCTCTCTGTATCTCTTTCTCTGTATATCTGCCTTTCTAATAAAAATAAATGTATCTTTATTTTAAAAAAGAGAAAATTACTCTGCGGACAAACAAAATGACCATGAAGGAAGGTCAGCCTGTATCAAATTAAAACAGATCACAATGATGCCATTTTCTTAACCTCTAAGCTTTTGATATGAACTCTGATTAAAACGTAATAAAAAGAGACTTGGAGAGATTGTTTCACCTGTGATTATTTGTCTTGTGAAAGATACAGATCTGAAGTGTTAATCAAAGGAGGTTTGTGGAAATAACTTGAATGTCAGTCACTTGGTGGGGTTGATATTCTTTAATAATAATTTAAAAATCTGTAGTAAAACCAAGTATTATACCAATTCCTCCTGAAAAGCCAGTCTACATTGGTTGATAACTTTAGGTTTTGTTCAAATCATAATCTTGCGACTGCTTTTGAACTGAATTGCTATTTACTGTGTTTTTAAGTGTCAGCATATAATGCAATATTTTCATGGGATAAGCCACTAAATAAACGTGATATTTTGAAATTTTCAAGTAAAATTGCAACACTAACACTAAAGGGGCTAAAATCCATCTACTGAATCTTCGCTTCACAATTTAAGATCAAATGGGAATATGCAATTTGAAATTGTATTTTACATTTTAAAATCTCAAGTAAATGCTGGAGATTATTGTTACCTTTGTTACAAGTTTTATTTTAAGATTAATTTTTTAAATTTTTATTTTAATATCTTGCGATTTTTTTTTCCCAGTGGCTTTGTTTAATGGTCTAATTGGGGATTCCCCCAAGAAACTGCACCTGGGGTCACCTCACACTTGACTCTTGCCAGTCTGCACCAGCTAACGCACTTACTGATGGCTGCAGCTGCCTGGGGCGCTCCACCCCAGCCCCATCAGGCAAACCTATGAGCTCTGCTGCCTAGCCCATCCCAGGCTGCTACAGGTCCATTCCTCACACACCAGGCAGTACCATGGCCTAGTCGGGATGACCCCCAATATCCCCTGCCAGGCCCAACCTCAGCCCCTGATTTTGGATAAGCCAGTGTGTGCTGCAGCTTAGCCCAGCCCAGCCTGCATTATCTCTGGCTCTCTTGCACACGCATAAGTGCTATGACTTACAGCCCAACCCGCCCCCCAGACCCCGCCAACACATATGTGAACAGGTGCTTCAGCCCAGCCTGGCCTGGCCTGCTCTCAACTTTGGTTCTTGTGCACACTAGCGGATGCCTAGCAGGAGAGTTTTCCATTCCCAGCCTGGATCTCGTCTGTACCAGCAGGTGCTGTGGCCCAGCCTGATATAACCTGTCCTCAGTCTGCCACTCCCTGGCAGGTGCTGTGGCCTGGACTAACTGACCTGCATCCATTCTGGCCTTTGCCAGTGGCTGTAATAGCCTTTCCAAGCCTGGCCTACCCTCAGACCTGACTTTCATGTGAACTAATGTGTGCTGTGTTATATAGCCCAGCCTATTCAGCACACATTCTGGCCCTTGCAAATATCTGCTGGTGCTGCCTTTAGACTCAGCTCAATATGTTCAGAAGGATGCTGCATCGTTTCCAAGCCTGAGTTGCCCCAAGCCCTGGCTCTTGTGCCTATCAGCGGGAGCTGTGACCTAGCAGGGGAGTTTCCTAAGTTTCCCTGTCAGGCCTGCTCCCAGCTCCAGATCTCACACATGTCAGCAGGTGCCATAAACCCGCTTGGCATGGCAGGAATGCTACTTAGCCTAACCCAGATCTCCCACGTGGGTGGGTGTCTTGATCTAAGACATGCCCTCTGGTTTCCTCCTCTAAATCATCTTGTCTTAGTTCCCTCAACTTGCTATGTGTGCAGTGGCCTTGTCTGAGGAAACCCCCATAAATCACACCTTACCTGTCAAACATGTCCTCAGCAGCCCACACCCCAACACATCCCAACACATCCCAACACCCCCTTCCCAGAGCAATCTACAGCTCTCTGCCATGCGGTGGCCTACAAGGTGCCTAGGGGCCAGGGTGGCAGGTCCAGGCCCAGTGTCTCCCACCTTCCACACTGCACCATGTGCAGTACACAGAGTTCTCTGCATATCTTTTTTTTTTTTTTTTTAAGATTTGTTTATTTTATTGGAAAGTCAGATATACACAGAGGAAGAGAGACAGAGAGGAAGATCTTTTGTCTGCTGATCCACTCCCCAGGTGGCTGCAATGGCCAGATCTGAGTTGATCCATAGCCAAGAGCTGGGAGCTTCTTCTGGGTCTCCCACGTGGGTGCGGGATTCCAAGGCTGTGGGCCATCCTTAACTGCTTTCCCAGGCTACTAGCAGGCAGCTGGGTGGGAAGTAGAGCTGCTGAGATTAGAACTGGAGCTCATATGGGATCCTGGCATATGCAAAGGCAAGGACTTAAGCCACTAGACTACCACACTGGGTCCCCTGCATATCTTTAAAAACATTTTTAAAAGAAAATGAACAACAACAACAACAAAATAGGCAACCACCCTGAAACACTGGGTATAGTTCACACAGATTTGGCATTAACTAGACCCAAAATGCCTGCTGGCTATTGGCTGTATTTTTCTAGCAATGTAACACTTGCCTAAGTATAAGGCCACCTAGGCAGTTGCCTACAACTGAGGTGTTTATTTATTTTGAAAGTCAGAATTACAGGAGGAGAGGGAGAGACATAGACAGAGAGAAATCTTTCAACTATCGCTTCGCTATGAAATGTATGCAACGGCCATCACTGGGCCAGGCTGAATTCAGGGCAAGAAAATTCATGCAGATCTCCCATATGCATATAGGAGCCCAAATACTTGGGCTCTTTTGCTACTTTTTCCAGGTTACTAACAGGGAACTGGGTTACAATTGGAACAGCCAGGACATGAACTAGAGCCCACATAGGATACCAGCATTGCTGACTGCAACTTTATCCACTTGGCCGCAGGGTCTGCCCCTGCTAAGGTTTTTTAGATGATCATTAGTACTGTGGTTTTACTAAAGGTTTGATTATGACATTAATAGTTGCCTCCAAAGTTCTTCAATTATGTGACAGCTAATTTTATATGTCAACTTGATTGAAACAGGGATTCCCAGGCAGCTGGTAAAATACCATTTCTGGGTGTGCCTGCAGGTGCTACAGGAAGGGATTAGCGCTGGAATTGGTAAAGCAAATGCCATCCCCGATGGGAGTGGGCAGTATCTCAGTGCAGGAATACAACAACAACAACAACAAAGTGAAACAAAACAAAACAAAACAAAACAAAAAGGACAAATTTCCTCCTTGTTAGGGTTTCCTGAATTTCCAAATTACAGATGAGCGATCCTAGGACTGGGCCTCCAGAATTCCGTAGCCCATTCCTTCATAATGAATCGTTTCCTGCCCATGTATAAATCTCCTATTGATTTTGTTTCTCTGGAGAAATCTATAATATATTCTTTCATTTCAATAGGAGCTTATTTGAGTATCTACCCGATGTACTCAGTGGAACAAAAGACAAAAATAGCTCTTACTAGAGATGGGAATTGGCACACACATTTGAGAACATTGTGTCATTAAATATGAATCAAGTCAGTGTTCCTGGAAGTCATGACTCTGCAAGCTGGGAGTTGTTGGAAACTGAAAGTTCGTGGCTTCTTTTCAAAGCATGACACTACATGTAGTGTCCTCTTCCTTCCCAGTATTCCTCAAGCTCTTGGGGATTTTATCACTTGGTGTTCATTAAATACTAGAAAAGTAGTAAAAATGTCTAATGAAAATTGCTGGGGACCAGAGAGCTGCAGAACAACAGGAGTGACTCCATTTTGTTATGGTCTTGGAATGCAAGTTCCAGTTACCCTTCATCTAGATTCCTGGTAACCATTCACCTGTAATTGTTGCCCTAAGATAACAGTTGTCATGGTGAAAATCCTCCCTGCCTGGCCCACTTCCTACTGTAGAAACCCCCCCCAACCATTACCTGCTGCTTAAATACTGCCTAAGAAAATGAAGTTTAAGGAGCTTGATCAGACCTCCTGTCTTGCTCCCATTCTTCTTGTCTCTTGTCCCCCCCAATTGTCGGTTCCCTCCCCAGGTCTTCGTTGAAGACCCCGCGGGCCGGGGCAGAAGATCATTTTAAAATTGCTTTATGACTGAAAGCCATATTCCATTTTCCACATATGACTCAATTTTGTTGTACACTATTTGGAAAGTAATAAAGTTTGTGTCGTTTTTATGTAGTCAAAGGGAACAATTTTCATTCTGAATACTGAAACTCCTATAAATGGTATTTAAATGTTAAGATCAAGGTACAGACTTAACTTTGTGTATGGATTGGGAAAACATTTTCACCTCTTACATATTCTGTTTATTATCTATACTGAAATAACTTAAGAAAAATAAGATAAAGTTCAAAATGTGACCCCAACTTGTTTCTTGTATTCATATAGAAGAAGAGATGGTCTAGAAATATCAAAATCAGCTGAGAACAGTCATTCAAGCCAAAAAATGTACTGCAAAATAATAGAAAAGAGTTATTATTGTTATTACTATTTTACTTATTTGAAAAGCAAAGTTACAGAAAGGTGGAAGGAAGAAGGGAAAAAGAGACAGAGAGAGAGAGAGAGAGAGAGAGAGAGAGAGAAAGGCACTGCGAGATTTCCCACATACTGATTTAGTTTACAAATAAGCATGATGTTCTAGGGTAGTTCAAGCTAAACCCAGAAACCAGGGGTTCCTACGTGTCTTCCATGTGAATGGCAGAGGTCCAACAACTTGGATCGTCTTCTGCTGCTTTTCTCAGGAATTAGATCAGAAATGGAGCAGTTGGGACTTGAACCATCGTTCATTTTGCCAGTGTCACAGGTGGCAGCGTAGTGCATGGTGTCACAATGCCAGAACCGGCCAGGTATTATTATCACAGTTTTATCTTTATTTTTATATTTTTGAGTCTGATTTCATTTCAGTTGTCACTTACAAGTGAAATAATAGGATCCACAGTGAAGCCCAAGGCTACTGACCAAGCACAAGGACTCCTAAAGCCCCTATAGGGGATCTACCCCTTTCAGCTTGCAAAGATCATTTCCACTGCTTTCATATCTGCCTGTAGCTTCTCCTAGGACCCCTCTCATTGCCCTGAGCTACACCTGGGGCTTCAGAAAAGACTGGCCTCTAGAATATAAGAGGCCTTCAAATACTAGCAGAATTTCCCAGTACATTAACAGTAATGATAGCTTTAGATTATCTTGGATAATTCTGATTCCATTTCTTTATAATAAAAGTGTTCTATTAATTTCTTAATAAATCATGGGGTTGGCATTGTGGTTTACGGGGTAAACCTATTACCTGTGGTGTTGGCATCCCAAATGGGTGCTGGCCCAGGCCCTGGCCACTCACTTCCAATCTAGCTTCCTACTAACATAGTTAGGAAAGCAGTCCAAAATGGCCCAAGTGTTTGCACTCATGTAGAAGACTGGGAAGAAGCTCCCAACTCAGCCTCAGGCCAGCCCAGCTCTAATGCTTATGGCCATCTGGGGAGTGAACTAGTGGATAGAAGATTTCTCTCTCTCTCTCTCTCTCCCCTCTCTGTAACTCTGTCTTTGAGATAAAGAAAACTACAATTATAAAATAAATAAAATTTAAAATAAAACAATATTAGCATTACAGATGACTAATTCAAATTTACAGAATTAGAATTTCCTTTATTTCTCAAAAGTCTTCATAGGTTCTTTGTCATAGCTAATGACTTAGAATTCCCGTCCCAAGAACATCATTAACCTCTGAACACTGCTGGTGCATAGAGCATGACGCAGTGTTTCACAGCACAAGTGGCTTAATTTTCATGTGTGTATTTCATAATCCCAGAGTTGTTGAAATTGAGTAAGGTAGGCAGGAAGTATGAAGGATCTAACTTAAGAAATTCATTTTACTTTCCTCTTCCTTCAACAACTTTTCATTAACATAAGCTTTCATTTACCATTGAGGCAACAAAACCCTTAATTAATGTATGCAAAGGTCAAATAATAATTATAGCATATGAGATCTCCCAAAACATTTTTGAGTTACTAATGATTCAAAGCAATATTAATTACATTAAAATTCCAAGTGATACAACTAAATATATAGAATGTCAATCAGTAAAAAATTATTAAAATATATGGGACACTTAAAAAATATGGAACAGTGGAATTTTTAGAATGAGTAGTACTTTAACAGCAGTTTGTGCTAGCATTTGATGCGTTAATCTGATGCATTTATTACTTCAAAAACATTGATACTTTTAATGACTAGTGTATTTGAAGAAAACAATGGTTTTTGAATTATTTCATTTTTTAGATTTTTAGCTCAGATTTCTCTTCGTCCAAATCAGTGCACATTGTTGAACTCTTTCTGCCTGGGAATTTTTTCCTTTTATATGACAGATTCACCTCTAGCTAAAGGGAAAGATTGGCTCACATTGAATATGAAATTAATCTAATTACAATTATTCACCTGCAGGAACCATTGAAGAATAGCTTGCCAGTTCCCATCTATTCCTTTTTCTCTACTTGATAATTACTTTTTAAAAAGGCTTATTTTGAAAGAGTTAAACACACACACACACACACACACACACACACACACACACACACAGAAATTCCACTGGCTGGTCCTCACCTGGATGGCCGCAATGGCCAGACCTTCATCTGGGTCTGCCATGAGATTCCCAAGCACCTGGGCCATCCCCCAATGTCCTCCCAGGGACACCAGCAAGGAACTGAATTGGAAGCAGAGTGGCCACAGTTCATTGATTACAAGGAGAAAAAGTCAACTTAGGAAAAACTTGCCAGAAACTACTTTAACCAAAAGAAAAAAGTTAACATTCACAGTAATGGGAATAAGTGAACACCATGTGTGTGCCTACTAATCTCTCTAATGTGATGGAATAAAAAGTGTGCATTACTATATGGGTAGTTTTCGTGAAAAAATATCAAAACCTGAATTTAATCAAAGAAAATTCCTTAAAAGTCTTTTTTCAAAATCTGAAATTCATGGTAGGAAAAAAAATGTGAGGAACTGCACCCAGCTTTAATGGAGATTAAAAAAGCATTACAATTTCATGTAGTGTTCAATCTGATTTAAGGACACTGACTATATATTATGCTTCTGAATTTTATATAGCAAACAACAGTAGCAGCAAACACATAGCAAAGTGAATATTGATTGATTGATTGCTCACCTACCTCTCTGTGAGTGGAAATGTGTGCTCCAACTCACCTACAAGTGTGCACTCAGGCATGCCAGAAAAGGTCCATTTTCATCAGACAATGTTTCTTGTAATATACAGGGGGAACAAACCCTTCACTTCTTTGCTAAGTGAAGATGTTTGCTGGTCCCGGCAATGACTCTGATTCGTTTGCTCTTGACTCTGAAGAACTCTCTATGCAGACATGCTTTCTCATGTCTGAAAGGAAAGTGCGTATCTTGTCTGCTCCTGTTTCAGCAAGAGTCATTGAAAAGATTATCAACTAAATGTCACACTGTGTTTTGCCTGAAGCCTTATTTTTTATTTTTTAGATACAGTTCCATAGGCTCATGAATTTCCCTTGCTTCACTCCCATGTTTTCTTCCCCCACTGATTTCCCTTATATTATTATAATAGTGTAGTCCTTCAGTCCTTGTAGACTTTCAGGTTCTGAGAAGGATAGGCTATCTTACTGAGGTAATTCCCTTGATAAAAATAAGCATGATTACTAGATAAACCTAACTGAAATTCTGTGATGACCTGGTGGAGCACTAATTAATTGCCAGGACAAAATTCAAAAGGAAAACAAGAGCCTCAAGAAACGAGTTGGCAAACAAGATAATTTTGCTTGGGGTATTTGACAGTTCAAATGGATCCAACATGTGTTTTGACAGCTTTGTGGGATGAAGTGATTAAAAACTAAAGTTCAGGTTGTATCCTAAATTTGGAATTGAAAAGGAGACCTCAAAATAAATTGTGACCCTTTATGGCTCAGAATACGGTGAGCAAGAAGCTAACCAGTGTTCATAGAAATTTTCAGGCAAGTTTCCATTCAAGACATGATTTAAGGAACCAAAATTATCAAGTATAAACTACCAACAAAAAATATTTATTATGCATAAAGAAATTTTAAAAAATGATAAGGACTACAGAGAGAAGGAAACGATGGAGTGAAGTGTTACAAAAATTGATTCAGAACTCATCAAGGGACAGGGCCCCACACTGGGCCAGCGCAACACCAGAAGACCAGGTCCAGGTCCCTCACCAGTGTGGGGGTTGAAGATTGCCAACGGGAGGTGATTTGAGTATGTAAAGGAGTAGGAACTACCCAGGGAATACTTTACAGATGTAGAATGGCTTCTAGAGAATTTCAAGGATGGGCAATGGACTTGCAGGGGGCTGAGATTGGGTACTTTGGAGGGGGTGAGACCAGAGGGTATGTTAAGGTCAAACAAATGCCACCCACTCACATGGGAGACCTGGGCTGTGCTGGTGGCATCACCCACTGCCAGAGCACACACAAAAGCGGGGGCTGAGTGGTCTACCTGGAAGGGCTAAGCCATAGTATCTGCCAGTGAGAGTTGGGGTAGTGGTGGGCCACCAAAAGCTGAGCCATGACAGCCACTGGAACAAAAGAAAGCCAGGTCTGGAGGCCAGTGGATTTTTGAGCTCACCCTTGTGGGACTATAGTACTTCCAGCTTTGAACAAAATCTGGGGGTGGTGACGGGTCAAGCTAGGTATCACTACAGAACTCACCAAAACACATAGGAACTTGGAGTGGGGTAGACCATAGCATCAACCAGCACACAAAGGTCAACCATGCCAAGCAGGGCCATGACATCTGCCAGTACACATGAGATCTGGGCCTGGGAGTAGGCCTAATGAGGGAACCTGGGGAATTTTCCTATTAGGCTATAAATGGAGAGCATGAGAGTTGGGGTGGGGTATGGGCCAGATTAGGAAGGCCTACACCATTTGTTGGCATCTGTGTGGAATGGTTTGGGGACAGTCTGGGCAGAGCCAGGTGAAGCCATAGCACCCAATGGCACTTGCAGGAGCAGGGCGTTGTGTGGGCCATGCTGGGCTGGCTACCAAACCCGCTAGTTTATATGAGAGTTATGGATGGCGGCAGGGTAGGCGATGCTGTGCTGCAGTATTCAATGGCAAGCACTGAGACTATGGGCAGTTCATGCCAGGTTGGGTCGGAGCAACTAGCAACATGTGCAAAATCTGACCTTGGAATGGATCTTGTAGGGGAACTAATGGGACTTCCCTACTTGGCTGCATTTCCTGCTGGTAACTGTGAGAGCTAGGGCTGGGGGCAGACCAGGCTGAATGTGGTTTCAGCATTCCGCAACATGTGTGTGGACTAGGGTCTGAGTGCATGTCTGATTAGGTTATATCTCAGTACCTTCTAGCAATGGCGAGAACCAGAGTGAGTGCAGGGTGAGCTGGTCTAGGCTGTAGCACCTGCCATTCCACATAAGAGCCAGATCTAGGAGTGGGCCAGGTGGGGCTGGGCTATAGCACACCAGTGAGAGCCAGAATGAATGTCAGCCAGTCTAGCAGGGCCTCTGGTGAATGATAGGACTAGAGGCTGGCCATGTCAGCCTGGGCTGAGCACCCACTGGGACATGTGAGAACTGAGACTGGGAGCTGGTTTGATAAGAGAACTTGGGGAACTTTCTTGTTACTATGCAGTACCCGCTGTTGAGTGTTGAGTATTGAGGCTGGGGACAACCAAGACCAGGCTGGGCTACAGTGCCCAATAGTATACGTGTGTGCCAGATCTAAGGCCAGACCAGGCTAGGCCAGTCCACAGTATCTGTTGGCAGGAACAAGAGCCACGATGGTGTGCAGTCCAGGGTGGTTTGAGCCATAACACCTGCCAGTTTATGTGAGGACTGGGACTGGGAACTGGCCAGGATGACCCACCAACATGAACTGAGACTGGAAGCAGGCTGAGCAGAGACCGGCTGCAGCACCTGCTGGTGAATGCCAAGGTGAGGCGAGTCATGCAAGACTGGACTGCAGCAGCGACCAGCATGCAAAAGGCTCATGGCCGGAGATAACCTTGGTAAACAATCCCCTGTCTGAGTCGCTTCCACTGGTGACCATGAGAGTTAGGAAAGAGGGTGGACAGATTGGCCAGTGCTGCAAAAGCCCTCAGCCTGCATGTGAGCTGGGTTTGGGGAGAGCTGGGATTGCATCTATCGGCACATGGAATAGGCAGAATAAGTGTGGGCTGGCCATGCTTTGCTGCAGAAAAAACAAAAACAAAAACACAAGCCATGTGGTTACACCTTGGAGTACATATATAGGAACTAGGTCTCCTTAGTTGCTGATGCCTGTGTAGTGGACAGATACACAGGAGACATGACAGCTAGCTCATTTTCAGGCCAGCAGAGGACATCGAATGGATGAAAAGCAGAATAGACAGACAAATCTCCTGTGCAACCTTTGGCAGCAAGTGCCTGGGTGTGTGGATACACTAAGGTGGACTTTGTCAACCAATAGACCTTGGAAATTTTTTCTCAACTCTGGAGCAACAAAATCAACAATGTTTCAGAGCTACCAAAGCCACTCAGACAACACCCTTGGAATATTCTTTCCCTCACTAGCTCTCTAAGATGCTGGAGTCCAGCTCCAGCTGAGTTTGGAACTCTAGAAGGGTGCGTGGATGAGGCGTAAAGAGGAAAGAAATGGACCACTATGATTTCATGATCATAATGGACAATGCACAAAAGCTGTCCGCTTTATTTATACAGAACTGGTCAAACTTTGGCTTAGATTTTTTACGTCATGGTCAAATGGGTGTTTCTAAGGATAATTCTGCCATTTGTTTTACCTAAAAACAATAGAAATTCCTGCTACAATTCTTATTCTACAACTTAATCTTGTATCACAAAGAAAAGGAGAACCTAAAGAATGAAACCCTAAATGCAGGTCCTTTGATTAGCATAAGGGGAGAAATGTATCACAAAGAAAAGGAGAACCTAAAGATCAAGGAAAGAATGAAACCCTAAACATAGGTCCCTTGATTAGCATAAGGTCAATAGGGACAACCAAGACAGTACGAATAAAAGAAGGTCCTTTTGAGACACTATCACCAACATTAACCTCCAAGCTCACACTGAGAAAAGGCCAGCCCCACAGTAGCAAACAATGCCTGAATGGATTAGAATTCTTCCGCAGGGTGGTCCGGTGTCCTTGCAAAGGAAGGTGGAGCTGCATTCAGGTGGTTGTAGAGACATCTGCCAGGCCCTGCCATACAGCGGAAGTTCCTTGAGACCCTGCCTGCAATGGAACAATACTCTTCACACCTTCATGTCCCCCACATCCACTGCACGGACCCCAACACTAAGATGACAGTAAGTGGCCTTTTTCTATTCCTGGATGCTGATGTAATTTGACAGCAAAAAGCAGTTTCTTTACTTCCTTCCCACCCCGGAAGATACATTCATCAAAAGACAACAGAAGTACTGAAGAAATATCAAGGTAGTTTGAGTCTCTGTGTTTTGTTAGGCAACAATACAAATTTACTGCAGATTCCTTGCCACATTTTCAGGATACGTGATTCACTCACTACTCATGAAAAAAAAATTTTTTTTTCTTTCGCCATATGCAAATCGTCTTTATTGCAAAGGAGAGAGTTCTGGTTGCTTGGGAGAGCTGGGATTTATCACTGGATTGGGGAGGAGGGGTGACCACTGAGAGGCAAGGTGGGGGCTCCTGAGGTCAATGCTGGAGGTGGGTGGGGGAGAGGGCTGGTGAACAGAAATTGAAGCTTGGCCTGCCTGTCTACCTCAGTCTGGGCCACAGGGCTGCGCAGTTTTAGAGGCAGGAGGGCTGGGGCTGCTGAGAGGATTCCACCTACTCCAGCACAGCCCCGCAGGAAGCCATCAGTGCGCGTGGGGACCCTGGCGATGGCCTTCTCCAATCGCAGGTCCAAGGGCCTGATGTGCATATGCCGCATCACGTCCTCCAAAGGCCTCCAGATCCTCCCATGACTGACCTGCAGCACACTGTACACCGCCAGCTCAGCGAGGTTTGGCCTCTGCCACGCCATCCCCCAAGGGCTGCTTCCTGCCTATGGCTGCCACCTACTTGTTGGCTGCACATAGAGGTCCTCCCGCACGCCGTCCTGGAGGTGGTACCTGTTTTTGTCTTGCGGTGCTTGCTGATGAGGCACATGGCAGTCGACCCTATGTCCTTGGACATGGTGCCCTCCAACTCCCCAGACTTGCTCTCACGGACAATGTGGAGGGCCTGGGCAGGCGTGCGGTACACGTTGCGGTGGGGGAGGGATGAGGTGCCCCAGCCAGTCGTAGGCCCATTGCCGGTCCTGGCCTCCTTCCCTCTTTACAGCTGCCACACCCTCTCCAGCAGGAGCCAGTACTTATTACTTATTACTTCTCACTCACCTCGCGGCCCTGCTCATTCACAGCCTTCACAGGCCGGAAGTAGGTGACCACCTCTTCCAGCAGCTGCCCCGACACCGGGCAGGTCTTGAGGGCGCTGATGATAACAGAGGAGTCATAACATTGTTGCGAGCTATCCCCCTTCCTGTGCCACCATGACGGGCACTTCCTGTAAGCGGAGAACTTGATCTCGGTGCGGTAGGGCAGGGCGTGGAAGTGCAGGGAGGCCCAGACTTTGCTGCAGAAGAGGAACGTCTTATACTGGAAGAGCGTGAGCTGCAGGTGGCCAGACAGGGAGAGCTGCACAGGGGAGCTTGGCGTGGAGGTGCCCCCGTACAGCTGCCACAGCACCAAGTGACAGAGTCCCAGGGCCCTCCTGAGGGCCAGCGCCGCCACCTCCAGCAGCCGCAAGCACCTCCTGCCAGTGGGGACAGAGGGCCTCCCTCTGGATCCTCCAGGCTCTAGGTGAGCAGCCGGGGCCAGCGGCGGTTTTGCACCCTCCCAGCCAGGGCACTCATCAGACTTTATTTCTGATTCTGAAAACCTCTTTAATTTTGTGAATACTGACTCTTCTTCGTAGGAATGAAGAAGTCTCGTAGACACAGACAGGCAGCATGAGGAAGGTGGGACACATGAAAGGGATTCAGGAAATTTGGGTTGCAGTCTCAGGTTTTGGCACAAGAAGTTTCAGTAACTCAGATTACCTCCGAGGCTACTGTTCTGTCTTCTGCCTATGGTTCTGTGAGGAGATAGGCTGGCAGGCAGTTAGGTGGGGTCCCAACTGGAGTGTGAAAATATCAACCTCATTTTTGAGTTTCTAGTTTTATCACGGGAATAGAAGGAGGCAGTGCTTCTATCCTTGCAGAGTTTAGCCTATCAGGAGGAGAATGGAAATGACCAACAACATCCTTTTGACGGCTTTCTGCTTTGAGCAGGCTAAACAATTCGCATCCTTTAAAGAGTTTGATAGCAGTTTTCTAATTGCTTGTTAGCTGCTGGTCTACTTCTCAAACCTTGTGCTGAAAACATGGGACTCTCACAGTCTTTGAGGTCTTTTCTCTCTTGCAAGCCCCCCTCTCCTCTCCTAGGTTTAGGTTTCTGACCTAAATGAATCTCGCTTTGCTCACTGATTTGTTTACATAGACATTGTTTTATGAGTTAAGAACTGGCGTCATCTTGCTATGTGCTGGTTTCCCAGTCTGCATTCACCTTACGTAAGTCTAGTTCCTAGTAAGGGCCAAACACAGCGTTTTCCAACACCAGTTTTTACGTAAAGTGGAAGACGTGAAGTTACTGCATTACTTTTGAAAAGCGAGGCGGAAGCAACTCACAGGCATGCATGTACCTGGTGATTTTCATTAGCAGTGATTCATATCTTCTTTCCCTCTGGTTTTAGACTTCGTGTGGGTGAAGCCTCCAGGGTGATGTAGATACTTAACCTAACAATAAAGCAGCAGATCAGGATCCTCTTATGACATATGGGCTATTAGGACCAGGTCCCTATTCAAATAAGAAAAGAGTAAGTATTCTTGAAAATGTACAAGATGCTTGCTTCTGCCCAGGAATGGTCTTTAGAAAGTCATAATATCAATCCCCCCTATTGAGTTTCTAGTCTGATCACACAATAGGAAGGAGGCAGTGAAAACAGCCTTCTGGGTTTTTAGCTTGCCATGAGATTCGAAAGAACTTATTGATCATACCCTTCTTATCTGGATTTCTGGTTGGTTTTGCCCCGCTCCCTAATTCATTGTTAGCTGTGGTTCTATTTTTCCCCCATAAAATTGTGCTTAAAAGACCGTTTTCTCGGTTCTTCCTCTGTTGGAGGTCCCCTCCTGACTGCCGTGGTGGGTGATTTCTGTCTTTGATAAACTTTGCTTTGCTCACTGAGTTGTCCATGTGGAAACTGTCGTAGATGTGAAACAAGAAACCAGAGTCTTCGTTTGCACTATTCTCTTCGCAAGACACAGAGCAAGGGGCTGTAACTCCTCACACCTGCTCTTAACAGCGCTCCCCTGAGCTGCCTACCCTCACAGGGACCTCTTGACACTGCTGCTTGATAAAAGCCCCCACATGCCTATGGGGAGGACTTCAAGTAGGTGAAAAGAGAAGGCTAGAGTGAGTCTATGAAAACACACCTGTGAATCAAGAACTTTGTATGACCACCCACTCTGTTCAGGCTGCAGGAGAGCCTGGAAGGATTACCAGTATTCTCTCTCAGAGGCATTACTAAGTGACTTACCCAGGGATCACATGGTTTGTATTGTTGCAGGAGCAAGCCCATTCACTCTGTATTCAAGGAATCTAGGCAATATTCCAAGTTAAATGATTACCTGAAATCACTCCACTAGAGAGTGAAAAGTACTACGAGGCCTGGATTACATCTGAAAATAGTCCCGCCTGTTAGCTGACTGCTGAAAAGACAAGGCAGAAATGGGTTACAGTTTGGAACCTTAGAAAGAGAAACGGAAGTGGATACAGGCCAACAGATGTAACATTTTTTTGGTCCCTCTAACTGTGCAACTTTTTTTTTTAAATAAAGCTAATTTTTTTTCATTATTATTTCAAAAACATTATTTGAAGACTCCTAGGAATTTATAGTAGAATTTTATTTCCCCGAAATATATATTGAGGTCCAAATCCTCAGCACCTCAGAATGTGGCTCAATTTGAAAAGTCATTGTAGATGCATTTAGATAGGATGAGCTAAATCGCAGTAAGATGGCCCTTAGTTTAATTTGACTAGAGTTCTGCTAAGAAGATTGCCGTGCCGCAGTGCTCACATCTCACCTAACAGCACTAGCTTGAGGCCTGCTTTCTCTGCGTCCTCTCCAGCTCCCTGACAATGGGAAAGTAGAGAAAGACCCTGTAAGTGTTTGGGGCAACTCGCATCTGTGTGTGAAATCAAGATGGAGCTCCTGGCTTCTGGTTTCACTCAGCTTTAGCTGTTGTGTCACTGAGCAGTGAACTCATGGATGGAAGATCTCTCTCTCTCTCTGTCACTTTGGCTTTTAAAAACATTAATTTCTTTAACAAAAAAAAAAAGTTTCACGCCTCCCTTGCTAATAACTCCACAGAAGAAGAAGGATGCCTGTTGTTGAGGATTACTACTCTTGACTTCAGTTTCAATTATCCTTTTATTCTTGATGCTCAATATTTAATAAAAATTATTTATAAAAAATGTCCCCCAAACACACACACACACACACACACACACACACACACGAAACAGAGAATATCCAGAGAAGATGAACAATTAGAATGAGCAGCTATTAGGGAAGGAATGCAAAGATCACAGGAAAATGGTCAGAAGCTAAGAGGCAAACAGAGATTCCCTAAAAATTTTAGAGAAAATGTGACTGCCACAAGCTTGATTTCAGATTTCCATCCTCTAAACTGGCAAATGATGTATTTCCAATTGCTTTAAGAGATTTGGCACTCTCTTAAAGTTTAGGTTTAGGTTACTAAACTTTGCTACTTAAACTATAGGAAACTAAAATAAGGACCTATGATGTGCCAAATCTTAAGCTAGTGTTTTAGAATCAAGGTCAAAATGATGTGATATGTTCCAAGATAGTGCCATATATAATTTTTAAAAATGAAGAAAGAGGTTGTTGAAACAGATGTGTCGTGTTAGACATATATTTTAAAACAGTATACATAATCTGAAACCAATGAGAGAATTGCTTTGTAACAAAAACAAAGTTCTAGTAGAGTGATAAGCATAACATTTCCTATCTCTTTCCTCAGAGGACCTGAGATAAAAGCTATGGACAAAGAAAAATGGTTTGTGTTTATGACAAAAAAAGAGGCTGTGATCTCTAAGAGTCAGCATGAGATCACCAGGAAGAGGAATTATTGTGGTCAGTGCATCACCTTTGACAGAGAAGTCAGACTGGTTGATGACAAAAGTAGTAAAGTCCTGTGAGGTTTCTTTAAGACACTTGGTACTTTTCCGCATGCTGTCCTCAGCGAGATGGAGTGGTTGAGTTGGAAGCTAGTGACTATTGAGCTTCACCAACAGATTTCCGGTAGTACTGACTATGAACTAATCAGGGTTGGATTTCCAGTGGAATGTCACAGAGCTTTTACATAACTACTGCCATGTTCAACATTTGTATTAGTGATTTGGAAAAAGGCAAACGTTGTCAAAACTGTGTTTGATTGTCCAGTTGACTCTGTGTACATATGGATGCATATCTTGAAAGATATAGAAAAAATACAAGATGTTTTGAGGAGAAAGACCAGCTTGGTGACCCAGTAGGAAATAGTAAACCTGCTTTAGAAGAAACTGATAAGGTATTTGGAGATTTCTAATCTAAACAACAGAGATCCAAGAAAGACAAACCAAAAAAGACAGCCAAGATACAGTGTGCTTTATTTGAACGAAGGTGTTGGATCAATGGGCCAGATAACAAGAAGACAACTTCGGTTTGGTGTTGAAAGAACTTCCAAACTACTATTTTTTTTTTCAAAGAAAAAAAGTCTGGTAATGAAATCTGAAGGATAGAAAATCTCTATGGATTCATTTACACATTTAGTAAGAGTCCTAGCATTTTTTTCAATTTTTTCTTTTCATGATACAGTTTCATAGGTTCAGGGGTTTCCCCTTCTACCCTCACCATCCTCCCTCCCCTCACTCCACTGCACTGATGTTCCCTACGTGATTACAGTAGCACAGCCTTTCAACAAGAGTCACACGTTAATCATTTTTCTAGTATGATTGCCCCTAAGGGCTGTAGCACAAAGCCATAATAATAAAACACTCTGGATCTGGTGCAGTCACAGGTAAAGAAACAGTGAATAGAAGAGAGATCCCAGCATCTGACCTGTGTATTTAGAGAAATTTCATTAAGATGATGACAGCAAAATGAGTGGATTACTTGGTGTGTGTTGTTGGGGAAACTGGTGGCTGATCCATGGGAAAACAATTGGAAAATGTACATGACATACCAAAATGGATGCAGATGGACTAATGAGCTAAATGTTTTCTCTGAAGGAGAGAGAAGAAAACCTAAGTGTATTTGTGTGTGACTTAGGGAATGGGAAGGACTTAATGCCTCCCAAACATAAAACCTGGCAGGACATTTTTTTAAACTGTCTACTTCAAACTCTTAAGTCTTACTTTGTCGACAGGGCAAGAGGTTAATATCAAGACCATAGAAGGAATACAAGTAAGTATTTAGCATATATATAAGAATATTTGTGGCAAAGGTAGGAAACCTATTTGAAAAATGATCTCAAAATGCAACTGTGAGATCTTGATTCTTCTATTTATTAACCTAATACTGAATAGCATGTGGATCCAATGTTAGCATTGACCCAGGCCCTGGGACTATAGCAGGCAAAATTCCCCATCCTTACAGAATTTGTATACTCCACAATATTCTCTACAATTAGTAGAAAAAAGGAAATACACTTCCAGTTGGTAAAATTCCTTTTTAAATTTCAACCGAATGTGATTTTAAAATTGGAAAAATGTTTAGGGTGCATTTGTTCTTCATTCATACTTTTACGGGGTGATATACAACTTTCCATGAAACTTGGTAACATGAAAAAAAGATAAGCTATTTTTTTAAATTTTAATGCCTCTTTTATGATGTTATGATTCTAAAACTTTTTTTTACACACCGTATTTTAAAAATGCTAACACTCTGAGTTTTCAAATAACTGACTTTCTTCCTTTTAATTATCAAAAATTAAAATTGCATTATTTTCCCCAGGAGTGTGTCTTAATGGTTCACGAAATATATCTTGTGAATTATCCACTTGTCCTAGTGTCTGAAACCTTCACTCAAGATATTAGGGATGGACTATCTTGATAGTCCCAGCCATTTTTTTATTCTACAAGGACTCAGAATCTGGAGAAAGCATGTGTCTTGTCCTGAGTTTGCACAGTTGAAAATGTACCAATTCTTACATGGTTATGAAACCACAATTGTCAATTTTCGAAAGGAAGATTAGTCATCCAGCTGGCCTTTTCAAAAGGGTGTGCACCAGGAACTTGAATAATCTCACTTAATTAGATACCAAGGGTCAGAAGAATCAGGATTATTTCACGTATGAAGAATTTGCAAGATTTCTGTGGACTCTGTCATTCTTCGATTCAGTAGGTGGAGCCAGCGTGCTCATTAGAATAAAGGTAAACAGATTCAACCCATTTATAAATGGGCAAAGATGTGCCCTTGGTTCCTGAGGGTTGCATAGAGTGGCAACTGGCTGGAGAGTAGAGGTGCAGCAGACAGGAGTTCCAGAGCATGAGTTCCAAGTCAAAATCCATCGGGATCATTGGAGCCCCCTTCTCCAAGGGACAGGTGAGTGCAAAGCCTGGCTTCAAGTATGTGGCAATTTTCTGAAAAAGTGGATTTTGAACATTTACAAGGGTTTATTGTCTAGTTAAATTTCCTGAGCCATTCTGGCTCAGAAAAGCATCTTTTAGAGTCCTCATACCATTCCACAGCACTGGCTGATCACTGGTCACTATCCATTGGCTCTCTGGGCTGCTGACCTCAAAGTCAATTACATTTTTATCTTCATTTTATTGAATGTATTTTCATCTTGTTTAAGAAAACCCTTTCATTTGAATTACAAAGGATTATTTCTGTTTTGTGGTTCCTGATGTTTTGTTGCTCTTCTAGCTTTTGATGTTACTGTGAATGTGTAGTGGGAAAGAGAATTTTAAGAAAACACCTTTGTTTAATTGTACAATTAATGTCTAGAATACTTAATAGACTTCTGGTAACCACCAGACTTCCTCTGATGTGGCTAACCCAAATATTACGGCTTTATGCAACTTTCTGAATGATTCTTGTTCTTTTAGGGCTTTAATGAGTCTTTGAATGAGAACTTGTTTGAGGGGGAAAGAAACATTAAGGGAAAACCCCACAGCAAGTTGGCAGCACTGAAAGGATTAATGATTTATGAAGATCCTAACTTGTGTTAGAGCCTTGTATCCATGAACCAACATGCACCAGCAACATAAATGTTCAGGCATTGCTTCCTGCTAGGAACACTCATTCTCGTAAATACAATGAGATGACAGAACACCTTAACTTCAGCATGAGTCCATGTTCAAAGAGGAGTATAAAAGGACAAAGCCGAACAGGACCATGTATGATCTGAAACCTCCAAGGCTAATTCTCCTAGAAATGGGGTCTTCAGACTCTGGACAGTGTTCTACCCTCCTCTTAATTTTTAACTCTTGCTGTTCGTTCTAGCGTTTTATTGCAAAACAGACTGGGAGAGGTCAGAGGTTAGAAACAGGAACTACATTTGGACTGGCAGTAAATGCTGCTTTAGCCTCCCTGGAAATCTTCCAAAGGCTCACCCAGAACACAGGGCACTTTGCTAATGGGTGGTGTTTTATTAATTAATTAATTTTAAGACTTCTTTATTTTCATTGGGAAAGCAGATTTACAGAGAAAAGGAGATACAGAGAGAAAGATCTTCAGTCATCTGGTTCACTCCCCAATGGCCGAGTGACCAGAGCTCAGCTGCTCTGAATCCCAGAGCCAGGAGCTTCTTCCAGGTCTTCCACATGGGAGCAAGGTCCCAAGGACTTAGGCCATTCTTCACCACTTTCCCAGGCCACGGGCACGTAGCTAAATGGGAAATGGAACAGCTGGGACATGAACTGGCACCCATTTGAGATTCTGGTGCTCGAAAGTAGCCAGCTGAGCCATTATGCCAGCCCCAAAGCATTTCTTCTAAAATCCAGTGTGCCCATACATGCTTGGGTCAGGAGCTGACCCACAAAATGGAAGACAAAAAAAAAAAAAAACTGAAGAAGAGGAAAAGGGACATGAATAAGAAGGGAATAAAGGGAGGAAGGAAGGAATGAGGGAGGTAGGAAAGGGGAAAGAAGTGAGAAAGGAAGAAAGGAAGGAAGGAAGGAAAGGAGGGAAGAGAGTAAGAAGGAGAAAGGGAAAAAGGAAAGGTGAGAGGAGGGAAGGAAGAAGAGAGACCAGATGTGCTCTGGTCCTGGTTGACTTTACTGTGGTTTCATAGAGGGAGAGAAAATTTTAAGAAAACACCTCTGTTTCTTTATGTAGTGAATGCCTAGGTTGACAGATAATGGCAGCCTGTCTGTGGGTCACTATGTTAAAATGCAGCCTGATGCATTTACCATTTTTAGTAATTGTTTTCACCCTAAGATTTCCTTCCATTCCAACTTGACCATGAGAAAGAAATGTGCTGTCTCATGACTATAAGGCTAGTGTCATGCTCTGGAGAGACTTTTCTCTATTGAGTCATAGAGAGCAAAAAATGGCCAGCACCTAAGCATTTGTCTTCACCTAAAGGGAGAAAAACATTGCACAAACAGGCAAAAGAGATGAGATGGCAGGTAACCTGAAGCTGAGTTTGAGAAAAAGCTCCACTCCCTGCCTCTCCCCTAGCAAAGGCCAACAATGTGGTAGGTATTATGTTTATCTTACGGTTGCATTAACTGAGACCCTGAGAGATTTGGCAATTTGCTCAGGGTCACTCAGCCCTGACTGTGTGATTCCAGATAAAACAGTGTCTGACTCCAGTCCAGACTGTGTCCTTGACTTACACGGACGCCTCTTTAAGAGGGCTTGATTCAACAGTAAATTTTATATTGGCAGCCCTTAGAGATTAGACCCAGCTTTAGAAGTCAGTAGAGCCAAGAAAGCCATATCCAAAGTGTGAAACCAAGCAACAGAAAAGACCCCTTGTGAGAGGAATCCAGTGTAACACAATACTAAGAAGTGTCACTCTGAGAAAATCAATGACTGTGATACAGCAAACATCATGTCAGCAAGAGTCTATGAGATTTGTTTTAAAGTTGGAAGGTAGGAAAGAAGGTTTTACCAAATTGATGGTTTTTGTGTATTGACTATATGTCAAACCTACATTTCAAAATACAATGTCCCAAAGGTACAGCAAGTGAGACTGGAGCAGGCACTTGGCCTAGTGATTAAGCCACCAGCATAGCGGAGTTCTAGGGTTGGATACCTTGGTTGGGCTCCCCACTCTAGCTTTCTCTAAATGCAGACCTTAGAAGGCAATGGTGATGGCCCATAACTAGGTCCCTGCCGCTAACATGGGAGGCCTGGGATTGACTTCATGGCTCTCAGCTCAGTCTAGTCATTTAAGGAATGAATAGGCAGATGGGAGCTCTCTATCTCTTTTTTCTTCTGCCTTTCAAATAATAAATAAATAAATAAATTTAGAGAGCAAGCTAAACTGAAATTTCACAATGGGTATAATACAAAAACAGACAGGAAACCACAGGCATACTATGAACCTAGCAACACTCTAATGGGCTGTAAAGATGAAGAAACACTGTCTACATGATCAGGAAGAGGGAGTGGGTCACAACAAAAGCACAAAAAGCATCGGGTAGCGTGTGCTGTTATGGGCAGATTTGCCATTATGGATTCGCCTGGTGCACAGGGCAGGCCTTCTGAGTATAGGAGTAGGAAGAAACATTTGCTTAGCTTGGCACCGCAACCCCAGGCCTCAGGATAAGCATGATTTTTATTCCATCTTCTCATCGAATGCCAAGAAATAAGGTGCTCCTCTAAAAGCTCTGTTGGAATGAGAAGGATCCTGCTTTTGTAGTTCTCTGGTCAGATAGGGGTCAGAGGAAGACTTCCTATAAAGGAGGAAGATTCTCAGCTTCCTGATGGTTACCGTGGCTACAGGAGACTGTTGTCAAAATCGTAAGGGCAGGATTTCTCATGTGCTGGTCAAGGTCAAATGTGATGATTTTCTCTGTTGCATACCTCCTCTCCAAGGCTCTAACCTCCTGATAGAACCTGCTCCTGCTGTAAGAGTCAGCTCAAGTCGTGTGTTCCGACAGTCTCCTCTGGCACACCCACTGCTGTCCCTGGATGAGGGCTGAGTTAGGAGCCCCTGTTGTGGTTACTATCACGGCTTCCATCAGCACTGGAGCAACAATCCATGTATAGCAATTGTGTATAACAAATGTCCAACTTTTCTGCTGGCTTCTGAGTAACTTAAAGGTAGAAAAGCCTTCTTCACTGCATTATTGTATCTCCATCAACTGGGGTGCTTTAAAAAAAAAAGATTTATTTATTTGTATTAGGAAGGCAGATTTGCACAAAAAAGGAGATACAAAGGAAAATATCTTCTGTCCACTGATTGTGGCAACAACAGCCAGAGTTGAGCTGATTCAAAGCCAGGAGCCAGAGCCTTTTCCAAGTCTCCCACTCAGGTGCAGAGTCCCAAGTCTTTGGGCCATCCTCTACTACTCAGGACACAGACAGGAAGCTTGATGAGAAGTGGAGCAGCCAGGACACAAACTGGTGCCCAAAGATATCCTGGCAGATGCAAGGCAAGGATTTAGCCACTAGGCTATTGCCCTGGGCCCAATAGCAGTGCTTTTGAACAAATATTCTTTCACTGTGTTAATAACATGGAATGAAGAGTAGACTGATGCAGGTGTTGTGAGGTAAAAATCTGAATCAGAAATAAGACTGTGTGACTTCTTAGCTGTGTGTTTACCTTTTGTAATTCTAGTTTCTCCTATAAATTACTACTCTACAATGACGACTGGTGTATATCCCTGGCTCTATGGCAATTTCAAAAATGATTTGTTATAATTTAACTAATTAAATAATGAAAATTCTTATTGTGGGCATGGGATGTCCATGGTAATGTCTGAAGTACTTGTGTTTTTATTGTTCAGCCACGAGGAGGGGTGGAACAAGGCCCTGTAGCACTGAGAAAGGCTGGTCTGCTTGAGAAACTGAAAGAACAAGGTAATTTGAACGACACTTTATTGCTTTGTTTATTTTAGTTGAAATAAGAAGGCCAAGAGACATCTTCCATGTACTAGTTTACTCCTCAAATCTTCACAACAGCCAAGTTTGAACTAGGTCAAAGGTAGGCCGGGAACCCATTTCAGGTCTTTCACAAGGGTGTCATAGGCCCAAGTGCTTGAGACATCATCTGTCGTTTCAACAAGAAGGAAGCAACAGGTGGTTTTTAGGTTGAAGGGTAATAAGTCTGGTTTGCTCCCACACTGAATGAAGAAATAGGCTGCTACGAAAGTGTGGAGTGTATCTGGAGTGATATATATACCACAAAATTGCCTCACTGACTATAGTTTCAGACACATCCTATTAAATAAGTAGGACTGAGGAAGAACTCTCTGCATGCATTGTCAGAAGACTTTGTTTTTCCAGTTTAACAACAGTTCAAAAGAATCTGTGTGTGCAAGAATGGGTGTTGGGGTGGGTGAAAGTAGAGTCAGGGTGACTGAAATTGAAAGGCAAGAGGAGAACCATTCTTCATGAAAAGAAGAAAATCAAATAATAGTAGCAGTGTCTCACACTTGCATACGACCTGTGTATTCATACCTTAATATATAGACACACAAACATTCAAGTTTACAAATGAAAAGTGTAACAATATTTAAAGTATGGGCCAGGCATGTGATCTTTATCTATAAAACCCTGATGAAGTATCGTCAAGGCTGTGTAGCAACCGGAACCCTCCTATTTCCAGTACGAAGGCAAAACAATACAGTCATTTTGGACAGAATTTGGTAGTTTTTAAAATAAGCATACATTTGCATTTTGATTTAGTGGCTTTATTCCTAGGTATTTTCCCAACAGAAATGTTAGCATACAGCTGCAGATGATTTCTGCATGGATATTTGTGGCAGTAACATTTATAAGACATAAAGGAAAATAAAATACCCATCAACTAGCAAATGCATAAATGAAAAGTGGTTCATCCGTACGATGAGACAGTACACGATGATACAAGTGAACAGAGAAATGGTGCAGGCAAGACACGGATGAATTTTAAAATATGCTCTGTGAAAGATGCTGGATACAACATGCACATACCATATGATTTTTTGGATGCAAAGTTCTAGAAAGATAAAAACACGACCAAAGATGGCAAATCAACAATCCCTAGCGGTAAGGACAAGAATTAATGCCAAATGGGCATGAGAGCATTTAGAGAATGAAAGTGTCTTACATACCGATTGTGGTAGTTGTGAGACTGTACTATTTCTAAAACCAAAAAGACTTGCACACTTAAATGAATTTTAGGAAAGAAAAAATAAATTTCATGAAGTGAAGGAGACAGAGTGAGAGTAAATGGGGAAGGGTGGGAGAAAGGAAGGAAGGATTGCCTGAAGGCGCGCTCAGCTTAGTGAAATAAGCCAGGCTCAAAAAGACAAGTATCATGTTTCTTCTGACATGTAGCAGTTAATACCAAAAAGTAAGTAGGAATGAAGTTGACATTTTGTGAAGATTATTGCTCTTACCTGTTGTTTATACTCCTGTGGATTGGAGATCTTCCTACTTTGTATTTGTTGAATATTAATAATCAGTGGTGAAATAAGTCTGCGAATACAGAATGGATTCAAATAAAAATAAAAAGTGATGCGGGGAGGGCAGGAAAGGAAGGGAATGAGGAAAGTGTGGCTGTCTTCTTGCAACATTTTTCTTTATATTAATAAGCTATTTTAGACTAAAATTAAGGCGAAAAAAAAAATCAGAAAGCTTGCACAAATGCATTCGTCCCTCAGTTAATGAGCTTGAACAAGTCCGGTTTTATCAAGTGTTAATCAGGAGATATCTCACGTCAGCTCTCCACAGTCATGCAGTAAATACAGGAACAGACAGTTGCTCCAGAACACTCAGGTAAATGCATTCCAGAATTTTCATGGCATTCTTTGCTTCAGAAGTTTTTCCAGAGCTTTCAGTCTTTTCTTTAAGAAAGCATGTCCAGATCCTTAGAAACTTGGACTTACCCTAAGGTTATCCCTTTCTAAAAAGTTTAATAGGGTTATCTATAACTTTTTCCCTTTAAAAAAACAACGTGTGATAGTAATAAAGCTCTTTCTGAGCTCTTTGAAGCATTAGGCCTGAAGCCCAGTATAAAGTGTACTAGTTTTGATAATAGCATTGTGAGGCAATGCCAAATGGACAGAGCAGGAAGCTGAACTGTGGCAACAGGGGACAGACATGGTAGGAACCAAGAGTGTTAATAGAGTCTACAAGTTTAGAAAATTCTGGCTGATTTTCTTCTGGGAATTTATAGATGTAAAAGGTTTTTGTTACAAAATCAAAATGTTTATTAGATAATTATTTAGAAAGCACGTAAGGAGGACAGAGATGCTGATGGCTTCTATTAGCCCCAAACCAGAAAGTTATCCCTGTTATATTATCTTGTCTCACTGGATCCATTCAGGAAGTATTTACTGAGAGACAGGCAACAGCAGGTACCCGTGGCAGGTGCTAGTGAGATAATGATGGCTACCTTCACGAGGTTCATAGTCATTTCAGACTTGTCCTTTGCTTACGTTTTTAAAAGTATATGGTGTTTATTTATACTCTTAGAACATTCCTACATGGACTGAGTTGCAATCATTTGGTCTTTTTCACTTAGTTAACTGGGCATTTTCATTTTAATTGTAGAGCTTGATGTAACAGATTATGGGGACCTGGCCTTTGCTGATGTCCCTAATGACAGCCCCTTTCAAAATGTGAAGAATCCACGGACAGTGGGGAAAGCAAATGAGCAGCTGGCTGGTGCAGTGGCAGAAGCCAAGAAGAATGGAAAAGTCAGCGTGGTGCTGGGCGGTGACCACAGGTCAAGTGGAGTGGCTATGTGGGGGCATTTGGCACTAGTGACATAAAGCAAGCACAACCAAGACAACCAGACAAGAAGTGCAGACAGGAGAGTACTGATTAATTTTATGCACAATTTTCTACCTTCAAAACAATACTGTATGGGTTTCCACTTTACTCCAGACAGACCTTGCTCTATTTGAAGTCATAGAATACCTTTAGTTTCCCTTTTATGGCAGAAAACTGTGAGAAATTAAGAGATTTCAACAAATTATTTAGCATAGCCATGCCTTTCCAAATAAATATTGAAGAATTTCATAGCCAGATTATTGGACCTGATGACTGGTCAAACATTCATCTCATGTAGGGAAATTATGTAAAAAAAATCTATTTCTCAAAATAAAAGTAATAATTACCTTATAAAATTTTTGAAGGTGAGTACACACACACACACACACACACACACACACACACACACTCCTACACACATTTCAAAAATCAGTGGTAACTACATTTTCCTAACAATCATTTCAATCAGAATTCTGGCACCTTTGCTTCATGTCTTTTTTCTTTGCACATGGTGGTTTTGTTCATTAGCTGCAAGCAGGTATCATTAATTTCTGTTCTTACTCTTCAGCAAAAAATTGCTTGTTAATTTATGTTATGCATAAAGCATCATTTTTTAAAATGATGGGTAATTTTTCAAGGGATTATATTATTAAATCTATTCATATCTTCAGATGCTGTTATGATGCTCAGTATTGTACATGAGTCTTTTAATGTTTATTCTCAAGGATAATGCCACCAGAAAAGCCCTGAGCTGACCATAAATAGAAACATTTTTATGGGACCCAATTCAAAAGCCAACTGTGTCATCCTCTCAATTTTCTTTTCTAATGCCAACAGTTCTCAAGGCTTCTGTATGAAATCTGCAATTGAGAAGCTGAGGTCCACTTTCATTTTTATGAGAAAAAAACTGTATCTGGAAAGCTTAGGAGCACCAAATAGCCAAAGCAGGGAGCCCAAAGGCAGGACGCCCACTATGCAGAAATTATCAGCACTTGCAGCTGAACCAAGACTGTTTCTTTCCTGAGAATCTGAAAGCTTGTAATTCTCTGAATTATACTTAAATGTTCAGAAGTGGGAGAATGTGTACAGACATTGTGTTTTAAATTCTCATGTTTTAACTTTTGGAGTGTGGATTGTTTGGCAGAACCCTAGTGGTTCCTGTTTAAGAGTGATTGCAGAATGAAAGAATCCCGACTTAATTTGAACTGTAATACTGCAACAAGGTGGAGGAATCCACCATGGGGGAAGGGCAAGGGGAGGGGTGGGGGGAATCCCAGAGCCTATGAAACTGTGTCACACAATGCAACGTAATAAATAATTAAAAAAAAAAAAAGAGTGGTTGCAGAGTAGAGGGTTCATGCAGGGGGTCTGAGCATGGAACAGAGGAAGCGAGCACCAGGGGATGCTGCAGATGCGGGCAGGGTTGGAAGGGAGGCCTCCAGCTGTAGGAGAGAGGAATGGAGACAACAAAGATTTGCCCACAATTCACTTCAAAGAATTGTCTTTACTAAAGAGAGAGGGGTGTGCAAAAAGTGAGCCTGATTTAGCTGTGAAAATCAAGCACTGTCTCTTGAACCTCTCCTGTAGGTAATTAAAAAAATTCTATTTCCATTTTCCTTAAAAGGAGAGTACCCTTGTATAAACTGTTTTCTTAAGATCAGCTTTTAAAATTCAACACAGCATCATCTACTGATTTATTTATCTTTCTTCTCTCTCTCTCTCCTTTTTTAAAAAAAATTTATTTTACTTGAAAGAGGGTTATGTAAACAAGAATCTTCCATTCACTGGATAACTCCCCAAATGGCTGCAATGATCACAGCTGGACAGGTTCAAAGTCAGGAATGTCTTCCTGCCTTCCAAATGGGTCTGGGGGTCCAAAGCCTAGGGGCATCCTCTACTGCTTTCCCAGGTGATTAACAGGGAGTTGGATTGGACATAGAACAGTCAGAACTAGAATCGGTGCCCATTTGGGATGCTGGCACCACAGGCAGAGGATTAGCACATCATCCCACGTGGGTGCAGGTCCTAAAGCTTTGGGCCTTTCTGCACTGCTTTCCCATGCCACAAGCAGGTAGCCGGATGGGATGTGGAGCAGGTAGGACATGAACATTACAAATTTTTGTGATGCTAGTGATATTACTTATATAAACATAACTAAATTGTTAGGAAGTGTGAAGTTTGTAAGTTATGCTTTCTTTAATACTGTGCTTAACTGGCATTTCTTATTTAAAGTCTATCAGAAGTATCAGTCAGTTACACTTAACAGAAAACAAAGTGGGAGCATTAAGGAGTCAATGATAGAATGTATCTAGCCCTACTGTAAATGTGATGTTCATACCAGCTTTTTTCCTCTATAGCTTGGCGATTGGAAGCATCTCTGGCCATGCCAGTGTCCACCCTGACCTCGCTGTCATTTGGGTGGATGCTCATTCTGATATCAACACTCCAACAACAACCACAAGTGGGAACTTGCATGGGCAGCCTGTGTCCTTTCTCCTGAAAGAACTGAAAGGAAAGGTAAAGACTTCTTGGCAGACTATTATAGAAAAATAATGCTATGAAATTCAGGAGGCAGAAAGGAAGCGAGAAGCCTTGTCACTTTGCTTTTACAGTGTTTCTTTTAAGAGGCAGATACACCTGAGAGGAAGGGAAGAAGGAAAACAGAGAGGGAGGGAGGGGGGACAAAGAGAGAGAGAATGCTCCCATGTTCTGGTTCATTAGAAAAATGTCTACAAATAAGCAATTGGGGCTGGTGCTGTAACATAGCAGGCTGAGCCTCCACCTGCAGCACCGGTATCCTACATGGACACCAATTCATACCCTGAAGGTTCAACTTCTAATCCAGCTGCCTGCTTATGACCTGCGAAAACAGCAGAGGCTGGTCCCAGTATTTGGGCCTCTGCACTCATGTGGGAGACCCGGAAGAAGTTCTAGGCTCCTGGCTTTGGATGGGCCCAACTCTAGCCATTGTGATCACTTGGGGAATGAACCAGAGGATGGAAGATCTGTCTCTTCTCTCTGTAATTTTGCATTTGGAATAAATTTTAAAAAGTGTTTAGAATTACTCCTGGATGGAAGCAAAGCTGAATTGGGAACTTAAAGCTTTTAAATTTACACTATTATATGCAATCCAACCAACAAGCATTTTTAGCTCAAAAAAGTAGGATTTACTCAAGAGACTCAAAGCTAACTGTGGAAACATTGCAATTTTAGATCCCTGAAATTCCAGGATTTTCCTGGGTGAAGCCCTGCATATCCGCCAAGGATATTGTCTACATTGGCCTGAGAGATGTGGACCCTGGCGAGCAGTAAGTTTACTCCTTGCTGTGATTTATACTTCATTGTCATCCTTCTGTGTTCAGGGTATATAACTTGTTGGCTAAACCTATATCTGTACATATGTACACATGCACTCAATTTACATCTTAATTCATTTGCTGTTAAATATAACACAAGGTATATATTTCAGAGAACTTAATGTGTCTCAGCATACTGATCTTTTAAAACTGGAACAGAATAGTCACCCTTAATCATTTTTTTCTTAATATTTCTTCATTTACAGCTACATTTTGAAAACTCTGAATATTAAATGCTTTTCAATGACTGAAGTGGACAAACTGGGAATCGGCAAGGTGATGGAGGAAACGTTGAGCTATCTACTGGGAAGGTAACCTGCCCCTGCGTGTGCATGTGGTGTAACATAGACTGGCCATTGACACTGATCACATGGTGTTGATGAAGTCGGTAAATAAAATGGAACTTGACATGATGCACATTACTTTTTATAAAACAGAATGAGAATTATATTTATCTTACGAATATTAATCTGCAATATTTTTGTGTTTTTAAAAGCAAGAGAAGACCAATTCATCTGAGTTTTGATGTTGATGGACTGGACCCGTCTTTCACACCATCTACTGGCACACCGGTCTTGGGAGGACTGTCTTACAGAGAGGGCATCTACATCACAGAAGAAATTCACAAGACAGGTAGGGAAATATCTTAGGGCATAAAGAAGCAAGTTATACAGATTTCCATCTTCCTCATCTGAAAACCCAAGTTCCAACTGAAATTTTCAGAATGTCCATCACATGATGTATCAACTAAGTTGTTTGTTCATTGGTCAGCATCTCTTTATTGGATAATATTTCCAGTCAGCCAGCATTGATTTTAAAATGTCAATGTTTTATCAATTACCTGATTATCATTTGCTGTTGTAGGACTACTGTCAGGATTGGATATAATGGAAGTAAACCCAACTCTGGGGAAGTCACCTGAAGACGTAATTTCAACCGTGAACACAGCAGTAGCCCTAACCTTGGCTTCTTTTGGAGTTGCTCGGGAGGGTAACCACAAGCCTATCGACTACCTTAACCCACCTAAGTGAAAACGGAACATCAGTCAAAAATCTCATTGCTAATCATGTAATCAGCAAATCCACAGTAAATTGCTTAAGCTTACAGTTATCTGCTCAAAAGACTTGCAATTCCTGAAATATGTTTATCCCGTATGTGTAAACTCTACCCATTTCCTCTTGTTGTGAAACTCAGGAACTAGAAATTAAAAGGCTGTGAAATTGGAAAAGATTTTCTCATTTTCTGAAAAAGGACTTTACTCTCACAATCATGCATGAATTCTCAATTAAAAATTGCAAATATTCTTCCTCCCACAGAGTCGGACTCAGTATCAGTAAACAAACCTTACCTGGCAAGGTACTAAATGTCTGCATTAACCAAAATATCCAATTTTTTGTAATAAACTCTTTATAAAAAGTCTATCACCTCTATCTAAACACAGAGTGTACATAAACCCTCCACACGTGCATACTCAGCAGACATCCTGCTTAAAAACACCAGGAACACGATTAAGTCAAGTCACAGTGAACCATCACCTTCAAAACATGAGACTTTGGTGTGCTATTTAAATTTTCTCATTCTGGTGCTTCACCTATAGGAATAATAATGGACTGGGCTATCTTCATGTTCATTAACGTGAGAGTATCATGCTTTAGTTTCACACTTCAAACATTATACTATTTGATACTTTAAGTATGGTTGCTATTCCGATGGCCTTTTGGGAGGTATAAAATATTACAAAAATATTCTTCAGGACTCAGAAAAATTAAGCTGTGATTCTGTTTCCAATATCTGGTAATTCAAGTTAGGATTTCACCCCAATTTCGTATTCAAAATTTATTATCCTTCACATATGCAACGCACCTTGGTATGGGAACAGTGAGGAGAATGGAAAAAAAGAGATGAGAATATTATATGCAAACCACAAGAAGCAACTCCCCCCGAGCTCCAATTTATATGAGAAGTTACGGGGATTCTGTAACAGAGCATGTTCCGCGGGAGGATTGCTCACGGTGCTTTTAAAAGTCGAGAGCCACATCTCGTTCCACAGTGGTCTGTGGGTATGAACGTGGGCATCAGATAGCACAGGTGTCACAGCACATCCATCTTTGCCAAAAGTCCTGCTGAAGAGAGCTGCTCTAACGTCCTTACCAACCGTTGGAATCTTTCACGAGTTAACGTTATAAAAACACTTGTATTTCCTCAGCTATATCCTAAACCCAAATAACATTTCGGTCTTCTATTACGTCTGATTAATAACTTCCAAAAGGTCTTTTCAGGGAAAACATGGTTTCTATTTCTTAAACTAGAGAGGAAAAATTAATTTTTATTAAATAAGAATGCTTATATTCTTGACACAGTCATACTAATTTTTATTTCCTCAAGCCCTTTTGTTTAATACTAGTGTCACAATTATTTTAAAGAGAATTAAAATTAACATATTCTTCAAAGCAAGAATAAATGTTGAGACTATATTGAGTAGAGGTTGAGATTACTTATAGTCCAAAGTGTATGAAGAATTTTAAGAATATTACCAGTCTTCTTGCACCAGCGCCTAGGCACCGTCCTTGAGGTGGCATAGTGGATGGGGGAAGCTGGGGACTTGTGCTGGGGAGGTAGTGGGAGGAACACAGCAGGCATGGGAACTCCCACACAAGCTTGGGTCCCAGATGAGTGATGGTGGGGAGGATGTAGGGCTTCAGGCTGGCATGCTGGTGTGGTGTGCTGGTGGACTGGGTTTGGGGACTTGTTAACATGCTCGAATACCACGGGAACTGATGCGGTAGGGCACCAGGCCGCCATGTGTGCCAGACGACTGGATTTTGGGTCCTGGGTGGATCAAGTGGGTGGGCAGGGTTTCAGGCCACCACGTCACCCTGCCAGAAGACCAGGATGGGGAACCCATGTGTTTGTGAATGCAGGGACTGTGAATTGATTCAGGAAGGGGATTTGGGATGTATGGAAAAGAGGCCCTCTGAAGGAATTAGTTGCAGGTGAGGAATGATTTCTTGGGGATGTCTGTCAGCAAGGCCACTATATTTGCAGGTAAGCAAAGAAGCTGAGACAGGACCCGGCATGATAGCGTAGTGGTTAAGGTCCTCAACTTGCACGTGCAGGAACCCAAATGGGCACCGGTTCTAATCCCGGCATCCCTGCTTCCCATCCAGCTCCCTGCTTGTGGCCTAGGACAGCAGTCAAGGGCGGCCCAAAGCTTTGGGACTCTGCACCCATGTGGTAGACCCAGAAGAGCTCCTGGTTCCTGGCTTCGGACTGGTTCAGCTCCAGCCATTGCAGTCATTTGGGGAGTGAATCATCAGACAGATCTTCCTCTCTGTCTCACCTCCTCTCTGTATATCACCTCCTCTCTGTATATCTGACTTTCCAATAAAAATAAATAAATCTTAAAAAAAAAAAAAAAGAAGCTGAGACAGAGAAGTTTCAAGGAGGGAAACTGAAGGATCTTTCTGAGTCAGACCAACACGCCCCAACACACGGGAGACCTGAACTGGGATAGTTAGCACTGACCAGTGCTCACCAGTGCACACGAAATCTAGGGCTAGGGGCCCATCTGGCAGGGCTGGACTATATTACTTGCCAGTGAGTGTCACAGCAGGGGATAGGTCACATTAGGCTGAGCCATGACACTCATCAGCATGCGGGAGAACCAGTTCTGGAAGAAGATTCTGAGGGAAGTATGTGGGCTCACCACCATGGGACTACAGTATCTGCTGGTTTGCTCAAGAGCTGGGGTGGTGATGAGAGCTAGGCACAGCAATGAAACTCATAGACACTCATGGGTACTGAAGTTCAGAACAGGCCAGGCTGATCTAGACTGCAGCACCCAGACGCACACAGAAATTGAGTGTGTGGCAGGTCGGGCCACAACATCCACCAGCATACACAAAGGTGGGTGGACTATGCTGGGTAAGGGCCTAGCATCTGTTAGCACATATTAGCTCTGGGTCTGGGAGTGAGCCTGGTGAGGCAACTTGGGGAACTTCCCTGGTGAGCTGCAGCTCCTGCTGGTGAGCATGTGAATCAGAGTTGGGTGCTGATCAGGTTGGGCAAGGATGCTCCACTTCTCGGTGGGCGTATGCGCTTGATGGGAGTGATGGGAGGGAAAGGGGGTGGAAGACCAGACAGGGCCAGAGCAAACAGTAGCACACTGGGATGTGTAGGAACCAGAATGGGATGTAGGCCATGTTGGGCTAGGCTACCACACCTACCAGTCTGCATGAAAGCCAGGGACAGGGCAGGCTGGGCAGGGCTAGACTGTAGTGCCCACCAACGAGAGCTGGGACTGGGGGATGGCTGGGCCAGGCCAGGCCAGGCTGCAGCATGATGATAAGCACCAAAATGGGGAATGGGCTATGCTGGGTTGAGTCAGAGCAACTATCAGAATGTATAAGTTCTGTGATTGGGAGCAGATGTAGTCGGGGAGCTAGCTGGATGATGGTTCCCACTGCAAGAACGGGAATAGGGGCAGTGAAATGGGCTGGGTATGGCTGCATCATCCCTTGGCTTGAGTGTGGACTGGGTTGGGGGAGCGCCAGACTGGGCTAGGGTCCAGCACCCACTGGTGAAAGTGAAATTCAGGGTGGGTACTGGACAGGCTGGGCTAGGTCTCAGCACTCTTTGAGCCACATAAAAGCTGGATTTGGGGTTGGATGAGGCTGTACCACCCAACAGTAACAGCTGCAATGGGGTTTGGGCAGTGAGGGCAAGGCTGCTGTACCTGCCAGGATGGGAGGTGGGCCAAGTCAGGCTGCGCCAAGAACCCACCCATGTGCGTGACATCTGTGATTGGGCAGTGACGACAGAGGAGCTTGAGGAACTCCTCTATCAGGACACACTCCCTGAAGCTGAGTGCAAGAACTGAGGCTGAGAGCAGCCCAGACCAGGCCAGATTTCAGTACCCATCGGCATACATGTGGGTCAGGTCTTGGAATGGGATGGGTTGAGCCAGTTTATATTACCTGAGTGCACTGCAGGACAGGCCAGGTTGGGCTGAAACATCAGCCAGTTCACAACAAGGCTAGAACTGAGGGTAGTACAGGCTGGGCTAAGCTGCAGCACCTGCCAGCATGAGCTGGAACTGGCGGCAGGCCGGGCTGAGCCAGATTTTTAACACCTGTCAATGAATGCTGAGTTAAGGCGGGCTAGGCCAGACTGGGCTGCAGCACTCACCAGCACACCTAAGACCTTGAGGTGCGGGACAAGCCCAGTAGGGAGGCTGTGGGGGTTCCCTTGCTGGGCCACTGCTCCCACTGGCAAGTGAGAGAGCTGGGATGCCAGGAAGGTCAGGTTGGGTAAGGCTACAACACCTATTGGCCTGCATGTGAACTGGGTAAGGGGGAGAGGGAAGCTGGGTTAAGTGACCATATCCAATGGTGCATCATGAACCAGAATTCAGTGCAGGCTGGTTGGAATTTGCTGCAGCATCAGCTGGCAAGTGTCGGGAATGGGAATGGGACGAGTCCTGTCAGGCTAGACAGGAGAATCAAACACTTGCAAAGTGCAAGATTTGGGTCTGGGCATGACCTGGCTAGGGAAATTATGCGCATCACTCTGAAGGGCTTTAGCTCCCACCAGTAAACATTTGAACCAGGGATGGGAACAGGCCCAGCTGGACAGGTGGTGGTATCCATCTGCATAAGTATGGACTTGGATAGTGAGGTTAGTCAGGCTGAGCTAGGCTGCAGCACCCGTTTGTGCGTACAAGAACAAAATGGGATGCAGGTCCAAGTGGACCAGTCGGCTGTATGCACACGACTGAGGCTAGGGGTGGGCTTAGTCGGGATTTTTGGGAGCTACTCCAACCAGGCTTCAGTTTCTGCTGGTATGCATGCGGGCTGAGTGTATGGTAGACAGCATTGGGCTGGGCCACAGCATCCACTGGTTTTTTTTAGGAGATGGGGCTGGAGACAGAACTAACTGGGCAACTGCAAACACCAGCGTGTATAGGCTGATACCAGTGGCAGACTGAGCTGGACCACACACTGGCTGGCACACAAAGGAGTCAGGTCTGGGGGGTCACACCTCTGGTGAGGCTTCTTTGGGGATTCTCCAACTGGATCACTGGCTTAAAAAACTCCAACCATGGGGAAAATCACAGAATCTGTTGTCTGACCATGGAGTACATGTGTCAGAACTGGGCCTCCTTGGTTGCTGAAAGCTGTGAAATGGATAGCATGCCCAGATGCACATGGGGGACATGACAAATCATTGAGGCTTGCAGAGAATGCCCAATACCACAGAGTACAAAAAAAAAAAAAAATTGGACAACTCTCCCAGTCAAGCTTTTGTAGCAAGTACCTGGGTGAGTGAAGAGGTGGCGTGTCAGCCAATGGACCTTGGACCGATTTTCTAAATTCTGGAATAAAGAAATCAAGAACATCTCAGGATTATCGAATCCACTTGCTCCACCCACATCAGGGACCTTGGAATGACAGTGTCCACAACACATTCCTGGGCACTGATGCGGTAAGGCTGCTAGAAGAAGCCCTCTCCTCTTCCTCCAGATAGAGGAAGGAAAAAAAAATGGAAACAATTGTCTTATCCAACTTCTTCCATTCCCCAACCATTCCCACCGTAATCAGTGATCCACATTGGCATTTGTCCTTTTCAACTGTGCAAACATCATACAAAAATACATATGCATATAAAGATAGAGAAAAATACTACCAGTCTTAGAAAATATTTATACTACTATATGTTAAGCAAGACTTCCACGGCAAATAGTTACTACTGCAATAATATATGCTATGAAGACAATAAAAGTGTAGGATGAATGTATTTGAAAATGAGAATCTAGGGCCCGGCGCGGTGGCGCAGTGGTTAAGGTCCTCACCTTGCACACCCGGGATCCCATATGGGCGCCGGTTCTAATCCCGGCAGCCCCGCTTCCCATCCAGCTCCCTGCCTGTGGCCCGGGAAAGCAGTCGAGGACGGCCCAAAGCTTTGGGACCCTGCACCCGCGTGGGAGACCCGGAAGAGGCTCCTGGCTTCGGACCGGCATAGCATCGGCTGTTGCACTCACTTGGGGAGTGAATCATCGGACGGAAGATCTTCCTCTCTGTCTCTCCTCTTTGTATATCCGCCTTTCCAATGAAAAAATAATAAAAACAGATCTTATAAAAGAAAAAAAGAAAGTGAGAATCTGAAGCATAGTTGGTTGAATTCACTAATTTTGTAAAAAGAGCTAACTCCTGTTCTTAGGCCAACATTAGCCACCAGCTTACAGTGAAGAATGCTCTTTGTCAGCCTGTTAGCACGCTGCATACCTGTTACGTGGTAGATACACTGAAACTGAGTTCATGAAGAAATCAGGATTTATTCATGGAACAGATTTTACTAAATAAGCCTTCACAATGTTGTTTCCCCAAATCTAACAGACCCTAAGGAAATAAAATGCATAATATATTTAAAAATGTAAAATTCAAGATTGCAAAAAGTCAAAGACTCAAATTCACAGAGCAAGTGCAAGACCACAGAAAGGGTTAAAACTGCCAATCCAAGTTCATAAGAATGTCAGACCATTTACTTGGAAATTTACAATAAAAGTTTCATGCCAGTTTTAAAAGAATATGAATGCTTCTTTGCTCCTACAGTACAATGAAATCTAAAACCTATTACTTGATAAAAAAAATCTGTTATCCCAAAGTTGTATCAAAGGAAATTTATATATAAAACATTTTATAAAAGCAACTATTTCATATGTGTGTTGCCTTTAAATTAGGTGTTTGAAGACAGAATATGAACAACAATAAAGCAACACCAACAGCAAGAACATGAAAGGACTCAGTGTTCAGCAGAAGCCACTGATCACGCTCACCTCTATGTTCCTGGGCAGCCAAAGTGTTATAGATGTGAACAACATGGACTTACTTGATCTCTTAGAGACAAAAATATAGACAGGAAGATGGAAATTATATGGTATCAGGAGATTCACTATTTGAATCAAAATAAAACAATCTGAATGTCATCGCTGCTGCTACTGTAACACCTGCAGCACGACTGTGTTCAGATTTAGTAGCGTTCAGTCCATTTGCTTAGATGGATGTTTCTTCCATCCTCAGCAGAGTACACTGCAGCGTCACTGCGTCACTGGCAAAGACAGTGGCACCTGACTGGACTGAGGCGCTGGGGACCCGCTGGTCATGGCTTGTGGAGGCACTGCAGCTGGTTCCATCTTGCTAATGTGTGTGATGAATCGAAGACGAAGTTTTAAGGCCGGTTTTAAATTACAGATAATCTTCTCTACCTAAGAAACAAAAGCTCATTTAAAAATGCCTTATTTATAGTGCAAAGTTCCCAATTTTAAAGAAATGATTTACATGCATCCTCGGAGTTTAATCTAGGAAGCAGGATTGGGTAAAGATCTCCTCTACATTTTTTGTTTAAACAGAAGTAATCATTATCAATTATTTCTTTCTAACATGAGACAGAATATATGATTTCGCTCACACACATCACACATTACAGTAGCTCTGTGTATTTATTTACAAAAGTACATGCACTTAACTAGCTAGTCAGTTACTCTATTATGGAAGACTAACATAACTATGCTGGAAATTTTACATATTCAAAAAGCTGACCACCCTATCTTAAAATGCCATCTTCACGGAAGCATAATTACAATATTTGCTCAGTAACCATTGTATCTGTAACAGTTAGCTACAAAGAATTTTTTTCTTGTGATGTATACATAAAATTCAAACTAAATAATACTGGATCTATTCTTATCTAAAATATTTTAAGGCATTAAATAAAATCCAAGCACTTTTACAGCTTGGTTGGCTTCATCCAAAAGCTCCCTGGTGTTATCAAGAACGATTAGGCCATAAAGCTGTTCCTTTCTGTATTGCTCTGATTCAAAATTTCTCAGGCCCAAGTATAAATGGCATATTTTAAAATAAACATTCCTTGCTTTTCTATAAGTTCTACGCTTTAATAAAAGTAGGCACAATCAAGTGAGAAACTGTGAACACATATTTGACATTCCTGCTGAGGCATGGAAAAATGAAAGAATACACAACATTAGACTCGTGGTTCTAAAGCAATTCAGATTCTGTTCTACCACAGTATGAAAGAAAAGTGAAGTACTGTGAAAGAAGAGCCGACTTCACCTATGTGCCAATCTCCATCCGCCAAAACAGTGCAGATTCTGTTTTCAACACAGAGGCATTCAAAAAGACCTTTCCAACTTCAGGACACCCCTAACAGGAACTGTGACTTCACATACTGTGTTAGTGTGAGCCTTCCTGTAAATTCCCCCAGAATGTATTATATCTTTGCAGTCACACAGGCCAAATCTAGCACCTATTTCAAATGAAAAGCCTCCAGTGAGGATCTGATCAATTTTTTGAGGGTTTTTTCCCTTCAGCTTAAGCATTCCCATATGCTTCAAATACTCTTCATGAGCTAGTCACTTGACCCCACGGCTTCCATCTCCTAGGCAGCTGCACTTAGCACAGTGTTCTCATTGTGGTCCCTAACAAATGTGAGGAAAAGCAGGTCGTCCTCCTTCACTCGTAACCCAGCACCTCCTGAGTCGGAGTTCAGCAGCCAGATCACAGTGTTTCTCATTAACCACATCACTACTAATTAACCCCTATATATTTTTTCCAATGTTCTGTCACTAATATATAAAGGCAATTATATATTCCTAAATTACAAGGTATAGCAACTCTTTTTCCATCAAGAACAAAACAAAATTGCAACAATAAAACATAAAAAATGCTCAGCCTCACCCAAAAAGTCTGCATGTTCAAGTTTTCTGAATAAATATCATTAAAAATAGTTAACAACTTACTTGCTCTTTTACGCTGTCACCAGTAAACATGTACTTCATATGATACAGGAAGTCACAGATGGGATCCATGTAATTTAAATGGGTGCTACACTGATCTACATTCAGCAGCATGTCATAAAACGCCACTCCAATCTACGGGACAAGTAATGATATAAAATTACTTAAATGAATAGAATAGTTCAATAACTCAGCCTGATGTAGCTGGACTCCACCGGTTCTGGAGGAGAGCATTCTTGCTTGTAGGAACTGCCACTGAGCAACAACATTTCCACGCACGTGAGAGCTCTGATACAGCCACATTTACAACGAAATCCACAGTGCTGCAAAATGCTCCTTTATAATAAACTTCATATTTATATATCTTATATAAATATAGAATATAAACTGTTATATGTTATAAATGTTATATTATTCTATATAATATATTTATATAAACTTCTCTTCAGAATAACTGAGAAATTTCTCTTAAAAATAAGAGGCAGATAACTCCTGTTCTAGACACCATATCTCAATTTCTGGGATGACTGCAATCTAAGGAATTCTTAGTTCCACACATACATGCTGGTAAGGTTCTAATCCTGGCTTTTCTTTCTTCTACATCTTATGATGCATGTCTTATGGTTTTACATGGTCCTTTGTACTGTAAGTTCTCAAACATTTCATCCTTAACCTTCTACTCTCCCTTAAGGATAGGTACTTCCCCTGCACCTGAAGCTTAGTGCATCTTGCACTAACTGTCCCACAGGCACACCTGCTGCTCCACAGCTGCTTTTAGGAACTGAAGTCACCATGTAGGACTGCGACATGAAATTTGAGAAATACTGATAAGAAGAGCTAGTCTTCTCTTAGAAAACCAAGTTATCCTTTACCTCTATCATACATCGGGTTCTCTCCTGTTGAAATCTTTGCAAAAACGGCCCTACAAGATGGTACACATAGAGTAACTGGAACTCAGTCTTCACTATAGGAAGGAGGACCTCAGTGAGAAACCTAGGTTGAAAATAAACATAAAACGCTTGTGACTAGAAATCAATTGAATTGTTCTGTTAACACAGTACTTAGAAAATTAATACAAGTATGTGTAAAACTTACAATTTACAATAACCTTTCATTTAAACTTCCTTTTAATTTTGGTAACAATAACTTCTAATTAAAATCACATTTCTTTCAATGGCATTTACTTTCATTTGTCAAGTGTTGACATAAATTGCCTCACATTTAAAAGTCTTTCTTAATAGCCTAAGTACTTTATGGAAGATAGATTACCTGAAATTAAAAACAAAATGTCTAACTCAATATAGCTGAATCATAAAAATCTTGAATCTAACATGAATTTTATCATAAAAAGTCAGAAAATAGGTTATGATGTTACTTATTTTGAAAGGTAAATTTGATGTATATTCTAGAAATAGTAGCATTAACTAGGCTTCCTGAAACTTTAAAACTAAGTAGCACATTATTACTTATATATACAAAGCAAATTTTTAAAAGCAAATTTGAAATGAAAGATGCTTTCTCATTAACCAGAAAGCTCATTTAATTAAAAAAACCCTGTTACTTTGTGAGGTATTCTGATGAATGAAATAGATGACTCATCTGTAGAGGAGATGAAGAGGGGTGGGGATTTGGTACATGGTTAACCACCAGGTGGGATATCTATGCCAGAGTGCCAAGAGCAATCCTAGCTTCATTTCCCGTCCCAGCTTCCTGCTAACGTGCATGTTGGCTGGCAGCAGGTGACAGCTCTGGGGTTTGGGCTCCTGACATGTAGGTGAGCTGATGCAAGTTTCTGACTTTTGGCTTCAACCTGGTCCAGTTCTCGCAGGCATCAAGTGGGTGAATCAGCTAGTGGAAGCTTTCTGTATCTGTATCTCTCCTTTCTCTCTCTTAAACAAGTAAACTTAAATTAAAAAAATTCTAAATAAATATGAAAAAATGAAATCTCTTCAAGAAATCATGATACGTACTTGGGAATGAGGGAAAGTTGCCCGATGCTGGAATGGTGCCACACAGCATGTGCCAGAGCTAATGTATAGCTACAGCTCATCTCGGAGTAGGATTGGTGACAAGCAGTGAAATCAAAAAGGCGGAATGGATAGCCAACCCACTCAGTTTCAGTGGTCAGGCTGCGGCTGTTGATGACACTCACAATTCGATCATGAAGAACGATCCAGTATGGCTCCTTTAAAATCAAAGAGAAGCCTGATTAAAAAATACCACTTACCTAACCGAACCCTGGATCCCACAACAGTAGTATTTTCTAATCCTTTGAAGGTTCCTACTTAGTTTACATTGCAAATGGGGATCATGAAATAAAGCTGGGGTTGAGGGCTGGGACTTCCTTGTAGTATAAATGTAACTTCACAACAATGTAAAGTGTCTGTGAGTTGGAGGGCTTCATACATTTATCTGTTTGGTTCAGTTAGTACCTGATACTCACCATGCAATAAATTGACTCTGCCAACAGCTACTACCCAAACAGTGATATACACATATAGTTCAGAAATAAATATACATTCTTAGAAGGCATAGAAGGATAAAGTGATTCAGAGGACTGCATATTTGGAGAAATCTGGAGACCTTTGGTAGCAGTAGGATTCAGATATTGAACAGGCAGCTGTGTGGTACTGACTGGATCCATATGAAAGTCAGAGAGAAGTCAGGCAAGCAGGTACTAAGCTAGCAAAGAATAGCAGGCTTAGGAACAGGTCACGGAAGGAGGTTCTGAATAGTGTCTCATTCATGAACTTAGCAGAAGACTGTAAGGCTTACTGGCATGAGGAAAGCTTCTAGACACACAGTGTGTTAAGTGGCTGCAATTAGATCAGATCATGGCGTAAAGAACTGAATGCATCCACAGAGACCTGTGAGTCAGGTCAATGGGTTTAGATATGATTAGGAAAAACAAGCAAACAAGCAAACAACCCCTCCTCCCCCGAAACAAACATAAAAGTCACTGTACACTTAAAACAGCAACAATTAGAAAAAAAAATAAAGAAAAGCTCACTAACAACAACAACAAAAAAAACCAGAAAACAAAAAAAGTCACTGTAGATTTTTAAAGCAGCAATGATTAGAAAAAACAACAACAAAAAAGTCACTACAGATTGCCCCACCCCCACCGCCCAAAGCAGAAGTCACTGTAGATTTTTAAAGCAGCAATAACAAAAATTGAACTACTTGACTAATTTGCACAATGCCCTCATACAGGCTCACCCTACATGCATCCTTTTTCTTTTTGGTCGATAGAGAACAGTCAGGTACATTTCATCCCCAACAGAAATTATAATGATTAACTCACTGGTAAAGCAGTAATGATCAAGCCAATCGCATTCATCCAAGCTGTAATGTTCTCTCTCGGCACTAAAGGTTGACTGCAAGTGGACAACACAATACCAATGTGAAATTATGAAAACATTACACACTAGACAACAGATCTTAACTCTGAGAAAATTATACTCATAATGAGACCTGACAATTGATCAAGTCTAATAAAGCTAACATGGATTTCTTTAATTGGATAAAAATTTAACATGTATGGAAACTCAAGTGGTCTTTAAAAGTTTAAATTGTATCTTTAATAATATGGGATCAAAAAACTACTTACAGTTATTACCCAATCATCATTCCTTACTTGCTTATCTAAGAGTATCTTAACTGCTTTTATAGTGACATTATTCTTAAAAGTCAAGTTAATAAAAATTAGAAGCACAGATTAACGCAGGGCTTCTGGTCCTCTCCTAAATTCATTTGCTTTGACTTATTTTATAAAGACAGGACCTGAATCTAAAAGACCCTTGTTATCCAATGTCTATTGCCCTTGGGGCAACAGAATGGCCCAATAGCTCAAAAAAAAAAAATTATCATTCTCTTCAGAAATAAACAATGAGTCTCAGTGCATGAGACAGGTTACATACCTCTTCAGGACAACATTTAGAAGAGCATTGCCAACATCTTCACCTGGCACTGCCAAGGCCATGAGCTCCACACAAGTAACATGTAGAGCATGGGCAGCTGGGTTTGGAAACTCATTGAATCTCCAGTCACAGTTCGGGAAAGGACCAGGAGATTTTCCAGCCATCGGTACAGATGATTAAGGCAATAACAACTTGATTACTTTGAAATTAATGGCTAAAATTTGTTTGGGGCTTTACAGTTTTCAAAAATGTAGTCACATATTTATTTATGACCTCCCAAGAAGTGGTTTATCTACAATCAGAGACAAGAGGAGGCATAAAACACAAATCAAATATAATGGACTTTGACATGACTGAAATGTATTGATAGCAACCACCTGATCAACCTCAAGGAATAAATTGTTGCTCTCACAAGGCATAAATGGACTCTTCAACTGTCATCCTATAACAGCTATACATACAGCCGTGGTCTTTCTAGGTTTTATCAAACTAATAGTTTTAGGGCATTAATATGAAAATGACTTCTTAACCTGTTTAATTTCAGAAAATAAATTACTTTGCCAAGAAACTAAGTCTTAGTCATTTACAGTTTAAGTAGCAACATCTAGGGTCAACATAAAAAATATGTATTTTCCTTAACATAAAATCATGAAACATACCAGTATGGCAGGGTCTCTTACTTAGAAAACTGGATTTTCTTCAAAACAAATCTCCCAGCCTGCTTTGCAAAGTGTGACTGGAACAGGGACTCCGAGACTGACTCCACTATCCTGGACTCGGGGCCGCCTGGAATGCCTTGAATGCCTGTTTACCCATCACTATCATAAATCTCCTAGGTCTCAGCCTCCTTAAGGCCCATTAGTCTAAGTAAGCTTAGGAACCTTGAAGTTTAAACTACACGCTCCACCAATCCCCTGGGGCATTCATCCCTGAGGTCCACCTGCACTGCATCTGCCAATCCCTGACACCGCACTCCCCATACCCAGCTCGAGGTAATAAAGGTGCCTCCTCCCTTTGTGCCCTCTCGCTCTCGTCTGCTCTGCTCTGCTCTTTGACTCTTCTCTCTGCTCTATTGGCACCTCCGTACTCTGCTCCCACTCTCTCTCTGCTCCCACTTTCTCTGTGCCCCACAGCTACTTCCCCCATGGAAACAAAGGTGTCTCATGTGTCTCACTTACTGTGCCTGGCGACTGGGGTTTGTGGCAGAAAGTTAATATGCTTGTAATAAATATTTTAATGGACAGAATTTGAGCTTATCTGGCATGATACTGTTAACTTACAATTTCAAAACTTTTTAATCCCCCCAAATAATCTTTTAAAAACTAAAGTCCTATGATACATAAAAATATTACCCAGAAAGAAAAAAAGTATGCTTATACAAATCAAAATGCTGTTACTCCTGAGAATTCTGGAAAATCACATCAAAAAGGATATTGTCTACAAGTCGGCCAATCAATCTGCAATAGTAGGAATCTTCAGGGATCCAAGGGTTGTCCTCTCGTGCATTCATAGCACACTTCAGGTAAGTGTCACTTAAACACCAACCCTGTGGTCTGTTATCTTTGAGTGAGCCAATGATTGCATGGACAAGTTTTCGTTTAAGAAATGCACGCTGTCTCAGGTGCACTTCATAGTAATGCAGAGTATTATACAGGTAAGTCACTGGTCGGTCTGCCAAGACAAAAACACATCACTACAGTGTTTATCTCATTGTTTAACAACTGTGAAAAATGAATCCTCTCCTTTCAAGGTTACTCAAAAACAGCTCAGATTTTGAAACCATTGTACAAGCTGGAAAACTGAATGCAATTATCTTAATCTCAGAATAGCTAGAAGGCTTCTCACAACACCTAGTTGTATTTAAGGATGCTTGTATTCTAGCAATTCTATTTCCGGAAATGCATCCTCAAAATAACATACAGCAAAGAATGTCACTTTTTTTTTTATTCAAATATACCTTGTACTTTTTTTCCATAACTCTTCCAAATGAGCTTTTTGACCTATATAACCACATGGATCATGTGTAATCCTCATCCAAGAAGCTTATCAAGATCTCTTCAGTTGAATGTTCTTACTGCTGTGTTCTGAGTTTACATTTTTATTCATTTTTTCACAGAATCCCACAGCATTTATTCTTAAAACACTTTCATTTTAAAATGTTTTGGACAATTATAATCACACCTTTATGCAATAGTCTACTTTTGATTTTGCAGGTATTAGAATTAAAATCTGTAAAAGCTCACCATGAAATTTATATAATCCTCCTAAATGATCTAGGAGAGTTTCCAGTGATTTGGATACTGGAAGTAACTCTAAAAATCGGTGGATTACTATATCAAACACTGGAAGGAATCGAAGACACACGTTTCCAAAATAGATTGGCAGGTAGGGAGACTGGATCTGTACCGGAGGATCGACCTGTTCCGCCAGGCCCTCAAAATATAGCTTCTCTGGATATTTCTGTGGTAATGACAAGATGGTAAAGAGTGAGGGAGTCTTTTTCGAAAATCTCTTTAACAAGATAAATAAATATTATGTAAACATTTCTTTCTTAATAAAGAAACTTTAAAATTATACTTTATACATACCTAGCTTCATTTTAGACTAAAATTACCTCTACTAAAACTGCAGTTTCAATTCATGAACATTACTGAAACCCTCAAGAAACAAGAGATCTAATTCATTTCCTATGAAGGAACTTTAAATAAAGTTCATGGAAATTCTGTTTCTTAAAAAAGTTCACAAAGATTTCAAAACACATTTTTTACCAAAATAAACCTATCTACCAATTCAGTTTACCATGAACTCCTTCAAGTTCCTGGATATAGGAAGCAAAAAGTCACATCAATTAGTCAAATCCTAAGGGGGTTTTAGACGGCTAATGAAGGACACATGAGAATGAGTACCTTGTGATAATTCATGTGCTTAGTGTGCCAGTCATTCTGTAGCCAGTGCTCTGGGGAGTTCTCCTTCACAAAGTCACTGACTCGATTTCTAAAATCATTTGGTTTGAGTAACAGCAGCTGAATTATGAAGTAACAAACCTGGGCTTCATTTCCTTCATGACTACGCATGGCCTTTGAAGAGAAAAAAAAAAAAAAAGAATGAAAATGGCCAAGTGGTACATAAGCATGGCTCTGCTATTTAGTCTCCAGACGAAATAGAGCAAAGCCTCGCTATCATTACAATCCTCCAGGGATAGCCTTTCCTAAATCAATGGTTCAGCATCGCCCAACACATCTGAGTAGCCTTTGCAGATGTCTGCATCATGACTCCTTTCTGCCTGTAATGTCCACCTTTACCTTCACAAGTTGAACATAACCACTCACCACCTGGACAGAAGTGATCTCAAATTGTTTCCAAGCTATATTTTTCATATGTTTCTCTTGTCCGTTCATTTTATTTATTTAGTCTTAATTCATTTGCCCTGGTATAACCTTCTTTGCATGTGTTACTCCATGACTAACAGGCTAATGTTAATGAACTAACTAACCTAGATATCACCACCAGAGATTCTTTACAAAATAAAGCACTTCCCAGTTTGGTTCAATGTCTTTTCTTAAAACTTTGCCTGAAACAGACATCAAAATCATGAGGAAAACATTTAAGGGACTTTGAGTGGCTATGAAAAACATTTTTGTTAGAGCTATGGTTAAGAAAATGCACAAAAATAGCTGTATTAGCTCTCAAAGAAACTGTCATGTTTAATTCTTCCTGCCTCTAGCAGAACTTTGAGAATCCACTCAGGGTCTCAATGATCAAATTTTTTGCACATCAAAAGACTAAGACCTTATCTGTTTTATTTCTAAACCTTTGTGCAAGGGACGTAGTAGATACTCAATACATACATACTAAATGAATGAATAAAGAAGTCAGGGATTTTAAAACTCCTCAGAGAAGTGAAAGCGAGGCTTGATTAGAGCATAAATAAAAAGAATCCATCAAAGTCCTATAGAGTAGATCAGAACAAGAGCTATCTGTCAGATCTATCATACATTTTGGTACAAAAAGAATGAAAATGTTTAAACTACATTTATGCTTACCAGGCAGAGAATTAATCTGTCCAATGTAACAATGTTGTACTTCCACACCATGTCATTAAGAATTTCAATGCATTTATTCAGTTGTTGACCCCCTGCTGATGTGGAGAACTCGTATACGAGGAAATCTGCAAATGTTCTCACATGGGCTACCAAGGCCCTGGCACCAATCCTCTCTAACACTCTGGAAGGCAGAGAGTAAACAACCAACTCTAGTTCCATAAGGACATAAGAATTTGTTAAATCAAACTTGAGTCCAGTCTTTTGGCTTACCTATAGCCAATCTGATTGATATGATCTGTTTCCAAGAGCATTTTCCAGAGAAGACAGAGAAAGAGAGGGGGAGAGCCCTGCACAGGAAAGTGAGTGATGATTTCATTTTCATTCGACATTGACTTCCACTTCCTGTATTCCTCCTCCACATTTTTTTTCAGATTAAAACGGCTTTCCTGAGGTACATTATTTTGTTTAAAGAACGCCTGCAAGGAAGATCAGAAGTTTATTTCAGGGGTAGCAGTAAAAACAGCACTGAATATTGGTATTAAAAAAACAGTTCTAGACTTAAATTCTGATATAGTAAACTTCAGGTAGCCTCAACAACTTAGCTTGAATTTCTTGATTTCACTAAATCATTTCTAAGATTCTTTTTACAGATTTTTTTGTTTCACAAAGTATTTGTTTATTTGAAAGACAGAGTGACAGATAGAATGGGACAGTGACCTTCTATCCACTGATCAACTCTGCAGATGGTCAAAACAGGCAAAATTGGACAAGAAGCTTCGGCCAAACCTCCCACGTGGGTGGAGGGATGCAAACACTCGGGACATCCTGTGCTGCTTTTCAGGCCATTGGAGGGAACTGCACTGCGTATGAAATAGCTCGCAGACTTAATTTCTCAAAATCTTACTTGTGAAAATTGCTAACCTTTCTACAAAGATCACTTTAATTCTAATAAAAGGAAAAAAATGAACAATGACCATGCCTTAAATTTGCTGGAAAAGCTAGAAGACAAAAGGTTTGTCTTTCTTGAAATTATAAAAGCCAGATTTAAAGATCTTCTGTGTGATTTTTTTTAAAAAAAATTTTAGTTACATGTAGCATGTATGCACTCACAGATTCCTTCACATTTTCCCCCATTTCAACACAATATGGGAAAATTTTTCAGATAACATGTTACTTTCTTGAGATTTTAAAACTATTAACTATCAAGAAAAACTCATAAAATTAAATTTTTAGAAGAGGCATAAAAGCTGATTTTCTACAAATGCTGTTGACTTTCTCACTAGAATAATACTGTGAAAGAGAAGGATTTTATGTCTTCAATATGTAACTACCTGTAGTGGTCCTGGAAAACAGCTCAGGGTGTGTGAAGCCCAGTTATGGGGAGTAAAACTCATGATGGTCTGAAGAATGTCTTTACACCAAGTTCCCTGAATTGAATCAGAACCTGTAAAAAAGTCTAAACAGAAACAAACAGATGTAATGCCGATATAAGTGACATCAATAGCTTGTGAAAGGTATTATAAAGTCACAAATATGTACACTCAAAGATGTCACTGCTAGTACATGCATTATGCAATTACTATCAGCTTATGCCTAAATTTTCTGCTTATGAGTGACTTCCATTATCATATTAGCAAATGTAATGTAATTATTGAGTGTAGCGACAAGAAAAGAAACCTGAAATCTGTCTCTTGATTCAGAATACAGAGAAACGATGCCACAACAGTGACATAAGCTCCCCTGTGTCCAAACCACTCCTTTGGTTCAGTCCAACAATGGTTTACTATGGTTTTTAAAATTATTTATGTAAAAAAAACAGTATTTACACATAGCTTACTTAAATATGAGGATTATCCTCAATATTTTGTTTTGAAAAAACAAAACGAAACAGAAACAAAACAAACAAAAAAACACGGTTCTTAAAAGTATGGTCTACAGATCTCAGCGTCCTCACTATCCTTTCACGCTAATTCACTGAGGGCAAAATTGCACAATGATATTTGCATACTATTGTTGGCTTTTTTTGGTGTGTTGAATGTGCACCAATAGTGCAAAGGCAAAAGTGGTAAAACTGCTGCACTTCGTGTGAACTAAATACAGAATGAAATTACAGTAACAGTTACTGCGTTCTTCACCGCAGTCTCAGTGGAAAAAAAAAAATCAAAAACTGCCAATATTCCTGTTCAACTATCCTGATGAAGCAGCAAAAATGACTAAACATCAAGCCTTCAGAACAATCTTATTCCACATGACCCTAAGAGAAGCATGAGAAAAGTGTTCTGAAATATGATGAAGGCACTGCATGGCGAGGCAGTGAGTTAGGCTGCCCACGGTGCTGGCCTCTAACTCTCCATTCTGGAACACTATAAAGCAATTCTGAAACCATAAATCTGAAAAACCAGCGATGACAAACAACATAAGATGGCTCAAAAGAGATAACCAAACTAGTTAGATAGTGGTCATACAAAAGAATTTCCATTACTGTCTGTTTTTTTGAACAAATATATGGTATATTATCTCCACAGTAACCAGCAGAATCAGGGCACTCTAATAATTCAACTGTTTGTGTTTATGGTCCCATATTCACTGTACCTGTTACATGAGTTGCTCTAGCCAAGGTCAATATCAAGGCTCGGTTCAGTTCTTCGGATTCTGCTGACAACACTGTTTTGGGGTCACTAAGGAAGCGTGTAAACTGCGGCTGAACCTCCGAGCTCCCTAACGCTGTGATGAGCCTGAGCGCGGTGCTCTCAACACTGGAATAAAGAAGAACAAAAGAAACATGAAACGGTCACACACGGAATGTATCTCATTCTGTGTTAATTACAATGGAGAAACATACCAACTACCGACTTCTCACCTCTGATTTTAAAAAAATGACTTCTTTTTGGTGTAAGAATTAGTGTTACATAATTGTGTTTTAAAAAAAATCAGTGTTGTCAAATTTTGCAGTAAGTTAAAAATGACACATCTGGAATTGTGACCTTATGGTCTGTAGAGGTAAACCATTTTCGTAGGCATTCAACATGTACATTTTTCTTCCTCTCTGAAATATATTTTCACTTGGAACAAAATTAAAATAACCTGATATTCTAATCATGATTTACAATATTCTTAAACCCATCATTCTAAAAGCCTTATGTTTGAAATGTAAGAATAAATGCCATGGAAGTACACATTCTAAATCCAAAGACTCCACTGCAAGCACTCAACCATCCTAGCCCATTCCTTGCTAAACAATGGTTTCCATTTCTATTCTGAACATAAAATTCTTCAGAAGCAGACAAGTTTCACAGCAAGTAAACAAAATAAACCATAAAGAATAAAGCATCCTAACTCCAGCAGAGTTTTAATAAATTTCATGGGAAGACATCTTTAGCCAGCTCACCAGAGATGCAGCTGGTTCTGGTTGGTTTGTGCAACAGCAGCCAACGTATGAAGATGACTCAGAAGCTGAACTCGGTAATGAGGCTGAATGTGGTGCATCCGGTAGCTGAACATTTCCAGCAGTGTATGCAAGATTCCCCAGGCATGGGACTTAAAAACAGTTGGCAAAAGCTGACCTGGACAAACAAGACAGTTTAAGATACCAGTGGTTAAAAGTTTTGTATTGAGACACATTTGAAGAAATGAAAGCACTCGCATATACATTTGTGCAAATATATTCTCCAGATTTTCTCCTCCTTTAACTTTGAGGGGGGAAAAGTCCATAACCTAATTACAACAGCACATTTACGCTCTTCCCTCTGGAATTACTATACAGACCTTTTTCACTTTTGTCTTATTATTTTTAGAAAGTTAATATTTCCAATTTTAAAAGTATGGAAATCAGTGAATACAAAAAAAAAAAAAAAATCACAGCATATCCACCTTATTTCTTTCTTCCTCCCAAAGTAATTCTTCCCAGATAGCTGAGAATTGAATAAAACTACTTATACTTAAGGCTAAAATCACAGTGTTTAGTACAAAGTTACAGGGGGAATCAGCTATTACACTGGTCCACTGTAGAAAACTTCCTTGTTGCCAAGCAGAGAGCAGAGGTCAGCACTACTACCTTAGGGGAGAATCTATTTGCATGAGCACTGGATCCAGGCTTTCTCCTGCTGACAGCCACCCTTTTCTGGCCATTTTTTTTTTAAAAGATTTATTTTTATTATTTTTTTATTGGAAAGGCAGATATACAGAGAGGAGAGACAGAGAGGAAGATCTTCCCTCCGATGATTCACTCCCCAAGTGAGCGCAACGGGCCGATGCTATGCCGATCCGAAGCCAGGAGCCTCTTCCGGGTCTCCCACGTGGGTGCAGGGTCCCAAAGCCTTGGGCCGTCCTCCACTGCTTTCCCGGGCCACAGGCAGGGAGCTGGAAGGGAAGCGGCGCTGCTGGGATAGAACCGGCGCCCATATGGGATCCTGGGCGTGCAAGGCGAGGACCTTAACCACTGCACCACCGCGCCGGGCCCCTCTGGCCATTTTGTTTAAAGCACAATTGATTCCCATGATTTTTACACGTCCCAATGCTTCCTCTCATTTTTCTCTCACTGTGCTCATGATCTGACACCCTGATGGATCCACTTACTTTCTTGTTTAGTGCCTCATTCTTGTGAAAGGTACGGTAGGGTAGTGACTTTTAGTCATTGCCAAGTCCCCAGCATGTAGCATAGGATCTGCTGAATTAATGAGTGGCTAATAGTTATAAACATGAGAAAATTCTCTTACTGATAAATCCTTTAATGCCCAAGGACTCTATTTCCATATAAACCAGTAAACGACTGTAGGTTTCCACTAGGGCTGGGGCCAAAGCCACACTGGAATTTGCATGAGCGAGTTTTATCACCCTGGTTGCAATGCTGTGAATAAGGCTGTGGAGGAACAAAGAAAGAAAAATAAAGTACATTCTTTTAAACACAAACACAGGTTACTCTACTAATCTGTAACTAAGTAGATAGCTGCACATATGGAACTGTTTCATTTACTACACTCAAGTTTTGTTTTTTTTTTTTTTTTAAATTGAAAGTCAGATATACAGAGAGGAAGAGAAACAGAGAGAAAAATTTCCCATCCATTGACTCACTCCCGAAGTGGCCACAATGGCCAGAGGTAAACCAATTTAAAGTCAGGAGCAAGGAGCCTCTTCCAGGTCTCCGACACGGGTGCAGGGTCCCAAGTTTTTGGGCCATTTGCTACTGCTTTCCCAGGCCACAAGCAGGGAGCCGGATGGGAAACAGGGCTGCCAGGATTAGAACTGGTGCTCATATGGGATCCCGATGCTTGCAAGGCAAGGAGTTTAGCCACTGATTTGGTAATGATGGTAATAATGGACAACCATGATCTGAATCAAATCCTGATTTCTATAATTTCAATACGTATCTAATCCTTCTGCTCAGAGGAAAGCAAACTTTTAGTACAACTCAAATAGGAGCATATTTTAATGATTTTAGTCTTTCTTTTTAAAACATGGAACTAAATACCTGCGAGAAATCACATGACTTGTCATATAAAATTACTTAATAAATCACTACTAAGTCTCAGATATTTGGTTCTAACAGGGTTTTGCTCGAATTTGTCACACATGCAAGTGAAAAAAAAAAAAAAAGAGATGGCTTTTCTACTGATGTCCTACCTGGGGACACAGACTTATCTTCAGTGTTTTAACTTTTTAGCTAGTAGTTAAAAATTGAAGGACTAGAAACAAAAATATGGATTTCTAGCCCTTCTCAAAAATGTTTTGATGTTCTAGCTATGTTAGTTGCCTGCATTATTTTCTTTCATTACACTACAGCAATTAGCTCTAGTTGAAGCACCATAAACAAATCCATACAACACAGGTGGTCCCAGACCCTTCTAAACCTCTACACCCATACACATTAGAAGCACTACTGCTGGCCTCCCATCATTTCATGCTAGGCTTCACTCACCTGTATCCTCAACCTAGCTTCTCAGAGCACCTGAGGTTATACAATCACCCAACAGAGATTTTTTCCATTTTGTAGAAACTATTACATCAATTCTAAATATGTAAACCTTCTATCTAGTCAATAAAATAGAAATTCTGTTTACATCCCAGATTCAGCAATTCAAGCTTGCCAAGAATTAATGAAAATATGATCATGATGGATACAAAGACAGACATAGAGCCTTCACTGCCATCTTTGTAATGCTAAGACACTGGCAACAATCTCTAGTGTCCAACAACACAGAAATGGCTAAACATTCTTTAACAGTTACACAAAAAACATCCTTGTGGCAATTAAAAAATACTGTTGAAGAACACTTGATCTGAAAAGATGCTCAACTATCATGAGAAAAAGGTGGTTACAAAACAGTATTTCAAGATTTGCCTATTTTTGCCCAAAAAATCCATGCAAATTCATACACAAAATGATAGAGAAAAAAACCTGAGACTAGACACTGATTACTTTTAAGCTTATGTCTCATGGGAATATCATGGCAATGACTTTCTTTAGGTTTAATTGTTTATTTTAGAATTCCTATAACAACATTAATTTTTTTTTGGCATGAAAATCATGCTATTACTTAAAAAAATTTATTCCTGGCCGTATAAGAGATATGTAGCCAACAAATCAAGGTTTACATTATACTTACATCAAGTTGCTGATATGAGCAAATAAAGAACATACCTCATCTTGGCATGAACCGTCAGGGAATCCAGGAGGTTCATTGGCAAGGGAGTAATAGATCCTGAAGCCAAACAGCTCGTTCCAGGGAGCGGAATCCTCATAATTCCATTTCCATAAATAGTTTCTACCAGAGCTCCCATGGGTAACGTAAAACACTCTGAATTTGTAGAGTATGCATTACACAACAAGGCAATCTTATAATCATTCATTTGTAAACTTTTATTTCTCAGACTCTGCTGCAAAAACCTAAAAATTCAGACCCCATTAAAAGAAAAAAAAAAAAAACTGTAAAAAAAATGTCCACAGAGTTAACCTTCACTTTAGAGAACATCAGCTTACTACAACTATTTATAAGTACTATCTGTAGACCTGTATAACGATTACAGTTTTTGTGTGTAATGCAGTTGAAAACACATAAAAATTGGGTAGCATTTCAGAGAAAGCAGTGTCAGATTTCCCATCTGCTGGTTTACTCCCCAAACAGCTGCAACAGCCACTTTGGGGCCAATTGGAAGTCAGGAGCCAGGGACTCTATCCTGGTCTCCTACATGAATGGCAGAAGGCCAAGGAATTAAACAAAGCTCCCCTGCCTTCCTAAGCATACTAACAGGAAACTGGAAGAGAAATGGAATAGTAAGTGCTCAAATCAGCACTGTGATATTGGTTGCTGTCATTATAAGCTGTGTCCTAACCAGGTGCAGCATAACACTAGTCCCCTAAATTAAAAATTTTAAAGTGTAACACATAAAAACAATGACCAGTCTTGAATACTAAGCTATTCATATAAACAAAGTTAGTTAATCTAGCTTTTCTTTTATGTAGTCATTGATTAGTTTCTTCTGTTATGATATGCAAATTAAATATTCATCCTGATCTCTAGTGGGAGCAATTTCCAAATTTCATAAATATCAAGAACAATATTATCCTACAATCTACTTTATCATTTGAGAGACAGGGAGATACAGATGGGGAGCTACCATTGACTGGGTCCGGCCCAGAATGCAGCTAGCAGCTGTGTATTCAATCCTGGGTGCCAGGAAACCATCACCTCTGGTTCTGCTTATGGGCATTAGCAGGAACCAAGAGTCAGGAGCCAGACAGAGAGCCAAACCAGGCATCAAACACACGCACTGTGATATGGGACTTGGGCATCTTAACCAACTGGCTAAATGACTACCCCAACCTTCTGCATTATTTATTAAATAAGAACATTAACTGTCAAGCAACAAGCTTACTCATGATGAAGCCTTAAGGAGTGAGGTATTGGAATCTGTAGCTTGGAGTCATCATTTTGGGCTTTTCTGTTGAGGTGAATCCAAATACAAGTCATGGCAAATGCATGTGTTGACTGGGGTTTGTTAATATCAGGAACTGGGATACACTGAAAAACAATAATTTGACTATTCAATAAATCACATCAAAAGGTCCAAAGCCATAAAAGTTTGAAACTACTACAAGGGGTTTTATTTGGCATGTTTGTTTTTACTTGTAAAGAAAGTAACGAATTCACAGGTACTTAATCAAGTATTCCTGCTATTAAAAGCAGTTTCAATTAAAAATCATTAAATTTAAATCTTTGCTTTAGATTTACAATTTTTATTGGCTTTGTTTGTAAGAATACTTAAAAATCAAAGACCAATTCCTGTGTCTCCCTTAGTTGCTTATTCTATTCATTAAATCAAACATACTTTTCCCTAAAGTCTTAATAAGTTTATCAATAAATAAGTCAAACCATTAGAAACATCTGCTCACATTCAACATATAGTTTTATATATTTTTTTGATCAATAATATGAGAATTTTCTAAACAGCTGACATTTTGTTACAGTAGTATGTTCTATTTTAAGATTCAGAGATTATTTGATGAAAATGTGCAAAAGATAAAATCTGTCTCGTTCAAGATGGTCCGTGTGCTTATCATATAAAATCCTGATTGGCCAAAATTTCAAGCTCAACAGGTCCCATTACACAAATACAATAAACTTCTTTAACGGTAAAAATAAGCATATTATGACTTCTGAGAAATAACTGTCAAAGATACCCACTACTGCCTAACATTTCTGGCACTGTAGCTGAAACCTATAATTATGAAAGTGGTTAAGCTTTCTGTAAATATTAACATTTTATACAGACAAGGCAGTTTCCAAAAACTGGTTCATTTACTAACAAGTTAAGTATGCTTGTTTGCAACCCCTCTTCCCAACGTTTTTGAAGCTTTGATGCACTGACTTAAAATAAAATGCATCAACAGACATTTTTTGCAAAGTTAACACTAGAAATACAAATTGATGTTTAAAGGCAAAGTACAACTGTATTTCTTCAGCATCCTGTCACTGGAAGTATATGAAAATCATCCTACTCATTTTTTAAAAATTGATCATACCATAAGGAAATTTGACTGTAATATACTGAGAACGAAACTTCTAAGACTTGCACATACTTTTCAAAAACGAAAAGTCTAAGAAATATGCAATCTAACCGACCATCATTAAATGTATTGAATCCTGACAAGTAAAATGATATGGATACCTAGAATTTGCTTTAAAATAATTCAGCATTATAAAAATAGGAAACACAAAATCAGAATATTTCTTAGTGACAGGTACATGAGGGCATATTCTATTCTTTGTGGGTGTACTAAAACATTTTCATAACAAATGGTTTCTCAAAAATTGGAAAGTAAAATACATCACATTTTACTTCAATCTCTCATGATGGGACATACTAAGATTCAATTAGAAACAAACACATTGTTTCTGGCCATTCAATGATAGGATGCATTAAAATAACTTTCAGCACATCTTAAAATGATAAAACTCTTAAGAATGTAGGGGAGCTGAGCTTGTTATGCAAGACAATCATTGTGACTTAGGATAAACTTTAGAAATCATTTAGTTCAATTTATTTAGTGGATGAGTAGACTTATATACAAGAGATTGAATGTCCATCATGCGGCATCATGTAACTGAGCAAAGAACTCATTCAAACCCAGCACACTTCTCACAAATCAGAGTAAAATCTTACATATAAATCAGATATAATTCTCTTATCACATTATTAAGTACTCAGTACAACTTACTTCTTTTTCTGGGTACAGCAGGTCAAACAGTTTCATGACAGGGAGAAAATCAGCTAGTGCGTTCTTCTGAATACTTCCAGAAATGAATTGCAGGAGAACCCACATCAGATGATCTCTGCCTTTAATCAGTCCTCGGCCTGCTAACTGTAACAGATATATAAACATATGTGTATTCCTGGCAATGAGGTAGGAAATTTTCTGATTTGCTATTTATTCACCCATTTAATCTGAAAGAGTTACAAGGAGGGATCCATCTTTATTTAAACATTTATTTACTTGAAAGTCAGAGAGAGAAGAAGGAGAGAGATCTTGAGATCTTTTATCCACTGGCTTACTCCCTAGATAACCATGACTAGAACCAGACCAAGCGCTTCATCTGGGTCTCCCATGTCAGTCACAAAGACCCAAACAATTGGGTTACCTTCCACTGTGTTTTTTAGGTCATTAGCAAGGAGCTGGATGTGAGCAGAGCAGCTGGGACACCAACCTAGTGTCCTCGTGGATGCCGGCATTGCAGTCAGCAGGTCTACGTGTTCCACCACAATGCTCACGTTCTGTTCTTTCAAGTCAGCATCTAACCCTGGCATTTACAGAATCACAAAAAGCGACCTGCTACATTATTTATATATAGGTGCAATATATACATATATTACATCCATATATGTATATATATTGTTTTCTATTTCCTAAAACTGCTATGTTTTAGAATATAATTAAATGGATCCTGTGTGGATGAGACTCAAATTCGGGCACGGTGCGGTAGCCTAGCGGCTTAAGTCCTCACCTTGAACGCGCCAGGATCCCATATGAATGCCGGTGGCCCCACTTCCTATCCAGCTCCCTGCCTGTGGCCTGGGAAAGTAGTAGGGATGGCCCAGAGCCTTGGGATCCTGTACCCATGTGGGAGACCTGGAAGGGGCTCTGAGTTTCTGGCTTTGTATTGGCTCAGCTCCTCTTGTTGCTTGTGGGGCTGAATCAATGTACAGAAGATCTTCCTCTCTGTCTCTCCTACTCTCTGTAATTTGACTTTCCAATAAAAATAAAGTTTTTTTTTAAAAAAGACTCAAATTCAATAACATATTATTAAAAATACATCATCAGACATGAGGAATGCTTTATTATACTAACAGTATTTTAAAAAAAATTTTCAAATTCTTTGAGTAGTTATCACAAGACGTATTCTCAGTTTCCTATAAATGACAGAAACTAATTTGGTGGCGGTGGAGGTATGGTTGGTTGAAATGGTTCTTAACAACTTAAATGAAAATATTTTCTCCAAATAATCCATGCTGTCCCTCTGATGCTCCTGGAGGGGCTGCTACCGTGCCTTCCCATCCTGAATCTCCCAGATCATGCACAAGCAGTACCAGGATAGAATGACTGAACCCCGGTTTTACAGTGGCAGAAACAGAATGGTTAAGAAACCACAAAGGCAATGCTCACACTCTCTAAAGCACAGTAATCCATGAGTGTAGTTGGCTTTGACCCATGGATTTGGTACACACCTTCTGATGGAGAGAAAGGACCATATGTGGAAAACTGGCAAACTGGAAAAGCACAAAGAAAATGAGCTGACTGGAGAGATGCTGCCACAGGAGCTGGCTCGTCCCACCGTCATCAAACTTCTCCTCGGTTTCAGATCGCTCCATGGCGTAAACCACCAGGTCCACCAGCTGGTCCTCCAGCACAGGGCAGCGCTGCTTGTGCTGCAGGCAGAGATTAAATACAGGATTCCAAAAGCCTCCCGGTTAGTTTAGGAAGTTACCAGTTAATGAGCATTAATTCTAACAAGAGGCTGAGAAGCATGGAATGAAGTTGAACTTAAGGTTAGATTTATCTATTAAAGCTGCATCATGTTACATCTTAGGGGATAGGTTTCAAGGAAAAAACAAAACAAAACAACAACAAAAAACATCTTTTTCCGATCTACAAAACAGACTTTTCACTAATTTTTCACTTCCTCAGGGCACTACATGATAGACAATTCTGTTATGTATTAATGAAAAAAAGGCATATGAAATAGGATAACTGTTGTGATTTTGCAGTCTGAGATGAAAATCTTGAATTTGCAGGGATTGAAAAGTGAGATAGATCAAAGAAAGCAGAATGTAAATCCAGTCACTACAAAGTAACCTACACAAATTTACACTGACTTTATACAGAGGACAATCTAAAACAGCTGCCAAATGACTCAAGTCTGCTTTTCAGTGTGTGGTATTCATCTTGGGTCTGAACTGGAAGTGGTTTCTGGAAAAAATTCATTCATCTCAGAGTTAACTTCTGCTCTCCCCTTTTGGAAGCCAAACATAATGCAGCTTTAATTTTAAATTAGACCATTTTAAGATCTAAAACAAGAAAAAGGATTGAGTTTAAACACTAAAAATGAAAATGCAACTTCCCTTTCTAGAGGCAAAAAGATTTATGCTTTTAAAAAGATTTAAGATGTAGACTTTTAACAAAAGAAGCACATTAATCTATATTTTAAACCATTTTCATATTTCCTTTAGAAATATGTCATATGACATAGTAGTAGGCAGTTGGAAGCCTTTCTTACGAATACAATTACTAATAGATACTTTCCCTTTAATTTAAAATAGGATTATTAGTCTTTTGCCATGAAAAAGGGATATGATTTCTCCGAATTTAGGGAAAAGTGCAAAATGGGGACAAATCTGGAAATAAACATAACATCATGGATAGCATCCCCTCTTGTGCATGCTCTTCGCCAGCTCCAAACTTGTAAAGCTCCAATATAGCTGCACTTCCTTAAAACATGCAATAAAACAGACGTTTATCCCAAACGGTAAGCATCAATGGCTGTTTCCTATTTTTCCCAAAGACACAATGCCATGATCACAGTTCAACCACATTACAGGTTTACGAATAGCAATAGTAACAACACCAGTAGAGACTACAGTACTTTCCCTCCAAATGTAACTGTCATTACAAAGCAGAGCAGAGTGCAACAGACAACACTACAGACTATCTTCAATTAACATGCAAAACTACTGTGTACAGGGCTTGAAATTCACTAGTTCTGCCAACCACCAACAACCTATGAAATGTGTCAGACAACACAAATTTAGAGTGAGATCATTCAAAGTATACAAGAGTCAGAAAAATTTGTGAAAAGAAGTAAAGCTAGGATTTCCAGTAGGAATTTTTTACTAGTAAAGTAATCAAGGTTGGAAACCAACTGATTTGTCATGTACTTTTCTATCCATGATGGTCTTTGATCAACCTACTTGAGGAAAAAAAGGGTACGAAGCAAAATGGGTCTTTAGCACCTGGGTCACTTCCAAGTTTCCCTTTTCAGTATGAGCGATTTGTCTTAAAATGCTGCATTTTCACTTATGTATTTTTAGGTATTTACTGATGGTCATTCATGCAATAATTTAAAGAAGAAAGTTAAAAAATATCAGTTTTTTTATAGATGAAGAACAACCAGAAAATTTACAGTTTAAAGCGGACAGTCTTTCAATAGATGCCATGAGTCAAGATTACCCTCAAGTTCTCTGTTAAGAACTACATCAGTCAGGAATCTCCATGGTGGTCATTTCCCTGGTAACAAAACATCTACCACAGTGTTTCTGGGTAAAGCCAAGATGTCTCTCAAATCAATGTTGCTTTTTATGACAAAATAGACACTAGGATCAAAAGTGAAAAATCTGAAATTTACAATGATCTTCCTTTCTTCAAAATAGTAATAAAATCTGCTTTAGTTTTAAGTTACTAAAAGACAGATAATTAAGATTCTCTACCACACAGCAGACTGTTTTACAAAGTAGATCAAGCTAATATTAGCAAAATAGTTCAATGATATGTCAATAAAGGGTAATTACCAATCACTAGTTGGAGAAAATTTTGTAAACCAATGGGTACTACTAGCAATGGTTACTCACATCTTCCACTTTGAAGGCTTTGGTTAGTTTATGGCTTTAAGACACTGGCATAGCAAGTTGAATTTGATAGTTTATATCACATTTCTATGCATATGCTGAAAGATGTCTGAACAAATTAATTGAAATTCACTATTTTAACGATTGAGAACCACCTAATTGGAAAGTTCTTTTAAGCCAGGCACCAGATATTAGTAGACACATTAACATGAACCCCTATCCATGCCCTTAATATTTTCCCAGGGTTAGATCAACTAAAAAAGGATGTTTTCCAGTTTTGGTATGCCGTCCTATATTGAATAACACTTGCCACTTCTGTTTAACATTTAGCTGATTTTGCGGTGAAAATTTTAAACAAATTACACTTAGATTGACCTAAACTGCAGTATCTGGAACAGCTTGGGAAGAAAATTCTGTACTTCAATGTTATTTATCATATCTCTGCTTTAAGCAAGAAAGACACCAATCAGAATCATACCCCTATGCCCATTAATACACTTTCAACAGTGTATTTTAAAACTATTTTGAAATAACTCTGGAAGTCATTTCAAAGAAAATGAGTGAGTAACAGTCTCTCGGTAGACATAACTCATACACTACCATATAACATGAGCTTAAGGGCTGAATCTGTTTTGCAACGCTTTATGTAGTAGAAAAAAATTCAAACTTTCACACAAACACATAAAATAAGATTATTTCACTTTAAGTCCAACACTCTACTTTGCTGGTCATAGAATTGGGCTATTTATGACCTTTTGATATGATCAATTTTAGGACAAGAGATAGCCCCATTCCTACTGGAAAAATGCAATATGGAAAATTCTTGAAAAAGGTTTCAGGTTTAGTAAATTACTACATTGCAGGGGAAAAGAACAAGAAAGTACAGTGCAGGATATATTTCTCTGTAATGATAAAAGATGTGGTAAGATGAATTGGTTATTTTAAATTGTATGCTTCTTAAATTGTTTTCACTTCCTATTCTACTTTCCAGCAGATAAAACAACATTATCAATTCAGAATGTTATCTGTCATCTACAAGTCCCCTCACTGTGAAGACAGTTACTGATGAATTGTGAATTTTGGACAATGTTTATGCTACAGTGGGACCAGTACTAACAATGTTCTGTCAGCATTTCCATTATAAACTTTATTTTTTATGGATTTATGTCTTAGTCATAAACTTTTTTTAGGTTGAAACTTGTTATTGAAATGATCAGATCAGAAACAGTCTTCTCTACATTGTTTTGTCGATTTCCAGCTTGAGAAAAACTGCCCCCAACAGAGCAAAGCTATGGATAGCTAAAGGTATTTGGGGGAAGGTACTCGCAGCTCAAATGATCATGAGCTATGTTTATCCATCAAATCAGAAAAACATTGTGCCAAACATGACTTAAAAGTTCATCATGAAAATTAATTTTAAGACAGAGCATGAAGCATTCTTTTACAGTTAACTGAATACTTACCTCTAACTCAAGTGAAAGTTGATCAGAATTAATGAGTTGGTATCTAAGAGCTTAAATCGACAGATTGTATGAGATAACCGTCAGATATTCTAGTGTGAAGCAGTTTTAGTTTCACATGTACAAAGGTTTGTCCAAACAAGGAGACTTGGTAAATTTTTCAGAAGAAAAAGCTTAAAATAATAAGAGATAGTGCTACTAGGGTGAGGTTTGGCATGCAAAGTTTCAACACTGAGCAAGTTTTATGGCCAAGCTATATGTCCTTAAAAATAGGGCTTTATAAATGGAAGCACTGGCACAACCTTCACTATAGTATTGCAAGCAGGAACGCTATTTTATATAACCTAAACAAGAATGCCTTTTTAACATAATAAAAAAAAAAGCTGGTCTATTTTAATATGTTGGGCTCAAAAAGTTTAACAAAAAGAATTGGAACCACTATTTTGCTTAAAATCTCAAAGGTGAAAAGTCTTAGAACAGACTTGGGACTTCATAAGAGTTTGGTTTATAAAGTTTGGCCATGGCGTTTTGCTGCCGCCATAGGTGAGCTGCTATGAGCAGAGCTCGCTCTAGGAGGAGGACACTTCTGGCAAAGACTGACAAAGAAGGGTGTCTGTCCAGCAGGTGTGGGGTCACCTAGGAGTGTGACATTTCTTAGTCAATCCCCAGGTCTCCAAAAAAGACTTCCCTGTGTAAAGTTTACCACTCCAACTTTCCAAAGCAGCTTATCTCTGTGAAAGTGCTTTTTTTTGGTTTGTTTTTGTTTTGTTTTAATTTGTTTTTGTTTCAAGGCAAAGACACTTAAGTATTTTTGTTGTTACTTGTTTTAATAATCTGGAAAGATAAAGGCCACCACAAATCTTTCCATCTCTAAAAATTCCACTAGCCCTAAAATATGAAAAATAGTAAATGGAGTGGGAAGGAAAAATGACCCATCAAAAAGTGACAGGATTTATGGAGTGCCAGGTGTTGTCTCTTTCTTTAAAAAAAAATAAGAAAAAGATATAAAAAGCAAATATCAAAAAAATTAAAAAACAAAAATCACCATAAAAAAAAAGAAAGAAAAAAAGAAAAAAAAAGAACCATCCACCAAAAATAACTCTCATATCCCAAGAAGAAATTTTTTTTAGTGGCCTTGGTCTCAGCATGGTCCTGCCAATTTCAAGCCCCGACCATACACGTATTCTCTAAATGGAATCAGTGGCTACAAAGCGGCCAGCGTATCGTTAGTCACAATACAACAGTAAGGTTGTGAACATACCTGAGCAATGTTCAAGGTCTAGAGCATTGGAGGATGGGCAGGACAAGACAGGACAGAACAAAAATAAAGGAAGAAAAAAAGAAAAGACAAAACAGTGACTATGAGGCCAGCCTCAAGGAACCCAGAGTCAGCACAAACCCTCCCACATGTTAAACCACCAAAAATAAAGATACACCAAGAAAAAAACCAGCAAGGAGGCCACACGGAAGAATTCAGATTACAAAAATAGACACCCAAACAACAAAAAAAGTAAAAAAAAAAAAAAAAAAAAGCAAAAAAAAAAATTATGGTTAAGTCATGTGTAGGTTTCTCTGTCAAAAGGTATACTTGAAACTGGCCTTATAGAAAAAAAAGCAATGCAAAATAAACCAACTTTCAAATATCTCCTTTTTAATTTAAACATTCTTACGGCAATTTGTAAGTGATAAAAACAATACATTGCTTAATAAACCATGTACTAAAAAAAAATCATCAAATAGTTCTTAACTGTTTTGCTCAGTTAGCTGTAGCAAAGAAAAGAGAAGAACAGTGCAGATTCTATGAATAATTTACGAGGTTTCCAGCATCGTACAGTACCTGCTTATTTAAACCTAGCATATTGCAGACCATATCCCTGGAATAGGGCTGCTCCAATACATATCTCAACAAAGCAGTCTGTGGTTCAAACAGATCCTTTAAAAAAAATAAAGAAAATTATTGTTTCAAGGTTAACATAAATTTCAACTCAAATTATTCAAAAATGGGGATTAAGAAATCCTGTAAAGGCACTTGTTACCTTCACACAGTAGGCAGTATCTAGTGGGAAAAAAAACCACAGGATTTTAGTGCTTACAGTCAACCTCTTTCCACCCTCATTTATCACAGGTGAAGATACTTGCTCAAGCTCAGACACAGGTAACAGTTAAAAAGACCAAGATCAGAAACACAATCCTCTCTTCCCGGGGTGCTTCCCACTCTACTTTCCAGAAAACATAACAGGTGTATTACAATTTTCAATTGTAGAGTCTCGATGTCAATTTATTTAGATATATTCTAAAGTTTCCTAGATACAAAGAAGCATCAATAAAAATCTCTGCTCCCTTTGTTAAAGTTTAGTAATTCTCTAAAAGTTTAACTCGATGTAAGTATACAGTTCCTAATAACTAAAATCAGTTTATTATATGTGATATCAGAAAGGTACATTTAGAAACAAAATCTTTTCCAGAGATCACAGCCATTTTTTTTCCAAATGATGAGAATTGCCTATTTCCCTACCAAGATTCCCAGAATCGGAGTGGGCATTTGAAACAGTGATGAAGGCCACACCTGACACAGCTGAGACCTTGCAGAGTACTCGGTTTGAGTCCTGGCTACTCTGCTTCCTTTCAGCTTTGTACCGTGCTCCCTGGGAGGCAACAAGTGATGATTCAAGTTCTTGGGTCTTGGCCACTCCCATGGGACACCTAGATGGAGTTATGAGCTCAATCCTGCTGTTGGCATTTGGAAGTAATCATTGATAAGAGGTCTTTCTCTGTCTCTTCCTTTCAAATAGAATTAAAATAAATGATTTCAGAAATGATTCCCAAAGTAGTTTACTGGCTTTTAAATACGTGAAGTTGTAGAAGTAGACAAAATAATCATATGCCGATGTATTTGTTAATTGTATTCACACTTTCCTAAAATACCCCATTAAGAAAACAGCTTATTTTTACTTTAGAAATATTTCTAACTAGCTTACTCTAATTTTTTTAGGAATATTGGTCTTCGAGTTACACGTCTTCGTCCCCATTTTCATCTCTGTTGTGGGAGACACAGTACTTTGACAGTCAATAGAGGGTTCAATTTACGTACAAATTGATTGCATGTCAGCTGGTTTGTGTGTGTGTGTGTGTTTTAAACAGCCACCTCTTGGTGGCTGGATGAAAGACAGAAAAAAAAAATTACTTTATGTGAAGATATGTGTATGCACGCTTGGCAGAGAGACAGACATAAGTAGAGAGAGACTCTATTGGCTGGTACATTTTCCAAAGGCATGCAATGGCAGAAGCTGCGCCAGTTTAAAGCCAGAAGCCTGAAGCTCAATCCAGATCTCCCAATGGGTGGTGGGGATGAATGTATTTGCACAATCACTGTTGCCTCCCAGGAAGTACGTAAACAGGAAGCTGGAATTGGAAGCAAAGATGCGACTTGGCATCCTGCTCACTGAAATGTGATGTGAGTGTTCCACAAAGTGTCTTAACCACTGTTCCAAACACCCAACCCAAGCTGATTCTTAAGATAATCATTAAAAACTGTGCTATTGTATTATGAGGCAAAATTTGTTTTTCATAGTCTCTTAGTTCATTCCAGGTGCCAGAATTCTGCTTACTGGTTCTTTCCGCATTTTAATAGTAAAATATCTGAGACATGGAGGGATTCCTTCAGATACTTCAAAACAGAAGAAGGAAATTCCATGTTTATACAAATGTTTTATATCAAGAGTTAATTTGATATGAATATACAAAGAAGTATCAGTGGTAAGCAAGACCAATCCAGCAATGTAGAAGAATAGGGGAACATTAAGCTTGCCACGATCCAAAACAGCAAGCCCTCTTCTCTTTAGAAGGAAACTTAGAAATGCAATTTTTCCAACAAGCACACTAATGATAAGCATGACTGTAAAGAACTTTCTGCTTGCAACTTAAAGAGGAACGGAGACAGTTTCCAAATCTTGACTTGCAAGTGTAATTAGGAACAGTATCTCCCCATTTCAGAAGGATAAATGACTTGGAATCAGGAGCAAAGAGTTTAGATTCTGGATTCACAATGACTTTCAATCCTGGGCCTAACCACTTTTTAAATGTGGGGCCAAGGAATAAATTTAAAATTTCAGTTTTCCATCTCCAAATTTGGGAACAGCACAATCCACAGGGTATATTTAGACATTGAAATAACGTGATAAGACCTAATTTTCTTTCACTAACTTTTTACTTCTTCAGACAATAAAGACTGATTCTAGCACTAGACATCTTTAAGATGACATCTTAGACCAAAGTTCCATTACATTGAGCAAAACATACCTTATCATATGGCAAAAGACCTTTCAAAGGAAAACGAAGAGTCGCAGGATCTAATTTCCATGAATTACAAATGGCACCCGAGTTATTTACAACTGGCAGAAGACTACAGCGGCCTGTATGTACCACAAAAACGCTATTAAGTAACGTGAACACAGCAAAGTCCGGTCCTTCATTCACACCCCAAGTATTTAATGAACACACATGATAAATCAGGCAGCAGTTTAAAAATGTTTTAATGGGACTGGTATGATTGATTTGCACAGACTTTCCAAATTCAAAAATGCTGCATTTTCTCCTTGCATTTGATATAGCACTTATACAATATAACCCACAGGCCAAATCTAGGTTTCCATCTGCTCATTACAAAGTAATACTGAATACAATGCAGAGTTGGGTAGGTGCAGCAGCTTGGGTAAGCCCTCTATTCACCAGCCAGCTCTTTAAAAAAGAAGTTAGAGATCCCAAGATTAGGGGCAGCTGGAGTAATGTTATGAAGGATGCATGGATAGACTTCAGATGTATCATGTGACCATCAGCTCATATATCTGCCTTTCTACACACGCAGAAACCTACAGAATGGTTTTGTCTTAAGTATGGATTCGTTCCACATATTTGCTTTTCCTTTCCTACGTACAATACTTAAAAAGCAGCACAATCAATAATTGCAAAAACTTGGAAGCAACCGAAAAGCCCATCAACAGAAGACTGGATAAGAAAGCTATGGTTTATTTACTCCATGGAATACTAGTCGGCTATTAAAAAAAACGAAATGCAGTTCTTTGTGGCCAAATGGGCCCAACTGGAAACCATCATGCTAAGGGAAATGAGTCAATCCTAAAAGGTCAGATACCACATGTTTGCCTTAATTTAAGTTGAAATGTTGTCAATTTGTAAAAGGGAACCTGTGAAATGTAGTATTACATTGTTAATTAACCCCATAATGTTGGAAACTGTTGTTGATGTTATGTTATGGCATTTAAGTGGTCGGAACAATAATCTGCCAGCTATGTCTCCAGACCAGAGTTGGTCTCCCCAAGAAACTGTTGAATTCAGCTGGGCAACAAGATACTGGACACTATGCAAGGCACATGCTTGCATTGAAGGAAATAAGACTAGATTTGATCTGTAATACTGCAATAAGGTGGAACAATCCACCATGGGGGGAGGGCAAGGGAAGAGAAAGGGGGAACATCAGAGCCTATGAAATGTTATAAAATTAAATGCAATAAAAAAATTTTTAAAAAGCACTTGAAAATAAGTGACAGACTTTAGCATTTTGCTAGAAAGCCACACGGTATATATGAGACTACCCTTCAGGAAAATCACTAAAAATCATACATTATTTAGCATATTTTAAGTTATAATCCTACCACAAATGGAGTTTATCCTTGCTGTGGGTCGGAAGGTATCCACAAAGTCTGATACCAAGTTTCCAAGTAACTAGGAAAAATAAAGTAAGTATAAACATGAGACCAACACTACCCCGAAAATAGTGCTCATTCACAAGTGAACCAACATAATTAAAGACTGAATACAATGCCGGGCACACAATAATTTCTCAATGCTTAGTCCCCTTTCGCTTTCTTCTAATTATTTGTTAGCTTATCGGTCTCTAAATTAAACCAAGTTACACCACCATACCCATAGCTATCTGATGAAGTTGTGTATACTCAAAATTTTACCACATTGAACAGAAACTATGTCAATGGACCAGTGAAGAAATAAATACATATGATTAAAAAACACATACTGTCAAATAGTGACCATTAAAAAAATAAGCTAAGATAATAGCTTTTTGATAATAGCTTCTATTGAGTTTTTGAAAAATATGCTTACCCAGTGTGGAAGCTTTCCTTCAGGATATAATTTTCTGATTTCTGTGACTGCAAAATATGCTGGTAACAAGCAGGCATTTCTTTCCAAGATATATGCTATAACCTAAGAAAAAACAAAGAGCAACACCATATTCTCATGGGATCCACATACATGTGCCGCAAATATAACAATGGCAAGTGACAATAAAAAGGATGTTAAAAGGCAGAGATGTGACCTTTTGGGGAGATGCTGGTCAAAGGATACAAAATTTCATTAGCACAAATATCCTCAAGAACTATTGTATGCTGCGGTCATTATAGTTACAAACAATATACTATATGCTTGAGAACTGCTGAGACAGTAATCTTAAATTTAAGTATGTGTGGATAATCTATACGTTAAACATTGTGACTTAGCTATTTCACAATGCATACATATTATCAATTTTAAAAAGGCTAATACTGTTTGCATTTAACCTGTAGCATAAAGGAATTTGCTTCTATATTTTAAAAAAGGTCTAAAAAGAAACATTAACAAGCAAAAGAATGGATTCCTAGTAGTTAGGAAAGAACCTTAAAAATGTTTTTAATACTAGATTTTACAAGCAACTTACAAAACAAGTAACAGTTCTTGCAGCAACACTAGTTACAAAGCATGAAGATATTTTAACTGGTCCACAGGCTGATGTTATATCATGATTTAAAATTATATATTTTTTGTAACTATAAATCGATAAGTAGTTAAAATCATAAATTTCCTCCAGAAATATGCTAAAAGATAGCACCTTCAAAAATGAATTTTTTGGGCCCGGCGCGGTGGCACAAGTGGTTGGGGTCCTTGCCTTGCACGCCCGGGATCCCATATGGGTGCCGGTTCTATCCCAGCAGCCCCGCTTCCCTTCCAGCTCCCTGCCTGTGGCCCGGGAAAGCAGTCGAGGACGGCCCAAAGCTTTGGGACCCTGCACCCTCGTGGGAAACCCGGAAGAGGCTCCTGGCTTCGGACCAGCATAGCATCGGCCGTTGCGCTCACTTGGGGAGTGAATCATCGGACGGAAGATCTTCCTCTCTGTCTCTTCTCTGTGTATATCTGCCTTTCCAATAAAAAAATAATAAAAATAAATCTTAAAAAAAAAATGAATTTTTTGTGTGTGTGTGTGGGGGAGGCTGGGGGTGAGAGAATAAATGGAGTATTCTACAAGCTATTATAAATTTTAAATGTGCAAACCCAGACTTTTTTGAGGCTATCATCAGTGAGACACGTCTAAATTACCTCTTTCGCTGCCAAAAGCTGCTGCACCACAGCAGAGCTCACTGTATTAGGGATTGTCAGAATTTTCTCCAAAATCACCTTTAAGAGATCTCGAACACCCTGATACAAGAAAGAAGAAATAGGTCAAAACCAAGTAATATCCCCTGTATTAGACAAAAGATTCCAAAGTTTCACGATTACCTGCCAGCTGACACCCTAAAATGTTCTGAATATGGTAACACTACCTAACACCAACCTAAGGGAAGATCCATGCCCCTGGCTTCAGCACCAGCCCAGCCCCGTCCATTACAGGCATTTTTACAAAGTGAACCAGCAGATGCGAGTTCCCCGTTTCTCAAACAAATATATTAAGGGCTGAAAAATAACGGTAAATGAGTACTAAAGAGTTGTGTAATTTTTTTAAACCCCTTTAAGGATCCAAGACAAAAAAAAAAAATTTGTAAATACTTTCACTTCATTTCTCTCAACTAAAAATAAGCCACAAACATGGAAAAACTGATCACATGTAAAAGCAGTTACTTAAATAATTAGAAAAAGTACCTTGTAGTCCACGCCACCAATTATTTTCCGAACCAGTTTAAATGTTAAAGCCCAAAGCTGTGTTCTTTCCCATTCAAGAGTGTCTGAGTTTATCAGGGATTCACAAACCATCCTAGAAAAAAAGGAATGTCCATTCCAGTTACAAGGCAGAATTACACCAGTTCTCTAACAGTCACAGGCAGTGTAGTCTGGGTCTTGTATCTGTCATAGCAAGTAAACATATTTAATAAAAGTACATTGTTAATCAAGCACACTTTGACATGTTATTTTACACTTCACATTTTTAAATGTAAAGATCAAACACAAGTAGAATTAAATATTATGTTGTATTTTTATTGGAAAAAAATCGAAATGCTTTTGGTTAAGTATTTACCATCCATCAGCTTACGGCAACTTATTCTTGCCAAATGGCGAGTAGGATTTTCAGTCCCACATGCTTTCCTGAAAGCGACACTGAGGAGCGTACATGTTCTCTCTCCACAAATGGGGGCGAGGGATCCCTGGGAGTGAGGATGCCTTTCTGACCAATGTCCTACCCACTTTGGACTGTAATCACATGGGGGAGTTTGAAAACAAAAAAACTAACTGAATCTTTAGGTCAGTTATCCACAAGCCATGACTGATAATAAAATGATTCCTGTAATGTCGAGGTAATTCATTGTGTGGCAAAAATAAACTGGAACAAACCAACCAGAGGGCATGATCTCAGCCCTGGCTGAGAGAGGCTGCCTGGTGCTGAGCTTAAGTGCTCATTTTGCATACGTCTCCAATAAAGAAAAACCTGACACATCATGATCAACCGATGAGCCTCACTTCCTTCTTTCCCCTTACTCTTTTTTACAACTGCAACCAATTTCCAAATGTTTATAAAGTTGACAAATCTTTGGACTGCTTGTACCCACAATTTAACATACCTGGGTGGAAGAAGACCAGTCTCAACGGCCATTGCCAAGCAGTCATAAAGAAAAGAAATTCTTTTCGGACTATGTTGGCCATGAATAAATTTCACAACCCACTGGATGCATTGTTCATGAGACTCCTGAAAAATTAGAAAATGGCTTTATATTTGGTTAAAAAGACATTATACAACAAATATCTGGCATTATATAAAAATTATGAATGCAATTCCTCATCATGAACATGAAAATAATTCTTTAAAAGAATTTGATTATTTGATTTATTAAGCTTAAGACTTAGAATTATAGAAATTCCCATCATTTTTATTGTGTGGAGCCAATAAACATCATTAAGATTTTATATACTGTGATCAATGGGAAACTCCACTGATTGTGAAGGCACTGTGGGCTGTGCCTTCATGACTGATATAAACACCAGAAGCCCAAACAAGACCCCATTATGATTCCAATGATTAAATTTCAAGCCTTGTAAAACTCTAAAACTGACACCAAAATGTTACCATAACAAAGTCTGCCTCCTCTGATGCCACCAAGTTACCTATGCCTGTTACTCTGCACCACCACTGTCTAATGTTTGCAACTACAGTTTAGAAACATTTTCTTCTTAGCTCCTGCTAGAATATAGACTTCTTGAACACAAGGGATACATCTTAACTTATACTTAACAGACCATTTTAAGAATGAAAACATGTCACAAAGCTGTTCAGTCTCTCAGAGAGATGCAAAACACAACTCTACTGAGATAACACTGCCAATATTTTTGACTGGTGAAGATCAAAAAGTTCATTAGTACTATTGTGAGGCTAGCTATTTTTATACATCGATGGTGGAAGAATAAGCCTTATGAAAAACGACTAGGCAAATCTTATAAAAATTTAAAATAGAAATAACTTTTGACTCAGTGGCAATATTTCTAGAAATTGATCCCATGTACCAAGCACAATAATATTCACTAAAGTTCTAAGGTATTAAAGGTAAATAATAATAATAATAATAATAATAATAATTGCTAAATGTGAGTCTGCTGAGAACTGGTTAAGCTAAATAAGGTGGAGTAATATACAACATAATACTGTTACAAAAAAGGAACGAAGGGAGATAGGAAAGTATGAATAGCTCACTGGATTGAGAAGCAAGTGACTTCAGAATTTAGTAAGAGAGAAAAAGGTAAGATGGTCGTAAATGAACACATGGCATCTGACCATTCTGTAAGAACTTTTCTATACACACAAATCCTTCCATAAGGAAACAAACTGGAAATCCTAGCTGCAGACACGGAAAAGAACAGGTGACAAGCCTGGGAGACGTGGAGGTCTACAAGACATTCGGTCAACTTCCTCTGCACCTTTCCCATTCTGAGACACACAAACTTACATCTACTGGAAAACAGCTAACACCTAAACAGCTAACACCTGCCACTGTATGTTCCGTGTCTGTGTCCATGTTCCGTCTCAATACATGGAGCTCACATGAAAACAGTTTTCGTACCTCCTTGCCCTGGCAGAATACACCACCAGAATATAAGATTTTCAAGGATTACACACTTCGTGTTTTTCTAGATATATTTTCTGAACACAAAGCTACCCAGTATCTTTGTACCTTTATAAAGCATTTGGGTATCTTCCCTGTATTATCCTTTGTGTTGAGCAAGAAAGAGTTTTTTTCCATAGCAAGTAAACCTTCACTGCTTCCAAGAGCACCAGAGAAGTCATAATAGAATGAAAATGGTCTTATATGATTATACAATTTTGCAATATAAATTCTCCACCGAAGCATATTAATGAATAAAATAGCATTATTTTCAATGACAGCAATTTTTTCTTATATCCAGAAAGATCTTAACAACAACTCGGAAGTAGGTGAAAAAGTGAAGGTGCCAAGAATCATCAACAGAATATATTAAAAACGCAGTGGGTACCTGGGACAGACCACTCCAAAACTGCCGAAAGGCCCCTAAACAGCTGATCAGTTTTGTTTTTTCATCTTCAGGGGTGTCCATAAACATGCTAAAAACGAAAGAATCCCAAATGGCATTATCTATCACAAGTTTTGAAAGGTAATTAAACATAATCCAAAGAGCGGATCACATAATCTGCCCCCAAACAACCCTAAGCAACAACTGCGTCCAAACACAAAAATCTGCCAGGCGCAGACTCACCCTGGGAAAGCCTCTTCTATAATTTCTGTTTTCTGTTGAGGAAAACAACAACAACAAACACGTAAACGATGTGAATAAGGGAGGAGTCCCTCCAGGAAAAGTGTTAGAACGTGACACAGGACGCAGCAAGACCCGCCGGCCCGTCCGGACGGCCGCAGGAGACCGCGGGCGCACTTCACCCCAGGGTCCCACCAAGGCGGAGCAGGGCAAGCCCTCGGCCGGCACCGCCAGCTGCACTCACCACCACCTCCTCAAAAATGCTCTGCAGTTGCGTTTCCATCTGTACCATCGCCCCGCCCCCGGGGTGCCCAGGCCCGAGCTGCGACCAGGAAAGGGGGCAGGGGGACAGAGCCGCCGACGGCAGCAGACCCGGCGGAAACCAGCCAGCCCCGAGCACCTGCGCGGAAGCCGGAAGGGGCTCGGTGCGCTCCGCTCACCAGCCCCTCCGGAAACCAAGGGCCTAACCTGACGGTTCCGCGCGTCCGTCCGCGGGCCCAGAGCGCCCTCGGGCGGGACCAGCCGGCCTCGAATCCCGCCCCCGAATCCCGCCCCATCCCCACGCCTCCCCGGTTGTGGGGCGGGCTACACCCTGTCGCATCCCCAGGCCGAGTATGGCCAAGGCTGTGAGAGGGACTCGAGCTCCCTCAACGGCGCGGAGCAGGATTGAAACCACGTTGTTTCTGACAGGCTGGACCAATGGTGGCGACTCCGTGTCGTTACAGGAGTATGGGATGCTTCTGGATCAATTCACTTAGTGAAAGCTGATGCTCTCGGTGACGTGCAGGTCTATGTAATTGCTTCCGTTATAGGTGGAGAAACTGAGGCCTGGGAAGATAGAGCTATATTCTAAGTTGAAAGAAAGCAAGAAGGGAAGGAAAGAAGAAAAACCAGTCAATGCGGATCAGGATTTCTCGGAAAGTCCTTGAAAAACTAGAAACCAACTCTCTCTTTGCCATGCCACATTGCCTTTCTGAGAAGTCAGTTCATAGTGAATTTTGTCTCTGCACGATTTTTACTAAGTAATGAAGATTGCTGCCATAACCATTTAACTGCTCTCGTGCTATGGAAAGCTTTCCCTGCCAGCCTGGGTAAGCATATGCATAAAGTAATTATTCCATTTAAAATAAACAAGTCTATTTTGAGGCACTTTTGTCTATTATATGAAGAGATATATTTCAGTTTTTAAAAATATTGAATTCTATTGGAAACACAGGTTTATGGAGGAAGGAGAGACATGGAGAAATCTCTGTCCTCTGGTTCATTCCCCAAATGGCCACAATGGCAGGAGCTGAATTGCTCTGAAACCAGGAGATGGACACTTCTTCCAGGTTTCCCATGTGGGTGCCAGGTCCCCAGACATCAAGACACCCTCCACTGTTTGCCATGAACAGAGGGCTGGCTGGCAAGTGGTCAGAACTTCAACTGGTACCCATATGGAATGCCAGAACCACAGGCATAGGCCTTGCCTATTATAACACAGTGCTGGCCCCTCATATGTCTCATTTTAAATACATAATAATACTTCCTACCTCCCCCCTTTCTTCCTTTGATTCTTTTTTTCTTTTATTATTTTGTGATAAAAAATTTACTTTATAGTCACAAGCTTAATATTCCACTAAAAACAAAATTCAACATGTAGGAAGTAGGAAGACCAGTGCTCCATAGGTGTTTAGACAAGGGCTGTGAACAACAACAAATCTTGAGATGTCAGTTTCACCCATATCTGTTTGGAACTCCTATATTACTAGCACAAATCAGAGAAAATATGTCATTTGCCTTTTTACACATTTGAGCTTCCTAGCCTCTTGTAAGACTATAAAAAAACAATATTTATTGCTTGATCATATGTTCCCAAAACCTGTGTCATAAACTAGTTCATTGGTACTGTTTACAGATGACTATTATTTTTTATTGCAATGAGGACATATGCAGTACAAATGATTTCTCTTATGAACACTTTTTTCATCCACATTTCTACTCAGATTCTTTAAAAAAAATCCCAGTGAATGATTTTGAGCTTTCCCACATGCTAGGTCTCTACTGTCATTCTTTTAAAAGATCCAACCTGTGAAATTTACTCAACAATATGCTTATTCTGCAAAACATGGGTCTTTTGTAGTAGTGCTTCTGAATTTGTATGTGTGTATGTATTGATAGGACAAGATGTACTTGACTTACTGAGAAGCAGTTCAGAGTAGCTGATGTCCAAGGGAAGAACCACTGTGGCTGCTCGGGGAAGGAGGAAGGAGCCACCAAGAACTTCAGAACACCAGCATGCGTGAAAGAAGTACCGGAGTGTAGGGGAGCACAGCTACAGACCCTTATCCGACTTGATGAATGCTGAAAAAGTCGAGTGAATCATTTATTATGGGTTTTTAACTGTTGCATCAACTTGGCTTCCGTGGGATAAAGGCATGTTGGTCATGATACAGTATTTTTTTTATAGACTGCTGGATTATACTTATATTTTATTTTTCCCTTTGGATTATCAGTTCCCAACAAATCTGTTTTATTTTGATTAATCATCTTTATTTAACCTCTTGAAGAAATGACTGGTGGGATCTTGAATGTTCTTTAACTTCTAATGATGGCTCTAATGATCTTTGACTTGTTGGAGGGCTGTAGGACACTGCATACTTCCAGACACTCTCCCTTCCTTTTTGAGTGCTGGAAGCTGTAAACATGACTCCCAAGTAAAGACCTGTTGTACAAGTCCTTGACCTGGAGCTTGTAATGTGCACAAACAGCCACTGTGTGTCACTGTTAACCACAGAATAACGATCAGAAACAGATGATAGAATGCAAATTTCCTGAAGGAGACTAGCTTTAAGTTAGGCTTAAAGTATCAGTTTTCTGGGGTTGCCATAACAGAGTCCCAAATACCAGGTAAATTAGAAACAGAAATTTATTTTCTTACGATGTGGAAGTGTTGAATTGTGAGATTGAGGTGTTTTTTGGGAGGGCCTCTCCCTTTGGCTTATGGATAGTAGTCACCTGTCCCCTTAGTTCATGCCTGGGTCCTAATCTGCATTTCTTAGAAGGACATTAGTCCTACTGAACCAGAGCTCATGTTAATATAAACATGCCAAAACATCCACTTCTTGGCTCTAAAGTTCGATATGGCTTAGGAGATCATATCTTGCGGTCAGTTCCAAGCAGACTCTGTGCTTAAGGAAGCCAGTTAGCTGCAATGCCTGACTGCAGACTTTAGGGAGGCAAAGTACAAAAGGAAGCCAAAGCACCTCATTTTACCATAAAACAAGAAAATTCTTGAACACTGATAAGATTCTTGAAAGCATTCCCAGAGATCCAATCAGGGAAATATGAGTATCAGAATAATGATGGTGAAATGGAGAATAGACTACTGAATAAAATAGGAAAATCTGAGACTGTAGTTAGAGATTATATAATCATAAAATTTAAAGAACCCCTCCATAATAAAAAGACAAAAAAACAAGCTCACGTGGAAGCTTGACAAAGGCACCCTTTAACCAAGTAGGCACCATCAATACTGGAAAAAATTGAAATCATGCACTTACTAGGAGAATGTGATAAGGAAAGCACAACTCCATTTCTGTTTGTTTTCTGGCAAAATTGTATAAACTGAATCTAATGATGTGGAAATGTAGAGCAAAACATTAAGGCGCATTCTACAAAACAGGCTTATAATACTCAAAAGTGTCATAGTCCAGAAAGTCCAGGACTGACCGGGAGACTTCCAGAATTAGAAAAACTCTATCACAACCAAAAAGCGTAATTTTGAACAGAATACATTTGCTCTTGAGGAAAATAACAGTAATAATAATAATAATAATAAAACCCTGGATAGGATGTGATGATTAAATGGGACATGTGTATTAGAGTGTATTCCTTAATTTTGGTGGTAATGAAAAAAAATGTCCTTACAGAATATATGTGTACTGAAATATTTTTGAGAAGATGTGAGATCAGACTAACAACTCACTCTAAAATAGTTAGGGGAAAATTGTTCTTTACCTTGATTTATCCAAACCTTCTATTAGTTTTCAACCATTTCAAAATTTCACAATGGGTGTTTAGCACTACAGTTATGTGGACGCTTTGGATGTCTGACTTGTGATGATGGGCCCTACCATCTCAGAGACTGAAGGGCCATGAGTAAGATCTCCCAATTACTCTACATCTGGCACTAGACTGAATTTGTTTTTCTAGATAAAACATTCCATGTATTAATACCAATCACAAGGACATAAATGATAATTTCCTGAGTTAACAGTGAAATGTAAAGTTTAATCTACATCAGTAATACATTTTATTCTACATCTAATACTAGACTGGATTTCAGTGCCAAGGGTGCTGCTGGGTCTTCCCCCACAGCCGGTACAGCTGCTTGGCCAGGGAAGATCTGTGGTTGCTGCTCTGACCACATCAAAAGCCCTCAATAGCCATCACCTTGGCCCAGCAAGCAAGTGGTGATCTGCTTTGCCCACCCTCCCCACCTCTGCAGATTTAATATTAAAAACACAGGCAGTTGTGCTGGCATGCTGGGTTAGTTAAAACAAAGTTGGGATGAACCAGTCCCAGAATGCCAGGCAACTGTTTTCGGTTTTTCTCCCAGCGGTGTAAAACTTGCCTAGGCACAAGACAAGCCAAGTCATTGCCTACATCTGTGCTAGACTGAATCTTTAAATCATATTCAGCTTCCCTTCCCATAGGTACTAGCTGTTTTGCAAATGGTAAAACTGAAGGTTCAAGAACTTAAGGGATTAGATACTTTGCTTCCTTTCCTCTCTCTCTGCTTCCTTCCTCCCCGCCCCCGCCTTGTGTTCCTTTCTTGTTTGTTGCATTCTATATTTCTGCTACCATGTATCTAATATCCAAAAATTCTTATTTTCCTTGAATTTTTGCTTATTGTATATGAATCTTCTTATATCTTTACTAATACTAATGCGTTTTTTTTTCTGTTGGATATTCTCTCTATGTAGCTCTTGACCATGTATTTCACTTGTCTGTATCAGTAGAGAACTAACTAGCTAAATGCAAATGCTGGGCTGGTGGATAGTGCTGGTCAACATGAAGTGTGTTTCTAGGGTGGCCTGGGGTATGGCTTCTTAAGAAATCTCTGAAGTGAGAGCTACAGATCTAAGCTCTTGAGCTGATCTGATTCTCTCCAAGCTCATAGAAGTAGGTCAGGTACATTTTGCTGACCACTTTCTGAGAGTAAAATGAAGCAAACAGCCTGGGTTATTAGCCTTGTAAAAATTATTGTTATTTTAAAAAAAAATTATTGGAAAGGCAGAGTGTGTCTTTTCAGAGTTTTTCCAGGTTGCCTAATCAACTACTTAGATAATTTTCTGAATGCCTTTCTTCAGAAAAATGTATTACTCCTCTCTTGATTTATCTGTGCTTCATTATCTCTATTATAGTACTTGGCACACTAAATTCTCATAAGAGGATCTGTTTCTGCATTTGACTAAGACTGCTTATGACAGATGTAAACATGTCCATATCTCCTTAACACCTGGCATGACGTTTGAGGCTTGGTGGTAATCAGCTATCTTTCATTATTCTCGGCTGACCAAAAGTACTCAAAGAGATCTTATTTTTCTTTGCAGCAATAGCTACTTCTGGAATGCTAGATAGAAAAAAAAAGGTTTGGATTACTGTAATTATATGCCACTAGTTTGTCATCATTTAGAACAATTCCATTTCTTTTATATTAATGTGTGCTAGCTTAGTTAAATCTCCAATGTTAAAAATCCCTTTAATAATTTATTCAGCAAACGTTCATTCGCTGTCTTTTGCGTGCCTGCCATTGTGCTTTGTACCAGAACAAAATAGGTGAAATCAACTTAATTTCTGTGACCGTTGAGCGAACATGCCAGTGAAGGCTCCAGGATTCTGAGGAATAACTCAGTGTGTGCCACGTCTCAGATAAGCCAGCAGACCATGACCTGTGCTTTGTGCTTAGTACAGCTGATAGGCACCGATATATGGACAGGTACACTTACGGGACTGCTCTCAGGGAGTAGGGCAGCTTTGGGAAATCTCTTGGGGTATCTTTAGAGTGTGAGTCATAAATGAAGTTCTCATGATGACACTAAAAGCAAGAAGAGTCCATTAATCTCAGAATGTTTTGAAATCAAATCACTTCTGAATTTTGAAATGAGTAAGAGAAATTTTCTAGAATTCCAATGCTACTAGGAGAGAATTTCTCCGCTTGAGACAAAGTTTGAGAAGCAGTCTTCTAGGACCCAGAGATAATGTTAGGAATTGTTTTGCAGAAAACAGTTACAATGCTAGAAATGTCATCAAATCAAATTTTTCCTCTCCAAACTCATTATAAATATTTATCTCTGCTTGTTGGTAATGAGATTTTACACATCTGCTTTTAGAAAAGTGGTTTTTTTTTTTTTTTAACGCAGCTAGGTACTGCCAAATACTGGTATCAGTTCATAGCCACTGATTCTATTTTATCAGTTACTGTTTGGGTGTCTACTGACCCAGGATTTTATGTATATTTCAATCCCCAACATTCAGGTCCTATTTTTTATGATTAGATGTCTGTCTTTTTACCTTGTGTGTGCTCTTGCCAGTCGGACCTGGTTTTTCATTGCTAACCCCAGTGTCACATAGACGGCTCCATCTTAAGCCAGCTCCAGCAGGGCTAACATCTGTCTTTCCTGTACCATTTACCTACATGGCTAGCTTTCGTTGTGCTGTGGTTGCTTGCCAATCTCCCTGTAAACTTTTCTGCCCTGTCTTCATGACCTCATAACTGGCTCACGTGTTATCATGTTATTTGAGATCTTCCCTCCTTAATGTCTGCCTTCCTTCTCCCCCTTATCACTGGGCTGGAGCCGAACTTCTGTCTCAATTTATTCACCTCCCTTAGTGTATCTAACTTTTGTGGGCTCCCTCTTCCCCGATATGGCTTGTCTGTTGACCACTTAAATTGCAGTTCTGGACCCAAGAAAGGAGAATTAAGAAAATTAACAGGCCCTGGGCTTTTCCCAAGACAGCAGCAAATGGATTTTACATGATTTTAGAAAAGTTCCCCAAATTTTGCAAACAGCAGGACCTTCTAGAAGGTAATACATTTTCATGATTTAGATTGGTGGAAGGTACAGTGACAGTTATCTAAGCACTGAGGGCGAGTGATCCTGACCTTTGAGTATTCGGGAACAGACAGTGAAGCTTTCAGAGCTGAAAAGATGCGGGTTGTTGCTGAAGTCAAAGGGGAGAATACGAAGGAGGTTTCCAAGGTCCAGGTGACTCAGAAAGTGCAGGTTCAGATCTAGATGATACAGGGTATTCCAAAGTCTAAGCTACGAAGAGGGTGTGGATTTGGCCAATGTTCAACATTCAGATGAACAGTTAGGAACACACTCCTAGAAGTTCAAAGACTCAGAGGAGTTGGGGGTTATCGTTTAGCTGGGTGACTGTCAAACAAAGCAAGCCTAGTGAGTTTCGCTGACGTCCGCCCGACTGGTGCCATCCTTTGCAGACAGGTGAGGTGAGGCAAGGTGGGTGGCGTGGGTATGCTGGGCATTACAAGGACAAGCCCGAGGGCAGCAAGTGAAGGAGGACTTGGGTACATGCCTGGTGTGGTCGGACTGTATGCTGCATGGAGGAAAGTCTTCCTGCCTCCTATAGTATTTGAAGGAAGGATACTGGAAAGCTTTGAAAAGACTGATGTTGGAGGCCAGGTTGAGTTTCAAAGGAAGAAAAGGATACTGACACCATCATGTTGAAACCAAGATGGCTAACACAGAGAAGGCAAAACAAGCCTAATTATTGCTGTACTTATTTGATTAGTCCAGGTTCGTCACACTGGAGAAAACATATGAGAAGTTTTGTTGTTGAATGTGTATAAAATAATTCTTTTTATCTAAGTTATTTTTGGAAGAATTTGAATGGGTATGAGTTGGGAACCTAATAAATAAGTATTGTTTGGAAGCCAAATTAAAAAAAAAAAAAAGACCACAGACTCAGTAATGGCAACCTCTTCAGTTCCCTGCATATTATTTTTACTCAGGTAGATTCCTTAATATTTACTCATCTCAGAACCTGAAGGGTTAAGATTCTTCTCCGTTACAATATTCAAAACTTAGCAACTTAGAGAGAATCTGAGACTTTTTTCCTTACCTTACTTTTTGATTGTCCAGAGTAATGTTAACTTCTTTGTTTATTTTTACTTTCTTATTTTATTTGAAGGGCACAGAGGCACAGAAAGTGACAGAGAGGTAAAAAGGTGGAAACAGACTGACTGTCCACCTGCTGGTTACTCTCCTAAATGCTTGAAATAATCGTGGGTAGGGACAGATTGAAGCTGGGAGACTAGAACTCATTTCAGATTTCTGTTTTTGGTGGCAGAGGCCCAGGTACTTGTGCCATCACCTGTTGCCTCTAAAAGTACATATTAGGAAGAAGCTGGAATTACAAATCGAGCTGGAACTTGAAGTTGGGCACTCTGGTATGCTATGCTGGCATTTCAAAGTGCTGTGACAGATGCCTGAACACTACAGTCACTTTAAAGGTGAAGAATTTAATGTCCAGCTATTTTAACTTGTGACAAAGTCAAGACACCAGGGAAGACTTCTTCTTTCTATGTGCAGTGTTCTCTGAGGGAAAAGGAATGGGAGATGAGGATGGAAGAATATGATGTCCTGTCAGTGTGAGATGTAGCTAATAACATGGGGAAGAGATGGATCAAGGGCCAGTGGTTCTCTAGTACACCAAAGTAATTTAGGGGCATGTTACAATGGCTCAATTGGCCAGTCCTTCTTTTGCACTCTTGCAAGCTCTGGGATTTTTATAGGCACTGGTTTGTAGAATCAGCTGCTCCACTTCCCTTCCAGCTCCCTGCTTGTGGCCTGGGAAAGCAGTAGAGGATGGTCCCAAACCTCACAACCCTGTACCTACATGTGAGACCCGGAAGAATCTTCTGGCTCCTCGCTTTAGATCAGCCCAACTCTGGTCATTGCAGGAGTGAACCAGTGGATGGAAGGTTTTGTCTCTCCTTCTCTATGTATAAATCTAATTTTCCAATAAAATATGTAAATAACAAAGCAAAACAAACTAATACCAATCACAGATTGGAAGATACTGGGAAGAGGCACCTGAAAATGTAACTGAAGTATCAGAGCTATCATTCTTGAGTCACAGCATACAAATTACTGCAACAAAGTATTAAAAATTAAGATGGCATGGGGGAACTCCTGGAGGCTTAAATAAGAGGAATCAGAAATAAGACAACCTTGATAGTGAGGAACAATATAAAAATGTGTCCCAAAGGGGTATAAAGAGTTTACTGGAAAAACTGAACAAGGGTGATTTGTGTGGGAGTGGGGGTAGGGACTCAGCAATTGACTCACCTGAGTGTGGGATTGGCATGTCCATATCCATAGGAGAGGGCAGACTAAACATTGGGGCCGATGCCACTGTGCTGAGGAAGAATTTGTTTTCTGTTAAAGCTACGTTTAAGACTTTAACTGGTTTGATGAGGCCCATTCATATTGCTCAAGGTTATTGTCTTTTTAAAAAGTCTACTGTCTGTAGTTGTTGCTACATCTGTAAGATGTCATCATAGCAATACCTAGATTCATGTTTGATGAAGTAACTGACTGCTACATCCTAGCCAAGTTGGTGTGCAAAATTAACCATCACAGAGAGGAGGATACAAGTGGGAGCCCCAGCCAACAAAGTCAGGAAGAGCGGGTAAATGAAAAGCCATAAAACAAAACCAACAATAGGATTAAAATAGGAAATTTAGAACACCATGAAGTTAAGTAACATGCCATTGAATGACCAATATGTCACTGAAGAAATGAAAAAAAAATAAATAAGCATTCTTGATGCAAACAACACTACTGTGTGACCTATGTATAATAAGTGTGCACTAGGGATTGTCATATCCAGATGTGCAGATACAATGCAGTATGCATCTCTAGTTCCAAATCAGAGATGGACTCCCAATGAAACTGTTAAACATATCTGGACAATAGGATGCTGGACTCTGCCATTGTCCATACTTACAGTGTCAGGATATACTTACATAGCAGAATGGTGGATTTATGAAGGATATACTACTGTAGTAATATGGGGGTATTCATTGGGGAGAGGGGTCTTGGGGATCATGGAAGGAAAATCCCAGAGCCTATGGAAGTGTAAAATAAAATAATAATTTAAAAAAGAAAGAAGAAGTAGTAGCAGCAGTAGTAGTAGTAGAAGAAGGTCAATCATCATAAATGCAAAAGAACAATCAAAACTCAGAAACCAGGCCCGGCGCGATAAGATAATGGTTAAAGACCTTACCTTGCACATGCCGGGATCCCATATGGTCATTGGTTCTAATCGCAGCAGCCCCACTTCCCTTCCAGCTCCCTGCTTGTGGCCTGGGAAAGCAGTTGAGGACGGCCCAAAGCCTTGGGACCCTGCACCCACATGGGAGACCCGGAAGAGCTCCTGGCTTGGGATTGGCTCAGCTCCAGCCATTGCAGCCTCCTAGGGAGTGAACCATCAGAAGGAAGATCTTCCTCTCTGTCTCTCCTCCTCTCTGTATATCTGCCTTTCCAATAAAAATAAATAAATCTCAAAAAAAAAAAAACCAACAGAAACCCAGGAGCACTGAAGTCCTATAACAGATAATTAGATGAAAACCACAAATCCTGATGTTCTGCTAACTTTAAGGCAAATTGTAATAAAGGCTTTGAATATGAATGATATAACAACAAAACGCTTGGAAGTAACTAGTCATCTGAACTTCTGTGTAAAAATTCACAAATTTTGTTTCAATACAAAATTAATGTTTGCAGAAGACAATTTGAATGTATACATGATTAAATATATAATGTAGACTGACTTTAATTATACATAAAATCATTTGGAGAGACCAGTGTTGTGGGATAGTGAATAAAGCTGCTGCCTGTGCTGCTGGCATCCCATAATGGTGCCTGTTGTCCTCTTAGCTACTGCACTTCCAGCTCCCTGCCAGTAGCTTGGGAAAAGCAATGGAAGATGACCCAAATGTTTAGGTGCCTGAAACCTACTTGGCAGACCCAAATGAGACTCCTGGCTCCTGGCTTTGACCTGATCCAGTGCCAGCTGTTACTGCCATTTGGGACATAAATCAGTGCATGGAAGATTTCTTTCTGTCTCTATCTTTTTGTAGGTATGCTTTCAAATAAATGAATAAATCTTAAAAAAATAATCTGGGGAAATATTTGAAAACTACTGCTCCATTCACCAAAGTTATGGGAGGTTCTAAGCAACTGATATTCAGCTGGGCTTCAGAATTAAAACCTGAAAATTAAACCCAAATCACACACATAACAAAGCATCACTCTGAATGTTTGTTTTAAAGTTTATACATTATAGAACACCATGTGTCAGAGATATTCAAATATATTTATGTTTGTTTCTGATGTTTGAGGATGTGGTAGTCCATTGTCATCTAACCCCTGTACTCTAGTGTGGCAATAGGGGCTCTTAATTATTAGACTAGATGTTCCCTCTTTCTTTTTGTCTTGTTTTCCACACTGCTTTGGGGATTGGAAATGTTTATTTAGAGCAGTATTATAGTGTGTAATCTCTACATTTAGAATTTGTGAGGTTTATTTACCAAGGAAATTACTTTGGGACTAACATTTTCTCGTACCATATTTCAACAACTTAGCTTAAGGCCACTAGTACCAGATGAGCTTAATGCTACCATTTACTATAATTTACTGACCACACTGATAGCAAGTTTCATTATAAACCTGTAACCCTTTCTCAGTACAGATTACATGTATTAGGAATTCTGAGTCTACTCAAACAGAAAAACAGTGAAATTTAATTGATTAATGGGTTTGGAGAATTAGAAGACTTGGTTCCTGTTCCTGTTCCTGTTCTGGCATTTGACCATTATGTGACTTTGGCACGTAAGCCACATTATCTCATTAAATACTGAGAACCTTAAGTTGCCCACCCCAAAAATAGGAGCAAAATGCTTTCAAAAAGTATTTGACATAACAGGATTTGACATAAGAGAATGAAAAGAAAAGCATGTCTTTAATGGTAAACATTGTAAAATGTAAAATGCAATTATTTTATGATCAAGTACTTTGTATTGGTTCAGAATTTTTGTTACGATTCAGTCACTTTTTAAAATGTGTTGGTTTTAAACTATGACACAAAGTTTACATAACAAGGAAACTGAAATTTCTGTGGTAAGGGTTTTTGATTATTTTAGGGAAAAGAATGAGCAGAGTATATAAAAAGTTGGTTACTGTATTATTCTTATGCATGTGTTGATTGTATTAAGTAAAATTTTAAGGAAAAAAAATCCCTACAGTTACCTATGATGTACTAGACATGGACTTTAATCTTTTGACACTATGGTTCTTACAGTACTTTTCTCCTGCCTAAATTGCCCAATCAGAAAGAGCTGTGCTCTCCCTGTCACTTAAAAGTCAGGCTCAGCTGTGTAATCCTGCAGTCTGTTTTCGTCCACTGGAGGGAAGAAGGAACTCTATTGTTTTCTGGTAAAACAGGTTTATGCAACAGCCAGAACAATGGCTCGTAGGAAACCTTCGGCAACTAATATATACAAAATACTATGTATTGTAAGTACATTTCTTGATTTTGCTCTTTCTAGTTTCATAACAAGCATTAGAAGTGTGCAACTCTTGGTGTTGCTATTTAAATGCAAAATTTTTCAATAACTATATTCAGCTTTGATCCTTATGAAAAGTGTAGTGCAAGTTAATATTCTTAGTTCTGTTTTGCAAGTGGGAACTTTTGGGTAACAGCAAGTTAATATTTGATTAAAAAGTCAGAATCCATGACACTTTGCAGTACTACTTTCTTGGCATGGTTATATTCACCGCTCCAGTTCAGCTCTCTATGCTTGAACATTTTAAGACCAGAAACAAGAATTCAACAACTCTATATCTTAGATTCTTTGCTGCACTATTTTTCTCCTGCTTCACTCAACCATCAAGATAGTCTGTTTTATCTCTTTTTCTTCTATTTTTATGTCATAAAATCTCGTGTCCTAAAGAAATGAAATTTTAAACCTTCCCATTACTTTGCTGCTTTTTCTTTTCACCATCAAACTTGGGGATACACGGGATCCATGCATCATCTCAGTTTTCTCACACTCATCCATCCACCCTTTGTGCTCTGGCTTTAGACTGTGCTTGAAATCTCTTCTCTCCCATACCCACTGCTGCTTCCACAGATGGTATTGAGCAGTTTCTCATTTTGAATGTTTTTTTTTTCCATGTTGACATTGAAATTCTCCTTCTATGATTTTCTCATTTCTTGCATTCTGGAAACACTTACTTTGCTCTCGCTACATATCTCATGTGCACATTGCCTCAGAGCACATCCTGAGATCTTTTACTTTGATGATTTCACCTTTTCTTGTAGGTCTAAGATTGAGATATTTAATAAAACTACCCAGAAAACACTGTCTCTCACCATTTGTTACATCCTTGGTATGTGATTTCTAAAGCCTTCCTGATGCCTGACCTCAAGACAAAAATCAAGTGAATTATTCCCTTCTTACACCTTGCTATGGCTTTCTTTTAATCAAAGTCACAACACGCTGTCTCTCCAGCATTGTTAAAAAGAGCAAATGATATCAGGTGCATCAGCATTGAAACCGTAACATTGACCATAACAAAATAAATCTTCAGTATGTGAGTGAAATTAAATGATGACAGTTTTGATGCAAAAACTTTTGAATTTCTTGAGTTTTTTCATAATGCACTTTATTCACACACTTTTGAAATATTCTTGTGTTTTATTTATTCTTCTGAGAATTTTAGAGCTTTCTTTCTAGCCACTACACTTTTATAGTTTTCTTTCTTATCAATTGAAGAAATGATTGATCCTCAAGAACAAAACCTTTGCACAATCTATTCTCCTTCTTTTATTCATCCAACGGTTTTTAGTATATAAAAAGGAGCAAGCGTTTTAAAAGTATGATTTCAAAAGTGCCCTATTTTTTCTAAGTTTAAACAAAATTTTATTACAAATTATTTGCAATGTTCTTGGAATTATTTTTTTTTTAGCAAAGCTAAAGCCAAATTTTGGGTTGCCTTTAGGCCTTTGGAGTTCTGAGTATTCTTCCCATTATGTGCACATTTTAAGAAGGCTTCAGATACATGTGAAACTCCAAATCAAGACACTTTTTCAAAATGACATATTGAGTAAATCACTGTAAAAAGATTAAAAATTAAACTTTTACATTCAAGAAACGTATACAGTGACAAAGAAAGCAAACCACTAATGCGTAAGAGAAATACAGGATCAGTAAGAAACATATATTTAATAGTACAAAAATTGTGAAGAATCTAAGGAAAGTTAGCCAGTTTAAGTAGTGAAAAAACTAGAGATAATATATCCACCAGGAGCTATTGACTTGTAAATCTATGCTGTTTTTGTTATATAGAGTTTCTTGACATTGGTTGTATAGCTTTGTGCCTAGGGATACTTATCAGAAATGACAAGATGCAAACAATATTCTAAATAACCATTTCTGTCCGCTTCCAGTCTCCATCCATTCTCCTGAATGAACCATAATGAAAAGGCCACTGACCTTTGCAAAATATTGAGACTTTATGTACCATGTTTTTCATCATGAGCTTTACTTCTATTGAAAAAGTTAGAGCTGTTACTATTTCCAGTTGATTTTCAGAACGGAAAAACTTCCCCAAATCATTGGTTTATGTAATTTCTTATTAGATAAGTACATTTTCATGTGCTTTGTTCCTTCTGTGGAACTTGTAGGACTGTGCTTTAAATGGCCGGGTAGCAAAGGTTGTTAGATAATCCTTCCCCATTCTTCACTACACTGTGAAGTGTTGAACTTCTGTTAACCTGAATGTTTATCATTGAACATAAAAACAGGGAAGAGGGCAGAGAGACAGGGATTCCATTGAATTGTCTTATGGCTTAATCTAATCATAGCATAAAGTCCGCTACATAGAGAGCTTCATCAGCAATATTGAACATGAATGACACAGCAGTCTTCCATAAAGAAGCTTCAAAACTACTCCAAATCCTTTGTTTCAACAACTGAGAAAAGTGTATCACTTGCAAGCTATTTTTGGGGGCACTATATTTTATATACATGAAATGTGCTCATTTTCTTCTGATGGACCCAGTAGGAAAAATAGCAAAATCCTTGTTTTCTAGAGATGAAGTTATTAAAGATTTCACAATTCTTGAATTCATTTAGTTACAGGAATTCATTACACACACAGATTAATTTAGATACATAAATGCATTTAGGTACATTTAGAAAAATGGCCCAAAATAAAGTGATTCTTAAAGTTTTAATTTTTACTTGAACTCACTGTATCTGAATTATAGATGTATATGAAAGTATCTGTAATATATGCTGCTATAAGAAGTTCTTCCCAGACCTTCTTCTTTGTTTTCAGACAGTAAAGAAAATAATGTTATCACCCTCTTAGTTGAATCTTAGATACTGCCTAACTTGTATGATACAGGTATCACATATCTATGAAGAGAGGAGGGTGATCTATGTATTTGCGTTTTTTTAAAAAGAGTGAAACTTATCTTTCCCCTTCCTTTTCCTAAAATAGGTCCTTCTTGCTTTGCTGGTGATCGTGTCACTTGGATTAGGCCTGGGGCTTGGACTCAGGAAACCAGAAGGGCAAGGTATTTCCCAAATATTTCCTTATTCCTTTTGTTTGGCCTTCATCCATTACAGCTTGTCTCTTCTCCAGGCTGGCCTTTCATTCCCATTGAGCAGGAACCCACATTGTGGTCAGTGCCATCCACTCTCATTTCTGGATTTTCCTGTTTCACCCTCACACACGAACATTTGCTTCCAAGGAGAGTCCTATTATTCTATGACTGATTGTTTACCTGTCTTCATCTTCAGAGGAGACTGATAACTGGTTCCAAGACTTTCTGCTCAACTTCCTTCTTTAAGCATAAATGACGACAAAGGATCCAGCCACCTGTTCTCAGGGTCTTTGTTGCTTTGCACCTGAAATCTCATTTGCTCTTCCAATACCTTTATCTCACATTAACGTTATCCTGTCTCTGAAATCTTGCTGTTTCTTGTTAGGCATTGTCAAGTTCTTAAAAGCCATGTATAATGAAGACCTCAAATTTTTGAAAAGCAAAAGAAAGTAGGAAATACATACCACCCATAAAATGAAGGCCTTTCATTTTTTTCTGTAGTCTATTAATGTGAAAAATAAATACACTGTATACAAATGATTATGTGAGAATTGCTTCCTGCAGTCTCCTTGTGTATTGTTTTCATTTTTTACTGAGATGAAGTATGTATTTGGTTTCTAGATCATTCCTTTTCTTTTTCAATCTGACTGATAACTTCTGATTGGGTCACAGTGAGGAAGATCACTCTCTCTGTCTCTCATTCGAGCGAGTCTTAGTGAGGTTGACTGATCATTTTCAAGCTGTATTCTTCCTAGGCAGGCAGATCTTTGAGATAGCAGCTAAGATACTCTAAGATACTGGTTGGGATACCCACATCCCACATTGGAGTGCCTGGCTTTGAATTCTGGCACTAGATCCTGATTCCAGCTCTATGCTGATGTGGTTTCTTACATGTAGTATGTGAAAGTGCAAGTAACTGGATTGCATTACCAGCTGTCAGCTTTCACTAACCCCAGTTATTGCAGAAATTTGCAGAGTCAACTAGCAGATGTAGTCTTTTGCAGTCTCTCTGTTTCTCAGAAAAATTCATGTGTGTGTGTGTGTGTGTGTGTGTGTGTGAGGAAGAGAGAGAGAGAGAGAGAAATTGAAGTTAAAGCTGAAAATTACTGTGTTCACTTGGTCACTGGTTTGCTGTGTTTCTAAGCAGTAGTGCTTGAGGCTACCATGGTGGTATAACTAGCTAGTCCTGCACCTGGGGCACTGGCATCCCATATGGGCACTGGTTCATGTCCTAGCTGCTCTGTTTATGATCCAGCTCCCACTTATGGCCTAGAAAAGCAGCCGACTGCCCCAGTGTGGGAGACCCAGAAGAAACGATTGACTCCTGGCTTTGGATTGGCTCAGCTCAGGCCAGTATAGCCATTTGGGGAGTAAATCAGTGGATGAAAGTGATCTCTCTCTCTCTCTCTCTCTCTCTCTTTTTCCTCTCTCTCTCTCTCTCTCTCTTGCTCTCTCTCTGTCACACACACACACACACACACACACACACACACACACTCTCTCTCTCTCTCGCTCTCCCTCTGTGTGTGTATGTGTGTGTCTTCTTTCTGTAAATCTGCCTTTCAAATAAAAATAAAAATAAAAATAAATCTTAAAAATAAAAAGTAGGGACCTGCTTTTTGGTGGCACCTTAATGGCTAAAGTCCTTCCCTTGCGTGCACTGGGATCCCATATGGGTGCTGGTTCATGTCCGGCTGTCCCCACTTCCCAACCAGCTCCCTGCCTGTGGTCTGGGAGAGCAGTTGAGGATGGCCCAAAGCTTTGGAACCCTGCACCCACATGGGAAACCTGGAAGAGGCTCCTGGCTCCTGGCTTTGGATTGGCTCAGCTCTAGCTGTTGCAGCTGCCTAGGGAGTGAATCAGCGGATAGAAATCTTTTCTTTGTTTTTTTCTCCTCTCTGAATGTCTGCTTTTCCAATAAAAATAAATAAATCTTTAAAAAAAGAAAAAGCAGTAATGCCAGTCCTTCTAAGCTCTAATGAAGTCAGCAGTCCATTTTGGTGCTAATATTCTGATGCAAGTATACAATTGGCATTATGTATTGGTTATCTTATCCCCCAAATCACATAAATTGATTACAAAATCATATAATGGTACTAATCCTAAACAAAATCTCTTGTTCCAGTTCTTTTATTAACTCCCTTCTTTACCTTAATATATCTATTGGCTGATTTCCGAGATTCATGTTCTTATTCTCTTCCCTTTGCCTCAGTCTATCGGGGCTTTTAGACATAATCCCCTTCCATCTCCTACAATGCAACATTTGTGTTCACTGCCCGCCTTGCTTTTGCTGACACCTTTACCATAATAATTCCTTCTTATTATCCCTCACCATTTAAAATATTCACCTTCTTTACATTTTTTGGCCATATTTACTTCTCTTCACCCAACCGTGGATGCTCCTCTTCTCCCGAGAGCCCACCTGCTGTAGGCAATGCATATTCTGCTCGGGTGAGTTTAACAATGTGTATTTGTTCCTGCCCATTTACTATTTTGTGTTCACTTATTTTTTTATTCTTCAAAAGTTGACTACGTGCTTGGTATTATTCTATTTTTTGAGAATCCAAAGAGAAAGAGAACAGAAAGATATTTCACATGTATATTCTACCTGAAACACAGGTAGTACAAATTCAAATAACACATATTAGAGAATATGCTTTGGAATAATTACAATCAAAAAGAGGAATTTCAGCTATGAAATCAGGGTGAGGTGTGTGTGGGGATGGTGGAAGAGAGGTATGGAAAACATAACTATTGAATTAAGATCCAACAGAAGTCAAGATAGGAGCCACTATTGTAGCATTGCATGTAAAGCTGCCTACTGTGCTAGCATCCAATATGGACTCTGATTTGTGCACAGGTCACTATTTACAATCTAGCTCCCTCCCAATAGCCAAGAAAAAGCAGTGGAAGACAAAAATTGCCAAGTGCTTTGGGTTCTTGCTGCCCACCTAGGAGATCCAGGTGAAGCTCCTGGCTTCAGCTTGGCCCAGCACTGGCCTTCTGGGGAGTGAACCAGCAGATGAAAGCCCTATCTACCTGTCTCTGTAACTCTTCCAAATAAATAAATCAATCTTTAAAAAACGTGCAGGAGAAATATAGGGATACTTCTACAGAAAACATTTCAGGTATGGAGGAATGTACGGGGTCTAAGGCAGGAGTTCACTTGCCATGTCCTATTAAAAGAATAACAGAGATTATGAACTAGAACTTCGAGTATCAGAAGGAAGTAGTCATAAATTAGATTAGCTAGATAAAGGAAACCAGATAACATAAGAGTTGTTGCACAGCTTGGTCCTTAGCTTTCATTTTGAGTATAATAAGAAGTAATCGAAGGATTTAAACAGAGGAATGACATACTGTGGTATATTTTTCAATAGAATCCCTAGGGTTGCTGTGTTAGTTATATACATGGTAGAATAGAGACAGGTAAAAAGAACAACCAAGAGATTATTGCAACCTAAGTTGCGGTACTTGCAAATCCAAAAATTGAGTTAAAGTGATGCCTAGTAAAAAGTACTTGTAACTAGCACAAAGTATTTGGATTGTGGGTATATTTTGATGTGGTAGATGAGTTTTATTGACAGACTGAATATGGAAGGAGAAAGAGAGGTGTCGATAATGACCCAAAGAATTTTTGGCATGAAAGTCTGGAAATATGAAACTTCCATAACTGATATGGCAAAGAATCTAGGAGAAGCTGGCATGGGGGAAGAAACCAGGTACTCAGTTGTGGAATGCTATAAATATCTGTAGATATATTTTAACATTTTAATATCTATAGATACCTAAGTGAAGAAGATAGATAAATGAAGCTTATCCTAGGGGAAGCTGTCTGGGCATACCCTGTATGTATATTGGCATCATATATAGAATTTTAAATCATATGCCTGGATTGCACCAACCTTAAATAACCAGGGAGGTGAAGAAAGAAATTCAGGAGACCCAGAAAGAGTGGTTAGGAAAGTGGGTGGAAAGCAAGGGGTCTCTTGGAAACTAAATGCAGAAAAGTCTCAAAAGTTAATGTAAAAATGGAAAGGCCATAATAAAAATTGCGGTTTTTCCATATCATTTTATTCTTATTACTTCATTGACCTGTTCTTAAGATAACTAAAATTGCTGTATTTGCATCTTGTGCATGGTACTCTTAGGCACGTGTCCAATGTGCCTTCTGACCTATGCCCTCTTAAGTGCTGAGGATATTTGCTTTATAATATGTTTGGGAATAGGATTCTGACCTAAGCATGTAAGTAGTTACAGGTTGAATTCCAGGAAGGCTGCCACAACGTGCTCAATTTTCTCTGCATTGTTTCTTCTATAGACAAGCGTTTTTTTTTTTCTTTCATTTTTTTTTTTTCCAGAAAGACATTGTTTATATTTTAGGGTTTTTTTTTTTTTGGTTTGTTTTTTCGAGAGTCATTCATTTTCCTCGAAAGTCAGAGTTATAAAAAAAGAGAGCAAGAGAGAGAGAGAGGGAAAGAGATATCTCCCATCCGTTGGTTCACTACCCAAATAATTACAATGACCAGAGCTCTGAACTGGGTCATGAACTTGGGTGCAGGGGTCCAGGAACTTGGACCATCATTTGCTACTCTCTCAGATCAGGGCCATCACCATAGGAGGAGGATTAGTTTGCTTTGCTGTCATCACAGCAGTATACATTTCCAAAGGATTTTTTGAAAACGCACTAGAATTATTATACATATTTGAAGTAAAATATTCACTACTTCAAAGATAGACTTTTTAAGCTATTGATAGATTTGAATATGTGGTAGAAAATCTGCTGTTTTTTCATCAGGTTTTCTTTCATTATAGCTACTATAGCTACTGTGTTTCCTAATTCAGAGTCGAATTAGATTATCATCACATTATTATATTTTTTCTAGTAATTCTGTCCATATCACAGTAATATTATATTTTTACTTTTACATTTCTCAATTTTCCCTCCTACCATGCTTTATTTCTTTGTCTATTTCTTCCAGTGTCCAAAAAATATACTTTTAAGATTTTTGTTGCATCGTCATATAACTTCCCAAAAGATTTTTCCAATAAACGCTGTCAGTAAGAATGAATCTTATTGATTTGATTGCTAGTGAAAAATTATTGTATGTTTCAGAAGGTTACTAATCTTTTGAAACAGTGCTTTGCAAATCATGTGTCTTCCGTTGTGTGCCCCTTGGGGTCACTGATAGTGGGATGAATGTGAGGAATCTATCACTTGAGGATTACCACTTTCAATGCATCTATTTCAGCCCTCACCTTCTTTAACCCCTTTTGTGTATTTTGTTTTTTTTGTTGTTGTTTTTTGTTTGTTTTTGCATTAATGTCCATTTTATTCGTTTAACCAAGCCTTAATATCTAAAACAAATTGCCAAATCCAAAGTGATTTAGATTTTCTTTCTTTCTTTTTTTTTTAATATGTGATACAGTTTTATAGGCAAAAGTGCATATGCCAAAGTGTGGTTCTTACCCGGTTGACTCCTGAGACATCTATGTTTAATGAAGCCTTTAAAATACTTTTTTGTCTATTTTGTGAAGCAAGTATATCAAACGGCCTCCTCCTCTCCCCTAGTATTATGTAGTGTTCACCGTTGCGTTTTCTTCATAAAAAAATATTTATTTTGCTTGAAAGTTAGGAAGAGAGAGAAAGAAAGAGAAAGAGAGGAAAAGACAGAAAAATTATTCATCTTCTGGTTTATTCATGACTGCTATTGACAGAGCTGAAACAATCTGAAGCTGAGTGCCAGGAGTGTCTTACGGTTTTCCATGTGGGTGCAGGACTTGGGCCATCCTCCATTGCTTTCCTAGGCCACTAGCAGGGAGTTGGATAGGAAATAGAGCAGCCGGGATTTAATTTGGTATCCATTTGGGATGCTGGTGCCACAGTTAGAGGATTGTGCTGTGCCACCATGCAGCCCCTTTACCATTGCTTTTCATTTGTACTTAAGAAAAAACTTAATATAAAGTTTTTAACCATCTTTTACCTAGCATATAATTAAATGTAGTAATACCAAAACAATAGAATGAATAATTAAATTTCAATAAACACAATAATGCTTAAGTAAGGAAATAAACAAATTATAGAATAAACAACTAAATCTAAACAATATAATGATTTTTAAGAGGTGAGGACAAGGTATGCATAGTTGAATTCTTTCAGGTATATCATCATATCTTCCTTTTCCTCAGGGAATCCTTTAGGGTTCAAAGCAGGAAGCAAAAATCACAAGCGAACTTACAAATTGATTTTCATGGTAATACAGAGTAAGAAGTTGCATTTACCTGGACACACATTCCTGGTGCAACAAGAACTGCAGTGTTTCTGTTGTTGCTTGTCAATGGCATGATAATGACTCCAAAACCAGAAACTTTACTTTGTCTTCCTCTTCCCTGAACTCCAGACTCAAATATCCATATACATTCCCATGGATAGCTAAGAAAACTGAGTTTATCATCTTTGTAGGTTCTTGCCCTACCTGCATGTTAGAAGGCATTTGCGATCATCCGTCTTCTTCACTTCATATGTAAAACATCCCACCTATTAATTGTGGTTTAATTTCTCTGAGCTTTATTTGCATTTTCCATGGATATGTTGTGGCAACTAACTTACTCCAGGTCCTCATCAATTTTGTTTTGGGTTAAAAATCTCATGATTGACTGAGGAGTTTCCATTCCTGCTATTCCCCTTCACCAGTTTTCTAGAATAAGTTTCTAAAATGCAATCCTAATTACTTCTTGTCTGTTTATGATTTATGGATTTCCTTCAGACTTCTTAGTATGATATAGCACATTTTCCCCAACACTTCATCTTTGTCTTTGAAATTTACTTCTTCACCATTGTGACCTATCTGCTGTTCCCCAAATTTTCTTTTCTTAGCTTCGCTGGTTTTAAAAGTCCTGATCCATCTCCCCAGACTCTGTGAGCATGCCCATGCCCGTCCCAGTTTTTGTTTCTCTCCTTCTGTGCTCCATGTGCTTTCGTCATGTAGGAGTAACTCACTATCACGATACGCTGGCAGATCACATAGCACCATACAAATCATCTATTTGTGTGTCCTGGTCTGTGTAATGTACTTCTGCATGCTTCCACCATTTCTTATGAGCTGTTGGATAACTTCTAAATGCAGGCGTCCCTGTTTTCCTCACTCTACAGGAAGCTGCAGGAAAAAGTGCTTTGATTCATCATTCAGAGGACTGGAGGGCTGCCGATGTGATACGGGTTGTGAGGCTCGTGGTGATTGCTGCTGGGATTTTACAGACACCTGTGTGGCAGCAAGTAAGATTGCCAAAATGTGTTTTTTTAGCTTGTTGATTGTGATATCATTACTGTGTGTTCAAATTTTACCTATACACTCAATGTATTAAGGTTATCACACCCATTTACTACAAAGTGGGTAGATTAATCAACAGAAATTCCCTGTCTCACAGTTATACAGACTGCAATACTACATTATAGATGTTGGCAAGATTGGGTGCTTCTGGAGGCTATGCAGGGAAGTTCAGTCAACACCTCTCTCACTGCAAACCCTGCCTCCTTTGTCACATAGCCTGTGTCTCTTTGTATCCAAGGTTTCCTTTTTATAAGGATATTAGGCATATTTGATTAGGACCGATACAGGAGACCTCATTTTACCTAATTTTCTACAAGTAATATTAGCTTATTTCTATATAAGGACACAGTCACAAATATGAGTTAGGACTTTAGCATCTTTTGAGGGGGGGATATTAGTATCATTTCATTTATAGTGCTAATTTCCTTTGTAATATATATATTATATATGAATATGTATATCATATTACATATAATTAATGTTGAGGACTAATAGTCTGTGATGATGATGATAGTGCATAATTACAAAGCTTCAAGGGAGTTTTTATTATAGCTTATATTTAAACATCTGTAGCCTCATTTGAGTGGTTCTCAAACTTGAAAGTACATAAGACTCATTGGGAAGATATGATTCTTGGTTGTGCAGATTCTGGCACCTCACAGAGCACAATTTGTGAAATACTGTTATCTAAGTGAAAAGATTGTGGAAAGCAGAGGTTCTGTGATTAAACAAAAGCAAAGGTTAGAATAATAGAGCTCCATCCATTATGTGATCTGAAAAGGGTAAGAAGTGGAGGGAAAATTCACTACCAATAAGTTCTGTATTCCCAGTATATAATCTCATCAGATATTTTATTTTCTCAATAAAATACTGAAGAACTGTACATAAAATAGTAGCAAACAATGGTCACGACGTGTTTATCGAAACATAGGGCTAACGTTGGTTTTACTCACTATTTCCGACTATTTGGCAATGGGAAATAGCCTTCCTTAAGCGTCTTTGCTACCTACATTCAGCAATGAGATTTATATAAACTACTCTTATACTAAGTACAGAGTTTGAAAGAATAGCAAAGGTGTGTTTGGTAGCTGACCTAACACAACTGTCATCCCCAGCTGAGAGGTACTCCCACTTGCCTGCATTCTCAAGGATGTGGCTGTTTTCCTGATCCTGCTCTTCCTTGCTGTCTATTCATGGACAAGGCTGGACCAAACCATCCTTGCATGATAGTGACCAGTCAAGACTCAGGATTCTTCTTTGAGCACAGCCTGTACTCTCGGGCAGCAATGGGGCTGGTATGTGGAGTTTCTTCAAAGTAGCATACCTGTGAGACAGACTCGAGTCACACACTTATAAAACTGAATTTCTGTCTGCTATTCATGCCAGTGATGGAAGTAGTGTATTCTCTCTCTCTCTCTTTTTTCATTGTGCGTTTTGACTTATAATAAACATACAGGAAATGTATGACATTTGTATCCTTCGTATTAAATACTCAGGAGAAATGAAATGCTAAGCATTGAGTTGCTTAATTTTACAGCTCAACTATGGACATGCAATAAATTTCGCTGTGGAGAGACCAGACTGTCGTCCACCCTCTGCTCATGTGCAGATGACTGCTTGCAGAGGAAAGACTGCTGTACCGATTACAGCAGCGTCTGCCAAGGTAAGCCAGGATGCTCGTACACCTGCCTCTAGGACTTCAATGAGCTCCTTTTGGCTGCAAAACTTAACAGCAAGACAGAGAATCCCCAGTTACTCCACACGGATTAAAAGCTCAAATGTGTTTACTGGAGGAAGAAATGCACAAAAAAGAAGGAAATCCATTGACCATGTATTACGGAGAGAAAACAAGAGCTGAACATCCATATTTGCCTAGAAGATAAGGCCTTATTCTGTTCAATGACCACACCAAACATATGTGAGAGCTTCAAAACATTCATGGAAAATTGATATTATGAGAAAAATTTTGTGCATTAGTTTCTAAAAAATTGCACCAAATAGACTTATATTTTACTTTCATTTTTTTCTATGAATTTTTGAATCCCTCATCCCACTGCCCTGTATTTATGGTTTCAGTCCCTGATTGATAGACCCTTAAATTAAAACATTTGGAAAATTGGGAAGAGGTTATTTAAGCCCAGTAATTGAAACTATTGTGTCCTGAGTGGTTAGAGGTATACTCGGGGAATTAGTGCAGAGTCAAGATGAGATTTAATGTTATTCAGTTTTTTATTCTACCTGCCCACCACCTTATAAATGATATGAAAAATTTTAGGTGTCATCAATTCCTGAGGACACCTGATGAAATTTAGGAATAATATATATTCATGCCAGTGAGATTTCTTCAAACTCTCCACTCCTTTACTTATGACACCACATCCAACTAAGCTCTCTAACTTACACTTTCTTATTTTCACGTAAGAGAGGTGACTTTTAAGTTTGATTACTGAGATGGAAAGAAAATACAATAGTATAGCAGAATCATTATTAATCTATGAGTGGAAAACAACTTTTACGGTAAGAGGTGAATTGGTTTTGTAAAAATATAAAATCAGAGAAAAGGTGTCATTACAAAAGGAAATAAAAGCCTAATACGATAACTCCATCCTAAAAAAATAGTGATTGTCTAATATTTAGTAGTAACTATTGCATTAAGAAGATAATTTCACTGTAAAGAAATATTGAGTGGTTGGAAGGATGATTGTATCAAGTTTTAGATTTTTTTTCCCTTAACAAAATATACTCATAATTTCCCCTAAATTATAGATTTGCTGATGCAAATTCTAGAGTTCATATAATTCATTCATAAATTTTTCAATATGTACCTGAAATAGTTAAGGATTTAATAAAATTATAATACTGTTTATACATCCAAAACTAATGACCAAATTTTCTTTATCTCATAATATTTTAAAAAGGATTATAACAGAATCTAAGTAGGTTTTAAATGTCATAACTGATTAGCATATTTCAAGTCTATATTTTTAAAAATATATTCTCCCTTTTTTCAGCTTGTACTTTATTTTTGTTAGAGAAATGAGGTAGTTTGTCCTGTAGCATTTTGTAGTCATGGTTTCCTAATTGCATCCTCTGATTTGAGCGGTTTGTCATCTTTAAGGTTCAGTGTAATTTACTTCTTTGTTTTTCTGCAAGTGCACTTGGTAGGTGGTGTTGCTGCTTTTATCAAGAAGTATGTTGCACCTATTCCTGTGTTTTGGGGAGGATGCTAGTCATGGTTCCATGTTGGGAAACATTAGGGGAATATTGTTACTTTGATTTTTCAAATTAGCTGCAATGTTCTATTTTTTACAGTTATTAGTGCACAGAGAATAAGTTTCATGAATTTCATAAATGTGATTCCCAGAAGACAATGATACTTCCTTCCACACATCTCTCCTTCTCCAGCTCTTCCTTTTTTTTTCTTCTAATATTTTTGTGATAATATACTGACAATGTACTTTCTAGGCACAGCTCGATGTTTCTTTGAACAAAAAGTTCTAAAAATAAAAGGTAGATAGACCACTGTTTTGCAGGGGTATGGTCAAGCATTAGAGACAACAATCAAATCACAAGACGTCAATTTAACTATGTATTAAGGTTCTTCTGTACTCTCTTTATTAGCTACAACCAATCAGATAAAACATGATTTTGAGTCTGGGATATTTCACTAATAATATTCTGTTGCATCCATTTTGTTGCAGAAAGCAGGGTTTCATGGATTTCATTCTTTCTAGATTGAGTTGTATTCCGGAGTGTGTATATACCATGTCTTCTTCATTTCATTATTAGTCAGTGTAAATCTGGGGGCTGAAAAAGAAACATGCGTGTAGCAAGATATTATTTTTGGTCAAGGTTTTGAACATTTATTAAATCACCCCCCACTTACTATCAGCTATTGGCATCATAACTATTTATTTTTCCTTCTCTCTTCTTTATTTATATCTATTTATTAAAATTCACTTATTTTAGCAATTCAGAAAATGTTGTTCTGATGGGGGTAGGGAGGGAACATTATTGAGAAGCAGAAGAAACATTCCTTTCAGCTACAGGAATCTATTGTTTTTCTTGGTAAAGGATATCTTTCTGATGTTTCCTTGTTGTAGATTACAATCTGTGCAAGTCATTAGAAGCACTGCCCTTGCCAATTTGTCAAACAGCACTTCTTGTATGCTGAATTAAGTAGTTCAGGCAGACCATGTGTCTTGAACACTACTTTCGCGTGTCTTAAGAGTTTTGATTTTATGTTTTTCAGGAGAAACCCGATGGGCAGAAGAAGAGTGTGTCTCGGCCGACCAGTCTCAGTGTCCAGCAGGGTGAGGATGAATGACATGGGTATTTTTATCTTCCTCCTAAGGACTGGCACATGGGAATGTGAACCCTGGTGGCATTTCCTCATTTTGCTTATGTTTCAAAATAGAAAAGTAACACATTAGGATTCTGCTTGTGGCTTCCAAGTTACACCAGATTGTTTGCTTTACAGTGGGTACAGGGAATTTTTGTGGCAATGTACTATATTCATATGTTGTAGCAATGGCTTAAAAACTCAGTGGAGTATTAATAACCAGCATTTCTATGATCAAGACTCTCAATTGAAATTAGTTCTGCCAGAATTATTTTCTACTAGCAATCTGGTGCCTCAAATTTCTCCTTTTTGAACATAGGGAATAAGGCTTGTATATGGACATTGTTAACAATGAGAGGAAGCCTTTAAGGAGTAGATGGGAAGAGCTTTGGCACGTGCACCCAGGTGATGAACAGTAAGTGGCCTTGCTGACCCAGCCATGTACCAGCTCCACACATTTATGGCTATACTTCATGTTCTTTGCCCTGGTGTGAGGACACGTCCTCACCATCATCTCAGAGCCAGGAATTCCCCTTTTCTTTTGGAGCTATTGCCCTTGACACTTCTCTGCTTAGCAGTGAACGTATGGCAGTGATATAGAAGATAGTGCAATGAATTCTTGGCTATAGGAAGAATCTGAGGAAATATTTTTAAGTTATTTCACTTGATTTTAAGCAAAGACAAGTCTGTAGACTTTCTCCTCTTCCAACCTGGAAAACAAAACAAAATCATAATTTTTGAAATTGTTTCTAGAATTGTAAGGAAAACTGTTGCTAGTATCCAAAATTCTTTATTTCAAAACATGAAAATAGATTGAAAAGAACATGGATACAAGACCAGAAGTGCATACCCTCCAAATGTGGATAAAAACTGAGTGGAGTGTGTGTGAGTGTGTGTATGTGTGTGTGTGTGTGTGTGAGAGAGAGAGAGAGAGAGAGAGAGAGAGAGAGTCTATTGTTCTCAGTGCCTGTGCCTATTTGATTCAGGAAAACTAGACTTCCTGGATCCGAGAAAGGAGAAAGTGTACAAAGCAACATGGACTGTTTGTATTTTGTTTTAAATTATAGACTAATGTTAATTGTTTGCAATTTGTATCTTTTATTCTTCAAAACTGAAACCTTTTTTTTTAGATTTAAAGAAACATTGTTAGCCGAAGCCAGTCTGACATGTTAGCAGAGATTTTAACTCATGAAAAAATGAGCAGCCTGATTGAAAACCACACTCTGAGCCTTTTCAAAAAATGTAATTAAACACATTTTCATCAAGTTCATTTGAAATGTGAAAGCACAGACATGTTAGCCGTATTCAGGGAAGCAAGAGGCCAGGAGAGGAGGGGTGGAATGGATATGTCTTTGCCTTCCATCCTGTCTGCATGAGAAGAAAGAGAGAGCCCCTCCACGTTGCCAGACTTCATATGAGGCTGGAAGAGAAATGGTCACATAACACACTCTGGATTCCCTGCGGAGGTGAAATACTTGTTTGTTAAGTGGCCATTTGATTGATGGATAGGTGGATGAGATTCACACACACACACACACACACACACACACACACACACACACACACACACACACACGTTTCACCAACTGCTTCACTATCTATATGTCGCAATGGCTGGATCTGGGCCAGTCCAAAGCTAGAAGCCTAGAGTTTCCCTGGGGCCCAGAGACCCAGGAAGTTGGGCAAGCTCTTGCTGACTTTTCCAGGCCTTTAAAAAGAAGCAAGATAACAGGTAGACCAGTCTGGACTCAAACTGGGGTCAATATAGATTGACGGTACCGCAGGTGCAGTAACCTACTACAACATATGCTGGTCCCAAGTGGAGTGCTCTTTACGAAGGAAGGATGATATTTTGTTGTTTCCCAAGTACAGGGTAGTGATACATCAGCTCTGTACAGATTGTCAGACTGTCTAGCTTAAACATAAAGACTTTTAATGTCCCTGCCAATAAACAGACTACAGTTAGAGGTGACACACTCCATTAACCACTGCACAGGATCCTCATTGTTTTCTTTGTATGAATTCTAAGACCTGTCAGTTGTCTCTAACTACTTTAAGTGCAGTGTCCACAAAATTGGGTACTTGCTGTACAAGTTGGCTTAAAGAATTGGTTACATCCACTAAAACAATTGTTGGGTTTTAAATATCAGCCTTATATAATTTGTCAATATCTTCTAATGTTACATAAGAAGAGTTCACTAAGGTGTTCTTCTAGCAATAACAACTTCCAGAGATTATCAGAAAATAAGGTAGGGACTGGTGCTGAAGTTGAACATGGTAAGGCTTCATCTTCAAGCACTGCTATCCTATATGGGTGCTGGTTCCTGACCCAAGTGTTCCATGTCTGATGCAGCTCCCTGCATATGGCCTGAGGAAGCAGCAGAGGATGACCTAAAGCCTTGGGATCCTGTACACATGTGCTAGAGCTGGATGAGGCTCCTGCATCGTAGCTTCAGATTGGCTCAGCTCCAGCCATTGTGGTCATATGAGGAATGAACCACTAGATGAAAAATCTTTTCCTCTCTGTATCTCTTTCTCTCTGTAAATCTGCCTTTAAATAAGCATAAATATTAAAATATGAGACAAATTTGGAAAAAATCTGTATTAAAGTGTAGCAGCCCTAAGATGTTGAAATAAAAGGCTTTACTTATCCTTCTGCCCTTTGAAGAGGTGCTTGAGATATGATTGGTTCAGTGGAATAGGCAGACTTATCTTTTGTGTGCACCTGGATATGTTCCTCACCTTTGCACAGAAGTCAGCAAGGGAGGTGACCTAATCATGCAGGATGCCAGGGCTACACCCACAGGTTGTAGTCCTTGTGATAGGTGAACCTGATGTGTTTTAGTCCCAAAGGACATGAAAGCATGGGCTGCTTGCCAGCACCCAAAGCCCCATTACTGCTCTCCCCACTCTCTCAAGAAGGGCACAACAGCTGGAACTGATTCTGCCAGCATCAAAATCCCTTAGTTGCCTACTGCCAACCCACTGCATGGCCCATGATTGCTAGCCCCAAGGAATCTGGGCTGCCCCAGGCAGTGTCCATAGGGCCCCTCCAGGCCTTCCTCCAGCCCACTACATAAGTGTGCCCTCATTCAAGTTTCATTATAGGCAGTAAAAATAATATTGGTTTCATGTTCGCTTTACTGACAATAAGAACTAAAAATGAAAAGAAGATACAATTTCTTTTCCATACATAGTGAATCTATGATTTGTACACTCTACCACCTGTTTTGATTATGGACAAATAAATTTATAAAGATTGTCAGAATAGATTCTGCCAAAACATTTTAATCTACTTTTGTCCAGGAAGTGGGATCTTTACAAATTCATACTAAGGAAACAATTAAGGATGTTGTAAGTGTTACGGAGTGCAGCCAGTGTTTGCTCCTTCACCTCTCCTTATATATTCTTCTCCCCACGTCCTAATTTGGCCATGATTTTGGGTGCAGATGAGTCCAATTAGTCTTTTTAGCTACAAGCCCAGTTACAGTTCCTGCCCATCCCAATGAGTGCCAATTAACTCCTTAACTCACAACACTTAGGTATTCCCTCCTGTCCACCTGTGACTCACCTATCAACTGAGAGGGGACAATATTACATTGTTGTATAACCACTCGCCTCACAAATCCATGAAGTAGGGGCTCGCTCCCTCTCTTTCTGGTCAGGTGTTTGCCTTACTCTGGCACCTCAACTCTTGGCTAATCCAAGACAGGTGATCCCCTGAGCATGGTCCCTGTGTACTGCTTTGATTGAGCAATGGATATAGTAATGTTGTTTCTGGCTTGTGTACTATCAGGAGTTCCAGGAGAGGTGAGTCCTAGCAGTAGTGGAATGTGGGCAGAGAAGCCAAGGAAAGGTGAATGTCTGCAGCTTTATAAATGTGTCCAGGTTATTTGTTGCATGTCTCTTAGGATAACTTATACTGTTGGGGAAGCTAGGACATAGGTGTTCAGCTTAATGGATGGACTTAAGGGTAATGACCATTTGTTCCCCTTTGGATTGTGTTTGGTTGGATTATGATTGGTTGGATTGCCATATGGACTTGTGATCTGCTATTTTTAGTATGTTCTATTATCACTAAGCTTGGTTAATAAAGACTCCTTAATAAAACCTTAGACATGTCTAGTATGATCTCACTCACACCCCGTAACAGTAGGCATATGAATATTTATGGAAGCAGAGAATAAAATCTGCTCTGAGTAGCAAACTTGGAGATGCAAGGAGGACATTAAGAAAAGGATAAATTGGCCTTGTGCAGTAACCTAGTGGTGAAAATCTTTGCCTTGCATCCACTGGGATCACGTATGGCTGCTGGTTTTTGTGTTGCCTGCTCCACTTCCCATCTGGCTCCCTGCTTGTGGCCGGGGAAGGCAGTGGAGGGTGGTCCAAAGGCTTGGGACCCTGCACCAGCATGGGAGACCCATAGAAGCTCCTGGTTCCTGGCTTCAGATCAGTTTAGCTGCTGCTTCTGTTGCTGCCACTTGAGAAGTGAAGCAGCAGAAGATCTTTCTGTATCTCCTTCTCTCTGTAAATCTGCCTTTCCAATAAAAATAAATAAATCTTTACAAAGGAAGAAAAAAAGGAAGAAAGCAAGAAAGAAATATATAAAGAAAGGAAGTTGGAAAAAAGGAAGGAAGGAAGGAGGGAAGGAAGAAAGAAAGGAAAGAAGGAAGAATGGAAGAACTGGGTGCAAGTGTTGTACTTCTAGTTAAAGCCTCAATATGCAATACCAGTATCCTTTATTGGAGCACCAGTTCAAATCTGGGGTGCTCTGTATCCAATATAACTGGTTGTTATTTGGCAAGCAGGCATCAGCAGAAGATAACCCAAGTGCTTTAGCATGTAACACTCAAATGGGAGACCTAGATGGAGGTTTGGGCTTCTGGTTTTGGTCTGACTCAGACCTGACCGCTGTGGCCAGGAGTGAATCAATGTATGGAAGATTTTTTTCTCACACTCTGTCTCATCCTCAGTCTTGTACTCTCTATCATACTGCCTTTTACATATATAATTAAATCTTTGAAATAAGAAAGGGTATACTGGATCTTTGCACTTCACTCTGAATTTGAATTAGAAGTACGCAAATGAATCCATGACAATGTAAATATTTTTTAATGTAACTATTAGGCCACTTTAATTTCCTGGTGAATTTTCTGCATAGTGTAACTTTGTTTTTCATTTTTAAATTGAGATGCAGTTTGTACACACAATGAAGTGCTCCTGTACTAAGTGCATGGAATCATGAGGTTTCGAGATTTATAAACCAATTGAAGACACAGATGTGTAACATTTCCAAGATACAGAACATTTCCAACATCACAGAAGGGCGCCACATGTGTCTTCACAGATCTTACTTCCCAAAGGCAATCACTGTTTCAATTTCTATCATCATAGATTATTGTTTTAGAATTTTATGTGAAGGGAATTTCAGCATATGGTCTCTTGCATCAGATTTATGGATTATTAAAATACTTCTGAGATTCATAAATGTAATCAAATACATTACATTTCTTGCCAGAATTTTTCTCAATTTAAAGCATTGTTCTCATTCTGTTTTCATACTAGTGTTACGATATTTAGGACCCAGTTCATGTTACATACCCTGAAGATCTTGCTTTCACCTTAAACTGATTGTATGTCATTCGTTCTTGTCCATTCCTGTTTATTTCTCAATTTTGACACCCAGAGAACAAATTTAACTCTTTAATGCCCTTATTCTCAGCTCCTAGTGGAATGCCTGGTTCAAATATTTCTGAAATGAATCACCATACAAAAAAATGTATATTCTAGGAAGCCAAATAGTCTTGTTCTTCACATTCTCCTCACTGTTTTTTTTCACAGTGTAGAATTAGATGACTAAACTGATATATTTCTTGCTTTACTAAATGTGTCACTATAAGAAAAAACAGTCACCAGAATCTGTCTTATTTTTAACTGGCATCAATATTCAAAATCCATTTTTAATAGTACTGATTAATTTCTCAGAATTTTAATATAGATTTTTGGCCATATATCTTGGAAAAGTGTGTCTTGTTTATGAATTTAGGTCTAAGATGTGGAATAGAGAGCTGAAAATAATTTCTTTTATATACACATTTGCATACACTATATTTAGAATTTTTAAAAATTCCTAATCTTCATTTGAGAGATGGGAAGAGAAAAAGAGAAAAGGGAAAAGAGAGACAGCGATCCCATCCACTGGTGTTGTCTCTGAATACTTATGGTGGCCAGGGACTGGACCAGACAAGTTGGGAGCTGAGAACTCAATCTAGACCTCCCACATGGTGTCAGCAACCCAATCGCTTGAGCCATTACTGCGGCTTCCCAATAATATCAGCAGGAAGTAGAAATCAGGAGCAGGATCCAGGTACTAAATTCAGGTATTCCAACAAGAGACAGGAAGGCCTTAACTTGTATCTTAACCACTAAGTTGAATGTTCAACACTTTGGAATTTAAGCACATTTACTGTGTTTGCATATTATGTTGTTCATATTAATCCCAGACTGGATTGTAGGGAAATTTTCATTAACTGTAGAATGAATAAGTTGTGTTTTACTCATTTTCGGAAACGCTAGACATGATGGGAGTGAAAGAGCTAACTACAGACAACACGATGAGGTGAATCACAAACAAAATGTCAAGTCAAAGAACCCAGATACATTGGAACAGGTGTGATATGATTGTATTTGCATATACATATAGCTGCAAAAGAGACAGATCATTCTTGTGTATGACTTACAGAGTTTATTGACTAGAAGAACTCAACAGGAAATAATATTTTAGTAATACAAAGTAATATTAGTAAAGAAGTAATATTCTAGTAAAAAAGTAATATTCTACAAAGAATATTACAAAGAAGTAATATTCTACTTCTTTGTTTACCGAGTGATTCTTGGTTAGTAAAACTTCAACAAACCATACAAATTTGAAATGTATGTATACTATGTATAATATGAATCTCATTTAAAAGGTGAAGATCACATGGTATTAAAAAAAATGAAAGAACTTTCATTTATGATCTAAAAGCTATCTTCTATTATTTAACAATAACACTAGTTAGACTAAGATGATAGGGAATGGGAGGAAGTACAGATTAATATCCTGAGAAATTAGAATAAAAAAGTCAAAAGATGTAGAGTGCTAGAAAAATAGGTGTTGTGAAGTTCCTAAATTCCAAATAATTACATTCAAAAGATGGTAGTGCAAGGTAATCAAAGACCCAGGCTATGTTCCTTACTGTACTTTCCAAGAATTTTCTATTTTGGAGAATTGCAAGTAACATAGAAAAAAAAAACTTTTTAAATAATCGCAACAGCTGATAAGTTTGTTTGTTTGCTTGTTTTTGCATTTTCAGGTTTGATCTGCCTCCAGTTATCCTGTTTTCCCTGGATGGCTTCAGAGCTGAGTACTTAGAAACTTGGAGCACTTTAATGCCTAATATCAACAAACTGAGTAAGTTCTCTACAATAGGTGGGACACAGAGTGTGAAGATACCAACCTGCGCAATCTTTGACAATGCAACTTTCTTTCGGGCTTTGCTGTTGATACTTTCTCAGCCCAGGTGCTCTTGGTTGAGATAATGTCTTCCCGACATGACATCTGTGTCCTATTAATAGCAAGTGTTTTCATACTGTGGGTTCTTTCTACCTTTTTTCCCTTTGAAAACATACTTGTCTGTTAGTTTATCTTGATATGCTATATTTGAATATAATGTCTATCCTATACAAACTTATTCATATATGCTCTTTCAAAAGAGGCATTTGTCAGAACTGGGTGCTGGATTTGGGATTAGAATTATGAAGATTGCCTCAAATGAGGAATGTTACAAGAAGCATCACTATTAAGGAAACCTCGGGTCCCATCTTCACTGTCGCAGCAAGCTACCTGGGTTGGGCTACAGTGTGTAAGGCTGAACATGAATTCATACCACAGGACATTGAATCACTGCAGTGATTACTATCTAGTTAAGCAAATGACTTTTAGAATCCTGCTGGAATGAAGTGGGGACATTATCTTAGTGTGAATAGCAGCAAACAAAGATCAAGTAAACTATCAAGTGAGATAGTCAAAAATTACGAATTTAAGAATTCATAAATGGTTGAATTCATGAATTCCCCATAGAATTCGCCATCGTTACTTGGAATCTTGTTTATCTCACTTAAATGAAAATTTAGCCCCTGGAGAACACTGTTCTAATCTTTATGATTATAACTATTTTAATACCTTGTGTAAGAGGAATCATAGAATTTTTGTGATTTTATTACTGATTATTTTCCCCTTTTATAATTTCATCAGAGTTCACATATATTGTTGCATTTTGCTGGATTTCATTATTGTTAAGGTGGAATAATACTCTTATATTTGTACATCTTGTTTTCACACTCCACTCATCTGTCAATAGGCCGTTGGCTATTGTGAATAGTGCTACAGAGAGCATGGGAGTGCTGGCATCTTTTTGAGACCTTGATTTCAGTTCTTTTGGATAAATATTCTGAAGTGATATTTCAGGCAGCAGATCTCTTATTTTATTGAGGATTTTGCATATTGAAAAGCCATTTTCCTTTACCACAACTAACCATGTACAAAGGCTCCAATTTTACAACATTCTCATCAAGTCTGTATTGGTCAGATTTACAATTTACAAATATTTTATCCCATTCTTTTTCATTCTGTTGGTTGTTCCTTTTGCTGTATGATTTTTTTTTAAGCTTCATATTGTCCCACTTAACTGTTTTTGCTTTTGTTGCTTGTTCTTTCAGTGTCACAGTTTTGAAATCATTGCCAAACCTGATGTCGTGAGACTTTCCCTCTATGCTTTCTTTTAGAACTTTTATTATTTTAGCTCTTACAGTTAAAGCTGTAACTCAATTCAAGTTGTTTGTGTGAGTTATAAAGTTTCAAATTCATTCTTCTGAATGTGGACATCTGGTTATCTCACACAATTTATTGCAATTTATTTGGAATCCTATTGAACCTAACTGACTAATTTCTGTATTGATTTATCCCTGAACTCTCTATTCTGTCCCATTGGCTTTTATGTCTGTCTTTATGACAGTGCCATCCTGTTTTAATTTGTATACATTTTGAAGTTAGGAACTATGATATCTCCAGCTTTGTTCTAATTTTTAGGATCATTTTAGCTATTCAGGGTCATCTGTTCTGTATAATTTATTTTTTAATCTCTACTAAAAATGCCATTCATATTTTGACAACAATTTCATTGAATCTGTAGATGGCTTTGGGTAGTATGAACAGATTTGATAAGATTAAGTGTTGGATTCATGAGAATGAGATATCTTTCCATTTGTGTATATCTTCTTTAATTTTTTCACTGATATTTCACATCTGTTACTCAATATCTGTATTTTACTTTATAGTATTTATTTCTGAGCATTTTATTATTTTTGATGCCATTCTATATAGAACTTTTTCCTAATTTTATCTTTGCATGGTTCCTTCCTTTTTTGTAAATAAAAATGAAACTGATGTTTCTATGTTAGCTTTGTGTCTGCAAGCTTACTAAATGTATTAGTTCTAATAGTTTTTGAGGAAATTTTTGAGTTTTCTATATGTGGTAATATCTCGTCTCCAAAGATGGAGAGTTTTACTTCTTTTCCTATTTGAGTTCCCTTTGTTTGTCTTCTTGCCTAAAAGTTCTGACTAGGAATTCCAATAATGTGTTAAAACGAAGTAGATAGGGTGGTCATCCTTTTACAACTTCTGATCTTTGTTGAAAAGCTTCCTAATTTTAATCATTGAGCATTATCTTAGCTGCAGGATTTCCATATTTCCTTCTATTTTTAATTTGCTGGGTTTTTAAACATAAAATGGTGTTGTATCAAGGTTTTGGGCATCTGTAGAGGTTTATGTTGTGGTTTTTATCTTTCATTCTTTTAATTTAATGTACTCACATTAATAAATTTTCTATTTTGAACCATCCTTAAGTGGGGGCAAAGATCACTTGGCCTTATATCTGGAAGACTGGATCAGAGAGAAAAAGAGAGAGAAAGAGAGAAATCTTCCACCTGCTGGTTCAGTTTTCAAATGGCAAAAAAGGCCAGAACTAGGCCTGTCCAAAAGGACTTCCATAGAGCATGGGGCCTAAGCATTTGGACCATCCACCATTGCTTTTCCAAGGTCGTTGGGAGAGAACTGAATGACAAGTGAAACAATGGGATATGAGCTCGAACCTATATGAGATGCTGGTACAACAGGTGGAAGTTTTACATGATATGCCACCACACTGCCTTAGTGTGTAATCTTTTTAATGCGTGGTTTAATTTGTTTGCTGACATTTGTTGAGGATTTTTATAGATACCTTTATCAGAAATGTTGCCTTGGCATTTTATTTTCATGTGGTATCTGTGTTGCTTTCTTATCAGAGTAATGTTGTTCTCATAAGAAGAAATTAAGTGCATTCCTGTGTCCCCAGTTATTTTTGAAGAAATTGAGAATTGACAATACTTTTTAAGGTATTTTATAGGTTTGTCAACGAAACTGTATGGTCCTGAACTTTTCTTTCTTGAAAGGTTTGACTCAATAGTCAATACAGTCTTCATACTAATTATGTTTGTTCAACTTCTTAGTTCTTCATGGTTTGATCTGAATAGTTGGTATACTTCCAGGACTTAGCCCATTTCTGCTAGATCTTTCAATTTATCGACATACAGTTGTAATATTCTTGTTCCTAGCAAAAGCAGTTATTAGTTCATTAATTTTATAACTAATTAATTACAGTGACTGTTAGAGAAAGATCCACCATTGTGAAAAGTTTTGTTTGCAGTTCTTTTTCTCTTGTACTGTGTTCCTTAATATTTTATTTTTAGTACAATGATATGTTTTGGTTCCTTTCTCAATTTTTGTTGTATAACTTCCTCTGTTTCAAGTGCAGGAGTCCCTTTAACATTTTTGCAAGCCAAGTCTGGTGACGATGAACATCCTAAGTTTGTTTAGGAAAATTGTTCTCCTTTACAAAATTTACTGTCTTTTTCTGAAACTCAGTTTTCTGAGTAGCATATTTGTGGCTGGCAGGGTCTTTTAAATTTTTTCTTAAATTTTTACGTATCATCTCGGTCCCTTCTGGCTTGCGTGGTTTCTGTTGAGAAACCGTCAAGTAGCCTTACAAAGCTTCCTTTGTAAACATACAAAGCTGTTTTTCTTTTACAGCTTTCAAAATTATCTCTGTCTTTGACTTCTGACAAATTGGTTATATTATGTCTTGGTGTGGATTTGTTTTTAAGATTCATTGTATTTGGGTTCCTTTGAGGATTTTAAGTTATTATTTCTTTGAATTAACTTATGGTTCGTACTGCATCCCTTATAGCATATATTAGTTCCATGTATAGTTTAATCTTTATTTTTCCTCTTTTTATTCTTTTTTCTTTTTGTTCTGCCTGAATGATTTCCATTGACCTGTTTTTGGATTTACAGATCAGTTCTTCTGCTGTTCATGTCTTCTCATGAATTTTTCAGTTTGTTTATTGTGTTCTTCCGATCCATGATTTCTATTTATGACTTTTTAATATGGTCTCTTTGTTGTAAGTTCTATTTGCATGTGTTGTTCTCTTGACCTCAGTGAGCTTCTTTATGATGATTGTTTTGACTTGTCTGTTAGAACAATTATGTATCTCTGCTCCATTAAGATCCATTTCTGAAGATCTGTCCTTTCCTTGGTTTTGTTTTCCTCTTTCTTAATTCTCCTTTACACTCTGTGTTGGCATCTGAATATAAATCAAAGTCATTTCTCTGCCTTCATTTACTAGACTCATATAGGATAAACCCTAAAAAAATCAGCCTGGTCAAAGAATCTGAAGAACCCTCAGAACTACGTGCTAGTTAAACCTCCTTTTATTGTTCTTAGCATACCACCATCATCAGGAGCATGTTAGTTGCAAAAGTGCATTGCCATAAGCAAGACTGAAGCCAATTTTTTAGGAAGTCACCAAAGAAGTCAGATCATTAGACACCATGTACCATTGTTTCTGCCTCCAGGGATTGGTTGGAATCTAGGTTTTTCTAAACCTCTCTTCTCTGTTCTGAGCTTAGGAGGGGCTAAGGTGATTGTCCTGTTGGCTCAAACCATTGCCTTTGTTCTTTCTGGCTCTCCGATGACTAGAATATTCCATATCCTGTTAGTGTTCCAAAATAGGTAAGTCAGAAGCCAGTCCTTGGATACCTCCCTGTTGGGACATTGGCTTTGTGATCCAAATATTTGCCATATCAGTGAGAAACTGAGATCTGGATTTATCACCTGCTTCCTCTGTACTGAGCCAGGAGGAGTTGTGATTAGTGTCTGCACGACAGCAAACGTTCTCTGTAGTCTCCATGTGGCTAGTGTATTTTGGTTCCCATCAATTCTCCAAGACAAATGAGACTGACATCAGTCTCTTGGGCAACACCAAAACTAGGGTGATTCAATTCTGAGAGCTGGGTCTTGCCTCCCTGATACTGTGCTGCTGTGCTAGGAGTAGAGATTTTTGTTAGATTTTGGAGATGTAACAGCCAACCATGTGACTAGGCTCTACAAGAGATTGCGTTACAAAATTGTATACAAAATTAAAATTATTCGTTAGAAGCCATGGATGTTGCTGTAAAGCTTACTGTATTTTCAGTCTGTAGGAATGTCTTAATAGCATTTAATTATGTCAATTATCATATAAGAATATAAAGAGTACATTGTTGTTCTGACTCGTGCATTCTTTTGACTGTTATTTGTTCATTAAGTCTTTTGTCTCTTCTTCAAGTTTAAAGTTATCATAAGCTTAGCTACATTAGATTATCCCATTTATATATTTCAGATCAGTTTTGTTTGGTATGTTTTTTCTACAAAAAGCTTCTTTTTTTTTAAAGGTATTTATTTATTGGAAAGTCAGATATACAGAGAGGAGGAGAGACAGAGAGGAGGATCTTCCATCCAATGATTCACTCCCCAAGTGAGCGCAATGGCCGATGCTATGCCAATCCAAAGCCAGGATCCAGGAACTTCTTCTGGGTATCCCACACGGGTGCAGGGTCCCAAAGCCTTGAGCCGTCCCCGACTGCTTTCCCAGGCCACAAGCAGGGAGCTGGATGGGAAGTGGAGCTGCCAGGATTAGAACCGGCGCCCATGTGGGATCCCCGGGGTGTTCAAGGTGTTCACGCTAGGCCACCGTGCCGGGCATCCCCCCCAAAAAGCTTATTTCTAAATAATAGTAAGGTGAATATGTATATAGTAAAAACAAAGCATCTTTACTGATTTTCCAACCTTTCCTTGACAAAAGCAACTATTCCTATTGGTTTTGTTATGTACTGTTCTAGAAGTTTTCTGTTCAGTAGTAATTTAGATTATTGATAGCTGCAATGAATAATGTGAAGAAATCACATTTCTGTGAGCTGTTATCCAAGTAGCTCTGATTCTAAGGTGATTGTAGATAGTCTTCAGCTGTGTCCTGTTTAGAAAATCATAACCAGGGTGGTAACATATTTTCATAATACTTGTAGCTTCACATTTTATTTTGTATTCTGCAGCTTTTGACATTAATAATTTGAGTTTGCCTTACATTTTCCGAGGAAGTAAAACAGATATTGGCTTTACATCTCTGTTCTCTGACCTTTTCCTCACTTACATTCTTTTTAGTTATGTATGTGAATTGGATCTCATTTCATTTTCGAATCATATGACATTTTGACAATATTGCATGTGTTATTCTTTGATTTAAGGGCATGATTTATTTATTGATAGTATTAAGAAGTTAAAGATTATCTTCGCCATAATTTACATGTTAAATTCTAGAGTTCTGGCAAACTGAAGTCTGTCAGAATCAACTGGGGTACATATTAATATGTATGTGTGTTTTGAGTGCTAGCTCCTCCGTGCCTTGCTTCCAGCCTTGGCCCATCATAAGATGCTATTTAGTGGACTCGAGAGGGAGACCTAAAATATTGTAAAGAAGGAAATTCCTGGTCATTTTGGAAACATTTAGCAGAGACTGGAAAAGAACCCAATCCTAGGCCTGTTTAAGGAAACACTCATTGTTTCCAGCTGCAGAGTTTATTACTTTTTGGACAGTAATCAATTTCTTTTTTTATTTTAAATGAATCTATAATGGAGATGTTTTCATTTAGAATGGCAGGCAATGGGATTTGGGTATGGAAAAGTTTGTGTACTTCATTGCTGTAAAGGAAATAGTTTGAGCCAATGGCTCTTACCTCTTCTAAACAGGTTACTGTACAGAATGAAAACAAAAGAACAATGAGAGCAAAATTAATCGTATGCTTTGGAAACAACAGGCTCCTGGAAAATTCACTAATAAGATGAGAACTGATCTGAAATAAATAAACAGTAAAGTTAGTTCATTTTGTAAACATGACTGCTACTAACATGTGTGGCCATAGAAGTTGAATTCCTGTTTTCTAGAAGGTTTGCAATTTGTTATTTCGTGTATTTTTCTACAGGAAGCCTCAGCTGAGATGCAAAGACTTTTGAAATTTTTCTTGTAATGGCCGGATTTGGAAAGAGGGAAACAAAGTTGGCACTCTCTAATTGAGCATTCACTGTAGGTCAGGGGTCAGTAAGCTGTAGAATGTTGGCCACAATCCTGCCCATTCTGGTTGTTTTTGTAAAATCTGCCTTTTACTAAGAATTGTTTATAGGTTTAAATGATTACTTTGTAAAAAAGATGTTTTTGTAATGTATGAAACATTATATGAAATTCAAGTTTTAATTTTCACAAAAATTTATTGGAATTTAGCCATGCTCACTTGTTTACATGTTACCTATGGATACTAGACCTAGAAATAGTTCACTCCTTTCCTAAAACTGGCATGTTTGGAAATGGACAAAGTTTAGGGATCACGATTTCAACATCTTTCTATCTAATGCACATTTTAGTTCTCTTTTTCTGAGAAATTTTCAGACTTAGATTTTTTTTTGGAATACAAAAGATTTTCTAAGGATGAAATAACTTCCTGATTTCTCATTATATTTTGTTGCAGAAACATGTGGAGTTCATTCAAAATACATGAGGCCTATGTATCCTACCAAGACTTTTCCAAATCATTACACCATTGTTACGGTAAGTGCTTGGTCCATTGGCAAGACTGACAGCACACAGAAAGGGCACAATGGGCAGTAACTGGCTGAGCTCAGTGCCACAGAGTCATAAGCACATGTGCTGAGACTTCATAGCTTACTTCAGAGTGGGAAGGCAGGGCTGTAAACTGAGGACAATGAAGTGCTGTGGAACATTAACTTTGAAAGAATGTCCCAGCATTAGCTGAATTTCAGCTTTGTGAGAGTCTAGGAAAGCCTCTTTGAAGTGAGAAACGCTCTCTTTGGTCTTTTGACTGTCCTTCACTTAGCTGAACATTTGCTGGAAACAGTGGGCTATATGGGAATATGAAAACAGCCCCTTTGATGTGGGAATTTCCTCTTTCCCATCATTTTCTTTATATTTAAATTGATAGAAGTTCTGATTCACAATGAATTCATGCCAGCTTCGACTCGAAATAAAGGGAACTAAAGCAAGTGAATACTCCTCAATGTATGAAAAGATGTAGATAGAACAATTAAAATAAAGTCAAAGGAAAATTAAGTCACGTAAAATATACAGATACAGAATACATACTAAGAATTCTCTGTCTCAGCCTGTATCACCAAAGGATATTTGCATATGCATTACTTTTCATTATTCTATTACTTTGACACAATAACATTTAAATTTAAACCATTAAATATCATATGTGTGTATGTTTACATATTACCATTATTTGACTTTTGCCTTATTAAATGTTATTTGTGGGGCAAGTGTTTGACTTGGTGCTTAAAGCCCTGTTTGGGAATGCCTGCATCCGTAGCTAAATCCCTGTGAGACCTAGTTCTAATCCTGATTACATCTTCCTGCTAATAGACACTGTGAATCGGCAGTTAATGACTCTGGTGCTTAGGCTCCTGCCACCCACATTGAAGACTGGGATGCAATTTATGGCACAGGCCTGGCTGTTGATGCTATTTGGGCAGTGAAATAGCTGAAGGGAGATCTCTCCCTTTCTCTCTCTCTGCCTTTCTCTCTGTATCTATGTCACTTTTTTTCTCTGTCTCTCCAATAGAAAAAAAAATGTAAAAGTGATTGTTCTCACATACATGAAGGAAATAATATGGAAATAATAGTCCCACCCAAATTCCTATAGCCCTTGAACCTTCTTACCCTAATTAACTATGTAAAGATTGTCAAAAATGTAATTTTAAAAAAAAGTGATGGTCGCTCTCAAGTCAGCGAACGTAGTGTTTTCTTGGTTGTTTGCAAATGTGTACAAAGCAGCAATACACACATGCCCAACAGAAATTCAGCAAGATGACACTGCATTCCAAGTTTAACTGTAATACTATAACGAATGTCATTTTTATAATCCATTGTTTATTTACTGTCATGCTTTGCATATTTGTGGTTTCTGTTGGTGATTTTGCTTTTAAAAAATGACACCCAAGCATAGTGTTAGAGTGATGCGTCGTGTTCCTAAGAGCCAAAAGGCTGTAGTAACAGAAAACAAATGTTAGCTAAATTTGGATCAAAGACAAGTTACAGTTAAAAAACAATGTGTAACAAACAATACATCCTAAAACAAAACTACACAACAAACAGGATTATGTATTAATCATTATATGGAAAGGTAATAGACAACTTTGTTATTTATTGACTCAAAAGTTACAAATATATTTTAGCTGTGCAAAATCCCAAATATGGAGTCTGCAAATAAAATTTATAGAAATTACATTGTTGTAGTGATGAAATGTGAAGATCCAAAACAGTAATCCTGTATTCTCCCATGAGCACCAATTCTATATGTACTAATTTAATGTTCGTGGCAATTTTGCATAGCATAAGTATCTTGAATAGCAAAAATTGACTGAATACATGCATATAAACATGTATATGTAAACATGTATGTTTGCATATGTAAACAACTTAGAAATTATTCTAATTATGAAGAATCCTTAAACATATGCTGAAAGTGCATATTATGAAAAAAAAAAACTGCAGGAATTTCAAAGTTTCTTGCACCACAATAAATGCATCCTTAGTTTTTCGAAACAGTTTGAAGCAGACTCATAAATGCTGCTGACTTATACTTTATACATAGATATATCACACATCCACACAGGATCGTATCATATATATTGTACTAAATCAAGTAATGTACTAAAGTGATGTCCCTAAAACCTGTCTGAAAATAGCTACTACTGCAGGGAATGTGATAGATACTTAAAAAAAAGTGTGGAAATATTGAGTGAATTACAGGGGATGGGACTACTGGGTGGTGCACAGACTTGCTGAAGGAAGAATGGACAGAGATTGAGCAGAATCCACTCTGAAGCACTAGTAACACATTTTCATCCCTTTAAGCCAGAATATTCCACACATAAAGCCTTTTATTTAACAAATATATTGCTGTTGTTTTCAATACAACCAGTGACTATTAATGTAATAGGAAAAAGTTCATTAACAAGTTCTTTAGGCATATAAGGGCAATATCAACGCAACTGATACAAACCATTTGGCTAATGTGATTTGTTTGCTTCTATAGACCATGGTAGAATGTGTATGTGTGTGTGTGTGTGTGTGTATACATAGTCTTTGTTATAAATAGATAATAAATATGTAAAATGAATGCATAGTATATATATAAATATATAAGTACATATTTACATATTATGTGTAAGGCATATATATATATATATATCTCATGATATTTGAGTTCAAATCCAAGTATTTTATATTAAAGTCTATGGGTATGTGGTATAAGTTATAAATCTTATGCTGTTTTAAGTATGCCTTTTGTTAATACTTTATTTTATCTTAAATATCTCAAAATTATCATTTTAGGGCTTATATCCTGAATCACATGGCATCATTGATAATAATATGTATGATGTAAATCTCAACAAGAATTTTTCACTTTCTTCAGCGGAGAAAAATCAGCCTACTTGGTGGCATGGACAACCAGTATGTAGCATTCCACTTGGAATTCAAATAACCTCTGTTCCCCAGTGTGACAGTAAATCAGACTGAGTGCCCTACTCTGAGCTTCACATTCCAAGTTCTAAGGGCGGAGGTAGTACATTGTCTGCACAGTTTACAATTATACTTGGAATGTGTTAAACATTTGTTGTTGCTCACTCAGAGGATCTGTTGTGGAAACTTGGCTATGGTTTATAAATGTACCAATCTAGAAATTACTCAGAAAGATTATTCATTAACTTTTCTTCATATTCTGTTTTGTAATTCTTTTAAATGGAAGGAAAAACTGAACAATTTTGCCAATTTGGAAATGACCTTATTCTTGCTGATTTACTATGTTTTTAATTTTCAAGGCAGAGTTTGAAGATTATGTATTTTAACCATTGCAGAGACAAATTATTACTAGTTGCAATACATTTTGTAGTTGTTATTCTTTTATTTCCACTAAGTTGCATAATTTCTACCCAAAGTGATTATCCCAATGACTTTCATTTATTCTAACTGTTTTCTTTTTACAGGTGTGGCTGACAGCAATGTATCAAGGGTTAAAAGCTGGCACCTTTTTTTGGCCAGGATCTGATGTGCCTGTAAATGGCTCCTATCCTTCTTTGTACTTCCTTTACAACGGGTAATGAAGCACTTTCTAAAAGTTTACCATAGAATTGGGAATGATAGCAGTTTTTAAAATTGGGGCCTGGTTGATGGCTCAATTGGCTAATTCTCCACCTACAAGTACCAACATCTAACATGGGTGCTCGTTCACGTCCTGGATGCTCCACTTCTCATCAATCTCTCTTCTTGTGTCTTGGGAAAGCAGTTGAGGTGGCCCAAAGCCATGGCACCCTCAACTGGAGACTTGGAAGAAGCTCCTGGCTCAATTCTGATTGTTGTAGCTGTTTGAACAGTGAACCAGCAGATGGAAGATCTTTCTCTATCTCTCCTCTCTGTAAATCTGCCTTTTCAATAAAAAAAAAAATTTTAAAACAATTTAAAGAAAGAAATAATTAGAAAAAAATTTAAAGCAAAATGTTGAGAATGATTTTATTCTTTCAGTTGTTTGGATCAAAAAGTCTGGAAGCCGTTGATTCCTCTCCTTACATCTCTCATTCAGTAAATGCTTTGGATTTTAATTCAGCTTATATGCAATGGGGACGATCTTGGACCTAGCATTTGGGAAGTCTCATTTCTGCATGAGGGTACCTTGATTTCATACCCATCTCTGGATCTCAATTCCAGTTTTTTACCAATGCCAACCTAGAGAGGTAGCAGTGATGACTCCAGCCATTGTGTTCCTGCCACCTACATGGAGGACTTTGATTGACTTAGTCCTTGACCTTGGCCCAGTGGAGACTGAGCCATTGTAGGCATTTAGGAAGTGAAACCATGCATGAATGGGAGACATCTCTCTTTCTCTTTCTTAGTCTCTGACTTTTGAGTGAGTAAATTATATGCGTGTGTGCACGTGTGTGTATTTATATATCTGAGACCTTTTCATTATCTCTGTCATCACCATGCTTATCTGAACAGTTGCTGCTTCACAGATCTCTCCACTTGTTGTTCTCTGTAATCTAGTCTCAATTCACTACCCAGGAGGATTCCTTTAAAATTCCAAGTCTAATGGTGGAACACTTTGAGATCAAGAAGTTCTGTGTTTCACTGTGTTGTCCAGAGAAGGAGCTAACAGGCCCAGTGCTGGATGACCCTGACTTATTTCTGCTGTCACGAGTACTCTCCTCCCCTCCCAGAGGTTCACTCTGACTTTTCCAAGAACCTCATCACCCAGGCTAGTGTTACCAGATGCCCGGTGCATCGACCATTCCCCTGCCTGAAATGGTCCCTCTGAGGATTCTGAATGCCCTCCTATTCACCTCCTCAGGCTGCTGCTTCAAATGTATCATTTTATCCCATCATAGTAAGATTTAAAATTCTAAATCAGTCCCACCCAATTTTTCAGTCTCTTTCTGTGAATTTTTCTATATGATACATCACTTTTCAGACACTGTGTCATCTATTTGCTTTTTATCCCAACTTTTACTTTCTTCTCACACCAGAACATCATTTTAAGAAAATTTTCTCACTGATAAACTCATACACAGTGTATGACGATAGGTGTTCATGAGATATAAGTAAACGAATGAATAAATGTTAATAGGTTGAACTAAGCATAACCAATGCTTTTTATTATGGTTTGGGGCAAACAGAAGGAGACAAGGGTAAGGAGGAAACTAAAATATTCATTTAATTTGTAAAACAGCAAGCATATTTGCATGTAGGTACTGGCTAAAATCCCTTTGTGTAATATTCAACCCATTTCAGTATTCTGATCATACTGAAAGCAGAGCAGGTATTTATCTTTCTGAATAAGTACATAAAGGAATTGTTTTTGATCGAATAAATTCTGAAAATTATTTTTGTATCTTTTTTCAGAAGTGTTCCATATGAGGAGAGGATCACTACATTGTTGCAATGGCTGGATTTGCCCAAAGATAAAAGGTAGTATATGACCTAGTAACAGTGCTACCATAGCAGGATATGGGTGAAGAAAAATGAAATCATGTTCTTGCTTTCAATGACAGTTTTTGAGAAAACTTGGCATTGCCTTTTAGTGGACACTTTGCAAAAATTATTCCTGAAAGCGGACGATTTTCAGTTTCTGAGAATGTGATGGATACTACTGACCAGTGGAGAGTAGAAGGGAGAGGCGCTAGGGTCGGGGGATGAGCTGCTGTGAGAACTGACCAGGCCATGGATATTTGCCCAAGACCATGGCATCAGGTTGGATTGGAAGGAAGTTCCTTGAGATGTTGTCTAGTTAAACAGCTCCTCAGAATCTACACATTAAGAACTGGGTATATATGGCAATAAAAAATCAGAATCCAGGAAAGGTAGAGGGCCAGGACATAAGAACAGGGGGTCTCATTTGTAAGAACAGGACAGATTTTCATAACTAAGGCATGCCAATGCTTGTATCTAGGATGGTTTAGTTGATTTCCTATTAAAGTATCTAGCCCTGCTGAGGCCAACTGGAGCATCTGGGTCTGGAGGGAAAATAATTCATTCAAAATCGATACTATCTTTCTGTGCTTTAATTTTCCTTCTAGACCTGATTTTTATACCATCTATGTGGAACAGCCTGATACTGCTGGACATAATGGTGGGCCCGTCAGTGCCACAGTAAGTTTTTTTTAATTGGTTAATTAATTAGAAAGGTAGAGTTAGAGAGAGGGAGAGAGAAACAAAGAGAGACCTTCCTTCTGACAATAAACACTGAGGTTGGGCCAGGCCAAATCCAGGAGCCAAACGCTTCTTCTGGGTCTCTCACATGGGTCCAGGGGCCCAAACACTTGGGCCACCCTCCCCTGCTTTCCTAGTTGATTAGCAGTGAGCAGGACTGGAAGTGGAATAGCCAGGACATGAACTGGAGCACACTTGGGATGCTGGTGCTACAGGACTGAGACTTCATGTGATATACCACAACACTAAGACTTGGATGGTGGCAATCACAGTGAATGAAAAAAAAATTCAGTTGAAAATCATTTAGTTAGTGGATTTGAGATGACTAAGTATGAGTTGCATGCGAGGGATGGGGGGGGCGGGGTCAAGAATGGCTTCCTGCTTTTTATCATGGGCCAGCAAGTTCGTAATGATGATGGGCTCTCTGATATAAATAGACCTGCCTATTTTGTAGTTAAGATGCCTATGACATCAAAATAAAGATTCCAGAAGGCAATTTGAACATAGGCAAAGAGTACACTAAAATGTACTCTGTTGACTCTCTAGTATTGAAGAAGAATTGGTCGCAAAATGTACCAACCAGTAACGAATAATATGAATAACCTTCTATAGAATAAAACTATGGTTTACTACTGACAGATTATCATCTCCTAGAATGAAAAATTAGAAAGAGAAATTCAGTTCAGAAAGGAAGAGTGTTATAAAGAACAGATTCACTTCAAGGTTGGTAATGCTCATGTACATGGTAGCATAGACTACCCACGAATTCTGCGTTGGGAGCAGCATGTGGAGCTGGAAGATGTCAAGTAGGAGCTGCGTCTCTGCAGGGTGTCTTCCACATTCCCCCACAGAACCGCAGCTGGTTGGGTGCTTTGCAAGCCAGAACCCAGTTATGCAAAGGGGTACTTCTAGATCCAAAGAGAGTTCACAGGGATCCTATCTGTTGACTTTTAAGAAAAAAAAAACTAGGATTGATTTTACTATAGCCACAGTGTGTGGTGTGTGTGCTGTGAAAATCAGTAATCACAGTTCCCATGAATATATATTTAATTATTCATATATAATGTATAATACACCATATTATCTATTTATGTAATACACAATGTGTATTTATACTTGTATGTAGCATATAAATATATCATATATATAATATATATATATTTAAACATGGATCCTACCTGAACCTGATTTTTTTCCTTACTACACTTGGCAAATACTTCTATTTCTGTTCTATATCTAACTATCCAAATAAAAACCCTACTCACTCATTACAGGTTTCTAATTTCTTTCTCTTTTTTCAGTGGGGGGTAGCTGGAGTTGGAGGCTGACATTTATTCATTTCATATTTTTCTATGTGTTCTTCATGGAGGACTCCAGGTTTGGAAAATTTGTGATGAATTTGGTTCGTTACTCTTTCCCTGTGAGACTTTATGCAGTTCTGACACATAGATGACCTCAAAACTTTGAGTCTAACGATAGCATTGTGTCAGGGTGCTGGGGGAAGATTGAAGGGAAGAGACATCTGCGTGGTTGAAAGGAGACAGTAGAATGATTATGTGAAAGTGGACATTATGCCATGACAGAGGTGGAAAGCATGACTTTACTGCCAAATCAGAGTGCACAGTAATCATAAGAGTCAGTATAACACCTTAGAGTTGATGATCAACTTAGAGTGGATACAGCTTCTTTTAAGTTCAAGTCCTGCACTGTGGGACATGCTATGCATGAACATGGTGTTTGCCATCTTTAAATCTCAAGTTCTTGTTCCTTTCAGCCAGAAGTTCCAAAAAATTCATCCACAAATGTTGGCTGTGAGGATTTCTTGAGCAAATATATTAAAGCTCGTAACACTCCTTGGCTCATGAAATGGTTGTTCAAAAGGAAAAAAAGATATTGAGTGTTATAATAGTATCATGAGAGAATGAATATTTTTCCCAATTCATTTATTCACTGAAAGAAACTTCTGAAAAAATGAGGCAGTAAAATCCACTTAAACTTTGTCCATTCCATATATTATACTAATAAGGTATAGAAGAATTACACTCAAGAGTGTAAGCTGTAAAATAAAAATGAGTTCTGATTTCGTTATTTGGAAATAGCCATGGTTACTAGCACTTGGAAACATTTGTTTTCAATTTTCTGTGCTTGTGTGTTTACTAAGCAATAGTAATTGTTTAAAAACAAAGTCAAGAATAATCATGTGTATGAATTTGTGCACAATGTGGTTTTCTTATGTGTACTTTGTAAAGTGAATATCGTAATGATTTTTTAAGGACATGTTGTAATTAGTTTTTCTAAAATTTATATTATGAATCAATAGCGCAATAATATGTATCTTCATATGGCGATCGGATGCTTGGAAATATAATTATATGGAGATAAGGCATGCCTTTTTTAGACCATCTGGTAACTCCTTGGCACATGCTCCTCTAGGTGTGTACACACCTGGGTTCTCCTAGCGGTGTCTGTGGGCAGTCCTCCCTAATATCAGCCATCATCATGAAAACATTTACAGGTTAATGGTGCTTGTTGACATTCAACATTGTTTTGTGTATCTGTTGACTAGTGTGGGGAATACTCCAAAAAACAGAAGAGTTTTGTTTTGAGAGATTTGGTAAATAGGTCTTTGGTAAGTGGTAGCATGAGAACTGGGTTCTGGTGTTCTATTTCGAAAGTCAACAATTCAAAGAAGGAAATATATTAAAGGTTTGCTGCATTATTTAAGGATTTGATGAACCAAAATAATTAGTTCTCTCTCTGTGTCTCTCTCTTTTAGGTAATACAAGCCTTACAATCAGTAGATAATACTTTTGGAATGTTGATGGAAGGCTTAAAACAGCGGAACTTACATAATTGTGTGAATATAATCCTTTTGGCTGATCATGGTATGTTTTTTTTTTTTAGAAAAACCATATTTTACTTATACACAATAGCTTAAAGTATTATACAAGCAAGGGTGTTTTCAGACAAAGAAGCTTTTAAAGAAGCAACTATATTTTGTGGTAGACAGAGGTTAGGACATAATTTAAATTTCTAATTCAATTATTTTAACATCCTTAAAGATATATTCATGTATTTTATTTTCTGTGAAAAATAGAAGGAATAGTACTTAACAAGATTGCTATTCCATCTATAAAAACTGCATTTTAGAACTTCTTTTTAGTAAGTGAGTCTTTCATTTTGTTAGTTTATTTTATTGACACATTTTTCCAGATTTAAGAGAGTATTTATTTAGTTTATTTGAGAAAAAAAGAGAGGAAGAGAAGGAAGAAGGGGACAAGGAAGTGGGGAGAGAGAGAGAGTGAGAGATACCTGATAGAGCTCCCATTCCCATTTTAGTCTCCAAAGCACAGAAAAGATGGAGCTAAATCAGACTGAAACCACAAGACTGGAACTCAGCCGGAGTCTCCCACATGGTGGCAGGGACCCAGCTACCCGAGCCACCACCTGCTGCCTCCCAAAGCATGCGCTCCAAAATGGGATGGGACCTCCTGACAATCATCTATGCGGAACGCTCACTCTGTCCCTTTATCTGGGCCAGCTGAATGGCTGTGTGATTAATCACAGGTTTTTGCATCTAAGTTCCCTATCACTGCACATTTCTCCACTGGAGATGAACTCTTGATTTTTTTCACTTAAAGGTATAAGGAAGTGAAACATCAACCCTTCCTACTCCCATAGTGCACAGAACACATTCAAGCACTTTAAAGTGCTTGTTCATTTCACAGTGTCTACTCGAGTCATTGAGTGTCTACTGGATGCTGAGTACTCAGAGCAGTGTAGGACTTCCGCATTCAAGGTGATCAAACTGTCTTTTACAGCGTCTTCACACCACAACAGTGGGGACAGTAGACACTGGTACCAGCAAGCAAAGAGCCAATCAGTACACTGTTAGCTGTATCTCAGAACATCAATGAGAAACACTGAAATGGATTCTAAATTTGTTCAGCGATTCCCTAAAACTGCCTATTGTTTTAAAAATGAAGGGAAAAAAAAGCATTGTTAGTGCACATTTTGTTTGAAGAAATTGGTAAAAATAAGAACTTCATTTTTGCCTGAAGAATTTTTGAATGTTTTTAGCACCGGCTGCTTTTATAAACTTTAATATACTTTCTAAGGAAATATTTTCTAATGTATTATGTAATGTATTTTCTTGATATATATATTATTTTCTAAACATGCATGTAGCTTTTTTGATTTAAAAAGGCATCATGTTGTGTTTCATACAACTTAAATGTAAAGAATCAGCCTGCTACAAAGGATTTGCCTATGTTAGTTGGTCTTTGTTGAACACACGGTGTTTATAATTGCTGACTAAGCTACCTGATAAACATGATTCTTTTCTCCCACTGTGTGACTTTCAAGTTCTACTATCTAGAGTAAAATAATGGGTTAAATTGCATAAGTCTTCAATGAAACTTGACTTTGTAGTATAACATATCTATTGTTTGACAGCCCCAAAGATAAGCAATTGTTACTACATATGGATGCATTTTTATTCTAGGAATGGAACAGACTTCTTGTGACAAGATGGAATATATGACTGATTACTTTAACCAAATAACTTTCTACATGTATGAAGGACCTGCCCCCCGCATCAGGAGTCGTAATATACCTTCTGACTTTTTTACATGTAAGTTTAAAGACGCCTGTAGAGAAAAAAGAGATGAACTACAAATGAATAACCATGGCCTCTGCTTCTGAGAGCACACACTTGCCCTCTTGCTGCTGCATTCTTGGGGAGACACTAGGAGGCAGTGACACATCCCCATGTTGAAGTACAGTCCTTCTATAAGTCAATGGTAACATCTACCATTGCTTGGTCAAAATACACTCTATTCCATTCTCAAACGCTGAAATAATTGTTTAAGATAAGTATTTGATTTCATCAAATCAGAGTTCTTTTAAAATATAAGTGTCAGATTCATCTGTTATTCACATTTTTTTCCCAATCATCAAGTATCGATTGTAATGTGACTTATTTTTCTTTTGAAACAGTTAACTCTGAAGAAATTGTTAGGAACCTCAGTGTAAGTATAAGTTTCCTTTATATGTATATTTAGCTTAATGTTATCACCTTAATTTGTGTTATTTTTCTGTAATCAATTTTTAAGCAATCAATGATATTGTATGCATTTTAGGTTTTTTTTTTTTTAAATCTTAGTTACTTTCATTTTGGAGTTAACATCATTACATTACAGGTAGTTAGTTTGGTGTAACTTACTCATTCCTAGTTTTTGTTGAAAGAGCTGGTGGTTCCATTCCAAAGGGTTTGGGTGGTAAGCTTCATCATTGTGTCTCATGTGTGTGTGTGAGTATGAGTGTGGGTGTGTTACTTGATATCAGAAATTTGGTGCATCCACAGACTCCCATAGATCTTTTTGTACAGTTCAGATCAATAATCTCTCTGCCTCCTAAGTATGATGCTTACTGCTTCTGATTGCATCTTACATCCTTGGAAAATCTTAGAAAGTTTCTAAAACATGTTTTTTTCAAAATGAGAATCAGTACCTACTAGAGAGACATGGAAAATTCTAGTGTTTTAGTGTTAGTAGTTGTATATGTAATAATTGGATATGTATATCATTTGGCATTCAATATTTTACTGTTGCTTAGACTGACACTAACCTATTTATGCATAGGTGGGATATAGTTATAGTAAGAATTCTAAACATAGTGTTTAAATGATTAAAGAAAATGAACAATGGGAAAGGAATAGTTCATTTAATAGGAAACCATTGAAATTTTGTAGTAGAAATCTTTTAGAGTATTAATCTTTTTTTGGGTCATTTTGAATCAATCTATTTTCTTGCATCATTAAAGAGAACATTCTAAAAACAGTGTGCTCAGCATATAGTCATAGTACTGAATAAACATAGACAAAAATAAATTTTCTAAAAATTACAGGCAGAGAGTGAGATGATAAATTATCAAAATTAGGAAATAGGTTTTTTTTTCTTACATTCTCTAATATTTTAATTCTGAGTAACAAAATAATCTCGCCCCCTTCTGGTGAGATGTAGACCTTCAGTGTGTTCATGAACACTGAGTAACACAGAATTTGCCACAGGTGTTTTGTTTTTTTGGGGTTTTTTTTTGTCCCATCACCTCACAATCCATAAAGATGATATTATACTGGTGCAGATGGGAGAGTCTTTCATGATCCCAGTTGTGAGAGGCATTTGAGTACTGCAAGTTTGGAAATCCATTGCATGTTATTACAGACACAGAGCTCCAGAACCACTAAGAAATGGGCTGCCATGTCAAGAAGCAGTGGACCATTACAGGAAAATATCCCACGGGGTATTGCAATATCCCCCGGGGTATTGCAGTATCCCCAGTGGTGCTGTTCTGTGCTTCTATGCTGAGTTTAGATTGCTCAAACATGACCTTACAACCCTGCAAATTCTACATTTTGGAGGCATCAAAGACATGAACACCAACTTTGTTCTTAGGTAAAGTTATCTCATTCCTGATTTCTTCATCTCAAGTCTCTAAACAAAGGATAATTCCATGGTTCTTCAGCACGGGTAGTGTAGCCCCAGTTCTGTCTGCATTTGTTCTTGGAAGGAACGTGTTCAGCAGCACGGATGTGTGACCCATTCAGTGCCACATACTGATCCCTTGCAAGTTGATGAAAATACACAGTCAGAAGTGTCCATCACATTCTTGATAGGCTCAGGAGTGTTCTTGGGCTCATTCGCACACCACCTCAGACCAACATCCTACTGTGCCCAGCCTAACAGTTCATACATAGAATTTATAGGGATATTAGCTTAAAAAGAAAAGTAATGACATATAAAAAAGCAGAAAAATAAGCCCAGAAATGATATCAAAATTCCCAAAACAAGTTGGCTGAAGTATGCATGCAACAATTTTTCTTTCCTCTTTTTTTTTTTAATTTGTTTACATGTTTGGAAATCAGATTTGCAGAGAGAAAAGAAAGAGACACAAATTTTCCCTCCATTTCCTTGTTTACTCTCTGAATGGCTGCAATGGCCAAGGCTGGGCAAAGCCAAAGCAAGAGCCAGAAACTTCATCTAGGTCTCCCATGCAGGTGCAGGGGCCTAAGCAATTGGGCCATCTTCCGTGGCTTTTCCCAGCCAGTAATAGGGAGCTGAATCAGAAGTGGAGCAGCTGGGACTGGATACAATGTCCAAATAGGATGCTTAAACCGTAGGCGGTGGCTTAACCTACCGGCTTACAACATCTTCCTCTTCTTCCTTTAATTTCTCCTTATTCTAACATTTCCTGTTTGTTTTGGACTTTTTTCTTTGTAAATTGTGTTTCACAGCTTCTCCTATTTTTCTTATACAAAGACATACTAAGATATGTGAGATATTGTGGCATTTGATAAGAAAATAAAGAAATAAGAAAAAATAGAAATTTCCTCATATCACCATTTGTATGTTTACTCTCTTCTTACCTGTGTTTTTCAAAAATACAATGAGAGAAAGTTCTTTCTCTCACTTCCTTTTTTTCTTTTGCATGATTAGATACCAGTATTATTTGTATTTTTAAAAATGATCCTGCAATGACAGTAGTTATTATTAAGGAAGCCAATCTTTGGTCTAATTTGAGAAATTTATGAAGTTTTTACAAATAGGATGACAACTATTTCAAAAGCTGTTGTCATGATTTGAAAACTAACTGTTGGTTATTTTAAAAAATAATTATTTGTGAAGAGATTTTGATACATTTAAGCATATTTTTCTCCATATCTATATATTTTCATATGCAATTTAGACTTTAAATTTGAAATTCTCACTTTTTTAAAATATTTATTTATTTTTATTACAATGTCAGATATACAGAGAGGAGGAGAGATAGAAAGGAAGATCTTCCGTCCGATGATTCACTCCCCAAGTGACCGCAATGGCCGGTGCTGTGCCGATCTGAGGAGGCAGAAACTTCCTCCAGGTCTCCCACACAGGTGCAGGATCCCAAGGCATCGGGCTGTCCTTGACTGCTTTCCCAGGCCACAAGCAGGGAACTGGATGGGAAGTGGAGCTGCCGGGATTAGAACCCGCGCCCATATGGGATCCTGGTGCACTGAAGGCGAGGATTTTAGCCGCCAGGCCATGCTGCTGGGTGAAAGTCTCACTCTAAACCTAGACACATATCAATTTGTTGCCTAAAGAAGCAGGGGAGGGATTTGTAGTGGCTTCAAGACACATGCTTGGGAATGAAAACTGAAAATATCAAACACCAAATTACAATTTAAGGTAGATTTTTAATTGCGGTTGAATGTAACAACAAAAATCATGTGATTAGGGAATTTTGCTACATCAACAATAGGTTTGATAGTCCTACTTTAGCTAAGCAAATTGTCATGGAAGATGAAACCTTTGAATTAGTTTGCATGGTTTGTGTTTCACAAATACATTTTTGCACGTTTTTCAGTGTCGAAAACCCGATCAGCATTTCAAGCCCTACTTGACTCCTGATTTGCCCAAACGACTACACTATGCCAACCATATCAGAATTGACAAGGTTCATCTCATGGTGGATCAGCAGTGGCTGGCTGTGAGGTTGGTGGGCCTATTTATTTCTCTTATCATGCTTTTATCAGTCATCTTTCGAAGTTCATCTACTTAGCCTTACTCTGCTAGAAAGATCATGCAAAATTTCCTGGACATTGACATTTTTGGTGTTGACATTTGTCTGCTCTGCTGGATCTTAAATAATCAATATTAAATGACTGATTTTAGCAAGTTAATCTTCATAATATAGATGAGAATGATGGAGAGCCTGAGACCATTCTGGCCCCTGTCCAGGGGCGATCAGACTGCACCTACCCACTCCCGTTCCCGCTGAGCCGACCTGAAAGGCCACAGAAAGGATAAAGAGGACCTCTATTGTCTTGCAAGCCATTGGTTAGGCAGCTCTTTGAAATCTTTTATGACTGTAAAGCCAAGTTAGTCAGTGAATTTAACCTAGAAATGTAATGCAGGTTGATCTCCAGCACTTGCAACACATAAACGTGTTTAGAGAAAAATAAAAATCATTTGGAGTCACTGCATTCCAAGGAACCATCTGTTCATCAATCCACAGAATTTTACTGAATGATTACTCTAAGTTAGGCCAGACCTACCCCAGGCATTAAGGATACAGACATGCTGTATACCGATGATGCTCTAATGCCAGGGGCATGCAATAACAACGATATTACAACAGTAAAAAGGTGCTTTGGCAGAGAAGATGACGCCGAAAGTAAACAATACACCTGGGCTCCAATATGTGATGTGTATGTGTGCAGAATAAGGAATTGGGGACTTGGAAGAGCCTGTTCTGCAAGATCCTGAAACACCCCTCCCTCCACCCTCTTCAAACAGAGTGCAGGCTTCACACTTCACCGGTAGATGGCGCTGGCCACTCTCTTTTGAATTGGAAAGTTGTACTGTTACTCAGGATAACATTCTCTGAAAGTCCCTAGAACGTGAGAACAAAATTAAACGTTGCTAACATTTATTATGGAAAGTTGCAAGTGACTTATATATAAAACTTATAAATAAAAGTGCTGAAATTAGGATAAGATCTTTAAATATTTACTGTTAGGAGGATGAGAACAAATTGCATCTGGGGGTTACTGGGACAGGATCCAGGGTGATGGGAGAGTCCAGCCATCAGAATACCTCTGGGCATCACCCATTAAAACCCAGTGTCAGATGATACTTTGTTCTTTCCAAATAGCAAGGAGAGGGTGTAGGAAAAGCCTTAGTTTTCAAGGCTGACTCCCCACCTTGTGCAAACTTGGAAATTTTAATATCTTACATATTCATTGTTTTTTCATATCTGTAACACAAGGTGAACCTGTTTTCATTATTCTTTTGCCATTAACTTACAGGGCAAACTAAGTATATCTTAAATTTTTTTTCATTATAACCTTGATAAGAGCAGCTAACGAATTTAATCTGACGAAATTCTGGGCCCACAATCTCCAGCTCTTAAGACATAAATCTTAGGCAACCTATTGTTAAGTCAGTGTGATGTTATCTTCAATCATAATGCAAGCTCTTTGGTAAGTAGAATAGATCTTCTTTTCACGATAATAGCAAACTTCCACAGTTCATGCAAGCTGTTTTCATTACTGCAATCCTTATTTTACATAATTGTGCTAGTTTTTACTAGTTGCCAGGGACCCCATTATTTCAAATAATGGTTGAATTCTTATAGTCAGTATTTCAGAGATCACATATATAATAGCACTTTTACTTAAGAATAGCAACTGATAGAGAGGTCCCAGGGACCTCACTTATGAATTAAATGCACACTACCCATGTTCTAAAGCTCTTTGGCCGATAAGAAGGAGGATAATAACTCTAATGTAGAGTGACAACTGCTGCGCTAGAACCAAGAACCTATAAAAGGTTAAAAGTAAAAGGAAGGATGACACACCCATGTGTGAGTGTCGGAGAATGTTAGAGAATAGATGGTTCCTCATCTGGGTTTTGGTGATTAGTGATGGGACAGGGTAAATATTGCCATGTCGCAGGTCTGTGCCATATGTGTATTTTGTGCATTGGGCCAAGAAGGTGGGAGGGGATGGAAATCACACCCTTTAAATGGGTTTCATTTCATTTACTTGAAAGGGAGTAAAGAGCATAGTCTCTTATCTGCTGGTTCACTCCCCAGATGCTGCAAGTTTCAGGGATGGGCTGAGCCAAGTTAAAGCTAGGAGCTAAGAATTCAGTCCAGGTCTGCAACGTTGGGGGAGGGGACCCAGGTAATTGAGACATCACCTACTGCCTCCTAGGGTGTACATTGGCAGGAAGCAGAGACAGGTCTCAAACACAGGCATTCCAATATTGACGCGAGTGTCCAAAGTGGCATCTTGATCTCTGCCTGGAACATCTACCTCAGGAACTACGCTCCTGCTCAGCCCAGTCAATGCCGAGGGACTGTGCTGGCAGGAGGAAGAGCCCAGCTGCCTGACAGGCTATGTCCATCAACAGGCACCTCTTTCTCCAAAGGATTTGCTGGAGAAGCTGGACACCTGCTGGGGCAGGATAGGTAGAGAGGAGGAGGCAGGCTACCAGGTGGGAGGACCAAATACCACAAATGTCTAGGACCTCTGCTTTGCTGGAGCACCGGGTGAACGGACGGTGACTTCGATTGCTAAGAAAGTGGAAGGTGGTTGGGAGGCACCAGGTGGCTCGAGGTCATACACGGAGTTTGCTTTTTGGGGAGCTCCTTCTAGCTGCGGGCTGGAGGAGGAGACAAGAGGGAGGCCTGTTATCTGCTCATCACTGTACAACAATCCCAAGGGAGGCTGTGGAACTTGGGGAAATGAGTTACAGAGCACATCACCAGGAAGCTTTGATGATTAATGAGGTTCCAGATTTTGCAGCATAGTGCGGTTGGTTCATCAGTGTGTCTCACGCTTGTTTCCATTCCAGCAGTGATAATGTGTAAAAGGATTTAAGGGCACTATGTGGGAAGATTTCAAAGTTTCAGTCAATCAAGGAACTAAGCAGATGAGGATCTGGCTTACCGTGAGGGTAGTAGGAGAGGACAGGACAAACAGGAAATGTGTGTGAATTTCGGAAAATCAAAGACCTTGGCCACTGCTGAAGTACCAGGAGAGAAGCCGCCTTCGTCTCCTACCTGCGTCATTGCCCAGCTGTGGCAGACACGCCTAGCTTTGATTTCAACTGTGTTAATTAGACAAGGAAAAGATAATAGAAGATTTGTTACAAAAGATACACATTGTACTTGGAAACTGAGAGCTAAATTACCACAGATAAAACTGACTCAATTTTTCCAAATACCTGATATCACTTTTCCATATGTAATATCTGGGGCCAAATTAATGACTACAAGGCATGGACACGAGCAGTTAGAGGAGCAAACTTCTGAACTTTCCACCTGAAAAGCAAAAACAAAACAGCTTTTTTTCCAGCCAATTATATTTTTTTCTTTTAAATAACATTTTGCAATATTTATTAATTGAGCTGGGTTGAGTAGTGGAAATATAAGAAACCCAGAGTTTTTCTTAAAATAAGTACAAGATAGATTTTATAACATCAAGTATTTGATTCAAAGGCATTTTTCTTTTGTTCATTAATGAGCACTAACTTGCCACACAAAATTTAAAATTTAAAGACTTCCAATTAAACAATTTCAGTATTCTTAGGAAACTTAATGAAATGAGAATAAAACTGCTTTTGTAAAATCAGTTTTACCCCATTCCAGCAGTTTTGTTGGAATTAACCAAGATAATGACATGCCTGGCCCTATAGGGTAATCTAATATGAATTCATGATAAAGCAGAGACACTCCTGATTGCCCCACATAGTGTGGCCTGGTCAGAGTTGTGCTTTGTTTTGTTTTTAAATTTTGTGGTTTATTTTTATTTTTCTATTTAAACTGACAGTCAGTTACGGATTTCTTAACATTGAGCTTTTTTTTTAGACCATAAATTACTGCCTTGTTTTCAACTGCACCTTCAAGGTAAAGGCAAACAGAAGCCGTGTGTGTGTGTGTGTGTGTGTGTGTGTGTGTGTGTGTGTGCATGTGTGTGCGTGTGTGTGTGTTGGATTTGGAGATGGAAGTTGGGGAAGCAAATGAAGAGAAACCATTCAAGGTCAGCCTTTGGAAACAGAAGTCTTTTGTTCCCAATGGAGACCAAAACTGAACCAGTATAATATTGCTGCTTTAAAACTAACTAGGTTTATTTATTGTTACCTTTTCCCAAGCGGAAAAATCAACCATGTATAAAATTTCTAACACTGCACAACTCAAAGATTAAAACATGAGAAGGTAGGCAAAGGACAAATTAATTGAATTTGAAAACAATGTATGGAAGAAAATTCCAAAAGCTAAAATCAGTGCTGATGTCAAGAATGTTCTTTTACTGACTTCTTATCAAGTGTTATGTTTTACTTTCCATGTATAGTCTTTTTTTTAAAATTTTTTTTAAAGATTTATTTTTATTATTTTTTATTGGAACGGCGGATATACAGAGAGGAGAGACAGAGAGGAAGATCTTCCGTCCGATGATTCACTCCCCAAGTGAGCCGCAACGGGTCGATGCTATGCTGATCCGAAGCCAGGAGCCTCTTCAGGGTCTCCCACGCGGGTGCAGGTTCCCAAAGCTTTGGGCTGTCCTCGACTGCTTTCCCAGGCCACAGGCAGGGAGCTGGAAGGGAAGCGGGGCTGCCAGGATTAGAACCGGCGCCCATATGGGATCCCGGGCGTGCTAGGCGAGGACTTAACCACTTGCGCCACCGCGCCGGGCCCTCCATGTATAGTCTTAACTCATTCTTTTCATATTATTTTCCTAGGCATCTTCTCTATTCAGTAAAAATTGATAATTTTTTTAGTTCCAAAGGTTTTTTATTTTCTAAAATGCTAAAATTCTTAGAGTGATCTATAAATAAAAATATCTGTAATGGTGTTGTCATTGGTGTTGAAGGGTACAGGTGAGCTTGAAGGTATCATCATTGCTTTCTGAGCCTTTGTTATTCCTTGGTGGGTATCTAGAGTCAAAAGATCTTCAGGTTCTATTGATGGATACTGAAATTCTTTTACTCTGATAATTTTGTTTTTTCTCTGGCTCTATGCTTAGGCATCAAAATATGTTTGCACCGTTGCTGAGAGAAACATGTGCTTATAAAAAAGCAGAAGTTAATAAAAACTCACTGAAGTGTAATTTAAAATAAGATCTTGTGTCAATACAGTGGTGAATGTGTAATATTTCTTTATAGGAACAGAGCAAGTACATACTGTGGTGGAGGCAACCATGGTTATGACAATGAATTTAAGAGCATGGAGGTAAGGCACTACATTGTTTTTTTGTAGAAAATGCTTACTTACCATCTTTATGATTGATAATGTCTAAGACTCTTTTACAAATTAAGTTTTTTCAATTTAAAAGTGACAGAAAGTGAGAAATACAGATGTCTTCCATATGTTGTTTCATAACCCAAATTACTGGAACTGAGCTATGCTGAAGTAAGGAGCCTGAAACTCCTGTGGGTATCTAACGTAGGATGGCAGGGACCGAAGCTTTTGAGCCATCATCTACTGCATTGCCAGGAACATAGGTAGGAGTTTGTATTAGAAATATGACATATACAGGTCTGTACATGGCATCGTGATATAGGATGGAGGCTTAATGCACAGCATTACAGCATCCCATTATTGAGATTCTTAAATACACCTATGAATAAAACAGATAAAGAGCCCTTATGTGATGAAACCTTTATTCTAGTGGAGGAATACATGCATTAGATTAGTCCAGGAATATCTGACTTACTGTGTTAAGTAAAATTCTATGGAAAATGAAGGAAAAGTAAAGGAGTGTAGGGGAAAAGTGAGACAGTTTGGGGATACCATAGGGCAGGGTGCGGCATTAAGTGAGATACAGAGGCTAAGAATCACTGAGGTGATCTTTGAGCAGAAACTTGAAAAAAGTGAAAGGATTAGCTTTTCAGAAGCTCAAAGAACAAGTGTCCCAGGCAGAGCAAACAGCCACAGCAGAGGACAGGAATGGGTTAACCATTGGAAGGATGCTGGCTTTTGGTTCCTGCTGATTTGGCTTCTAGGAGCAAGGGAATTATGGGCTGTGTTAAGTTTGAAATGTTTGTTGGGCATACAAATAGAGATGATGAATAGACAAAGACAATCTACCCAAGAGAGAAAAAAAAAACAATGGAGTCTTATACATGGTAGTTATTTTTTTAATGTGACTACATAAGATCCTTACGGATTAAGTGTAGGTAGAAGTAGACTTATTCAATGTTAGACACTTGTACTTGAAGAGGTTGGGGAGAAAGAAAAATTACTAGTGAAAAGACTGAGAAACAGAGCTCTGAGAAGAAGTAAGAAAACCAGGGAGTAAGTGCTGTTCTGGAAGTCCAGGGAAGAGAGTACGGAAAGTCCTTGAAGAAAATGCAACTGATGTTCCCTTCCCAGTGTCAGAGTTTGTGAGTTTGAGAATTTGCAACCTGTCTTGTCCAGTTCCCTTTTCATGTACACTATATGCTTTTCAAAATAGAAAAAATGAATGGGTTAGGCCAATGAATGTACTACCTCTTAACATTGGCTTAATAAGTTGTATCTCTTTGTAAGAATGTGGGTTTGAAAATCCTTTCTATTAATTAGGGTAATCTATGATAATTAAATTAATTACTGCTAGAAAAACCTGTACCTCAACTTGTTTGCTGATTATCTTGGGGAAAAAATATGTACACTCCTGTTAGCTGAAAAGAATTATTTGTGTTTTATTCTTTTCCTCTAGTTATTTGTAATTCAGAATAATTGAATATCTTGTAAATCATATCAATAAGTTGGCATTAATTCATTAAGTGTAAAAAATTTAGTTTTCCATCCAAAAAAAGAGGATATAGTATTTGAGATATAATTAGCTTAAGAAATTCTGTGAAAATTTAGTGCTTAGGAATGTCAACATTTTTACCATGTCTTATCGTATTTGAACAATAAAATGAAAGGAATAGAATAAAAAAGACTTTGTGGTTTTATAAAGTGAATATCTGATATATAACATCCAGAAGTTGCAGAAGTATTTGACTTTGGGTTGTCTGTTATGGCTTGTCCCCTCAAAGGGTGTTGATAAGTAAGGTGCTATGCAGACCAGCAGAGACAGGAAAGATAAACTCAACAGCCCTAATATTTCACAAGAATTTGTATAATATCTCTGGTAGAAATGATTGAAAAGCATTTTCCAATCTGAAAAAAAAAAAATCCTTGCAGAGACCTGCAGTACAAATAAGATAGTTGTCACAGAAGGGAAATTATGTCTCTTGTTTCACTTGCGTTTGAGTTTGATGACATCTAGTAATAAGGTGACTGTTACCACCTAGGCTATATTTTTGGCACATGGACCCAGTTTTAAAGAGAAGACTGAAGTTGAACCATTTGAAAATATTGAAGTCTATAACCTAATGTGTGGTATGTATATTTAAATAAATTCAGCAGCAAAATCTCGATGGTTCCCAATATATGTCCATTGAACTTGGTGATAAATTAAATCGCTAAAGTTGGCTGCTCTGAAATAAGAAGATAGAAATGATAAGAAAGATTTGCTCTTCAAAATTACTCAGCTACCTTATATGAATGGATTATTTCATCTTATTAAAAATGCTAAACTTTAGATCTCAGAATGCCAAAATACTCTAATCAGCCAGTTGCTATATGACAATTTAATCAAACTTGGCAAAATCAGGTAAGATCTCCAACATTTCAAAACAGGATAAATGCATCTAAAAACATTCCAGCATTCTTGTGTTGGAAACTGGAAGGCTTCTGGCATAAAGGGATGTTAAAAAAGTCCTACCTGGATAAAACTTACTCTATTCAGTGATGAGGCATCAGTGGTAAAGAGTCATGGATCTTGGCATGTCAACCTGCATTTTTACATGCCAGCCTCGGATCCTTGTAGAGAGTCATTTTCCTGGCAAGGTAATGAGAAAATGACAATTTTACTCTTAGCTTTCGGAATTTGAATGTATATGTGCTCACAGCTGTCTCTCTGCATTGGCTTGCAGACATTGAACATCATTTCAAGATCAAAAAGTGCTTTAAAACAATGTGTTGTAACCTGAAAAACTTACATTTTGGTGACTGTGTTTGTAGTCAGGACTGCTGTTTAGAGAGATGAGTTAAGCGGCAGGCAGGAGGAGACGCTAGTAAGGCTGTCTGTAACAGCTGTCTCCTCTGTTTTGGTAGAGAGCAATCAGAAAAAGTTCTTCGAATAATAAACAGAATTAACTAGCCTATTTTTAAAGTATCTGACATACAATATAAGTAAGATCATAAATTATTTAACCTCTCTGGTTTTTTTTTTTAAGACGAAATCACGATACTCCTTAGAAGCAGTGTGATCATTTAAAGCCACGTACCTGTTTTCTGAAAGAGCAGAACTAGTTCATGAACGCTCCCATGGCTCTTCTGCGGCAACTATTGCTGTTCATTAGAAGAAAGAGATGTTAGAAACTTCAGGGACAGAAATGAATGGCACTTGCAGGACACAACTACATTAGAGCAGAATTTCTTAAGAGGATGTATGAGTAGGTGTTTTGGGTCCCCGCCTCCTTCTGAAATCCCACCTAAGAGTTGAAGTTTTCCAATTTTAAGTTATTTTGAACTTATTTTTTTAAACACAGACCTTTTACATATTCAGCCAGCACCGAACAATGGTACCCATGGTAGCTTGAACCATCTTCTGAAGACGCCTTTTTATGAACCCACGCATGCAGAGGAAGCCTCAGAGTTGTCCGTTTGTAGCTTTACAACTCCACTGCCCACGGATAATCTAGACTGCTCATGCCCCACTCTACAAAATGTAAGTAACAGCTCCATGCGTCCTTAAGTATGTCAAGAAGCAAGCTCATCCATAGCTCAAATGACTGACAACCATGCTGGTGTACCAGCTTAGATATTCACTAAGTAAATATATGTGGTTTCTTTGAACCTTATGTGGAAATGAAAGATTATAATGCATATGGTGTAAGATAAAGCATTAAATACTCTTTGTAAAATGGAAAGCATTATTTGGAATGTAATTGTTAATTCTGTTGTGAGCTAACTGTATTTAACCATTCAAAACAGTAAGCTTGGAGCTCTTTCTTAAATCCTTTATAAACCAGTTTCAGAATATAAGAATCAGAAGCTCATGCTTACTCATTTAAAGCCCTGAGAACTAAGGAAACCGCGGGTATTGTAACCTGGCAGTGCATACACCTGCTAGGGAAGTTGTTGGGGATATTCCTTTGGGTAACAGAAGAGAATTTTTATCAGGCCATACCTGGAAGCTGATGAACAGTCAGTCAACACTGAGAATGTCTTTTCAGTAGATCACGTTTTGCATTGAGTTTAAGAGGAAGATTTCAGCCCCAAGAAATTCTCAACTAGGAGAAGTACCAGAACTAAAAGTGGCTGGGGGGGGTGGGGCAGAGGTCAGGACAGGAGATCAAAATACAAGAATGAAACTGACCTGTGAGAATCAGTGCACCTGGATGAAGGCCAGGATTTCAGAATGTAATTGTGCCCCAGATATCAGTAGGCTAAAGCTAACATCAAGGCCCATTTGATGCCAAGTTGAAAATGTGGTTGGAGAGCTAAATAAGCACCTGTTGCCAAAGATAAGAATTATTTCTTACATTTAGGGGTCAGTGAAGATTTTATATTCTCTAGTCCTTAAAAAACAGTTATAAATAATTAACCAAGTAGAAGAGGCTGTAAGAGAAAAAAGCCTGGTTACGTTTTTCAATAAAGATAAATCAGGGTACAGGTGAGGATTTCCAATAGAATATTGCAGAACAATACAATGAAACTGCCATCAAAGAGAGTGACAATTACAGAGATTAAAGAGGCTCAGGGAAATTGGATGAAAATAGCAAGATTACAGAAGTTTTCTGGCTGCAAACTCTTTTCTTTTCAAAGTACAGTCGTGGACCTGTGTCTGCATCTCTTGGTTCTATCCCATGCTTACAAAATTGGAGTCTGCATTTCAAACTAAACCTTTAGGTTACTTTAGCACAGACTAAAGTTTGAGATCCACATTCAGACATTGTCATGCCACCCAATTGTTGATTTTAACTGTGGTCAGAATGCTTTGCCCCATTTCCTTAATATATCTGATGTAAAAGGGGATTTTAAGGGAGAAGCCCCACCCAGTCTCCCACCTGCCCAATGTATGTGGGCCATTACAACCTACACAACAAGGGTCGCAGCCAGCTCCATATTTATGCGTAGTGTCCAAATAGGAATTTTCACACATTACTTTTGTTTCTTTGTGTGGTAGCAAAACATTTCATGAGACCAATGCAGAAATAATCTTGATACATACTTTGAAAATATGTCATGTTGCTTTCATTTCTTCTTTTATCCCCTTATTATGTTGCAGAATGCTCAAACAGAATACGTGAATCAAAGACTAAATCTCAACCAAACAGAGAGTAAGTTAACTGTGAAAACACACTGCGTGTTAGATATAACAAATGCCATTTGCTCTTGGTCGGGATTCTCTCAAGTTACATCACAGAAATTTTTACATACATAGATTTCGTTAAGATACAGGAAGAAGGCCCTCTACAAATTTACTAATCACAGTAGCAAACACGGGGACAGCTGCAGTGATTCCAAGAACAGCAGATTTCTTCAAATGATCGTGCCTCATCTACCTTCCTATATTCCCTTGCTCATTCACAGGCATACCAGATGGCTGGGGTTTGAATTCTACCCATGCTGTTTGCTGATTGTATAAGCAGGCACATCACTTAACACCTCTGCATGCCAGTCTTCTGAGCTATGGTAGTTGTACTGATCTCATGTAATTGTAAAGATTTAAAGAGTTGACGTATGTAAAGAACATAGGACATGGCCTATGGCAACATTGTCACCTGTTACATTGTTTTGTTTTTAAGAGACATCTTGTAGGCTGATGGGGAGATGGAGATGGGCTGTTACACAGAAAGCTCCCATTCATTGGTTTCCTCCCTAAATGTCTGCAGCGGCGGGGTCAGGGACCAGAGACAGGAATCCACATCTCGCACCTGTGTAGCAGGGGACCAGTTACCTGACGCATCATCCCTGCCTCCCAGGGTTTGCTTTGCAGAGAAGCTGGAGGAAGGAACCAAGCCAGGCCTTCGGATGCAGGTGTCTTTACCCCTGGGCTCACTACCTGCTTTTACCAGTTATCTTTTTAAAGTATCTAACGTTTTGTTACAATACCAAACAAAATGTACATTTTATGTAGTTACTATACGGTACTGTTTAGAGAACAACAGCATGAACATTTCTATGTGTGTTCAGTGCATGGATTTTTCAGTTCACAGTTCGTTGAATTCATATAATGGCATGCAAACGGAAATAAATATGCGATTCTATTAACACATTGTCTTACTCTTTTTAGGCTACCATAAAAGTATTATAAACTACTGGATTATAAGTCACTAAAACTGTATTTCTCATGGTTTTGAAGGCCTGGAAGTCTATGATCAAACTACCAGCAAACTCAGTGTCAGAGGAGGACTTGCTGTCACATAGATGCAATCCTGTCCTTGCAACTTCACGTGACAGAAGGACAGCAATCCCCCGGGGGTTCTTTTCTTATGGACAATTATCCCATTCAAGACAGTCTTCTCTCATAACCTCTTAAAATGCTCACTTCCGAATGCCATAATCTGGGGCATTAGGGTTTGACATGAATTTGGCGAGGGGAGGTAAACATAGCAGAAATACTGTAACATTTCAGTATCTTTTCTATGACCACGGTTAAAGTGTATTACAAATAGTGAGCATTTCATTTTGAGGTGCTATATCTTTAGATATGTGTTCTGAGCTGTGGCTCATGAGGGATCAGAGAGCAGGCCCTTGGATTTGGCCAATTTACGTGACTAAGCCTAGGCTATAGAATCTGCAGGGTGAGAACAGAACAGATCCCTCATAGTGTTGTTGTAAGAATTTAAGAAGTGTGTGAAATATTTAAAGTATGTAAAATATTACGTGTTTATCAGAGTACCTGACACATCAGTCATCAGAGAATGGTAGTTGCATGCACATGATGCATGTGCTGATTGCACAGATTTTTACTTTTGTTATTTTTATTTTAGTAACAGCTACAGTGAGGGTGAATATGCCCTTTGGGAGGCCTAGAGTTACACAGAAGAATACAGAACACTGTCTCCTTTACCACAAGGAATATGTCAGTGGATTTGGACGAGCCATGAGTATGCCCATGTGGACTTCATACACAATCCCTAAGCCGGTAAGTTTCTGAAATCCATTGACTTCAGAATGTCCAATGTCCCAAGATATTGCATAAAATTTTTCGTACATACTCTGTGAGCACAAAAGAGGAATACGTTGTCTTTTGCCTGGAGAAGTTGCTGTTGACAGGATAGTCGGTCAATTGGTAAGGCAAGTGTGAATGGCATTTCAAATAGTAGCCACAGGAAGTACAGAGGCACACATTCATTTTGTTTTCCCTAAATATATGAGTATCCTTAGAAGGTGATGGCAAACTAATTATTAAGGACTGCAAATTGTTCGTTTATTTAGCTATCTGCCGTATGCTTGGAAGGCACAAAGAACAGAATGTAATCTTTCTCTGAAAGATCTAGTACTCTAGTAAGTCAGTCTAGATGAGCACGCGCAGAGAAATGATACCATACATCTGTCCAATCTGAGGTTGAGCATCCCTGTAACTCACTACATCCTCTTTCCTCTTCACTGTCTGACAAATTCTCCTCTGCTAAATTGTGCCAGGATAACTGACTGCCTATCAGAAAAAGAAATATTAGATCCTTCCCTCACACATACACCGAATCAAATTTCTGGTCCACTTATAAACCCAAATATGGCTAGCAAATCATGGTTTTCTTGATGACCTTGGCCTAGAGGATTCCTTAGGATACAAAAAAGGAAATTTACAGAGCAAATTTACATCAGCATTAATGTGTGACCAAAAATACACAGTTATGGAGAGGCAACATATTTATGCTATATATAAGAAACGTGTTAAATATCAAAAATAGCAATTAGGATTTAGAATAGCTAGTAAATTTCTACCATGAACTAGAGAATGGGAAACATCTTAGTTAAATGATGAAATGTGAACAAACATTGGACTTTAGTAGCAATCAGAGCCTTTGTAAATTAAAACAAAATATTAAAGTCCACAAATTTAAAAAAATCAGTGTTAGACATTCCTTCAATGCAGACATGGCTTTATTTAGTTTATACCCAACACAATAGAGCTGTCCCATTTAAGCTTATCAAAAGGAATTCGTTGTATGGATTAATTCCAGCGATAATTTTTGAAGCCATTTACTGACAAAGTTGTGTTACCGATCTGAAACATAAATAAATAATCTGCAATCTGCTTTTCTTAGAAGAAAATCTCAGTATTTTATATCCAAAGGCTGTTGATAAACTCTAGCTATTACTGCTCTTGTTAAGGACACAGTTTTTTTTGCTAGAGAAAGAAGTAATTGGTTGTACCTTGATTGTCTACTTTTCTTGTTTCAATTTAAGATTTTTGGAGAAAATTAAATACATTTCCCCTATTAACTAACACTTTTGTGTGTTCTGGGAGCTCCCTGTACTGCTGTCAATAGTTTAGTCAATAATGGTTGTTGATTGTTGATCTCAAGAGTGCTAATGCTTATTTCCCAATGAGGGAAATACAGTTAACTGAGTTCATGTGTATGGTTGGTGGCTACATATTTTCTTCATGTGTACAACGGTTAGTTATTTGTGATTTTCTTAAACATATTTCATTTCTTAAAATAACTTCCATAAGATCAGTCTTATTACTCCATTCTTTACTTTGAAAGTCCAGGTCCAAAGGACTGTGTTTGTGGTTTTGATACTTTATTTGTCTGCCTTGCATGCCAGAATTTATATGAGCTCTGGAAGAAACCACAGGAGAGATTTTTGAGTTCAGACTAGGAGCTCAATACAGCTCATCTTAGTTATTGTTTTAGAAGTAGCTAATTTTGTTATCAGAAGTTCCTGTCCTTTTTCTGATACCACAAAACTGCTGGTGTATTTCTTCTTCCTTGTGATTGGATGAGTTCTAGCAATTCTCTGTTTTCTAATTCAGAAATTACCTCGTTCATATGTTGTGGTTTAAGAAAATTGCATACTTGAATGTTTTAAGATTCACATAAAATGTTTTTTTATTTTTATTTTTTTTTTCAAATTTTATTGTTCTTTATTGAAACTCAAGGAAAGACAAAACATAAACAACAGTTCACATGCATTTGTTCAATTTTCTCAATATTAGAATTATTATACACAGATTATAATACTATGATGTATTAAACACATCATCAAATTTGAGAGAAATTCACAAAAATACAAAGGAACAAATTATTATAGAATGTCCTGAGACACTTGGCAACTATAAAAACAGTATTCTATATCCACACTGGAAAACCAGCTTAAAAATTTCGTCCTTCTTTTTTTATGTTTTCTTTCTTTCTTTTATATTCCTTTCTTTTTTTTTTTATTTTTTTTATTTTTTTTTATTTTTTTTAATATTTTTTTTTTATTGTTGCTTACATTGTATTATGTAGTACAGTTTTATAGGCGCTGGGGATTCCCCCCACCCCTCCCATACCCCTCCCCCCATGGTGGATTCCTCCACCTTGCACATAAAATGTTGTAAATCATCTCTGTGCTTTTAAAAAAAGCAGACTTTTTATAAACACTTTCTGAAATAAGGAACCAATTGCCTGTGCCTTTAAGTTTTATAGTTTTTTTTTTAATCCTTAGTTTTGGTGGGCTTTCTAATTTCTGTTGTTATCTTAGAAGAATTTTAAGCAAGTGGTTGTGATTTGAAATCATGGCACTACAACTTCTTCAAAACCGCTAGCATTGGTGAGGCTCGGCTGGTTAAGCGCAGATTTTACTTCTGGCTTGTTCAACAGGAAGATGTACAGTGATTTTTTTGTTAAGTGAAAAATTGAAAATAAGAACAAGAATGATCACTATTGCTTTGAATAGGAACTTCAGAAATTTAATATGAAACTAAAGGACTTTTTTTGAGAACTAAACTGAACTTTGAAAAACATACCCTTAAAAACTCCCAGAGAAAAATGGAATTTTGGGAATTTGGTGCAGAAATGAAGTCACTGTTAAGCATGCCCACATCCCATATGGGAGTGCTTGAGTCAAGTCCAGGCCCTGTTTCTAGTTCCAACTTCTGTTAATGCAATCCTGAGAGAAGCAGATAGCAGTTCATGTAGCTGAGTTTTCTGTCCGCATTGGAGACTTGAACTGAGTTGCCAGCTGCTGGTTTCAGCCTGACCTGACCCCGCATGTTCTTGGACTTTTGAGGAGTCACCGTGGGAATGGAAGCTATCTCTCTGTGTCTGTCTCTTGCACCTTTTAAATTAAATGACGGAGCATAAATGAATAAAGTTCTGAAAAATAAAAAATAGGATAAGAGATAAGTTTATTTTTGTGTAAAAGTTTGGGAATCCATGTGCTATCCATGAATTTCTTAAAGACCCTTCAAATACATAGATTTTCAAAGTTTTTACATCAAAATAAATCTAAGTTCTAGTTCCATTATTTTATGAACCTTTTGAACTACCCTCATCTATTCATTATTTTTATATAGTATGTGCATTTATTTCCCATTGCACTTTTAAAACCCTTTGGTTTGTTTCCAAGTCTTATTGTAGATATAATAAATCATGACCTAGTTGTGTTTTGCGTGTCTTAAAAACTAGGTACACTGTTGTGGTATTACATTTTTTAAACCATGAAAGAAACCATTTTCCTGTGGGGGGGAAATTACACAACCAGATAATGAAAAGTGCATGCAATTATTTTCCTTATCATAACACCAGATTACAACTACTCATCCTCCAGTAAATTTTAGCTTTGATATCCAGTCCACAGATAAGCTTCTAAAACTTCAATTAAAATAGTTGTCGCTTCTGTTCAAGCTCTATTTTGTCCCTGAAGAGGACTCAATAGGTATATACATATCCCACGTTCTTGACTGTGCTCATTGTGTAATTCTCTTTAGGTCTTGGGAAGTGAGGTGCTCAGATTTTATCTGAGTTTTTTGAGTTCCAGTTATTGCTTTTCTGACCTATTGCTTAACTACAAAAATTCCAGGGCTCTCTGAAAAGATGGCAGAGTAGAACCTGTGGGTGTGTGAGGAGAGAGTACGGCTGATTTCACCTTCCTTAAGAAATAAGGGGATGATACCTGCCCTCCATCCTTTCAGAGAGCTGCCCATCAGGCACATTTTTAGTCATGCACTTCTATTTCAGGGCTGAAGACTTTGTACATAGGTGCGAGTATTGGGCACAGCAGTTAAGTCCCCACTTGGGACAGATTACATATTGAAGTGCCTGGGCTACAGTCCCCATTCTGCTCCCTTTCTGTCAGTGTGCACCCTGGGTGGCAACAGGAGATGGCCCAAATATCTGGTCCCCTACACACATGTGGAGACTTTCACTGAGCTTTAGGGTACTGGCTTTGGGCTGGGCTCGCCCAGCAGTTATAAGCACTTGAGGGAGAGAATGAGGAAATGGAAGATCTCTCTCTCCCCAAACCCTCATCTCTATCTTGGTGCCTCTCAAATAAATAAGTAAAAATTAAGAAATAAAATGCAAAATTTCCAGTTAGCAGAAAGGAGGTTTTATCTGTTTAATACATGCTTACCCTAAGTCTATCCTATTTCATTTCCCCCAGCCCAAAGTCAATATCACCTTGAGATGATGTTAAACATTTTTTTCCCAGTAAAATTGTTTGACCACAACTTTTGCAACTATAGTCTCGTTAAGAATGCAATGCATTTTTAATTTTACATTGTTATAATTTTACCAATTGAATATAGGCACCTCAGTTCATTTAAACTTTGAATGTTTCTCACAGAAAACTTACTAAATCTGTGAAACATTAGTGATAGAGTTGTATGTTAGGAAATCTACTCACGGCATTCCAGGCATCTATGGACCTGACTTAGTCAGCCTTCGATATTCTTCCTTCCTTCACTTGAAATCGTATTCAGGGGCCCTTTATGCCAGGTGGAGAAAACTGGGCTCCTGGAACTGTCCACTCTGAGATGTTTCTGGAATGGCGCACAGGAGTGTTTAAGCTTTTCAAGCTTTGGCACCTGAAGGAGAGTGAAATAAATAATGACAATTACTTCATTCAACACAAGAGTCTTAATCTTTCTTCATTCACTTCCTGTTTTGGTGGATGGATATCACTCTGGCACTGCCACAGAAACAGAAAGGAAGATACGTTTTTGTAGCTTTATGTCATTTAAAATGTTGGGTTTTTTTTGTTTGTTTGTTTTGACCATATACATAGTTGGGAATTGAGTTGACTTTAGAATTGAGAAACAGTCTTTTTCCCTGGATTAACTGCTATTGTGTTTATAATTTCCCTACTTTTTCCATTTGTTTGTCTTAATTTCACATATATATATGTATATATATGCATTTTCTAGATCTTATGAATATGTTATTTCTTCTCTCCTATTTTTAAAACCCAAGATCTCTGTTTTCTCTTTTTAATTGCATCCTGCTTTTTCTTTATGTCATGTGTATTTTCAATTTTCTGATAATTTTCATTTCTGTTTGGTTTCTTCCTCTTACCCTCACCAAATTTGTGGAGGTCCTTGGCTTTCACGTTGCATTTTAAGGGTGAGGCACTAAACTACCTGGCTGGAGGTCTCCAGCTTCAAGGCTTTATTGTAGGTTAGTTAGGGAGAGAACCAGCTGTTCTGCTGGAGAGAACAACTGCGGGGATCTAATTTTACTTTCCTTTCAGACTGCTTTGTTATGCATAGAGTGAAGCCTTGTAGTTGGACCCAGTGTGTCTGAGTTGAAGGTTGCAGCAGACCATGAGTGGGGAGGAACCTTGCATTCAGTAGACAGAATTCTCTTTAATTCCATTGATCTTAGTATGTTACATCTTGTGTCCTTTAATGTGACTGTCCCTCTGGTTCAGATTTTTCAGAGAGTAAGCATTCTGTCTGGCCTTTTGCAGACTTTAACCTAGCCTCTCATTTCTAGCTGTATCCACACCCTCTGTCTTTGGGAGACTACAGGTTCTGCCCTTTTGTGTTTCCAAGGTAAGAATCTGACCTTCACTGTTCCTCCAACCAAGGATCCTTGGTAGTCACTGTTTATGGCTACAAATCAGATTACTAATCTATCTGCTTCCTTGCTCCTGAACATTTTTTGTCATCCCCTATCTATCATTATTATTATGGTCCTTTTAATACGAGTATTAGAAGACAGCAGATATAAATATACTCATTAAGTCAAGTCGAGAAGTTTACTCAGCCTCTGTAATGGTTCCATTAGGAGCAGTGCAGTGTGTTCAGGAGTACAGGGTGCCTGACTTTGTACTTCCCCCATCTTCAGCTCCTGCCCATGCTGCACCTCTGTGTGATGCACTCTGGCTTGTGGCTACAGAATACAATGAGCATAGCTGTTCCTTTGGGAATTGACCTCATGCATCTTGGATACCATCTGAGAGCTAGGTTTTGTTTTCAGCACAATACATTGAATAAAGAAAGGGGATTCTAAAAGCATTCATTTAACAAAAATTGTTTTAGGTCTTATTTAAAGGGCTATTTATTGTGAATAGCAGATGATATTTAAGTAAAAACCTCCTACAAATTAACCATGGCAAAATATTCATTTGATTAAATACTCATCAAAATGTGATTGTATAATACAGAATTTCCTTAAATTGTTGAGTTAGGCACTACATTAGCAAAATGTTCCCTAATTAGTAAATTATTGTATTAGTCTTTAGTATCATAGGTAAAATTATAAAAATATATTTCTATATATTATGATGAATGAGGCATAACCTCAAATTATTTTAAATTTCAAAGTTAGTATGTTTGGACAAGTATAGCTCAAAAGTATGGAGCTTAACTTGACTGCAAATTCTTGTTTAGATGAAGAGTAATACATTTCATTCGTTGTATATTTTAAAAATAAATTATTTAAGTTCATTTTGCAAGTAGAACACCTAGTGCATCACCATGGAAGAACAAGCATTTGAGAAGAACCTAGTGTTTTAGCAATTGCTCCCACTGTTTCTCTGCCCACTGTTCAGATTTTACTCTGCAAATATTCCTTTCCAAGGTGTATTTGATTTGCCCTCCTAATGTCCTTACGCACTGGTAACCACAGAAGAAAACATTGCTGAAGCCACCCATTTCCATTGCTTGCGTAGACCTGATTCACTAAGAAAATAGGAAGAGGTTAAATGAAAAACACTCTAGGGAAGTTACAAGCCGTATAAGGCAATGGGTGAGCCACAACTGTAGGCGTAATTTTTTTTTTTCTTTTTTCTCTTTTTCAACAGGGAGACACATCGCCTCTTCCTCCCACTGTCTCAGACTGTCTGCGGGCTGATGTCAGGGTTGCTGCTTCGGAGAGCCAAAAATGTTCCTTCTATTCAGCAGACATGAATATCACCCACGGCTTCCTCTATCCGCCTGGTTAGTAGAAGTTCTTTTTTAGAGCAAGCAGCTTAGAAAGCCCTCATCAGCTGGATGTGGGCATGTGCCTTAAACATACACTCTTCAACCAAACTACCCGCTGGGACCCAACTAGCTGCCCAACAGGCTTGCAGTGGTTGTGGGCTGGAAAGAGGCAATGCACCAGCTATAATAAAGGCTAATAAATTCTGTTATGGAAAACACACACCAGCCCTAATCTGACCCAGATGTTTAGAAAGTTTGGCAGGTTTAAGTTTAATTTTAAAACTGAAGATTCTTTTTGAGAAGGATACAAGCATCTAAAAAAACATTTGTTTTTTTCCTGGCTACTTCCCAGGCTGAGATCTGCACTGGGAATGCAGCTGTGCCTACGAAAGGAAATCAGGCTGGACGTCTGGCCTGTCGCTGGCACCCTGCGTTCTGGAGTTCAACTGGGCAGTAAGGAGCCAAGTGAATTTTAAGTATGCTTGTTTAAAGAGTGGATCTCTCATACAAAAACAAGCGTGACTTTTCTAAACCTTGAGACTGTTCAGCAGGATATGTCATTTTTGTGAACATGCTCATGAGATTTTCAGTAATTTTGTCTCTGAAAATTAATTTAATCCTGATATTATTTCTGAAAGCATAATAAAAAATGGATAAGTTATAGATTTATAATTTAGAGACTCTATGAGTTATAGCAGGAGAAAAGGCTTAATGAAAATCAGTAAACTTTTGCTTTAAACCCGTAACTCAGAACAAATAAAATGTTTTATTTTAGTATGTAGTTATAAATGGGGCCACTAAATTTATATCAATCCTAGTATAAACCTTAGCAAGTTCCGAAATTTTACTAATAAAAAAATTTAAAGGCATTATATATTTATTTATTTGAAATGTGGAGCAACAGAGAGGAAAAGTGGGAGAGGAAGAACAGGAGATGAGAGAGGAGGTAAGAAAGAGGGGGTGAGAGAGAGAGAGACCGACCTTCCATCTATCTAGTAGTTCACTCCCCAGATGGCTGCAACAGGCAACAGTCGGGTCCAGCAGAGGCTGAAGTCGGGAACCATGCGCTCCATCCTGGTTCCGCAGATGGCTGACAGGGATTCAAGCACTACTTTCTTTATCTACTGCCTTTCTAAGTGCGTTAGAAGAAAGCTGATTAAAACACAAAAGGAGAAGAAGAAAGAAAAGAAGAAGGAGAAGACTGAATGGAAATTGAGCAACCTGGACTTGAATCAGCTTTCTCTCTCTCCTCTTTTTTTCTTCTATTTTCTTTTTAAAATATTTACTTATTTTTATTTAAAAGGAAGATATACAGAGAGGAGAGACAGACAGATCTTCTGTCTAAGGGTGTACTCCCTAAATGGCTACAATGACCAGAGCTGAGCTGAGCTGACGTAGGAACCAGGAACTTTTTCCATGTCTCCCAACTGTGTTTAGGGGCCTAAAGACTTGAGCTATCCTCTGCTGCTTTCCCAAGCAGGGAGCTGGATGGGAAGTGAAACACCCAGGACTAGAACTAGTGCTTATTTGGGATACCAACATTCAGGTTAAGGATTAACTTGCTATGCCACCGTGCTGACCCCAAACCAGCATTACAAGATTCTAGCATCACAAGTAGCAGTTACGAGCTGTGTCACAATGCCAGCTCTATTAATAAAATTTCTTAAATTGGCATAAAATAGTATCTGTTAAGTTATAAAATACTGGTTGGCCCATAGATATTTACCTTGACAAAGAAATGAAACTCTTAACAAAATAACCTGTCTCAATATTAAGTCTAAAATAATACTTTCTAGTTAATACTATAATTTCTATATGTTAGGAATATAAATCTTAATATAAACGATTTTTTATTTTTCTGTGAAGCCAAATAATGTTAGCTTGACCCTTTCAGCTTTCAGGTCTTATTCTAAAAACTAGAAAAGTTTTCCACTGGGTCTGCGTATTGCAAACACTGCATGAAAAGCAGGTTTAAGTACTTGGACTATCTTCTGCTGCTTTCCCAGGTGCATCAGTAGGGAGCTGGGTAGGAAGTGGAGCAGCTAGATCCTGAAGTGGCACCCAAACTGAGTGCCACTTACCTACTATGCCACAACGTGGCTCCCAGCATCTGTCCTTCTGTGACCACATTACTATTTTTTCTCTTTGTAAAGTGTCCTCACAGTTCATCCATGTTGTCAAGTATTTCACAATCTAAACTAGCCAAATTTCCAGCGGCAAAGACTAACATTCTGGTTGTCAGTGACTGGAAAAGGGAAAAATGGGGAGTTATTAAGCAGTAGGTGTAAAGTTTCAGCCAGGCAAGATGGAGAAGCTCCGGGGACCTCCATTAGAGCAATGTACCCTGCTTTGGTTTGGATGTGATTTGTGCGCCATGACCTGGGATGTTAAAGCAGGTGTTAGGAGTTGGAGCCATTCAGAGGTGGGGCATAGTAAATGGCAAGTAGGTCATCGGGCACTGTGCTTGGAAGGGATTAAGGCTAGACTCCAGGAGTGTTAATTCTGAGTGTAAACTCTTGTTAAGAGAAAGAGGGATCCCTGCCTGACACCTGGCTTCCTGTCTCACTGTGTGATCTCTTCTGTACAGTCATTTCCCTTTCTGGTTCCCTGCCACGTTGTGACACAGTCAAGGTGCTGTCACCACAGGTCAGATGGGGCTGCTTCATCTTGGAGTTTCAGTCTCCAATGTCATGCACTCAATGAATCCGTTATTTATAAAATGCCTGGCTTCAAATATTTTCATATAGCCGTAGAAAATGGGTAAATCCATGCCTAAAGCCAACAACACTGGGTTCTATGCTTAAAAATTGTTGAAGAGAGTATGTCTCCAGCTGAGTGCTCCTACAAACTAAACTAAAATAAACAAAAGACAAAAAAAAGGATTATAATAAACACTAGTAGCTTGCTGCTTTGAATCCTCACAGTAACTCTAGCAGATAATTGCAAATGAGATACATGAAACAGAACTCAGCACTCTGCCCACGTGGTGCAGGTGTGAGTATGTGAGCTGAGAGTTAAACCTGAATGGCCTCCCGGAGCACACTCACTTGGCACTCAGTCTAGTGGAAGGCCTACAGGTGAGTCCCCAGCAGCATTCATCTGCAGTGTTCCCACTGTCTTCATTGAGTGAAAACTCTATTGATCTTGCAAAGAAGTTTTTTTCTAGCAATGTTATTATTTTGCACACATCCAGTAACTCCATATTCAACAACAAATTATCTCAAAATGGTAACTGAAAGTAACAAAAAGCACATTCTCTCTCAGTCCCAGAGGCTGCAGACCTAAAACCAAGGCTCTGTTGACATAGCCGCGGCTCCATTTGAAGGTGGCAGAAGAGAATCCTTTCTTTTCTCTTACAGTTTTTGGTGACTGGAGCCGTCGCTTGGCTTGGAGTTCTATCATTTCTTTTTTCTGTCTCCATCTCTGTATGGCCTGCTTTCTTAGGTATTTTCTCAATTCTCCCCCCTTTTAATAAATATATTAATTGTCTGGATCTAGATCCTTTCCCTCATCCAGTAAGATGTGTTGTTTGAAAATATCTGTGTCTGTGCAAAGAACCTTTTTGGATGACATAAGTTTAAAGGTACTGGAGAGGGAGAAAGTTAGGATTTAAGTATATCTCTCTTTTGGCATCACAATTCAACATACTGAAAGAATCAGAAGCATAAAACCAGCATCATTGAGGACCTCTACAAGGAAGTCCCAGCATCTCATGTTCTGAGTGTTGGCAAATTTAATTGATAGTATTAATGAATATGTTTTCAATGTCATTTTTTCTTTTATCATTTTATTCAAATTCTATTTGTTTTTCAGCCAACAACCAAACCTCTGAGAGTCAATATGATGCTTTAATTACAAGTAATTTGGTCCCTATGTATGAAGAATTCAAAAGTAAGTATATATTAGATTATTGGCTTTAAAATAAATGAACCTTTTATTGTGATTTATTCCTGATATTAAGAGTCATTTTCTTCAAATGTTTTCAATGTAATTACAAGAAAGCTCCCTGACACACTTTCTTTTCCAGTTCAGTTTTGAATACCTTGTTAGAATACTGATACTTTTTACCTGTGAATTTAATTTTTTCTCAACGAGGTGGAGAGAGAAAGAAAGAGACGAGATCAGGTATATTCAGGGTAGTATGGCTGTAGATAAAAAAGAGAGAGAAAGACAGCTCTTCTGCAGGCTTATTCATTCCTCAGATAGCCTCAACCCCAACACTGAGCTAGGAACTTCATCCGGGTCTTTCACATGGTGGCAGGGGCCCAAACACCTGAGCTATGTTCTACTGTTTCCCGAATCAATACCAGGGAACTGGATTGCAAGTAGAACAACTTGGATATGCACTGGTGCCCACCAAATTTAATTGTAAAGAGATATTCATAAAATTAGTTTTATAGATGCTCATCATAAGTCAATGAAGTAGATATTTACTTCCAGTGTAATAACTAATAAGGCAGTATGTGTGTTCTGGCCAGTTTTAACGCTCACTGCTCCAAAAGCAACTGAGCCTATGCAAGGATCAGAAGCCACACTTGACTGTAGTTTCAGGGATGAGCCTAAAGCAACAAGTTATATAATCAAATATGGGCTGTTTATTTTTGTTGTATGGGATATATTGTAGCATTGTCCAATCGCCACGGATAATTATGAAGCAGACTTTAACACCATTGAAATGTACCTGTCTATAATTAAAAACATTTCCACGTTTAATAAAGGTGTATCGTTTACACATCTTATTCTTTTCTTTTTAGAAATGTGGGACTACTTCCACAATGTTCTTCTTGTAAAATATGCTGTGGAAAGAAATGGAATAAATGTTATCAGTGGTCCAGTGTTTGATTACAATTATGACGGTCATTTTGATACTCCTGAAGAAATTACAGCGTAAGTATCTTTTACAAACTGATTTTTTAAATCTGGAAGGCAGAGTTACACAGGAAGGGGAAGAGAGAGGGGTCTTCCATCCCTAGTTCACTTCCCAAGTAGCCAAATGGGTGGTGATGGCTGAAGTCAGGAGATTTATCCGTGTTTCTCACATGGGTGAGAGAGGTCCCAAAAGTTGAGCCATCTTTCACCACCTTCCCCCGGCCATTAGCAGGGTCCTGGGTAGAAGGTGGAGCTGCTGGGACATAAACCGGAACACACATGCGATGCCACATTGCAAGCAGTGGCTCCACTTGCTACACCAAGTCATCTCTCCCAGAAAATGAAAGGATATTAGCAATAGGGTATCATGAGAAGGAAATTCACGATTTTGGATGAAAAACTGTCTCAATATTATATAACATAATTATAGACAGATGTTATTGTTGACTGTTTTCAAGCAGGTGTATTTTAGTATTAAGAAAAAGAAAACAAACTAGGGCCCTGTGCAATAGCCTGGTGGCCAAATCCTAATTTTACATTTGTTGGGATCTCATATGGGTGCTGGTTCATGTACCAGCTGCTCCACTTCCCATCCAGCTCCCTGCTTGTGGCCTGTGAAAGCAGTCCAGGACAGCCCAAAGCCTTGGGATCCTGCACCAGCGTGAGAGACCTCGGAGTTCAGCTCTGGATGTTGGGGCTACTTGGGGGAGTGAACAAGCAAATGGAAGAACTGTCTCTCCATCTCTCCTCCTCTCAGTAGATCTACCTTTCCAATAAAAGTAAAATAAATCTAAAAAGAAAAAATGGGAAAAAAAGGAAAAAAAAAACGAACATGGCAAATATGTAGGCTAAAATGTGTGGTAAAAATTATATTTAGAGGTCCTGGTGCGATAGCCTAGCGGCTAATGTCCTTGCCTTGCATGCACCAGGATCCCATAGGAGCATCAGTTCTAATCTTAGTGGTCCCACTTCGCATCCAGATTCCTGCTCGTGGCCTGGAAAGCAGTTGAGTACAGCCCAAGACCTTTGGACCTTGTACCCGAGTGGGAGACCCAGAAGAGTGTCTGGGCTCCTGGCTTTGGATCAGAGCAGGTCTGACTGTTGAGGCCACATGGGGAGTATGTCAACGGATGAAGAATCTTCCTGTGTCTCCTCCTCCTCTCTGTATATCTGACTTTCCAATAAAAAAAAATTCTTTAAAAATGTATTTAGAAAATTTCAGAAGTAATAAGTGAAAATAAAATAAGATTTTGTAAAGGCTCAGGAGGCATAGAATATTTGGTTTTAGAATCAATCCAACAATAAATGAAAGGAATATTAAGTGAAGACTAAGGGAAATTTCACAAGCATAGCGAATGCATCACAACTAAGGCAGAGACAGAGGGCCACTGCCTGGAGACAAGCCGTTCTATTAATCGGTTCATCTTTCCTGTGCCTGGTCAACATGCTGCTCTTAGTTTTGAAGGCAACACAGTAATAGTGTATTTTGAAGTTTCACCCATTTGAAGTTTCTGTTTTTATCAAAAGGTAGGAAGGAACAAGCTAAGCAATTGTGATAACTAACAATGGCTTATGTAGAGCAATGACTCTTACCTGCACTCCCGGATAAGGTGACATTCATGACGACTAAGCGTTTAGGAATTCTCGTGGCGTTTCTCCGTTGTCTTCACTTCGTCCTTAGGTCGGTGTGTCTTGAGCCTGCCTTTCATCGCAGAATGACTGTAACAAGCTCCTGCAGAGCACTGAACTGCATGCCAGGCACTTCCCGTTGGCACTTACACAAAGCACCCTAGGATGGTTGGCATTAGGCCTTAGAGATGAGCAGGCTGAGGCACAGAGAGGTCAAGCAACTTGCATATACTCAGCAATAGCGCAGTAAGTGGTGAAGCCAGAACATGGACTAGGCGAGTCTGACCTAAGCCAGTGGTTTAAATAGCAGTAATATGTTGCTGTGTACAGCTGATTTGTCTTTTAGTGGACTCAGACTTACACTTTACCTTTTCTTAAGATTTAGTTAATTTTTTATTGTAAAACCAGATATATACAGAGGAGAAGAGACAGAGAGGAAGATCTTCCTTCCGTTGATTCACTCCCCAAATGGCCTCAACCGCAAGAGTTGCGCTGATCCGAAGCCAGGATCCAAGAGCCTCTTTTGAGTCTCCCACATGGGTGCAGAGTTCCTAGGCTTTGGGCTGTCCTCTGTTGCTTTCCCAGGCCACAAGCAGGGAGCTGGATGGGGAGTGGGGCTGCTGTGATTAGAACTGGCATACAAATGGTACCCCAGCGTGTGCAAGGTGAGGACTTTTAGCTGCTAGGCTACCTTGCAGGGCCCTACACTTTACCTTTATTTGCATTCAATGTTCTTAAAAAGCACTTTTAGGTTTGTTATTTGAAAGCAAAGCACTGTCATGTCAGAAGGGATTCATCCCTGTGTTTATTCTCTGAAATTGAAAGCACAGGATAATCGTCTTGTTAAAACTGAAGAAACTCAGTCAGTTATACAGTGTTACAAGCTGAAGTGCAAGTGCAGGCATTCAGTGGAAGTGTATGGCTGGAATTGGAATTTGGCTCCTTCATCCTCAGTATCTCCTCTGTTAGAAAACAGTGCTATGACGTATGAAGTCATTACCAGTAGCAAACAAAGGAGGCAGAATAACATGCTTTCTTATTTGTGTTTTATTTTTTCCACATGTTTGAATAATCAACTTTTACTTTTGTGATAAACATCTCTTCTGGATGATTGAAGTCAAAACACGTGTAAGACTTTGTACTTCCTATTCGTCAGTGTCTTCTGCAATGCTTTTTACTTTGGCATCCCTTAAAATTATGGAAAAGGCATTTTCTTCTCTGTGTAAGCAAAAATGCAGTAACATGAAATCTTGTGGATTTTGTCTTCAGCCACGTAGCCAACACCAATGTTCCCATCCCAACACACTACTTCGTGGTGCTGTCGAGTTGTGCAAACACAGTTGAAACACCTAATGACTGCACTGGGTGGCTGGACGTCCTCCCTTTCATCATCCCTCACCGACCCACCAATGTGGAGAGCTGTCCTGTGAGTATACTGGGGAGAGTCTAGGCCCCGAGACAAGACTACGCTCAGTGGGGCTTTCATACGAGAGGCTCTGATTAAAAGACAGACCTTAGGTGTTTTATGGGTAGCACCCTCATAAAAATGACTGAATTTTCAAGCATTTTCTTAGACAATTGTTTTTTGTGTGGTTAGTTTATATTGAAGCATATATCTGCATGCATGGTACTCCTCCTCCAGGAAATCGAGGTTAAAATGTTTTCCAGTGTAGGGGATGCAGTGATGTAGGGGTCTGGAGTGATTATGATGGGTGTATAAGGAAGAAAACATTTGCCAGCCCTGGTCTGGGCCTTTTGCTTTTCTACAGGACTTTTGAAAATGAATCTTCCATAAATTTGCTGTTTCCTGTCTTCTTAAGCCTTCACTTACGCAAATCTCCACCAACTTACTCATCTTAAAATTTAAGTTTTGATTATTTCATATTTCCCCACCTGAAGACATTTGATTATCTACACTGAGGGAAAAAAGCAAAACAAAACAAAAAGAAACAACAACAAAAAAACCCCTCCCAGCCTATATTTAAGTCTTTTCAAAATCTAACCTCAGTTGAACTTGAGGATTTATTTTTAAACTAACCAGTCTGTGAAATCACTTGCACATTTCTTGAGTTTTGCCACCTCATCATTGTTGCCCTTGTTCTTCTTTCCTCTAGAATTTTCTTCTTTAAAAAAATGTTGATTGAAAAGGCAGAGTGACACAGAAAGAGAGAGAGGGGAAGAAACAAGGAAACAGAGTTTCCATTTGTTCTTTTACTCCCCTAAGGCTGCAAGGACTATTCCAAGTCAAAGCCAACAGCCTAGGACTCTGTGTAGACCTCCCAACCAAGTGGCGAGGGCCCCAGAACTAGGACCATCTTCTGCTGCTTTCCTAGTTATATTACAGGGAACAGAACTGCCAAGACTCCAACTGGCTCTCCAGTGTGGATATTCGTGTTGCAGGCGGGGGTTTAAACTCCTGAGCCACAATACTGGCCCTGATCTTATTCTTCCCAATCTGCTACAATCCAGCTTTACTTCATTGTGTAGTGCAGAAGCCTTCCTTGTCATCTAAATTGAAAGTGATCTCCCCCCAATTAATAAGGCATTGTCCCTGTTGAATAAATGTCATCACTAATTACACATTACCTAATATTTTGAGGAAATTTCTGTATCAGGCTATAATGATAATTGCAATGAATATAAACATAATACATACATATCAGTATAATAAAATATTAAAGTGAAAATATGTGTAATCAATATATAACAAGCATAATACTCTAATGATAATTACAAAGCATAATGTGATGAGTATTAACTTAAACCAAGATATAACTATGAGAGAGTGTGAAATAAATAAAATTTGTCAATCAGCTATGTGAAAGGGGAAGACGGGATAGGGAGGAGTCAAAGGTGATTGAAATTCTAGGTGATTGGAAATTTTAAAAATGTGCCAGACAATCAGGATTTTTAGAGCTGGTTGTTTTCTCTTAGTGCCTTTCACTATAAAATATGGCTTGACTATCTGGAAGGATATAAGAAAAGCAATATGGATTAGCATTTTAAATAGGTTAATTTTTATTTGAAAGCCAAAGAGACTAGGCATGGTAGGAGACCAGAATGAGAGAGACAGAAAGACAGAAAGACATCTTCCAGCCACTGACTCAACAGCGGGGACTGGGTCGATCCGAAGCCAGGAATCAACAACTCCATCTGCGTCTCACAGTTAGATGGCAGGAACTCATTTCAGGCTCATTAGCAGAAAACTGGATAGGAAAGGAGTGAGCAAGACTTGAACTGGACACTCAGATATCAGATGTAGGCATTCCAAGAGATAGATTAATCCATGGTGCTACAAGGCCCATCCCTTAAATGGGTTTTGAAAATAGACATCATGGCTTTAGTTACCTTGGTCTCTGTGGATAAATAACTTAATGTCACTTTCCTTAACTATTATACTTAATGTATATGAAAATTTCACAAGGCCAACATTGTCATGTAGAGAGAAACCACCTGCCTGTGATGCCAGCATCCCATATGAACACAGGTTCATGTCCCAGCCTCCCACTCCTGATCCAGCTTCCTAAAAAAAGCATTGGAAGATAGCTTAAGCATTGGGCCTGTATACCCACATGGGAGACTCAGATGAATTTTCTGCCTAGTCCAGTCCTAGCCAGTGTAGTCATCTGGAAAGTGAATTAGTGGATAAAAGATATCTCTTTTTCTCTTTCTCTTTGGTTTTCAAATAAATAAATGAAACAAGCAAAAATCAATAAAAAAGAGTCACCTCTATTTATGAAGTCATTGTGAGGATTAAAGGACGTAATCCTTTTAGAGTATTATAATACTCTAGTTCCTGATACATAGTAAGAGAATGGTGTCCGTTGTAGCAGTGAAATTTCACAATGGAGCTATAGTCTGAAGTCAGCATATAATAAAATTAATTGCCTTATACTCAAATCCCTGAGCAGGTGCAGTATATACCCAAGCTGACCAATATTTCCACTAGCAGTAGAACAGGTAATCGCGTTGTTAGCTTTTAATGCAACAGTTGATCTACATTAAAAGTCACCTTGAAAGACAATTCTGCACATTTAAATTTTCTTTCCAAAGTATTAATGGCACTCTCTCTCTCAAACTGGCCTGAGAGATGGAGGGCAGCATAACAATGAGACACCCAAAATTAGGCCTTACACTTGATCTAAAGAACTGGATTCATATTTCCTCATTTTTTTTCCTGCATCCATATCTTTCATTTTTCCTTCCATCTTATTTTTTCTTTTTTATCCCACTGTTGCATTGTTCAATTCCTTTCAAGTCACTGAGAATGTGACCATGGGTCCATTAATCCACTAGTACAAATTACTCAATAGATAAGAGAAATGCTGATAGGAAAATCGAAAGAGAAATCAGAACGATAGATGTAAGTCTGGTAATAAATCGAGGAAGTGAAATAAAACTGCCAAAGGAGACAGAGTGGAGAAACGAGGTCCTTAGACTAAAGTAAGGGAAAGTCTGCACTTCTAGTACCGGAACAAGCAGAGTCAGTCAGGTAAGGAAACAGGTGTGACCGAACAAAGAAGCAGTGAGTAGCCCTGGGCCTGAGAAAGGAGAAAGTGTCAGAAGCTTGGCAGACCAGCAAAGCAAAATGTCTGCAGAAAACCCAGCCAATTAGGTCACCCTTAACAAAGCAGTTGTCTAGTGCAGTAGAAGCAATGTTCAGACTGAGTGACTAAGGAGAGGGAACGGAGGAGTGATTCAAGAGGAAAACAGTGATGCAGACATTGTTTCAAACAGCAACAACCAAGTGATTTCTATTGGAGATACATATATTGCTTCTGTTTCTTTGGCACGTGTAATATATTTGAGTGTGGAATCAAAGTGTGTGTTCACCTGGAACTTGTAAAAACTATATACAAAGGCACTCAAAAAAGCTTGTGAAAAATGGTGCGAAAGTATACATTTATTTCTGTGTAAAAACATTTTAAAATCCATGCAGTTTTCTATAATATACATTTTCCATGAGCTTTATGAGAGCCCCTCATATACGCAAAGCTGCTATCTATTGGAGCACACTGGTACAACTGGATTTTTGTTGGCTAGATACCAGATAAACCAGGGATGTGTGTGTATGTTTGTGTGTGTGTGTGTGTGTGTGAGAGAGAGAGAGAGAGAGAGAGAGAGAGAAATGGGAACGGTAGGGAGTATATAAGTAGGAAAGGCTTTATAGAAAAATTGATCAAAAAATAAATACTGTTGACATATACAATAAGAAAGGCAAGAAAAAAGATTAAAAGGACTAAATTGGAGCCTCATTAGAGGAATAAGCTCAAATTAGGCCACTTTTAGTTATTTACTTATTTATTAGGAAAAAGTAACTAGTATCATGAACCTCATACACAGAAAACCGTATTTTCAGTGTTTAGGAACAAAAATAATGTCCTGTTATCCTTCCTTGGCCTCAGATAGAGCCTGTGTATCTTACAAACAAGCAGACAACTGTAATGAAAGCAAATGCGTATTAATAAATCATGCTCAACTAAAAAAGTAAAAATGGCCTGAAATTTAAAAATATTGGAGAACTAATAAAGCAAGAGGAAAGAATGTCATAGAAACCCCTGCTTCTAAACTATTGAGCTACCTTATATAGTGGTAACTTGCTAAAAGTCAAATGTCTAAGAAATAGCTGAACAGATACTCAACTGTAACATGAATGCTCAGATTTTTAAAAATTCAGCAGGTATAAAACTGCCTTCTCCCCACCCCAGTTGGCAAAGGTAGCTTAGAGAGACGTATGCTGCACGGCTTGTGGAATGCTAGTTGGCACAGACTCTGTGAGGAGTGCCAAGTTTAATATCTGGTGAAGCAAAACTGTGTGTACTGTATGAGCTAGCAACTTTAATGCACGGGCTAGAAATTCATGCCTTTAAATACGGGAGACACATGCCGAGTTAGTCACTTCAGTATCATTAATCATTTATGACAGCAAAATTCTATAGAAATGATCATTTAAAAATTTTCCACATTTAAATACAGGAGTACCACAAACCTCAACAGAACTAAATCACTTAACTAGACTCACATATGACACCGAGATTTTAAACATAAAACAGAATCAGCAAATAACTGGAAAAAGCATTTACAATATAATGTCATGTATATAAATGTGACAACTTATAAATCATCACTGTGTTTTACAAACTGATGTGTTTGTGACAAGAATTTAAAAAACAGACTTCACACTGATTTATAATGCTTAGCCCCAAGCCACGGAATGCTAGGGACTTAATTTCATCTGCAATGCTTTTATTTCTTTACAATTAAAAAGTAATGGTTTGACGGTAGTCTATGTTTGCTATAGTTTCTGCTTCTGCTTTTCTTGTTTGATTTAATCAGCAACAAAGTTTCACTTCATCAAAGAAAGATTAAAAGCAACGGAATCATTAGAGAAAGGACAACTTTTCGGTAACAAAATGTCTTTCAGTTAGTGAGTGGTCATGTTCTGTGGAAAACAGCCCTGTGTTTCTCCTTTCCAGGGAAACCAAACAGAAGATCTGTGGGTTGAAGAAAGATTCAAAGCACACGTGGCACGGGTCCGTGATGTTGAACTTCTTACTGGACTGGACTTTTATCAGGAAAAACAACAGCCTGTCTCTGAAATTTTGCAACTGAAGACATATTTACCCACATTTGAAACTGATATTTAAATCAGCATGGAAAATAATATTTGCAAAATCTAGATGATTTTTTTCTGCCAAACAATCATAAAATAAAATTGTTTATTTTTCCTTAATTCCCCCAAATGTCTTGTTGCCTGATTTTCATTGTTTTCTCTTTTTTATTTCTGTGAAAATGCATTATTGTATAGTCATTTTGCTTTTTTTTTTAAGACTTATTTTATTGGAAAATCAAATCTACAGAGAAGAGAGACAGGGAGAAATATCTTCCATCCTCTGGTTCACTCACCAAATGGTTGCAATAGCCAGAGCTGAGCTGATTAGAAGCCAGGAACAAGGAGCTTCTTCTGGGTCTCCCATGCAGGGTCCCAAAGCTTTGAGCCACCGTCTACTGCTTTCACAGGCCACAAGCAGGGAGCTGGATGGCAAGTGGAGCAGCTGAGACACAAACCAGTGTCCATATGGGATCCTGGCGATTGCAAGGCGAGGATTTAGTTACTAGGCTATTGCACCAGGTCCCCAAATAGTCTCTTTTAACTGCATTTCAGACCAGAAGATGATCTAAAGGACTAGATAGTCAAATTATGAAACTTCTCCAAACAACCGTTGGAATATTATTTTGTCCTCTAAAGACAGAAGTAGATCAAGATATTGAATAAATGGCTATTGCTAACCGTAAGAATGATAGCACATTTGTGTGAGTGGTATGTTGTCGTTATTTGGAAATTCTACATAGAGCCAGATAGCACAAGCTTTGGGCTTTACAGTCTTGTGAGTATAGCCATGCCTGGCTTAACAATGAAGCTATGATATGCATGGTTGTGCTGTCCGTTGAGAGAACATTCTAGGATATAGTTACACAAAAACAGATATGGCTGCATTACACAACGCAATCTAAGGAACTACTGTCCTGTTCATGGCCCACGGTTGACTGGATCATCACTTGCAGTGCATGCTTGGACTCAGCTGTGCTATTACATCCAGGAAGCACTTAGAGATGGAATGTATAAGCTATGAGAATAGCTGTTCCAATGAAACTATTTGTATTAGCAAGCACAGTTCGAGCTATGATTTATCAACCTCTCATTCAAACAATACTGAGTAGAGGGAGACAGAAATTAATAGTAAGTCCAGAGCTTTAGGTAAAATGCTGGTTTTATGACTTTTGTACTACCAAAATTTTTAAGAAATTGTGCATATATGTTTCTTTAATTTTTTCCAATTGAACCAAAGAGGTACCAGTTCTTATCTGAGGGCAATACCATTGCTCAGGTTTATGGCTTTCCAGACAGTCCTTGTATCAAAATCATCTCCCCCACCAAGAGGGATTCATCCCAGATCAGCAGCTCTGCAGCTGTTGGAGTGTGGGTGATCACCCAGCCCCACTTCTGGAGGGCGTGGCTTAAGCCTACCTTCCCCATGGCCGGAGGCACAGCCTTCAAGTCTATATGTGGAGTGAGACTTCCAACATGGCTACAAGGTCAAGGGGAGTACACCTGGAACATGACCTCTGACATGACCGGAAGATCTAGGGAAACAGACGTGTCATACAGCCAATTACAGCGTCTTTGGTGGTTGTGGGATCTGCCGGAAGGCTCCCTCCTGCCCTCCCCTTCCTTATCCTTTAAAATCTGTAACCTGTGCATAATAAAGCAGACATTCCTCACTAGCTTGTCTCCCTTGGCTCCTGCGGCCGTAGGCCACCATCTGCCTCTCCCTACGGGACTCTGAGACTGGAAACTCTTGTGACCTGAGCATCAAAGAAAACAAGTTCTATCGTTTTTGTTTTGACTGGGATTTCAGTTGACCCATGATCAGTAATTACAAATAATTGAAACGTCAGTTTAGCAGCACTGTATTTTTTCACATTCTCTTCTCTCAGAGGACTGGCTGAAAAATTTACACAGTGCAAAATGTAGGGTAAAGAGAGGCTGAACGACAAGATACATATTGCAAACTGCAGTATTTCTAAATGAAGAGAGATCTTGTTCTGCCGGTTTACTCCTCAAACGGCTGCAGTTGGGCCAAGCCGAACTCCAGAGGCAGCACTCCATCCAGGTGCCCTGGTGGATAGAATGGACCCAAGCACTCGCACACTCTGCTGCTTTCCTAAGCATGTTCTCTGAGAAAACTCAGGAAGTGGAACAGCCAGGACTTGAATCAACACTTTGATATGGGATGCCAGTCACTGCAAGCAGCAGTTCATCCTGTTGTGCCACAACTCTGACCTTTTCATTTTGTTTTAAAAGTTTGAGACTGTAAGGTTAGTTGCATTCAAACATACTTTTTAGGAAGAAAATTTCAATATACAGAATGTTTGCAAAAGCAATGTAAAGAGCACTCGTAGGAATATCTTCTTCCAGCTTCACCAAGTGTAAAACCATCGCGCTATGTGTGTTTATGTGCATCTTCTTTATTTCTGAAAATTCCGAGAGGATATGTGAACATCAAGTCTGTTTGTCTCTAATACAGAAAAATTTTAAATGTGTTTTTTTTTCCTCCAAGATCAAGGTCATTAATTCAAAGAACCACATTCAGGAAGGCTAACATTGATAAATTATTATAATCTAATTCACAGGCCCCTCATATTTTTTAATAATCACATTATCTTCAATAAATCACATTTTCTCTCTAATAATGTCATTGTGATGCTTTTGTTCTGGACTAGGACTTGAGATAGAATCACTCATGCAGTATTTTCCATACTCTTTGGTCTCAATGTGTAATGACTGCTTAGTTTTTAACAAATCATATCAATATTTTAAAGAGTGTTTGTCTTGTAGACTGTCCCTCAATTTGGGTTTGTCTGATGCTTGCTCGTGATAAATTTCTGCAATGCAATTCTGGGAGGATCGTCATATTGGTGATATTCATCCTCTTGGCTTCAAATTTGGGAGGACATACTGCTCATTTGTGGTGTTATAATAGATGCTTAATTTAAGCACATGGTTAAGCTGATGTTCAGTGACCTTCTTGTCTATAAACAGTATTCTTCCTATGTAATTTGTGCTTCTTATGGGAGGATGCTGGAGATGCTTTGTACATCCTGTTTCTGATTAAGATCTCACCCGTTGGCTTTTTTCTTCCCACTAATAAGCCTTCCCTGATTCAGATTTTACTTTGATGACTAAGAAAGAATGACTTTAAAGAATTTTATTTTTTTAAAAAAAAGACTTATTTTATTCTATTTGCAAGGAAGAGTTACAGAGACAGAGAAGGAGTGAGGGAGATCTTCCATCTCTTTCATTCCATCTTCCATTTCCTTCTCCAAATAGCCACAGCAGCAGAGCCAGGCTCAAGTCAGAAGCCAGAAACTTCACTTGGTTCTCCTGCATGGGTTCAGGGGTCCAAGGAGTGGCTCATTCCTTCTGCTTTCCCAGACCATTGGCAGGGTGTTGGTTTGGAAATAGAGCAGTCAGAACACAAACTGGCACTTGTATGAATGCCAACACTGCAGGCAGAGGACTAACCTATGCACTGCTGTGCCAGCCCGAAAATTCTGTTATTTTATATTTTTTAGTCTTCTTTTGTAAAATAAGTGCTCTATTCTTATTTGTTTGATGGCTGTGTGGATTCATGGCTTCTCTCTCTTTTTTTTAATCCCAAATGATCAAAATACATTGTGACCATTATTTATTTTGACACTCAAATAGTCTTGAGTTCAGTTAACAGGAATCCCTGTAAGTAGACTCATATGTCTTTTTGAGATATCTCTGTGACTTCTGGGGCAACTTCCTTATTTTGAGTTAGGAAAGAATGTTTCAGGCTCATCTTGTACTTTTCCTGCAATAACTTTGGTATTGGTCATTTCTTTTTTTATAATACATTCATTTTATTTTTTATGATGTTTCCATAGTTAAGAAGGATAGACGGTGGGCCTGGCATGACAGTGTAGTGGCTAAAGTCCTTGCCTCGAATGTGCCAGGATCCCATATGGGGCACCGGTTCTAATCCCGGCGGCCCTGCTTCCCATCCAGCTTCCTACTTGTGGCTTCAATAACTAAAGAGACCCAGTTCTGACACATGCAATCCATTGTCAGACCACAGATTCTGTGATCTTCCCTGTGGTTAGCATTTTGAGTCCAGTGGTCCATTTGGGAGATCCCCAAAGAAAGCTCACCTGAGGTGACTCCGTACCTGACTCCTGCATGTGCTAGCCAGTGTAGGGTCTGACTCAATCTGTCATCCACATCAATCTACACACACAATGGTGGTTGCAGTTGCCTGATCAATTCTGTCCCCAGCCCCATCTCATATGCAAACCAATGGATACTGCAGCCCAGCTCAACCCTGTACCACATACTCAGTCCTCCTGCATAACAGTAGGAACTATAACCTAGTCAGAGCAATCCACAATAACTCCCCTAGGACTGCCCCCAGCCCCAATTTCTGTGCATGCTGGTGTGTGCCGCAGACTGGTGTAATCAGTCCTACATCCCACTCAGCTCTCATACGCATCAGTGGGTGTTACAGCCTAGCTCGGCCAGCTGATCCCACCATCCAGCCCACACCTGTGCTGGTAGGTGTTACCACCTGTCTAGCCAGGGCTGTCCCCCAGCCATGCTTCCCAAGTTCAACAGTGGAAGCTGTAGCCCATTAGAGTGCCCATAATTTCCCTACTAGGCCCACTCTCAGTCCCAGGTTTTGCACTTATCAGGTGATTCTGTGCTTTAGCCTGATAGAACTTGCCTCCAGTCCCAGAACCTGCTAGCTGATGTTGTGGCAAAGCCCCACCAGCTTGCCAGCTTGCACTTACTCTGGCTCATGCATGCGCCAGTGGATGTGGTGATTTAGACTAGCCTGGCTCTCCTCCTAACAGCTCCCATGCAGGTTAATGGGTTTGTAGCCCTTCCTTGCCTGGTCTGCCCCCAATCACCAGCTTTCATGTTCACGGGTAGGAGCAGTGGCCCAACAGACAAGTCCTCACAGCCCTCCTACCAGGCTCACCTCCTCCCCCCATTTGTTTTATGCGTGATGTTGGGAGCTGCAGCCCAGTCTGGCATGTCTCACCTCACCCCAATAAGTGGTTTGACCCAGTCTGCCCCAAGTTCCAGCTCCTGATGATGGGTGCTACAAACTCAGCCAAGCCTGGACTGTCCCCAATCTTGGCTCTAATGTAAACTGGCTGGTATTGTAGCCTGATCTGGCCTATCTAGTACCTTGTTCTGGTTCTGCCAATTTGCATTATGAACTGGTCCAGCCAGGCCCACCCTCAGACCTGAGCCATAAATATGCCAGTGGGTGCTATAACCTGGCCTGGTTTGTGCTGCTCCCAGCCTTGGTACTTGTGCTCAACTACAGGGACTGTGCCCTGACAGAGGAGTTCCCCAAGCTCCTCCATCAGGTCACCTCCCTGTCACAGATCTCACACACACTGCAGTGTTTTTTTCCTAGCCTGACTTGGCCTACCTCCTGTCCTGGCAGATACAGCAGCTTGCCTGACAAGACCACACTCATTCCAGCTCTTACTGTTGGGTGCTACACCCCAAGACCCAGTTCTCAAGTGGTTCAGTGGGTGCAAAGACCTAATCCAGCCTACACCTACCCTGGCTCCTGTGATCACTAGCAGGTGCTGGAGCCTAGCCCAATCTGGCACACCACAGACCCAGTCCATACCCATGCCAAGGGATACTGTAGCCAGTAGTTTGCTGTGTCCATTCCAGCTCCCATGCTTACTAGTGGGAACTATAGCTAAGTTTGGGTGCTCTTTAGTTCCCTGACCACACCTGCTCTCAGCCACAGATCTTGCACATGGCAGTGCTTGCTCTGAACCATCCTGGGATAAGCTAAAACCAGCCTTAGACTTTGCCATTGGATGCTGCAGCCTGGCTTGGCCTTGCCTGGTCTGCCCCCAGTCCCAATTTTCCTTGGTGAATGCTATAACCTAGCCCTGCCTGGCCTCGTTTGCCCCCATCCCTGGTTTACATACAAACCAGGAGGTGTGATACTCCAGCCTTGCACAGCATGATCTGTACTCCATCCTGGCTGTTGCTCATGCCAATTTCCTCTGGTTTGGCCTTGCTCTGCGCAAAGCCAATCCATACTCCTGTACAACAGCTAAAGCAGCCCTCCCTGACCTGATCAACATACAGTTGAATCATGCTCATCAAAAGGAGCTATCGCCTACCATGGGAGTTCCCCAAGTTCCCCCAGCAGCCCACTTCCATACCCAGATTTCATGCATACCAGTTTTTACTTGGCACAGTCTATAATCCCCCACTCCCTCCCCAGTTGACCTTTGTGTGTGCTCGTAGATGTTGTGACCTAGGCCACCACACATCCTATTCTTGGGTGCACCTGCAGGAGCTGGAGCCTGGGCCTGCCCAGCCTGTTCCTGTTATGGAGTGCAGCCAGTGATGGTAGAAGTCTCTGTGAAGTCTCACTTTATTGCTCCTTCACCTCTCCTTGTATACTCTTCCCCTGACGTCCTAATTTAGCCAGGATATTGGATACAGATGAGTCCAATTAGTCTAGATGTTTTTAGCTACAAGCCCAGTTTCTGTTTCTGCCCATCCCAACGAGCACTAATCAACTCCTTGACCCACAACACTTAGGTATTCGCTCTTGCCCACCTGTGACTCACCTATCAACTGAGAGGGGACAGTATTGCATTGTTGTGTAACCACTCCCCTCACAAGCCCTTTTAAAAGGCTCCTGAAGCTGAGGCTTACTCTCTTTCTGGTCAGGTGCTTCTGTTACTCTGGCACCTCGACTCTTGGCTGACCCAGGACAGGTAATCCCCTGAGCATGGTCCCTGTGTACTGCTTTGATTGAGCAATGAATATAGTAATGTTGTTTCTGGCTTGTGTACTATCAGGAGTTCCAGGAGAGGTGAGTCCTAGCAGTAGTGGAATGTGGGCAGAGAAGCCAAGGAAAGGTGAATGTTTGCGTCTTCGTAAGTGTGTCCAGGTTATTAGTTGCATGTCTCTTAGGAAGGGTAATGACCATTTTTTCCCCTTTGGATTATGTTTGGTTGGATTGTGATTGGTTGGATTGCCATATAAACTTGTAATTTGTTATTTTTAGTATGCTTTATTATCACCAAGCTTGGTTAATAAAGACTCCTTAATAAAACCTTAGACATGTCTGATGTGATCTCGCACATACCCCGTAACAGTTCCCAACCCCAGGATCCATGAGTGTTGGTGAGTTCCATGGCCATGCCTAGCTTGATCCATCACCACTCCTAGCACTCAAGCATACCATTTGATAAGGGAGTCCCACAAGGGTGAGCCCATATAATCTACTCCCAGACCTAGTTCTCTCTCATACTGGTTAGTGTCATGGTCCAGCCTCATATGATCCACCTCTACCCAAATATCATTGATGAGTACTGTGGTTGAGCCTTGCCAGGCAGGCCCCTAGTCATGATTTCTTGTGCATCAGTAGATGGTGGATGATACCAAGCCCAGCTCAGATCTCCCATGTGGGCAGGTGAATTGGTTTGGCCCCGAGAGGTCCTCTAGTTTCCCTCCTCCAAACTAACTTGGTTTTTGCCCCCTTATTTCCTGAAAGTGCAGTAGTCTTGTTAGTGGAAGTTCCCCAGAAGTCACACATTACCTGTTACGTTCTCTCTCAGCAATCCTCCCTCCCTAGACCCCCTTCCCTAAGCAATCCACAACCCCCCTCCATGCCCACGTGCATGCAGCCCGTAAGCCCAGGCTTCTGGCAGTGTGTCATGCTGTTCTGGCCCTGCCTGCCTTCCTGGATCAGGTATGGATACCCAGACCCCCATCTGCTGATATGCCTCCCCATAAATTAAAAAAAAAAAGATTAGGCAACTATGCTGGCACACTGGCACAGTTAACACAAAGTTGGCATTAGCCAGGCCCAGAATGCATGCCAGCTATTAGCCGCTTTTCTCCCTGAAGTGTAACACCTGCTTAGGTACAAATATAGCCTAGGTAGTTGCCTACAGCTGGGGTGGGAAAGGTCATTTTTGTAAGGGGTCCCAGTTCCATTTAGTGGGCACTAATGACATAAGCTTTCAGTCTACAAAATCAAGGCTATATCTACAGTGCTTTGGCCCTATCTGTCCATAAATCTGTTCATGTTTGTGACTATTAAAATAAAAAAAAAAGAATCAAATTACCACAATACTACAAGACTTATTCTAACATTTGCTCATTTCATAGTTGTATCTTCCTTCTCCACTAGTGAGAAACATCACTAACGTATTCATTTAATCCAGGATCAACCATGTGGCACAGCAAGTGAAACTGCCACAAGCATCCCATATGGGCGCCTAATGAGCCACAGCTGCTTCAATTGTGATGCAGTTCCCTGACAATGAAATAAAAGCAATGGAAGAACAGCCAAGTGTTTGGGTTCCTGGCACATATTGGGGGACTCAGATGAAGCTCCTGACTCCTAGTCTTGGCCTGTCTCAGTCTTCACCATTGTGGTCATCTGGCGAGTGAATCAGAAGATCTCTGTCTCTGCTTTTCTATCTGTAACTCAAATGACAGACATTTTTATTAACTTCATTCTGCAATACTAAGAGAATCAGAAGGTAGAGTTTTCCAGGCAAGTGAAAACTTACTTTCTCTACAGATGAGTAGGGTTGGATAAATGGGTGGAAACAGTTGGGATTTATTTTAAATCACAAATTTTACTGAAAAGTTAGTGTAATAATGTCCATTGGAGTTTGATCCTTTTAGAAACTGTAAGTGGAGTCTCTAGGGCTTTGTGTTTATGTTTGTAAATCAGACTGATCTTGACGTGAACCCCATCCGGTTTGGGCATTTGCATTTATTTCTAAATTATGTTTGGGTTCCTAGCAATCCTCTTGCCCTGGGGAAATCTCTTTCCTTTCTCCAAGTCCATCCCCACCCTGCACCACCACTATGGCCCCCACAACTACTTGTCATCTGTTTACTTTGGGAGGGCTGGGCATGGGAATGGAAACAGGAAACCGTTTTTCAAAAACACAAACAAGACTGTGGGGTGAAGTGATTTCCCTTTTACACAGCACCCCTGGCACACTACAATCAGTAGACTTACACTTAGACAAAATTCCAGACAGGAATACATCTAGCCTTCCAATGAGAGAGAATTCAAGTAATTCCGTCTGGTCCCAAACCCACAGGATAAATGTAGTTGTATAACAACTACTACAGCATGGACTAGAGCAGGACTCCCTCTCTCATCCTAACACACTGTGCTTCTTAATATGTAAGAGATTCATAAATCCAGGAGAAATCTGAGAGACCAGGTAGTTGGTCTCTGAGACTCACTTCACTAACCAGTAATGTCCTATTAACATTATTCATATGCCAATCATACCAATTTCTAGGGAATAAACAACAATGTTTAATATTTATCAAAATTAAGAACATTTGCTAATGATCACAGTGACTGTCTGCCTGATGTGATGCCTGCAGAGTTTGTTTATAGTGACCCCTGAGGAGTCATCTTTTGTCACTTGAGTACTATAAGGTAGCAATATATTGGTGGGAGCATGGGTCCTTTCCTCAATTACAGACATCAAACTCTCTATAATGTAATTTTCCCTCTATGAGATGGAATAATTTAGTACCCATCTTGTAGATTGTTGTGGGGATTTGATATTACTAGAGACAGACTGCGCACAATGCAGGCTATATCGTGGCACTATTACCCTCTTGTAGTCATATAGTAAATATCCCTTTTGAATTCACCCCGCAATTGCTTCTGCTCCCCTTAGGTTTGGGCAAAGTCTGGGTGTTTCAAATGTGTGGACTGTGTCAAGTTGACATTTGGTCTGTGATTTGGACGCTTGATGCCTTTGTTTCCTGCCAGGATGAATTAGTCACACCAGGAACATCTGCCATCATGGTTTGTGGTTACCCAAATCTTTAAAGCGGCCTGTTTCTATTATGATCCCCATTCATTGGTTAGATCCAAGGATATTTTAATCTTATGGCCACATTAGCAATTTGGAAAGGTGATGGTGGTGGTGGTGAAACCATGGTATCATTGACTCTGTTACTCTGAGATTCTAAAGGAAAAACGGCAACAGTTTGAACATGGTAGCTCAGATCAACCAATCATGGCAACGAATTCAGACACATCCTCAAAATCAGAAAATTGACTCATTTTGCAGTGATATCAGTCTTTGCCTCAGCTTCTAACTTCAGCCTCTTACAACAAACTTGGAATTTAATCTTCAACTGATGAGTTTGACATAAGTCTATCAAAAGATGTATTGGCTTCAGCCCCTGCTGTCTCTGTATCTGGGACCGAGCATCTTTCCTTGTCTTTCAGCTCCGTGTCTTTCTATTCAAATCCTCACTGAATCTATTTATTCAACGAGTTCTTGCTCTGTTCCAGTTACTGTTCTTGGGACTGTGGGCAACCAATAAATGAACTGAAGAGGATGTCTCCGACTTATATTCTAGCAAGGAACACAAAAAATGAACCATAGATACCACAAAGAAGTGCCATTTGTTGGGAATTTGGGTGGAGGAGAGGAAAAATTAAAGGAAGAGGAAACTGAGGTGCATGGGTGTGGATGCAGATTGCAATAAATAAATAAATAAGAAAAAGAAAGAAAATGATAAATAAGGCATTAAGGACAAGCAAACTCCTGAAAAAGACTCGCAGCATGGAGTCTCAGCTGGTGTTTTTGTTCTCTTTTTATTATTTTAATTAAAATACCTGGGAAGAGTTCTCTTTTTAGAAAAAAAAAAAGTTATTGCATCAGACACTTTGTGGTAGCTGCAATAGTCTGAGGATGCTAGCTATTGATTCATTTGGCACCAGCGATCATATTTTGAGCCAGGAATGGGAGAGAAACCTAGGCCAACCTTGAGCTGAATTACTCAGATCTCTCAAGAGAACTACTCCCCAACAGTATGCTCGCAATGACTCTCTCACCAGCCCCAGCTCTCAGATGCCATAATTAGATCAAGTCTCTAATTCAATCAGCTTTTAACGTGAGTCTAAGAGAGCTGAACGGCTGCATGAGTTTTGGGGGAAGATAAATCCTGCTCAACTCGTAACAGCTGTACAGATAACTAGGGAGGCTCACAACACAGTGACATGTGCCTGGTATGTCTAGAATGAAGCTGGTCCCCAGCTGTTAGGAAGTTGCTATTTCTCTGAGATGCCTCAGCATCATTTCTTTGAGATCCACCTCCAGAATAACAGCCTAGATTAGGAATACTGATTGTTTAAAATTACAATCAACTCAGAAAAGTCCTCAAATGTGTTGACAATGAGGAGGATCTGTCAAGTGCCAGTTGTAGGAGCTCTGCTGTGGGTTGAGTGCTAATGCGCATATTAGAATTTATTTGCCATTACAACTGTATTTAGAGCAGGGGTCTTTGAGGGGTAATTAGATTGCCAAGGCTCTGCTCTGGTAGAGGATCAAACTCATAAAAGTTTGGACTCATAAAAAGGTGCATTTTGTGACAGACGTGAAGGAGTGAATTCAGGTACCACTTGGAATGCCCACATCACGCATTGGAGGGCTTGGTTCAGGTCCTCACTACTCTGCTTCTGATTTAATTATTGTTTAGATAATGCACCTGAAAGGCAATGATTGATGAATTAAATACTTGAATTGATAATGCAAGCATGAAATACCTGATTGTAGTTCCTAGCTTTTGACTTCAACCTGGTCCAGCCCACCAGCACCTCTACCTATCTCTGTCTCTTTGCGTTTTAAATAAATAAGTAGACATTGAAATAACAAATGGTTGAGTTTGATCCCCCTCTTCTTTCCCATCCTGTTGCCTTCTGACATGTGACCATGTAGCAAGAAGGTCCTTACCAGTTGTTGGTGCCTTGATAGCTGGCCTCCTATCCTCCAGCACTCTGAACAATTAATATATGTCCACTGTAAGCTGTTCAGTCTGTATTAATGGTACAGCAGCACAAAGTCAACAAAAGAAAACCCAAGCGTAACTCTTCATCTCACTCTTCATTCATGCTATAGTGGAAGGATCAGCCCTGTGAAGTCTCTGTTCTTGTAAATCAGAAACTGTCAACAGGGTATGCAGAGCTTAGTGGTCAAGATCTACTTCACATGTAAGAAAGCCGGGATTTTATGCCTGGCTCCAGCTTCCCTGTCCAGTTTCTTGTAATGCAAGTCTTTGGAAATAGTAGTGCAGGTCAAAGAATCTGGGTTCTGGCTACCCATGTAAAGTTTGGATTGAGTTCCTGACTCTATTCTGGTCCAATCCTGGTTGTTGGGTTGTTCGGTGAATGGATCCACAGTCTTTCTTTTGTTTTCTCTGCCTCACTTTTCCTTGTTCTCATAAATAAATATTGGGAAAAACTCAAAATGTTGAATATGGCCAATTGCATAAGGTCTGGCTTATAGTTCAGACTTTCAGAGTTACATATCATGAAAGGCGTCAATCATTGGACACTTCCTTGATGTTTGACAGGGTCTTCTTTCATAGAATCACATAGGTTTGCTCTTATAAATTTTTTTTCAATGCATCCAACGTATCATACATAGGTACTCAAACATATCTACTTATTTAATTTTCAATTCTTAGATAAGGATATTATGATCCTTAATTTATGCATTTAAAAATGTGATAGTTACAGAATTTGAATTATTTGCTTAAGACCAAGAGTTAGTAGAATGCTGAGGTAGGACTTTTCATCAAGTTTTGTTTTGTTTCTTTCTACAGCAAATCCAGTGTTCATTTCAGCTTAGCACAATTACAGTTTGTTATTATCATTTAATCATGATATTTAGGTCCAGAGCAGTGTTTCCAAGGAAAAAATGGAGATGATGAATTTCACATGGCATCTTGAATGGGCTGATTCTGGATGTTTTTGGATGAACCTTACGTTTAAATCAGTGGGATCTGAGTAAAGTGAATTGCCCTTCCCAATGTGGGTAGGCCTTGTGCAATAAATTGATGGGCTGAATTGAATCTGGGCAGGCTGATCTGCCTGGGCAAGAGGGAATTCTCCACCAGACTGTCTTTAAACTTCATCCATCACATAATTTCATCAGTCTGGAGCTTCTTTTTGGGTTTCCAGCTTGCTGGCCCACCTTGCAGATGTTGCACTTGGCTGACTCCATACATTAGCCAACTTCTTTAAATAAAGGTACTTGAAAAAGGTTGTGGAATTAAAGATAATTTGTTGGGGTGAAAAAGATTCACATCTTTATGTAATTTTTCCTAATATACAACTTCTGTGAGCTTTGTGAAGACCCCTCCTCTATTCACATTATGTTATTTTCATTTCTCTCCAGAGCGCTGATCATATATACCTGGATGATCCAGGCAAAAGAACCTGTGTGTTTGAGGAACAGTATATACTAGCACATCTTTTGCAAGTATTTCCAGTACATATTAGTATGTCACAGGATCTAACCTGTGTATATAGTTCTAGTGTTCTAAAGAACAAATACCCTTTTGTATATGTGCAGTCATGGAGTTGATTTTGTGTAAATAATAGTGCATTGAAAGGGCTGCCAAGAACTTTAGGGAAGACGTGTGAAAGAGGAAGTGCAGCACAGTGAGCAGACACTGTGCTCTTGTATTAACTGTGTGGCTCTGTCAGCTTGCTTTTCGTCATCAATTATAGAGGCAAATGTGAGTACTTGTTATATGAGATAATGCATGACATTTGCTTAGAAAAGTGAACAGCTACTTCTGTAAGTTTTGACTTGCTTTGGAAATTACTGGGGATCTACAATTTCAAATATGAAAGAACATGGAGCATAGGAACATTTTTAATGGGACTGAGGGGAAAATATATGTTATTGAAAATGTAGGGAGAAGACATTTGGACACAGTTTAGGTACTCTGATCCTGTATCAAAGTGCTTGGGTGTGATGCCTTGCTCCACCCCTGACTCCAGCTTCCTGATACTATAGAAGCTCAAGTTGTAGGATTCCTCCAGTCTATGGCAAAGACCTGGAATGAGTTCCAGGCCCCCAACTTTAACCCCAGCCAGAGGCCATTGCAGTTGATTTGGGGAATGAACCAGAGGATGAGAGCTCTTCCCACTCTGTCACATTGAGCCAGCTGTGCTACTTCCAGGAATATATCAAAAGGCAGTTGGATCATCCCACATTTATAGCAGCCCAATTCGTAATAGTGACAAAATGAAATTCACCTAAGCGTCCACCAACTGATTACTAAAGAAAATTCAAACATTATTCAACCATAAAAAGAATGAAATCCTGATATGTTGCAATAAAATATATGGAATTAGGAATCACCAAGTTAAATGAAGTAATTCAGACACAGAATGATTAATATATTTTTTTTTTTTGCTTAATGGTAGAAGCTAGTATAGCGAGTATAAAAACATTGTGTGGATGATTTAATATTTGATATATAAGTATGAATATTGACTTCACTGAATTATATCATGAGCATGATAATGAACCTTTTTGCCTCTTTCTATGTTGTAACAAATTCCACATTTTGTGACATTAATATCTCTGATTTCAAGAAAAAAAATAGCATACATGTGCCTATATATTTTACTTGTATAGGAAATGAATATGGCAAAATGTCGAAAATTATTTAACCTTAACATTAGAAAAAAATAGTAAGAAAAGTATTTGAAACTCCCAAACAGCAAAGATGAAAATGGAAGAATAAAACTACCTTTGCTTCAATAAGCAATGAAGCACCAACTCACACACCACTTCAGCCCTGGAAATATGTTGTCTGAGGTTTCAGCAGTGCCAATGTGTAGAGAAAAGTTTCCATACAATTTCAATAACCAAGTAGAGTCAGAGTGACTCAAGACCCGTCTGGAGTTTAGACTTATTTGATGGAAACTTTGTAGGCTGGGTTTTCCTCCTTTCCTACTCCGACTTTACAAGCTAGGGCCCACATACTTGGAAACAGTAACTGGGCAATTACTAAATGGTTGCTGAGTGATGGCGTAAATAGCTGGAAAAAGTTTGAGTGTGGATTCATGACAGTAGTCAAGGTAAGTCCTAATACTCTCAAGCTCTAGTTTTATACGCTACTAGGGTGGGCATACAACTATTGAAGGAAAGTGGGCATTGTTCTCATATTTCTGATTAAAACATCCTACTTGGTGAACATATTCTATGGAAAAAAAAACTTTTTAGATTTTTAAATAATTTTTTTTAAAATGATGTTTGTTTCAGAGGCTTTATGTACTCACAGAACCTACTGGAAGGTGCTTTTAGAACATCTATATTGCAGAAGAGTGGTTACTCTAGTGAAATAAATGAACATTTACATCCTCTCACATTGTTACCCCTTTTTGTGTGATGAGACATCAAAAGTTTTCTCTTTTAACAAAAATCCTGGCTTGTGAGAGGTAATACATGAGAAAGTTCCCACACACAGGAAGTTTAAGGCAAAAAATTTCTAGTCTCTTTGCTTGGTGTTCAATGGCTCCTTTGGTCATCGGAAACCAAAACTCATAGAATATGCTGGTATCAGAGTTGAAAAAGTCATTGCCACTTTTGTATTTTTTCATATTAGTTACTTGCCCATCTGTTGAAAATAATATTCTCTTAACAGCAGAGTTATTTTGTCAACACCTCCTTTCCCACCCTGTCCCACACCCATCATCCATACTGGTTTTGTAGGTGAATGTTTTAATAAACAGATAGAGATGGCAGGTAAGACAAAAGAGAGAGATATGACCAACACTATTTTTAAATTTCATTTTTGTTTTTATGTTTGAATGCTTTGTGGTGGAGACGATAAGCGTTAATTGTTGAAGCTATTGTTGACTACATTCCTGGGTCTCTTTCTGGTGACAGAAATTCAAGTCAAGGACTGCCTTTGAAGGTGAGAATAACAGAAAGGGGATTTTAAATGACAGAAGAGAAAACTGAGTTTGAGGGCAAATTATGAGGCTTTCCTCCTACTAAATTTCACTAGGTGGTATATGATGTAGGTTTTCTTCCTTATTTTCCTTAGACATTTTCAGAAAAAAAAAGTCACTGTTGTATTTGATTTTCATTGGGATATATGATAGAATGTTATCTGGCTTCAGAGTTGGGACAGAGCAAGAAAAAATATTGTTACAATATTCCAAGTACATATGGATTACATTCTCTAAATGACCCATTTTTTCTTAATTAAAAATGTTGTTATGGCTATTAGATTATTTTCTCTCAATATTGTCCCTCTAAATTTAGAATATTGGAAAAAATGACAAATTTCCAAGTAAAAGTATTTGCTTTCATGCTTTATCTCTTCATGCTCATCTCCTAACAAAAATAGGACATTTTAAAGATTCTTCCCATTTTACAAATGAGTACTTTCCATTTACACAGTTAACAGGGAAATTTCAGGCCTAATGAGTAATTCATCCATACTGATTTTAAAATATTATCTGATTAGTTATAAGCGTCATATACTGTGTCTAGTACTGCTGGTTAGGGCAATTATAGTCTGTATTACTTATTGTCTGTCACTATATCTAATCACTTAGCTCCTCACTGAGTTCTCTAAATATATTGTTTTACTTCAGCCACTTTTTACACTAACAGACAAATGGTATTTTTACAGACAAAGAAATAATTGCTTCTTCAAACAGAATAAAGAAGTACTCTTTTCTGAGACTGCAAAGACAGGTCTTATTTACCTAGTGCCCCTGGCACATTAGATCAGCTCCATGGGCCAGTTATGGTGAAACATCTGTGGGGAGGAGGGTGCTAAAGCCACTCCTGGGATTAAGAGGGGCCGTCGCAAGATGGCGGCTGGCCAGGGGCCAGGAGGCGGGGTTGGTCTCGCCAGCAGGTAAACAGGAAGTCACAGGGATAGGCTAATGCCCCCGCTGCGATTATGTCATTGCTACTGCCCTATCAGATTAGTGGTGGAGAACAATATAAAAGTAGCCGGTAAAAGTTGGATGACGGAAGATGGACAGACGAACGACAGTACAAGGGACGAACAGACAGACAGACAGATTGATAGACAGATGAAGATGGACGAGAAAGACTGGGGGGCGGAAAGAAGGGTGGTGGAAAGGAGACGGGGAAAGTATGGGAAGAAGAACAGGAGGAAGGGTGGCGGAAAGAGGGCTGGCCAAAGAAGCGGGAAGGAAAGCTTAGACCAATGAGGACAGGAACAGTGGAGAGAAGGATTTAAACATGGCCACTTTTGGTAATAAGGGGTCCAGTTGTTGTTCCAGTTTTTACTAGACCTTCAAGAGTGTGTCTCGTCGTTTTTAGTGTCACTGCTGCTGGGTGGCAGCAGCAGTGGCAACATCTACCATAACTTTATCTATCTTAATGCTGGCTTAAATTGAAGAATTTCAAGTTAGAATTTTCAGGAGAATCAAAAAATATGGATCCAAACCAAGCCTTCCTATGTACCAAAGGGGATATTTCAGATCCACCCACCATCCAAAGAAGTCCCTCGATACAGTAGGATAGGATGTATTCTTGCACTGGGCCTATTTTCTACTATGGAAGTATTAGGATTGTCAAGAGAAAAGCAGAAGGGTTCTAAGCAGAATAATCAAGGCCATTGTGTTATTATTTATTTATTTATTAATATTTTTTAGATTTTTAAAATGTTTATTAGAAAGGCAGAGCTGTAGAGAGGAGAAAGAAGTCTTCCATCCATTGGTTCACTCTGCAAATTTCCCCAATGACTGGAACCGAGCCTCTTTTTGTTGAAAATTACATGTTTTTCATAAATTCTAAAAGCAGTTAGTGTTGCAATTATTGACAATGATTGTGTTTGACAAAGTGAAATTATCTTTTGTGGTAACGAAGATACTATGTTATACTTTCCAGCTTTAACAAACTATATACAGTTTCCACCCAGGAGAGTGAAATGATTGTTGAGGACAATAGAGTAGACAAGGGGAAGGAGAAAGGTCAGCTAATAGGAACTAAGTTACAGGTCTTTAGGAGACAGAAGTTCTGATGTCCAACTACACAGCAGGGTAAGTTTAGACAATAACATGAATGTACTTGTATGAAAATAATTATGTACAATTTCATATATCAGGTAATTTAAAAAAAAATTTAAAACTTGAACACTCTTGGTTTGATTGAAGTTTTTTTTTTTTAACAAATACAGTGTAAATTTGGGAAATATGAGGACTTCTTTCCAATAAATCTCTAAAAGCAAAAAACTATGAACCATGAGTCACCAATGAGACTTCCAAGAACTAAGGCTGCTGAGTGTCGTTTCCCAGGATGATTCATTTTTCCAGGATGTTTAAGCATATGTCTTACAAGGTGGGTGGCAAAGAAAGAAAGTAAGAGAGGCAATAAAACTTAAAGAAAAAATTGTCTTATTTTTGCATGAAGCTGTTTCTCATCCAAATGCATATGTCTGTTACTCTCACCTATTGTTTAAACTATCTGCTATTTGCTGTTTTGCTTTTTTTTCATTGTGGCAATTTGTGATGACATGTAAGTTATCCTCTCATCATAACCTGTTTCTTCAGTCCCACTGTTGCCTGGCTTCTTATCCAGTCCTGCCTATACTTTCCTCATTTGCGTAACAAAGTATATTATATTCTAAATTCTTTCCCTCTTTCAGTTTATATGTTGAAATTCTAATCCACAGTATCTCAGAGGCCGACTGGATTTGAAGACTGAGCTTTTATAGATATAATTAGGTTAGTCTGAGGTCTTCAAGGTGGGCTTTAATGCAATGTGACTAGTGTCTAGATAACAAGAAATGTGGATGAAGAGAATTACAGAAGGAGAGGGCACAAAGTCACAGCAAAGACGACTATCTGAAGACCAAGGTGGGAGGCCTGGAACACAGCCTTCCCCCACAGCACTTCAGATGTTGTTATTTATTCATTCAGTTGTTTATTTAATCAATCATCATTGAATATTTTTTTTAAAAGATCTAGCTTTTTTTTTTTTTTTGACCAATGGATTTAAGAGAAGGAGAATCAGAGAGAAGGTCTTTCATTCGCTGGTTCACTTCCTAAATGGCCATAGTGGCCACAACTGAGCCAATATGAAACCAGAAGCCAGGAGCTTCTTCTGGTCTCACACATGTATATGAGGTCCCAAGTACCTGGGTCATCCTCCACTGTTCTTGCAGGCCATTAGCAAAGAGATGGATTGAAAGTGGAGCAACAAGACATGAACTAGCACCTATAAGGGATGCAGCCTCCACAAGTGAAGGAGTAGCATGCTACCCCACTATGCTGGCCTTGCAAACATAATTTCTATAATAATTCATTCTGAAAAGCTTCCTCACTTATGCATTTGTCTAAGAACATAGAAGATGAATTTTCATAAAACTTTAAAGCTATATCTTTGAGCAATTGTAAGCACTCCATGAAAATTTATTAGATGCTTTCGGCAAAATGGAGTTTCAGATGTGACACATAAAAAGCTGATGCAGCCTGAAGGAGCTTAGAGGTTCAGAGGAGACAGTCATTGGGGAGGCTAGTTGTCCCTGCATGTTATGGACTCATCAGACATAGTGAGGTTTAAAGGAGGACATGATTTACTCCACTGGCAGGTCTTTAGAGATGATGATTCTTAAGCACGCTTGTGGAAAGAGGAGGAGCCATATTTGATGGATGCTATGAATTGAAGGTTGTCCTTCCAAAATGCAAATGTTGAAATCAAACCTTTACATCATGTTATTTAGAGAGGGGGCTTTTGGGAGATCATTAGGCTTACATAAAGTTGTGACAATGGCTCCCCACAACCTCCCGCCCTGTGATGGGATTATTGGTCCTACAAAAAAGGAAGAACGCAGAGGTTTCTCTATAAAAAGTGCTGTGATACTTATTTCTTTATTCATTGTTCCCAGCAGCAGTCTGGAACTCGGGAAGGGAGCTCTGTCCTTGACACCTTGACACTGGACTTCCAGCCTTCAGGACTGTGAGGCAGTAAATTTCTATAGTTTAAATCACCAGGATTATATTATTTTATTATGGAAGCCCAAGCTCACTAGAACAAGACATTTAGTATAGTGTAAATGCAAAGGTTCAAGAGGAAATCATGCACAGAGGGTTTAACTAGTTAACCATTTAGTTGTTCATCTGTGTAGTTATTCATTCGTTCTTCTATTTTATTTTCAAAGTTTTCTTTATTTTTATTGGAAAGGTAGAGCAGATTTATGGAGAAAAGGAAAGACAGAGTAAAATTTTTCCCATTTGCTGGGCCACTCCCCAAATGGCCACAACAACTAGAACTGAACCAATAAGAAACCAGGAGCCAGGATTCTCTTCCAGGTTTCACATGCATATACAGCGTCCCAAAGATTTGGCCCATCCTCTATTGCTTTCCCATGCCATAAGCAGGGAGCTGGATTGGAAGTGGAGCAGCTCAGACATGAATCGGTACCTATATGGGATCCTGGTGCATGTAAATTGGGGATTTAGCACCAGGCCTTCACTTATTTCTTTATTCATTGCTCCATAAATACTTACTCAACACCAACCAGACAGCAAGAATTCTTTTAAACATCTGAAGTACAGTGGTGGAAAACAAAGACTGCTCACACACTTTACATGGTAGTGAAAAGATAAACTAGCCATCAACAAACAAGCTACTTGCAAATTATAAATGTGCCAGACAAGGAAGACAAAAGAATGACAAGAAAAAAGCAGGAGCTACCACATATAGTGTGCCAAAGCAGGTGTCTCTGAGGAAGTGGCATTTGGATAAGTCCTGGATAATGAGAGTGAGGAAACAGGAAAGTGACCCAGGTAGGGAGATTTGAAATTCTGCCTTTACCCAGCCCGTTTTGTAAAAAAAAACACTTTTGTAGAGGGAACCAGTGAATGAAAGCTCCCTTTCTCTCTCTCTCTCTCTCTCTCTCTCTCTCTCTCTCTCTCTCTCTCTCTCTCACTTTCTCTCTCTCTCAATGTCTCACTCAGTTTTTGAATAACAAATATGGTTTTAAAATGTTGAATTTAATTTGCCTGTGGCCCACGCAAATGAAATGATAGAATAGACAGTTGGTTGTGCAAACTTGGAGATCAAGAAAATCTTGGCTCAAGAACCTCGGGGTCCTGATTTGTGTGTCATTGGCATTTCTGTGCCAGTTTTATCGACTGAAGCGAGCACACAGCAGATGAATGCACTGGAGTGAGAAGGAATCCAGGCCGACGACATGGTAATTCTGATGCTTAAAGGGGAAGAAAACAGAAGAGGAACCGATTCTATAAAATGTGGTGACACTAAAGCAAAGGAGTGAAAGTTTAAAGAAGTAGCCAGTGACTTCTCATTTCAGTAATAAAGCAGAAACCATTACTGTTGGGTAACATCTAGATATAAGGAGTGGAATGTGACAAACAGACACGCTCTATCTGTGAAGTTATACTGGTGTAATAAGGGCTATTCCCTGGTCCTGACAGAAGAAAGAACAAAGAACTTGAATAAGAAGTATGTAAGCTGAGGTTATAGTTGTCTTTTGGTAAGATGCTTGGCATCCATGAAGGAGCAGAAAATGATGTATTATAATTCTTAAAAATTAGAAATAATCTACAAATCTATACTAAAGCAATTATGTGAACAAATTGAACCATGTACATACAATGATGTAATACTGTAGCTCACGGTGAGCTACAGCCATGAGTATTATCATGGATAAATTTCAAAAACATCATTGAAAGAACCAAAGAACTTTCAAAATGATCAGATAGTATTCCAATTAAATGGAATTTTACGAGTGCTAGCTGATTAGCATTAGTCAATAAAGTGCAAAAGTAATGAACGATATAACTCATTAAAATTGCATTCATGCTACTTATTACTTATGATGAGAGAAAAGGGGAAGGACCAGAGGAGAGTAATAAAAAATTAAGATTTGTGGGCCCGGCGCAATGGCGCAGTGGTTAAGGTCCTCACCTTGCACGCCCGGGATCCCATATGGGCGCCGGTTCTAATCCTGGCAGCCCTGCTTCCCATCTAGCTCCCTGCCTGTGGCCTGGGAAAGCAGTCGAGGACGCCCCAAAGCTTTGGGACCCTGCATCCGCGTGGGAGACCCGGAAGAGGCTCCTGGGTTCGGACCGGCCTAGCACCGGCCGTTGCACTCACTTGGGGAGTAAATCATCGAACGGAAGATCTTCCTCTTTGTCTCTCCTCTCTGTATATCTGTCTTTCCAATAAAAATAAAATAAATCTTAAAAAAATTAAGATTTGTGATAACTCAGTGTTCAGTGTGTGGGTCTGTGGAATATGCATAAACATTGGTCTCAGAAAACTTGGACTGCTATGTCTTAAAAACAAAACAAACAAAAATAAACCACCATGGGGTGGGCAGCTTAGGAGAAACAGAAATTTATTCCTCTGGGTTGTGGGCTGAGAAGTCTGGAACAAACATGCTGACATTTTTGTCTATAAAGACTGATTTTTTTTTTTTTTGAAAGGTGGGTTTTGGTATAGAGGCACAAGTTCCATCTGTGAGATCATAGACTCATGACCTAATTGCCTCCCAAAGGGTCCATATCCTAATACCATCACGTCAGCGGCTAGCTTTTTAACATGAAGTTGATGGAGGTATAGCATTCAGAACATGTTAATATATTCATAATATTTTTAATAACTAAGAGAAGTAGTAGAGATGTCAAAAAGTCAACTACGAAAGCCAGAGGGATACAAGAGTGTTGATATGAGTGTGTGTGTGTGTGTGTGTGTGTGTGTGTGTGTGTGATGAGCGACTTGGAGTGTTTTGATGAATTATGTGGAAGGAACCAGTACCGATTTTTTCATATGAGTGAACTTAAAAATGCGCACATGAAAGACAACCTAGATTTTGTCTCCCATTTGCAGAGAGAAGCCATGTGTTTGAGATGTGATGAAATTAAACAGTTCTGTGAGACTAGAAAGAGGAAGCTGACCTCAAGGTTGTCTGCTGAAAGTTTATGAAAACACATTACGTGACAAAACTATGAGTGGATGACAAAGTCTCTATGGATCGTTTCATTAGATTTCCTGTGATGTTTTTTTGAAGTGTTTTCATATAAGTGTGGGTAAGTAAGAACAAATAAACAAAAGGTTGCTTGAGTTCTGGAAGGCTAATGTACCAGATGGTTGAATTTAAAATACACATGATATTATAGTGTATGTGGCTGCATATATGTGCATGTTGTATACCTTTCTCCCTAGGCCTTTTAACCCATAAGAACACTCAATCATGTTTCTGCTTGGTTTCAGTGTCTATTGTATGCTTTATAGATGCAAATAGATACAATGGATAGGGAAGCAGTTAGAAGACATAGTCACATCCTGATTCTGTGAATTATCTAGGTGAGTGACTGTAAAAAAATTCTATAGCTTTTTGAAATCTCAAAAAATAATGGACAGGCAGGTAGCAAGCTTAGACTAATGAACTGGAAGCCATACCTCCCCCACCTTCTGTAATACAGTCTGCCTATTTGCCAATCAAATGACTGCTTCTTCAGGGTGCACTTCCCCTCACCTGGGACTAGAGAATAGTATCCTGTAGCCATTGCCCTTCCCAGGCTCAGGAGAAGTCAGGCAATCAGGAAGGGTGCCTTCTCTTGCCCCATGAACTCGCGGTAGAAGTAGAAACATCTCTCTCCCGCTTCCTCCTCTTCTCTTTCCATTATATCCCTGAAAGTGTTCCTGCGATTTCCTCAACTTTTAAATAAACTATAGATAGATAGATAGACAGATAGATAAGCAAATTAAACCAGGAAAAAATCAGGTATTGGAACATTATCTAACAGAATTTTAGTTATTAAGTAATTTCTGGTGGACAGGGTAGAGGTTTATTGATTACTAAGGCAATATCAGCCAGATGATGCTTTCTGCTTGAGAGCTCCTAAAGTTCATGGTAAAATAAAATTTAAAAATGTAAATTAAGAATATAAGCTTTATTTCTCAGTATAAATTTTATCAAATTCAAAACAACTTTTATAAACTTATAAATACCAACCATTAACTCCATACCTAAAGAACTAGGTGTCTTGAGGAATTCAACTATGTCAGCAATCTTTTTCATGTTACTTTTTTTTAATTATTTTTATTTTTGATTATTGTACATAGTTGATTAGGGTGATAAGGGTCAAGGGAAAGTGGGTGAGATCACCATTTCCACATTCTCTCTTTTTCTTTCCCTTTCTGTATCTGGGGGAGGTAGGGAGATAAAGGGGAGAAGCCACACTCAGCCCCCCAACCATCTCAGGGTTCCTGATGTGGGCCATGTTCTGAGGGTACTGTTCAAGAGGTTTTGCTAGTTCAACAGTTCTGAATTGCTGCTGTTCTCACCAGTCCAAGCATGATGAAATCTCTCCAGCATCCGCTGGTTGACATAGTCCACCTTAGAGTCTTCATTTGTCCAGATACTCACTGCCAACACTTGGCAGAGGTGGTTAATACATTTATTCTGCCTTCTGGCCTCTGTTGTGTTACCACGTGTCCTCTGCAGACTCTAATGCACTGCCATATCCTGCATGTGCACCCAGACTTGGCCATCACCACTCCATCTAAGCCACTGAGAAAGCTCACCTCTAACACATGTACTCCACATTCACACCATAGAACCTGCATTTCTCTCCCTGCTTAGGTTCTGAGTCCAGCAATTCAGCTGGTGGGGATCCCCAAAGAAACTTCATCTGAGGTTATCCCAGACCTGATTCTTGTGTGTGCATGCCAATACAGGGCCCGACACAGTGTGTCACCCCAAATTGGCCTACATACACACTGTGAGTTGCAATTGCTGGGTCAATTCAGCCTCCAGCCCTGTCTTCTAAGCAAACCAATGGGTATTGCAATCCAGTCCAATCCTGCCCACAGCACACTAAGCCTTCACGAATACCAGGTCCCTTTTTCCATGAGTGATTGTAGGTTCCATGGTCACAACTAGCTCAGCGCATCATCACCCCCAACTATTGAGCTAACCAGTGGGACTTGTAGTACCATAAGATTGGGTCCACATAAACCCCACAGACTCCAATCCGGGACCTGGTTCTCTCATGTGCTGATTAGTGTCATGCCATGTCTAATGTGACCCATCCCCTGTACCAACATTCACTCAGGTACTGGAATCTATCCCTGCTAGACAGGTCTCCAACCCTAGCTTTTATGTGGACTGACCTGTGGTGTACAGAAATGTTCCATGCTAACAAGTCCTACTCAGGACTTCCATGTGCACTGGTGTATCAGTCTGACTCATACAGATCTTCTGATCTCTCCCCTCCAAATCGCCAAGTCTCAGTCCCCTGGCTTACCTGCAAGTACAGTGGCCCTGCTATTGGCAGTCCCTCAGGATTCATTCCTCTCCTATATTTACAATGACCTTATTCGTGGATGTCCCTGGGCATTGATTCTATACACCCAAGATTCCAGAGTTGCTGCTTGGCAGCCAGTGGCCTAAGCCCGGTGCTGATTGGTGCTCTGGCTGCCCACAAACCCCAAATTCGCTCACTGCTCAGCAGTAGTGACTGAGGATAAGACCCCAAGCATGGAGTCCGATCTGACTTAGGTTCCACCAGCAGCCAGCATGCTACTGGGAGCTCCCTCCACCCAAGTCCCGAGATCTAACTCACCTTGGCCCCTTTCTCATGTTATTTTTTTTTATAAAGTCTGTTCATTTTTTATTTGAAAGCAGAGAGAATAAGAGAGAGATAGAAAAAATAGAGAGAAAGAAAAAGGGAGAGAGAAAGAAAAACTGGTGAGAAAGAAACAGAGTTCTTCTTTTACTTCATTACCCAAATGCCTTCAGCATTTGGGACAGGCCAAAGCAAAAAGCCTGGATTTCCACGCAAGACCTCCCCATGAAGTAGGCAGGTATCCATTCATGTGAGCCATGACCTGCTGGATCTAAAAGTATGAATTAACAAGAAACTGAATCAGAAATGGAAGTTGGACTTGAAACCCAGGCATTCTAATATGGGATGTAGGTCTACCAAGCAGCAGCTCTACCCACTTTACCACAATGCTTGCTTTAAAAAAAATTTTTTTTACATATTAATGTGGAAAAATGGATGCCTTTTAAATATTGTTTTAGATACTTTCTAAAATGATTTTTTTTAAATCACTTAGAAGACTGAGTGACAGAATGAGAAGGAGGGCTCCTATCTGCTTGTTCTCTCCCCAGGTGGTCATGAAAGGAAACAAAAACACAAGTTTGGGCCCTATGCCCTTGAAATAGCAAAAAAGAGAATCTCCTGACAGGTTCTCTGCTACTGCACATTTCAAAAGACCAATCTAACCTGCTACCATCCCAGTCTGGGCATTTCTTCACCCACAGGGAGCAAGATACACCAAGGTTGAAAAGCTGTTTCAGTCCCTACCCCTGAGATCCCAAACTATAAAAAAGCCAGCCTGCTGGATAACTGGGCCTCTGCCACATGTTCAATTCTATCCACATGGGCAGTCAGCTGCCCTCTGGATTTATTTCCCTTTTTGTAATAAATTCAAATTGGTGGGGTGAATTCCTACTTTGTTCTTAATAGCCACAATAACTGCAGCTGTGGCAGGCTGAACTCCTTTGAGGACTCCAAGACGGGTGGTAGGGCTTCAGACACTTGGTTTGTACTCTGTTGACTTCTTAAACTCATCCACAGGGATTGAGATAGAAAGCAGAGACCGGTATGTAAATCAGCACTCCAATATGAGATGCTGGTGTTTACAAGTGATGTTGAACTCACTGTGCTACACTGCCAGTCCCAAATATTTTTCCAAAGATTAGGAAAAAAGGAGTCAGAAAGAGCTAAGTTAAGACTATTAGGTGGATGTCTAAGGCTTTTTATCAAAACTCTTGTAAAATCACCACTATTTGATGAGAGGAATGAACCGGAATTTTCCAGGGCATTTTTTTTTTCTCTCTTACAACTTTGGCTAACTTTATTAAAACAACCTACTAAAAAGCAGTTAGTTTTGGGTTTTAGCCCTCCAAAATCTTTGTAAGCAGAGTACCTGAGCATGTAAAACCTGTTGCCATGACCTTTGTTCTTGACTGATCCCTGTTGGATCGTGTCACCTCTTGGTAGCCATTGCTTTGACTATATATCAGGATCGTACTGTTAAAGCCATATTTAGCTCTTCCTACAATTTTACAAAAAGCTAGTTAAAGCTATAGGTTCCATTTGTTTAAAATTTCCATGCCAATTTCTGCTTTTTATTATTATTATTATTATTATTTTTTGGCATCTGATCTGAATATAGTTTTGACACTCATGGAATAGAAAGCTTGCTCCACTTTAATTCTTCATCCAAAGTGTGTAAGTTCAGCCAATTGAAATGTCTCTCGTGTTGGCTATTGATTCTGTCTTAATTTTCAATCCTTTCCAACTAGGGTCCAGACAGGCCTAATTTTTTCGCTCCTATTAATGTGGATGGCCTGACACCATGGAAGTAATACTCAGCATCATCTCATCTCTTCTTGAAACAAGTTTTCCATTTATACATGACTGATATAGACCCTCATGGCGGGGGACGGGGGAGGAGCATATTTTTGTCATAAATCTTTTATAAAGCACCAGTGATTTCAACATTTTTCTATCCAAGAATTATTTATTCTTGCTTAAATTTTAATAGAACTTATGTTGTTCCAGTAGAAGTTCTTTTGAAATGTATGACTTATCCTTCATAGTGCCATGAACTGCACTGTATTCTGGTATGTTAGAATAACTTACAGTTTGTTTATTTTGGTTAAAAACTGATGAAGTTTCTGCACATTTTTTTCGTAGTATTCACTTTTATAAATCTTCTGAAGAACCCTCATGCATGTACACAGAGTTGAATATGTACGTAGCTGGATCAAAGACATTAGCTGATGGGTAGTATTGCTTGGTAATCTGATATGCAAACTCTAGAACTGCCTCTTACAAGTACTTAACTTCTCCTTGTGAAAATTAGGATTAAAAATGGCATGTGCCTTACTATAGAGCTGATGCGAGAATTAAAGAATTTTAGACTTAAAAAGCAGGTAGTGTTAGGAAAGAGATGCAGAAATGGGCCACCAAATGTTGGGGAAAAGGTGCAGAACAGAGAAGAAGTGGGGAGCGAATTCACAGTCAAATTGAATTTATTAGAGATGAATGAATTCAGAGGGTGGCCAACTGTTGATGTGTAAACATAAGAAGCACAAGGCAGAGGCTGAGATTAGCTGTATGCTACATGTAGAAGGATGACCACATGGAAAGGGTCCAGCTTTCAACAGGTCGGACCTTATATAGTTTGAGGGTCTTGGGGTGTTTGGAGATGTCGGTGTGTTTGGAGAAGTGGGAAGGTGAGCGGGGACTGAGGTAGCTTTTTGAGGGCATTTCAACCTTGGTGTAAGTCTTGCTTCCTGGGTGGTTGGGAGGAAATGCAGGGGGTGAATATGAAACAAAATACTAGGCTACTGTCTTAAAATCCAGTGAGTGCAAAAATCCCTAAAGGGTCTGGCTATGTTTACTCTCCGGGAGTTCTAATGGCCCCCAAAACCAGAATGGCAGAAATTCAATCGTTGCCCCATCAGATAGAAGAATGTCTGGCACCAATAATTGTTTGATAAGCATTAGATTAATATGTTCTCTGATACCAAAACATTAGCTTTAACCAATTATTGCAGATCAGTTTTTCCACTGAATGTCTTTTTCTCTGCTTTCTTCACAAAGCTTACATGTGATGAAGAAATGCTTACATGATGCAGAAATGTCTTCTTTCTCATGAGATTTTCACTGTTGCGCCATAATTAATTCTGCTACTTTCCTTTTACAACTTGGGGACTGGGGTGGCAGAGTAACAGTGGTTTACATCTTCTTACATGAATAAGAATCCTAGTGCTGGTGGGTTCATGCTGAAACAGTGAGCCAGCAGCTTCCTGTTCCTAGGATTACTATGGGGCTCAGTGGTTTTCTTCTGTCTTTTAGAGGGGTTTTATGGCATTTTTAATACTGCTAGTGAAAATGTTCTAGTCAGCAGCTGCCTCCCTCAGGATGTTTTTTCTGAAGACTTAAAACATGCTAGTTTAGAATTTGGCAAATTACATTGAGGCAATAGCTACATAGGGTTCAAAGAAGGACTGAGGATGGTTTGTGACATGCTGCTTAAAGCAATAGTCAAGCAGACAGCTCAGTAGCCTAGTGACTAAAATCCTCGTCTTGCATGTGCTGGGATCCCGTATGGGTGCCAGTTCATCTCCCAACTCTTCCACTTCCCATCCAGCTCCCTGCTTTTGGGCCTGGGAAAGCAGTAGAGGACAGCACAAAGTTTTGGGACCCTGCCACCTGTGTGGAAGACTGGAGCAAACTCCTGGCTCCTGGCTTTGGATCAGTTCAGCTCTGGTCATTGGGGCCAAGAGGAGAGCGAATCAGCAGATGGAAGATCTCCCTCTCTGTATCTCCTTCTCTCTGTATTTCTGCCTTTCCAATGAAAATAAATCTTAAAAAAATTAGTGAAAAGTGGGATGCTGCCCAGATACTGAACAAAATTGAGCTGACTTTTAGATAATGGTATTCATATACTGCAATCAATGAAATGAGACAAATTCCTATTTTTTTAAAGGTGTATTTATTTTTATTGGAAAGGCGGATTTACAAAGAAGGAGAGACAGAAAATACTCTATCTGCTGTTTCACTCTTGCAGTGGCCACAATGGCAGTTGAACCAATCCAAAGCCAGGAGACAGGAGACTCCTCTGTGTCTCCCACATGGATGCAGTGTCCCAAGGCCTTGGGCTGTTCTCCACTGCCTTCCCAGGCCACAAGCAGGGAGCTGGATGGCAAGTGGAGCAGCTGGGACATGAGGCAGCACCCATATGGGATTCCAGCTCTTGCAAGGTGAGGGTTAGGCCATTGAGCCCCAAATTCATATATATATGAATATATATATATAAAACATATATGAATATATATGACTATATATATTCTCATTATACATATATATACATATATTAAAATCATATTATTAAGTAAAGAACAAATTGCAAAGCTATGTGTAGAATAGGATCTTTCCTTTTTTTAAAGAAGTAGCTTTTATATGTTTGTATTTGAAAAGAGAAAATTTGAAAGAAACTGCACATAATTATATTTTGAATGTTTTAATTGACCTTATGTTTCACTGTATTTTGTAAGTTTTTCAATGATTATGAATAGAATGCATAAGAACTATAAAGGATAAAATTATTTCAGAGAGGAGTTTCATCTGTTTGGCTGATTTTCATCATGCAATTATGCTGGAAAATAAGTTTTCATGCAAGCATCCCAAGAGGGTCACAGCTCAGCTTCCGAAATCACATTTTTTCACCTGACTCTCCTGTGACCTGACCAGCAAATGCCTGGGGCTTATCTAAGGAACTGCTGGTATAAACACTGGTGCTGCCCAGGGCTACAATGGACACCTACTTTTTCTCACTTCCCCCTTTCTTCCTTCAGTTATGCTCAATGGGACCAAGGGTCTCTATTGCACAAGGTCAAAGGACTCTACTATCTAAAGCTCCAGAGGGAAAACTGAGAGAACAACCTTTATCTTGACCTAGTAATCAATGGCAGGCTCTCTAAACCACAATGGCTCCTTTCTGCTGAGCCCATTATCTTGAGTGAAAGACTATCTCTGAGCCAACAGACAAGTGTCAGTGATTGGAGGTTTTGGCTAACAACTGCTAGGGCTGCTGTCAAGGTCCCCTAAGGCTGTACTCAGCCTTCTCTGGGAGATTTTCAAAGGCCAGAAACCCCAAAACATGAGAATGAAAAAGAGCAGAAAAGAGTGAGAATCTCTTTTCTGGGCGTCTGGCCAGCCTTGAGCTCTGCTTGTAAGATGTGGCTGTGGCTGTGGCTGCAGGTGAACTAGCCAGGAGACCCCATGTCACACCGGTAGACCTTTCCTCCAGTTTCCTGTGACCAGACAGCCCAGTCCTAACTCATCCCATCCTATGTTTTGTTTTCTTTAGAGCAATGCAGATTAAAGCTGGGTAACTGTGGAGCCAACCTGTGTGATGGAGAAGCTTGGTTGAAGTATGTTAGTAAAACAGTGAAAAACTAGGACTCTAGATTTTGTTCACAACTTGCCAGTGGAACTGAATGTTCAGAATTTCTAAAGACTCAGTCTGTGCCTTTGCCAAATGGGAATATATGGCACTCACTGCTAGAGGATATCACGATGGTTGAAGTCAAACATGGGCTTCAGATGCAGCATACCAGGCATGGCATATAATCAATATTTAGAAAAAGTCAGCACAGGCAAAACAAAACAAAGCTTTAAGGGAGTTTAGGATTGACCTGATTCTGGCTTGAGAGGATGAGGAAGGAGCACTTGCGTAGAAGTCTATGATTAGAACTAATGCATGGCAGAATATTCCAACCCAAGCCAGGTATTCAAGACAGTCACTTTCTCAGTAAACAAAATGCCTTTCTAGGACCTCACCCCATAGTATTTAAAATAGCACAATGCTTAATGAAGGGGATGTTTTAGGTGCCTGTTTTCTTGAATGGTTCGTAAATGAACAACCATGACTTTCCTTAACCACAGAATTCCAGGCGTGCAGAATGTGCTGGAAAAGTTGCCAAAGGAGAGACATGTCACTGCTCCAGTTGTCAGTTTTCTGGTACAGGGAACAACAGAAAGCTTGAAATATGTAGTTTAGTGGGAAAAACTGAACTACTAGATACTAAAAATAAAGTAATTGAATCTGCTTAAACTGATCCTTGCAGCTGGCCATAACTCATTGAAAGTCAGTTCCAAAATGCGATAGCTCTCAAAGAGGGTTTTCATACAGTTCTCAAGTGTCTCTGAAAGGACTGTTTTCTCTGTGAACTTTGGTGTTGAGGAGGGCTCCTACTCACTATGTCAGATTTGAAGGTAAGCACGTTTGTTAAAGGAATAGGAAAGCTTGCCACAGAAATTTTTATTGAACTGGAGTCATCAAACTGTCTCTCCTATTGAAGTGTGCCCTTTTTTCTCATTTCTAAAATGAATCAGACTTTTTAAGAGTATATTATTTATTTTCATTATGTGAAAGGTAGAATAACAGAGAGAGGGGAGAAATAGAGTAGAGCGAGAACCTGAGAGAGGGAGGGAAGGAGAGAGAGAAAGAGAGATAAACAGAAATAGAAAAGCATCCACTTACTGGTTTACTTCCCAAATGCCTGCAACTTGCAGAGCTAGGGCAGGATGGAGCCAGGAGCCTGGAGCAAGTGATACTTTAGGTTTCACTTCACATGTCTTTTCAGATTACAAAGGCGTCTTCAGCTGTGATTTCTGGGAGTGGCTAATGCGCCTCCAACTGATAGTTAAACACTTGTCTAGAAGGATAGTGTACTTTTTGTTTTCCTCTCCCAAATCTCCCCTGGCCTTCGCTGCTTTGAACTTTCACAAGCAATGACAATCAGCTGTTACAAGAACAGGCCCACAGAGACCTGGGAAGATGATACTGTTCACACAGAAAGTCTTCCAGTTGCTGCTAGTTTAGGGGAAAAGATGGGACCTGCTGTGGGCTGCTTAAAAGCTGCACATGGTATCAAATGAGATGATGCATCAGAAGTGTTCCTGACTCAGATCCACTGTCTCTTTCTTCCATTCCACTACTTTGCGGGTTCCTGTCAACAGAGGAGCTATCACTCATTCCCCGAATCTTCTTTTCTCTCAGGAGAAACACTTTTGTTTTTTGTTTCTGTTTTGAGTTGGCCTTCGTATGACAGAATCTGTAAATCCATCTTTGCTGTTGTCTTCAGCTTAGCAATCTTTCTTTGCATTTTGATGGTGGTGATGGGGACTGAAGTCAATACTATAGGTTAGAGAACTCCCGAGTGTGGGGTGGCCTTGTGCTCTATCTGAACTTGATTTCTGTCATTCACAGACCACAGGTACCTGTTGATCTATGTTGGGCCAACAGAGTCTCCTGCACACCTCCTTTTTTGTTGCTCAAGCACCCGCACTCAGTCTTTTGGGAGGGGATAGCTGCTTATCCTTATAGAAACCTTTGTCAAACTCTATCTGGAGATCTAGCTGCACGCCTTAGCCTCTTTTCCCTATTGGCTGCTCAGGCAGAGAATATGGAGTCCTTTTTCACCTGAGTATTTTCATCTGAGTGAGAATTTTTTGTTTTGTTTTGTTTTGGCATCTCTTGAGTGCCTGGCACAGAGTAGAACTACTTAGCAAGTGACTTCTGAACAAATGAGTTTCTCTTGGTGGTTGCATGGGCTGCTATCATTCCCGCTGACTGGTTTTTAACATATGTGTCTTAAAGCCAAGGCATGGCTTGTACAGTTTACTTTAGGGAATTGTAGAAACTTTGGTTGTTATTTTCTGACCCTTAGCAAATATGATCAATTTCTTATTCCCTTCTTAAAAGTCATTGGGGGTGGCCAGGAAATCTCAAGAGCAATTTGCTTGAGTGTTTGTCACTTGGACATGTGATGGTGAACCAGTTCAAACCAGTGTCCCTTCATCTCACAAACTCAGCATCAACTCAGATCTGGCCATTGTGGCCAATTGGGGAGTGAATCAATGGATAGAAGATATTTCTGTTTGTCTCTCCTTCACTTTACAACTCTGATCTACCTTTCCAATGAAAAATAAATAAATAAATTCTAAAAATTATACATAAGCTAATAAAGTGGAAAATTGGAAATTAGGGGAAGGTTCCGGTGCAGTAGCTAGTAGCTAAAGTCCTCACCTAGCATGAGCTGGGATTCCAAATGGGATCCCAAATGGGTAGCCATGCTTCCCATCCAGCTCCCTGCTTGTGGACTGGAAAAGCAGTCAAGGATGGCTCAAAGCCTTAGTACTCTGCACCCACATGGGAAACCCAGAAGAGGCTCCAGGCTCTGGGCTTCAGGTGGCTCAGCACTGGCCAATGCGGCCACTTGTGGAGTGATTCCATCAGATGAAAGATCTGCTTATCTGACTTTCCAATAAAAATAAAATAAATCTTTAAAATAAATGAATTAGGGGGAAAAGAGCAGAGGAAAATGAATCAGGAATGCTAAGCAATGATGTAAAAATAGGTGATCAGGGTTTGGCACAGTAGCCTAGTAGCTGAAGTCCTCTGCTTGCACATGCTGGGACCCCATTTGAGCACTGGTTCGTGTCTTGGTGACCCCACTTCCCATCCAGCTCCCTGTTTATGGCCAGGGAAAGCAGTTGTGGACAGCCAGGGCCTTGGGATCCTGCACTCATGTCGGAGGAAGCAACTGGCTCCTGGCTTCGGATCGGCTGCAGCCATTGCAACCATTTGGGGAGTGAATCAGCAGAAAAAAGCTCTTCCTCACTGTCTCTCCTCCTCTCTGTATATCTTACTTTCCAATTACAAAAAAAATCTTCAAAAAAAAAAAAAAGAACAGGTGATCATTTGGAATGTAGGGTGAATTTCATTGAAAGGCATCTCTGAGCAAAGACCTGGATAATGGAGAAGCAGTTGTCTGGTTATTACAGATAGGTGGAAGAGCAGGAGCATAACCAGCCTGTGCCAGGCAAGTCCCAGGACCAGTAAAGAAGCCAGATGGCAGCAAAGAGGGACTGAGGGACAGATAAACAAGAAATAAGGGCAGAGGGGAATATGGCTGTTAGCCAGTCTGAGCAGGACACTGTGCGTCAAGTTCAATGGTGTGGGACAGAAGGAGTTACAAATGTTTTGAGCTGAGGAGCATCAGACTCTGATAAAGTTTTTAGTAAGCTCATTCAGCTACATTGGCATTAGATTGCTCAAGAGAAAATGTGGAATAGAGCAGACCCTGTAGAAAATTAGCACAAAAATCAAGGCAAGATTTAGTCCCATTTAGTGTTGCGGCAATCCAAACCTCAGTGGTATGGATGGAAGGCGTGATAATCAGATTGTGTGTGTGTTTTGAAGGTAGAACAAGCATAGCCATATGAGTAGATATAAGGGTTTGAGGAGAGAGAGAGTTCAACACGACACCCAAGCAATGAATGATTGATGCTGATATCAACTGAAAGAGAAAGAAGAGATTCATGAGGGGAAAAAAGGCCTTAGTTCTGACATATTGCAGTTTAGATGTTCATGGCCTGTCACATTAACATATTTTGTAATAAAAATATATGTTTATATGCATGTATGCACACATATACATGCATAAATTATTCACTTTATATGGAAGGTATTTCTGGAATAACAATATATACCAGTAGAAAAATTGTATCTGATTTATGGATAACATAAATAAATAATATTAAACTTTCCATGAATGTCACAAGCTAGTAAAGGAAAATTCATTTTGCAATGCTGAAGGGGATGTGAATGGAAGATCTTGTGGCACAAACATGGGGAGTTTGGGTTTTGAGATAGGCATTCCTCCCCAGGTACTAAAACACAATGATGCTCAATCTCTTAATATAAAATGGCATACCACCTGTGTCTGCCTATACAGGCTCTCTTGTATAACCTAAAATAATAACTAGATTGCTTAAAATACCTAGCAGTATATATATGTCATTTATGTAGTTGTTATTATCATTAGAAAATAGTGATGAGAAAATTTCTCACATATTTTTCACTCTGCTGCATATGGATTTACAACCTGTAGATACGACCATCTGGGTATACCTGGCCCTCTGCATGATCCTGAGTGACTAGACCACAAGGAAAGTGAGCCAGGCATCTTTAGACTGATGAATGCCCTCACTGGAGGGCGTTTCTGAAATTCGGTGGTCGTTTGTCTTCGATCTACTATGCTTGAGAAGAAGACTGACCGAGACCCATACTGCACACGGTGTTTATTTCATTGCCATAGAGACCTTACTGGATTTCTTGTCCTGAGTCAGGGAGGAGACAACTGGGAAGTAGCTCAGTTCGTTTAGTTGACTTCCATGATTTTTTTTTTCTAGGCACAAATTCCAAATGACTTGGTTGAAACTGGACTCAGTTATGGAAAAGGTGAAATCATCTGTCTGTATTTATTTTTGTAAGGTCTCCAGGCCAATAAAATTTGAACAAGTCAAGGTTTTCTACCACTTTCCTGGTCTAGACTCAGCTCCCTGAAAAGAGGGTATCCCTCTTCAGTCAAAGAAATCCATCAGAGAAATGCTAGATCTTAAAAAAAAAAAAAAACACAAGAAATGTCTAATGGATGATATATCAGGCTTCAGAACAGAAAGCTTAACAAATATCCTGTATAGTCTCCTCTGCAGCACAGGTGGAAACAAGTGCCATTTGTATTTGGACAATGCAAAGCTTAGAAGCCCTGGGAAAATTTTTTTAAACTCTGGAGCATCAATTTTTCCATTTATGAAATAGAACCATAATAACATGTTGTGAAGATTTTTTTATGTGGTAATAAATGCAAAGAATTAGGTTTTGCTTACACTAGATGTGGCATTGAGCGGTTGTTTTACATAGCAGCCTTTAATAGAGAAAAAATTTACAAAACTTCATTGAGACTATGAAAAGTAAGGTAGGGCTAGAATCAGGGGCATCTTGAATATTGTTAGCTGAGTGATTCATGATTGAATCACAATTATTCAATCTTTGTGAATATAAGTTATTCTTAAAAATATTTTGCTCTTTAAAAATGTTACAATTTGGGCCAGGCGCAATCCTACCTCTTCAAGTGTCGGGATCCCAAATGGGCACTGGTTTGTGTCCCAGCTGCTCCACTTCCCTTCCAACTCTCTGCTTGTGGCCAGGGAAAGCAGTAGAAGGTGGCCCAGGCCCTTGGGACCCTGAGCCCACACACGAGACCCGGAAAAAGCCGCTGTCTTCTGGTTTGAATCAGCTTAGTTCTGACTCTTTGCGGCCACTTGGGTAGTGAGCCAGTGGGTAGCGATCTTTTTCTCTGTCTCTCCTTCTTTGTAAATCTGCCTTCCCAATAAAAATAAATAAATAAGTCTTTAAAACAAAAGTTATAGTGATATTTAGAAACAATAAATTATGAAATTAACTAAAATAATTTTAAAGATTTAGTTAGCTATCAAATTTTACATTGTGTAGATCAGTACATATTTATTTTGAGCAAGGACAAGCAGAGCTGATCTAGACTCTGGGAACACCCTGGAACAGAGCCAGGTAAAGTGGATTCCACGTCAGTTTACAACCACACCATCCTCTTTTGTGGGCCATCACTGTAGTTTAATTTTTTGAACAAGAAAAATCCCATTGTCTCTGATGATCAATTCTCCCTTTTTGTCCTCTTCCCTAGAGCTGACTGTCAATAAAAGTCAAAAGCAACCAAATGTTTACAGCCTTGCATCGGCATAGCAACGGACAGCATACAATTTTTGATATTTTTAAAATTTTATTTATATAACTGAGATTGAGAGAAACACAAAATAGGTAAAGGTCTGTTTATCTTAAATGGACAGAGGCTGCAAACAGGGCAGAACACTTGCATGTGTATACCCAGTGCACTGGTTGCTGTCAGCAATGAGGGACATGGCATCAGCTCAGTATTTCTGGGAGTTGGAAACCTCACAATGAGATGATATAATTGCTGCTCATTGCACTCACAAAGCCCTCCGAGGCCAGGTCTTTCAGCCTCTTTAACTGCAGTTCCCCTTTCTGTAACACCACCCTCTTATATACTGTCTTTCACTTCCTCCACCTTCAGTTAAAAGTTATCATCTCAAGGACTCCTCCCCTGATTACCTTGGTTGCAATTACAACTACTGTCCTCTAGTATACCTTCTTTCTCTCCACTCAGTTTTCCTCAATAAACTTCAAAACTTCTTACCTATCTGTTACATTTTCCTAGTTATCTGCACCTCCCTACTAAACTATAATGCCAGCAAGGCCTGGATTTGTTTCAGCTTTGGTTATTGCTACCTTCCCATTGCCAGTCATGTATGAAGATTTTCACGATTTGCATTGTGTGTACCTTTATAAAAGATTTATTTTTATTTTAAAAGCAGATTCTACAGAGAGAGAGAAGGCAAGCTCAAGAGAGAGGCTTTCCATCCACTGGTTAACTTTCCAAATGGCCACAATGGCTAGAGCTGAGCTGATCTGACCTTCTGAGCCAGCAGCTGCTGGGCCTTGGCTATGAGTGCAGGGGCCCAAGGATTTGAGGCATCCCCTGCTGTTTCCCCAGGTCATTAGCAGGGAGCATAATGGGAAAGGAAATAGCAGGAACATAAGCTGGTACCCATATGGGATGCCAGTGCAAGCAGGCAGAGAATTAGCCACCACACCAGGCCCTGCATTGTGTTTAATTGCTTCTTTCCATGAACTTTTTGAAGTAATCTCATAATACATTCCCTTCATCTGCCTGTCTGAAACAGTGACTGGATATTCATAAGAAACAGCCATGAAAGCCTTGGTATTGGCAGCGATGGTGGTAAAAGACGTGGGTAGGGAAGTCATAGGTCGGGCTAGGCTGATCTGAGGCTTGGCAAGGAGTCCTTCTCTCTGAGCTGCTGGCTCTACATTGAAGGGAGATGAGAATTCTGTGAGATTTGGGTAACCACGTTGCTGACACTAAAAAGGAGCAAGGTTTTCTGGAAACCACCCCAGGAGAACAGCCCGGGAAGTCTAAGTCAGCGGAGCGGAGAACACCATAGTCTGGCGGCATGTGAATCATACAGCCTTGGGTTGGCAGGGGTCGTGGCGCATCCATCGATTCATCAGAGGTCAGGACAGATTCAGTATTCTGGCAATATACAGCATCAGTGGACGCTAGGGCAACGTGTGCTAGCAGACCTTTCTTCACAGGTGCAGAGCCACTTGTCCTGGCTTTGTTTCATCCTCTGTTGACTGAGGGATATTCTGTCTTGCTCCGTTTTCCTTCTCAGATGGGGAATTTTGGTTGATCCTGCTCACTAGATTCTGATTTCTTTTATCTAGGTAGCTTTCACTGTCCTTGCAGGCAATGCTGCTCGAGGTATGGTTCAGCAGAAGGGAGGGCACGAATAAGCAGAGCTGAGAACCTCCTGTGTGTGCGCTCCTTTGTTGTGACCCTGTTGGTTGCCCAGCACCCTCTTCTCTTTTCTCCTTCCCTTGCTAAGACCACCTCCTGAGTTGTCTTAAACCTTTCTCCATTAGAGACAAAGACAGGATAAAATATATTCTGTTATGCCTCCTAAAATGTTTTCATTTAATATTTTTATTATTATAGAAGGAACAGATAAAATTCTAATACAGTCACACTTTCCTCCATTCATCCTCCTTTCTTTGCTTAGCTTTCATACTGATGTTTCTATGTTCTTTATATATTGTTATTTCTCTTAAGAATATTTGCATTTTAAATGTTAATTAACATAAAGAAAACATAACAGAGTACAAGTATTCATAGACAAAATTCTTCGTTTAAAAAAGATTTATTTATCAGACCCGGTGTGGTAGCCTACTGGCTGAAGTCCTTGCCTTGCATGCTCCTGGACCCAATGTGGGTGCTGGTTCTTGTACCTGGCTGCTTCATTTCCTTTCCAGCTCTCTGCTGGTGGCCTGGGAAAGCAATGGAGGACAGCCCGAAGCCTTGGGAGCCTGCACCCACATGGGAGACCCGGAAGAAGTTGCTGGCTCCTGGTTTTGAATCAGCTCAGTTTTGGCCATTTGTGGGTACTTGGGGGAGTGAACCAGTGGGTGGCAGATCTTTGTCTCTCCTTCTCCAAAAATTTGAAATTTTCAGTAAAATAAATAAATAAATAATTTTTTTAAAAATTTATTTATTTTTACTGCAAATTCAGATATATAGAAAGGAGGAGAAACAGAGAGTAAGATCTTCCGTCTGATGATTCACTTCCCAAGCAGCCACAATGGCCGGAGCTGAGCCAATCCGAAGCCAGGAGCCAGGAGCTTCTTCTGGGTCTCCCAATGGGTGCAGGAACCCAAGGCTTTCGGCCTCTTTGACTGCTTTCCCAGGCCACAGACAGGAGCTGGATGGGAAGCGGGACCACCAGAACCCACTGGCACCCATATCAGATCCCAGTATGTTCAAGGCAAGGACTTTAATTGCTAGGCTACCATGTTGGGCCCAAATTAATTTTAAAACGACATGTGGCATATCTTAAAAAAGGATTTATTCATTTTTATTGGAAAAGCAGATTATACAGAGAGAAGGAGATATGGAAAGATATTCTGCCCACTGGTTCGCTCCCCAAGTGGCCACAACAACCACAGCTGAGCTGATCCAGAGCCAGGAGTCAGGAACTACTTCTAGGTCTTGCACGGGGGCACAGGGCACAGGGCCTGTTTTGTTCTCAACTGCTTTCCCTGGCCACAAGCACAAAGCCAAATGGGAAATGGAGCAGCCAGGACAAGAACCCACAGGGGATCCCAGCACGTGCAAACAAGGATTTAAACACTGAGCCATTTCATGTGGCCCTTTACATACTTTTTTTCCCTACAAATTTGTCACATACTTTATTGACTTTTAGGGTCAAACAAGGCATTCTTTAGGGCCACTTAAGAATGACACCTCATTGAAGACAATCCATCACAGTGCTGTTGAATGATCCCAGTCACAGGATTTGAGGATGGGAAGGACAATCCAGATGATATAACGCAGGACACTTGCTCGTTGATTGAGAAGGGACCCTTCACACACTGTGGATGAAAAAGGCAAGAACACAGCATTGTGGCATGTGTTGGCTAGCTGCTGAGAGCTTAGCCAGGAGGGGCAGGGGGACTGGCCAAGTCAGCAGGACGTCAGAGGAAGGGCCTGCGTCCAGCTGCCCCATGAGTCCAGTACACCTGATTTGCTGACTTACCACCTGCGTGGATAAAACCCCTAGAGCTCTCAGACAAGGTTGTGATTCTCTCATTTGATGGTGTGGGGAACCAAGGTCAGTAATCAGATGCTTCCTGTCCCACGCCACAGGACAGAGAGATCACAGTCTGAGTTCCTGTGTTCTTGGCCGGGCAACCATAACATACTGAGGTAAAAACTGAGGTCCTAGGGACGGGCTTTAAAAAAATATCATCACCAATTCAAGTAAAAAAAAAAACCCGATTCCTTTGAAATACAACTGCTTCTATTTGTACCTGATGCCTCCAATTTCACCGTTTTCCTGATTAATTTTCCCCTTCACTTAACACTTTTAAAAGCTCCCACCTGTGAGTCAAAGAACCTGCCTCGCTGCAAGAACACCACTGCTTTTCCAAACAAGCTCGTCCTCAGCATTCCCTCTCCATCCTGCCTCTGAGTACCCTTCCCCTTGGCTCCGTACCTAAGAGCAGGGGTCGTGCAGCTGGGTGAGGAGCAGTGCTGCGGTCAGGCCAGGCCTTCTGTTACTATGAAGTGGCTTTGGAGGAGGCTGCTAGGATGGATACAAACACGACATCGGGAGTCTGGGAAGCATCAAGGGCAGAGTGGATTCCCTGCTTCCTATAGTAGCCCACCAGGGCCGTGTTCTGAGTGCAGTAGTGTACCAGGCGGATTTTTAAGGCTTTTTCATTATCATCTGATGGACAGACCAAGGGTTCCCCAGTGACGTCATCTTTCATGAGTTGTTTTGGGGTGTTGAATTCCTCGTAGTAGGAACGGCCACTCATGGGGTGAATCAGCCTTCCTGTGATTCTCCGAATCTGCAGGGTGTCTGGGATACTGAACGATAGAGTCAAGCTTCTCCTTCCTCTTCTCCATGAAGTCATCAAACATTTCTGCCTGCCTCATGGTCCAAGGAAAGCCATCTAGAAGAAAACCATTCTTGCGTGAAGGGACCTCTAGGTTCTTCTCAATGAGCCCCAAGAGCATCTCATCACTCACCAGTTTCCCAGCATCCATAATTGCCATCAGCTTTTTTTCTAGCTCTGAGCCAGAAACTACCATGGCCCTCAGCATGTCCCCAGTGGCCAAATGGCAAACACAGAAGTTTTCCGCCAATTTGGGTACCTGGTACCCTTGCCAGCCCCCGGTGGCCCCAGCAGCATGGCCCGTATGCTTTTCGAATGCTTGGTTTGGCCTGCTGGCTCATTTGGAGTCATTCCGTCAAAGTCTCTCATTACCACATGCCCACACTCCTCACCTAGATTCAATTATAACAACTTAGTCATACTTCTGACCCTCTCTCCCATTTCTTCCTTTTTTAAGCTTTTGCAATAATTGCATTTTAATTTGTATTCTATTATCTATCTTAAGAATGTTTTTGTCTTGTGGGTAAACCAACCACAGTCCTCTTTAATGACAGAATCACATGCTGGCTGCTGGTGGGACATTGCAATGACGCCGCTTTTGTTTCTGAAATCAGAGTTGATGTGGGTGAATGCGTAGGCAAGGTGAAGCGGGCTTGCCTACAAAGCCTTGCATCTTGCAATCTGTACCCCCTAATATGAGGAGCTTAGGGCCCAAGAAAGGCTCATCTCAAATAAAAAGCACTCTGTTTTTGGATAATGTGCAACCATCAGAATCTTTAGTTTCTCCTCTGTAATCACTGCTTCTTTGGGATCAAGAAGAAATTTAAATCTTCCGTAAATCTTCAGGATAGAAAACAGTATTTTTCTTTTTCTTTTTTTTCTCATTTAATACCTCTGATTGGCAAAGATCTTTATTCCTGTGCAACAGATGATCAATGTTACGCCACGGATGTGTCAGTATTTCCTAACATGACCAGCATATGTGACTTCAGCTTTCCTTTTGTTTTCTTAGAACCATTGATTCATAATTATTAGCTGAACTGTCTTACGGGATTAGAGACAAAAATCAGTTAACCATGCAAAACCTCTGGGTATGATCATGGAGTCTTGTTTCCCCATGTTTTTCCAGGACTCCTTAGCTAAGGGTTTGAGAAGTACATAGTGATAAGCAGAGCTCAAGTTTCCCATTTTCTTTTCACTCTCTCCTCTCTCAGGATACTGGTATGAAGTAAAAATCCCTCTGGGATGTCCTCCTCCATAAATTCCAGACCCTCTTCCAGAATGCCCTTGGCTCATTCTCCAGGTACAAATCCAGAGCTCTCTGTGCTACTCGGGGCTGTTGGGATGCAGCAACCATAAAAAAAAAAAAAAGCCAGTTGAGGAAGAGAAGGGTGGGGACAAATGCAAGGCCTCTGCCTGTTGGGCCATAAAGCTGACAGAAGCTGGCTTTCTTCCTCCTGCACTGTGGGGCCCTAATTATCTCCTGACACCCACTGTTAACACAGACCTTGAATCTGGCACAATAGTCAGACAAATTTGCACATGAACTAGAAAGAAGGAAAACATCTGGGCAGCATTTCTCAACATTTCAAATCAGTGTCTCCTCCTGTGAAAAACCAAATCAATAAAGGGTTGAGGTTTCAAAATAACCATTTTAACTTGACTTTCCAAAGATTAAATCATGTTGTATCATAATATTGAATGTATGTTTTGGCATTTTGGTTGATTTTGTTGTTTTGTTTTAGTGAAGATGCTCACGCCTAGCTGAAAGTCTGATTTCCTGCACCTCAGCAAGGTTTGTCATCTTGAAATAGAGGAGACCTCAGCTGGGGTGCAGGTCTTCCTGGGCTAGAGGAGATAAAGGCAGAGTGGAGACTAACTGGACTTCAAACCAAGTTCACTTTCATATGACTCTTGGTAATTTTGGTTCTGTTTAGAGGTGTGGCATGCCTCCCAAGGCAATGATTTGGCAGTTATATCAGTAATTTGATTAAGAGAACAACCAACCGGAATAATCCAATTTAATGAGCACATTTTTTTTTCATTCTTTGTAATTGTCCTACTGTTTATTCAGTGAAACAGATGGTCCTCAAATCTAAAATTTGTGTCTATAATAATTTTGATAATGGTAGAAAATGATCAGTGCAGGATGCTCTGCAAGCCAAAGGATTAGTTTTGTAAGTTTAATTATTTTCTATTGTAATTTTGTTAGATATCAGAAGAATCATTTATTATTCAATACTTTTTTTTTAAGCAGGACAATATCTTCCAAGGACTTCTTTGCAGTGTTGAAAACTCTACACATCACCCAGGAATAAGAAGTGTAAAGGAATTGAGAGGAGACCAGAATTAATCAAAAGGAACATTTCAAGAAGCAAAGAGATCTCCTATGATTACTGCAGGAAAGAAGAAAATTATAGTGAGGAGAGGAGGGTGGGAGGGCAGAGCAGGGCTGTTTATCTCAACATAGATTTCGTAAAACAAAAACAAAAACAAAAAACAAAAAAAACCTGGATTTTATTTTTAAACTTAAATTTTACTTTGAAACAACAAATCACTTTCTCACACAAGGAGTTCTGTATATTTGGAAACTTACTTTGGATCCTCAGACATGTCCAGAAATTTACACAAGGCAAACCCTCAAGGCAAAATGTGTTTTAGAGCAGTTAAGAAAAACCAGTTTGTCTTCTCTATAGTTATACCCTGTAGGCCTTTTTTTTTTCCCTGAAAGTAAATTTTGCTATTCATGCTATAAAAGATGATGTTGAAAGTAGAAATGGGAGTGAATTTAAAACACTTGATGCTTGCAAATTACATTTGCTAATATTTATTTAGTTTTAAAATATTAAGGAAATAAAATCTTAAGAATTTAAGAGAAAAAAAAAATCTCACTTCAGAATTGGCAAATTCACCCTTTAGGAACAGCTTACCTTTAGCTTACAACTATTTAGTAGTAATTACATCATCAGCAACCCAAATGGTCCCTTAATATTTACAAGCTGCATTCACACCTGAAATACTTTTTTAACAATTCAAAGAGTCCATTTTTTTGAGACTTTTAATTGTGAGACTTCTAAAATGTGAGAACCAAAGCAGAAAGAAGTGAAATATCTTGACTTGACTCATCCAACTGTTAAGTGCAGAAACCAGGACTGACATAAACACGTTCTGTTGCCAAAGCCTTTCTCAATATTTCATGTTTTTTAAAACTACCTTTATTCGGTAACAGCTACAGATGATCCCAAAACAATTCTGTTTGGGTGCATTCCAGTTAGGATTCATGCAATCTGGACACAACCTAATCATGAACCTACCTTCCTTCCTGCCATTTCCTCTCCTGTTCTTCACCCACTCCTCAAACAAGAGTCACCCAATAAAATCTCTACAACTGAAGTAGGAAGTTGTGTGAGTAAATATATTTAGGAAGTAGAGTTTCCAAACATGCTGGAATCCAAAAAGCAACTATTTCTTAACACACCTTGGGATACTCTGGGATGTTATGTAAACAGATGGACTTGTAAATATTTAGGGTGCCTTTGGCACAGCAAAGAAGTGATATCATGAAAACAATGAAACAGGATGTGAAACACTGAAGCAGTAACAATACAAGCAGTAACTTTCCTACTGTTGTAACAAAAGAAGAAAACATATGCCCATGCAGAGATGTAATTTCCTGGCCATTTGCTCATCAGGCTAATAACAAAGATCAGGTCACAATACAATCAAGCTGGAAATGAACCAGACTTTCTAGGAGAGGGGTGGTACTCTACACCATATGAGATGTAGGATCTAGTTTACATGCCTTGGCAGTTTCTGGAAGGGAAATTATGGGGATGGATTTTGAATAAGCTTAATCTAGGCCGATGAACATATCATATTCAATATAATGAAATAAAAGTTTATTGATGAAAACCCTCTTACCTAACACTGGAATTAAAACCTGAAGGATCCACTGAGAATGATGCTGTAACATTGTGAGACTGGTTTTGGAAACCTTGAGAAAATGATGGTTCACATTGAGTAGGAGGTCTAAGCACTTAAGTAAGCCAGCATACTAGAATGTATCTGAGATATAAGGGCAGAAAATACAGACGCACAAAAAAGCAACCAAACAAAAAAATCAAAACCAAATCAAACCAAAGGAAAACAAAGCAGTTGACCAACTCCTGAAGAAAGTAATGGTTTGAGAACACCCTGTTATTGTAGAGCTCAGAGGTGTTCTTTCCAAAGTCCAGGGCTGAGGCTATGGGTAACCTTAAAATACAGGGCTCCCTGAGAGTCCTGGGCTGATGGCAAAGCCTAGGGTGGCATTTAACCTTCAGAACATGGTGTGTGTGATTTTTGAATTAACCACAATGTAGCTAGAAGATCCTGAGCTACTAAGGATTTTGAGGATGGTTAATGGAGTTTAGCGTTCCCAGATCAAGATAGCTGGGCACGTGATAAAGGCATTGTTCGATCTAAACTGCAAAAGGAACTGAGAGTTAGTGAAGAGGATTCAATAAAGTCTCACAACTTCTGTTGTTGTTTCCAGGGTTAAGTTGACTCAAGTACGTACAAAGGCTTTACCAGGATTCAATGACACAATACCATTACCAATGGCTGCATGTATAATTTCTCTACTTTTTTCCCAAAAGTATCTATAGTGATTCACTCAGATTATTATTTTCTAGGGCAGAGATTAGATGTTTCAGAAACTATTGAACTCCTGGTGAGAGAGGAGTTAGTGGGTAGTAGGCAGTTAGGGTATTCTGGGTCCCCCAGTAAAAGAGAATTTCCCCACCATGTCTTGAACTCACCAGGTCACGTCTCTTCCAAGGGACAAGGGTGCTATTAGCATATCAATTCCCCACCTGAAGTATCGGCCATCACCTCCGGCCATTGTGGGTGGGCCTCAGGCTGATCTCTTTATCATTGAAAGGAGTAATACACATCTGCCTAAGGCCTGGAATGTCCTATGTCTGGTATCTCTGACCTTTTGTCCCAAGGCCAGGTACCTTGGAAATCAGGAACTTTCTTTGTTTATGGAGAAACATCTTTGAGGGAAACCTTTAAAAGGTGCCATTCCCCACCATTAATACGGGTTTTTCTTCTTTGCCTCCTGCCACTATGGCAGAGCACTAGGCTTCTTTTTACTTTTCCTCCTGCCACTATGGCAGGAGGTAAGGGTTCTTTCTATCTCAAAGCCCCCTCCCGTCACTAGGACGGGAGTCTTCTCTTCTCAACTTTCCTAATAAATCTTGTGTTAAAACTAAACTGTGTCCGCATGAAAATTCTTCTTTCCTGCGAGACAAGAATTTGAGGTTGCTGCCATACTCGGAGTCAAAATTCCTGCAACAGTTTTGGTGCCGTGTGACTCGGATTCTACCAGCGAGACTTGAGTTCATCTCCAGCCAGCCTGCAGACATCCATCTCGCCGGACGGTGAGCAAAGCGGACTCTCTATCCTGTTTTTCGGAGACACTAGCTCTCCACTATTAGTAACTCTCGGAAAAAGAAACACCGGGTCCCTGTCAGCCAGTTAAATGCGGTTAGCACGGCTGCCGGTCTTAAGACTCAGGGGTGAGGCTTGCTGAGTTTGGCTAAATTGATCCCCTGGAGCTGGGGTCCTTGGCTCCAGGAATGTCGGTTTTGTCCAGACTCAGTTTCTTTTCGCGGACTAAGCCCGTCGCATGAGACTGGGAGAAGTCTAAGGGCGCCTCAGAAATTCTGGTCAGGGCCACTCCCTGATGCTTTTCGAAAGGCCTCTGGACTGTACCCCGGACTCCGACAGCCCGTCAGGGTGTCGGGCTAAAATCTGCACTCTTTTCTTCCTTCTACGGGGACTCAGTCATCACCACGGTGAGGCCAGGAGCTCTGGGCTGTGTGCCTCAATTCCCAAATGGCCTCAGGCACTCCGTTACCTTTCCTGATATCTTCTCCAGAAGCTTTTTCTCACTAAGTCTCCTTACTCTCTATGGGTTCAGTTTTTGGGTTTTCTTTTACTGGTCAGTATGTGCTAAATACCAGCTGGTCTGTGATGGGGAAAAGGAAAAGTCAGGCAGAGTTTCTTTCTAGGCCCCTCTAAAGATGAGATCTAAGATAAACTTAACTGGAAAGTGCTTAATTCCTTCACAAGGCAGTCAGCAGAGACAGTTCCTCCAGGTTAGCTTTAAGGAGTGTGGTCGCTAATGTGAGCAGAAAACCAGAGTCAACACAGGTGCTCCTCCAGCTCTCGTTAAGGACATTGTTACACAGGCCTTATAGAATCAGGCCAAAGTTTGAGGTCAGGCTTGTCAACTCGAGGTTAGAATGAATTTCAAAAGGAGAGCATATTTTGTCCGGCAGAAGTCCCAGATGCAGCAGGGTGCAGTTTGGCACATGCTGTTTCTGACTTATATGTTCTTCAGGACATCAGAGTATTGCATGAGGCAGAGGCCTAGGTCTAGCATGGCGCAGGAAACAGGAGTGGATTGTTCACTCCTGGCACATGCTATACTGAGACATCTCACAAGGCGTGGAAGGTCGAGCGACGTGAGTCGAGTGTGCTGACTTCACTACCACCTTCCTCCCTTCTTCTGTGGTCTTCAGCAGCACCAGTGCTCCCAGTACATGCTATTCTGACGAGTATGTCCAGGTGCAAAACCAGGATTTACTTGTACTGGCAGGAGTCCCAGAGCTAGCATGTCACAGGAATGGGGGGCTGAACGGAGATACCCCTTGGGGTGCCTCCGCAATTACAGGGATGCCACAGCCTGGCTGCCAGCTTTGAGCTTTAGAGTGGAGAGTTAGCCTGGATGGGTCTCTTTGCATAACTATGCTGCTGTGCTGTGCTGGCTCCACCGCCACGTGGAGCACACAACTGGCTTTTACCTTGACCCTTCCCTGTTCTTTCTTTTAGCTTTAATTGTTTCATTTTAGGCTTAATTGTTAGAGATATCTAACAGGAGGTAGAAGTTCATTTTGTCTCTCCTTGGTCACTGATCTCGGGAACCAACGGGAATATTGCTAGTTAACAATGGGCCAGACCCCAGACTCCTGCACCCCCGGGGAGAACTTAAAACTCATTAACTCTTTGTAGCCTGAGAGATTCTTTCCCTTTGCAGTCTCCTCTGCCCCCAACTAGTATTTCATTCTATGTGCCTTTTGTTTCATAGTGTATCTCAGTGTTAATGCTGTGTTCATGTGCTAAATCAAAGTTTTTCTATGTCATTGCAACTGGCTTCAGCAATGAGTTCTCAGTGTTTTTGCAATGTTTTCTGCTGCTTTCGTTGCTGTTTGGTCTTGAAGTTTAATCATCTACTGATTTATAGTGCCATCCTAGCTCTGATCAGATCCGGCCTACAGTGTTTACACCTAGAGTGGTACTTGCTATGAGGAGGAGCAGATTCTGTGTGTGAGCTTGTATGTTCTATTAAAGTGAAAGAATACTTGCATAAATTACAAAGATTCTTAGTAAAGTTTCAAAAGCTGCTAATGCATATACTGGTGGTTATGTTTATTGGTCAAGTTGTCTTTTAATTGTGAAACTGTATCAAGTTGGGATTATTTGTATTCTTGCATTGTCAATTATTTAGGTTCTAACTTGCAAAAAGCATCGTCTGTGAGATTTTGTCTTACAGGAAGACAGCAAGTTCTTAAAGGATGTATGGTACGATTGAACATATTGTGTACAACATCTTAATGTTCATCTTTGGGACAGTGGAACTGAAATCTGATTATTTGTCAAAGCAACTTTTTTTAACTTCAAGTTATTTTCTTCTTATTGGTGACTAAATCTGCTAGCTAGTTCCAGTATAATGAACTATTAACCTAACAGACTTCTATTGGTACAAATGCGAAAACATCACTAAAGTCTAATAATCTTATTGCATTATTGTTTATAGCTGTTATCCTAATGAACAAGGCCTAAAACAGTGCAAATGTGTGTATAAGTCCTACAGGTGGTTTCACAGTGTGCTGTATGAATAGATGTTTATATTTGTTATTACAATTCTGACAATGAATGCTTCATCTTCTAGTTCCAACAGATACTATTGCATCCATTGCAGATAGAACTAAAGCTAAGCAGTAAGCTACAGGTTCCAACTAAAAGCACCTTCAACTAGTGTTACTAAGAGCAAGATGTGGTATCTTTAAAACACTTAAAGAGATTTTTCAAAAGCTGTTACAAAAGTTTTGCTTTATAATGTATGTTATCTGGTATACGTGGCAAGCTATGTAGTCTGTTTCAATTGACTGGGCAAATGTTCATAAATGAGAATTGCTAATCTGAACCTTTTATTTTGATTTAAACAAATCTGAGATTAAGAGCCACAGAGAAATCCCCCAGCTTCTTAAAATGCTTGAGGAATGACTTTGAGTATATTCCACTAGATTCTATGTAGAGAAGAATAGGTGATATATAGATAACAGATTCTTAACTGCCCTGGACATTAGGATAGAACATTTTAGAGACTTACAAATGGGACCTGAACGTTCTCTGATATCCTCTTAAAGGGGTCACCATGGTCTTTTACCTCAGACCAGGAGGGGATCCCATGGCAAAGCAGGATGAGAGAGGTGTGTGGTCCTGGTTCCAGTGAGACCCCCGGAGGCCTCCCAAGTGCTCTTCATTGCAGAAGCAATGGACACTTCATCAGAAAGGACGCCCAGGGCCATGTCCCAACTGCCAAGGAGGTCATTGGAGATCTGACTGTCCTTGAAGGCCAAGTACTTCAGGTCAGTCATCTCCCATTGGATCTCCCACATGGGATGGAAGCAGCCCTGGAACCTGCACAGGCTCAAGGCCATCCACGGACTTTGGTGACACCTCGAAACAGCACCCAGGAGCCCCGGGTGGTTCTCACAGTGGAAGGGAAAATTTTAAGTTTCCATCTGGACACTGCCTTCTCTGTCCTAGCTAGCTTGGGCTTCTTCCCTCTCTCAGGGTGACCATCAGGGTCTCTCAGGAGCCCCAAATTAGCTTAGTTGACAGACAGATTAATCTAGAAGCTCCGAAAAGCAGCTTTCCTAGGGAAAAGTTAGCTTGTAACTGTCAACCTGTATCACTGACCAGGCTCCTGACAGGGCATGTTTGCCATCGCTCTTCAGTTTGTACTAGACATCACTAGGTAGAACACCCTCACCATTCTGAGGCAGGGTTCATGTCTTCCTCATCTACTAAATTATTGGGGATCTCTCTGTTCATATATTTAAGACTCTTCTGTTCTCCAACTGTTACAACTACGGGACTAATTCATTGCCTTTGCCCTAATGTGTGGAGTTTTGTGAATTCTTACTAGAATGCCATAAGCTGCTGGGTTATTGTAATTCACAACTAGTTTAGTCTTTTGCCATCTATGCTATGATCCAGATAAGTCTTGCAATGAAATGTTTTCAGCGCTGTGCTTTATGTTCTAGGCTCAATGTCTTCTGACACTCTTAGGGTTTCCAGCAACTGGTAAAGTACAATTGTTATTTTAAAAATCCACCATTTGTATACAAAGCAACTGTAGTAGTTTCAAAAGTCAAGTAAGTGTGAATCTTAATTCAGAATCGTCAATGCTAGACAAAATTGTAACTCCATGGAAACTTAATGTTTACATGCCCTATGCGGGTTCAAGTCCTAAAGCTACATGTTAACTTTCATTAGTTCTGTGCCTTCTAATGGACCTAGATAGCAATTTCATGTAGCTCAGAAAGTTTCATGTGTTCTATAATGTTCATTGAGTTTAATTGTTCCAAAACTTGAGCTTAAAAAGAATTATTTCAAACTGAAATCTAGTTCATAGCCTTAAACACTGCTTAAGTCCAATGTTCAACAAAATGTTTCTCATATCTAAGTTCTAAAACTCAAGTATTTAAACTGATGTTTCCACCTATCCCATTACATACTAGGTTGGGAGAGATAATAATTGTCTTTGTTTTGTCATCTAGACTTCAACAAGAAGGAACACCTTGAGTTCAAACAACCTGCCAGGCACCTCTGATGACTTCTGCCAGGCGTCTTTGATGACTTCTACGTTCCACTGGGGACCCTTAGACCGACCCCCAGAGGAATGCCCAACTGCTGCCTTTGAACTTCGTCCCATGTCAGCAGGAAGCAGTCAGAGCGGTCACCGTCCCATTTCCCCCTAACAGCAGTTAGGGTCACTTCTTCTGGGGGGCGGAATGAGAGAGGAGTTAGTGGGTAGTAGGCAGTTAGGGTATTCTGGGTCCCCCAGTAAAAGAGAATTTCCCCACCATGTCTTGAACTCACCAGGTCACGTCTCTTCCAAGGGACAAGGGTGCTATTAGCATATCAATTCCCCACCTGAAGTATCGGCCATCACCTCCGGCCATTGTGGGTGGGCCTCAGGCTGATCTCTTTATCATTGAGAGGAGTAATACACATCTGCCTAAGGCCTGGAATGTCCTATGTCTGGTATCTCTGACCTTTTGTCCCAAGGCCAGGTACCTTGGAAATCAGGAACTTTCTTTGTTTATGGAGAAACATCTTTGAGGGAAACCTTTAAAAGGTGCCATTCCCCACCATTAATACGGGTTTTTCTTCTTTGCCTCCTGCCACTATGGCAGAGCACTAGGCTTCTTTTTACTTTTCCTCCTGCCACTATGGCAGGAGGTAAGGGTTCTTTCTATCTCAAAGCCCCCTCCCGTCACTAGGACGGGAGTCTTCTCTTCTCAACTTTCCTAATAAATCTTGTGTTAAAACTAAACTGTGTCCACATGAAAATTCTTCTTTCCTGCGAGACAAGAATTTGAGGTTGCTGCCATACTCGGAGTCAAAATTCCTGCAACACTGGGACAGAGGACAAGAGAATACCCATAACCAACATATGTCCATATGCCAGCATAAAGAAAAAATAGAAGATGGATCTCACCCACTCTACCCCCACAGGATTATTGAAGGGGAAATGTCATGTTGATATTAGTTATGGTCATTGTAGAATGATGACTAGACATTAGATAGACATTAGTCTATTGTGTGTAACACGTGCTGAAGAAAAGGAGTTTTTGTTGGTGTAGTAAGATAAGGCTCTACTTGCTGGGTTATCATATGCAGTCAGTTGATGCCCTGGCAACTGCACTTCTGGTCCAGTGCCTTACTTATGGCGTAAGAAAGCAGCAAAAGATGGATCAGGTCAGTGGGCCCCCACACTCACGAAGACCTGGAAGAAGCCCCTGGATCCTAGTTTCAGAACAGCTCAGCTCTGACTATTGTGGGCATTTGGGAAGTAAACCAGCAAATGGAAACTTTTTTTCTCTCTCTCTCTCTCAAAAAAAAAAAATAATAATAAAAGTTTTTTTTTTTTTTAAAGAAAACGGGAAACTTTTTGTGCAGGAAAAATGTAGAAGCAAGCCTTGAAAACAGACCAGCCTTTATGCCTTTCAAGTATTGTCCTTGTTTGATGACCTTGTTAAGTGTGCTTCAGCCCTCTCCTGGGGGCAGTTTAGAGGAATCTTCCTTTGTATCAAGGGGCTGTTTAATCTAACAGCATTGCATTGGTAAGTCCTGGGAGGAATTTCAAGCATTCACATTCACAAGCTCCTCACCCAGCATTATCAGAGAAAACTGCAGAAGGAGAAGAAATGGGGCTAGGAGGGGAGAAGCAGGGGATGGTCAAATCTGCAAGAACTCCAGTCTGAAAGCAGCCTGGGCTCTCTCAGTTGTTTCCTGAGATGTCTGGTCCTTCAGGTGTATTAGGTTCACTAAAGTGTGCTACTTCACTTACTAAGAAATAAAATAAAGGGAGAAAGAAAGGAGTGAAGGAAGGAAGAAGAGAAAGAGAGAAAGACAAGGAAGAGGAAGGAAGGAAGGAAGGAAGGAAGGAAGGAAGGAAGGAAGGAAGGAAGGAAGGAAGGAAGGAAGGAAGGAAGAAAGGAAGGAAGGAAGGAAGGAAAAGAAAGGAAGGAAGGAAGGAAGGAAGAAAAGAAAAGAAAAGAAAAGGAAAGAAGGAAGGAAGAAAGAAAAGAAAGGAAGGAAGAAAGGAAGGAAGGAAGGAAAGAAGGAAAAAAGAAAGAAAATTTTTGGAAAAAAGGAAATAAAGAACAACAGCAACAGCAAGAAATTCATTAAGAATAGACCCGGGATAGAGCAGGCCCCAACATGCAATTGCCATTACTAGTAAGTTGGAAAGTGGGGCAATGGGATGGAAACTCGGGCAATGCTTGTGGGAGAACAGATTTGCTCACATTATAAATGGATCCCTTGCCAGGATCTTTACAAAGAAAGTGGTGATCCTGCACGTTATAAAGGCCATGTGTTTGTAGGTAAATACTCTGTGCATGAATGGGGATACTATTTGTAGAAGATAAAATTAGAAACAACCTACCAATGAAATGCAATGAGAATTGGTTCAAAATGTGGTTGATTGGTAAACAGAAAATTGTGAAATTATTGAATTAATTTTAATTTTGGTTTCTGCAGGAGTAAATGAGATGGCAATAACTGACTCACACGTAAGGATGAAAAGGGCACAGTTTTCAAGCTGTGGCTGTTTTGTAAACATGAACCGAACATCTCCAAGTAGAGAAAGGGCTGTAACCACGAGGGTCAGCACCAACTTATTATAAATGCCTGGCAAGTATATCAGGATTATTTTATTATTTATCATTATTAATCTTCTTGACACAGAGTCATGTCCCAAGGCTCCATGAGGCACAGAGGAGTCTCGGCTTGTGATTGCTTCGCTCCCTTTACAGTGCTATTATTGGTAGAAACTTGGATTACCCACTCATCTCATATCCCAGAGTATACATACCCGATGTAAAAGTCATAACAAAAGACATAATTGCATTGCAAAAATTGTGATGTGTTTTACAATTTGTAACCTATTAGGCTGATATGTCTAGTCTAAAAAGAATTTAAAATTTTCCAAAATGAATCCTTATTTTGTATTAGTCTACTGCTTGCCAGGCATTCATTGCTAGAAAAAAATGCCTTTGCACATTTAACTTCATATATTTGAGGAGAAGAATGCATATGATATTGTATTTTTCATTACAATCTACAGTATGATACCTGTTATTTATAGCATGTCGAAACTCAAGTTAAATTAATTTACTGACTTCCTTCCTAAATGTCATTCTACAGCTTGCTTTCTTTTTAACAGTTTTAAATATATACATTTTATTAGACTGTCTTAAAAATAGGTATTTTAGTATAGACTCAAATAGGTTTATCTGAATATCTGAATATCTTTTCTAATGGATATTTCAAATATACATGTGGTATTTACCACACAGACAGTCCTTAAGTTACTGTGGTTCACAACAGGGTAAAAACTGCACATGCTCAGTAGAAACTGTCATTTGCCTAAACAACCATTAGATGAGCTTTTTTCCAAGTATAGAGTAATGCACATGTTCTGAGTCCATTTATAATGAATTATGGTAAGCTATGATGATTTTTAGGTAAAATATATTGAAACTATTTTCAGCACAGAATGTTTTCAATTTGCAAAGAATTTGTCAGGACACAATTCTATTTTAAGTCAAGGAGCAAGTATAATTTAAAAATAGAGTGAAATCGATTTTACCAAATTTACTGTTTCCCTTCAAATTTTCAAAATGCATATATCCAAGGCATATTTCAGAGGAATGTTATGATTATCTCCCCTTTGAATTTGACTTAGTTAAAAGTTCAATTACTTCCTACTCTTCTGATTTCCAAAATGATTTCTGGCAATGTTGGAGGCTCTTGAATTGTTTTCATATGTAAAACGGAACCCACTGGCTTGATGGCTTAGGAATTGATACTTGTAAAGTCTCCAGCTTATGACTCATGAGTAATTTGTTTTCATTTTCCTATGTGTAGAATGTACATGACAAACCAAATTCATGTTTCCAAATCTTCCGGCTTTGCGGTCTTACCTCCACATTCTCCGGTTAAGTCCAGTTCGTCCTTCAAGTCTGGGTTTAAACATCACTTCTTCAACCACATCCTATTCCTGCCACACTGTGTCGCACACTCCAGTGACGTGTTCTTTTAGCCATTTCTACCTTCTCTTCTTAGTGTTAATTACAATTTTAAAATTTATATTTCTCTGCATTTAATGTAATTTCATTTCTCTTCCCTGAGAAGGCTTGCATTCTCTCATTCTGATGTATTTAGCTTAGAATAATTCTTGGCTCAGAGTCAAGGCTAAATAAATATTTGGATAATTGAATATCCAATATCCAAATAATTGAGTGGAACAACGAATGAACAGAAGAAGTGAAAAATTAATGAATGACTAAAGTCTCAAGCACCATGAATACCACATGGAGACATTCAATAAATTGATAGCTAATGTTACACGTAGCAATATTCCTGTAATTCTTTCTCTTGGACCAGAATATTATAATGTATCCTGTCTCTTAACAGGCTATCAATTTCCAGTAATCTCATCTAACTGATGTATATATTTTTTAGTTGTAGGAAAAAAATTTTGAAGATGTGTTTGTGAAGTTCCTGACACGCCAATTCATTGAGTGCCTTTATGCCAAGGGCGTGTCCCTGGTGTCTGTCCAGCTGCATCGGGCTTTAGTCCCCCTCATTACAGCTCCGAGAAGTAGCTGCGTTCTCCCCTGCCTGTGGGTCTCTGTACACGCTGTCCCATCAGCATAGAAGACCATCTTCCTTCTCCCCTTGTGCCTAATTCTTGCTGGTCCTTCAAGACTTGCTCAGACATCATTTCTATAGGAGGTTTTCTATGACCTACTATTTCTGTCAACATTTTTCTTTTCATGCAAGAAAAGACACTCAGATATATAGGGCAACATTCCTGAAAAATAAAAATGAAATATATGTAGGTGAATAAGTACATACATATATTCTCATAGATTAACTGTATAATGCAGTTTAGCAGACCAGGAAGTGAAAATAGCTTGCAGTATGCATTTCTGCTTCCAGAGAAATACTACAATATACTTCAATAACATGAGCTAGATTTTCTGTCTTTGCCTATACTTACAATGTCATGGTGCACGTGTGCAGCAGAATGTTGAAGTTATACTGGCTGCTGGAAGACTATACTGCTATAATAATACGGGGTGGCAGTGGTGAGAGGTGAAGGTGGGAAAGAAGAAGGAAAGGGAGAATCCTTTAAACATACAGAACTGTATCATGGACAACAATAAAAAAATAGGTTATGTTTAAGATTTATTTTATTTATATTGGAAAGTCCGCTATACAGAGAGAAGGAGAAACGGAAAGGAAGATCTTCCATCTGTTGATTCACTCCCCAAGTGGCCGCACAGCTGGAGCTGCACCTATCTGAAGCCAGGAGCCTGGAGCCTCCTCAGGGTCTCCCACATGGGTGTAGGGTCCCAAGGCTAAACAACTATAAAGAAACAATAAAATGCAACGACAGTACATGATGCGACACAAGCCCCTGGCTAGGGTGTGAAATCAGTCTACTTCATGTTTCCTCCTGTCTTTTTTTCCCCAGTATCCTCTCCATGTTTCCTCTTTTCTCTTTTTGTTTATTTTTTTGTTTTTGTTTTTAAGATTTATTTATTTATTTATAGTGGAAGGACAGATCAGATTTATGGAGAGAAGGAGAGACAGAGAGCAAGATCTTCTATCTGTTGGATCACTCCCCAAACTGCCACAAATGACTAGGGCTGAGCTGAGCTGAGCTAAGCTGATCCAAAGCCAGGAGCCATGGGCTGCTCTCCGGTATCCCACGTGGGTACAGGATCCAAAAACTTTGGCTATTACCTGCTGTTTTCTCAGGACATACGCAGGGAACTGGAAGGAAATTGGAGCAGCTATGACACAAACCAGCATGCATAGGGGACCCTGGCACTTCCAACGTGAGGATTTAGCCAATAAGCCGTCGTGCCAGGCCCTTCCCTTCAGATTCTTCTCTTGAACATAGCCAGACGTGGCACCTAGGGTTTGTCTCCGCCTTTATCAGTATGAACTTCATGACATTCCAACTAAAGCTGATGCAAAATTCTCAAGTGGCAAATCCCCTGACAACTGCAGCACTGAAAATCTCAGCCACAGTTGAGCTGGTGGATTGGCTGGATTTCAATGAAGCACCTCCCTGTTCAAATCAGTCAGGGTTTTCATGGCTGTTCCTGCTAGTGGCTGTCAGATGAAGAGATAAACAGTGACTGTCAATAGTACCAGGAGTCTCAATTTGACATCATTCTTCTGGGCTCCCAAAGTACACATCATGACACAATGTGCTATATATATTTCTAGATATATACAGATATATAGACATACAGATTTAAGTCTTAGGGCTTGGTTTCAGTTTCTCCACATACTAAATTTCCAATTCTCAGCTGCTAAAGGGACAGCTACTAGTCACATGCAATTGGAAAGAGAGTCTGGCCCTCTAACTGCTTATTTTTAAGTTTTAGGTGTGGTTTGAGAGAGAGAAAGAGAGAAAGAGAGAGAGAGTGAGCATGATAGCGAGAGAAACAACCTCTGCTAAATTATTCCTTAAATTCCCATAACTTTTTCTTTTGAAACAGGCTTTCAATGAATTGGCCTAAGTTTTAGTCCTTTCTTCATCTCCCCTCTAAGAAACACCCAGTGCAGCTAACACTGTTTATCCATACGGCTGCATCTTGACTTTCTTTCCTTTTGGTTCGGGGTTGAGCCCTTTAGATCTGCTAAAGCAATTACCTAGTGTCCATCTGTTTTTTTCATTCTGATCATTTCCTCTCCAATTCCTTTGTCCCGTGGATGTATGCTTTTAAGAAACATTCTGCTGGTTTGGTGTTCTGCTGAGAGGGAGAGTCGATGTACATGTTGGATTCATCATCTTTTCCCACAAGGCCCTGGGAGCATTGGTTTGATTCTTATTTTTAAAAATCAGCTTCAGTGAAATATATTTTACATAAAATAAAAATCCACTCAATTATACTATTAGGGTGCTGATATATATAAGGCACAGGGTGAATGAGGGGTATGGTTGATGACTAGCCAAAATGTGTTATAAAGATCCATCCTATCTTAATATTGTTAGTTTATTGTTCCATGAATTGTAATTCAGACTCAGCCTTTTTGGGCCATCTTCTACTGCTTTTCCAGGTACATTAGTAGAGAGCTGGATCAAAAGTGAGGCATCAGATCAAAAGTGATTCAGCTGGGTGCTTTAAGAAGAGGCTTAACTCACCATGCCACAATGCTGGGCCCCAATTGCATTAATTTCTATTCTTTATGAAATTATTTTTTTCTCTGCTTATCAGAGTTTAATTCATTATTTTTTTCTAAATGATTTTTTGAAACTTAATTCATTTCTAATATATGTAAGTATATATATTCAAAAGTATATAATATCTATATTATACATCCATATTACACATATTATAAGTTTCCCCTTAGAGTATATATAACTCAGATGTATATTTCAAATTTGATATATTGTGTTTTAATTTTCATTAAATTAAAAATATTTTCTATTTCCTTTTTTGTATATCTTCTTTTTTAAGGAGGCTGATTATTTCTGAATATCTAAAATTTCTTTTCATTTTTAGCTTAAATCTGTTTCATTCACAGGACATGCTTTTTATGACTTTAATTCTCTTAAATGTATTGAGGCCAATTTAATTTCTGCATTTCTATATCCCTGGACATAGAAAGAATGTGAATGCAGCCGCTGAGTGAAGTGTTTCTTCTTTTAATTTTTATGAGGTGAATAGATCTCATGTATTTTATGACATGGGCTTAAGAGCACAGTGACACTCCCCCTCCTGCCCACATTCCCCATCCTCCTTACATCTCTCCATTTTTGCACCCTGGTTTTTACAATGGCATGTTTTCATTTCATTTGCAATTACAGACTTAAGGCTTCATTGGGTAAAGATATCAACATGTGGCAGGTAGGACAAAATCTGCTACTATTGCCTAGGAATATAGACAAAGGCTGAATGGTGATCAAATCCCAGATTGCTAATCTTACAATTGTTCAGTTTCATTTTGTTGTTGTTGTTGTTTTGTTCTCTGTGTATTAGTTATCAGAGATAGGGAATTTTGGGGGACTGGTTTATTTCACTTTGCATAATAGATTCATTTAGTTGAAAAAGACACATTTCACTCTTTCGGTGGTTTAGTAGTGTTCCATAGTGTATATATACCAGCTTTTCCTTATCTAGTCATCAGCTGATGACCATCTGCATTCATACCACATCTTGTTTATTACAAACTGAACGGGTATAAAAATAGGGCTACAGACAACTTCTTATATGATTTCATTTCATTTGGATAATTTCCAAGGAGTGAGATGGCAGGGTTGTGTGACAAATCTATTTTCAGATATCTGGGGAAACTCCATATTGTCTTCCACATGGTTGTATTAACTTACATCCCCACAAACAGTGAATTAGAATACTTTTCCCCCACATTTTTGCCCACATTTATTGTTTTCTGTTTTCTGTAAGACAGACATTGTAGTTGAGCTGAGGTGCAACCTCATTGTGGTTTTTATTTGCATTTCCTCCATGGCTAGCGAACCTGAACATTTTTCATATGTCTATTGTCCGTTTGCGTTTAACCCTTTGTGAAATGCCTATCCATATCCTTTGATTATTTCTTTTTTTAAAAAGATTTATTTTTTTTATTATTTTTTTTTTATTGGAAAGGCAGATATACAGAGAGGAGAGACAGAGAGGAAGATCTTCCGTCCGATGATTCACTCCCCAAGTGAACGCAATGGCTGATGCTATGCCGATCCAAAGCCAGGAGCCTCTTCCGGGTCTCCCAAACAGGTGCAGGGTCCCAAAGCTTTGGGCCGTCCTCAACTGCCCTCCCGGGCCACAGGCAGGGAGCTGGAAGGGAAGCGGGGCCGCTGGGATAGAACCGGCGCCCATATGGGATCCCGGGCGTGCAAGGCGAGGACCTTAACCACTTGCGCCACCGTGCCGGGCCCCCTTTGATTATTTCTTAACTGGACTCATATCCTTTGATTATTTCTTAATTGGACTATTTTGTTGTGGTTTCTTTAACATTTTATAGATCCTGGATATTAATCATCTATCAGTTTCATTGTTTACAGATATTTTCTTCCATTCTGTGATCTGTCTCTTCCTTTTCAATGCAGAAGGCTAATGGATTAGCTAGGAGCTTCTTTCAGATCCAGTAGTAGAGCCTGTTTGGTAAACAGTTTCCCCAAAACTTAAAAATGTACAATTTCCATTGGATATAGCAATTTCACGGGTGGTTATTTATTCAAGAGCAATCAGACGGAGGCTGGTATTGTGGCACAGAGGGTTAAGCTGCAGCCTACAATGCCTGAATTCTACATGGGCATCGGTTTGACAGCCAGGTGCTCCACCTCGAAAACAGCTCCTGACTAGTAACCTGGGAAAGCCGCAGAAGATGATCCAAGTGCTTTGGCCCCTGCACCCACATAGGACACCCAGAAAAAGCTCTTGGTTCCTGAATCTAACCTGTCCCAACCCTGGGCCACCTAGAGCCATTATGAAGAGTGAACCAGAAGGTGGAAGATCTCTCTCTCTCTGTAGAATTTTTCAGGAAAGCCAAATCTACAGACAGACAGCGAAGCCATCTTTGCCTGGAGCCGGAATGAGAGCAATTCTGAATTGTAAATGTGCAAAAGGAAACTTTGTCAGTCAACAGAAGTGTTTTAAGACTGGACTGTATTAATAGATATATATTTGCATAAGTTGCTACATAATTGTTATCAGTAACATTACACTGAGTAAATTTCATAATTTGCATGTGATACTATAATAAACCTATTACAATGAAGTTATCTGGAAGCTTAGGTTTGTTGGAAATGAAAGTGTATAGAAGGCCAAATAAGCAATGATTAGCAGACAGTATCCAGCAATAATGGGAAGAAATAGGTAGCTGCTTTGTTAGGTGATGTGTGCATTTTCCAGTTTTTATTTTTCTCAGTAGCATCATACAGTGTATTCCCCTGCATTCATTTTGTGTCCTGCCGATCACTATCAGCATCTCCCTTGCATCCCAGCCAAGCACGTTCTGACTTCTTGATAGAACTTGTAAAACCTTATTATGAGGCCAGAGACCTCTTCCGTATCTATTCAGGATCGCTCAGTTACCTCAGCTTTCTGCTCTGGAGGATACATTTTTATGCTTATAAAAATGAAAGGCATCAGGAGGTTATATAAAAACCTTAAAATGAATTAATGCCATGGAAAAATGTTATTCATTAAGATGAAAGAGCTGTGTGGTTTCCTTCTCGGCCGTGGCTGCGTGTGTTTGAAGATTTACTATCGAATTAGGGAAAGTTGGCAAGGTCTGGAGCAGCTACTGAATAAGGAGGCTACGGCACATTCCATTTTTGACAAATTGAGAAGAGCAGTTTTTCAATGGTGAAAATCGGACTTGCAACATAGATAAACAGATTTGCTTGGAGTTTGGGTGGTATTTATGTTAGTTTTGGGCACCCAGGGAGAAGTACCTAAATATTTTTTTGTGAGAGTCTCCAATCACTTAAGCCTGTGAGCTAGGAGTAGGGCTACCTTTGTTTGTCTCCAGATTTTATAAGCCTTTGGAATGAGAAGCTGTCCCTCTGCCATTTCAGAATAGGCAATGCTGTGCAAGACTCCATCAGAAGTGTTGCAATGTCTTCAGATAAACAATGCAAGTGACACCCACGTTGTGCTCCTTTTCCTCTGATTTTAGAATTGCATTACTGCTTCTATTACTCGGCCTAAAAGTTGCAACTGGGTGAGTTATGAGTATGTTGAAGAGGCCACATTCTGGTGGCCTGTGTGCCAGGCCTGCCCTGTAGATCTGTTCCATCTTATTTGGCCTTTTGAATGAAAAGAAACAGTTCTTTTTGAACTTTATAGACAGCATTTTGCAACCTGAAGGTTTTATACAGATGTCCAAATTCCAGGCTGGTCTTAAAAAGTCTGTTACTTAGAACACATGTTCCGGCAAGTCGATATGCCAACCTTCCTTACCCAGGCAGAGATCACCTATTGCCATGTGCCCAAGAGGCCACCTCACTTACTTATTGTTCCTTCTGGTCAAAAGATGCTTAAGACGTTTGTGACCCTGCAGACTGTCCAGACATTCCCAACGGCTGACAGGGAAAGCCCTTTGCTGCTTCGGGATGCAGAGACTATATGGAACTGCATTTGTTTGATCAGGTTCAAAGCTACTTTGAAAAGCCTCTTGAGTTTCAGAATATTGACACTCTTGAGAAACCTTAGTGGAATAAAGCTTTATCCTTGAATCTGATTTCTGGAAATAGTAAAAGGAAAGTGTGGAACCAAGTTTGGAGCAAAAAAAGTGACTGTAAACTAATGAAAATCTGTTTCTGTCAGATGGTTTGTCAGCTGAGCCAAAGAAAACTTCAGAAGATTCGCTTACTCTTTGAGGGATGGACTCAGCTTCCAACGTCGAACGCCCTTTCTCCCGACCTCTCGCGCGATCAGATGCATCGTTTTCTTGTGTGTCTAGGACCTCGGTTCTAATTCTTCATCTGATGGTTCTATCCCCTGTCCCCCACCAGGCTCAGAGCTGCTTGATGAAAAGTTATATTTTCACTCATGTAAAAAGCAAGACATTGGTTTTGATTTATTAATTTTTAAAGCAAGGCTGGAATTAAAAAAAAAAAGTTTTATTTAAAAGGCAGAGTGACAGAGAGACACCCACATTCATACCCAGAAAGAGAGGAAGAGAGTGAAGAAAGAAAGAGAGAGAGAGAAAGGAAGAAACAGAGTGAGAGGGAGAAAGAGAGCGAGAAACAGATACAAAGGGAAAAATGGAGAGGGGGAGAAACAAAGAGAGAAGGAGAGAGAGGGAGAGAGAGAAAAAAGAAACAGGGAAAACGGGGTGGGGGAGGGCAAAGAGGAGAGAAAAAGAGAGACAGACAGACAGACTTTTCCTCTGCTGGTTCACTCCCTAAGTTTCTGCAACACCGTGGAGGGCAGTTGGGAACTCAGTGGTGGTCTTCAGGGATCGCTGGGACTCAAGTACTAGAGCCAGCACCTGTCGCCTGTGTGCATCAACAGCAAGCTGGATCCCAGGCGGATTCATTTAGTTGAGCACTGGCATTCTGCTGTGTAATCCTGACAGCTTAACCACTGCACCACAACACCGTTTTCTCCTTTCGATCCAGTTTGCAAAGCTGGCAATTAAGAGATTGAACGGAAGCGTTCATGAATGAATGTGTGAAGTCGCAAATTATCCCAGCTGGCTATTTTCCAGAGCAGAGCAGCCACTTGATATTGTTTAAACATCCTTTCTCATTTTTAAAAACTGGAATCTGTGTGGCTGTATGTATTTGTAAAAACCCAATGAACGAAAGGTGAATTGCTTTTCGATTGTGTGCCTTAGTCTCTGAAGTGAGTCCAACTACAGTTTGTTTACCGGCAAGAGGTGCCTCATTGCACACTTGCGGTCTTGATAGGTGATGAGCAAGAAGTGTAAACGCTGTTGAACCAAAGGTGGAACCAACTCCACCAAGAGCAATAGCCTGCTGTCCGTGTCACAGTTCAAACACAAGGCCTATTCCGGACTGCGTTAAGATTTTTGATACTTTAAACCAGGTGTCAGTGACAACCTCAGGAGCGTTTGAAACCTTCCCAGTGGAAAAATCTAGAAGACTACTAAGTAATCTACCCAAACGGCAGGATCAACTAAACCCCAGAAACCACACAAAACCGTGTAACACCTACGTCTTAGAAGACTGACCCCCTCTCTCCGAAGTGTGTGCAGTGGAAAGAAGGCTTGGTGGCTGCAGGGCTGTGGGGTGGCAGTTCATTGTTCGATTCTACGCAGGAAGGAAAGCGGCTTTACCGCAGCCACCTGCATCTCCGAGCGCTCGCGCTGCCCTGTTCCGAGCCCCATCTCCCGCCTTTGCGCCGGGGACACCTCAGGGGCAGCCGTATCCTTCGGCTCCTGCCCGCTCTATTTTGGAGCCGCGTGATCTCATGCCCTCGGTCGCCGGGCGCAGCCTGCGTTACCAGGCCAAGCAGGGCGATCAGGGCGAGGGGTCGGGCGGGCGCCCGGGGCGAGGGAGGGAAGGCTGGGGCAAGTTCAAGACGCGCCCACGCCAAGCACCCAAAATAACCGGCTCGCGGAGGGCCCCAAATCAGACAGGAAGCCAAATAATCCGGGGCGTAGAGCGGCTCTCCCCTCACCAGGAGCGCAGGGCGGAGGGACAGGAGCCCTGGGTCTGACCGCGAGGGGCGGCGCGGCGAGCCGGGGCGGGGCCGGCTAAGGGCCTATTAAAGGCGCTGCGGGGCGACGGGGCTGGAGAGCCCAAGGCCACCATGGAGCGGGACGGCTGCTCTGGGGGCGGGAGCCAAGGAGGCGGCGTCGGCAAGGGCGGGCACGTCTCCCGGGAGGGCCCGGCGGGCAACGGCCGCGACCCGAGTCATGGCCAAGCCGCCGGGACGCCTGGGGACCCGCAGGCGGCCGCGTCCTTGCTGGCGCCCATGGACCTGGGGGAGGAGCCCCTGGAGAAGGCGGCGCGCGGCCGCACGGCCAAGGACCCCAACACCTACAAAGTGCTCTCGCTGGTAGGTTTGGCGGCGTCGGGCGCTGGGCCCGGGAGGGCTGGACGGCGGGGACGGAGATTGGCATGGAGCTCTGCCGTCGGTCAGTACAGGGGCCCCGAGAGAGACGGCGGCGAGCAGCGTCCCTCACCTGCGGGCTCGGCCCTGGCACCTCTCAGGAGCGCGCGCAGCGCTGTCCCTTCCCTCATTCCTGTCGCTGGGGCTTGCGGTGGTGAAGGTGCTTCTGAGAACCTGTTCCCGAGAGCCGACGGAGACCATGAGCATCATTAGAAACATCGCTAGCCTCCCCAAGTCGCAAGAGCACAGGGTTTGAGAGAGAAATTGATCAGCTCGGGGGTTGTTGGCCTGAAAAACGTTCTGCCTCTTGGGGAGGCTCTGGGTGAGGTATTGAGGACTCGCATTAACTGCTTCCTGCTGATAAGATAGACCAGAGTTCTTGAAATGGTATCAGGACCTTGGAAAACACTTTGTCTTTTGGCTCAGTTTTGGAATTTCCTTGCAGCTGCTCAGGCATTCCATCAGTATTCACATTATGCCACTGTGAAGAAGCGTTTGTGATTCTTGCCCACTCTTCGACCCATAGGCCCCCAAAGTTCACGTTGCTCACAGAACTATTGTTCTTCCACTCTTGTGGCGACAGTGAGCTTCATGAGATGGAGTGGTGTGGGACAAGGGACTGTTTTCTTTCTAAATCGATGGTGGCAGAACTGACAGAGAGTTAGGGGGTCTGAGATGTTGATTTCTTGGACGTTTCGAGCGCAGGATCGAATGCAGCAGTGTGTGTAGGGACCACAAAGCTGAAAGATCAAACCGAGGCTAGCCTTTCACAGACTTCTGTGAATGGCACTGCCACTTACCAATATGATTGGACAGCGCTTTGTTAAGAAATGATTCTTAAAGTCTGCCTTTTTTGTGTTGCTTTTCTCACTATGTGTTAGGTGTCACAGAAAGATTGTAACACTCTGAGGATCCGAAGACTTAAGAGATAATGTCATGCACTTAGTATTAAAAATCATCCAAGGCTTCGAAGAATAGGTGTTCCAGTGAAATCGTGTGTGCTTGTCAGGTTGTATTTTTGCATCATAAATCACTAAGTCTTTAATACACAATAGTGATGAAAACCTTTTTTTTTTTTAGTTATTGAGCCACTTTTTTGGTGTGCTTCTTAATGGAAGGTTAGACTTTGCAACACAGCTCTTCAGTATTAGTATGCTCACATGGGTAGTGTTGTAAAGCATTCAAAAGTTGTGCACTGAATCTGTGTTGAAACTGCAGTGTCGTTGCTTACTGCTTACCGTGTGTAAGTCCTGACAAGTTTTCCAATTGTTTATCCACTTTTTCAGTCTTTCCTATCCATGCAATGAGAGATGTAAGAAGTATCAGCGAAGGTCTTGAACCTTTGGAATAAGCCTTTCTTCTTTCATATTTGCAGATTGCTGGGCAAGCAGCCTGTGTTTGGACATTCGGCATGCAAGTGTCCTAGGGCTCTTCCATTAGTAGATCTTCCATGGGTGTGTGCTGTTTCTTTATATGGATGGGGACTTTGGCTGTAAAACACATACTGATCGAAGAAGAATTCTGTTTCCTTTGATGGGATAGGACATTTATCCAAAGGTTGTGTCCTGAATTTGAAATTCGAAATTTTTGCAGATTCAACAGGTGAAGTCCATACAAACATTCCGAAAGTCCTAAATCATTTTGATCCGAAGTCTTTCTGGTGAGGGATCTTCAACTTAGCTATGTAATCAAACATGTTACTTTTAGTGAAAATTTATTTCAGTGTGGCTCTGAAACTGAAAGCTCTTACAAATTTCCCTTTGCTGTTTTCACACCTGTCTTCTCCCAAATCTTTCCCAAAATAGATGTCAAATAGGATTTGATCGTTGTCGTCAAAGAGTTGTGGGGTATGTTTTCTAGAGAGAACCTACAATTATGGAATCTCTTTCTTTGCTTTGAATGAAACATCAGCCTACTTTTCATGCAGGTGAGGAATCAGACTGGACTACTTGAATTCTGGAACTGAGGTTGGAGGGGCCACGTACCTTCTCAGCCACACAGTGTTCTATCCAGCAGACCAAGCACAGGGCCTTAGGAGAGATGACTTGCCAGTGATTACATGACTGCTATACTTTTCAGAAATTCTTCCAGCAGCACTGATCTGTCGTAGATGTGTAGGAATGGAGGAAGAAGGGAAGATCTGGCCTCCCCTGCTTCTCTCCAGGGTCTTCAATCCTGCACGTTCTCTGTTCTAGAGACTTTAGGCCCTGAGCCCTGGGAATGCTCATGTCTAGGCACTGAGCCAGACTAAGGAAGACAGCAAGTGGGAAAAACAAGCAGCACTTTCTATATGCCTTAAGGGATGTGTTAACTATGAAATGCCTTGCTGGGTTCCAAATCAGGCTTTAAGCTCAGTGAAGCATTTCACTGAGGTTAGATTGCCGGTTTAGGAGAGCACTTCAAAAAGTTTTCAGAAAAATGGAAATAAAAATCTGAGCTTACTTTCTATGCCAAATATTTTTGAAATCTTCTCCTTTTTTCATAATATACATTTCCGCAATACACAACATGCATTTTTTTTTTTGCATCAGAGTAAATTTGCACTTTAAATTTCATTTTTCCCCACAAGCCTTTGAAATCACCTTGTATTTGAAATTGTGTTCTTGTTCCCTAACGTAGTTTTAAAGGAGTCAAGTATTTTCTAGCTACATCGGCAGTACATTTTTTTTAATTTTGTTTTTAAGGTTGTCTACATAATTGAAAGAGATGCATGCCCATGTGGGCCTCTGGTTAGCGTGGGGAGAGTCAGGGATGGAGGAAGGTAGGTGGGAGATATGTTTCAGTCTTTTTTTTTTTTTTCCCTCCTGTGTCTACAGGGCAGGGAGGGGAGAGGGCTACTTCTTGCTGTCAAACTACACCAGCACCTGGGGCTGCGAGATGGTCCTTTGATGAAGCCTGGTGTGGGAAGAGGATGTTACTTGAATGGTTTTAATAGTTGTGAGAAGTTGTTGGTTTCATTGTCCACTGTTTGACAAAGTCTGCCTTAGTGCATCCACAGGCCCAGGTTGGCAGTACATTTCTCCAGTTAGCTCTTCCCAAGTATTTGTATTTCTTGTGACCTTCTGCTGTGCTTTCAAATACAACTATGTGTGCTATTGTAAAGGTGTGTGTGTGTGTGTGTGTGTGTGTGTGTGTGTGTGTCTATGTTAGATTACTTTTTCATGCAAATTCTTTGCAAGGGGCAGGAGTTGGTAGGCCTTGCTTACGGCCGACTTGGGTGTGAATATTATTTTGAAATTTTTTGAAGGTGAATTTTTGAAAATGAATATATTTGTTTGAAAGAGAGAGAAGCAGACTGACTTATACACGTATGTATATACACATAGAGAGAGTGCTACTGCTTGCTGGTTTCCTCCCTGATGCCCTTATGGCCTGGGCTGAGCTGAGCCCCGCAGCTGGGACTTCAGTGTGAGTCTGCCAGGTAAGTTGCAGGAGTCCTATTCTTTGAGCAGGCACTGTTGCCTCTTGGGGGCTGCATTTGCAGGCATTTGGAATCAGGAGCTAGAACTAGGATTTGAACCTTGGCACACTGATGTCAGGGCTATCCTAACCTCTTTGCAAGATGGCCACCTCTGGGTGTGAATATTATTAATTTTGTTATTTTTCTACCCTTTTCCTTGAATACAACATAAAGATTAGCCATGATAACTGGAATTGAGATTACTTTATTTATAAAGTTTAATAGCTCTCTCACAATAGTTTAGCATTTTATTTTAAAGTAGCCAGAGCATCTTAAGGGGAAAAAAGTCTCCTGTTTTTCCCTGTAATATGTTTTTATTTTTTTCTCTGTCTTGACAAAATGCTCCAAAGATTTCTAGGAACTCAAGAACATTATGCTTACTGCAGAGTGTAAGGTGATTCCTAAACTCAGTGTTAGCTTTTGATTGGCTGAGCAAACATACTTTGTTTAAAGGTACACAGAATGATACTTTGTGGGAAAGGAAATACGGGAAGAACCCAGCTCCATGTCGCTTGTGATGTTAAGGATTTCTGGCATCAATGATGATGTCTAAGAAGGTATTTCATGAGTAGCCAAAATCTGCAGATGAGCATTAACTAAACACTATTTCTCAATAGTGTTTCCAAGCTTTTGGGAGGTGGTTTTGTTTTTTTTGATTTTTTAAAATGTATTAGAATGGAAAAGTACGGCATTATGATAGCCATTTTGGAGGGAGTGAACTTTCATTTGTGTATCTCATCTATGGATTGATAATTTGCTCACAAAAATATCTGAAGACTTCACAGCAACCTAACTGGTAATCATTCTGTTAATATGATTTGGAAGCCTTAGAGGTCATCCTATCTTAGTTTTCAGGAAAATGTTTTTCAGAAAGTAGCTTGTTCTAAAGCTGGATTCTTTTCCTGAGAAATGTTTTTGGCCTCAGGAAGTGTGTTGGGCCTTAGTGAACCGTCTGGGGCCTATGATCTCTTATGGAAAGAGAGACAACAGGAAAGAAATTCAAGTAGTTTTTTTTTTATGATGCTATTAAGCAGCAACATAAATACAACTGTTATCATAAGATGATTCCGAGTAGGATCTCGCAATGCTCCAGACCATCATTATGTGATTTGGCTCAGTATGTTTATTATTGAATGATAACACAAAGTTTCAGTCCAAATATTTAGATATCCTTTCTCAGTGTGTGGTCTGTGGATCTCCAGGGATTCCCCCAATGCTTTGCAGGGCACTCAGAAGTAAACATTATTTGAAAATCAACAGTGCAACAGCTATTTACCCTTCCACTAGGTTGGTGTTTACAGTGAAGGTGTTGAAGGAGTGGATGGTGAAACTGCTTGCAGGTGAGTAGAAATTAGGGCAAAGGTATCCTTTGTACAAGAAGTCATGTATATACAGTAAAAAGAGCTTCATTCACTTAAAAGAATGTCTAACTGAAATAGCAAATACGTCCTTGAAACTGATTTTACTAAATCTCAAGCTCAAATCACTTGTCTTTTTAAAGTTCTTTTGACAGTGTTAGAAGTATTCAAGCACTGCTGCTTTCTCTGATTGTTGAAGTTGCAAGTGAACTACCTCCTTTATGCTGTGTTTCATAGGACACATTTTTTCTTTAAGAGGACTGTTCTCATTTAAATGATTATTTGGTACAAGCTTTCTGAAAAATGAATGACGTTAATTAATCAGTTCAAGGAAAATAAATATCTGATGCTTATGGTCACAGTTGCACTTTCAAAGAGTAATACAAAAAAAGTTTTTAAAGATTTATTTTATTTTTATTGCAAAATCAGATACACAGAGAGGAGAAGAGACAGAGAAGAATATCTTCCATCTGATAACTCACTCCCTAAGTGACCACAAAACCGGTGTTGTGCCGATCCAAAGCCAGGAGCCAGGAACTTCTCCAGGTCTCCCACACGGGCGCAGGGTCCCAAGGCTTTGAACCGTCCTTGACTGCTTTCCCAGGCCACAAGCAGAGAGCTAGATGGGAAATGGAGCTGCCAGGATTAGAACCGGCACCCATATGGGATCCCAGTGAGTTCAAGGTGAGGCCTTTAGCCTCAAGGCCACCACGCTGGGCCCAATACAAATTTTGAGAAGTTATTGTATGCCATGGTGGAATTCAGAACTCCCATTCCATAAGGACTTTTATAATGAAAATGATAAAGATAGTATATTATGTGATTTTTTTCCGAATTGCTTAATGACTTTGTCAATTTGGAAGAACAGTGTTACTCAGGGATTCAATATTTTCCAGAGAAACAATAGATGATGTTACAAAATTATGTATTGGCATAAGCTGCATTCAAAGTAGATTAATAGATTTTAATGTTGCAGTTTTAAAAATTGATGAATGAATTTCCAAGTTTCAAATGGCAATTTATTGCTAGACATTAACACTTGGAGAATTTGGAAATAATCTTGAGGAATGTACACAATAGCCTGATAAGTTTTCTTAGGACTGTCAGTGAGTTTGTATGCACAATGGGTTCCTGAGACCAAAGCTTTTGAGAATATCTGTTTTATGAAATGGTGTGCATTCAGACGGGAAAAGGGAGGAAGAGTAAGACCTGTATGCACTTAACTTCAATGAGATTGACCTACATTCAGAACTCTACTAACAACATCTGTTGGTGTGGATGTGGGGGAGAAATGTATCCACCTTGCTAGTACAACCACTATGGAAATAAGTATGGAGAGTGCTTGGAGAATTGCAGATAAGCCTGCCATATGACCCAGCTATCCCACTCCTAGGAATATACTCAAATGAAATGAAAACTGCATACGAGAAGGGGATCTGTAATCTTATATTTAAGCAGCACAATCTATAATAGCAAAGATGTGGAAACAATCCAGAGGTGTATGCAGAAAGAAGTGGTTTAAGAAACTGTGGTAATACTACTTCATGGAATAATATTTAGCCATTAAAAAGAATGAAATCATACCATTTGCAACTAGATGGACCCAACTAGAGATTATTATGTTTAGTGAAATAAGTCAATCCCAAAAGGACAAATACCATATGTTCTGTCTAGTATAAGAAAATCATCATGCAAATTTTAAGTTTGGTAATCGGTTCCATACTGTTTTTTGGCTGCATCCCATGTGTTTTGATGTTTTTGATTTCATTTTCATTTCTTTCAAATACTTTTTTTTTTCTCTTGTCGAATTCAGTGACATCATTTTACCCAAGAGACGTTTGTGTTTTCTTTTTGTCACCTACGCATTGGTTGCTCAGTGGTTCGTTTTGTCAACTCCGTGGTGCTGTAATTTTGTTGTTGTTGTTCTAATTCATACAGGTTGCTGACCTTATTTTGTAGCTTCTCATTTAAGGGAATGTATAGTGGTGGAGTAATATCCAGATGTGGGGATGCAATGCAATACACATCTTTGGTTCCAAATCAAAGATGGACTCCCAGCGAAACTATTAGACATGTGTAAACAATGGGATGCTGGGCTGTCTGACATTGTCTGTACTAGCAATGTTGGGATACACTTAAATAACAGACTGATGGAATCATGACTCCTTATGAAGGACTATACTTCTGTAATAATGTGGGGAAAATCAGCTGGGGAGTGGGATTTTGACGGGTGGAAATCCCAGACTCTACAAAAATGTGCCATAAAAATCAAAAATTCAAAAAAATCCCCCAAAAAGATCTGTATGAAGAATTAATTAATCATTATGATGTTTTAATGACCCTAACCATGGGGTTGAATAGGTGCTACTGGTTGCATCTGGCCCCTTCCCTCCTTGGATACGCATGAGTAGCCACATTATCATTGTATGTACAGAACACTGCATACTTATAGCTTGTTACTTCCTTCATGGGTGCAGCTTTGCTTCATCACTTACATCTGTTTTTGTGGCTTATAATTTTAATTAATTTATTAACATTAAAATTTATTTTTATGTCCCACCGGGTTTTATACCTTTTGGGGGGGGGTTAGCATAGAACATTTGTACATATTTATGGAGCACAATGTGATATTTTAAGACATTCATGCTGTTTGTGTTCATTGCCTTGTGTTAGCGTTCCTATTTCCTTTGAGTCATTCTTTCTAGTTCTTTATAAAATACATAATGTGTTGTTGTGAACTGTAGTCTTTCTGCTGTGCTGTACAACACTGGAATAGATCCTTTCTCTTTAATTGTGCTCTGGCACCCATTCTCCAACTTCTGTTTGTCCCTTTCCCTCCTACCATTCTCAATCGCTAGTTGTACATCACTATTGTCCATCACAGTGACATTTTGCTTTTTTTCTTTTTAGTTTCCAACTGTGAAAAAAAACCGCATGTAGTATTTGTCTTTCTGTGTTTGGCTTATTTCATTTAATATAATGTCCTTCAGTATCTTTTATTTTGTTTTTAAATGACAAGATTTTATTCTTCTTGTAAATTATTAGTATTCCATTGTGTATATAAACAACATTTTATTTATCTTTCATTTTTGATAGTTATGAATGTTGATTGCACATTGTGTCTGTTGTACTAGTTCTGCAAAAACCTGGGAGATCGGGTGTCTTTCATAATGCCAATTTCAGTTCTTTCATCTGTATATACCCAGAAGTGGAATAGCTGGATCATCTGTAGATCTACTTTTGGTCTTTTGAGGAACTTCCATTCTATTTTCCATAATGGCTATATAATTCAAATTTCCCTCTTTTCTTTACATTGTTGGCAGCATTAAAAAAAATGGGCATTAAAACCATAGTGAGATTATATTTCTTGGTTTGATTTTCATTTCCAAGGTAGCAAATTATATTGAATATTTTTTCATATGATTATTCAGTATTATATCTCCTCTTCTGACAACTCTTTAGAACGAATGATCATTTGTAATTGGATTATTTTAGTTTGGTGGTTTTTTAATTTAATAAATTTATTTCGTATTTTGATTATGTTTACATAGTTAAGATGGATGTATGCCCACACGACATACATGAGAAGGGTCAAGGAATGGGGAAAGTGGATGAGATGATTGCTTCTGATTTTTTTTTTTTTTTTTAGATTTATTTGTTTTTACTGGTAAGGCAGATTAGATTTACAGAGAGAAGGAGAGAGAAGGAGAGACAGAAAGAAAGATCTTCATCTGCAGGTTCACTCCTTAAATATCTGCAATGGCTAGAGCTGAGCCAATCTGAAGCCAGAAACCAGAAATGTCCTCTGCACCATGCAAGCAGGTGCAGGTTTCCAAGGCTTTGGGCCTTTCTGTACTGCTTTCTCAGGCCCTAAGCAGGAACCTGGATGGGAAGTGGAGTAGCGGGGATGCGAACCAGTGCCCATATGGGATTCTGATGCTTGCAAGTGAAGATTTAGCCATTGAGCCATGGCGTAGATCATGTTGGTTGTATTTTCAGTTCATGCTGTTTCTGTGAACACCTTGAAGACTGTGTTGAGACATAGGTTCAATGTTATGTGTATGAATATTTAGTTTTCCTGAAACTATTTGGTTTTTGAAATGTATCAAACCTCTTTCATTTTAAACACAGAGACCCACAGAGAGACCTTCCATCTACTGGTTCACTCCTTAAATATCCCCAACAGCGTGGTTAGGTCTGGCTGAAGCCCAGGTGCTTACTTGAGGTCTCCCATGTGAGTCACAGGAATCCAAGGACTTGAGCTATCACTTGCTGCCTCCCATAATGCACATTAGCAAAAAGCAGAACCAAGACTGCGACTTCAATGTGGATGTGGGTGTCCTAGGGTTGTCTTATGACTTGTGTCCAATTGCCTGCCCTCCACCTGCAGCATCTTTTATGAAAGGCTGCTCTTTCTCCAGTGTGTGTTTTTGGTCCATTTGCCATAATGCTTGTACCTTAATTGCCCTTTCTTTACTATGCACTGGCTTGTCCTTTAATTTAATTGTTCTTTATTGGCATCAGCCCAGCCCATTTTCTGTCTTTGTTATCACCTGATAATATTCAGATGTTTTTCTACCTAATCCATCCACCCTTTAGAATATCACACAATTTCTCTTTACGTTGTGCGATCGTTAGAATTCTTCAAAGTTTCCATGGTACCATCTTCTTGACAATTCACAGAATACTTGACGTAAAACCAAAACAAAGCGATATTGTTCCTGGGCTCTTTAAGGTAATGCTGAATTAGGTTAAATGCCATTGGCACAGACTTTGTTCCATAACACTTCATAATACAAACACACTGGCACCCTTTAAAGTATCGTCCAACATTATAAAGATGAAAGTCCTTGGAAGACTTGGAAACATGTGAATGAAATACGTTCCTGTGGGCAAGGGTGTGGGTTAGGATAATTAGGAATAGTGTATATTGTGCAACTTTATTCATGGGTTAACTATGGCAGGTGCTGCTGAACAGCTCTACTTGTACAAGAATTATGTAAATAGCTGACCAGTTAAAAGGAAGTATGTGTGAAGAATGTGAACTTATGCAAATATTCATAATTTTTTTTCCCCTTGGGGACTTTGAAAGAAAAAGAGAACATTGGCTTCTTCAGAATGATTCCAACAAAGGTCTTGTGAGAAAGGATCCTGGAAAGACTGAGCTTGAAGTGACAAGAATTCTTTGTGGTGTGACCCTTGAATAGTTACTTTGCTTTTCAGACTTTCAGTTTCCTTACTGATAATATGCAGGATTTAGATGATGTAGATTTCTACCAGTCTAAATTGTACAGAGAGCTTGCAGTATTTCTTTCCTCGAAGCAAGGACATTTTGTGTTGCAGAAAATTCAGAAATCATGAAACCTATAAAGAAGAAACATTTGAAAGTAATCAGTTCTAACTGTTGTTAGCATTTTCCTCAAGACTTTTCTAGTGAATATGTTATTTTATAGAAATGGACTAACATTATGTATTTTTTCATTTATATTCAGTGTGAGATTTTTTATCATCACTAGACATTCTTTGTTTTTTAATGATTTCTTTGTTTTATTTGAAAGGCAGAGTTGCAGAGGGAGAGACAGAGAATGTTCCCTCCTGCTGGCTCACTGCCCAAATGGTCACAGTGGCTGGAGCGGAATTGGTCTGACGTTAGGAACCAGGAACCTCTTCTGGTTCTCCCACAAGAATATAGGGGCTGAAGCACTTGGGATTCTGGAGCCATAGGTGCTGGCTACACTACCATAGGTGCTCACTACATCACAGCAGCAGCTGGACTTTTATGTTGTGCCTTTTATGAGTAAGGCTTTTGAGAGTTCTGCTAACTTTAGTAGCAATTTTTCAAACTCTCTTTACTCAAGCTTTCGACATGGTCCCCAAGAAGTTTTGGTTTTTTAATACATGTTTTCTGTTTCATTTACTACTCATCTTTGTCTTGTATATAGTTTTCTTATGGGTAGAGTTTTTCTAAAAGAATGACTTCCCTGTGATATGTTTCTACTCAGAATTTTCCAGAGACAGCAACAATATATGTGGAAAGATCCACATATCTGGGACTGTTCTCCTTTTTTAGGGTTATTTCACACCACTTGAGAAACAGATCTTACTAATTGAGGATTTTTTTTCATGAACAAGTTAAACCATTTGGAATAGACCCAAACATTCATGACATACATGTATTACCATTTATTAATATTTGTCAACCACTTAGAGCAGACCCTTGCACAGAGTAAGTAGTGCATGAGTGTTCGTTAAATAAACACACACCTTTGTTGACGTTAGTATCTGTCAAGTCCTCTGCCAAGTGCTTTATCTCCTTCAATGAGCAATCCTGTGAGGGAGGAGGGACCGGCCTTGTTGGATGGTGAGTAAGTCTTGTGTTTCACCTGTACATCCTCAGTGTCTGACATGTTGTTTAGGATATGCATATGTGACATGCATCACTTGAATTTAGAATTTTACAAGGTCTAAGTATTTTCAGCCATCTGCTATTACGGTCAGTTTAGAGAGTCAGTAAAAGAGCTCAAAGTGCATGTCTCCCTGCAGTGACTCAGCTTGCTGAAACAAATCTTTCCTTACAGACCCCAAGCTCTATGGCTCTGCCCTAACTACGTGGTGTACATTATGTACAGACTGCTTCTGTTCCCCATCCCAAGACTGAGCTTTTCACCTCCCCCTCTTTATCCAACACCAGGTACACTCTTAGATCCAACATGAAAGATTCCTTAGCTGTTCTTTGGCCCCATGTCTCCTGTCTCTGAACTACTCAATTGCCATTTAACTGTAGAGAGCATAAGGTCAGAGGTTAAGGACTAGATTCTGTAGCTAGATTGCTGGGGCAGAAATTCTGTCTTTGCCAGTAACTGTTGTGTAACCTCCAGCAAGTATCTTAACTCTTCGGTGTCTTGATTTTCTTTCTTGTCTGCCAGTTATAGTAATGATGGCTATGTCATAGGTTTGTTTCCAAGAGCAAATTAATTTTTTTTATGTATAACTTAGTTAGGCTTGATAGGCATAAATACCAGATAAGAGTTTATTATTGTTATTGGTGTAGTATGTAACTTATTCACCAGAGATTTAGAGTTTCTACTGTGTGAATATCCCTATGCAAGAGGCTGAGAGCTGACTGGTCACAGAAAAAGATGTACTTCTCTGTTCTCATGGCCTGGTACTAGGGGACCAGATATTCTTGTCAAGTTAACAGAAGGCAATCTCAAGTTGCCAATGTGACAGGTACTACCTAGAAGCTCTACACATGGCTGTGAAACAGAGAGGGAAATTGTTCTGATCATGGAGATCAGAGAAGGGGTCCCTTTTGAAGACACGAATGTGTGGTAGAGGTTTCTGGAAGGATACAGTAACGTAGGTCAGGGCCAATGGATGAGCTGGAGCGTGGTCCACTCTGAACTGGGATAAAGCAGAGTGTTTGGCATACAGGGCTGAGTGGTGTCCCATTAAAGGGCAGGAGGCTAGGAATGATGGCTGGGGTTAACTCCAGGCCAGACCTTGTAGATCAGCTGAGGGATTTTGCTATTGGTTTTTTACAATATTCAGATCACTAAAATCTTTAGTGTTTTGTTTGCACATTTTTCAAAAATAAACACAAAGTATTCTAAAAGTTATTTCAGAGAAAAAGTCCCATGTAAACAAATCACATGAACTTAACTGTACTTACTGTTCTTTTCACCTTTGTTTTTCGTCTCTGAACTACTGTCACCCATATAGACAAGACATCTGCTCTGGCAAGAGAAACAAGGCTTCGGATAAGAATGATAAGGTTTTATCACTGAGTTCATCCACTTTGTCCTTTGCTTCATGGTATAGCTGACCTCTTCCTTAATTATATTTTCCCCTTACATACTTACAAGATTAATTAACCTTAATTCTTTTTTTGCTGAAGTCATTTAGTACTAACTTTATGACCCTTATCTTTTTAAAAGACAAATGATTTTCAGGATTTTGGTGGCAATTAAAAATATTTTATTTATTGATTTAAAAGGCAAAGGGGGAAGACACACACAGAGATATTATTTCTGCTCTTTCATTGTCCAGCTGGTGACAAAAATCAGGACTGATCTCAGCTGTAGTCAGGGGCCTGGAGCCAGAAACTTTATCCTGATCTCCTACATGGTGGCAGAAGTTCAAGTGTTTAAGCCATCTTCTGCTGTCTTTCCAGGTACATTAGTAGTAAGCTGGATTGGAAGTGGAACAGCAAAGATTTGAACTGGCTCTGCAAGTGGTAGGACCTGCTGCACCACTGTGCCTGCACCCGAGAAAATTTTTGTTCCTAAATGGCTTGAAATTAACTGAAGCAAATCTAATCCAAGTAGTTTTAACATGTAGGAAATGAGAATTGTGAAAGACATGAACTCTCAAAATGGGGAGTTCTTCTATCAAATTTAACCTTGTTCCTTGAGCTGTGTTTGTTTCTGTCTGTTTCTGTCTATCAATCTGTGTATCTATGTCAGGTCCAATCAGTAAAACCAGAGTCATACTTGGTGATTTAATTAAGAGAATTTAATATAGGAAATGAATTACAAAAGTATTGGGACGGCTTAGAGCCAAACAGTAGGATCATGAGATCATCCAGAGAAAAATAATAGAAGCAGGCTGCCAACAACTGCAGGGCTGGACAGGCAAAGGGGGAGTTAATAAAACCAAAGCTCGGAGACTGGGACCCTGGAAAGGTGCAGCCACTGGAAGGTTCTTCCAGAAGCACAAAGGTCAGGTCAGGTTTGGCCAGGTTTCTTATTTTGTTCCTACCCTCCAATCATTGTTCTTGCTTCCCCTGGCCTATGACGCCCTAATACCTTGGTTCTGGACTAACACATCAGGAATAAGGTAGTGTCATAGACTGAGTTCTTGGGAAATAGGCTTGGCACTGGGAAACTAGCATATCTGGGATTTTATGTGTGTGTGCTTGAGATTAGCACCTGTACAGAAGAGGAGAAAATGGCATAGGGCTATGCAGAGCATGGTGGTGAGCTGTGATGCTCAGCAAATGCAATGCTCAATGGAGGCTTCCACTTCTTATCGTCCTCATGATGGGAGTCCCTTAGAATTGTACAGGTAGAAGAAGGTGCTCTGGGGAAGGGATGTGGCCTTTGGCAAGGTGCTGTCCTCAGCAGAGGCAATCCCTAAGTGGAACCGTGCCCAAAGGCTGACTTGGGGTGATGTATGTGGCAACAAGTCCTTTCGTTCCCAAAGAGGAGTCCAGGCAGCTAATTACAGCATTCACTGGGGCAAGAGATGAAGGCAGTGTCCCCATGGGTTGGTTCTAAAAACTCATACACATCACTGACATGCACAAGTCAAAGATTAGCTTGCTTTTTTATGCCTAACAACATCATCTATTGTTTACACATTTCCGTGCCCCAACCTATAGATCTGCCTGAATATACACATATATGTAAAACTGTTATTGATAAGAACATGTCTATAAAATAGTATTACCTGCTGAAGCATGAGAGAATGTTGTGTGTGGAATTGTTTTTCAATTATATACACTTGTGATTGATTTAAGTGTATAGATTCACTCAAAACACCAAATTTTTAAGCAGTGGAAATGCTGTGGATAATGTGAATTCGTGCTTAGTTGTTTTTCCATATACATTCTGTTTTAGATTTACAGAGCTGTGAAGCTAGCAGAGTTTCCGCATACCATACATCTGGTTTCCCTATGGTTATGTCTTACATTAGTCTGGTATGTTTGTTAGAACTAATGAACCTACACTGATACCTTCTTAATGTTCATTTGCCATTTGTTGTAGTGTCCCATCCAGGAACACCATGCTACCTTTACTTATCCTGACTCCTCAAGTTCTTCTTGTCTAAATTTTTCTGACTTTCCTTGGTTTTGGTGAGCTTAACAGTTTTAAAGTGTATGAGTCTTGCCTTTTGTGACATGTTCTTCAATCAAAATTGTCTCATGTTTCTGATGTTTTTCTTGTGTTAGACTTGGATGGTGTATTTTTGAGAGAAAGAATGGAGGCCGGTGGCCATTCTGAACACACCATGCCAGCAGATGGGGTATTGATATGAGTTACCATTGCCTGCCTGAGATTGTTTTGCTCATGAGAGGAGACCTGGATGAGTTCCAGATTCCTGGCTTCTAGTTGGTCCAGCCTCAACTGTTGGGACATTTGGCCCTAAGACATTGGACCATCCTCTGCTACTTTCCCAGGCCATTACCAGGGTGCTGAATTGGACATGGTGCAGCTAGGACACAAACCAGTGCCCATATGGGATAGAAGTACTGCAGGTAGAGGATTAGCTTACTACATGACTGCACCATCCCACCCCACCCCCCCGCCAAAATAGAAGCATTCTACTATACCAATAGTCCTTTTGAAGGTAGAAACAGTAAATAAGCCTCAGACCAAGTGTAGAAATGCTGATATTTAGTAATCTTGTCATTATTCCTGGGCACCGGTTATTTGTGGGCATCACCGGAATATTTGTAAGGCTGTGATGAAAAAATTAGCTTCTAGTCTTTGTCAGTGCAGTCATTCTGCTTTGCAGTGCAGTCATTGTTGTCACTGGCCTTGCTGAGGTTCTTGTATCTCAAAATCCAGTGAGTATATACATATTATTGGGTAAAGGTAGACATCCAAACTGCTTTTGTATATATATATCTCATTTTCTTTATGCATTTGTGCGATGGTGGACACCTTCAATGGTTGATTCCATATTTTGGCCGTTATAAACATGCTAGAGCAGGTTTTTTTTTTTTTTTTAAAGATTATTTTATCTATTTGAAAGTAGTAGAGAGAGGGAGAGATGGGAGTGGGGACACACACACATGCATATGCATGTACACACACACACACACACACACACACACACAAACACATGCACACACGCTTCCATTAGCTAAGGCTGGTCCAGGCCAAAACCATGAGCTAGGAGCTCCATATACACACCTAGGTGGCTAGGGCCCAGGCATTTGGGCCATCCTTCACTGCTTTCCCAGTCACATCAAGAGGGAGATGGATAGGAAGTAGAGCAGGAGGGGCTCAAACTGACACTCTGACTAGGATGCCAGCATTTCATTCCACTGCTTAGCTCACTGTGCCATAGTGTTAACTCCTCAGCAGGTATTTTTTTGATACAAATAATTTCTGTTGCTGGGGTCTATACCCCAATAGAGGGATTGCTGGATCCAATAGCTATTCACTTTTTGGTTTTTAAATAAATCTTCATACTGTTTCTCACAGTAGCTGCACTAATTTACATTTTCACCAGCAGTGTGTAAGAGTTCCCCTTTCTCTGCTTTCACCAACATTTGTTATTCTGAGATTTGGGGAGGTGATATTTCAGTTTCGATTTGTATTGAATCACAGAACTTCTCCACCTCCTTCTTACTTTCTTTTACTTCTTTAAACTTTTTATTTCTTTTTCACTTAATTACTTGTAAGTCAGGGAGACAGGAGAAAGCAACAGAAGGGACTCCTGTGTGCTGATTCAGGACCTGCACTGGGTCTGGGTTAACCAGGAACTCAGCACAGCTTTCCTGCCTGGGTGGCAGGGGTGCAGTCAGTTGAGCATCAGTGGCATCTCTGCATTTGCGGGAAGCTGGAGTCAGGCTGGAGCCAGGAGCTGGACCAAGATCCTGTTAGGCTGTACACCTGCCTCCTCTATTCTTTTTTTTTTTTAAAGGATATAACAAAACCAAGGACATAGAAGTCCCCCACCCCCAAAATGGGGATGTGGTTTTTCAATGTAGATACAGTTGTTTTTATTCACAACTAAAATCCGCTTTGGCAAAGTCTTTTAAATGTGATGTGCCATTGATTTTCCTGCCTATATGATAAGAAGATCATTTGGAATCAATCCTTTCTTAATTTGAGATTCATGGCACTGTTTCTGAAATAAATTGGAAGCAAGTGCTGTTGCCGATAAACATTCAGCTGTCTCATTAATCATTATTGTAAACCTGGTGTTTATAGTGGATTCCTTAAAGTGGAATACAACTGCTGCAGTGTTTCTTTGAGGCCTATTTTTGTGGATTCTTGTCCTAATGTGTTTCTCCCTCTCTCTCTTCTCAATTCATCTGTATTTGTAGAAACTTTTTAATGTGAAATGACTTGCACATTACATTTCCATCCACAAATCTCAGTGACTTACTTTTGACATCTTTACACGTCTAGGTAGGCTTGTAATTTTGTTCTTCTAAACAATACTTTTCTTTGGAAAACAAGCCTTGTGGAGGGTTCCTCCTGTCAGGTTGTTACAGCTTAACCTATTTCTAGAGAATGAACACATGCAGGAGAGGTGACTTTGAGGTAAAGTTTAAAATCTAGATCCAGTAAGCTGAAACTCAGGCCATTTTAGCAAGTATTTTTCTTTTAAAAGCTAAGATATAACTCAGAACACTTCAGTAACAAAATGATCTGGTCTACCGAGGAATCCAGTTTGATAGCTTACCGCTTCTAGATCACAATGTTAGCAGTGGATTACATACATTTCATAACAAATGTTCCCTGATCTAAGGAAACGTGAAACTGGAGAGGAATTATGAGCAAAGGTTGTTTATAGCCATAAAAGAAGAGATTTTGGAGTGTGCTATGATCTCAGCTTGTTGGGAGCGGACATAGAGTGGTTAAGCAGCTGGGCTTGAGCAGGTTTTGACAAGTTCTGTCTCACGTGATGCATCTGCACAGAGGTTAGGGAAATCACCACTTAGCCTCATTCTCCTTCTAGTCGCTCTTAAGAGCAGAAGTTTGGCAATAAACGACCTTGTCCACAGAATAAGAGTGAGTTTCCCAGCTTCTTTTGGGTTTGTGTATGTAATATATGTGTGTGCATTTAATAAAGTATTTGAAATTTCAAAAGTAACTTTTCATTTCTCTTTTATTTCAGTTCTCTTCCTTCTAGCTGATTATCTTCAATATGCACTAGTTGTAAGTTGATAGATAACTCCTAATAATTTCCAGAAGTTTCAGCTGAGACCTACTAAGGAGATAATACCACCCCCCCCCAAATAGATTGTTTTAGTGAATTCCAAAGCTGAAATGGTTCTGAGGAGAAAGGACATTCTTCTCTAAGAGAGTTATCATATTAGATATTCCCTGGCACGACATAGGTAGTCATTAATATTTCTTAAATCTAATATGATGATCATGAGGCTGGAATAGAGAGATGGTTATAAAAAATACATTTTCAGAGGCTATCACAAGTCAGAAACAGTGGGACCAGCATGGTGCCTTTGGCACTGGCTTCCCATATTCATACTAATTTGTGTCCCAGTTGCTCTGCTTTTGATTCAGCTGCCTGAAATAGCTAGAGTCATTGGGTCCCTACACCCAATAAGGATACTCAGAAGAAGCAGCTGGCTATTGGCTTCGGGTCAGCCCAGCTCTAGCCATTGTAACCATTTGGGTAATGAACTAGCTAATGTTAAGATCTTTCTTTGTTTCTCCTTCTCTTTTTCTGTAACTCTGAATTTCAAGTCAGATAAATGTTTAGAAAACAGTGATAACATTTTAATTAATGGTTAATTTTTGTAAGAAATAAATATATACCTATATGCTTTGAAATGTGTTACATTGCAAATACATTGTATTAAGTGAACACAACATTGTGTGAAGTTATAACAGTCTGTCAAGGACATGCCTACTGAATCATTCAATTATGGGATATTTTCCATACATAATGGCATGTTAAAGCATTCTCAGTCAGTTTCTCTCAAGCTGTGACAATGGTTTCATACCCTTTCTAGAAGACATGTCCATTCCAACCTTTAAAGAATCCTGAAAACTTTAGTAACATTGAGCAAAACACACTTAAAATGCAAAGTTGCATCATGAGTGAGAATCAGCACAAAAATCACACAGTAGATGCAAGTGCTGACTTCAGAGGCATTGTTAGACAAAAATGAAAATCATAAGTTTTTGAAGACAATATGGAAAAGATGATGAGCTAAATGAATTTCTTTTGAATTGTCTGGGACAGTAATGTATCTTGAACTGTTTTGCAGCTAACTATTCTGCTAATATAATTTTGTTTTATTGATTTTATATTTCACGTTTAGAAATTTTATATTTTTTTAAAATCTAAGCTGCCTTTGTCTTTTGTTATTTTCTGTTTATATCCATCTTGCTTTATTTTGAAGAGACAATTTTACTGATTTATAAGATTGATGAAAGGGGACTAATGTTATAGTGCAGTAGGTTAAGCTCCTATTTGTGACATGTGCACACTGTGCCTGAGCACTGGTTCAAGGACCCGCTACTCCACACTCCCAATGAGCTTCCTTTTAGGATGCTGGGAGGGTACCAGGTACTGGATGAAGTATCTGGATTTCTTCCACACACTTGTGAATCCACATGCAATTCCTGGCTCCTGCCTTCAGGTGTTTAAGGAGTAAACCAACAGATTAAAGATCTCTTTCCCCCTTTCTATTATTAGACCTTTCAAGTAAATACATAATAAGTAAGTAAGTCTTAAGAAATTTGGTAAATACACTAATTCTTGAATATAATGTACTCATTTTATCATAATAAATAAATATATATCAGCAACAAAACAACATTGCAGGGCAAAAATGACCTAAAATTATTAAAGCAATTGGAGAAAAAAACACTTCAAAAATTGTGACAAAAATGGCTGGATTCTGAATAGAAATGACTAAGGTATAAGACAGTTTTAATGACCTGAGGATGTACAAAATGGTCCAATAAATGCAAATCAACCAACCAAACATTTCACACAAACAGGATGAATGACAAGGATCATTAAAATTACCTTATTAAAAAAAAAGACAGTGTTAATGATATTGTCATAGTGCCAAAGGAAGTAATTTGAGACTGGAGTTGTGCACCTATTAGTAACGCCTTTCAAGAATCACAGCTAAATAAAAAATGTGTTCATGGAGACTGAGAATTTATCATAAAGAAAGTTCTGAAATATGTACTTTAAGCAGAAGCAACCAATTCCAGATGGAAGGTAAGATACTATGAAGAGTTTGATGTGAGTGTGAGAGGGATGGATTTGTCCGAGTCCAGTGTTGTTGACTCAGGGTGGAGAGAGAGTACTGAATGTTGATTTAAGAAGCTACTGTGAAGGAAATTAACTTTTTAGGACTGTTTTATGACTGAATATAGGAAAATCAGGAACACAATGACAGTGCTCACCTTGGCAAGAGCATGTCCTTGAACATGAAGAAGCTGTTGCTCTCAGTACATACAATGAAACAATTCAACATGTGGAAGTGTTTAGTGAGACCGTGCAAGGTTTGCATGAAGAAGTCTGAAATAGCTGGTGCACTGCAGAAAAAGCATGCATCTATGCCATCTGTGACCTGCTCCAAGCTGCAGATTCTGCCCGCCTGCTGAAGAGGTGTGCCATTAAGTCCTGCAAGCTTTGAAGTGCCTGCAGAGCAAACACCACACAGTGTTCCAGAGCGCCCCGGAGGTAAATACTGCTGATGCAACAGAGGAGAAGGAAAACCGATATGATGGTAAAACTTCAGAAGAGACAAGCAGACCTGTGCCTACAGCAGCAGGCGCCCTAGAGCAACACATGAAATGATGGGATTACTTAATCACAAATCGTTGAAGAAAGTGGACACTTGATACCGATTTGATATCAAAAGTGCTGTATTCTCAGGAATTGCTAAGTGATCTTCTGACAAAATCTAATGTTTGTTGATATGAAGAGTTTAAAAATATGACCAGGATTCTTGCATTTCGAGAAGAAAGGGTAGCAAGTTCCTTTTTCCAGAGCAGATGTTTCTGGAAACAACTTAGTGTAGTAGAAAAGCAAATGTTGGCTAAATTTCTTACATTTCACTGAAATATGAAGAACATCTTGATGAACATAAAAGTGTAAAAAAATTAAATTTTCTGAATATTTAAAAACTCAAAAATTAACCTAAAAAATTTAGCCCTTCACTGTTTTGTCCTGCATTGATTGCTGTGACATCAGAGACAGCCACCACCTAAAGGGTCTGAGCTACCAAAAAAGTTTATTCACCTCCTGGGGCGAGACAGTAGCATTCAACTTTTACTTCCTTTAAATGGCCAAGGAGAGATCCTACATGTTGATGTGGGAAGTGTACTGTATTTGGTGGAATCTGTTGTTTTTAGCATTCAGGAAAGTGCCAAAGAATCTAGAAAATGTAAAACAGTCATTTCACATGATCACAGTTTGATCCGAGAATAAGCTTTAAGCATTTCCTGGTGGAAGACACATTTCTGAGAACACATACTTACATGTGTGTCACAGGCAGCTTTTCAGGGCAGTCCTGATCACAGGTCGATCTCTGCTGAAGCCAGATTCAGATCAAAAGGTTTCCCTTTTGACAGGCCCAGCAGAGGAACCAGGAGCTTCTGCCACTCAGATTATTGAGTTAGTTCTTTAACCATGACATGTATGAAAGACACCTCTTCAGTTCACTTGACTTGTACATGTTCTAACAGAGCATATACCACATACCAAAATAGAAATTGAAAAGGAAGAAGTTGAAAGGCTGAGATTTTACTTTAACATGAGAGATATTTCAGACATCAGTAGGAGGTGTTACGATGATTTACCATTCAATGATTATGTCTGCTCTGGCCTAGATGGTGCCTTAGAAAATGATAATACAGTTCAACAGGCTGAAAATTGTTTTTCCAGTAAAGCTACCCCATTAAGAATTTCTGTCTTGTCCCACCAAATGCTGGAGATATTACACTTGATGGAGACAGTTCCCATCAGAGGCTTCAGAGTCCGCTGCCATACTGGAGGCCAACTCAAGAGACTCCTGAGAAAAGTGTAAATCTGGAAATTTCATCACACCCTCTGAATAACGCGTATCCACCAAGCTGGACGCCTCGCTTTTGAAAGCCTCTTGGCCTTACTTTCCTTGATGGAGCAACTGTGAAAGAAGTGTTAGAACGCAACATCCAGTTGACTCATAGAATTACAAGGAGAGACAAGCCATAGAGACCCCAAAGGGGAATTTTTTTGAAGAAGACTTTCCAAGAACACAGAATACTTCTAAATCACATTAATTTCAAACCTGTGAGGCTAGCAGGAAGACAGCTAAAGATATGGAAGCAGTGCTATGCATTGTCAGTAATGCTGTGCTGTCAGCAAAACTTTGTCACTTTGGATCTCAGCCAGTAAGCCACAGCTTCAGAATCAGCTCTGATATTTCTTTGATTAATTGAATTATAATTTCTTTGTGAGCATAAGCATCATGGCTTAAATTATAAAGACATACATAAGCTGAGAAAACTAAAGCATCATGATCCAGGCAACAGCCTACCCTGTGTTTGGAAGAGTTTTCTCTTTTGATAAGTATTGAAAACATTAAGATGTTTAGGTATTTTTTTATAAACAAATCTTGAGTCCAGTATTCATTAGCACTTTTAATATTTATAGTAATACTTGTGCACATATCATCTACACACTGGGAAAGCTTGATATTAAATAAGTGGAAGGGGCCCTGCATGATAGTGTAGTGGTTAAAGTCCTCGCCTTGAATGCACCATTATCCCATATGGTCACTGGTTCTAATCCTGGCAGCCCTGCTTCCTATCCAGCCCCCTGCTTGTGGCCTGAGAAAGAAGTTGAGGATGGTCCAAAGCCTTGGGACCCTGTACCCATATGGGACACCCAGAAGAGCTCCTGGCTCCTGGCTTCAAATTTGTTCAGCTCTGCCTGTTGCAGCTGCTTGGGGAGTGAACCATCAGACGAAAGATCTTCCTCTCTGTCTCTATTCCTCTTTGTATATCTGCCTTTCAATAAAAATAAATAAATCTTAAAAAAAAAAAAGAAATGGAAGAATGGAAAAAAGGTGAGTTAGGCCATTGGTATTTGGAGACTGTCCCAACAGCTACCTGGAATACTAGTCTAATTGTATAGAGACTCAAATTAGTTTTGTCTGTGCTGCTTATGATATTAAGCAACTGTCTGGGCTCCAGTTTCTCCACATGTACAATATAATTAGTAGTACTTTGCCCACTGTATGAAAATGATTGTAAGGATGGATGTAGTGCCATCTTTGGGATGGTTTTTGTGAAAGAAAAATTGATTGAATTTTCTCATTGTCTCAGAGATAAATGTCCAAAAGTTCATGTTGAAAAACATTGTTGTCAACACCCCAAGGAAACAAATCATAGTGTGCTTATGACATTGAACTTTTTAAATGGAAGTGCTTCTTGGAATAGCATTTTACAGTTTTATAGACCAATATGCATGATAGTAGATGGAATTATGGTTTTGAAGCCTTATAAGGAAAACACTCTGAAATTCTTCATTTTCCTTTTCTGATAAGTCAGTCTATACTACCAAGGACTCTGAATAGAGTGGGACATTTAACAAATCCTACTCTGTGCTCAACATGAAGTTGGAGCTGTACATAGGCAGCAAATATGCTTAAAGTGACAATGCTTTTTATTTATATTTTCCTAAGTTCCCAGCTCAGATGATTTGTATTTTATGAGCAATAGTTTGGATTTGCAAGTGCCTATAAATAGATAAGCAGAGGTTCTTGTTGCAGGCTCTGGCCTGTATTACCTGTCAGGGGGCCATGACTCTAGTGGAAAGCATGTAGTTGTTACTCCACAGCTCACCAATTTCTGATCTCACCAGGTTCCAGAGAAGGAGTTTCCTAGAAATTAAAGAACCGAGGAATTAGCTCTTGCCTTACCATTCTGCCCTGCAGATACAGTTGAAGTTAGAAGGAAAAATCTCCTAGCCTCTCAGACATGCCTAGCCCTGACTTCCGGTGTACAGCCCCTCCCCTGCCTCTTTACTCCTTGTTTCTTTCTCTTTCCCTTTTATACTGTCATACAAATCAGGGACAGTAGGATTACATTATAACCTGCTGTGCTATGGCGATTCAGCTCCTACATCAAATCATGTTTCCTGAAACCTAGCTAAGTCATGCACCAAAGGCCTAGTGTTTGCCTTTATGAGTACTGGACATTGGTCCACTCTGTCGAGACCAGCCATAGAGAAGGTTCCATTAGAAAATTACTAAGTGACAGCAATAAAAATATACTTTCTAATAGCCTTAGACTTTAGGACTCCTGAATGCAGCATATACATTTATTTAAACAATCAAGGTAAGGGCCGGAATAACTAGAAAAATTTTGGTAGTCCTGCTACAGCTGTTCATGTGTAGAACAATGATGGGACTACTTTGTGATCTTCAGGGCCAGTGCACATTGTACCCACCTCACTCATCAGCCAGCCTCACAGTCTCTTCTACGTCATTTATTATATATTCTTGAAGTGTTTCAAAACTCCTGAAGATAGTGATTAAAGTATCAATGCACTAATGATTGAAATATGCAACTGCTAAATCTTTTATTAGAAAAGTTTTAATACTTCCTGCTGTCTCAGGCTGTAATAAAAATTGTGGTAAGAGCATTCTTTTCAGCTGTCTGAAAAACTGCAAGTAAATACTTGTTTTCACCATTTTATGTAAAAAAGACTTGCTTGTTGTAAGGCCTTAAGCCAGAAAGCATATGAATAGAAAGTATGCTATACATTTTTGCAATCTTTGCTATTATCAAAACAATTGTGCTGTATGTTAAAAATGTTTAGTTATGCATGAGTCTAATTAATCAAAAATGATAAGAACCATTCAGTTTAATTATTGATGACACAGCTAGTAATTCATCCTGTATTGCTTATATATTTTTTCTAGTGGATGTAGTTGTCCAGAAAGTCATACATATAATAAAAATGAATGTGGAGTTTCAGTTTTTGTCATCTCCTATGACATTTAGCTGCCCGTAATGTGACAGTTATGTTAATGAGTGACTTCTGGAATGGTGATAAACTATGAGAATGGAAGCCTTTGCCCGATAAGGGTCATGTTAATGATTAATTTTTGTCACCACTATAGATTGCTGGATTTGCTGGGAAGTATCCCAAAGGACAAATTGTTGAGATTTGGTTACCAAATAGTAGTGGTCTTTCAAGCAAGAGTTTTAACAGTTGTCTTGAAACTCAATTATTTTTGTCTATGAGTTTTAAGTAGTGTATTTCACTCTGAATTCTCATGCACTTTCAAAAGCATGAAATACAAATTCATAATTTGCACAGTATGATAATAAGTATTCAGAGGATAGTAAGACTTGATTCAATCCAGAAAGACGAGAAAGAAAAATGTGTAAAGAAGTGGTAAATAATTTGCTTAAATCTAAATGAACTTATTTAAAGTTCAGTAAAAGTAATATTAAAAGAGAAGAAAGTCTAAAGAGATAAAGTCTGATCATACAAATCAACAAATAGTGTACAAAAACTCCATAAAATTAAACTCACATATAGAAACAAAAATAAGAGTAAGACCAGACATTGGTAAAGTAAAAAACACAACAAGGAGGTGGTTGACAAATATATATATATATATATGTTTTTTGAGGATTTATTTATTTTTACTTATAAGGCAGATTTTATACAGAGAAAAGGAGACACACGAAGAGGAGGCCTTCCATCCAATGGTTCATTCTCCAAATGCGACAACAGCCAGAACTGAACTAATCTGAAGGAGCTAGGAGCTTCTTCCAGTTCTCCTATGTGGGTGCAGGGTTGAAGGAGTTGGGCCATCTCCCCTGCTTTCCCAGACTATAAGCAAAGAGCTGGATTGATAGTGGAGTAGCTGGATATAAACTGGCACTTATATAGGATTCCGGTACCACAAGGTGGAAGATTAGCTTGCTATGCCACTGTACCAGACCAAAACATATATTGTTTGAGAAGATAAGATTATTCAGGGTGAGCCTGGTTATCAACAACATATTGTCAGAAAACACCCACAAACAATATCAGGAATGAAAAAGAGCACAAAAATAGAGCTGCCTGGACGTTGAAAGTTTAACACGAGGTTATTATAAGCAATTTTATATGCATATAGTTGGAAATGTAGATGAAATGAAAATTTCCAAGGGAAAATAAAAGCTAAACTGATTCAGGAAGCATCAGATAATCGTTCTGTAAGCCGTGAAGACATTGAAGCAATTATCAATGAGCACTTACACTGAGTTCTTTAGGCCTGCATAGCTTTACCAACTGAGTTCTTATAAACCTCCAGAGAATCTTATCCTCCATGTTGTGACAAGAACAAGCTCTTTCATGTGCAGTTTTTATTGTTGACTATCTGGAATTTTGCAGTGTTGTGAATAAACATGAGTCTGCTCTGATTTATTTACTGGATATTTTATATTAAGAACTTTTTTGTCTCAGCACTGTATACTTTCCTGAATGCCACTGAAGATACCTGGATAGTTTTATATTTGTATTTTTCTCTTCCTTCCCTTTTTTTCTGTGTTGATCTTACATCTTTTTTCTTTGTTGTTCATTTGTATGGTAAATATATTGAATTTTTAAAAAGTATTTGAAAGGAAGGGAAGGATGGAGAGAGAGATAAGGGAGAGAGAGAGAGAGGGCAAGAGAGATGTATCAATCCTCCACGTGCTGCTTATTAACTTTCCAAGTGAACACAACCTGGGCCTTCGCCATCAGCTGCTTTGTGGGCGCATGCGCAGGGAGCCCACTGGTATGCTGATACATCTGAAACTGCAGCTTAACCCTCTATACTACACTGCCTGCTACTCGTGCAGAATGTGGTGATTAGTTTGCTTAGATTAAGTGGATCGACAGGAGTTTATTGTTGTGCTAAACATGCCTAAAATGCCAGATGAAGTGGAGTTTAGAGTCACTGGTATGCATAATACTAATTTCTAAATTGTACCATAAAGGTAAGTACTAAGAAGATAACAGTATTAACATATGAGATCATCACCCATTGATAGATAAAAGGCAAAATGCATTAGAACATTTTTTTTTAATTTAATTATTGAATTTTTTTTTTATTGTTGTTTACATTGTATTATGTGGTACAGTTTTATAGGCACTGGGGATTCCCCCCACCCCTCCCATACCCCTCCCCCCATGGTGGATTCCTCCACCTTGTTGCATAACCACAGTTCAAGTTCAGTTGAGATTCGTTCCTTGCAAACACATACCTAGCATAAAGTCCAGCGTCTTATTGTCCAGATAAGTTCAGTGGCCTCTTGGGGAGACCTTCTCTGGGCATTAGAACATTTTTATAGATATTTTGGATAACATAAAATTGAGAACATTTTCTTATTTTTTCATGATTTATGTTTGGTACCAATTTTTCCCTTGTCGTTACATAATCTTTTATATCAGCTTTTAGTAGTTACATAATTGGTTATGTAAGTGATGCATTGTTTTTAGTCATTTTCTTATTGCTGGAAATACACATATATGTCTTCTTTATTATTGGCAGTATCACAACTTTTATATTCTCATTTCAATATTAACACATAATTTTTAATCAGTATAAGTTCCTGAAAGCACAAGTTTTGAGTCCCAGAGGGATATGTCAAGGTGTTTGGTTTAGGGTTTTTCTATAGCTTCTCATAAACCCAACATGCTTTTAGTCAGGCCAAGCTTTGTGAAGAGTGCAGAGATAACTCTTTAGAAATCTGTGATATATAATTTGGCATATACATGTGTTCTAACTTTTCACAGCATTGGATGAGAAGCTTCTTATACATACAACTAAAATGTTCTTTATCCTTTTTTTCAGCAAAACAGGAGTTTGCTTTTCTTTTCACTATTCCATGTTTTATATGTGTGTGTGTGTATGTGTGTATGTGCGTGTGTATTTACCACTGAATAGTTTTCAGTTACTCTTGAAAACAGATTATAGAGAGTTTGAAAATAGAAGGAAAAAGGCAGAGAAAAACTAATGTATGGGCTTATGACATCTATTTTTTTAAGGCAACATGAAGAATACTATGTGATTTGATGAATGTTGGTAAGGTTATATTGTCCTCTTGGAATATAATCTTACAGGCCCGATCCTCTTAATGCACTGGATAGTCTAAGTAGCAGGTATCATTTGTTGAGTACCTCTGGGCCCTAGATATCTTTTGAGGCCTTTTCTGTATGTTTGTCCCAGGGCTCCTGCTAACTTTAGAAGATGGGTCATGCCACTCTTTTCTAGAGTTAAAAAAAAAAAAGTTATAATGAGAATATGAAACACTTCCAGAACTCATAGCTAGGGAGTATCTGAAGGTCCCAGGATACAAGACTTGTGGGGGCAATGCTGTGTCCTAGCCCCAAGTAAGTTATTCACATGTCTAAGAGTGTTTGGAAATACTTGCTAAATGAGGAGTAAAAGAACTTGAGCCTTCATCACTTTGAACCTGGAGCTTTTCTGCTGAGCAGCTGTCAGTTTTGTTTTGCTGAGAGGAAGTGTGTTGCTTGCCCTGCTGTGCTGGTGCTGTGCTTGTTTTCCGTGTTTCATGGGACCACTTACGTAAATTGACTCATTTAAAATTTCAGAGGCTCTTGTGCAGATAAGTTAAATATAACTCAATACACTGTGTGGCTTAGAGAACAAGTCTTAGACAGCTGCTGGAGAAGCCCAAGAAACTTATCCTTTAGAAAGATCTAACTTCAGCTTTGGAAATTCTTCAGGAATGCGTTTTGCAAACTCCTGGAGAAGTGTGTTGGCACTGAGTTTGCTAAACAAGAGCTAATCCCCATCCTTCAGAAATCCGCCGAGAACTCATGGTATGGGGTTGCTACCATGGTCTTCCCACAGGAACGTTTCCCATTAGCGTGCAAACTTGGGTCCAGATCACAAGAATTGCAAGGGCCATCTGCTCTACTAATTCACCAGCATTTTAGTTTGGTCATCACACTTGGTTACAAACCTAGCTCCTGTCAGGTTCTGATAACATTTTTTTTAGTGTGTACTTGTGTATTTCTTTATATGAAGTAGATACGAAAACACACAAACTGCGTCAGTTTGGATGAGTGATTTGATAGAATTATGTGTTTACTCAAATTGTGCTTAATTGACTCTCAGTTTGCTAATTTTCAGTTTAGTGTGCATTGGTTGAAGGTTGACCTTGTGCAAGACACCTGCTAGTTGTGGAGAATATAGATGAAATAAATAAATGCAGAAATGAGTAAGGAGAGCTGTTCTTGTCTAGTCCCAGGCAGACCAAAAAAAAAGGGGGGGGAGGGGTTGAGAAAAGACTCAGAGGAGTCCAAAATACCTGCTGGGAGAAGGACTCATTTCCTCTTTGACTTCATACTGCAGCCTTTTGCAGTGTTGTCAAAGGATCTTTCCAGAATCTCTAAATCCAGATGTCATTTCCACAGTTAAATGCCTCAGCAGCCCCCTACTGGCTGTCTGCAAGCCTCAGTCCCCATTGGCCTCCCCTGTACCCTCTCTTGTCACTGTCCCTTTACAAGCTCTCTGGCTCAGATCAGATCTTGCCAATTGCTGTTTCCAGGCATGTGGTCCTGGGCAAGTACCTCAGTTCTTTCTGGAGTTTAGATTCCTTAAACAGGATTCATGCATGAATAAGGATAAGGCTTGCTTTAATTGTATCCCTGGGCTTTCGTACAGGGACTGTGTATAATAAACATTTATATTTGAATGAATGCTTGGCAGTAAAAGGAATCTGCATTATATTAATCTTTTTTTAAAAAGATTTATTTGTTTTTATTGCAAAGTCAGACATACAGAGAGGAGGAGAGACAGAGAAGAAGATCTTCTGTCTGATGATTTACTCCCCAAGTGTGAGCAACAACCGGTGTTGTGCCAATCCGAAGCCAGGAGCCAGGAACCGGGAGCCAGGAACTTCCTCCAGGTCTCCCACGCGGATGCAGGGCTCCAAGGCTTTGGGCTGTCCTCGACTGCTTTTCCAGACCACAAGCATGGAGCTGGATGACGAGAGCTGCTGGGATTAGAATTCATATGGGATCCCAGCGCATGCAAGGCGAGGACTTTAACCACTATGCCATCGCGCTGGGCCCTGCATTATATTAATCTTAATATATACTAATTATTTTTTAAAATACCTACTTCTTATGACTTATGAAAGCTCTAAGAAAGACAAAATGATTTAAGGAAAATTAAAAAAAAAATTCTTTGAATGTGGAGGAAAAGCATTCCAGCAAATGTAATTTAACTGATATCCCTGCTATCTCCCAGTTGCATTTGTTTTGAAAGGTAAAATGTTTTTTCAGGAGCTTCTAAGAAAATATCAAAACATGAAATGCCTATTTTATTGGAGAGGTAAAAATGAATGATGAATTTTTATTTTACTACATTACATTAAAATACTTTGTGAAGAAAATTTGAGCTGAACAAATAGGACTGAAAGTCACTGACAAAACATTTGCTATTGAAGATTTATCTGACTAGGTCTAACAGAGTAGTAGATATTCTTTTTTTAAATTATTTATTTATTTATTTATTTATTTTGTTATTAAATTTGTATTATGTGATACAGTTTTATAGGCACTGGGGAATCCCCCCACCCCTCCCACACCCCTCCCCCCATAGTGGATTCCTCCACCTTGCTGCATAATCACAGTTGAAGTTCAATTGGGATTCATTCATTGCAAGCATATACCTAGCATAAAGTCCAGCATCTTATTGTCAAGATAAGTTCAGTGGCCTCTTGGGGAGACCTTCTCTGGTCTGAAGGTAGAGCTAACAGAGTAAAGTTCCGGTCAGTTAAAATCCCCAACAAAACTGTAAATGAAGAAGGATCATTTCTATTGTCATACTTTGATTTAAACTTTAAAAAAATATTTTTGTCGGTATTATTATTTTCCATGACAAAAATTTGTGGGCAGTAATTCTCCTTGGTCCCTATCCTCCCTCCTCATTTACCCCTCCCACTGTTCTCCCCCATGGTATTGCAGTAGTATAGTCCTCTAGAAGCAATTACAGGTTTCACGTTCTCCTCTTCAAGTGTATTATCGGCATTGTAGGTATAGGCAAATGTAGAAAATCCCGTAGCATATTGTCGAGATATATTTCACCGTCTCATTGGGAGTCCTCCTTTTATGCAAGAGTACAGATGTGTACCGCAACTCATCCTCACTTCCTCACGTGCCAGTCGACCTTGTGCAGTTCATCTGTGAGAACAGATGTACAGACTTGTGCACGTAAATGTATGTATATATGCCTTTAGGTGTATAGTTAGCTCATTTACCTGCTTCCTATCTCGTTGTTTCTTTGTTTTTTCACGTAGTTTCCGTTTGTTCTTGCAACAAGCTTTCTTCTTACCACTGCCTTGATGGTATTGCATAAGTTTTAATATGTTGTGTTGATACTTTCATTCATCCCAAGGAAATTTTATTCCCTCATTGATTTCTTCCAAAAGCAATTGTTCATTCAGCAGCATGCTGTTAAATTTCCAAATATTTATATGTCTTCTGGGGTAATTTGATGTGCTGGTCTCCAGTGTCGTTCTATGATGGTCTTAGAAGATGCATGACATGAATTGGATGTTTAAAAATTTGCTGATGGTTGTTTTGTGGACTGCAATGCAATCAGTCCTGGAGAAGGTTCTATGTATTAATGAAAAAAAGGTGTGTTCTGTGTCTTTGGGATGAAAGGCTGCATTGGTATCTGTTAAGTCCATTTGTTTTATTGTCCAGGTGGGCTCTGTTGTTTACTTGCTGATATTCTGTCTTGTTGATGGGTCCTTTGAAGTTCGTTGAGTATTAAGGATCCCTACTATTATTGTATTGGAGTTTATTTCTCCCTTTAAATCCACTAGTGTTTGTTTCACGTAGTTAGGTGCCCTGGTATATGGTGCATATACATTTATTATGGTGATTTCTTCCTGCTGAATGGATTCTTATTTTTTTCATTTTTTATTATATTATATTTTTGAAAATCTTCACATAGTTAATTAGGGTGAAAAGGTTCCAGGGCTACAGGAAAGTGGGTGAGACTATTATTTCCTTCATGTACCTGAGGTAAAGGGGGATATTGGGGGAGAAGCCCTGCCCAGTTTCCCACCCACCCCAGGTCCCGGATGTGGGGCATGCTTATGTGGTATCCTTCTTCATCTCTTTTAATGCTTTTCATGTCAAAGTCTATATGATCTGATATAAGAATGACTATACAGCTTGTTTTTCTTTCCCATTATCCTGAAATGTCCTTTCCCATCCTTTCACTTTCAGTTCTTGCTTATCTTTGTGTGTGAAGTGCGCTTTTTGTACGCAGCAGATAGATAAGTCTTGATTTTTGATCCAGTTCACCAATCTTTGTCGTTTGATTGAATTTTATTCTGGGTTAATAATGACAGGTAGTAACTAGGCCCTGCCATCTTAGCATTGGGTTTCTCATTGTGTGATTTAGGTTTCTTTTGTGGTTTTATTGTTATGTTCTCCAGTCTTACCAGCTTTGGATTTGGATGGTGTCGTTTGTTTTTTCTGTCTGTAGCGCACCTTTAAGCAGCATTAGTAGGGCTCGTCTGGAAAAAGCAGTCTTTCAGTTTTTGTTTGCTTTGGAAGTTTTTATTACATTTTCTTTGCTGAGTGTATTATTCTTGGCTGACCCCTTTTTTATTTTTTTTTTCTTTTGGGATCTTGAAAATGCCACTTCATTCTATTCCTGGTCTGTAGGGTTTCCTCTGAGAAGTCTGCTGTGAGTCTGATTTAATTTCCTTCAAATTTTCTTACTTTTCTCAAGTGCACAATTAAGTATCTTTTCTTTATGTTCAACTGAAAAGAGCTTGAATATCATGTGCCATTTTGAGGATCAGTTCTGTTCGAGTCCATTTGGGGTTTTCTGTCCCTGCTGTATCTAGTTTCCCTTTTCTGTTTCCATGTTAGACAGATTCTTATTTATTCTTCATTGAATGCCTCTTCAATTCAGTGTCTCTTTCCGTATCTTCAGAAACTCTTACGACCCTTACTTTAGCCTTTTCATGGTGCCAATTAATTCTTGGATGGTTTCTTAGCTTTACTAAATTTGTCTTCCAGCTCTGGAATTCATCCTTCTTGGTTAGTATTATAGAGCTATTCCATTATATTTTTAATTTGTTCTATTGTAATTTTTCTATCTAGTATTTCAGTTTGATTTTGTTTCAATGCTACTATTTTATTTTTTTTTTTTTATTGTTGCTTACATTATATTATGTAGTACAGTTTTATAGGCGCTGGGGATCCCCCCCACCCCTCCCATACCCCTCCCCCCATGGTGGATTCCTCCACCTTGTTGCATAACCCTAGTTCAAGTTCAGTTGAGATTCATTGCTTGCAAACACCTGCCTAGCATAAAGTTCAGCGTCTTATTGTCCAGATAAGTTCAGTGGCCTCTTGGGGAGACCTTCTATGGTCTGAAGATAGGTCTAACAGAGTAAAGATCCAGTCAGTTAAAAGCCCCAACAAGGCCTCAGTATCATTATACAACATTATGGAATTAATTGACATAGTATTGGGTAAACAATATGTTAAAAATAATGCAAGTTCCATTCTTCGAAACATCTGGGTTGAGACAGTATCAATGACAGGTTCAAAAAATAACAAACCACCAAACAAAAAATTACAGGTTAAATCAAGGCAAACATGTGGTATCTAATCTTTTGGGATTCGCTCATTTCCCTTAGCATTATAGTTTCCAGTTGTGCCCATTTAGCCACAAAGAACTGCATTTTGTTTTTTTTAATAGCTGAGTAGTATTCCATGGAGTAGATGAACCAAAGCTTTCTTATCCAATCTTCTGCTGATGGGCATTTCGGTTGCTTCCATGTTTTCGCAATTACTGATTGTGCTGCAATGAACATAGGGATGCATGTTGGTTTGTCGTAAAACAGGTGTTTTGGATATATTCCTAGGAGTGCTATTGCTGGGTCATATGGTATGCTGATTTTGAGTTGTTTGAGTGTTCTCCAGACTGATTTCCATAAAGGCTGTACCAATTTGCAGCTCCACCAGCAGTGGAGTAGGGTTCCCTTTTCCCCGCATCCTCGCCAGCAAGCGTCGTTGGTGTTCTTGTTTATGTGGGCCAATCTTACTGGTGTTAGGTGGTACCTCATCGATGTTTTAATTTGGATTTCCCTTATTGCTAGGGAGCTGGAACATTTTTTCATATGTTTGTTTGCCATTTGGACTTGTTCCTTTGTGAAATGTTTGCCCATTTCCCGTGCCCATTTCTTGAGTGGCTTGTTCGTTTTGGTTTTTTGGTTGTTTTGAAGTTCTTTGTATATCCTGGAAATTAGCCCCCTATCGCCTATATCGTGTGCAAAGATCTTCTCCCACTCTGTGGGTTGCTTTTTTACTTTGTTGATTGTTTCCCTTGCTGTACAGAAGCTTCTTAGTTTGATGAGGTCCCATTTGTTTATTCTGTTCTCAACTGCTATTGCTTTTGGTGTCCTTCTTAGAAAGTCGGTACCTACTCCTAGGTCTTGCAGGGTATTTCCTACATTTTCTTGCAAGAGTTTGAAGGTTTCTGGATGTAGGTTTAGGTCTTTTATCCATGTAGATTGGATCTTAGTGTATGGTGATAGATGTGGGTCTATCTTTTTGTTTCTACAGGCTATCAGCCAGTTGTCCCAACAACATTTACTAAAGAGTCCTTCCCACTTGCTTAAGCTGTCATTAGTCTTTTTGTCAAAGATTAATTGGCTGTATCTGTGTGGATTCCCTTTTGGTGCTTCTATTCTATTCCATTGATCTTCCTTTCTGTCTTTGTGCCAGTACCAGGCTGTTTTGATTACCACTGCTCTATAGTATGTCCAGAGGTCCGGGATTGTGATTCCCCCTGCTAATTTCTTATTTTTCAGGATGGTTCTAGCTATTCGTGGTTTTTTGTGTTTCCAGATGAACTGTTGAATCATTGTATCCAGTTCCGTGAAGAATGTTTTGGGCAATTTGATTGGAATTGCGTTGAAAATGTATATTGCTTGTGGTAGTATAGACATTTTAATGATATTGATTTTGCCTATCCAGGAGCACGGGATGTTATTCCATCTTTTGAGGTTTTGTTCAATTTCCTTTTTAAATAGTTTGTAGTTTTCTTCGAATAGGTCTCCTACACTTTTGGTTAGATTTATTCCCAAATACTTCATACTTCTCTCTGCTATTTTGAATGGTATCCTGTTGGTTAGATCTTCTTCCATCTTGGTGTTATTTGCGTACACTATGGCTGTTGATTTTCGTTCGTTAATTTTGTACCCCGCCACTCTGCCAAACTCTCGTATAAGTTCTAGCAGTTTCTGTATTGAGTCTCCTGGTTTTTCTATGTATAGGATTATGTCATCTGCATATAGTGAAAGCTTGACTTCTTCGTTTCCTATACGTATGCCTTTGATTTCTTTTTCTTGTCTTATGGCCTCTGCAAGTACCTCTAGGACTATGTTGAATAGCAGTGGTGATAGTGGGCACCCTTGTCTTGTTCCAGATCTCAGTGGGAAGGGTTCTAGCTTTTCTCCATTCAGTATGATACTGGCGTTGGGTTTTTCATAAATTGCTTTAATTATGTTGTGGATTTTCCCATCTATGCCTACTTTGGCTAGAGTTTTTAGCATGAAGAGGTGTTGGATTTTGTCGAAAGCTTTTTCTGCATCTATTGAAACTATTATGTGGTTCTTGTTTTGCAGTTTTTGGATATGGTTTATAACATTTATGGATTTCCGAATGTTGAACCATCCCTGCATTCCAGGGATGAATCCTACTTGATCCGGATGAATGATCTGTCTGATGATTTTTTGAATTCTATTGGCTAGGATTTTGTTGAGAATTTTAGCATCAATGTTCATCAGAGAAATAGGTCTGTAGTTTTCCTTCTCTGATGGTTCTCTATCCGGTTTTGGGATTAAGGTGATGTTGGCTTCATAGAATGAGTTTGGGAGGGTTGCTTCCTCCTCTATTGTTTTGAAGAGCTTGTAGAGGATTGGGGTTAGTTCTGTTCGGAATGTTTTGTAGAATTCTGTAGTGAAGCCGTCTGGGCCTGGGCTTTTTTTCGTTGGGAGATCCTTGATGACTGTTTCAATCTCTACCTCGGTTATGGGTTTATTTAATTCTGCAGTTGCCTCCGGACTGAGTTTTGGTAAATGGTGGGAGTCCAAGAACTTTTCTATTTCTTGGTGGTCCTCAAATTTGTGGGAGTACAGTTCTTTGTAGTAATTTCTAATTATTTTCTTAATGATTGCAGTGTCTGTTGTTATGTTGCCTTTTTCATCTTTAATGCTGTTGATTCTCACTTTCTCTTGTTTTTTTTTGGTCAATCGGGCCAGTGGAGTGTCTATTTTGTTTATTTTCTCAAAAAACCAACTTTTTGATTTGTTGATTTTATGTATAGTTTTTTTGATTTCTATTTGGTTTATCTCCTCCCTTGTTTTGATGATTTCTTGTTTCCTATTGTGCGTGGGACTCTTCTGCTGCTGTTTTTCCAGATCCTGGAGGTGTGAGGTTAGTTCCTGTATTTGGCGTCTTTCTTGGGCCTTGACATGCGCTCCGATTGCGATGAATCTACCTCGTAGCACTGCTTTGGCGGTGTCCCACAAGTTTTGGAATGTTGTATCAGAGTTTTCATTGGTTTCCATGAATTTTTTGATCTCATCTTTAATTTCTTCTCTGACCCATTGTTCGTTTAATAGCATATTGTTCAATTTCCAAGAGTGCCTATACTTCCTGGGGAGTTTTGAGTTGTTGATTACCAGTTTCATCCCATGGTGGTCTGAGAGGGTACATGGTATGATACTAATGTTTTGGAAGTTGTTTAGATTCGCTTTATGTCCTATCATGTGGTCGATTCTGGAGAAGGTGCCGTGCACCGCTGAGAAGAATGTATAGTCTGTGGCCTTAGGATAAAAAGTTCTATATATGTCTACTAAGTCCAGTTGTTCTATTGTTTGTGTGAGCTCTGTTGTTTCTTTGTTGAGTTTTTGTTTCGTAGACCGGTCCATTGTTGTTAGAGGTGTGTTGAGATCGCCTACAAGAATTGTGCGGGTGTCTATGTCTTCCCTTAAGTCTGTAAGTAATTGCTTTACGTAAGTAGGTGCATTAAGATTCGGTGCATAAACATTAATGATGGTGATTGCTTCTTGATGGATCATTCCTTTCACCAGTATAAAATGGCCTTCCCTGTCTCTTTTGATGTTAGTTAGAATGAAATCTATCTCGTCTGAAATTAGGATAGCTACCCCAGCTTTTTTTTCTCGTCTATTGGCGTGGAATATCTTTTTCCATCCCTTCACTTTCAGTTTCTTTGCATCCTTTCTGGTTAGATGCGTTTCTTGTAGGCAACAGATGGTTGGGTCTTGTTTGATGATCCATTCTATTAATCTCTGTCGTTTGATTGGTGAATTTAGACCATTTGTGTTGAGAGTTAAAATTGAGAGGTTGCAATTTTGCCCTGCCATGTGATTGTGTTGTGTGTGTGTTGTTGCCTATGTAATTGTCTTGTTTGTGCGGCCTTTAGTTTGGAGACCTTCTTATTTGCCAACTTTGTTTGTGATTTGCCTCCTTTTTGTCCGGGACTAGCGCATTTCTAAGGAGACTTTGCAGAGCTGGTTTTGTGTAGACATATTCTTCTAGTTTTTCTTTGCTATTGAAGTATCTGATTTCATTCTCATATACAAATGAGATCTTTGCTGGGTAGATTATTTTTGGTTGACAGTTGTTTTGTTTCAGGACTTGGAAGATCTTTGTCCATTCTCTCCTTGCTTGTAGGGTCTCTTCGGAGAAGTCAGCAGTGATTCTGATGGGTTTTCCCCTGTATGTGATCTTTTCTCTACTTCGTACTTGTCTCAGGATTCCTTCTTTGTCTTCATTGGAGTAGAACTTGAGCACCGTGTGTCTGGGTGAAGATCTCTTTGGATCATGTCTGTTGGGAGTTCTCTGTCCATCCTGTATGCGGGGTGGATTCGTGTTCCAAGTGTTTTGGAAGTTTTCCTGTATAATTTCATCGAGCACTGCTTGCATCCCAGATTCTCTTTCTACTCCCTCGGGGAGGCCGATGATCCGAATATTCAATTTTCTAAGGTAATCCTTCATCTCTTGCATCATTTTATTAGTTTTGCTGAGGTTTGTCTCCAGCTGTTTGATTCGCTGGGCACTTTCATTTTGTGTGTCTTCTGTTTCAGAGATCCTTTCCTCTGCCGCATTTATTCTGTTGATGAGGCTTTCAATCTTATTATCTTGGGCGTCCAGTTTGGTTTTGATTTGTTGTATTTCGGTGATTATGCGGTTCTGGTAGTCTTCCAGCTTTGTGTCCACGTCTCTGAGAAATTTTAGCATTATTTTCATCAATTCCTTTGCTGGTAACACTTCCATGTCTTCATCTCGTATCGTCGATATTGATAATGGCTTTTGGCCCTTGTTTGGTGGGGTGCTGGCTCTTTCATCTGGAGCACAACTCTTTCTGGTGGTTTTTCCCATTGCGTTGGTGTGTTCTGGTGAGGCAAATGGACCCGTGTGTTGAGGGGCTGTCAGGTGCTTTCCTGTAGAGATTGGAGCCTGCAGGCGTGGTGTTGCCGGGCGTGGTTATTTTCAAGGCACCGTTGGTGCGTTCTCAGGGCCCGGGGCTGTAGAGCACCACCTTGGGGGCCCAGTGGATTCCAGGCACACTCTGGGCACCTCTTCTACAGGTGTGACACCCCAGGGCGTGGAGGGATGGAGGCGCTCTCTGGGTGTGCCCCCTTCACGGGAATCCGCAGGGCGTAGAAGGTTTTATGTGCTTTCTCCCTGCGTTCTCCGTGTCAGGGACTGCAGGGTTTTTCAGAGCCCACCTGGTGCGTCTCCCACTCACGGGACTGTGGGTGAGGCACTTTCCAGGCGTGGCTCTTGTGCAGTGAATCCACCACTCGTGGTGTGTGGGTGTTCAGAGCCCCTGCTCCCGTGTGGCTCCCCCACACAGGCCCTTAGCGGAGGAGTGACCCAGGCGCCCTGTTATAATGACTTCACGGCAGGTTCTCACCGTGTCAGTGTGATGCAGGAGTTTTCAGGGCTCTCCTGGTGGGTCGCCCACGCTCAGAACTGCAGGGTGGGAGGCGAGAAGTGAGCAGTTCACTCTATGGGAGTGGTACCTGCGTGTCAGGGACACACAGCGCTACACTTCCCAAATCTGAGCTCTCGTGACACCTGACACCTGCGCTGCGGAGGTGCTGCTGCTGCAGGCGGGGCGCCCAGCCCGCTCGGTGCGGCGCGCACTCACCAGTGCGCTCGGTGGTTTCGTGCACTCACCAGGCAGGATGTGGGGGACTCCAGACCCTCGCCAGCTGCCTCTGCGCACCGAGCCGCACTGGTCCCCTCAGCGCAGGAACTTCCGAGGCGCCTTCCCGCGGCCCCCCTCAGCCACCAACACAACACCACTGTGCGTAGTTCCACACAGACCCAACAGTTTCGGCCGCCTGCTCCGCCTTCTCAGAGGCTGGAATCTCAGCAGGGGGCGAGAAATGCGGAGGCTGCCACGTCAACCCCGAGCTCACCAAACGTCCGGCTGCTGCAGTCTGCCTCCACCGCTGCCGAAGGCCTCCCGCCAGCGACGATCCCCCTGATCTCCCTGCCTCCGAGCTGGCCGCGTCTCCCGTCAGGCCGTTTTCAAAAGTGACTCAGCAGGTCTAGAGTGGGATGTCGGTTTCTCTGACTTTGCCCTGCTCCGTTCTCGTTGTTCTTCCGAGTTGTGTGGATCTTTTTGGCTCCACACTGTCCCAGGGAGCTTCACGGACCTCTCCCTGCGGTTCCCTGCTGTTCCTCTTTGCTGCTTCTGTAGCGTTCTATCCCTCTCTCACTAGACGCTCCCTCACAGCCTTCCTCCTACGTCGGCCATCTTCGCTCTCCCAATGCTACTATTTTATATGTAGCTTATTCCTTAATTTCCTTGAACTCTTGTATCTGCTTCTCACTTGTTTTAAAAAAACTTCATAAAAATGAAAAAAAAAATCTGGCAGTTTCTTAATGTCTTTATCATCTAATTCTGAGATTGAAATAGCCTTTTGATGCTTTGTGTGAGAGGCATCAGTAACCTCATTCATGATGCCTGTACCTTTTCTTTTGCCCTTGGACTTTGCAGTTCAGATGACCAGATTCTACTTCAGCTAATTGTCTCTTTAAGTTGTAGCATTCACAGGTCTGCTGATTGACTTCACTGTTCTCATTCAATGTCTGGTTCTCCATTTGTGGCACTCACACCATTTGCTCCAGCAAACTGCAGCCTCAGGCTCCTGCCTCGACACGCCCCCATGTGGGTACAGAGGCCCACATGACACAGACACCTGGGCCAGCTTGCACTGCTTTTCCAGGAACAATTACAGGGAACTGGATTGGAAGTGGGGCATATGGGACTTGAACTGGCACCCACATGGTGCCCAACAGGTACTGGCTTTACTCCCAGTCACGCTGGTGGCCCCTTTATATTTTTTATCGTTATTGCGTCAGCTAAATGAAGCTTCTAGTTATCTATCTGCTACCTCCAATTGGTCTTCCTTCTTCTGAGCCTCTTCTTACTCCCTCTTAGATGTTTTCTTTCACTGTCCTTTCCTCTTTTCCCTAACATTTTTGGCAGTATTATATCAGCACTTGACCATTCGAAGCAATGGCAAAGGCTTCCTCTGAGAAGCTCTTTTTGACATGTCTTCCCTTGTCACTGTGTTTTTAAATAACTATAAAATGTTTCACCCAGTTCATAGAGCTTGTCAATGATGGGGAATTGTTTTTCCCCATCTCTAAAACAAAGGAAAGCTGATTTTTACCCCCTTCAGTGCCTGTTGTAGTCTTTACGGGTCGTTGGTGTTCAACTGGTGTTTCACTGATTTGTCTGGAAGCTAACACTTCATAGAGCTTTCAAGGAAATTCCATTCCCATAAAAAACACTGAGGATTATTTTTGGATTTTTCTGCTTCTTTGTCTCTGACTAGAGAAGTTCTGACATCCTTCTTACAAGTTGTAAGATGTATCCACCAGAAGAAGAATAGATGAGAGAGATGCAGAATGTTAGGACTGAAAATATTTTTACAGATCCACATAATCCAGTCTTCTGATTTTTTTAGATGAACAGAACAGATATTTAGAAAGCTGAAATGACCATCTCAAATCAAATGAACACTTTGTGCTAACATTAGACTCTAGATATAGTTAGCTAAGTGCTGTTTCCTCAAGCAGTCATAGTACATGAGATGATATTATATTATGTTTAGTCTTGGACAATTAATTGTTAAAAGAACCAAATACTTACAAGGTTCTCATATCCATCTTACTAGCAACACATTAACAAACAGGAGATTGGGTCTTGAAAGTTTCTGAGTACATTTCCTCCCTTCCTGTAATTTTTTTCTAATTCATTCACCCCAACCGGGGAGTTGTTGATTGCATTACTTTCAAATTTACAGAATCATTTGCTGACATTCATATAAAATTTTTAATGAAGTGTAACATACTTTCAGAGAAGTAGGTAAATCACAAATGTATAAAGTTTAAATTTGCAAAAACTAACTGTGGTCGCAGCCATAGGACCAGCACCCAGGTCAGTACAGAGTAGCCCCAACAAGTTTAGAAACAATGAAATAAAACATTTGGAGAAATAAAAGGACTATGAAACAAATTTCTTTTTTCCTTTCTTCCTACAGGTATTATCGGTATGTGTGTTAACAACAATTCTTGGTTGTATATTTGGACTGAAACCAAGCTGTGCCAAAGAAGGTAATTAATACTCAGTACACGTTTTGTGTTTGTGTGTTTGTGTGTATGTGTAAGTGCGTGTGTGCAGGCTTCTTCAAAAAGTGATTGAGGTGAGTTATGCTGGTTTGTGCCTTCTTATTAAACTTATATTGAAGCTTACATTATTGTAGCCAGGTACAATGTACAACATCATTTTCTCGTATATTATTCCAAAACAAGGAAGAGGGGATACAACCAAAACCCCTAAGCAATACAAGATCAGTTGATAACAAACACATGGCTTCTGGTGCTATGTGCATGGAGCTCTTGCTGTCTGACTTTCTCCAGGTAATCCTAAGGAATCATTGCTGAAGCAGCCCTGGCGGTTGCTAGGCAACCAGTTAGCATTCTGGACAACTAGAAACTCATTCTGTGCCTTTTAGGTGTTTTTGTTTGTTTGTTTGTTTGTTTGTTTTAACACTGCAAATGGTAATTTCAAAGCAATAGTGTCATTAGTGCCATTTTAAATGTATTTTTCTTTTATATCAAGAATGTACTTTTCTTTATATATATTTTTTCTTTATATCACATACAGATCTCTTCCCTGTGTTCTCAAAATTAATACTAATAATCAAAATGATTGCAATTGACCATACTAGCATTATTTTGACTGTCATATAGATTTGTGTTTGCTTTGTGTACTTAATTTTGCCTCCTGTAACGTTTCTTATGGTTTTTCTTGGGAATGCAATTTTGAGAACTGAACAGATTCTTATCCTAATCAACTAATCTGTAACTATAATATGCACCATTTAAGACATCTTATTGATTATTAAGCTTTTATGTGTTACTTAAAAGAGTGAAAAAGAGTATCTGTAGTTACTTAGTGATCAACTTGCAGTGAATTATCCAACAAAACAAGGAAGTTATGAACTTTACTGCCTACTGTGTTGTCACTCTACAGAAATTAGCTCTCTGAATAGTGTGTGACTCATAGAAATCAAGACTAAGTATTAAAAAGTAGAAATTTTAATTTAAGTTCAATATAATACATACTGTTGTATTTTATAACTGACCAAATAACTATTAATGAACTTCAGATAATAGTTATTATTATAGTAGTTTTTCTGCTTTTGGCTCAGGAAGGTTAGTGTTTCTGAGAGTAATAATTGCTGTTATTATATGTCTTTAAACTTGCCTGATTTCTTAGTATCAATTTAGACTTAAATTCTATGGGAGCCTCTTGTTGTTTCAGAAGACCATGAAAATCAAGAACTGAGACTATTACTTTTTGTTAATTGAATGTACATTATTTGCCTCTCACCTTTTCTCAATACTCTAGTTTTCTAATAATTAGTAAGAACCTAGCTTATTTGAGAAATGCAGTAAGGCACTACAGCAATAAGATGATATTGAGCGAAAAGTGTTTTCTTGTTTTTCCTGGTGTTTGCCCATAGAGCAAAAGTTGATTAGCACCAACTCTGCATTCAGAACCTGCTGCATATCAAGGACACAGTACACTAGAAGAATCCAGACGTGCTCTTTTTCTTCACAAATAGATAGTCTGGTGTGAGACCAGGATGTCAACCAAGGATCCTTGTTACAGATGGAACTAGGTGACTGAAGGGAGGGACCAGGTTTTATACAACACCTGCTGGTGTGGATGTGGGGAGAAAGCTACCCTCCTTCACTGTTGGTGGGAGTGTAGGCTAGTATAACCACTGTGGAAGTCAGTATGGAGAGCTCAGCTATCCCACTCCTGGGAATATATCCAGAGGAATGAGATCTGCATATGACACAGGGATCTGTAATCCTATATTTACAACAGCACAGTTTACAATAGCAAAAACATGGGCACAACCCAGATGCCAGTCCAAAGAGGAGTGGATAAAGAAACTGTGATGCATCTAGTCCGTAGAATATTACTCAGCCATTAAAAAGAATAAAACCCAACCATTTACAACCAAATGGTTCCAACTAGAGATCATTATGCTCAGTGAAATAAATCAATCCCAAAAGAACAAATATCATATGTTCTCTCTGATATAAGGCAACCTTCAAACAGAATACGCAATCAATAGCCCATCCAGTACTGTTTTTGCTGCAACTCATGGGTTTTGAGATTTTTGTTTTTATTTTCATTTCTTCAAAATAGTTTGTTTTCTCTTATTAAATTTTTCACTGACTCATAAAAACGAGCTTATGTAACAGAAATTGAACCTGGGTTGGGGTGTTGGAGAAGGCTTTTGCTAAGGAGCTAGGTTTGATCTCCAGGTGAAATGGTGTTTGGAATTACAGGGTGCTGTGGAATCTGTTCTGTGCACACATACTGCTATTTTCTGCCAGTTCCTTCCCTTTCTGGAGTACTTCTGAACAAACACTTTAAAAAATGAAAAAGATTTTAACATTTAAAAAAAAATTTGGGAAATCCATTACTGCTTAAGCTGACCTTTTCATAATGTAAAATATTCAGAACCAAGACTCATTTTGATTTATCTTTGTCATGTCTTGGATATATAAGCCTTACCAGATCCAGAAGTGCTTATGATAAGTAAAAGAAACAAGTTTTCAATGTCAAGAAAACCAAGTGCCCATCTCTATACATCAGGTCACCTTGTGTGTGTGTGTGTGTGTGTGTGTGTGTGTGTGTGTGTGTGTATGGAAGTGTTCTTGGGTGATGTGTGTTCTAAGTAGTATGTGAATCTAGCTAACTTAGGTGTATTAACTGATATTGCTTTATAATTAGGACGATTAAAATCATCTAACTCACTGTTTAACATTTTCAGTAAAAAGTTGCAAAGGCCGATGTTTTGAGAGAACTTTCGGGAACTGTCGCTGTGATGTGGCTTGTGTTGACCTTGGAAACTGCTGTCTGGATTACCAGGAGACGTGTATAGAACCAGGTAAACGTGCAGAGACAAAGGTGGCATCATGGACAGGAGTCTCAGATCAAAAGAATGATCTGTGTTTTATAGGCATGTGATATATCTGATTCATCTGAGTTTTAATTTACAATGTACACCTGTTTTAACATTAGTGTTTATATTCCAATAGCTGCAGAGAGAGGATATTCCACATAATTTACCTTCGCTAAACATTGGATGGATAGCAGAGCTGTGCCTGTGTCTGATATATACTGAAAGCTTTGGTAGTCTCATTTGTATTTAAGCTAAGTTCTAAAAGGCTGCCTGAAATATGTAAAAACTTTCAGGGTGGCCTTATTAAAGGAACATCCTTAGATATACAGCTACACTTTAAAATGAAGCTATCAGAATGTGAAAAACTTTTGTTTGTTTTATGCTTCCTGGCATATGACATGGAATAGTATAGAAATGGGGATGAATCACATTTAGATTGAATTTTGACAACCCTGAAAGCTTGAGGAAGCCGAATCCTACATCTCAGTTGCATAATGATAATTATTGTTGTCCAAGTTTTAAAATGATGGAATTCAGGACTTACAGTGAAATGACAATTTGAAATCCTAACAGTTGGTACCTTAATGTTTTATTTTTGGTAATTTTGAGTGAATGCAATGGTGGCAGATTCTAATCTATGAGTCAATTCTGAGTTCTTTTAGGATGTGTTACATTTCAACCGTACATACATCTTATTATCTGTTTCTAGAACGCATATGGACCTGCAACAAGTTTAGGTGCGGAGAGAAAAGGCTGTCCAGAAGCCTCTGTGCCTGCTCTGATGACTGTAAGGAGCGGGGTGACTGCTGCATCAACTACAGTGCTGTGTGTCAAGGTCAGTCTCCCATGGGTTTGTTGGGCTTTGCGGCAGCCTAGTGTGCTATAGTCCTGGCTGATTTTGCATAGGTGTTTTCTTGTGTATTAAGTGTGCTATTTATTAACCAGTTATATGAGCTGAAAAATACTTTAAAACATTATACTAGGGTGCGGCCTGGTAGCTGAGTGGTTAAAGTCCTCGCCTTGCACACGCTGGGATCTCATATGGGCAACAATTCATATCCCAGCTACCCCGCTTCCTGTCCAGCTCCTTGCTTGTGACCTGGGAAAGCAGTCGAGGATGGCACAAAGCCTTGAGACCCTGCAACTGTATGGGAGACCCGAAACAAGCACCAGGTTCCTGGCTTGGATCAGCTCAGAATCCGCTGTTGTGGTCACTTGGGGAGTGAATCATCAGATGGAAGATCTTCCTCTTTGTCTCTCCTCCTCTCTGTATGTCTGACTTGCCAAGAAAATGAATATATAAATAAATCTTTAAAAAAACGTATTCTAAAGAAGAATGCAAGCATATGCATGAGCAGAGAGCCTGAACTGTGAAGCATTTTGTCGTGATGTCCTAGCTTTCCAAGAATTCTTGTCTACAAGTGGCCAGTTTGGTTTTAGCCAAAGCCACTCACTGTCCTGCACCTCCCTCTCCTGTTGGTTTTATAGATGCTGGGTCTTTGATGCCTTGTTTGTGGGAAAAATACTTTTTAAGTCCTAGTTCACTTTTATGCCCAAGTTCTCTTGGAGTAAGTGAAGGCAGTGCCAGATGCTTGGAGAATCAATGTGAAATGACTTCAAATGATTATAGGCTATTTCGTAAGGTGGTGTTTTACAGTGTCTTTTTCATGTCACAGGATTCCTTGAAATCACTTGGCAGAACCTGGCTATGTATGAGAGAGAAATAACATCAGTGTACCAAAGATTTGGTTGCTTGGATAGAAGGAGGTTTAGAATTTTTGCTGAAAATTATAGGAATTTGAAAATGCAAAAAAAAAAAATCAAATTCTCTTAAATATAGTGTAGTTGGCTCTCAGAATCCAAGATAGTTTTAATGATTGCAGGACCCTATGCATACTAAACTCTGAAGAGGTTAAAGTCCCTTATCTAAAATGACGTAACTGATATGCATCTTCTTAAGTATTTAAATCATTACTAATTCCTAATACAAGAAATATGCTATGTAAGCAGCTGTTTATACTGTATAGTCTAAGGAATAATACATAAAAAAGCATATTTCAGCACAGAAGAGGTTTATGATGTTTTAAAAAATTTTTGTTTTGTTTTGTTTGTTTGAGCCTTGAGCATTTCAACCCACAGTTGGTTGGATCCATGGGTACAACACTTGTGGAGGACTGTGATGTGTGTTAGTCTGGCAATGAGGCATTGCTTTTCCATCCTCAAATAAACTGACTCCTGAAACAGAATAGCTTCTTTTATTCATTATACTTCTCCAGTGTCATCATTTTTTGTCTGCATACCTGTTCGCCCAGTTTGGTTTCAGAATTTTTCTTAATGTATCTCATAGACATCAAACTATCATCCCTGTTAAGTCTGTTCAACTCATTTTATTTTCTGAACAATATTTTAGGTGAGAAAAGCTGGGTAGAAGAGACGTGTGAGAGCATTGATGAACCTCAGTGTCCCGAAGGGTAAGGTTCTGTTCTCAGATGCTATCTTTTCATTTTTAGAAATGCCGTTTGTTTCTTTTTCAGAATGTAAACATGATAATCGTTATTTTTATCCTGATCCATGTTTCACACCAGTGGTATTGAGATGATTACAGTGTGACACTTACTTTGGAAACTGGTGGGAAAAAGACCACAAATGTTTGTTATTCCAAAAGCCATTATACCAGAGCATTTACCTAAGAGCCTACTAAATCATCTTTTTTCTTTTCTGTTCACTAGAAATAGTTTCATGCAGATGTTTATAATGAAATCTAAGTGTACCTGATTCTGTGGGGTCTCCCAAAAATGCTATGTTATAGATACTACTTATTGGGAATTGTAGTTGTTTCAATGTATATATTTAAGATGGGAAGGGGTAGAAAAAAAGGCAAATATGTGTTTGCCTTTAACTTTTACATTACTGAGTAAGGGCTGGCATTAGGTGTAGCAGTCAAGTCCCTGTTTTGGGGATGGCTTCATCCTGTGTAAATTACTAGGTTCAGGTTCTGAACTTGCTTATGGTTCCTAGGACACACACTGGGGGACAGCAGGTGATATCTCAGATGCACGAGTCTCTGCCCTCCCCGTGCGAAACCCAGATTGGTAGCCAATTTCCTGGCATCATCCTGACTCAGATGCAAGTATTGTGCATTATGAGAGTAAACCAGCGATGGGGTATCTTGGTCTCTATGCCTTTGAAATAAAGTTAAATACAGAAGTGCGATTTAAGATTAAAAAGATTTATTTGAAAGTCTGGATTACAAGAGAGAGGTTTGGGGGTTGAGGGAGAGAGAAAAAGACAGAGAGAGATACCGAAATCTTTATCTGCTGATTCATTCCCCACATGGTTTCAACAGACATGGTGAGACAGGAGCCAGGAGCTGGGAGCCACAAGCTTCGTCTAGGTTTCCCACGTGGGTGCGGGGACCCAAGGACTTGAGCATTAGCAGATAACTGAATTGGAAGTAGAGCAGCCTGGATTTGAACTAGTGCCCACAGGGGATGCCAGCATTGTAGGTGGCAGCTTTATGTACTATGCCATAACACTTGCCTAATAAGTTAAAATTTGGATAACAAATAAATTAAAAATGACAAAATTATTGAGCCAATGTTCTGTGGGAAATCTTTTCATGGTTATTCTGTGATACACAGCTACTCTGCCATGCACTAGGTATCCCTACAGAATTGCTGAAGTGTGGCTGTTTTGCTGTAGCTATGTAGCCGCCCGCCATCCATAGCAATTTTTTTTTGCTGGCAACAACATATATGTGGTTTTGTTACCACCATCTTTGGATTTATAAAACGAAACTTTAGTTCTACTTGGTGTGTGTGACTTGGTGTGTGTGTGTGTTTGTACAATCTCATTGTTTGATTATTCCAATTTTGAATCCTTTATTTATATGTTTAAATAATAATTTTGTTATTGCTACAATAACTGTTTCTTTTAAATATGCTAAAACGATAGCATATCAATACAATATCAGAAGGTAGTTGTTCAGGAAAAAGTTTATGTAAATGAAATTCAGCAGAAATGCTACTTACTGTCATTTATTCTCCTGCATATTTGAAAATTCTTTTACATTTTGGTAGCATTTGGACCAGCTTTTGGAATGGTGTGAACCATGAATGATGTTTTTTGGATGGTAGCTCAAAATGCTGTGATGGCTTAATATACAATTTAATGATATATAGAGGTATACTGTGAAACAAACAAAAAGCCTGCAGGCCAAGCAAATGCAGGTAAAATCTCCTCTGAGAGCGTGCTTGCCAAGCTTTTAGGCACTGAATGTTACACAGAGACCTCAGTCGGAAAATCTTGGCTGCACTTTGGGAAGGTGGGAGAGCATCTTCACTGGATTTGTCTTCTTTTTGCTTCTTTAAACTTCTTTTTTCTTTCTCATTATCCAGATTTGAAGTGCCTCCTACCCTCTTGTTTTCTTTGGATGGATTCAGGGCAGAATATTTACACACTTGGGGTGGACTTCTTCCTGTTATTAGCAAACTAAGTGAGTAACTTCAGAGTTTACTGCTTTGTGTCCACAGTTTCAATGAGATAGATGAGGGAGGCAGTCCTTTTTGGAAAAGTACTGACAGACCCTGACTAACCGTCCTTCTCTGTAACCAGCTAGCTGAAGTTATTGTGGTTAAGCTATCCTCTAGGTACTTAAAAGATAGCATATTTTAATCCTTGGGAATGTTAATACATATATAGAATATTATATTTCTTTTGTGGAAAAATCTATTTAAGCATTCATGCTAAAATAAAATTTCAAAAGCACAGTATTTCTGATATGGAACCAGTACTTGACATAAAAATACTGTCTATTTGTTTAATCTCTATCATCAATGGCCCGATACAGCCCTTCTGATTTTTTTTTTACTTCATTCTGTCATTTTTTAAGGTATTTATGAAATAACATAATGATCTTTTTCAGTGCTTTAAATCACATTAACAACCAGCAGTGTGATTGTAAGCTATATTACTGTCATTTAAAAAGGAAAAAAATGCATATATGGAATGCATGGATCTGAAAACTGTTAAATGTCGCTGATTGCTAGTACTCCATGTTTAGATAGCTACAGTGTGCTACTGGATTGAAATGCAAATCAATAAAACCTTTAGTATCCTTTTGGAATTCTAAAATACTATTTACTAAACTTTGGTGTATGAGGTTGTCTTAAATATTAGAATCACTCTATGCAATGCCAACATGATTCCTATAGAGAGCTTCTGAAATAAAGTGTTTTTTTTTTCATTTTTACCTGTAATAAGAAGATTTTTAAATAAACAAAGATTTGGCGTAAACAGTCGAGTTTTACACAGAGAAAGCTCTGTTCTTGCCAGCAGGCCCACAGACTTTGAAGTGTAAATCCAGCCCTGTGTGACCACTGGAAGGAGAGTTTGTCTCCATGGCATCAAACTTAGCACCATGGGTTTAGAATGAAATAACTGTAGGTACCTATACAGGAAGTTTAAAAGATCATGCCTAGCCTGGAGCAGTTGGGACATAGCCTGTTGAGAAAGCAGTGAGATCTATAGACTTACACCAATCCAAGGAACTATTTCAAGTAATGAAATATTACAGTAGTAGAGGCAGAAAAAAGTGCAATATTAGGGTTGAATCACCAGGATTGTGGGAACAGTTTGACCTCCATACTTTGTCAGACATTAAGCCAAATGTCTTTGGTTTTAAAATGACTAAATTTGTCCAGGGTCAGCTATTGTCACATCTATGATCTAGAACTCTATCACCCCACCTACTGTTTTACCTTTGTTTTAATTTGCAGATTTATCTAATAATATGGTTTTAAAATGACCTCTTAATTAAGATATTTGACCACCAAGTAATATCAGAGACCTAGCACACGTGTTATTAGTACTTTTCTTTAAGGATTTATTTATTATTTTTATTGCAAAGTCAGATTCACAGAGAGAAAGAGAGGCAGAGAAAAATGCTCCATCTGCTGGTTCACTCCCCTAGTGGCCACAGTAGCCGGAGCTGAGCCAATCTGAAGCCAGGAGCCAGGACATTTGTCTGAGTCAGCCACGTGGGTGCAGGGTAGCAAAGCCTTGGGGTGTCCTTTATTGATTTCCCAGGTCACAAGCAGGGAGCTGTATGAGAAGTGGGACATGAACTGGTGCCCAAATGGGGTCCTGGCACATGCAAAGCAAGAACTTCAGCCACTAGGCTACTGTGCCAGGCCCAGAACTTGCTTGTCTTGAACATAATATGATGGATACATATGTGGTAGTTATTTAACTGGCTTAAATATTTTGCTCAATGTTTTTCTAAGAGAAAAAATTATTCATATAATTAAAATTTGATATCTAGAGTGTTGCTTTAACATAATCCTGAGTTTGTATCTGGTTATACCCCTTCCTGTGCTACGTTTATCTGTGATTTACACTGCTGTGGTACCAAAGTCAAATGGAACAAGCACATGATCTGATGCGCTTCATCACGATGCTAATTTTTTTTTTTTGTCTTCCAGAAAAATGTGGAACATATACTAAAAACATGAGACCAGTATATCCAACGAAAACCTTTCCCAATCACTACAGCATTGTCACAGTAAGCTGTGCTTTTCACCTAGACTCTGGTTTGGGAAATGCCACTTTATTTGTGCTATCTCCATTTTCTGATCCATGAAAAGGAGAGGCTGAAATCTTAAAATGATTTCTTAATTTCTTTTGTTCAAAGATTTTCTGATTCTTATGTCTTTTTTCCCCCATGAGGTTCTTTTTGTTATTGTTGTTGTAGTTTTAAGATTTATTCAGAGAGGAGGAGATTAATACAGAGATTTATACAGAGAGGAGGAGAGACAGAGAGGAAGATCTTCTGTCTGCTGGTTCACTCCCCAAGTGATCGCAACAGCAGGAGCTGGACTGATTCAAAGCGCGGAGCCAGAATCTTTTTCCAGATCTTCCACATGGGAGCAGGATCCCAAGGCTTTGGGCAGTCTTTGGCTGTTTTTCCAGGGCCTAGCCAGGGAGCTAGATGGGAAGTGGAGCAGCTGGGACATGAACTGGTGCCCAAATATGATTCTGGCACATGCAAGGCAAGGAATAGCCGCTAGGCTACTCTGCTGGCCCCTTCTCTATGTGCTTTATTTAAGCCAAACAGCTGTCCCCTACTCATGTGTTCTCAGCTTGCCTTTTTAATTATTCTGATGCTGAGTTTAAGCTAACCCCTTAGCCTTCCTCTAGATTGGATTACAGTCATCTTTTGTTTCGTTGGAACTTTCTAGATTCAATTTGAACTCAGGAGAAAAAGTGAAATTCATGAACCCTTGTGTGAAGCCCACAACATTGCGTGCCACTGGTACTGATGCAGGCTACTCCGGCACTCTAACAGGAGCTGGGTCGCAACTCTGCTAAAAAAGATAATAATTTATTGTCAGTATTTGGAAGACTGCTTATTCATATACAGCTTTTTAGACATGTTATTTGTGAATGTTATTACTACATCATTTAAAACATAAATGCTGTACAAAACTTTCAGTGGTTGATGGTGTTTTGACAACACCCATTGTTTTTTGTTCTTCTCTAATTAAACTTTATTATCATTAATTTCATCTTTGTTATGAGTTTCTTTTTTATAGTTTTATTGTGTGATCTTATTTAACATTAAGTAAATTCATGACTTATCAACATCTATATTTTTATCTTTTGTAGGGACTTTACCCAGAATCCCATGGTATAATTGACAATAAGATGTATGATCCCAAAATGAATGCATCCTTTTCACTAAAAAGTAAAGAGAAATTTAATCCCGAGTGGTACAAAGGAGAACCTGTGAGTGTCTTGTCTTAACTTCTGATGTCGCTTTTGTTATTATTGTCATTTGTTTCATTTGGAGTAAAATAATCAGACTCCCCAGAACTCTTTATGACCTATTTGATTTACTGTATATGTGAGCACCTTTCCCTAATGGATATGAATGCTGGTAACCCTAAATGCAAGTTGCTTGATTGCATCAAGTGAGAGTAATTTCAGAGATGGGTTTGAGTTGTATTCAGCCACTTTCATTTTCTGATTGGGTCTTCTTACATATATTAGCATGAAGCAGTAGTCTGGGTGAGTTTAGATTTCCACAACGCTATTTAGTTTTTGGTTGAGGTGAGCCTTGGCTTCATTTGATGCATTTTAAAATAAAGATTCTTTGTGATCCTGATTTGAGATGTGCTGACCTTTTTATTTTTTCTGATTGCTACATTCATTATGTAGGATCTTTTTGGCCAACTTTGATATTCTTTAGAAGGAAAAAGAACATTATATTTAATTTGCAGGTTATGAAGTCAAATTTAGCTCTGATATCAGATGATTTTGGGCAAATCATTCTTGCTATACTTTGGTTTTCTCATTTCTATATCATGGATAATATTGTTAACTATGTCACAGGGTTGTGTGAAGAATATATAAACTAATAACAGAATGCCTACAGGGATATTCATACTGCTATTGGCAGTTAATAAATGCTTAACAAATGTCAGTTACAGAAGCAAAGTTGTCAGTAACTTAAATACAAGTGTTTTTCCTCTTTCAAATTAATGAATTGATTTCTGTCCATCTTATTTTAGGTTAAGTGTTTTTTTGTTTTTTTGGGGTTTTTTTGCAATTATTTAACTTCTTTTTGCTGCTGTCATATAACAAGTTTGTTATTATCTAATTGTAGGAGCTTGCTGCCCTCAGGAACATTCTAACTTGAGCACATGCATTCCCAGGAGGTGAATGTTTACATGATTTCCTAACTTCCCTTCATTATCTTCTCCAGATTTGGCTCACGGCAAAGTATCAAGGCCTCCGGTCCGGCACTTTCTTTTGGCCAGGGTCAGATGTGAAAATTAATGGAATACTCCCAGACATCTACAAAATGTATAATGGGTATGCGTAAGCAAAATTTTCAGGGTCCTGTAATATGCTTACTTTTTTCATTCCATCTTTTAAAAATCAAGTTCTGAGCCGTAGCTTTTGAGTGATATATTGACTGGAAAATGCAGACTCAGAATAAGAGCTCTACCTCAAAGAGCTTTGGATACAAGGTAAATACCGAAACTACACAAGTGTTTTTTTGAAACACTAATGACACCTCTCGTTCTGATCTTTGGTCCAGAATTAAAAGTGAGTGCATGGGCCTAGCACGATAGCCTCATAGTTAAAGTCTTCACCTTGCACGCACCCGTATCCCTTATGGGGGCCTGTTCATATCCCAGCTGCTCTGCTTCCCATCCAGCTCCCTGCTTGTGGCCTGGGAAAGCAGTTGAGGACAGCCCAAAGCCTTGGGAACCAGCACCTGCAAGGGGGACCAGAAGAAGCTCCTGACTCCTGGTTTCAGATCGACTCAGCACCGACTATTGTGGCCACTAGGAGAGTGAATCAATGGACAGAAGATCTTCCTCTCTGTCTCTCCTCTCTTTATATCTGATTTCCCAATAAAACAAATAAATAGATAAACATTTTTTAAAAAGTGAGTTCATGATGGAAATCGAAATCTGAAAGGGGAATTCTGCATATTTTAACTGTAGGAAGAAAATGAACTAAGAGCAGAAAAGGAAGTATAAAGAATGACACAGGTAACAGTCACTTCTTAGTGTGTGAATGTATTTCTCTGACATCAGGGACACTTCTGGTCATTAATTTCTACTTAGTTCTTAAAGTTTATGTATTTTTGCTTATTTGGAAGACAGAGTGACAGAAGAAAATAGTAGAGGTAAGATGGAGGGTAGGGGAGAAAGGAGGGAGAGAGAGAGACAGAAATCTTTCATTGATTATTCTGGTCCCCAAGTGCCACAGCAGGCAGGGCTGGGCCAGGCTGAAGCCAGGAGGCAGAAACTCGCTTTGCGTCTCCCTCGTAAGTGGGAGATAGCCACATACTTGGGCCATAATCTGTTGCCGCTCAGGAGCATTAACAGGAACCTAGATCAGAAGTGGAGGTGGGACTCAGTCAAGGCAACTTGATGGGGTACTTGTATCCCAAGCTTCAGCTTAACCCACCAGTGTACCGCAGTATACATGCCTCTATATGGATAAATAAATAAGTAAATAAATATTTATAAATTATTTATTTTTATTACAAAGTCAGATATATATATAGAGAGAGAGGAGGAGAGACAGAGAGAAATATCTTCTAACCGATGATTCACTCCCCAAGTGACCTCAATGGCTGGAACTGAGCCAGGACCCAGGAGCTCTTCTGGTGTCCCACATGGGTGCAGGTTCCCAAGGCTTTGGGCCGTTCTTGACTGCTTTCCCAGGCCACAAACAGGGAGCTGGGTGGTAAGCAGAACTGCCAGGATTAGAAGTGGCTCCCATATGGGAGCCTGGCACATTGAAGGTGAGGACTTCAGCCACTAGGCCACAGCGCTTGGCCCTAAATATATTTTCTAATGTAATAACCTGATCAGATAACCTCCCTATAGTACTCAAAAGCTGTAATGTATTTAAAACAAAACAAAAAGAAAAAACTACCTTTCATGGAAGACCTTTTGTGGCTGAACTCATGAGATAACCACTAATATACCTGCACAGTTTGCATTACAAAGTTGATATGGCAGGATATTTAGGGAACAGAAAAGGTCATAAGTTTCAACCAAGAAGGGCAAAGCAGTTTTCTTTGGCAGTCTTATGTTGTATTGTATTATTTCTGATTCACATGAGAATAACGCAATGGCTGTAACTCACCTTCTTATTGGCTGTTGTTCTCATTCCATTGATGAAATTGAGATGGTTTGTGAGATTTTAGATAGTATGCATTGTACTGCATACTGAAATATTAGTAATATCAGATGTTGAGCTTTCCAAAGTCTAGTAGAGAACATAGCAATTATCTGTGTCACCTGTATGTGGGTTGGGCCAGTACTGTGATGGAGGTATGTAAACAGACCCTGTGCCAAGAAGGTATAATTAATTCTGCTGAAGAAACATTGCCTGGAGAACAATTATCTACTCATCAAGTGCCCACTTTCCAGTTACACAAGAGTCATCAGTGAGTTCTTTATGAGGTACCCTTTGCAGAATGCATTAATACATGAGCTGTTCTTGTGGCTTACAATGATGGCTCTCAGGCACAAGGATAAAATCCTCAAGTGGGGGATAGGAAATAATTTTTAAAAATCTTATTACAACTATAACTGGTATAAAACTTAATGTTTGTTCTTTATATATAAGTATTCATACTAAAACCATCCTGTGACTTTAAGATACAGACACATGCTATCTTCAGTTAAAAAATAAAAAATAAAATTCAAGCGATGATTCCGTGTTTTTTGTTGTGTTAATGCTTCATTTTAGTTCAGTACCATTTGAAGAAAGAATTTTAGCTGTTCTTCGGTGGTTACAGCTTCCTCAAGATGAAAGGTATGTAGACAATTCCTATTTTAAATGTTCCTTTGTTACATGGATGTTATATGCTGCTTTAAAATAGACTACATCAAAATTTTACTATTAACTATGTTATTTTATATTTAAGTAAATTCCTCAGTGAACCATTGCACATTTTAAAGAATTTAATTGATTCTGAACACATTTAGAAATGTTGCCCCTGGGTTGTTGAATTTTAAATCATTATCAATTGTTGAATTATTCTTTCCATTCTGTTTTTCAATGTGTTCGTAAAATATTACATTTTGGTACTGTTTGATTTAGACCACACTTTTACACTCTGTATTTAGAAGAACCAGATTCTTCAGGTCATTCATATGGACCAGTCAGCAGTGAAGTAAGTATCCTTTTTAATCAGTGATTTTTCATTAACCCTAACACCATCTAACTGAACCTTGCTTTGAAACAGAATTTTGAGACTATTTCATAGATTTTGTGATATCTACAAAGACACTTAGGCACAATTTAGAAATTAAAGAATGTACTTAGCATAAGATTTGGGAGTGTTGTTTTACTAACCATTTTCATAGTGCTAAAAGGAACTGATGATGAATTGATTTCTGTGTTTTGAATTCTAAAGCCGTGTCTACTCCATAGCCTTCTTATTTGGCCTAAAAATCTGTAGGCAAGTGCAAATCCCAATGAAAACAGAGTGCTAAATGAAATATCAGAAAAACCTTGATCTGAACTCTCCTCTTTAGAAGGAGGAGAAAACATGCTTAAAACAGAGTTAGCACATCAAAGGATTGAGGATTTTATTAGGAATGTGGAGATACGCAAATAATAAATTTTTAGTGAGTGGTTTCTCGGAATCTAGTGATAGGAGAGTAGCAGCTTATGGACTTTCTCAATGTAAAATCTTACTTGAGCTGACACCTGCCAGGGCTTAGGCCTTGCCTATGTTTGTTATCTGTGTAGAGCCTGTACATCCTTCTTTCACTGTTCGGGTCACGATGTCTCTTTTGTACTTCAGAGTGCAGGAAGCGCTAGACGAGAAAATGATTTAAGCTTCTTTCCTTGAACCTCTAAGTCAGTTTCCTTCTGGTACATATTTTGTCAGTTACCTAAGATACCAAACAGACAAGAAGAAGCCTCCATCTGTGAATGTCATTGGCCAGGATGAAAAGGAGGAATATTACTGTTAGAATCAGCCAGTCACAATTTTTGTCTATAGTTATTTTTTATCCATGTGATTCCAATGGAGAAAAGATCATAAATGTACTTGCTTAATAACCAGCGTTTAACTTTGATCTGCCATCAGCTCTTCTGCTCAAATAGTTCAGGAAGAATAGTTTGTGAGCACTAGGTCCAAATGAAAGCTTGGCTTGATACGTTTGTTTTATGTCCTGGTTTGTTTTAACATTTATCATTTATTTGAAAGTCTGATTTCTATAGAGAGAGGGAGAAAGAGAGATCAGAGGTCTTCTTGGTTCACTCTCAGAGGGCCACAACAGTCAAGGCTCAGCCAGGCAGCAGCCAGGAACTTCTTCCAGGTCTCCCAAATGGGTGCAGGTACCCAGAGGCTTGGGACATGCTCTGGTGCTTTTCCAGCCCATTGGTAAGGAGCTGGATTGGCAATGATGTCTCTGGGATGTGAAGCAGTACCCACATGCAATGCCTGTGTTGTGATTGGCAGCTTTACCTGTCATACTGCAATGCATGCTCCTTGGTTTTGTTAGAAACAGTATTTTTTCATCTACTTGAAAGGCAGAGCAATGAAGAGAGGGAGGAAATAGAGATAGAGATCTTAAGTTCGCTGGTTCTCTCCCCAGATGCCTGAAACAGCGAGGGTAGAATGCAAGCTGAAGCAAGAGCCTGGAGCTCTTTCCAGCTCTGCCATGTGAGTGGCAGGGATAGAAACACTTAAGCCATCACCTGCTGCCCTGCTGAGTGCCTTGTTAGGAAACAGAAGCAGAGAAGGCAGGACTAGAATTAGGCACTTTGGTATGAATGCTGGCATTGAAAGTGTTGGCTTAGCCTGTTGTGCAGCAATACCAGCCTGTTGAGTTCTAGTTTAAGGTGCCATTTGATCTAAATGTTTAACAGCAGCAGAGGAAAACAGAAAAGGAGCAACTGTGATTGCTTTTATTTCAGATAAAAGGGGGTGAAGAAGAAAGCTGCCCCCACAAGGGCCTGTTCTTACACTTTGTGCTCTGTGCATCCGAATCTGTCTCCAACAGCTCCGCTGTAATCAGTGACCCCGCTGATCCTTGCTTCCTTCCATCCTTCAGTGAAGCACAAACGTTCCTGCTTAGAGGTCAAAGGGAAAATTTCCTGCATGTGTTGTTTTGATGGGAACAATTGACTGGATGCTAGTATTTTTGTTTTTTAGTATAGTCACTGGCATTTAAGAATCATGTCTATGTCATTTTGGCTACAAAAAGATCTAAAGATCATTTTGTACTAGTAGTTTGATTATCAGACTATACACATTTTAAAATTGGTGTTCTGCTTTCTAACTCACTAATGATTTTCCTAAGTACCTGCTTTCCTAATGGTTCTTTATTCAAGGTTGAACCCATTACTTTTCAGACCTTACTTGGAGAATCTGTAAACTGTGTAACTCTAATAGTACTGACACGTGAAAGCCCACTTTACTTAATGCTTAAACCCAATTTTTGTGTCTTATGCTTTTTTGGGTGAATAAAAGATCATGTTTAATGGAATTTGTCTCATGTTACAGAGAAATATTCTGAATATATATGAAGATTAAACTGATTTGCTAGACTATAGAAAACACACAAAGTTGCACAAGAGATTGTTTTCAACTGATTTTATAAGGAAAGAGAAAAAAGATTTAAAAAAAAGCTATAATGCAGTTTGGCAAACCATTTGCTATTCTGTAATGTGTATGCATGCGTAAAATATGTAATATTCATATGCAAAATTATATATTATTTAAAAGAAAGTAATAGATCGTATTCTTGAGAGATCTGCATCAAAATTGTAAGCAATGGACCTATGAGAAGTATTTTGTGAATAATATTGCGCTTTTTCACTGTTCACAGTCAGCCCTGTTTTGCTGAGCTTCATGTCTTTGACGCTGATCTTATCTCATATGAATCTCTTCATCACAAGTGAACCCACTGCACTTTTTATTTCTGCGCATAGATAGCTTTATGTAGAAATAGCCATGGTGGAATGCGGCACATGAGATTCTTTCCTTTTCTTAGGTCATCAAGGCCCTGCAGAGGGTTGATAATATGGTGGGCATGCTGATGGATGGCCTGAAAGAGCTGAACTTGCATCAATGCCTCAACCTTATCCTCGTTTCAGATCATGGTAATCTTAAGTTTGTACCATTTGCTCCTTCGGCTAAATGGTGTTAAAAGTTTGCTTGATTGATTTTTGTTTCATTATTTCCTCTAATTATTACAGGTTTTCAAATTAACTACAACTTGTTATGGAAAATCTTCAGGGAAAATGTTTTAAATATTAAATATGAATGAAGCAGAATTCTGAGAAAATCTAATCACATACTAACCGTAACCTATGTCTCTTCTAATTTGGGAAAGGAATCTGAAATTTTTCAGTGTTTTTTACATTATGTTTTGCTAAGTTCATAATTTTAGATTCAATTGAAATGTATTATTATGTCCTCTTAAATGTTTTAGTATGATAAATCTAACCTAAAAGTTAGTATAATATCAGCCTATGCTAATTTTGATATTTGGATTTTACTTTTGCTTATTATAATTTTGCTTTAAAGATTCATTTTGTTTATTTAAAGGCAATGTTATGGAGAGAAGGAGAGAAAGAGAGGGATATCTGTCTTGTGGTTCATTTCCAAAAAGCTGTAGCAGCCAGGCTGGGCGAGACCTAAGCCAGAAGCCAATCACAGGATGGTTGATCTAGATCTCCCACACGGGTGCAGTTGTCCAGCCGGACTGTCACCTGCTGCTTTCCCAGATACGTTAGCAGGGAGCTGGGCCGGAAGCAGAGCAGCCAGGACATACACTTGCATTCTTATGTGTGTCTTAACATCATGGACAACTTAGTCTGTTGTACCAGAACGCCAGTTCCTACAGCAATTTTTGCAATATATTTTCCTGTGCAACTTGAGGACTGTGGAAGTGGTGTGCATACAAAAAAGTAGAAAACAAGTTCTTTTCTGTTTGCTTTGTTCTTTTTAGATTCGTATACAATTGCAGAACCCTAATTTCAGAAACCGTCCTAAGAAGTTATGTGCTAAGGAAGGTTCAATTCTGGAATGAGACTGACAGAATGCCAATTAGTATTATAAGTGACTTGAGACAAATACCTGAGTTTTCCTGTTGGGTTTGAAACTGTGATAAAACATCCTCTTTACTTGCATAATGATGTTGAGCTAGTTTTGAGTAAAAGAATGGGAAATGATCTACAAAAATGTAAAGTGGTGTATCTAGCTGAAATTCTGTGGCTTAGCAGATGTTCACTAACATGAGCGCTGAACTCATGTCAATGAATAAATAACAAAGTGAAAATAACTCCTGCTCTACCTATTATTATTGTCATTACTATTATTGTTTTATTAAGGTGGCTATATATTTTGTCTCCTAGGCATGGAGCAAGGCAGTTGTAAGAAATATGTATATCTGAATAAATATTTGGGGGATACAAAAAATATTAAGGTTGTCTATGGACCTGCAGCTCGGTTGAGACCATCTGATGTTCCAGATAAATATTATTCATGTAAGTTTATCTCTGTGCTAACTTTGGCTATCTAAGATTATGTTTATCTAAATCATATGCTTCTAAACTTACAGGCATCCAAGTTAATTTCCTTTCAGTGAGTATATTTCTAGTACAAATCTTTTATACTCAGAGGTTATATAAGACTAGATGTGAGCACACAAATCTGCCTACCTCTTTGTTACTTGTATCCTGATCCCATTTGTTGATCTTCACACAATTCCATCAAGTGTGTTTTACCTGTATTAGCTTCATGTCTATACTAGGAAGGAATTTTAAGAGAAAGACTGAGCTACTCTTACTCACTTTAAACTAATGACATTGCGTTAAGATGACTTACCTTGCTTTAGTGTGATGTTTTATTTCTAAAAGAAATACTGTCAGTAAGGTTAAAGTCTGTAACCAATTAATCCCAAAGAATAGTCATTCCCAAGAACAATGAAATTTTGTCTTTCAAAAAGACTGGTAAAAGAAATTTCACATTCTGTCCTAATCACTTGTGGAAGACAAATTCATGGGCTATTTTTACTCTTACGTTTTAAAGATTTATTTATTTGAAAGGCAGAGTTACAGAGAAAGAGGGGGAGAGGGACGGAGCAAAGGAGTGAGGGATGGAGGAAGAGAGAGAAAGAAACAAAGGGAGGAAGAGAGGGGAGAGAGAGAATCTGATTGGAAGTAGAGCATCTGGAACTCTAACTGTTCCCATATTGGGTATCAGTGTTACAAGCAGTAGCTTCATCCACTTACACCACAAAGCCAGCCCGTCCATAATATTTTAAAAAGATAACCCTTGCTTTGCAAGTCAAATCTGTTTCACAATTTTTCATGTCTTTCATAGCCTTCAGACACAAAGAACAAATACTAATCTGTTACAGTGAGCTTTGAAATGGAAAGAAATAAGCTTTATCCTACAGTTATCAGAATTAGATTATGTTTGTTTCTGCAACGAGATATGTTTTAATAGATACCACTGAATTTTAATGAGGAAACACAGATTTTCCTCCAAGAAAAGTTATGCAAATATATCTACTATGACAAGGCACACATTCAACATGTATAATGAGAAGTTCTAATTTGTATTTTTTTAATTTATAAAGGTAATACTTGGTTTTTATGGAAACCTGTGTAGAAAGTGTAGAGGTGGGAGCAGTCCCCAAGGATGGTTGAGAAAAGTGGTTGACTTTCGGGAGCTTTTTCCTCAAGTTGGCTCCCTGGTTAAAGCAGAAATGACATGTATGCTAATTACTCTACATTTATAAAAATATATTCTTTTACCTAGGTAATTTTGTTAAGCTTATGCAAAGTATAGCTGAAAGAAAATTTGGAAAGCTAGATGACTATTGATTTGTGATGTAAAACATACTAGATTCGTATGCTTACTATACAAATTCAGTGTTAAAACTACTCTATCTTATAAATTTTCTTGTGCCATTCTTTGAAAATTCTGGGATTACGGAAGCTAAAATTGAGTTTTAGGATAACCAACGCTAAAGTACCAATTTCCTACCCTGTGTTCCTCCACTTCAGAAACCCAGTTCTCCTCTTTCGAGATATCATCTTTAAGTTAAGGATGTGTTTTCCCGTGTTTTCTGTTCATATATTAAACACATAGTTTTTATTTTTATGCACTGTAATCACACTAAGTCTAGATAGGTTTATGGGATAGACAGTAGGCTACTCAGATGACAGGGTAGATGGATGGAAGGATAAATGAATGGGCAGATGGATGGATAGGCAAGTGGTGGTTAGGGACAGATATGTGGTTGATCACTTGAATGAATGCACAGAGATCCTGTAACTAGCTGTATCGCTTAAGAGAAGTAAACTATTTTCTGGGCTCGTTTTGCTGATATGTAATTATTTAAGTGTATGTCTGGAACATATATTGGTTTTTAATATATAGAGTTTGAGTCTGACATTATTTTTGTGTCTTTAAAAATTGTGATATGCTTCACATGTTAATGTTTCTTCTTTCTCCCCTTTAGTTAATTATGAAAGTGTCGCCAGGAATCTTTCTGTGAGTATCTTTAATTTCTCATAATCTAGTTATTGTTAGTTTTATATAATATGTATTTAGAGAAAAGGTTTAGCATTTACTCTTTTTCCGGTTATGATTTTGCTTTTCAAAAAAATTTTTTTGATCAACATGTAATACTTGTATTTTTAATATGGGGGACAGTGCAAAATTTCAACATAAATACATAGCATAAAGCAGTCAAACCAGGAAGTAGCTTCTCCATTTCGTTATGTTTTTGTTGTGTTCAGAACATATCAGTTTCTCTCTTCTAGTTCTTTATATATTATTTAATACATTGTTGTAAATTGTAGTCATACTGCGGTGCTGTGAAACATTAGAAATCATTATTCCCGTCTGACTGTTTTAAATACCTGTTATCCAACCCCCTGCTCAACCCCCTCTCCTTGCCAGTCTCAAGTAATCATGATTTGATGTTTAGATTTACTAGCTTTCTAAACTTCCAGAGATAAGAAATATATTATTTGTCTGTATCTTACTTAGTTTCCTTAATGTAATGATATCCTGTTTTATTCATTTTGCTATCAGTGTCAAGATTGTATTACCTTTATTGCTGAATAATATTCCATTGTTTATATATACTCTAGCTTCTTTATCCATTTAGTCATTGATGGGCAACTGTGTTGATTTCATAGCTTGCCAATTTGTGAATAGTGCTTCAATGGACACAGGAGAGCAAATATCTCTTTGATATGCAGACTTTATTTGATTATATCTAGGAGTAGAATTAGGAGTCAAATAGTTGATCTCTTCATTAGTTGTGCTCAATCACATTTGCAATAGTATATAAGGATTATCTTTTATATACATTCTCACCAACACTTGTTATTGTTTTTTTAATTTATTTTTATTTGAAAGACAGAGAGTAGAAACATTGGTTTACTCCCCAGATGGCAACAGAGGCCCAGTCTGAAGCTAGGAGCCAGGATCTTTCTCTGCGTCTCCGATGAGGTGCAGGGGCCCAAGTATTTGAGCCATCTTCTGCTACCTTCCCAGATCATTAGCAGGGAGATGGATGAGAAGTAAAAGCAGCCAGGACTTGAACTAGTGCCCAGATATGATTCCAGGACTGCAGGCAGAGGCTTAGCTGACTATGCCATGGCACTGGCCTTGTGTTCTTTTTGATAACAGTAATTCTAACTACAGTGAGATGATACCTCACTATGGTTCTGATTTGTTTTTCCCTGTAGGAAAAGCTAAGCACTTCTATTTGATGGTCATTTGTATTTCTTCTTAAAAAGATTATTTGTTCATTTATTCAGAGTATTGTTTAGGTTTTGTTGTTATTGTTGAGTTTTTAAAAGTTCATTCTATATTCTGGGTGTTAATCTTTTGTCAGACTTTGCAAATATTTCCTCCCATTCTGCCAGTTGTGTCTTTACTCTGTTGATTTGTTGCTTCTGATGTAAGAAAATCTTCTTACCTTTATAGAATCCCATTTGTGGGCTGGTGTATTTCACAGTGGACTGGGGTCTCACATGGGGGCCTGGTGGAGTTCTAGCTACTCCACACTCTGTTGGTGTGCCTCGAAAAGCAATGGAAGGTGCTCCAAGTATTGGCTTCAGCATCTCTGTGAGAGGCCCAGATGAAAGTTCTGGCTCCTGGCTCCTTGGTTTGGCCTCCCCCAACCCTAACCAGCAGTCAGAAGCATCATCTGCATTACTCACATGGATGCTGAAGCCCAACACCTGGAGCATCTTCTATTGCTTTTCTTCTTCCTCCCACCCTCTCTTCCACTCTTTCCATTTCCCCTTATATTGTCACAGTAGTATAATCCTTTAGTAACAGTTAAAAGTTTGATATTTTGCTACTTACGTGTATAACTTTGTTAGTATAGGCAAAGGTAGAAAATCTATTTAAAAACACAATCATCAGTAGTAATTTGATTAAAGTCTAGTGACATGCCCAAGAGTCCTAGGAATTTTACGTAGTGACAATTATAACTTTCTGTAATAGTTTCAGCTAGCTTAGAATGTTCATATTATAAATTATACAAGTAATACTGTTGATCATTTTCCATCTTTGACTTATTGGAGAGGGCAGTGAAAGATTTGTGAGCAAAAGTTCAATCATGAAGCAGTTTTAAGAGACATTATATTTAGATAATACATAACTCATATTTTTCTTTGCATGTTTTAATTTTAGTGCCGGGAACCAAATCAGCACTTCAAACCTTACCTGAAACACTTCTTACCTAAGCGTTTGCATTTTGCCAAAAGTGACAGAATTGAACCTCTAACATTCTATTTGGACTCTCAATGGCAGCTGGCACTGTAAGTTTTGACGGTCTCCCAGTCTCCCAGACAACCTATGCCTGACTTTAGTAAATCAAGGTGATCACTGGGCCCTTTCTCACAGTGCTGTATTTGAGAACTTTATGAATATGATTCTCTTATCCTATCTACCTGAAATTTCTCATACTTGGTCTACAATTATGTTGCCATACAATTTATGTATGTTAGTAGCTTGAGAGGCTAATAAACAATTAGTAAGAATGCTTTACAATATTGATCAACTACCTTCATCATACACTGTTGCTTTAATTTTTCTAATTCACTGTGTTTTATTTGAAAGGCATAAAGAAAAGTGAAATATGTATCTCTACATCCACTGCTTCACTCCCCCAAATACACACAGCAGCCAAGACCAGGCCAGCCCATCGAGAGGAGCCAAAAATTAAATTCTGGTTTCCTATATGGGTGGCAGAAACCCACATATGTGCACATCCCTCCCTTCCCAGGGTGCATGTTGGAAAGAGGAGCAGAGCCAGGACTCAAGCGCAGGCTCTCGGAAGTGGGACGTGTGTCCCAAACAGCATCCTCACTGCTGCGCCAAATGTCTGCACTACAGTGGCTCATGTCATTCTTGTTATACCAACACTGCACACTGCATAGTGCACAGATGATCTTTCTGTAAAGTAAAGAAAACAGAGATCATCCTTAATTATTTCCAAGCCAGAATGGTTTAATAAAACAGTTTTGTCTTCTTTAATACTGAAAATAATAGCATGTTTGTCCTATTAAATATTATAAAAAGACTTAATGTTACTTAATTCATACTAGGAATCCCTCAGAAAGAAAATACTGTGGAAGTGGTTTTCATGGCTCTGACAATGTGTTTTCAAATATGCAAGTGAGTAAGTCTTTTATTCTTTTTAAAAAGGTTAAATATGAAGAAAATTTGAAAATATTAGGCTTAAAAGCCTAGACTGTGATTTTGTGTGTGGAAAGGGAATTAGTAGAATTCTTTTCTTTGGACATCCAAGGACTTTGTTAAAATTTTACATGTGTAGTTTATGAACTTAAGACTTGCACTTCCTCATCTTTCTTGCACATAAAATTTGTGCTCTGCTAAGTATATTGCTCCATATAGGAAAGGAGCAAGGTGAGCCAGTGACTTACTAGGTTTACTAGATGAGAAGATAAAATATACTATATTTAAGTTCTGGAACAAGATAGTCACTTACACTTACTTATATAGCATTTAAAGTTGTCAAAATACACTCACTGTAATGAGCTAATTTCATCCCTGCAGGTGAGGTGGGTGGGATAAGGGTGACAACCCAATTCATAGACACAAAGGATCACAGCATCCATTCTGCCCCAGTTGTTATCAAGGTCTATGGTTACACTGTGAGAAATTATCCTGATGTCCTTAGAGTGTGTGTGTGCTGGGGATGAATGCAATATCCCACAAAGTGCATTATGGCTGGTAGTTTTCCCTTTATCTTTACAAGACCAGTTTTTGTGTGTACGATGCAGTTAAGATACTTTTTTGATGAACTATATACAGCTGAGATGCACTGATATACTGTTACTGACTAATCTAGGCCCTCTTTGTTGGATATGGACCTGCATTCCAGCATGGCATTGAGGTTGACTCGTTTGAAAATATTGAAGTCTATAACTTAATGTGTGGTAAGTATGAACAGATGGCTTTCTTCCCTTCCTTGTGAAAGCAGAGCTAAAATACTACAAGCACGAAGCTCAGGGTGACAGTTTTGTGGGAGTAACAATGATGTAAGAGAGATCCTCACATTTTCACTGTTGCCTTGATCTCAACTCACTGAAAGAACATATAGGCCATCCTATGCCATCTTACTATTTTTCTTTTTTTTTCACTAACGTGCACATGGGTAATGTTCAGCATTAATGATTGGGAGGTCTTTACACCTCCAGTGTGACTTCATTACAGAGCAGAGAAGCCAGAGGACAAAATAGGAGACCGGAAAGGTAGATTCTCTATCAGCAGCGGTAGGTGAATGGAGGGCAATGACAAGGTAGCAGAAATGAAAGATCTACTAGGTATATTCTAGATGTTTGTTCTACTTTCTCAGGTGGGATTTTGAATACCATTTTCTTTTCCTGATGGTACCGAGCATTCACAAAATCTTAAGTATGTCTAGGGTATAATTGGAACCCATAAACTTCATTTAAAAAGTTTTTAGAGGTCAAACAGAGATAGATTCTCTAATTTGCTTCACTATCTTTTTAAATTTTTATTTCATTTTAAATGTTGCTTAGACTGTTGAGAAGGATGTATGCCCATGTAGGCCACTGATTAGGGTGAAGAGTGTCGAGGTATGGGAAGTAGAAGGAGGAACAAAAGTTCCCAATTTTTAAAAATTTTTCCCCTTTTTCTGCAGGGCAGGGTAGAGGAGGGAGGAGACTGCTCCTTGCTGCCTAATTACATCAGCAGCTGGAGATGAGAAATGGTCCTTTAATGTCAGAACCTACAAACTTTAAATGAGCTGTTACTCTAAATCACTTAAAACAGCATCTGGCATGTAGTAATTAAATTGCTATATTGGTATTTACTGTTATTATTCACATCATGAGTCTTAACTCAATGCTGGCTTTGGATTCTAAGGCTACTAAATTCGTAGCTTTGATGAGACCTTAGGGTTATTTCTCTACTAAATATTTAATGTAGCTTCTTTGATTCAAGGATTACATTAAAAAAAAAAAAGTCCAGGGGTTGACATACAAAATGCTTGCAACAGCTACTTAACTATAGGAAAGTACCTCGTGCATATTAATATTTCTGATAAAAACAACACAGCTATAAATACTATAATACCCAAGAGAATTTTATAATTTTTAGTTCAAGAGTAAAGGACATTTAGATACATTTATTTTTAAAAACTCAGTGGAAATTTGCTATTTATTCAATTTTTAAACTAAGTAATATTTACTGTTGTTGAAATTATACAGATTTACTGAATTTGACCCCAGCCCCTAATAATGGGACTCATGGAAGTCTTAACCACCTCCTCAAGAATCCTGTTTATACCCCAAAACATCCCAAAGAAGTTCAGCCCTTGGTCCAGTGTCCTTTCACAGGATCGTCCACAGATAGCCTTGGCTGCTCGTGCAACCACTCGGTAAGTATTGTTGCAGCGTTCAGCCCAGCATCCTCTCCAGAACACGTGACACAGAAATACAGTCATCCTTTAATGTCATGGGGATTGATTCCAGGAATCATGAACACCAAACTCTGTGATGCTCAGGTTTCTTAAATAAAGTGTCATTGTGTTTACATATGACAACCTAAACATATCCTCCCATGTACTTGAATCATCTGTAAGCTATTCCCAATACCCCGAACAATGTAAATGTCAGCTAAATCGCTGATGCATTGTATTGGTTAGAAAGTAATGACAAGAAATGAAGTCTGTACATATTCAGGATAGATGTATTTTTTTCCTTTCATGACTTTCCTCCCCATGCTTAGATGAATCTGCTGGTAGAAAAGGCAGGGATGTCCAGGACCAGCTGAAAGTAATGTCACATAAGGTTTATAAGTGAGGACAAACATGTTCACTTTTAATTCTAGGGACCCATGTTGACCTTTTATTAATAAGACTCCTTCATTCTCAGTTCTTTGCATTTAAAAGCTCAGCTTTTTTTGCATTTAAAAATTTTTCTTTTGTTTCATTATATAGTTACATAGGCACTGGGGTTGCCTGTGCCCTTCTTCAAGGTCCCTCCCCTTCCCCGCATTGATTTCCCCTCTAGTTTTACCCTGGATATCCTTCATGAACAGTCACAAGTCCATCCTGCTGTTATTGAAGTATTTCCCACCAGTGTAGGCGTGGACATTGTCAGAGAGTCCATCATCTTACTATTAGGATGTATTCAGTTCTTTCACTGGGATTCCATCTTTGGTCTGTATGCACAGTGACATACAACAAGTACTATGAACATATCAGACCCTGCTACACTTGCATTACATATCCCCTAAAACATAGAACCAGTGAGCGCAGTCCACAACAGGGTGAACATCAGCTCTATTTTTATCCCTTGGTGCTGCTGCTTGACATGAGCGCAGCTGGGGAGCAGTGCCACCCGTAGGGATTGGGAATCGTGGCATCTGTGCTGTGATCCTAGCAGGCAGGGCTGGGCACACAGGCAATCCAGTACAGTGTTCCTTCTCTAAAACACAACCCAAGCCATTTCAAATTTAGGGAGAAAAAATGTGGTATCAAATAAATATGTGACACAGATCTTTTCTTATTCCTGTCTTAATAGTGTCAGTGACTTAATGATCGCTGTTGAGTAACTATTATCTTATAGTGTGATAAGAACATAAAAATATCTGACAAGTTATGAGCAAAATCGATAGCATTCATAAAGTTAACAATTTGGGGAATAGTTTATTTTATGCTTTATGCTTTCCATTTTGTTTTAGAGTTGATTTAGGCTGGCAGGAATACTTTTGGACTAGATCTAAGATTATAAAGCAATGCTTATATTCTGTTTTCACTGTGTTAGGCTTATGCTAACGATTTGTTGTTTTATAGCTGTCATTTGACTTTTATCTTCCTGGCCAAAACCAAATAAATTTCACGTATGCAAGACTATTGTAAATGCTTTCTTTGTTCCATATTGGATTACTTGAGATGTTAGAAGTTTTATGATATGAAATTAAAGCATTTCTTTTTGGTCCTTAAAAACAGTTTTTTTAAATTTTTCTAGATTATGCCAATTGTGGATTTTCAAGCCCAGCTTAATCTGACCACAGCAGAAGGTAAGTAGTTTTATTCACCAGCTTGTGATGTAGGAACTTTTTTTTCCCTCACAGTGTAAGCCACAGACTTGGTTTGGTGACATTGTGAGAGAATATCAATGAAAGGGAATGATGGTGGGATGAAGCCTGGAGATTTCTTTGCTTGACAGTCTAGACTGTTACTCATAGAAAGGGGCGCGTATTTTACAGTGGAAATCGTTTCTCATATATTTAGTGGAAGTTGAGTCATTCTTCAGGAACATTGTTGGGAATGTTTTGAGGTTTGCAAGGTTTTTCTAGGTGTGTTGAAGAGTCTTTGATTTCTATTTAAAATGCTGCAGTCCAGGTCTCCCTGTCTCACCAGATCCTGAGTTACTTGCAAAATAGTAGTGTAAATTAGTTTATTTATCTCAAGATATGCATTTGTAACTTTTGAATATGATTAAGAATATATAGAGAGGTGAAATTTTTTTCTTCTGGTTTAAATGTTCAGAGTTGCTTTTTATATAATCTCTGATCCTTTATTTATTGGGCTCACTTTTTCTCCCTACTACAAATGAAGAGATAAATGATACATTAATTCTGTGTTTAGCTTGTCCGTAAAATCTCATGTCAGGGTTGGGATGAGAAGCGTCTTGTTAGCCCTGAAATGACAAAGTACTCTGGGAAAGAACTTTCAGTCCTAAGAAAGGCTGGATTTAACGATTTGTTAAGGAATTGTATGTTCATGGGAAAAAAAAAAAAGTATCCCCTATGAGGAGCTGTTTCCTCACCTGTGAAACGATTTAAAGCCTTAACTCATAGGGAGATGTTAAAATTAACTAGATGATATATACAAGGACCTTTAAAATGTACTTGTTATTTGGAAAAATGATTGTAAACCGTAATTATTTGTTTTTCATCATGTGTTAGCTTCATAATTTCAATTTTGTGCTTTTCTTTTTCAAATACACATGCCATCCACAAAATCTGCTCTCTGGAATATGTCTTGAAGAATAACTAGTGTTAAAGAATTTTTAACGACATAATTTCTTAAGTAGCTGAAATTTTTGCAATCTCAGGATTGTCCTCATGTGACATTCTATTATCAGGTTATTCTTTCAGGATCTTTACAGGTCAAATTTGTAGTGAACACTGTTATGTTAATTGTGTATGGTTTAGATCTCTGTAGTTAGTTTTGGTTTTCTGAATAGTTAAAAATATTCAATGCCATTCTACAAAAGGGTTAGATGATATGCCATCTTCTGTTGTCGACCGATCTTTAAATGCTGATTTTGCTTTCCCCCGTGACACCAGAGAAGAGTATCATTCGTGCAAGTTTACCCTATGGCAGACCCAGGGTTCTTCAGAAAAAAACCAGTGTCTGTCTGCTTTACCAGCACCAGTTTGTGAGTGGATACAGCCACGATATCCTCATGCCTCTTTGGACCTCGTACACCGTCAGCAGAAATGCAAGTATTTGTCACCTCTTTTGTCATGTGTGGCTTTTACAAAGTATCATACGGCAAATCACTGAAAACACGCTTTCTCACTGGGCATCTTGGTTCTGTGTTGATTCACCAATTAGAGGAAGACAGAAGAGTCTGAAACATGCAGTTCTGCTTCTAGCTCTACCTTCCAAGCCCTGTAACCATGAAACTCAGGCAGAGCAAAGGGGGAAAGGAGATAAGGGAAAGTGTAAAGTGGTGTGGACGTTTCTTTTTTTCAGAATTTCATGACATCGGTTTTGCAGTCAACCACCAGGATTGCTGTCTCAGTATGTGGTTGTGTGAGCACAAAGGTTACTCTCAGCAGCCCACATCTCGGGAGTGCCTGACCTATGGGAAAACCATTCAGACTCGGCACCACCATGATGAAGTTGCCATGGCCAGGCAGATCACCCAGGCTGAACTAAGGAGAGGCCAGATCCTGTCCACCACTGAGACTGCGGGTGGAGGTGGAGGACGGGGAATGGGGTGATAGAGGGTCTCCCTTCTGAGGAGTGAGGCAGATATCCCAGGAGTTATCTCATCTAGCTTCCTTGTCCTGGCCCACAAGGGCTGTGATGGGAAGACACATGGTGAATGAGAGAGAGAGGAACAGGAGACTTAGATCTCTTATGGAATTAAAGTTTTTCATTGATCTGACCAGATTTTCAGAAAACAAACTTACTGGCAAGTTATAGGATGCTCCACAGAGGTAGAAAAGAGAATTTAAGTCAGCTCAGTTGAGGAGAGCAGTTACATTTGAAAAATAAAGTGATCATCAATATCCACAGAGACCAAATAAAAAATGACAGGACTATGTGTTAAATGTGTGGATGCTATGCATACATATACATATATTTGTATAATGTTTCTTAAACTTGAATTTTACAGTTTTTAATGGCTGCCTTTAAATACTATAAAAGGCTTTTGCTTGACTTTATGGTACAGAGCAGTCTACCACATGTTTTGTAGAACCATGATACTAGTTGCTGCTTAATTAATACCTTAATTATGGTGTTCTTTGGTTTTTGTCTGCATTTTCATTTCGTACTGCATGAATCTGCATCATTACTGCTCCTGAGGTTTTTACATTGCTGGTCTGTGGCTGTTTTCCCTTCCCACAGCAAGTTCTGGCTGAGTAGTTGGGTGTGGTAGACATTTAGGTAAACTCCAAATGTCAGCATTTTACTTCCTAGAAGCTTAAAATTGTCTGAAAACATCACACACAAAATTAGTATTCCCAAACAGGAAAATACGTGCATGTGGATGATACACAGGATCCTGAAAGTTGTAAAGAATTTCTTTCGCATTTCAGGTCAACATTGAATACAGGAGTAGAAAATGGGGAAAGGGTGAAGATTATGAGCAGGCAACTGGAGCATCATGATGTCATGATGTCATTCACCTGTCATAGTGTGCAAGGGCACGACTTATGCCGGTTCCTGATGGTTTTTTCCATTTTGTTCTTCAGGACAGTTTCTCTACGAAAGACTTTTCCAATTGTCTCTACCAGGATCTTCGGATTTCTCTCAGTCCTGTCCATAACTGTTCATTGTATAAAAATAATGCTAAGCTGAGTTATGGGTTCCTGTCCCCACCACGTACGTATCTTCCTCCTGTTGCTGCTTTTCTTTTTGCTCTTCTTTATTATTTTCTTGTTTATGAATCTGTCATACATTATGAGGGAAAGGACATCTTGATGGGTAAAATTGAGAATTAGAAAGCTATCTGTTGAACAGTTTAAAGCATCTATTCTTGAATTTAACAAGACTTTATTATCCATAAGATTTAGCTGAAAGCAGGAGTGGGAGAGAAGAGAGAGAAAAAATGTTATATTTACTGATTTACTTCTCAAATTCCTGCATAGCCAGAGCTGGGCTATGTTGAATTTTGAAGCCTGGAACTTCTTTGTCTCCCATGTGAATGGAAGAGGTGTAAGTACTTGAGCCATCCTCCAGTATCTTCCCAAGTACATTAGCAAGAGGCTGGATTGGAAGCACAACAGCCAGGACTCAAACCAGCACTCCAGTTTGGAATGTGGACATCCCAGGCAGTAATTTTAACCCCACTGTGCAACACTGCCAGCCCCTATAAAGCTTCATTTTATCTTTAATTGGAAGATAGTGACAGTGCAGATATTGAATGTGACATAGTATTTTCTCTTATCTCCTTCTTTTAAACAGAATTTGAGAAAGTCAATGAACTAGAAGGAGTTTCAGTGTCCCTAGGAATAATTTGTAATTTTGTTGTTTAAAGGAAAATGTGGTTTGTTCCAAAAATTAGGTGAAGGTGGAGTTTCATATTCACTTGCTTTTTCACTGGCCCAAGCCCTCTGGGAATTGGTGTTTTTGAAGATAAGTATTCTGTTTTTGAAATGACAAATCAAAATGCTAATGAGAAGACTTTTGGGGCCAGCCAAAGAGTAATTGGGAGACTCTAGGTGCTGAAATATCCTGCGCATCCAGTCCATACCCCAGCGTCAGTGTCTGAAGTCAGAACTTGGCGATTGCATTATGAAAATAGACCAGGTCCAAGCCTGAAAACTGTACAAAGAAGCCTTGTACAGAGTCTTGAAGCAGACATCCTATGATCTGGGGTGAGGTGAGGTGGGGTGGCAAAGAGTGTTGCTTTGAAGCCAGATGTTTTAATTTTTCTTCTCTGTAAAAAAGTGTAAGCACAGAAAACTGTCAACACAGTACACTTTAGTTTGAAGTGAGGCAAATAATGTTTGTT